>NC_064629.1:758815987-760050273 GCF_023864275.1 Schistocerca cancellata
CTGGCCAGGGCAGCAGTCGAACATTTTCTGTATCCAGAAAGGGCCGTACAGGGCCTGCAACACCCGGTCGTGCATTATCCTGCTGAAAGGTAGGGTTCCGCAAGTATCGAATGAAGGGTAGAGCCACGGGTCGTAACACATCTGAAATGTAACGTCCACTGTTCAAATTGCTGTCAATGCCAACAAGAGGTGACAGAGACGTGTAAGCAATGGCACCTCATGCTATCACGCCGCGTGATACGCCAGTTTGGCGTTGACGAATACACGCTTCTAACGTGCGTTCACCGCGATGTCGCCAAACACGAATGCGACCATCATGATGTTGTAAACAGAACTTGGATTCATCCGAAAAAATGACGCTTTGCCATTCGTGCACCCAGGTTCGTCGTTGAGTACACCATCGCAGGGGCTCCTGTCTGTGAAGCAGCGTCAAGGGTAACGCAGCCAAGGTATCCGAGCTGATAGTCCATGCTGCTGCAAACGTCGTCGAACTGTTCGTGCAGATGGTTGTTGTCTTGCAAACGTCCCCATCTGTTGACTCAGTGATCGAGACGTGGCTGCACGATCCGTTACAGCCATACGGATATGATGCCTGTCATCTCGACTGCTAGTGACACGAGGCCGTTGGGATCCAGCACGGCGTTCCGTATTACCCTCCTGAACCCACCGATTCCATATTCTGCTAACAGTCGTTGGAACTCGAGCAACGCGAGCAGCAATGTCGCGATACGATAAACCGTATTTGCGATAGGCTACAATCAGACCTCTATCAAAGTCGGAAACGTGATGCTACGCGTTTCTCCTCCTTACACGAGGCATCACAACAACGTTTCACCAGGCAACGCCGGTCAACTGCTGTTTGTGTATGAGAAATCGGTTGGAAACTTTCCTCATGTCTGCACGTTGTAGGTGTCGCCACCGGCGCCAGCCTTGTGTGAATGCTCTGAAAAGCTAATCATTTGCATACCACAGCATCTTCCTCCTGTCGGTTAAATTTCGCGTCTGTAATACGTGATTTTCGTGGTGTAGCAAATTTAATGGCCAGTAGTGTAGTTTTGCAGGACTCATATATTAGAGAACAAGGCGTACACGCCTGTTTACCCAACTCGCTTTTCACACAGATTACCTTATGCCTCCTGTGAAGGTCATTCTTCCTTTCTGCTTTTCCCACAGCGTTCTTAGAGGGACCTCCAGCTTTTGGTTTCTGCATTCTCGCACGCACCTCCCAGGCAGCCATTGTCACGGTTATTTGCCACTTCTTCGCCGCGCATGGTACGGAGCTACCGGAGGCAGTTTATGCCGTCGGCCGCTGCTTTCCCCGGCCGGTGATACAGAATACCGGAAAGCGGTGCTGCGAGTGTTTTCTGCTGAGTCTTCAGTAGGATGGGGGAAGGCTTCCGGGCGCAGAGGAGGCGCCGTATCTTATGGGCATCGATCGGCCATCCGGGACCCAGCGGCTCGCAGAGAACAACAGAAGCGCAGCGGCGGCGGCGGCGGCGGCGGCGGTGGCGGCAGCGGATAGACGCCCGGCGAGCGGCGGCCGGCGCAGTTTTAACGAGCGGGTTAGTAAAACGGCCGGCCACGAGCCATTGTCTCGCGGCCAACAATGAATGATGTAGCCAGGAGGGCAGCTCCACCTATTCACATATGCTCTGCTGGGACAGCCATTGTGGTCGCCGGTCCACAATTATTCGGCATTATTATCGCAGTGAATCTGCAAAGCCCTCTCCCGCAAAAATAATGCCCGCGATAGATCGCGCCTCCTTCACCGGCATGAACAACCTGTTATTTACTTCCTACAACGGCTTAGGAGTCACATGTGCAAAATGTGTGAAATATCTCTGTACACTTTCACAAGTAACAAATAACCTAAAACGTGCGTTGCCTCAAATGCTAAGTGTTTCCCAGTATTGGGATGATAGTTACCGCCAGGAAACTAATCAGTAAATATTTAGAACTAATTCACTTTCGACAAGCCGGCCGGAGTGACCGAGCGGTTCTAGGCGCTACAGTCTGGAATCTCATGACCGCTACCACCAAAATACCACGTGTCTTTTGAAAAGTGAAATACTCTTTATTACATTTAATGAAAAAGTTATCTCCATTTCGTATTGACTTCCGACTTTGATCAATAAACTGTCGCCTTATATACAGATCTTTATAAATCGATATATCTCCAGAAGTCTTTAAACTACTACTTATACGTAATCCATAGCACCCGAATTAAAATATGGCCGGCCAGAGTGGCCGAGCGGTTAAAGGCGCTACAGTCTGCAACCGCACGACCGCTACGGTCGCAGGTTCGAATCCTGCCTCGGGCATGGATGTGTGTGATGTCCTTAGGTTAGTTAGGTTTAAGTAGTTCTAAGTTCTAGGGGACTTATGACCACAGCAGTTGAGTCCCATAGTGCTCAGAGCCATTTGAACCATTTTTTTAATTAAAAAATGATTGGCTCTAAGCACTATGGGACTTTACATCTGAAGCCATTAGTCCCCTAGACTTAGAACTACTTAAACCTAACTAACCTACAGACATCACACACATCCATGCCTGAAGCAGGATTTGAACTTGTGACTTTAGCACCAGCGTGGTTCCGGACTGAAGCGGCCGGATGATTTAAATTTATTGTTATTTATTTTGGTATGGAAGTATTACGCCCAGTTTTTAGAAATACCGCCACTTTAAAAGTCACCATAACATTTCGCCTAACCCTTAAGATTTCCATATACACTGAAGACTCAAATAAACGGATACACCTGCCTAATATCGTGTAGGGCCCCCGCGAGTATTCAGAAGTGTCGCAACACGACGACGCATAGACCCGACTAACGTCTGAAGCAGTGCTGGAGCGAATTGACACCATGAATCCTGCAGGACTGTTCACAAATCCATAAGAGTACGAGGGGGTGGAGATTTCTAAAGCACAGCAAGGCATCCCAGAGATGCTCAGGAATGTTCATGTCTGGAGAGTCTAGTGGTCAGCGTAAGTGTTTAAACTGAGAAGAGTGTTCTTGGAAACACTCTGTAGCAATTCTGGACGTGTGAGGTGTCGAATTGTTCTGTTCAATTTCCCAAGTCCGTGGGAATGCACAGTGGACATAAATGAATGCAGGTCATCAGACAGGATGCTTACGTACGTGTCACCTGTCAGAGTCGTTTCTAGATGTATCAGGAGTCCCATATCACTCCAGCTGCACACGCCTTACACGATTACAGAGCCTCCACCAGCTTGAACAATTCCCTGCTGACATGCAGTGTCCATGGATTCATAAGGTTGTCTCCATACCCGTACACGTCGATCTGCTCGATACAATTTGAAATGAGATTCGTCCGACCAGGTAACATCTTTCCACTCACCATCAGTCCAGTATCGGTGTTAACGGGCGCAGGCGAGGCGTATAGCTTTGTGTCGTACAGTCATCAAGGGTACACGAGTGGCCCTTCGGCTCCGAAAACCCATGTATATTTTGTGTCGTTGAATGGTACGCACGCTGACACTTAATGATGGCCCAACATTGAAATATAGAGCAATTTTCTGAATGGTTGCACTTCTGTCACGCTGGAAGATACTCTTCAGTCGTCGTAGGTCCCGTTTTTGAAGGATCTTTCTCTGCTTGCAGCGATGTCGTAGATTTGATGTTTTACCAGATTCCTCATGTTCACGGTACACATGTGAGATGGTCGTACGGGAAAATCCCCACTTTATCGCTACCTCGGAGATGTTGTGTCCCATCGCTCGTGCGCCGACTATAATACCGCTTTCAAACTCAGTTAAATCTTGATAACTTGCCACTGCAGCAGCAGTAACCGGTGTAACAACTACGCCAGACACTTAGTGTCTTATATAGGCGTTACCGACCGCAGCACCTGTTTACCTATCTCTGTATTTGAATACGCGTAGCTATACCAGTTTCTTTGGCGCTACAGTGTCAATATTGCTGTTTATTGTGAAAATTGAAGCATTAAGTCGATCCTAATTCATGCGTAATGTCACAGTTAAAACATGTGATACGAAAGCGGTCAAAGTACGAGTGTTATTCGGAAAGTAAGGTCCTCTCAGTCGCGAAATGGAAACCAAAGCGAAAATCAAATATATTTTACCTGCAACATTTTGTAACAGCTTCCAGCTACTTTTCCACATTGTCGCTTAGACATTTGTCGTAGCGTTATACCAACGTTCCGATACTCTTGGCATAAAAGGCAGCCACCTGTGCTTAACACCACATCTCTGTGCTGCTCGGCAGTTCACTGTCAGTGCCAAAATGTTGACTCCATAGCCAAAGGTTGATGTGAGCAGAAATGAACATCAGAGGAACCAAGTCCGGGCTGTGTGGTGGGTGATCAAACACTTCCCATCGAAAAGGCGGCAGGCGCGTCCTCATTCCCCTGCAGCCGAAAACTGTCGTGAAAAAGGAAATGCATGACAGGTAAGTTATGTGGGGTTGCATGAAATCAGACAAAACCCCTCACCGGGAACCCATACTTGGCAGGAGAAACTATCGTTCCAGGCATCTTTAAGTGCTCACCCCGTGCTCAGAACTGAAAAGAGCGACTTGACGCGATCGTCATACTACAGACACTGCCTGACACATCTGTGCAAGGTTTCATCGGATTTTCACTGGCGTTTCCATATCGCGACTTATCGGAGCTTACTTTCCGAATAGCCCTCGTAGCCAAACATAAAGGCCTGACGCAGGTCGTGAGTCATATGAGTAAATGAATATTCCTCAAATTTTGCCCAGTTATTTATTGCGAAATGTGTTTTTTAACAAAACGTATATAATATTTATGAACATTGCGTCAGAACACAACAATGGCTCGCACGCCTTATTCCCAACAGTCAGCTGATCTCTCCTTCGTTGATAATTACAGCCTCGAACTGACAATTCATTTTCGGAATGTTTCATAAATTTCCAGTGACAAGCATATTTCATAGCCGGCTGGGGTGGCCGAGGGGTTCTAGGCGCTACAGTCCGGAACCGCGCGACCGCTACGGTCGCAGGCTCGAATCCTGCCTCGGGCATGGATCTGTGTGATGTCCTTAGGTTAGTTAGGTTTCAGTAGTTCTAAGTTCTCGGGGACTGACGGCCTCAGAAGTCAAGTCCCACAGTGCTCAGAGCCATTTGAACAATATTTTATATCTTCGTCATCCAAATATTTTATACCATACACAATATGCAAGGCTAGAAAGGAAGGAAAGAAATTTGAAGTTAAATATAGGAGAACCAACAACAACAAGGTAATTAGGGCCGAAGCACAAGTTAAAATTCACCAAAAATGGATGGAGTTAAGCGTGGCCTACTAAAACGTCTTGGTATCCGTCGCAGATTTAAGAAAGCTACAGGAAACCTAAATTTGGATGGGCGGGCGGGAATTTCTTGTGCGTGCCTTCGGTACATGGGTCTGGTTCACTGAGGTAATAAAAGTCACGAGATACCTTCTAATATCTTGTCGAACGTCGTCTATCCGGGCGTACTGCAGCTTCTCGATGTAGCATGGACACACGAAGTCGTTAGAAGTTCCCTGTAGAAACATTGAACCATACTGTCTATACAGCCGTCCATATTTACAGAAGTGTTGCCCACGCAGGAATTTGTGTACAAACTGACCTCTCCAGTACGTTCCATAAATGTTCGATGCGATTTATGTCGGGAGATCTCAGTGGCCAAACCACACGCTAGAACTGTCCAGAATGTTCTTCAGACCAACTGCAAATAGTTGTGGGCTTGTCACATGGCACATTGTCATCCATAAAAATTCCATCGATTTTTGGGAACTTGACGTCTGTGAATGTCCGCGAATGTTCTCCATGTTGCCTAACATAATCAGGACCCAGTCCGTTCCACTTAAACACAGCCCACACCATTATGCAGCCAACACCAGTGCCTTGTTGACAACTTGGGTCCGTGGCTTTTGTGGGGTCTGCACCACCCTACCATCAGCTCTTATCTACTGAAATCGGGACTCATCTGACCATGCAACAGTTTTCCGGTTGTGTAGGGTCCGACCGAAATGGTCACGACCCCACGAGAGGCACTGCAAGCGATGTCGGTCATCTGCTGCCATAGCCCATTAACGCCAATTGTCAACACCCCGTCCTGTCCGCCCCCAGTAGCTGAGTGGTCAGCGCGAAAGTATGTCACTCATAAGTGCCCGGGTTCGGTTCCCGGCTGGATCGGAATTTTTCTCTGCTCAGGGACTGGGTGTTGTGTTGTCCTAATCATCATCATTTCATTCCCACCGACCCGCAAGTCGCCGAAGTGGCGTCAAATCGAAAGACTTAAACCCGGCGAACGGTCTACCCGACGGGAGGCCCCAGTCACACGACATTTACATTTACCACACTGTCCTAATGGATATGTTCGTCATAAGTACCACATTAATTACTGCGCTTAATTCACGCAGTGCTGCTTGTCTGTTAGCACTGATAACGCAAACGCCGCTGCTCTCGGTAAAGTAAAGGCCGTAGGCCACTGCGTTGTACTTGGGGAGAGGTAATACTTGAAATGCGGTACTCTCTGCACACCTTGACACTGCAGATCGCAGAATATTGAATTCCTTAACGATATCCGAAATGGAATGTTCTATGCGTCTAGCTCCAATCACCGTTCTGAGTTCAAAGAATGTTAATTCCCGTCGTGTAGCGACAATCACGTCGGAAACCTTTTCTCATGAGTCACACGAGTACAAATAACAGTTCCGCCAATGCACTGACCTTTTGTATCTTGTGTACGCGATACTACTACCATGTGTATATGTGCATAACGCTACGCAATGACTTCTGTCACCTCATTGTATAATCTCTGTGTTGTCTTATTCGATAAGAGCTTAAATATATAAAGTCGTCATGGGAAGCTAGTATCTCCGTCATTTATCGCTATTTGTGACTATTGCTCAAGACCAGTTTTCCGTGGACCCATAACATGGGGCAGTAGAGGTTCCAGTATGTTGTGTCCGCAAATTGAAGATGGGTAGACGTGTTTCCAGACACTCGGGGTCCCGTAATAGATCTGGCTGCCGAACAACACCTGTCACTTTGTTGCACGCATGTATGTACTGGGACTCTGTCCTCAAAGCTGCAGCGGAGGTTAGGATTGGTTATTACAGTTACAGGCTTAGTGATAGATGGAAGCGTCTGGCGATTACCGAGAACTCTGCTGAGATTTCGCGGTGGCATCACCAACGTTCCTCTAGTTCTCTCTGCTAACACAACATCACGATGACGTACGTAAACCAATCACAGAAAGAATTTTTCTCAATCTGGCTGTTATTTATTTATACTTTTCTCTCTTTTCACAATCGGTTCCGGCCAGTGGTTATCTGTATAGAAGAGCACTCTATATGGCCGCTACGAAATTGGAACACAATAATGTGAAAGTAAATTAGAGGAATGGCAATTTATGGATAATATAACAGCTTCTTCAGAGTTTGTACTTCCATTCGTTTTGGTCTACAAGAAAGGAAGTGTTTTTGATAATCTGACTGTTTGTTTGTGCACAGAAGAAGGGAAATGCGCAGAAATATAACGCTGACAAAGAATAAAAGTGAGGGCCGTCTAATAATATCCGAGATCTATTTATGTGTATGTATGTGTAAATGCAAAGAGGAAAAGCTAATAAAAGTAATATTATTCAAAATAGTACCGACATGGGAATTTGAAAAATTTAATTTCACTTCGTGCATAGACTAAATTAATAAACTTAACTGTTCATGTGGAAACTACGAATAATTAATCGAATAGCTACTTCGGCTTTTATTAGCTGTAAATAGTATGTCTAGATATCTCCTTTCTTGCACTTCAGCTTGTTCGTTGGTAAGTGTACCTAATTGCTTTTTGAAATGATTAAAATCTTCGATTTCTCCTAGAATATTCATTTTTACCCCTTTCGTTGTATGACGAAGGATTTTGAGTTCATCGTAAATACTTCTGGGGGCGTGTTCGTTGTGCATGAGATGGACAACAGATGCACAAATAAGGCAGCTGTTGCCAAGATTTGAAAGCCATTACATCATTTCGCCCTAGCACTCCACCTTTTTACTGGCCATCTCATTTCTCTCAAGACCGTTAACGAAAGATTATACGGTATTCCTTGATTCGGTAGCAGATTGATGGAGTACTGACTGTGGAATCAATTTTCCACGTCAGTATTTGAGCGGCAAAGCATGTAGTAGCGATAACATAAGATTCTTGCGGCACTAGTATACTGAACAAATTTGAAACGTCTCTACAGTGTCCCACAGAGAGCGAGCACTTTGTTCGCTCCGACGTTCCTCTCTGCTTTCTTATCATCAACTTTTACTTTTTTATTACTGCTTACAGTTCCGACACCCGTCACCTGGAATCTAATTCGTATCGTATTTTCACGTAACTAAGAAAGTTATGTACAATTTTAACTAACATTAGCTTCAAAATTTGTAGCGTAGATAAATAATTTGGGAAATTAAATATAACGGAAATAAAAATTTATAAAACATTAAACAAAAAGGAAAAACACCCAAAACACTTAAACCATTGTACTACCCTTATTAATCACGTACAGTATCATCGCAGCAAATGGTTTACTGGCAGTTGCTAATCTTAACCACTGAGACGCCACAGAAACGCCAGAAGAAAAACTTGTTTTTGTATTTTTTCTGGTTTGTTAGTCTTTGACGCACTGAAGCATACTTCAGGATACATAGAACCTGTGCTGCCTTGCCATGCATAGTATTGAGATTGAGAGGTGGCTTTCAAGGTCTTAGGGAATCCCTCCTGGCCTTACCAGAGGTTTTTCTCTTTATTAACTCCGTAATGAAGTTGTAACGTGGTGTCATGCCTCCGTGCATCTCATTGTCATGAAGCATAACTGCGCCTAATCTCTCCGCCTTCAAATGTCTGGTTAACGTTCAAGACGAAATGTTATACAAAACTTACGTTTACTCTCAACAGCAGAACATTTCGTGGGTTATGCATTCTGATTGAAGAAATTCTATTCATGGGTTGGCGATAAGAGGTCGTGATAGTACCAGAGCAATAGCGTGTGCCCACCCTACATACTTCACATGCCAGTAGCCTGCAATGGTCTTGTAACGCCGGAAATGCATATCCTCCTATTTCCATCTATTGTACTATAATTTTTTTCCTTGTTTTGTTACCTCAAGGTATGACATTTCTGTCTCTTTATATATTGTAATTGTTTTACTGTTTGTATATATATATTTATGCATTTATGTCGATGTATTATTGGTTGTTTTGTAAATATTATTTGTATTTTTACGCTGGGTCTTGCCTAGGGAGAACTATGCTATCGAAAGAATACGTCGATAGGTCGTGTGGAGAACCAGAGTGTTTAGGATCTTTGGTAGTGTTAACTCTTCCGCGTGGAGCGCGGGCTGAGCAGAGGGAGTCTGGCTGGAGTAGCGAGTGGAGCAGGTGTGTTGTGTGAAGCTCCCGCGAGTTGCCGCGCTTTCGGGGTTTGGCAGCATGTAATTGCGCTCGCCTTGCGATGATAGTTTCTAACATGGTGTCGCGGACGGGAAGCATTAGCTGGCGCACATCAAGAGCCCGTTTCGCCTGGTGACCGTGTCGAGAAGAAGGCGCGCCAACATCCAGCTTCTGCAACAGCGACGGCCGACAATGAGTGACTGTCGCCACCTCCTCGATCGACGGCTTCAAACCTTCAATCAACCAACAAGGAAGACTGGAAGCACGTAAAGTTTTAGAACTGTATGGCAGACCTCAGCTTTCCAAACTGTACCATTTTCGTAACTATAATTACAGCAACTTAGCATGAACCTTTGTTGCTCATTGTCCCAATTGAATTGCCAAATAGGGTCCCTTCCTTTTCCGAAATGAACCCGAGTGTCGTTGAAATTCAAACGCCAGCATTAAAGTAATAATATAGCATTTCACTGCTTTAATTTCAAAGTTCAGTTAAGGTATTCATAGCTGGCTACGATATTTAGATTACACAAGCACAAATTAAGAGTGAGAGTTTTGTTACCGTATTTTAGCTTACCTGTGACTGCAGCTCAGCTTGGTACGTACTAAATTTTACTATTGTTAATTGTTCAGAATCATTTAATTCAAGTTCAAAGTTAAATCTCTTATTTCTAAATTGCGTAGATTCAAGTAGTTTTTGAAATGATTGTTGAGGTAGTCCAAGACTAACCGTATTTTACTGAATTTCGATGTGCTTCAGAAAGAAAGCTCACTATTAACTTCAGTCACTAAATTAACTTTCGATTTTCCGGTTTTATTAATTCTTTTGCTAAATTAAGTCAGAGTGTAGCGAAATTTATTACTTCTGACAAACTTTCACTTTTTACACTAGACGTGTCAACCTTCAGTTGCCACGCTTCTAGTGCTAATTATATGTGTAATAACCTTTCTTTTTCAGTTACTATAGTAATTGTCCATAGGACTGGCGACCGTAATTTCCCCCAAATCTCAAATATCTAATTACCGCTAGTTGATTGTTAACGTAACGGCCGCACATTTACTTTCTTTATTAACTTTACCCCTTTTCAAAATTAATTTCCACCTGTTTCATTAGCATTTTTCCTTTCATTTAGATGTAACCCTTTCCTCCCTCTTTACCGACAGATTAACTTCTGTGACGATTGCTTTTCCAAAATTCCCATTAGGTACACGCGGTTTCATTTTTCACTGTCATTAAGGTCGATAAGTGAGGGGGAGGTTACAGTCTCAAATGGATTCCCAGTAAACTGTACCGAAACGCCAATGTATAATAGCTCTTGTGACCTGCGCAAAGGGTCGTTGCGAAATGCAGAGCGGAGAGGACGGGGCAATATATAGAGAATCGGCCTGCGACTGGCAGCTGAGCTGCCTGCGGGCGGGCAAAATAAAATAAAGCCGCCCATTGCGACTCGGCTGCATGTTTGTATTCGGGAAGAAATGATGACAAGGTAATTGAGGAGTCCGTATTAGTGTTCTCAAACAGCGGTAAGGAAATGGAAAATTGATCCCGATCTGAGGGGCTAGATTACAAGACCGCCTGCAGCCACCGACCGGCACGTCCGCCTGTCTTTGTTTTAGCCTTGTGTTGGTCTCTTATTAGGTCGTATAGATTTGGGTAGTCGCTTCTACGACCGGAAAGGGTTCGTAGCGCTGATATCGCCGCCTTTGATGTCAGAGAGCAGCACTAATCCTTGCTTATACATTTTCACTTCGTTTGACAGTTGCTGAGATTAGCGTGTCACCGACAAGAGAGCATCCTGCAATTGTATGTGTACGGTATTTCGCAGAATTTTTGACAGAGCAGTGAAGAAACTCTCAGAGACAGGATTCATTCGTACGCTTTATTCCGCAAATTTCATGTTTCATGTTTCGGAGTTATTCTTGGTAGCAATAGTTTGTGACTCACCCTGCAGTGTTGCATAGTGTAGTGGAGAATTATAAATTACAAATGCTGTGATGTAGCAGTGGGGTACAGCATTCACTGTGTGTCGAAAATAAAGCAACAAACGGAAATTATGCACGTCCAAACAGTTGACTGTAAAGTGGAAACAATTTAAAAAGAGTGCAGAGCATAATCAACTGCAACATGCATAACGGTAAACAAAAATGTTCTTCGTTTTTATCCAACTCAACGGATTTGCACACACATTCTGTAAACTGGTTAATGTACTCAGTACAAATGTTACCTCCACTGGCACCAGTAAAGGCCTGACAACGACGGGACATGCTGTGCATGACGTCATCAATCTCATGTTGAAGCAATAACGACCATTCCTCCTGCAAAGCCGCTCACAAGTCTTGGAGAGAGGTTGATGTATGCTGACGTCATGCAACCCGTCAGCCTAGTGTATCCCAGACATTCTCTATGAGATTCAAATCTGGAGTGCGAGCAGGCCACGCCATGTGTGCAGTATCTTCCGTTTCCAAAAAAACGTCAGCCACAAGTTCTCTATGAGGTCGAGCGTTATCGTCCATCAGCACGAAGTCTGGGCCCATATTACCTCGCAACAACCCCGCATAAGACGCCAAGATCTCCTCACTGTACCTGACAGCAGGCAAATGTTGGTGATTCAACCGTACAATTTCATGAAGAGGTGTTCGAGTGGTCAATATAATCGTTGCCCACGCCATTAGGGATCCTGCTCGATATCGGTCTCTTTCCACAATGTTTGGGTCCGGAAATCGTGTTCCACGTACCCTCCAGATGCGAATCTATCGAGAATCACTCTCCAAACCAAATCGGGACTTATCTGCGAAAAGAACATTGACCCACTGTTCGACCGCCCGGGTGGCATGTTGACGGATCCACTCTAGACTTTCCCTTCTGTGAAGACACACCAGAGATAAACATACAGAAGGCCTGCAACAATAAAGGCCACTCTGCTGAAGCCTTCTGTACACCCTTTGCCTCAGCACAACACGTCCAGGCGATGCCGCGAGGTCAGATGCTAGCTGCAGTGCAGTACTAAGGCGGTACCGTTCTGCTCTTACAGTCAAATAACGGTACACTCTTTCTGACCTCACACGTGGTCGGCCATGAAGTGGTCTTTGGGATTTATTTTCGGTCTCTATAAACTGTCGTCTTATCTCGGTAACCACAGAACGATTCACTTTGAGCTACCGGGTCACACCAGTTTTCAAGTATTCTTCTTCCATTTTTCCTATGGCGTTTCACAGCAGAGAGCCTGTAGGCATCTTTTCTGAGTCGCACTGCACCGTCTGTGACAGCGTACGCAGCAACTGTGGATGTGGGATTACCCTGCAAACTCTATCTCGCTTGGTATGTGCCGTGATGGCTTGTTAGCGTGGTTGTCCGTTGATCGGAATGCCATCTTCCGTGCAGAACACGATTCTAACGACATCTCTTAATAGTTTGTATGATTATATTGTGAATTAGACGCAGGAAGAGGAAATATCAATTTGTTTCTTTAATTTCGGTCACCAGTGTAATAGTGAATCAGGATGTGGTGTCTGGACCTTTGTTTACTTTAACATGTAATTACTTATCCTCTGTCTTTTTCTGTTTCTCACTCTTTCTCTCCAAGTTTCTATTTTTCCCAACAAAAAAAAAAAAAAGGTTCAAATGGCTCTGAGCACTATGGGACTTAACAGCTGAGGTCATCAGCCCCTCAGAACTTAGAACTACTTAAACTTAACTATCCTAAGGACATCACACACATCCATGCCCGAGGCGGGATTCGAACCTGCGACCGTAGTGGTCGCGCGGTTCCGGACTGAAGCGCCTAGAGCCGCTTGGCCACTTCGGCCGGCTCTATTTTTCCACTTATTTTTACTTTGCTTATACAGGATTATGATGACGACACTAACACATTGGGAATTCTATATTAGTGTTTTGTGTCTTATAATTGTACATACAACTTTATGTACAACATAAACTCTGTTCTAGTATTCAGAAAACACTAGAAGAAAGCAGCAAAAAAATGTAAGCTGATGATGGTAACGTTTGTATTGAAATTGAAATTTCCTGGCAGATTAAAACTGTGTGACCAACCGAGACTCGACCTCGTGACCTTTGCCTTTCGCGGGCAAGTGCTCTACCATCTTTTTTTTTTTTTAAAAAAAAAAGTTTCTCAAAGCCAAAATCAAATTTCTTTTTCCTTTAAGAACATACTATGAGGAAGAAATAAGGAAAAGCTTTTTAAGTCGTCATGCGACTTGTAGTTAAAGTCTAGTTCTTACAGGAGCTCCTGAAGTGTATCCGCCTACAGCATGCCAGCTCGTCCAAACGTGTCTTCTCATGACGTAGGTGTGAGTTCTGGGTGGCAGATCTATTCAGTTCGGTTCGTTTTATACAGTTTTCAGCTTCTCAGGGCTTGGACGTTCCAGCTACTAGGTGGGTCATCGAAAGTGCTCCGTAAGAAATTAGAAAAATATTGTTTATAGCGTGGGTTGCGTATCAGGACGCAGTGTCGTTCGTTGAGATAAGTCCAATATCCTATCGTAGACTTGTCGCCTGAAGTAAAAAGATAGCGGATCGTGTGGCCACAGATCCAATTCACTGAGTTAGTTTTGGCGGAGGGGTAGAAAGTCTTATCGTGGTACAAAAGCATGTGGACGTCGATCTGAGCCGGTGTCTGGCGAGTAAGAAACGCCAAAATTCGCCGCGCAAGTGTCCAGACGTCTAGCGCTGTGCCACAGTGGAACCGGTGGACATCCGTGTCATCCACGCCACAGTGGGTGCAGAGGGATGAATCGGCGAGATGGATGCGGTGCTGACGATCTCGGTTAACTTGTTTGCCATTCACGGTGATGTACCACGCTGATTGAACGTCTGATTCGAGAAAACGCGCATGGATCGCCTTCCATATGTGTCGCCACACGTACTGTGGATACTTACGTTCGATGGGGTTGGACGGGCGGCACTGTTTTAACAATTCGGAGACTGTTTTCGTGAGGTACAAACGTGTAAGTGGTAAGGACCGGTAGATATAACTGAACTCCAGGAAAAATCGTTGGATGTAATAAAAGGGGGTTGGAATGGTCGATATCAGTATTGGGGCGGACAAGGAGGCCGGTGCAAAGTTGTGAAGCAGGAGGCTAGTAAGGCTCTGCGGGCAACGATGCCAAAGTTTGAGTTGGGAGCTGACGTATAGTGCCCTGACACGAGTCGGCACGTGGATGAGTCCCACCCCGCCACGATCTCGTGGCAGTGCAAGGGATTCATACTGCACCTTGAATAACATCCCCGAGCTGACAAAGGAGCCGAAAGCCATCAACAGTCGTCGTGCCAGGAGATTTGGGACTGGTAGTACTTGAGCCACGTGTGGTATCCATCTGAGCTACGGAAGCACGACTCACGCCCGGTACTCACAGCTATACTTCTGCCAGTATCTCGTCTCCTACCTTCCAAACTTTACAGAAGCTCTCCTGCGAACCTTGCAGAACT
The DNA here is from genome assembly GCF_023864275.1 of Schistocerca cancellata. NCBI lineage: Eukaryota > Metazoa > Arthropoda > Insecta > Orthoptera > Acrididae > Schistocerca > Schistocerca cancellata. Next base: position 758,830,856 of record NC_064629.1, read on the forward strand.
AGCGCTCCTGAAAGAAAGGACACTGCGGAGACATGGCTTATCCACAGCCTGGGGGACGTTTCCAGAATGAGATTTTCACTCTGCAGCGGAGTGTGCGCTGATATGAAATTTCCTGGCAGATTAAAACTGTGTGCCCGACCGAGGCTCGAACTCGTGACCTTTGGCTTTCGCGGGCAAGTGCTCTACCATCTGAGCTACGGAAGCACGACGCACACTCGGTACTCACAGCTATACTTCTGCCAGTATCTCCTCTCCTACCTTCCAAACTTTACAGTAGCTCTCCTGCGAACCTTGCAGAACTAGCGCTCCTGAAAGAAAGGACACTGCGGACACATGGCTTATCCACAGCCTGGGGGATGTTTCCAGAATGAGATTTTCACTCTGCAGCGGAGTGTGCGCTGATATGAAATTTCCTGGCAGATTAAAACTGTGTGCCCAACCGAGTCTCGAAGTCGTGAACTTTGCCTTTCGCGGGCAAGTGCTCTACCATCTGAGCTACCGGGCGTGAGTCGTGCTTCCGGAGCTCAGATGGTAGAGCACTTGCCCGCGAAAGGCAAAGTTCACGACTTCGAGACTCGGTTGGGCACACAGTTTTAATCTGCCAGGAAATTTCATATCAGCGCACACTCCGCTGCAGAGTGAAAATCTCATTCTGGAAACATCCCCCAGGCTGTGGATAAGCCATGTCTCCGCAGTGTCCTTTCTTTCAGGAGCGCTAGATCTGCAAGGTTCGCAGGAGAGCTTCTGTAAAGTTTGGAAGGTAGGAGACGAGATACTGGCAGAAGTACAGCTGTGAGTACCGGGCGTGAGTCGTGCTTCCGTAGCTCAGATGGTAGAGCACTTGCCCGCGAAAGGCAAAGGTCACGAGTTCGATTCTCGGTCGGGCACACAGTTTTAATCTGCCAGGAAATTTCATATCAGCGCACACTCCGCTGCAGAGTGAAAATCTCATTCTGGAAACGTTTGTATTGTTGACGACGTCGGTTGTGGAGTAGGAAATGCTGCGGCGACTACTTTTAAAACATAGTACGAAGACGCGTACTGAGCAGACGGCTCAGTATTGGATTAAATGTTGCTGAATGGTTTGCAAGTTGGCCCACGATTGCCAGGTGGTCGGAAGTCTCACGTCATTACCTCTCTTTTCTGACAAAATACTAGTGGCGGATATTTTTGTAAATGTTTCTCTACCTATGTGTTCGTGTTAGTAGACATCCTATTTTCACTTCTATTGCTATCCGGAAATACAATAAACAGGTAACAAAATTTTTTTTACGTATTTGTGTAAGAAGCATATCGGAACACACCAGATTCCGGGTTTTGACTTGATAAAATATATTACACATAGTGAAAGAATTTGACTGAAGAGCACGACTCGTTTCGAGAGTGATCAAAAAGTATTCAATAGGAAATATTATAGTCTTTGCACCAATGTGCTTAGATTTTCATATCTATGTAGACGATTATAGAAGCTCATAACTGACGGAAAATACCTCTGTAAGATGATAATGGGGGATGTTAATGCAAAAGGAGGACAAAAATAGGGAATACCATGTATGGTCGCTTGGGGAGTATTAACAAAGAAGTTTCTTTAGTGGGTAACCTTTTGCACGAAAGTTGGTTTATGCCATACACTAACAGAAGAACATGTTTGTCCGTGACGTATTCTTCCGGAATACATAACTGCTAAGTAGACTTGGCAAGGACCAAAAGGAACTAAAATGGAAATCCTCTAAATTTTATCATCAATAAGAGACAACACTTCATGGACAAAATTCTGTGGACAGTCTGTGTTGCAGGGTTTGGATTCACATTCACAATTTTTTGAGTGAGGTTTTCATCTTGACTCAGAGAAGCGGCTGCACCTTAATTTGGAAAAAATATGCTGCATTGCTAGACCATGATGAAATACTTGTATGTGTGCCAAATGAAAATTTCATGGATTAGTAAAAATAAAGACAATGCGCGCGATGTTAAAGTTATGAACTAGCAGAACTGCAATCACTCTTATACTAATAAGATGCAGACTCAAACTCGATGCAAAGCTAGAACGAAGCAAACTCATCAGTTAACAAATTTGATGTATCACTTACAAACATTTATTTAAGTATACGGCTATACAGGACTGTCAGGAACAATCTGAAAAGCTCGTAATGCGCGGGAGGTTTTTCTGAAAAATGATTCTTAAAAAAAAAATCGATAAGTTGCCTGCTTTCCGAGTTATGTAGCATTGAAGTTATCCGATCAAGTAATTGAGTGAGCAAACTGAAGCTCTTACCACAGACATCTGTGGGTCAGTGAGTTACCACTTGATGAAATGCTCATTAACAGTTAAAATGTGCCTTTTTCGGAACTGACAAATTTAAGCTACGTGAGCAAAAGCTACGTTTGTTCGTTTCGAGGAAATCAAACTAAGAACACGTTTGGCGACACTGTCTCTGGCAGGCTGCTGGAATATCCGCGTCCTACGACCGGAATGACTAACTTAAATGCTAAATAACTCGGAAACGGCATGACGTAACGAATATTTTGCTAACGATTATCTCTTAGCACAACTCTTCGTGCAACATCCTTACAAACTTTTCGTCCTGTTTCCGACCACCGTGTATAATAAACTCAATTAAACAATGAGTCCACCATAAGCAGACACTGTCCTGGTCGAAAGGGGTAGTTATTTATCAAAAGCACTTTGCCAGACAGGAAAATATATATAACCCGTTCATCACAAGAATAAGCCTGATGTAAACATTGCACTATGTATTCTTCCGCGTCTGCTGGAACAGCTAAGCTGTCTCGAGTACTATCAAGTACGATAATATGGGTACGTTCAGTGCTGTGCGTTACGTGCACATCGACTTAGCGATAATACGGGACAACATCTTTACCGGCGCATTTAACTTGGACAACATTGGCTGGTCAACTGGTACAGCTAGCCTGCTGTGACGTGGCCAGCTGCAAAAAAAAAAAAAAAAAAAAAAAAAAAAAAAAAAAAAAAAAAAAAAAAAAAAAAAAAAAAAAAGGTTCATATGGCTCTGAGCACTATGGGACTTAACATCTGAGGTCATCAGTCCCCTAGAACTTAGAACTACTTAAACCTAACTAACATATGGACATCACACACATCCATGCCCGAGGCAGGATTCGAACCTGCGACCGGGCCAGCTGCAGTTCACACGTAAAAAGGGACGAACAGAGGAGCAATACATTTTCGAATGTCATTTAATTTTTAAGCAAAATGAAATAATACACTGCAGATCTTCCACAATACGCTCCTTAGATGACTAGACGAAAACCACAACACGTTATCGCTTTTGGCTAACGTACTATTGTAATTAAAAACCAGAATGATGAAAATTCCTGACCTAACCACAGGGTAATTTTTCTGCATAAGCTGTGTGTAACCTGAGAGAGTGTTGAAGGATTTCACCTTATAGTTAAATATTGAAGCCACTGAAGGCATTACTTACAGTCAGTCGTCTGGTAATCTCTTAGCTCCTTCCTTATCCGAATCCGAGAAATACGTTTCAGTTCTGGAAGTGTCACCCGCTACGTTGATAACGGGCCTATCAACAACAGAATCCACGAAGCCAACAAGGCGCAGCATTTTCTCTTTTTCTTTTATGACGAACCGTTCCACATCCCGCCAGCGTTCGGCAGCGACGTGTGAAAAAGCTGCGTGCGTTATTTCCAGTACATCTGACAGCTTAACAGTCTTGTTACTTCTCGGGCCAAACCGCACAGCTTGGCTCCAGATCAGTTCTGTTGGGTTCATATTGTAATGGTACAGCAGCAAATGTAAAATTGCAGCCCGCATCTTGTGGTCGTGCGGTAGCGTTCTCGCTTCCCACGCCCGGGTTCCCGGGTTCGATTCCCGGCGGGGTCAGGGATTTTCTCTGCCTCGTGATGGCTGGGTGTTGTGTGCTGTCCTTAGGTTAGTTAGGTTTAAGTAGTTCTAAGTTCTAGGGGACTTATGACCACAGCAGTTGAGTCCCATAGTGCTCAGAGCCATTTGAACCATTTTTTGTAAAATTGCAGCATTTGTATGCTGTGCTCGATGCTGTGAAAATGATTGTTTTTCGTGTTTCTATGGTATAAAACGATGGACATAGTCCAGAAGAAGAGGATTTGGTTTTTCATTTTTGCCTTCAAAATTAAATTGTTATGTATTATTAATTTAAACAACTTTCACGAACAGTCTTTCATAAAACATCAATAATTAAGAATTCATATTTGAAATGGAAATAGGAATTTCGCGTCCAGTATGTAATTAGTAACAAAAATACGTGTATTATTCATAAAAAAAATAATGAGGAGTTTTATAATTACGAGATACAGATATTTCAAATTGAACGAGAAAAAGAAGAATACTGGGGAGATCTAAACCAATGCACGAATAGCGGCATTTAGCTCCATTTTATTACGCTTCCGACTGCGCTACACTTTCAGTGTGGGTTTGTGTATCAACTGCAGTATATACAACGCTGGGAAAACTTCAAAGTCGACTATCTCCGTCAATTTATGAAAAACATTAAGAACAGCTATTTCTCGGCACTTTTTAATCGTGTTCCACGTGCGTGTTTCCCTGTGGAACAGAAAGCAGCCTCAGCCATTTTCAGGCCTCAAACTAACAGCGCGACGCTCAGAGCACAACGCTGCAGATGCTGAGACTGTACACGATCTTTGAAATAAAAACTACGTAGCTGAAGCGTGATTAAGAAAAACGTTCACGGCTCTTAATGCAGTTGAACATCTTAAAGTTTCATTTAACGTAACTTAGTAATAATATATCTAATAGATAAGTAGGACCTTCTTCCAAGAGCGTAACAACACCAGTGTATGTGTGCTACGGCTTCTGGCCAATCGTCGCGTTTGTGTTTGTTTACATCAAGTTTATTCTTACGATGAACGGATTGTAATTCGTATGTGGAAAAAAAATACGAGAACCATTAACAAGGATTAAGGCAGCTACAAGGGGCGTTCGGACAATTTAGGTTGAAATAAATGTGGAAATCGTTGTGGAACATCGTGGAATATTCCCGCTTCAGTCCCTAAAGCTTGATGTAGTTCCGATAGATGGCAGCGCTACACGTACGTTGAAAATGGCGTCTGTAAAGGGGCAACGAAACAAGCAGAGAGCTCTCATTGAGTGTTCTTTGGCGGAAAACCAGAAGATTGCAGATATTGACAGATGCTTGTAGAATGTCCACGGAGACCTGGCAGTGAACAAAAGCACGGTGAGTCTTTGGGCGAGGCGTTTGTCACTATCGCAACGAGGTACCTCAAACGTGTCCGATCTCTCGCGTAGCAGCCGGCCGCACACAGTGTGACTCCTGCAATGTTGAAACGTGCCGACTCTCGCATTCGATATGATCGACGTATCACATGAAACACCTCGCTGCTCAACTGTTGGTAGTACTGACACACTCGTCCACAAGCTACACCTACACCTACATCTACATCTACATTTATATTCCGCAAGCCACCCAACGGTGTGTGGCGGAGGGCACTTTACGTGCCACTGTCATTACCTCCCTATCCTGTTGCAGTCGTGTATGGTTCGCGGGAAGAACCACTGCCGGAAAGCCTCCGTGCGCGCTCGAATCTCTCTAATTTTACATTCGTGATCTCCTGGGAGGTATAAGTAGGGGGAAGCAATATATTCGATACCTCATCCAGAAACGCATTTTCTCGAAAACTGGACAGCAAGGTACACCGCGATGCAGAACGCCTCTCTTGCGGACTCTGCCCCTTGAGTTTGCTAAACATCTCCGTAACGCTATCACGCTTACCAAATAACCCTGTGACGAAACGCGCCGCTCTTCTTTGGATCTTCTCTATCTCCTCTGACAACCCGACCTGGTACGGATCCCACACTACATCTACATCTACATCTACATCCACTGATGAGCAATACTCAAGTATAGGTCGAACGAGTGTTTTGTAAGCCACCTCCTTTGTTGATGGACTACATTTTCTAAGGACTCTTCCTATGAATCTCAACCTGGCACCCGCCTTATCAACAATTCAAAAAAATGCTCAAATGTGTGTTAAATCTTATGGGACGTAACTGATAAGGTCATCAGTCCCTAAGCTTACACACTACTTAACCTAAATTATCCTAAGGACAAACACACACCCATGCCAGAGGGAGGACTCAAACCTCCGCCGGGACCAGCCGCACAGTCCACGACTGCAGCGCTCCAGACCGCTCGGCTAATCCCGCGCGGCTACCAAAAATTAATTTTATATGACCATTCCACTTCAAATCATTCCGTACGCATACTCCCAGATATTTTACAGAAGTAGCTGCTACCAGTGTTTGTTCTGCTACCATATAATGATACAATAAAGGATCCTTCTTTCCATATATTCGCAATACATTACATTTGTCTATGTTAAGGGTCAGTTGCCACTCCTTGCACCAAGTGCTTATCCGCTGCAGATATTCCTGCATTTCGCTGCAATTTTCTCATGCTGCAACTTCTCTGTATACTACAGCATCATCCGCGAAAAGCCGCATGGAGTTTCCGACACTATCTACTAGGTCACTTATATATATTGTGAAAAGCAATGGTCCCTTAACACTCCCCTGTGGCACGCCAGAGGTTACTTTAACATCTGTAGACGTCTCTCCATTGAGAACAACAAGCTGTGTTCTGTTTGCTAAAAACTCTTCAATCCAGTCACACATCTGGTCTGATATTCCGTAAGCTCTTACTTTGTTTATCAGGCGACAGTGCGGAACTGTATCGAATGCCTTCCGGAAGTCAAGGAAAATGGCATCTACCTGGGAGCCTGTATCTAATATTTTATGCGTCTCAAGAACAAATAAAGCTAGTTGGGTCTCACACGATGGCTGTTTCCGGAATCCATGTTGATTCCTTCAGAGTAGATTCTGGATTTCCTGAAATGACATGATACGCGAGCAAAAGACATGTTATAAAATTTACAACAGATCGATGTCAGAGATATAAGCTGGGGTACTCAAAGGTATGTGCCCGCTGGCTTCATCGCCGCCTGACAAAAGACCGTAAAGAGCAACGAAAGATCAGCTGTGCGAAATTGCTTGCTCATTACGAGGTTCATTGTGACAGTTTTAGTTCGAACATCGTCACAGGTGATGAAACATGGGTTCACCACTTCGAACTGGAAACAAAACGGAAATCCATGGAGTGGCTCCACACCATCTTTCCTCCGAAGAAAAAGTTCAGTGCCGCACCCTGAGCCATTAAAGTTATGGCCATGGTCTTCTAGGACTCTGAAGGGGTTATTCTAACATACCCATAGTAGATATGCGTGAAAGTACTTAAAAAAACGTTTTCGGATATCTTTTGAAACTTATGCAAAACTTTACCACATAAATTAGTGGAATTTATTTCCACTTAATCGAACATACGTTTCGTATCACATAAGTTTTTCCACCCCATTAGAGATTTCTAACAGTATCGGTAGTTATTAGCTTTTCAGGTTGCGAAGTGTATTTCAGGACCGCCTATGACATGCCGGCGACGGCTTTGCCGCAGTGGATACACCGGTTCCAGTGAGATCACGCGCTATCGGGCGTGGCCGACACTTGGATGGATGACCATCCAGGCTGCCATGCGCTGTTGCCATTTTTCGGGGCGCACTCAGCCTCGTGATGCCAATTGAGGAGCTACTCGACGGAATAGTAGCGGCTGCGGTCAAAGAAAACCATCATAACGACTGGGAGTGCGGTGTGCTGACAACACGCCCCTCCTATCCGCATCCTCACCTGAGGATGACACGGCGATCGGATGGTTCCGATGGGCCACTTGTGGCCTGAAAACGGAGTGCTATGAGATGCCAGTGTGGGGCCTGACGTTTTGCGGAACAATAACAAATTCAACAAACTTCACGCCTACATAATGAAGGTAGAATGTATTTTTTCCCATTATAACAGTTATTCTCAAGTCGCCTGTACAGTTATTGACTCCTTTATCCAATGACAATATCTGTGAAATAATAATATCGGACTTTAGATTTGAAACGAAAACTTTGCTGGATACGTGTAGAGAGACTGAAAGCTGTGAAGACACTTTTTTCTGCCTTCTGCTGTCGAGTATTGTCATTAGTGTTGTACGAAATATGACATATAATTTTACCATATAAGGATAATAATTCGCTTGAGAAAAGGAAATAATGACTTTTTCAGTGTGAGCACCAGAACCTAGATACATTTAGGGAATAACATTGTTTCCACCAGTCTGCTGTTTTGAGTTAGTACTTAATTTGGCATTTCTAACTAGTTTTGAACCTGGGCTCATTTTCAAGTGCACAGCAGATGTGGACACGACATTCCATGCACAATTACACACAGCATAGTCACCAATGTAAACGAACTTGGAATAACTATCCTGAAACCACGCAGATACAGCTGTTTAGACTTCGGATATCTGTGGTTTGTGGATATCTACACCAAGGTGGTATACACTCTGGTTTTGCACTGCTGACGAGGATGATGTATCTACATCTGCTCAAAACGTTCAAATGTGTGTGAGTTCCTAAGGGACCAAAGTCGGCCGGTGTGGCCGTGCGGTTAAAGGCGCTTCAAAAAAATGGTTCAAATGGCTCTGAGCACTATGGGACTCAACTGCTGAGGTCATAAGTCCCCTAGAACTTAGAACTACTTAAACCTAACTAACCTAAGGACATCACACACATCCATGCCCGAGGCAGGATTCGAACCTGCGACCGTAGCAGTCGCGCGGTATCGGACTGAAGCGCCTAGAACCGCTCGACTACCGCGGCCGGCATGTATGAAGTAATTCAATAAAATGCAAGATGTGTGTTCCAGCGGTATGCAAGAAACTCCTTGTGCACATGAGACACGAATGAACATGGAAATTAGAGAATAGTTAACTTACATTGCAGAGATTCTCGGACGGTGTGCAGTGTTAGCAAGATTATATTCCTCCGGTCGGTACCTGTTGTGCAGTTTGGTTGGTCTGGCTTCCCCAGTCGCGGGCGAAGGCAACTGTTAATAGTGTAATCCTGCAAGAAACCGACGCATACCCGATAGCGGAAGGCGTCAATTTGCCCGATGGCTATCGCTGCGAGCCCGGCTTATCTCTGAGTCACGCAACTTCATTCACGCGGCCAGCCCACCCACTCCGTCCCCCGCCCCCGCAGCGCAGCAGTAGTCGATCGAGAGCGCGGAAATAAATTCGCAAACACGGGATTGTAATATCTGTCGCTTCCAGCTCCATACTTATCTGTCACTCCAAGGAAAGTTTTTCCGTTCCGGTGTGTGACAGCTGGATTGACGGAAGGATTCAACGTTACCGAAGCAACTCATTTTGCAATGGATGAAACAAATTAGTTGTCTGTCGAACGAGAACGGGATTTCACCGCCCAGCAGCTGAAATTTAAAACTCGCGTTCGGTCTATGGAATGTTTTTGACAACTGGACGAAGTAATTTGAAAGATAATTTCGCGTTTATATCTATTGCCGCGCATTTCGGCTGGAATCCCTTTCTAAATAAATAACAGAAAAAAATTCGCTTTAGAGGCTTAATGATTCAACCGCGACTTGTTTTTGAGGTTTGAGATAAACTGTCGTCGAATAGCTTTCCAGTAGGTAAACGGAACAATAAAAATTAAAAAAAGAAGAACACAAACAGTTGCTTGCAGGTTGCTAACAGTTTCGAACAATTAACGCGGCGCTCACAAACGCACTTGGTTACCAAATGGGTTTTATTGTTACTTGATACTTGGAAGTTGTCCCATTATGAAAGCATTGATGTACACTACTGGCCATTAAAATTGCTACACAACGAAGATGACGTGCTACAGACGCGTAATTTAACCCACAGGAAGAAGATGCTGTGATATGCAAATGATTAGCTTTTCAGAGCATTCACAAAAAGGTTGGCGCCGTTGGCGACACCTACAACGTGCTGACATGAGGAAACTTTCCAACCGATTTCTCATACACAAACAGCAGTTGACCGGCGTTGCCTGGTAAAACGTTGTTGTTATGCCTCGTGTAAGAAGGAGAAATGCGCATCATCACGTTTCCGACTTCGATAAAGGTCGTGTTGTATCCTATCGCGATTGGTGTTTATCGTATCGCGACATTGCTGCTCACGTTGGTCGAGATCCAATGACTGTCAGCAGAATATGGAATCGATGGGTTCAGGAGGGTAATACGGAACGCCGTGCTGGATCCCGACAGCTTCGTATCACTAGCAGTTGAGATTACAGGCTTCTTGTCCGCATGGCTGTAACGTATCCTGCAGCCACGTCTCGATCCCTAAGTCAACAGATGGGGACGTTTGCAAGACAACAATCTGCACGAACAGTTCGACGACGTTTGCAGCAGCATGGACTATCAGCTCGGAGACCACGGCTTCGGTTACCCTTGTCGCTGAACCACAGACAGGAGCGCCTGCGATGGTGTACTTAACGACGAACCTGGGTGCACGAATGGCAAAACGTCATTTTTTCGAATGAATCCACGTCTTGTTTACAGCATCGTGATGGTCGCATCCGTGTTTGGCGACATCGCGGTGAACGCACGTTGGAAGCGTATATTCGTAATCGCCTGGCGTGATGGTATGGGGTGCCATTGGTCACGCGTCTCGGTCACCTCTTGTTCGCATTGACGGCACTTTGAACAGTGGAGTTACATTTCAGATGTGCTACGACCCGTTGCTCTACCCTTCATTCGATCCCTGCGAAACCCTACATTTCAGCAGGATAATGCACGACCGCATGTTGCAGGTCCTGTACGGGCCTTTCTGGGTACAGGAGATGTTCCACTGCTGCCCTGGCTAGCACATTCTCCAGATCTCTCACCAATTGAAAACATCTGGTCAATGGTTGCCGAGCAACTGACTCGTCACAGTACGCCAGTCACTACTCTTGATGGACTGTGGTATCGTGTGGACAGCTGTACCTGTACACGCCATCCAAGCTCTGTTTGACTCAATGTCGAGGCGTATCAAGGCCGTTATTACGGTCAGAGGTGGTTGTTCTGGGTACAGATTTCTTCGGATCTATGCACCCAGATTTCGTGATAATTTATTCACATGTAAGTTCTAATGTAATATATTTGTCCAATGAATAGCCGTTTATCATCTGCATTTCTTCTTGGTGTAGCAATTTGAATGGCCAGTAGTGTAGTATGTACTGGAGTTAACTTCAGTATTTCGGCATCAGATGACGATACATTTTTTTTGTGATTCCAGCACTGATAGATGCTGAAGATTGTCCGTCAGTTCGCTCGAACAAGTACGTTGAGCTGGTATAATAGAAACTACTTCCATCAAAATACCGTCCCGAGTTGTGAGTTCTGCTTTTTGCCAGATGTGGAACGTCTTCGTGACGAACGGCCGTACAAGGCTGGCCCCCGGCACTGTTTGCATAATGCCTCAGCTCAAGGAAGAGCTGCAGCTTGTTATTCGCAACGGAATTAGGATCTGGAAGGCAGATCTCCCAGAACGCTCAGTGACTGACGCAACTACGAAGTTTTCTCTCTGGCTGACTCACAATATCGGGACTCAAGTTCATTTTCACGTTTTGCTTTTTAATCGTCGTTGTAAACTATTACTCCTGTTTTACGACAGAGACCTGGGTTACTTACGTGTCTTTCCTAACGTGATAATCGATTTCGGTGAATTTGGCGACAGACATCTTTCTGTATTTCAACAGAGACGTCTGCTTCCACATCGAAACAAGTAATTCGCGAACATTTCCTTAAATATTCAGGAATACCCTGAAAGTGCTAAATATTTTCAAACAAACCCGAATGAGTTCCATATAATATAATAACATAGTTATTGAAAGTACCTCTAAAACCAACTAAGCAGATGAATAAGAAAATTTATGTGACACAAGGCATATATATTCCATTCTTCATATTACAAAATTATTGAACCAATAGTGCCCTACCTCGGCTTGACACGAGTAGCAGTTTCCATGGCTGGAAGATTTGTCTGGCGAAGCGATAGTAAATTATGGACAAAAAGAGCCTCGTGAATTGGCTTACATATTATGAAAAATTCCTTCAGTAGTTCATGAGATTAACCTGCACTTACAAACAGGAAAACAGGTAGGGCGACTTTAATTTACCACACGTATATAAACGAAATTGCGATACGTTTATTACCTTTTGGTTAACGAAATTTCATGAGATGACCTCATAAACGTCACGTACGTACCATGCAAATATTACTACAAGATTAAACAGCTTATTACCTTTGCTTAGCCATAATAAGGAGGGCTTCTGCTGACATATACTTCGTTCGAAGTTGTCTTTCACACGTCCATCTCTGACATTTAGAGACAGCTGGAGGTGTGTCAGTAATCCTGTCGGCTACTCAGTAATTTGCCCTAACAGGGTCTTCAGGATTTTCCTCTCTGTGAAATTTACAATTTTATATCAGCGCACAGAACAGTCCCACACGTAATGCAGCAAGCGATGTGCATTCGTGGGAGAATTTTCTCTTCCCCTCTTATTCCGACTGAAGTATTCAGCAGAACATACAGGACAACGTTTGTGCACTAATATAGCAAGCAGAGAGTGTCTCATAGCACTATCACTATATCGTTAGATATGAAATTAACAATGGTAGTACCCCAAGGGAGTGAGATAGAAATGTTAGTCTTTGTAACATATGTAGATGCTCTAGTAATCCACACTGACAGCTACGTGAGGCTGTTCGTGGAAAGTGCTACTATCCACAGACAGCTTGCAAGGCCAGAAGACTGCAACGAAATTTAATGAAATCTGCTAAGAAACCAGGACTGTTGGAGGGAATGACAGTGAACCTTACACGTAAATGAATGTTGCGTAATGCTCTTAATTAGGCGGTAAGATCCATTACAGTTCAATTACACAATTCGAGCAAATCACTGGAAAAAATAACTACCGTCAAGTACCCGGAGTGGAATGATCACAAAAATAGCTGCACGATATTACAGTGCCTGTGTTAGGCTGATTACGATGGAAAGTTTTTTTTGGACATGTACAAATTTTCATTTTCATCATTCCATTCTACAGCTGATGGTTGTCCTTATTCGCAATTGCGAATCCATTTAATATCAAAATAGCTGTAGTGAATGCTAACGTCAGACTGAAATTATTTGTAAGAGTTTTAAGAAAATTTAATTCGTTCACGAAATTAAGTGATTTACAGAACAGTCCTATGGCCGATTTTTTAGTATTGTTGGTCAGTATTGGACGGTTACCAGTGGGAATGATTGAAAAGTTAGAGAAGGTCGAACGAAGAGTGTCTGGTTACGTTATGGGCTCGTTAATAAATACAAGAGCGTTACGGCGATGATCAAAGTACCCCAGTGAAAGGCGCCACAAGAATGATTTACAGTTAAAATTTCGGGACTGTGCGTTCCAAGGAGAGCTAGCAATATATTACTTAACATACGTCTCGCGAAATGATCACGAAGCGAAAACCAAAGAAGTTAGAGCTGATGCGGATCCTTACCAACAGTGATTCGCCCGAAGTACCATGCGCTGAATAGTAGAGGAAAGAAGGGAAACAGTGACGCTACCCGAAGTAAGCTTTTCCACACACCGTAAGGTGGCTTACAGTGTTTGTATGGAAGACCTCCTGAAGAGACAATATGTGCCAGTCCGCTAATAGATGGTTCAAATGGCTCTGAGCACTACGGGACTTAACATCTGAGGTCATCAGTCACCTAGAACTCTGAACTACTTAAACCTAACTAACCTAAGGACATCACACACATCCATTCCCGAGGCAGGATTCGAACCTGCGACCGTAGCGGTCGCGCGGTTCCAGACTGAAGCGCCTAGAACCGCTCGCCCACAACGGACGGCCGCTAATAGATCAACAGAGAGTTTCGCACATGTCTCTTCGAAGATCCTACGAAGGTAACGTGTAACAGCAAAGGTGGAATGGCAAAAACACACAACGAAATATAATCACATTACATGTAATTTTGTGAGCGAAGGCCCCTCGTATGGGAAACAGGAAGATAAAAAACTATATAAACAAAAGGGAATATTTGTTAGTACGCCTACCTGTCTCTCTAGTACAAGTATGTAACGCTTTTGGACGTGTAACACAAATACACACGATGTGAGCTAATGAAGTGGAGAGTTGCGTTTGCTGGAGAAAAAGTAGCTGTTACCTTAATTTGATATCGGTCCGGTTGCCCCCCTCTCTGAGTCTACACACACACGATTCGTCACTGTTGCAGAGCAAGAATGGCATAAACGACGAAATGAAAATCATCTGAGTTACATTCACTAAAAATGAAATAAATTTTTTAAGTGGGATGAAATGAATGAAATGCATTGACGCGAAATGATATGTGTTCAGAATTACCAAACCTGCAATGTAATGAAAATGTGATAAATGAAAATTTGAGGAACTCCTTATTTCTCACGATACATGCTATAAAGGAAATGGTTGCGACTCGCGCATGACCAGTTTCCAATGCGCGCTAAACTTGTAATCCCACGCAGTTTGTACGACATACTTATTCGAAAGCAGTTCTTTGTTGGGGACACAGAGATAAACTACGCTTCGGTTGTCGACGAAAGGGAATGTTCTTTTGATAACACGTGCAATAAATCTGTGCTTTAGTGCAAAACTGCAACAAGAAGTGAGTCGTTACGCAAAACAATTTGAATAAAGACGTGCCAGTGAAGAGAGAACTAGCGTCGAAGTAGGAAACCCATAAAGCAAACTGAAATTAGATACTATGTGTAAGGAAGCTTCGGTCTAGCAACAAATCATCAAAAGCTAAATTCCTGATGAATGTCTTGTTTTAATGCATCTTGTGCAATGCCATATTTATCGTTTTATTGATATACTACCCATCAAGCTCGGAAAGTCTGGATGTTTCAACATATTGTTAAATCTTTCTTCTCGTCTGTGCGTAGAAACGCCGTACAGGGGTAAGGAGGAAAGTGATTCAAAAACCATAAATCCACAGTCAACTTGCGGCATTAGTAGGGCTCAGCACCTTTTCCGTATACTTCTCTTTCAATCGTCCTGTTTACATATATCAGCTTTTTTTTTTTTTTAAACATCCGAAATTTGTGGAATGCTCGCTATTTCAATAGCGGACTCATGGCAGAACAACAGCGTTTGTAATGAGAAAAGTTTAACCATAGACGCAAACTAAACTCTTTCAAATGCTGTAAATTATGTGCGACGTATGATGTTATTCTTAACACAAACTTTGTACTATGTTTTAGAATAAAACGCAGTAAATTAATTAAATTGGGATATTTAATTGCGAATAATTATCCTGACGCACAGAGCATTTAAAAAAAATGCACAGTTTCCCACAATCCAGCGAATTAATTAGAAGGCAGACGTATAATTAAAACTGAAATTAGTAGGATGATATGAATTATTACATAGTAAGCTTTCCATGTCTTCTGTGCCGAAAAGTGCTTCTATTGATGTGAGGTAAAAAAAAAGAAAAAGAAACGTAATTTACAGAGAAAACATCTGTGGTAATGTCAAAAGACAAATTCCATCGAGTGTTTTAATTTATCGAAGAGCAACATAAGAGCGTTGAGACATGTAGCTATAAATGATGTACTTCGTACTGCCACATCAGTAGAGGGTCAGTGTACGTTCCGGCAGAAATTTCGCTAACATCAACATTAGTTTCCTGGAATCGCATACGGCCACGTGCATTAAGACCATGACATCACCATTTCCAGAATTCTGACATCATCGCGTCATTGCCACCCCTGACCCACGCCCCCGCAACACGGCCCCCCGCCCTTTCCAGTGCTGCCGCCCACAGCTACATAATTAGTCATTCTGACGCCTCTGTCCGTGAACTCTGTGCGTTCAATTCATAATCAGGAGCTCATCAGCGTTACTGATGTCCTGCGTGCTGAAATTAGTGCCCGTATTCCAATTACCGGCTTTATATCCCTCTTGGGATGCGAACTGCGACTTCTGTAGCTCCCAGGAATCCTCGTGCGTTCTTTCTCAGTCGTAACGATCACTCGCCGTGCCGCGTAAAGAGAAGTTTCCGAATTGCATAGCCCAGACAATATCTAAAGCATACACAGATCAGTATGCGTAAATATGTAAAGCTTTTTATGGCTAAGCAGAACAACAGTTAGGGTTAGTACAAAGATGTACAAAGACAGAATGCAGTGACTATAGACTGTAACAAATAATACTTACCGTCCATTACAGACACTTCATGTTGGGCTACATTATAATAAATTAAATAAATAAAAAATACTGCATATACAAAGAGTGTTTTCATTCCATTACTTTATATACTAGAACATTCGAATTTATACCCAGACTCTAATTACCATTATGATTTGCATACGAGATAGATCCTGTTAAGACGCCTTTACTGACAGTCATGCCTCTAGTTCTGCAGATGAGTGACACGTATGAACAATGATTCTAATGCTATACGATTTTAATTAGTTCATAACGCTTTCTGTTGGTCATTTGCCAACAATTCGTCAAGATGTGAGAAGAGACAAAGAAAACAGCAGGGTATGTTTCGGAATTATGTGAGGTGGTACATCATCAGTCTGCCCAAGATCGCGAAGCAATAAGTTGAACGTGTAATGTGAAACACATAGTTTAAAACCTGTCGTTGGAAGTTTACAGTGTTGGAACTGGTACAGACTGTAATATCGATTACCTTATACCGGAATCTAAATCGTCCACAGCTCGTGGTCTAGTAGTTATTGTGACTGCCCCTGGATAACGGGGTCCCGAGTTCGGTTCCCGGATAGATCGGGGACTTTCTCCGCCCGAGGACTGGGTGTTTGTGTTGTCCTCATCATTTCATCATCTTTCAGGAAATGGTGAGACTGAAAAGTGGTAAGATTAAGACTTCATACGGGCACTGGTAACCACACAGTTGAGCGCCCCACAAACCAAGCATCATCGTACCGAAATTTAAATGATTAGTAATATTAATAACAGATAAAGCAGTTTACCCACTCACCTGTTCGGGAACCACAGGAAGAGATGACTTTACCACTAGGTGACCGCGCAACAGCGAACAATAAACGCATTGCGCTGCAGTATTTGAGTTGTAGAGCAAGTGGGAGCATTAACTTTGGATTGCAGTCACATGCACAGAATTATTGGCTTGCCCAGTCCGTACAGCAGAACTTTCGCTTGTAATTTTTCGGCAGCTATAGATTGAAAGGCTCAAAATATGTATGGTCTAAATGTACTTGAAAGAGGGCAGGGCGTTGCTTTCAAATCTGTAATTGGGTCCAGCTCCGGCTAGTGGCGCCATCGGCAGGCGCGGAAATCAAACTGATGTATGACGAAGATTCCACTTGACAGTAGCATCTCCGTCATATATGATCGCCAGAAGTAATCAATGTGAAATCTCTCAAACGGACTGCCTGCACTGGCTCTCTGCTGAACTTCAGTCCCTCTACATTTACTCATTCTGACAGTGGATGTATGTCGCTAATACATTACACCTGCAGCTATACACTAATGAATAAATAACAAGACGTTATGAAAAGCGTATTCATTGCAGAGTTGGACGACGTTCGGTTATACTGTGTGCGCAGCGTGATCCTCTCTGAGACCAAATACGCCAAGAAATGACTTATTCAGAGACTAAGACTAACAAGTACAAGAAACGTTCATCAAGTGTCAATTGTGATCCAAAATCTTTAGTTTGGTGTTTTCAAACCAAGACCGCTATCCAAATTTATAGATCCTTTACCAGTTTCCGCGATTCAATGCTTGAGGTGTCATGTGAGCCCTAACAGGACTGCAGATTACTGGCCTGTTACCTCCAAACCCCTCAATAAAACTTCGCTAGCCGTAGAAAGTAGTTACATACACTCCCTCTATCTTTGGTCTTATTGTGAAATACTTAATGTTTTCTTGTGCATACTGGGGGTTTTCAATTGGATTTGTTTTCCTACGAATACGACTTTCAGTCTCGCCCGTGTCCAGCGTCGTCGGGCGGACACTAAACTTTTATTTTCGGTAAAAGGCAATTTCATTTTCCTCTTTCGTCTGTTTTTTAGTTAGTTTTGAGACTTTCATCCTCAGGTGCCAACATTTGACGTATGAAACAAACGAGGTACAAAAGTTTTTGTTGCTTCATGCAAATCCGACATGAATATGAAATTGCAGTATAAGACTGAAATACGTAAATTATCCATACCCGGGCGATTCGACAGAAATGTTTTTGTTTTTACCTTTATTTTTGAATGTAGATTTAATTGATGTACAGAGAGTTTCAAAAAAACTTTCACACACTCTGGTGACATGTTTCTTGCACGAAAACATGAAAAAGTTCATATAAACATTCTCCGGAACTCCTTCGTTTTTTTGTTAGTAATGCAAGTTTATAATTTAAGTGATTGGGGCTCATCAATATATACAGTCATAATAAATGCTCTAAATATCCTCCCCTCACTCGTAGAATCCTGGACTTGACCCTGTCAAATACTCCCGGACAGTCCCTAATGGTTTAGCAAGGTTCTATGGCACGTCGATGAAGAGTTCCTGCGTCCCCGTGGTCTGCAGCATAGACCGTTTATTTAAGGTGCCCACGTCAACTTTCATTAATAACACGGAAACGAGGTATTTTCGGACGTATTTTATATGAACTTCTTTCATGTTATGTTGTAAGCAATTGCATACAGCGTGAAGAAAGGTCCAAATGAGCAATTTTAAACATTCTTTTTCGTCTTCTAATGGTCCGTAATAAACAAGTAACTGTTCCTTTTCATCCTAATTTTGTTGAATTTATCGCACAAAGCTTTATTTTTTTTATTTATCCAATGCGTTATAGCATTGATCATACATAACCACAAACAGGACAAAAAAAGTAAGAGAAACACTAAACTGATTGCGGATGTTAGCTGAATAGATTTCGCCTACTCCTCCCAAGTTCGGTTACAGAGACAGAGAACGATATGCAAAGTGCGGCGCGTTTGGTCACGTGAACATTCAGTCGGCAGAAGAGAGTTCTGGAGATTCTCAGCAAATCCCAGTGTCAGACGAGACAAGAGAAACGTTGCGCATCACGGAGAGGTTTTGTGTTCAAATATTGAGAGCGGGCGTACCAGGAGGAGTTAAACAAGTCAATGCTTCCTACCATACGACTGGTGAAACAGTCACTACGAGAAGATTTATGAAAAAGAGCTCATACGGAGGTTTACTGACAATCATTCATCCCACGCACATTTCGCTTATACACTACTGGTCATTAAAATTGCTACATCAAGAAGAAATGCAGATGATAAACGGGTATTCATTGGACGAATATATTATACTAGAACTTACATGTGATTACCTTTTCACGCAATTTGGGTGCATAGATCCTGAGAAATTAGTACCCAGAACAAGCACCTCTGGCCGTAATAACGGCCTTGATACTCCTGGCATTGGGTCAAACAGAGCTTGGATGGTGTGTACAGGTACAGCTGCCCATACAGCTTCAACACGATACCACAGTTCATCAAGAGTAGTGACTGGTGTATTGTGACGAGCCAGTTGCGCGGCAACCACTGACCAGATGTTTTCAATTGGTGAGAGATCTGGAGAATGTGCTGGCCGGGGCAGCAATCAAACACTTTCTGTATCCGGAAAGGCCCGTACAAGACCTGCAACATGCGGTCGTGCTTTATCCTGCTGAAATGTAGGGTTTCGCAGGGATCGAATGAAGGGCAGAGCCACGGGTCGTAACACATCTGAAATGTAACGTCCGCTGTTCAAAGTGCCGTCAATGCGAACGTGTAACCAATGACACGCCATACCATCACGCCGGGTGACACGCCAGTATGGCGATGATGAATACACGCTTCCAATGTGTGTTCACCGCGATGTCGCCAAACATGGATGCGACCATTATGATGCTGTAAACAGAACCTCGATTCATCCGAAAAAATTACGTTTTGCCATTCGTGTACTCAGCTTCGTCGTTGAGTACACCATCGCAGGTGCTCCTGTCTGTGATGCAGCGTCAAGGGTAACCGCAGCCATGGTCTCCGAGCTGATAGTCCATGCTGCTGCAAACATCGTCGAACTGTTCGTGCAGATGGTTGTTGTCTTGCAAACGTCCCCATCTGTTGACTCAGGGATCGAGACGTGGCTTCACGATCCGTTAAAGCCATGCGGATAAGGTGTATGTCATCTCGACTGCTAGTGATACGAGGCCATTGGGATTCAGCACGGCGTTCCGTATTACCCTCCTGAACCCAGTGATTCAATAGTCTGCTAACAGTCGTTGGATCTCGACCAACACGAGCAGCAATGTCGCGATACGATAAACCGAAAACGCGATAGGCTACAATCCGACCTCTATAAAAGTCGGAAATGTGATGGTACACATTTCTCCTCCTTGCACGAGGCATCACAACAACGTTTCACCAGGCAATGCCGGTCAACTGCTGTTTGTGTGTGAGAAATCGGTTGAAAACTTTCCTCATTTCAGCACGTTGTAGGTGTCGCCACCGGCGCCAGTCTTGTGTGACTGCTCTGAAAAGCTAATCATTTGCATATCACAGCATCTTCTTCCTGTCGGTTAAATTTCGCGTCTGTAGCACGTCATCTTCGTGGTGTAGCAATATTAATGGGCAGTAGTGTAGAACAGGGAAGCGAACAAGATATAGTGGTGTTAGAAGTAGCCATCATAATACTCCGTAAGGCAACTTGAATAGAATAGATGTAGATGTAGAAGCGAATAGATTGTAAGCTGCCCTAAGTACCACCACTTATTCCTTTCATTGAAATTACTCTGGATACAGCGGCTCAAGTGTAAGACCGCCGTAAAGTAATTAAATTTAATGGAGATAATCCTTATTACGGATATAGAGGACGGTTGTTAAACGGAAATATCTGGAATAAAGCTAAGCAGAGCGTGTAGATGATACTAGAAGCGTTGAGCTGCCGCCGACACACGAGACGGTGTCTCCGAACCGCTTCTCCTACCTTACTTCCAGTGGCAAGAGTTCCAGTCGTCGATTGCGCTTTACGGTCACTGCGACAAAGTAATCCGGCGCGGACTTGTAATTAGAATTTGTATTTAATTGATTGTCCGTGGACAGAGCCCAGTCCCCGCTGCGCCCGGGCGACCGCACCACGTCTCACAGGTCCCGCTTCCCGAGCAATAATGGTCGGTCTGCCAAAGCGAACACGCCACTGCGTCCTCCCCTGTCCGCGTAATCACTGAATTAGTTTTCCAAGAGCGCTTTGAGTTGCCAGCGTGACGACAGCACTGATCAAATCCGCAAGGTCAGGAGATGAAACGGACTCCGGTGCCTGTGTCTCTGCATGTGTATTTGCGAATAGAGCATCCCTGTCTGGCTGCCTCGTTACCTCGTGTGAGAACGAGTCACCCACGCAGCTCTCTTACGAGAACTGCGCCCGATATTAACTTCTGACAGCTGAACATCGTGTTCGCTGCTACCATTCCTTGTAACTGACGGGCTATTTCAGTTCAGTGGTCAGAGACACAATACCACTTCTAATAGGACAGTACCTAGTAAAGAGCCCTGGTATAAATGGCACTATGTAATCATAGCGACATTTTCCCTTAATTCGACGCGAAATGGCCTGAGAATACAAATGCAATTTTTTGATAGTAGACGTTAGTAGGAATACATCTCACCGAAGTACGTCGCCATTATAAATTTTATGGCATCAGTCAGACATCGATACTATCTACATCTACATCCACACTCCGCAAGCCACCAGACGGTGTGTGGCGGAGGGTACCTTGAGTACCTCTATCCGTTCTCCCATCTATTCCAGTCTCATATTGTTCGTGGAAAGAAAGATTGTCGGTATGCCTCTGTGTGGGTTCTAATCTCTCTTATTTTATCCTCAATGTCTCTTCTCGAGATATACGTAGAAGGGAGCAATATACTGCTTGACTCCTCGGTGAAGGTATGTTCTTCGAAACTTCAAGAAAAGCCCGTACCGAGCTACTGAGCGTCTCTCCTGCAGAGTCTTCCACTGGAGTTTATCTATCATCTCCGTAACGCTTTCGCGATTACTAAATGATCCTGTAACGAAGCGCGCTGTTCTCCGTTGGATCCCCTATCTGGTACGGATCCCACACTGGTGAGCAATACTCAAGCAGTGGGCGAACAAGTGTACTGTAACCTACTTACTTTGTTTTCGGATTGCATTTCCTTAGGATTCTTCCAATGAATCTGTCTGGCATCTGCTTTACCAACGATCAACTTTATTTGATCATTCCATTTTAAATCACTCCTAATGCTTACTCCCAGATAATTTATGGAATTAACTGCTTCCAGTTGCTGACCTGCTATATTGTAGCTAAATGATAAGGGATCTTTCGTTCTATGTATTCGCAGCACATTACACTTGTCTACATTGAGATTAAATTGCCATTCCCTGCACCATGCGTCAATTCGCTGAAGATCCTCCTGCATTTCAGTACAATTTTCCATTGTTACGACCTCTCGATATACTACAGCATCATCTGCAAAAAGTCTCAGTGTTCTTCCGATGTTATCCACAAGGTCATTTATGTATATTGTGAGTAGCAACGGTCCTACGACACTCCGCTGCGGCACACCTGAAATCACTCTTACTTCAGAAGACTTATCTCCATTGAGAATGACATTCTGCGTTCTGTTATCTAGGAACTCTTCAATCCAATCACACAATTGGTCTGATAGTCCATATGCTTACTTTGTTCATTAAACGACTGTGGGGAACTGTATCGAACGCCTTGCGGAAGTCAAGATACACGGCATCTACCTGGGAACTCGTGTCTATGGCCCTCTGAGTCTCGAGGACGAATAGCACGAGCTAGGTTTCACACGATCGTCTTTTTCGAAACCCATACTGATTCCTACAGAATGGATTTATAGTCTCAAGAAAAGTTATTATACTCCAACATAATACGTGTTCCAAAATTCTACAACTGATCGACGTTAGAGATATAGGTCTATAGTTCTGCACATCTGTTCGACGTCCCTTGAAAACGGGGATGACCTGTGCCCGTTTCCAATCCTTTGGAACGCTACGCTCTTCTAGAGACCTACGGTACACCGTTGCAAGAAGGGCGGAAAGTTCTATCGCGTACTCTGTGTAAAATGGAACTTGTATCCCATCAGGCCCAGCGGCCTTTCCTCTTTTGAGAGATTTTAATTGTTTCTCTGTCCCTCTGTCGTCTGTTTCGATATCTACCATTTTGTCATCTGTGCGACAGTAATCATGATACGATATTTCAAATATTTCGTGAATGACCACGACTACACGACTTATGAGGAAAATAGATTGTCGGAGAATGGAAAGAGTATGATTTCCAGAATTTCTTATATGCTATTGACACTTCCGAACATAGCATCTCTTGGTCACCAATAATAGCAAGAGAAAGAATTGCAGGGTATCCGAGAAGCGCGTACAAAAACGCAGTCGCTGAAGAAGGGAGACTATCCCTTGGTGCTGCAGGTGGTAAAGTAGTCCCCACAACGTGTTTCGTTAGTTACAATGGCTGCGGTGCCGGTAACCGAACGCGCTGGCGCGCTGCCAAGGACTGCAGATTCGCATCCGAGTTTACGATGCCGACGGAGGTCTCGAGGCGGATTTACGAAAAGGCGTGATACTACAGCTGCGTTATTTGTGTGAGGTGATGCGGGACGAGGAGATAGACCGCGATGCCTTACGTAGATGTGAAATTTGCTAGCGGCCTAATTAACACCAGAATTACTAAACCGACTTCCTGTTTATTTACATTCATAGTTAACAAGACTCTCCGCAGTGAGTATCTCCTTTTTGTAACCTTCTCGCTCGTGTATTATAACTAATTAATATTTTCATGTGAAACTCGTTAAATGGAGACTTTTATATGGTAACACTTGCATGAGATTTGCACTAACCTTACAGTTGCTATTTTGTACCATTATGTAAAAAAATGTGTTAATTATTCGTTAATCTTTATTGTGCGGTAGGGTCCCTGACGTGCGTGATAGGGTTATCCGTTACTCACTTATTATTTTATCTTAAAATCGCATGCCCGTTAATGTGCATTGTTACTTCGCAAAATACAATGCAACGTTGCATTGGTTTGGTTAGTTTATTGGTGATCATAAACGAGAAATCAGTGAAATTTGAGAGTAGCGTTCGTATTTATACGTCCGTATCTCCCTATGGATACATTTTAAATGTCTGGATGACCAAACCGACTGTCCAGTAGACTCTTGTGATGGAGAATTGTACTAATGTATTGATTCGTCTTAATTTAGAACCTAATATGATTGGCATGCTATTAATTAATTAACTTGGAGTAAGCTAATCGGATACCGCCGCTGAAAGATACGTACTGACGGCCGAATATCGCTGGCGAAACAGTAGTGGCTTGCGAAATACGAGACGCTAAAGGTGAAGAAGATGAAGTGGCAAGGAAAATAATCCACATTCCAGGGAATAAGAAGAATATGTTGCGTACTTTTAATCACTATTATCTACGTAGCTGATCGCTGTGAACATTCTGTCAAGTTCAGTATCTCGCGAACGATTCCTGTAATGTTATCGTGTGCTTTTGCAGCATAATAAAATCTCGATTGGTTGCATAAATAAATACTTTGCATTTGATGGTTTGCATCCACCACCTCGCTTTTAGCACTCGTGAGAACGTAGTCCCTTAAATGAAAGCCTCAACGACAGTTATGCAGTAATGGCTTGGAGCGAAGTTAGACGTATTCTTTTTGTTTTCCCGGCGTGTAATGGCGACCGAAGCAGTCGCAGAAAATTTTCTCGCAAGCGAATTTAAATACATTGTTCGGTCGAAATTCGCCACTTGAATTTTGAATTACTGTAGACAGTCGAGAGAGATTAAATAAAGATTCAAAAAAGGTATTTCAAAATTACTTGACCAAGACAGCAATAAACTATCTTCTCCATGCTCACATAAATTCATCCGTCTGATTGTCATCTGAGTATAAGCAGCCGATCTTTTATACCAGATCAAAATTATTTCGTTCCATTTTATATGTTATACATCTAATCAAGTATACTTCAGTATATATTAATACCACTCGCAAGCTTTTGTTATAAGGCTTTTGCTTTGATTCTCATCGTAATGGCAGTGATTTCCTTTCTTCTAAACTTGTATATTTTTAAGTAACGCTGTGACAGGATTATATTATGTACATACCTGCTTGTCAAAGCCGCGTGAATCAGAGACATGCCAGGCTGTGGCTACATTTTTAGAGGCAGCTCGAATGTATTCACGTGCTATGATAAATGAAACGGCAATACAGGTTGGATACAAATTATTCGTTCAATGGGACTGATACGAGCGGCTTCCCTACTTTTCACCTGAATTAACTACGAAAACGTAGATCAGATTTCAATACGGACCTAATCCGATGTCTTAGGGCCCAATGCGCATACAAACAGGATTTTAAAGGTAACTCTCTTGCTATTCTTGGTCAATCGGTCATTTTCGTGTTTTGTTGTTACTTATTCTTATAATAGCTACTCTGTTTCTCGAAGTATAACCTTAAATGACGTGTACACTCAGTCACCGTTTTCCGCTAACTTGTCTTACCTAGTCCCTCTGCCGGAACGTATGAAGACTCTTCCATAAATAGTTTATGCTCACACGTGTAGGTGTAATCATAGGGTTATTTTGTTTTGTACACTCAATATACCTTACGTAGTTTTGTGAAGTGTTTTATGTGATAACTGGGAAACAAAGAAGTCTTAAAATTGATTCAAAACGAGACGAGCACAAGGCAGCAGTTTCTCATGGCGGCTCATAATTTCGAGTTGGTCCAATTTATACCAAAGGTTCAACACAAGTCACAGATATTTTCTCATACAGAAGGTATCTGTAGTTACTTCAATCGTCATTTAAGTCACAGTCTGTATTTTTCAAGTCCACACACTGTTGTTGCAAACCTCGTGAGATACATTACATAGTACACAGTGTGTTTCAGACGATACACACTTTGAAATGGAACTCAGGGTACAGCGGCTCCAATTATCTTCATGTTAGTTACTTGTACATTAAGATTTTGTTTCCTTCATCACCAAAACACTTTCCTTGAACCCTCCGACAGGTATTAGTCGAAACAAATATATCAGAAAGCAAATCTGCATGAACCTTTAAGTAAGACAGCACATTAGACGAACAAAACTAATTCAATATTTTGAAATAAGAATTGTTGATTTACTTTTACGTATCTGCATTAGAACACACTGTACAGTGGATGACGGAGGGTACTTCTTACCAGTTTTAACGACTTTGTCCTGTTCCTTTCTCATATTGAACGAGGAAAAAATGACTATCTATACGCCTTGGTATGCACTCCAAGATTTGTATCCCCGTCTTGTAGTCCATATGTCAACTTGACAGTAGATGTTGTCTAAGTGCGGAACTATCTTCCTCGAATACAGGTTATCAATTTGGCTCCATGACAGAGCAACGTCAGCTTCCTTTCTGAAAACCCCAGTCACGTTCCCTCGGCGTCTCCGTTGAATTTTTGTGAACGCTTTAGCAACCTGTTACGATCATAAAAATCCGGCTCTGAAGTTGTTCCATGAGTGCTGTCACGTATACATGCTAAGGACTCCTAAATTTCGAGCGATAGTCATCGATCGATCAGACTAACGCTTTTTATGTTATTGTCTTTACATATTCGTCGCACATTCCCAAATCTCGGCCAACGGAACTAAGCTGACTTTTCTTTAGTCTTGCCGACCACTTGCCACTCCTTCTATGTGTTCATCCCACTTCATATCGTTTTGCAGTAATGCCCGTAGGTCCCATAAAGGGACGATAGGATTCAATAGTTCATCACTAATCCTGTTTTCAGAATTTTATCGTTTTCTTTTTGGTAAAGGCTTCAGCTTGAATTCATACTAAGTTAAAAGCGGTGAAATTCAGTACCCCAAGTGGAATTACTGAGTCTTTCTGCATCTCATTACATTCTGCCAGCGGCGTTTTCATCGCGTAGACAACAGCATCGGCAGCGATCAATCAGAGTTCCTACTGGCCTTATCTGGTAAATCGTTTACATACATGGAGAACATTAGCGGTGCTGTAACTACTCCCCTCAGGCACACTCGGTGTTATTTTCGCTTCCTTTGAGCTTTGACCGTGCGTTATGACATACGTGATGCAGTTATTGAAACATTCAACGATACAGAGCCATATTTGTGAAGATTATACCTATGACCTCATTTCAGTTATCAGAAGATAATGTTGTAAATCCCGCATTTCACTCTTTTTCTAAAATCATGCTGTGTTAAGAAAATACAGAGGCGTATTAAGCGTATTACCGGTACTACGGTAGTATAAACTACTTTCTTTCGGACACATCCAACCTTTCATTCCTTTCTGTTCACCATTCGCCATGAGTTATAACGTAATAAGTTCAACTAGACAGATGTTCCAAGTTCATCTGATAAAGCGTAACTCACAACAAGAAGATATCAAGCTAATAGCGTATAACACCATCTCTATACTTGATAATGGCCAAAATTTTCTTCAAGGATGTCATATCCAGTTGATATCACCCACTGGTGATCGGGTCCTACAGATACATCCAGTTGCGGGGATGCTGACTGCTACGTTTCATTCGACTTTCCAAATAGTCCCAAACATTTTCTACAGAATTATGATGGGGTGATTTAGTAGACCAGTTGAGGCTGAAGTAAGGTACCTAAGTGTTCGTCAAACCAGTGACGTATATGTTTAACGCTGTCAACATGGCTGCTGTCATCTTGGAAAACGGAAATGGAGACAGCATACTCTTCATAAAGATGAAGTGGAAAGGCTAACACTTCGTCATCAAGAATGATGAAATAACATCCTGGCTCATGTCCACGACAACCTGAATATGTGCGCCCAAGCCACAGAACTTCCTCCAGCCTGAACTATACTTACCACACACCGCTGGTTGTCTACATATACAATGATCGAAAAAAAATAGCAACACCAACAAAGAGTTTTGCGACGTAAACGGAGGTTGGTAGGCGTGATGATGCCTATTCAAGTTCCGCACCACTCACATAACAATGGTGCTAGTAGCGCCACTGTGAGGATGCGAACCAGGTTTGCTTTAAATACACGCTGTAACGGTCGTGAGTGTTAGTTACCTTTGAGATTGGATGTAGTGAGTTGATGTTAGTCAAGAATGCCTGTAAAGTGAGAAAGTCGCCAGTGTCAGAACCTCACTGAGTTTGAACGAGGTAGTGTAATAGCGCTACGAGAAGCTAGATATTCCTTTTGTGATACTGTAGAAAGACTTGGCAGGAATGTAGCTACTGTACATGATTGCTGGCAGGGGTGGTCACGAGAATGTACAGTCGCAAGAAGACCGGGCTCCGTACGGTAAAGCGAGAGCTCATCAGAGGCCAGGGTGGAGGTTAGTTGGTTTTCTGGTGAAAGCTGGTCCTGCCTCGGTGCCAGTGATGGTCGTGTGTTGGTTAGAAGTGGGCCAACTGACGACTTGCAACCAACCTGTCTGTGTGTTAGACATACTGGATATGCACATCGAGTTATGGTCTGGGAAGTGATTTCGTGTGACAGCAGGAGCACTCTCGTGGTTGCGCTATGCACCCTGATTGCAAAACTGTACGTCAGTCGGACGATTAGACCTGTCATGCCGCCATCCATGAACAGCACTCCAGGGGGATGTTTTCCAACAGGATAACACTCGCCCACATGCCACTGTGGTAGCCGAAGGTGCTTCACACATTGTCGACATGCTGTCTTGGCTTGATCGATCACCATATCTGTCTCCAAACGAGCACATATAGGACATCATCGGACGACAATTCCAGTGTCGTCCACAAACATCATTGGCCATTGACCGTCCAAGTACAACAGGCATGGAACCCCATCTCACAAACAGCCATCCGGCACCTGTACAACACAATGTATATAAGTTTACATTCCTTCATTCAACAGTCTGGTCGCTATACCGGTTATTCATGTACCAGCACTTCACATTTGCAATGTGTTATCTCGCGCTTACATTAACACGTGATCTTGCAATGTTAATCACTTAAATCGCTGCCTAGACAAATGTATTTCGGAAATTTCATTATTCAACATTTTTTTGTTTTTGTTACGATTTTTTTCTTCAGTGTGGACAGCGCTGATTACATACAACTAACTAACACATATACACCACTTCAGTGCCATCATCCTCACCAACGTTTGAGGGTTTTACGACCACCTGGTAATAGTTCTACACTATCTACAGCGCTATAAGGTGACCAGTGTGCTCTTTGAAAGGCTGCCTAGTGTATTTCCCAGTAAAGTTAGCTGGAAATTATATATTTGTGAGTATACTCTTTATGGTCATATCTTAGGTATCTGTAAACAATGTTATACAGTGTAGAAAGCATTTCGAAAAAATAAGAAAAGGTAATCTAGCCTTTCACAAGTATGTACTATTTACAAGACACCATTCGTTACACCTTTGCACGATTGCTGTTACTTGCTGATTCGTAGGGAGACGTTTCTTTTCGTCCGGGGATTGGACAGTGTATGAGCTTAAAATATGCACTCTGATCCTGAATATTTGGACATTAGGAGTTATTCTATTATTCTGCTTTCAGTTCTCCTATATTTTCCAGTCAAGCGGAGATACTAGCTGCGTGGAGGGTTCCCGATGAACAAGGATCTAATTGCGCAGCGTATTCAGTGTAAAATATAATACGAATATCGCCAAGAATTGGTGCCTTGCACGTTTCGAGTACTCTTGTTTTTCAATAGAGAGGGTTGGTTGGTTGGTTTGTTGGGGGAAGGAGACCAGACACCGAGGTCATCGGTCTCATCAGATTAGGGAAGGATGGGGAAGGAAGTCAGCCGTGCCCTTTGAAAGGAACCATCCCGGCATTTGCCTGGAGCGATTTAGGGAAATCACGGAAAACCTAAATCAGGATGGCCGAACGCGGGATTGAATCGTCGTCCTCCCGAATGCGAGTCCAGTGTCTAACCACTGCGCCACCTCGCTCGGTAATAGAGAGGGTGCTAATTTAAATACTCCTGATTTCTGCATGTGTAACGGTCAAAAATATGAATGGTGATAGTTTTCACTTATGTCAATGCATTTTTAAAAGAGTAATTCCATATTTCGGCTTTTCAACACAAGACTGATCCAGGAGAGGGTCGATGGAGGTTTGTATCCGCTCATAAACTTAAACTGGACCAGAACTTTCTTGAATTTTCTCATGGATATTTTGCTGCGGTCTGACTGTGGAAATGGTTACAGCCTTAGCAAGTAGCACTTCTAGCAGATGCCGCAGTTACTGTTACATTTCCTCTATCAGTTTCCCTACATTCCGCTCAGTAAGCTGATGTAATAATGGTTTCTTTTTTATGTACTTATTTATTTTGCAATATTTTCCGAATAGTATAATTACAACAACGTGGATCTTCGCTGTTGCTTACCAGTTTATGTGTTAGTTATTTCTCCAGAGCGCAGCTTATGATGTATTCGAATTTAAACCTCTATTTTACTCTTAAAACTACTGCGTTTATCGTATTTGAATTAAAGTAACATTTCATCTTTGAAGCTGAACTAATAGTGGATGTCTGTCAATACTACCAATCAGCTCTCTTAGCTTTCTTCAAGGTCTTTTAGCCTTTAGTGGCCACCACCCTATAACAGCATCGTAGTCGTTAAGCCTTGTTCTCTGCTGATGCTCTCGGTAACATTGGGTGCATTTGTTGTCAGAAGGTTTAAAATACTTCTTTCTCATATTGTATGTGGGATAGTTGCTCGATACAGTTGTGAGATAAAGTGTCCAGTATTACCTTGAAAGACTGTTCGTCCTTATTGCTGGTACCATGTATGTATGTGTCCTACTCGGTGGTCAAGCAAATTAAAGTAAAACCACACTGTTACCATATATACGGGGTATTCTAAAATTATCTTATTTAAATGATTTATTAGTGACTATGTCCAACATGTCTGAATACAGCGGCCGGAAGAAGTATAGCATGACTAATCTACCTTCACCACTGCTGGCTACTATTGTCCGTACGGGTTCCCTGTCGGATTCACTCTGCACACCGCCAGACCTGACGTTACTACTCGATGCTACAAATACAGTACTTACCAGAAAGTTTATTGCCTCTTAATGATAAAAGATACACATGCTGATAATTTCTGTTCTTCTACTTCTGATTTCTCGATAATACACTCCTGGAAATTGAAATAAGAACACCGTGAATTGATTGTCCCAGGAAGGGGAAACTTTATTGACACATTCCTGGGATCAGATACATCACATGATCACACTGACAGAACCACAGGCACATAGACACAGGCAACAGAGCATGCACAATGTCGGCACTAGTACAGTGTATATCCACCTTTCGCAGCAATGCAGGCTGCTATTCTCCCATGGAGACGATCGTAGAGATGCTGGATGTAGTCCTGTGGAACGGCTTGCCATGCCATTTCCACCTGGCGCCTCAGTTGGACCAGCGTTCGTGCTGGACGTGCAGACCGCGTGAGACGACGCTTCATCCAGTCCCAAACATGCTCAATGGGGGACAGATCCGGAGATCTTGCTGGCCAGGGTAGTTGACTTACACCTTCTAGAGCACGTTGGGTGGCACGGGATACATGCGGACGTGCATTGTCCTGTTGGAACAGCAAGTTCCCTTGCCGGTCTAGGAATGGTAGAACGATGGGTTCGATGACGGTTTGGATGTACCGTGCACTATTCAGTGTCCCCTCGAAGATCACCAGTGGTGTACGGCCAGTGTAGGAAATCGCTCCCCACACCATGATGCCGGGTGTTGGCCCTGTGTGCCTCGGTCGTATGCAGTCCTGATTGTGGCGCTCACCTGCACGGCGCCAAACACGCATACGACCATCATTGGCACCAAGGCAGAAGCGACTCTCATCGCTGAAGACGACACGTCTCCATTCGTCCCTCCATTCACGCCTGTCGCGACACCACTGGAGGCGGGCAGCACGATGTTGGGGCGTGAGCGGAAGACGGCCTAACGGTGTGCGGGACCGTAGCCCAGCTTCATGGAGACGGTTTCGAATGGTCCTCGCCGATACCCCAGGAGCAACAGTGTCCCTAATTTGCTGGGAAGTGGCGGTGCGGTCCCCTACGGCACTGCGTAGGATCCTACGGTCTTGGCGTGCATCCGTGCGTCGCTGCGGTCCGGTCCCAGGTCGACGGGCACGTGCACCTTCCGCCGACCACTGGCGACAACATCGATGCACTGTGGAGACCTCACGCCCCACGTGTTGAGCAATTCGGCGGTACGTCCACCCGGCCTCCCGCATGACCACTATACGCCCTCGCTCAAAGTCCGTCAACTGCACATACGGTTCACGTCCACGCTGTCGCGGCATGCTACCAGTGTAAAAGACTGCGATGGAGCTCCGTATGCCACGGCAAACTGGCTGACACTGACGGCGGCGGTGCACAAATGCTGCGCAGCTAGCGCCATTCGACGGCCAACACCGCGGTTCCTGGTGTGTCCGCTGTGCCGTGCGTGTGATCATTGCTTGTACAGCCCTCTCGCAGTGTCCGGAGCAAGTATGGTGGGTCTGACACAGCGGTGTCAATGTGTTATTTTTTCCATTTCCAGGAGTGTATAAGGGGACGACTCCCGTGTTGAAGGGACGTGATTCTGAAACTTGGCTGTGGACGCTTCAGCAGCTAATATCTGGTATTCTCTCTACATTTTAAGCCTGATTAATTCCTGATATAGCAGGATTTCATTTGCGAACCTCGCAATTCTTGAAAAAAATCTTCATGTACATTCGGCACTTTATTTGACTCAGAAGTAGGCGTTTCCGATGAATAATGCACATCCAGTAAGACTTTACACGACTTCTCACTATAATCTAGGTCAATGAATCTACAGCCAAGCCCGTAACAGAACCGATGAACTCAGTTATTTAGAGCCTATTCTCGGCTCTAGATCAGAAGATCAACATCAGTCACCGGAACGGTGTTGCAAATCCCCAGCTCTGCTGACGCACCTCGCGGGGGTCTAGCTTTCTTAACAAGCTTCGACAGGCTGGGAAAAGAGCCGAGAATAGCTACGGCCTCCAGACGACAGACGTCCTGTCGATATATGCGATGATCTGTTAGCGACTGCAAACTGTGCCTGCAGCTGCTTCGGAGACTTTTTCTTTCACATTGCAACCTACATGGGTGTTCAAAATTAAAGCAACAATCGGAAATTTTGCAATGTTGCGTATATTTCGCCAAGAAAAAGTGTAAACAGATGATAGCAAAGCAGAAACAATGTAAAGAATACAGAATATAAATAACTGCTATATGCATTATGGTAGACAAAAAAGTTGTTCTTTTTTTCCAACTTAACGGATTTTCACACACTTTCAACAACTGGTTAATATGCTCAGCATGGGATGCAACCATCTCTGGCAGCGATACATGCACGACAATGACAGGGCATGCTGTGAATGATGTCACCAATGTCATGTTGAGGCAATAACGCCATGCAAAGATGCTCGCAAGTCCTGGAAAGTGGTTGGTGGATGCTGAAGTGATGCAAAAATGGTTCAAATGGCTCTGAGCGCTATGGGACTTAACATCTGAGGTCATCAGTCCCCTAGAACTTAGAACTACTTAAACCTAACTAACCTAAGGACATCACACACATCCAAGCCCGAGGCAAGATTCGAACATGCGATCGTAGCGGTCTCGCTGTTCCAGACTGAAGCGTCTAGAACCGCTCGGCCACTCCGGCCGGCTGACGTGATGCAACCTGACTTCTTAGTGCATCCTAAACTTGTTCAATGTGATTCAAATCGGGAGAACGAGCAGGTCACGCAACATTCTCAGTTTCGAAGAACACATCAACCATCAGTTCTCCATGAGGTCGAGCATAATCGTCCATCAGTACGAAGTTTGTGTCCACACCACCTGACAACAACTTCTAATGAGGTCCAAAGACCTCGTCACGATACCTGACAGCAGTTAAACCTTGCCGATTCACCAGTACAATTTCATGAAGAGGTGTTCGGGTGGTCCACATAACCATTAGAGGTCCTCCTCAATATCGGTCTCTTTCCACAATGTTTGGGACCCGAAATCATGTTCCACGTTCCTTCCAGACCGCAAATGCTTAGAAAATCACTCTCTTGACCAAACCCAGACTCATCTGTGAGAAGAACATTGGCCCGTTGTTCGACGTCCAGGTGGTATGTTGACGACTCCTCCCTAGACGTTCCCTTATGTGAAGACGCATTAGAGGTACACATACAGCAAGTCTCCGGCAGTGAACACCACTCTACCGAAGGCTTGAGGACACAGTTTGTCACGATACAACACGTCCAATGGATGCTACGAGGTCAAATGCCAGTTGCCGTGCAGTACTAATCCGGTACCGTCGTGCCCTTTCTGACATCGCACATGGCTGGCCCTGTCCTGGTTTTAGGGATACTGTTTCGGTCTCTATAAACTGTCGCCACATCCGAGAAACAACAGAACGATTCACATTAAGCAAACGGGCCACGTCAATTCGCGACTGTCCTCCTTTCAGACGATGAGGAGCAGGAGACGCACAGTTGGCTGTTTTCTCTCGCTTTCTCAGTGGGGGAAAATGCGTCATATATGTTCATTACAAGTATGGACCTTTTATAAAATTCAACTTTTCCCTCGAATGGCTGTTTGGTGCCAGCTAGGGGTTTCCTGCAGACCACGTCGGCAGTCGCGGAGACAGGCGTGCTTCGCTTTTAATATATGTATTTATTTTGTATCATAGGAGACTTCCTGCTCCTACTCTAGCGATGATAATCTACCTGCTGCACGAATCACGTCGACAGTTGCTAACACAGCTACCAACTTTCTTTGAACCGCAGTCAAAAAGCCTTAGTCCCTCTACTTATTTAGTGCGCACCAATATCTGGAGATTACAGAAACAGGCTAAAGAACTGAAATCACCAATCAAACTAATAACAAGATACTGTGTACTTCCATACAGAAGCAAGTATCGAGTAACTAAACTTAAAGCAAGGTAACAACAGGTACTGCGTCTGCTTCAAGTGTCTCAGTGGTAATTAGTGCTCACTATTCGAAAAGTCATTGATAGCTCAGCTCGCGAAGATAAAAAAAATAGTGCGTCGGGGAATGTAGTTACAACTGGAATCAGATTATCTGTAGACAGTAGTTACCATTTGCAACAGTTTCTACATAGCCATGTTATTTTCCTTACATTGTTACGAAAATATCTGTGACATTGTTTCCTTCACTCCAAAATGTACTTCCACACATGGAAATACGGTAAACATCTGTTAGCCTGGTGTAAAGAGCAACTATTAGCTCTTAATGTAAAAAAATTCAGAGTGGCGCACTTCTTTAAACATAAAATTGTAGTACTCGATTGCTACAGGATTAATGAGTTACAACCAGGGTCAGTCGTATAACTCAGTAAAGGAAATGCCAGACTACTACTCATTGGTAAGATATTGGGAATGGGCAGATTGTCGACAGATGCGACTGCGTGGAAACCGTTTGTATGGAACATATTTGAATGTCGTAGAACCGGACAGTCTTGTCATACTATAGTACATTATGTAACATAATCTTGTAAAAGTTCTCAAATTGTACGTACCGGTATATGAAATTTTATAACATATAACCTTTATTTATATAGAAACAATGCTTTTACGTGGAATGATGTATTCGGAATATGGAATATTAATTGTCTCAAAGATACTCCCAAAATTCATGACAACAAAGTGACTTGAAGTCCAAGACAGGGAAAGTAGAGTAAACGTTGTCGGCCGCGGTGGCCGATCGGCTCTAGGCGCTTCAGTCAGGAACCGCGCAACTGCTACGGTCGCAGGTTCGAATCCTGCCTCGGACATGGATGTGTGTGATGTCCTTAGGTTAGTTAGTTCTAAGTAGTTCTAAGTTCTAGGGGACTGATGACCTCAGATGTTAAGTCCCATAGTGCCCAGAGCCATCTGGACCATTTGGAGTAAACTTTATCTGTCACAAAGAAGCGCTGACGTAGTAGTTCTTTATGACGCAGAGTTGTAAGCGTCTTGGAAATTTTTGCAGTTTTATGAGCTCTGTTTTCTCCGTACACAGAAAGACGTTTGTCACAAAGCTTGCAATTTGATGAGACGTATTTTTATAATTTTCTTAAACTATAAATAATTAGAGGAATATCCTGCTTGAAAGAAAATAATCATGAAAGGCAAAATAAACCGCATTAATCGAGATAATTAAACAAAACTTTTACACATTTACTTATGCATCTGTTCAGTGGACTCGTATGAGAGAAAACATCTCCCAACACTTACACTTAACACAACATCCTCGAAGTATGGCAGTCAGTTCTGTTAGACGCTTACTTACAAGTTCTGTGGTGTGAGAAAACTCAAAGTCATGACACATTCGATACAATACTCTACGCAACTGTATGTTATCTGTAGAAACAAACTCATAATGTTGAGTAAAAATTCTTCTTTCTTGCTACGCCATTGACAAATGCCCATAATTTCATTACCTAGACTTGAATCCTCCAATTTAAATTGTCACATTTGTTTCCGCAAATATGTGTGCTGTTACAACGGTAGAATTAAAGTTTACGGAAATAACGTTTTTCGCTCTCCAGTGGGAGTAGAAAATTTTTGTAAAATTTCACTCTTATTCAGAATGATCTGAACATGTGATTTATCTGTATGAAATTACATTCAATTGGTGAGATCTTCAACGTTATTGGCAGTAGAGAAAAGTTAAGAAAACCTTCAAACTCACTTTTTCACTTGTCTACAAAATGCCTTTGTGATCAGCTACCAAGTGCTTGTGCTTGTAGCTTCCATTATCAATGACAGTACTATGCAAGAGCACACTGCAGCAGACATTTATGTTGAATGTTGATCCCAATTCAAGCACTTAAGATTAAATGACTGGAGAGGACAACTGTTACGACCTAAGTCACAAAGTTTCCCAGTTTTATATAGCAATCCTGAAGCTCATGTGACGTGTACCAGATCAAGCTAACAGCGGCCATCGGCCATACATAACGAAAGGCGGAGGGTGTTCTTACAGGCTTATTCGACAGGGGAATGAGTGCAAAAATAATAGTGTAATTCATAACTAGGAAACAAGCGGCGAAAAGACGAGTCGATCACAGCGTGACAGTCCGGCTAGAAAATTTCGAGGTCTGACGTCTAGGACAGAAACCACGAATGTTTTTCATCCCCCTACGTATTTATCCCGTAACGGTAATGGAGATAAAACTAATGAAAGAATAGCTCGCACATTGGCGTACAAGCAGGTCGTTTCTGCATTTATATCGAAATTCCACAATCCACGTTTCGGTGTGTGGCGGAGGGTACTTTGTATACCCGTCTCACTTCCCCCTTTTTCCTGTCAGTCGCGAATGTTTCGCAGGGAGAACAATTGCTGGTAAGCCTCTGAGTGGTCCCGAACCTCTCTAACTTTACATTTATGGTATTTTCGCGAGATATACATAGGAGGAAACAATATGCATGTTGACCATTCTAGGAACGTATACTCTCGGAACTTTAATAGCAGACCACGCCGTGATGCAGAACGCCTCGCTTGCAGCGTCTGTCACCGGATTTGTCTGAGTATTTCCGTGGCGCTTTCGCGTGTACTAAATGAACTACTACGAAACGTGCTGCTCCTCTTTGGTTCTTCTCTATTTCGTCCATCAGTCTTATCCGGTACGGAACCCAGACAAATGAGATACGAGGATGGGCCAGACTGTAATGCACAGCACTCTTCTTTCTTCAACAATTCTTTATTGAACATAATGAGAATTACACACACGAAAGAATGGTGTTTTACTTACACACCCTATTTTTCCTCGTAATCTCCATACCGCTCCATGGCCTTCCTCCAATGCGAAACAAGGGCGTGTATGCCCTGTCCGTACCAATCCTTGCCCTGGTGGCGGAGCCAGTGCTTCCCTGTGTGAATCACCTCCTCATCGTCCTCAAAATGCCTTCCACGAATGACATCCTTTAATGGCCTGAA
Organism: Schistocerca cancellata; assembly: GCF_023864275.1. Taxonomy (NCBI): domain Eukaryota; kingdom Metazoa; phylum Arthropoda; class Insecta; order Orthoptera; family Acrididae; genus Schistocerca; species Schistocerca cancellata. The sequence goes on from NC_064629.1 coordinate 758,868,802, forward strand.
CAATTGGAAATTTAAGGGGGCTAGGTCAGGGCTGTAGGGTGGATGGGGTAATACTGTAAAACTCTGTTTTGTGGTGCGTTCAGCAGTTCCCAGACTTCTGTAGAGCCGAGGGTTATCGTGTTCCAGTAAAACATCTCCTGGGTTGCTTTGGCCCCGAAGTCTCCGGAAGCGCGTCTTGAATTTTGTTAGTGTGTTAACATATGCTTCGGAATTAATGATACCGCCTCTTGGCAACACATCAATAAGAATCACACCTTCACAGTCCCAGAACACGGTGATCGTGACCTTACCGGCGGAAGCAGTTGCTTTGAATTTTTTCTTCTGTGGGGAGTGCGAATGGTGCCATTCCATCAACTATCAAGCATCTATCAACTATCTGGATCAAAATGGTGAGTTCAGGTTTCATCACCTGTCACAATCCGGAACAAGAAGGCCTCCACTTCAGCTTCAAAACGTTGCAACAAATCAAAACAAATGTTTCTTCTGTGCTACTTGTAATCAACCGTTAGTTACCGCGCAACCCAGCTTGCACACACGTTCGAATATCCAGATGGGCGGATAATTGCATCCACACTTTCTTTGCTGATTGACAGACGCAGCGCTAACTGCCGAGTCTTAATTCGTCTGTCCTTGCGTATGACAACATCAGTTCACTCCAACGTGTCAGGTGTGACAGCCGTGGATGGTTCCCCGACCTGCAAATCGTGGACCTCCGCCCAACCGCCTTCTGATGACCTCACCCTCTGCGCCCAGCGACTAACTGTACTTCTGTCGACAGCAGATGCTCTATAGACTTTGTGCAAGAGTTTGAGAGAATTCCCCACAGTTTCTTTTTCTGCAATAAGAAATTCAATGACCGTACGTTGCTTGTAGCGTACATCACCTACAGACGCCATTTTGAAACTGTCCAGTAGCTACGCTATTGGTCGGAAGTGAGGGAAACTTGGCGCACTTACTCAGGAGGCTTCAAATAATACACACGTAACGTTTCACATTCGTAGCATTGTTTTCGGCTGAGGAAAAAAAATCCGGTGCGTTACTTTCTGGGCAACCTTCGTATACTCAAGTAGTGGTCGAACGAGTGTTTTGTAAGCTACTTCATTTGTTGATGGAGTACATATCCTTAAGATTCTACCTATGAAGTCTGACGTCTGCCTTACCCGAGACTGATTTTATGTGGTCTATCCATTTCAAATCGCTCCGTACTGTTACTCCTAGATATATTGTGGAAGTAACTGCTTCCAGTGATTGTTCTGAAATCGTGTATTTATAAAAGAAAGGATCATTCTGCCTATGTATTTACAATACGTGACATCTATTTATGATGTTCTCCAAACGTTCGATCGATAAATGGAGCGCGAAGAAATCTTAATATAGAGGGTGTAAATTTCAAGTTGACAAACCAGAATAACTCGAAAAATAAGCTTCACACGAAAAAATAAGTTGAATCAAAATTTGACTATTTACGAGGGGAGATCTGCCACAACCTTTAATTATCAAACAAATCATCTGACTACCTAACCAAACATCCTACTTACTAACGAGTGAACTAATTTTTTATTTATCGGTAACCATTTTCCACTCAAAAATGAGAACATGGATTTTCTTGAATTACAGCGCCAGCTACCAAGAATCAAAACAAATGTTTAAGGCATAATGTACGTAGTTTTTTTTACGTAGAAACTGATTCTGCAATAAAAAATGGGGATTCCAATTTGAAATTTTAAAGTTGCCTCACGCCCCATCCCCAGGGAGCTGATGTGGCGGGCAAAGTTTAGCACCAGCAGATGTCCCCCTCGAAAATAATCAACATTGGATTATACACATTTTTTTCGTGTGAAACTTATTTCTCGAGTTAGTCTGGTTTGTCAACCTAAAATTTACAGCCTGTATAGCACAATAAAACATGCGCTATCCAGTTTTCCGCTGAGTGTAGATGTAGATAATGGTAGTCACAAAGACGAATGTTGTAGATAAACTGGTAGCGGTGGCGATATGCTGTCCCAGTTGAGAGTGGAGTGACTGAGTTGATCCGCTGACAGGCGCACCCCCGCGGCGCGGGGCAGGGCTGTGGGAGATAACGCTGATTACTGAGTGGCGGCTGTGTCGCTAACTGGTTAGCAGGTGCTGTCAGTGGCAGGCGCCGCCTAACAAACTACGCCGGTCGGAAATTGCAGCGCCGGAGCCCAAGTTGGCCGAGTCTGATCTTAGCCCAGGCTCTCAGCAACGGCGCTCTTCTGCATGTGGCAAGCGCCGCCGCGTTTTGAGAACCCTGTAATCTGCACCCGCTACTTGCGAGAGACAAAAGCGACTGAATTGAGAACACTATCCCTACTAGAAGATAAACAGAATAAAGCTAAAAATAGTCGTCAATTTCTAAGCTCCTGTTACATTTTTTGTGATTGTGAAATAAATATATTTTCTGGGCTTCTATTTCTACAAATAGAGGACAAATGTAAGGATGTAGAGGCTTATCTCACTAGGGGTAAGATAGATACTGCCTACAGGAAAATTAAAGAGACCTTTGGGGATAAGAGAACCACTTGTATGAACATCAAGAGCTCAGATGGAAACCCAGTTCTAAGCAAAGAAGGGAAAGCAGAAAGGTGGAAGGAGTATATAGAGGGTCTATACAAGGGCGATGTACTTGAGGACAATATTATGGAATTGGAAGAGGATGTAGATGAAGATGAAATGGGAGATACGATACTGCGTGAAGAGTTTGACAGAGCACTGAAAGACCTGAGTCGAAACAAGGCCCCCGGAGTAGACAACATTCCAGTAGAACTACTGACGGCCTTGGGAGAGCCAGTCCTGACAAAACTCTACCATCTGGTGAGCAAGATGTATGAAACAGGCGAAATACCCTCAGACTTCAAGAAGAATATAATAATTCCAATCCCAAAGAAAGCAGGTGTTGACAGATGTGGAAATTACAGAAATACCAGTTTCATAAGCCACAGCTGCAAAATACTAACACGAATTCTTTACAGACGAATGGAAAAACTAGTAGAAGCCGACCTCGGGGAAGATCAGTTTGGATTCCGTAGAAATACTGGAACACGTGAGGCAATACTGACCTTATGACTTATCTTAGAAGAAAGATTAAGGAAAGGCAAACCTACGTTTCTAGCATTTGTAGACTTAGAGAAAGCTTTTGACAATGTTGACTGGAATACTCTCTTTCAAATTCTAAAGGTGGCAGGGGTAAAATACAGGAAGCGAAAGGCTATTTACAGTTTGTACAGAAACCAGATGGCAGTTATAAGAGTCGAGGGGCATGAGAGGGAAGCAGCGGTTGGGAAGGGAGTGAGACAGGGTTGTAGCCTCTCCCCAATGTTATTCAATCTGTATATTGAGCAAGCAGTAAAGGAAACAAAAGAAAAATTTGGAGTAGGTATTAAAATCCATGGAGAAGAAATAAAAACTTTGAGGTTCGCCGATGACATTGTAATTCTGTCAGAGACAGCAAAGGACTTGGAAGAGCAGTTGAACGGAATGGATGGTGTCTTGAAGGGAGGATATAAGATGAACATCAACAAAAGCAAAACGAGGATAATGGAATGTAGTCGAATTAAGTCGGGTGATGTTGAGGGTATTAGATTAGGAAATGAGACACTTAAAGTAGTAAAGGAGTTTTGATATTTGGGGAGCAAAATAACTGATGATGGTCGAAGTAGAGAGGATATAAAATGTAGACTGGCAATGGCAAGGAAAGCGTTTCTGAAGAAGAGAAATTTGTTAACATCGAGTATAGATTTAAGTGTCAGGAAGTCATTTCTGAAAGTATTTGTATGGAGTGTAGCCATGTATGTAAGTGAAACATGGACGGTAAATAGTTTGGACAAGAAGAGAATAGAAGCTTTTGAAATGTGGTGCTACAGAAGAATGCTGAAGATTATATGGGTAGATCACATAACTAATGAGGAAGTATTGAATAGGATTGGGGAGAAGAGAAGTTTGTGGCACAACTTGACCAGAAGAAGGGATCGGTTGGTAGGACATGTTCTGAGGCATCAAGGGATCACCAATTTAGTATTGGAAGGCAGCGTGGAGGGTAAAAATCGCAGGGGGAGACCAAGAGATGAATACACTAAGCAGATTCAGAAGGATGTAGGTTGCAGTAGGTACTGGGAGATGAAGAAGCTTGCACAGGATAGAGTAGCATGGAGAGCTGCATCAAACCAGTCTCAGGACTGAAGACAACAACAACAACAACATTTCTACAAAAAATTCATTTTATATCTAGATATGTGTCAGCACCTATATTCCCTCATCAGTGAGTTTCTATTAATATCAGTGGGAAAATACACGCTGTGGCCCCGAATTGCACCGGAAGTATTTCAGACGTTTATGATGGATATTTCGCGACTATTTTGGTACAAGTATCACGTGACCTCCAATCGCTCGAACAGTGTAAATATGTAACCATAATTTATTGGGTTTGTTACTTCAGTTACAACCATTTCTACGAAAATTCCTTCAGAATGTTGAAGAAACCTGTAATACGTAAGCACCAAAACTTTCAACACAAATCACAGCTCCGCTGTGACACTCTTTCACAGTATTAAGTGAACGCTTACACTAAGTGGATACCGGGCTATTCTACATCAGCAGACGTCTCCATACGTCTGACTATCAGTGTTATCCTACTACTACTCGTACTACTAACATTTCCAGAGAGTAATCTCGAGACAGAATCGAGCAGTACAGAAAGTAAGCCTGAGGGCGAGAAGTGAACTGAGCATTACTGGAGTGGAGCATTACCTTGAGTGACTGGAGCAAGTTTATTTTCACACGAGACAAAGAGCGTATATCGTCAAATGGTTCAAATGGCCCTGAGCACTATGAAACTTAACTTCTGAGGTCATCAGTCCCCTAGAACTGAGAACTACTGAAACCTAACTAACCTAAGGACATCACACAAATCCATGAACGAGGCAGGATTCGAACCTGCGACTGCAGCGGTCGCGAGGTTCCAGACTGAAGCGCCTATAACTGCTCGGCCACTCCGGCCGGCGCATATCGTCAACGTTTTCACAGTTGTGCAGATAATTTCAGTGCATTAGCGGTTCTAAGAGTAATAGGGCTGTGAATTGAAACGGAATTCAGTTATTCTGTTTATAGCCACAGATAACCATGGATGACAATGAAAACATATCTTTTAATAGCCTTGTAAATTTTGTCGGTGGAGTCCGATTTCACCCCGTGTAAGAGGTTTTATTGATATTCATTTTTATGGTTTTAGACCCAAAAACGACTATGGGTGTCTTCTATTGATGTGATTACTCACTTTCAGTTCCAAACATCTGACCCATAATCCTACACAGAGTCAACCTACGCAGTGTTCGGTGCACTTCATGAAGTGCTTCCGCTTCGGCGCTCTGGCACTGTAAATCTCCGACGTGTGAGGAAGCACAGCGCTGCTAACCAGGAAGTCCTAGTCAAAGTCGTGGAGATTGGCAGTAATTCCACTGGACTGACAGGACGGAAAGAAGCACCAATATTAACTGCAAACTGCAGCAAGTGTTTCAGTCATCTTCGCGTGAATACTTCGAATGGCCAAGAATCCAGCTTACTTAAATCTCTCTTTCGAGATAATTTGGAAAATGCATAGATTAGAAAGAAGGTAGTTGCTAGATTCATACCTATACGGACGTATATATTCCACGAAGACCACACGAGATATCATCTAACCTTCTACTACTGCTGTCACTATGTGAAATTTCCCGCAGTCGATCATATACGTACAGGGAGAGTCAGGAGGTAAGATACGTGCAAAAATGATTCAAATGGCTCTGAGCACTATGGGACTCAACTTCTGTGCTCATAAGTCCCCTAGAACTTAGAACTACTTAAACCTAACAAACCTAAGGACATCACACACATCCATGCCCGAGACAGGATTCGAACCTGCGACCGTAGCGGTCGTGCGGTTCCAGACTGTAGCGCCTTTAACCGCTCGGCCACTCCGGCCGGCAAGATACGTGCTTTGAGGAGTAACTTTATCAGTGATTCTGAACAAAAAATTTCATACGCACGTATGCCTTATTCTGAATGCTTTCCGAGATTGAAGAAATTTAATGTACATATTTTCTGTATAATCCAAAATCTTCCTATTTACAACGTACCACAGTAAAGTAGACGAATTCTAGACGTACAGTTTCATACAGTACACTTTACTTGTAGTCTGGCAAATTGGTAAACTACCTCAAATAGGCCTCCAAAAATTACCTAAGCTACAAAGCATGCGTGTTGCGAGAGATTTTCAATATTCCCAAACTCTCTTCACGCAAAATTAATAGGACCTTTTTTGTAGCACATTTTGTCTAGTTTAATTTTGCATTTCGATACGTTTTCGCTGGACCTTACGGTTGTAGAGTTGTTAAAGCTAAATGTACAAAAGTGATATTAAATGTTTTCCGACTCGGAATAGGTCTTATATTCATATCAAGTTCTTAGTTTATAATTGCTAATACTACACCCCTCAAAGCATGTATCTTTCCTCCCAACTCACCCTGTATTCTGGTAATGGAGCGACTTATGGGTGCTAGCTGCAAAGAAGTTGCCAGAGCGTTGGTAAGCGCTGCTGTGTGAGAGGCAAGAAAGAGGTAGGTATCTGTTCGGCCAGTGAGCGGATCTTGTTTAGAATTCCTAATGGGGGAAATGCATGAACTAAGGCACTGCGTGATTATGGACGTTACCAGCATGGCGAGGAACTGCGTTTAAAACTAAAATACTCTGAAGATCCAGAGTAACTTGCACACTTGCCTAATATCGTGCAGGGACCCCCGAGCACACAGAAGTGCCGCATTTCGACGTGGCATGGACTGGACTAATGTCTGAAGATGTGCTGGAGGGAACTGACACCATGATTTCTGCAGGGCTGTCCATAAATCTGCAAAGAGTACGAGGGGTGGAGATCTCTTCTGAACATCACGTTTCAAGGCATCCCAGATATGCTCAATAATGTTCTGACACTTGCTGATGACCTAGCATTGAAATTTGCAGCAATTTGCGGAATTATTGCAGTCCTGTCACGCTGACTGATTCTCTTCAGTCGTCGTTGGTCCGGTTGTTGCAGGATTTTTTTCCGGCCGTAGCGATGTCGAAGATCTGATGTTTTACCAGATTCCTCATATTCATGGTACACTCGTGAAATGGTCATACGGGAAAATCCCCACTTCATGGCTACCTCGGAGATGCTGTGTCGCATCGCTCGAGCGCCGATTAGAACATTACGCTCAAACTTACTTAAATCTTGATAACCTGCCACTGTAGCAGCAGTAGCCGATCTAACAACTGTGCCAGACAGTTGCTGCCTTATACAGACGTTGTCGATCGCAGCGCAGTTTCCTGCTTGTTTACATATCCCTGTATTTTAATTTGCATGCCTATACCAGTTTCTTTGGCGCTTAGGAATATAAACTTTAGATAGTGAACATTGTTGTTGGTGAACGGTACATGTCGGGAATTTGTCCTGGTTAACGTTTTGGCGCAGTGCACAGTGCCATTGGCATGTGTTAAATGCCGCCTGTAAGGCTCTGCTTGCTTTAACTACAATGCTGTTTCACTACATTCTTGTTTCCCTGTATAAGTGTTACCTTCTGTAAGGCCACCGTACTTTAACTTGTTGTTAGAGTACATTCTTGTCCTAAAGGACTATTCCCATATCGTCTTGTTTAATATATCACATTTATTTGTGTATTGTAAATTATTAATTGACTGTTTTTAGGCTGGCCTTTATGATTAAAAATATTTTATTAGGTTTCAATGCAGCAGTGCGCATCCAAACTGCAAGACTTTTATTGGTGCAATTAATTAGTATATGATTGTTTGCTTGCCCCTTTCGGTGGTTCGGAAAGTAACAAATTAGTTTTCTGAACATTAGCTTCACTTCGTAATTTTGTTACCACAAACTACCCCGGCATGTTTCAACCCTTAGAGCTTAGACTTCGTCACCTGTGCCTTACCGAAAGTTTTATATCTAGCAAAGCAACGAAAGAATATATTTTTAATCTTTTAAGATGCTTCATATGGTCTGCTTAGAAAATGTAACAAAAATATCTAATGTGTGCAGAATGTGGTGTTCAAAAGCCATATTCAGAGTAAAGTTACGAAACCAGAAAAGAGCCCACTGAATACTAGAGTTTCAGAGAACAACATACAAGGCGTGTTGCTGAATGGACGCCATGTAAATGACGACGTGCGTGAAAAATGCATGCACGCGGGAAGAGAGACATGGAGAGTGGCACTGCATACCGTCAGGCACTCAAAGCTGATGCATATTCTTCTACAGCGGCCAGGCGAACGTATCGATGGTGGAGACACAAGCCAGGGTGCAATGGAGGGATACAGAAACATCAAGCTTTGTGGCACACAGCAAAAAATAGTGACTCCTGCGACATTAGTGTAGAGAAGCAATGACTGTAAAATGATTTTACAAATACTTCAATTCGCTGTGTTTTGTCTAGCAACAACAAGGGTAAAAGCAGACATACAACAGGCGCCGTTAAAAAACAGAAGATTGTTTCAGGACCGGTTATGAAGTATTTGAAACATTATTGCTGACATCTCCATATACCTTAATGTTCCTAGCTGTAACTACTGGAATATTTCAATGTAAAGCTAAAGTCTTACAATAATTTTTAAATGAACACACCGCCATTTCACTGTGGTTGTTTATTTGATTACGACCGAGGTTTCGACCTTTTATGCCCTTTTCAAATGATTGGCCAAAAATTAAGAAAAATATTGTCTCTCCACGAAATGTCATATGTAAAATCACAATGAAATGAACATCCTTAGCTGCTTACAGGCGTTGAGACACGTCAACAGCGACAGATGAAAATGTGTGCCCCGACCGGGACTCGAACCCGGGATCTCCTGCTTACATGGCAGACGCTCTATCCATCTTTTTTTTCCTTTTTTTCTTTTTTTTTTTTAATCTCATTCCGTTCGTTGCATCTGCTCGGAGCGGACGTCGTAAGACACCCGTTGAAGTTCGTTGTCGATCGATTAACTCAGTTTTTTATTGCAGAGGGCAGGTAGTGAGGATGTAATGATGAAGAATGACACACAACACCCAGTCATCTCGAGGCAGAGAAAATCCCTGACCCCGCCGGGAATCGAACTCGGGACCCCGTGCGCGAGAAGCGAGAACGCTACCGCAAGACCACGAGCCGCGGACGTTTGAAGGAGGACTTGAACCAAGGACCTCTCATTCCGCATCTGCTCACGCTAACCACAGGACCACGGCGCTCTTGCGTGTAGTGCCCCCGCCCATTATACTCATTACTCGCGGCGCGTTGCCGATTCCCGTAAGAGTTCGGCCACTGTTTGTGCATTCGCACAGAACAACAGATACCATCTTAGTAAATATATATGTAAAATCACTTAATTTTAAAAAGATTAGTCATATTTAATAAGAAAAATTTCATTTTTTAAAAAATATTTTTCTTATTTTACGGCCAATTTTGAACTTGATGTCCTGCAATGTATGTTAATAACAAACTCATTCACTTTAAAATGGCATAAACAGCCGAAACCAGGGCAATAATTAAATACACAATAAACAGTCAAATGTAGGTGTGTTAATTTAAAAATTTGATAAATTAGTTTCTGAAATAATTAAATACTTTCCAGCCATCTCTGCCTTCCCACTTGTTTTCCTGAAGGTGAAGACCAGAGCTGCTGCTATAAAGAAATCCTAGCAAGTACATACCGTACCGAAAATTTAAAGCGAAACATTATAAATTCCAGTCATAATTACCATCTACTATAACTACAGTAAACACACAGCCTAAAACTTTCCTTACAAACAGCTTTTTATGCCTATGTAATAGGTAAATGAGTGGTGTAATTTTTCTGGATTCGAGAAACAAACGTAGGCAGACTAATTCATCTTGGTAGGAGTTAAATGATGCATAAGGTTAATATAACTACAGATCATGTAACAGAAGATAATACAGAGCAGCGGGCACGTGGACGTCGGGAGCCACGGTTGGTGGAGGCACTGATTCAGCTGGACAATATGGAGGATCCATCATTCTTGTTGCCGAGGCTCCCTCGCCGATTCCCCAGCGGACACATCGGACGACGAGACTGGTCTCCCGGGGAACGAAAACCGCAGGGAGAGAGATGGCGTCCCCTCCGTGAAACCCGGAAGAATCTTATACGGTTTGTAGCTTCTGGCCTCGAGGCGAGAGCTTATTCACTGTTTCCCAGTTCCGTCGCAGCGTCAAGTGTCGTGGCAGTGCCACGTCGCAGTTTCGTTCCTACGCATCTGATATTATTTGCTGTTAATATGCCAGTACTTCGCACCTCATTACTTGGTCCTGTACCATTGCGTCCTTGTACGTTGCCGAGTTCATAAGTGTCTTCATTTCTCGTACTTAATAATTCAGTTCGATCGTAGAAAATTTAGTGGCTCAGGCTTGGCTCAATCCATGACAGGTTTCATTTGTAGTATTCTCGTGGGTATGGTGTTGGGTTGTAGTGTCTCCTTGTCACAATAATTTGACAATATACATCGTTATCGTAACATGCTCCCTGGCATAATAAAGCGTCCTGATGTATGCTCTTCGTTTCATACGCGGTGATTACGCCATCCCTCTCTGCGACTGCGTTATTGGAGTGGCGATTGTGATTATTATTATCAACAGAGACTGAGTATAATGGTTCCGCGGCATAGTATCGTGCCTTAAAATCAATAAAAGTACGTAGTTTCAGGACACAGGCAGAAAAATTAGTCACTGCGATATTTAATGGATGCCAATCACCGCCGGTTGCAGCCAATCGCGTACGGAAAATCTCGGACGGGCAAGGAGCAGTTGACCGTGAATGGAACACGAAATACCGAAGCCAGTACCGCCGAAAGGTGAATGGTGGGGATCATCTGCTTGTGTAAAGGGAAGTGTAGGGCCTCTGGTGCTTCAATGTGTGGGGGAGCACCTGATGAACTGCGGTGTCGATTTACAGGGCTATTACAAATGATTGAAGCGATTTCATAAATTCACTGTAGCTCCATTCATTGACATATGGTCACGACACACTACAGATACGTAGAAAAACTCATAAAGTTTTGTTCGGCTGAAGCCGCACATCAGGTTTCTGCCGCCAGAGCGCTCGACAGCGCAGTGAGACAAAATGGCGACAGGAGCCGAGAAAGCGTATGTCGTGCTTGAAATGAACTCACATCAGTCAGTCATAACCGTGCAACGACACTTCAGGACGAAGTTCAACAAAGATCCACCAACTGCTAACTCTATTCGGCGATGGTATGCGCAGTTTAAAGCTTCTGGATGCCTCTGTAAGGGGAAATCAACGGGTCGGCCTGCAGTGGGCGAAGAAACGGTTGAGCGCGTGCGGGCAAGTTTCACGCGTAGCCCGCGGAAGTCGACGAATAAAGCAAGTAAGGAGCTAAACGTACCACAGCCGACAGTTTGGAAAATCTTACGGAAAAGGCTAAAGCAGAAGCCTTACCGTTTACAATTGCTACAAGCCCTGACACCCGATGACAAGGTCAAACGCTTTGAATTCTCGGCGCGGTTGCAACAGCTCATGGAAGAGGATACGTTCAGTGCGAAACTTGTTTTCAGCGATGAAGCAACATTTTTCTTAAGGGTGAAGTGAACAGAAACAATGTGCGAATGTGGGCGGTAGAGAATCCTCACACATTCGTGCAGCAAATTCGCAATTCACCAAAAGTTAACGTGTTTTGTGCAATCTCACGGTTTAGAGTTTACGGCCCCTTTTTCTTCTGCGAAAAAAACGTTTCAGGACACGTGTATCTGGACATGCTGGAAAATTGGCTCATGCCACAACTGGAGACCGACAGCTGCGACTTCATCTTTCAACAGGTTGGTGCTCCACCGCACTTCCATCATGATGTTCGGCATTTCTTAAACAGGAGATTGGAAAACCGATGGATCGGTCGTGGCGGAGATCATGATCAGCAATTCATGTCATGGCCTCCACGCTCTCCCGACTTAACCCAATGCGATTTCTTTCTGTGGGGTTATGTGAAAGATTCAGTGTTTAAACCTCCTCTACCAAGAAACGTGCCAGAACTGCGAGCTCGCATCAACGATGCTTTCGAACTCATTGATGGGGACATGCTGCGCCGAGTGTGGGAGGAACTTGATTATCGGCTTGATGTCTGCCGAATCACTAAAGGGGCACATATCCAACATTTGTGAATGCCTAAAAAAACTTTTTGAGTTTTTGTATGTGTGTGCAAAGCATTGTGAAAATATCTCAAATAATAAAGTTATTGTAGACCTGTGAAATCGCTTCAATCATTTGTAATAACCCTGTATTATGCCAAGAAGACAATGATCTGGCTGCAGACTGCCGAGATCAATAAACGTAAACAATGATGGCGAAACAGGGCTCTTACATACTATCTAACAAGGTCACTTTTTAAGCCCTCAACTATGACACTGTCATAAATTCCATGATGGATTATGATGGCGTACGTTCCGTACCCGAGAATGCTGGTCGAAGGCGCAATTTTGTCCCCGCACTCCGCTTAGCTAGGACGCGTTTCCTTATTGACAGTATTATGGTGTTGCGTCCTAGACAGACAGACTTACATATTAAGGCGATTATCTCCTGTTCTCACCAGGAATGGCTGACGTTCTTGCAACACATTTTAAGTGCGCAATAATATAATTCGTACTCAGAGCAAACTCTTTATAGTCCATGAAAAACTTAATCTCTTTGAACGCTCTCTGCCCCAGGAGTTTAGCAGAGCGGTCTAAGGCGCTGCAGTCATGGACTGTGCGGCTGATCCCGGCGCAGGTTCGAGTCCTCCCTTTGGCATGGGTGTGTGTGTTTGTCCTTAGGATAATTTACGTTAAGTAGTGTGTAATTTTCGGGACTGATGACCTTAGCAGTTAAGTCCCATAAGATTTCACACACATTTGAACATGTGAACGCTCTATGAAGATTGTCATTCCTTGTCTAGTCTCACAAGCCAACTATGTACTTGCAAATAGTTGTTATGTATTATGGATGAAGATTTAGATATGCGAAGCTGTGGTTCCCGATTTGTGCCACAGAAACTGAGCGGAGAATAAAATGAAACACCAATGGAGCCAGCTGGAGTTTTCCGTGACACAAATGTCCGAGACTCATGTTTTCCGAAAGCAGTCATCACAGGTCATGCGGAGTGATGAAACACGTATGATCCTGAGAAGACTTCACTTACTTCTTCCAGCAGCTTTATAAAAATTCACAAAGCAGCACTGTGCTCAATATACAGGGCGGACAAAATAAAATTGTCCCCGAAATTATTTCGTGTATCTTGCAATAGGCAACCCAATTTGCGTCATCAATAGCAGGCAAACCCAGGTCCGTACCTGGGGCGAATGATGTATGGTGGGCTGCCTGTCTTAAGATTAGTTGGTTGGTTGATTTGGGGGAGGGAACCAAACAGCGAGGTCAGCGGTCCCATAGGATTAGGGAAGCGTGGGAAATGAAGTCGGCCGCGCCCTTTCAATGGAACCATCCCGGAATTTGTCTGAAGCGATTTATGGAAAACCCAAATCAGGGAGGCCGCACCCGGGTTTGACCCGTTGGCCTCCCGAATGCGATTCCAGTGTGCCAACCACTGCGCCACCTCACTCGGTAAATCTTAAGGCACACGGCATATTTTCTGGACTAGTTTTATTTTTCCCACACAGAAGGTTTCTTCTGAGGCGGATAATGCATTTGGTTTGTATCTTCTGATACCTTTCATTTGGCATGCTATTCCCTGAGAAGCCAGGGAAACGTTATTCGTGACACAGTGCTGCCAACGATGGCCTGCATGAACACAGAGGCAGAGATGTTGGTATGATGTATGTCTGGTCTCAACCGTATTCTGATTGCCATCAATATGATATAAGAGCTCAAGCGACCAGCCAACTCGATTTCGTTGTTTCACGGTTGATTCACGTTGTTTCAGCACCAACTGACTAAAAATGATTTAATATTATTAGGTCGACAAGGATGTTCATTTTCCGAGTATCACCGTGTGTCATAACTTATGCTAACCGGTGTACAAGCCTAGATACTTGCGTCTTCCACGGCACGAAACTTCGCTTTCAGCTGCTACGTAAACGTACGCCTATTCTCCTCCACAAAATGGACGAGGTCCTGAAGCCCATGTGTTCGCATGTGCTATGGATTTCTAACGCATTAAAATTTACTATCCTATTTACCACTATTGAAATGCTGTCCAACATCAGTTGCTACATAAATCTACTACTCTCCTTACACAGTGGACGAGTTTCTGAAGCCCATGTTTTCGCATGAGTTATGGATTTCTAACGCATTAAAATTTAATGTCCCTTTTACCACAATTGAAATACTGTTGACTGACAATGCACACGGCCGTACTCTGACGTTTGATGGGCTTTGTCGATTCGCTATTCCTTGCCCCTAGATTCTGGACTATCAAAATAAGTGGTTTGCCAAAATTGCTTCAATGAGTAGTTGTCCACACTCTCCCGGCGTCGACTGAATAAATTCTTCGACGCGTGTTCCTTACCATGTATGGTCCTTCCATTGTTACAACAGGCAGTTGGCGACCTGTCCTGGCTGACCGGTATGAATAGCTCTAACAACAAAGATGAAAACGTAAATACGAGGAAACACGTTGAATAAGGCAGGGCAGAGTCCAATTCACTTAAATATTGGCGGGTTCAGCAGTGTCTGGAACACTTCAGTCTAGCGAAACTATTCGTACTCAGTGACGATTACTAAGGAAATAGAGCAACCTCTTGTACTCACCAGAAGTAAACTAAGGATCGGAAATATCCTGGAAGATCAGATTTATTAACCCGTGTTAAAGGAAGCGATTAGTTATCAATTGTACCGTAACGAGAAGTAGAGGACAACAGTTTCAGTTTATGAAACAACGAGCAATTTTATTACAAAGAAGTATGGAGGTCTTTCTATATTCAGAGCACATCTTATGGAATATGTCACTGTGCTTTTTGTCACAGATTTGTTAGTGTGTAGTGCTCAGAGTTGCGCTTTAACGATTATTTTTATGTTTTCTTATGCATACATTTTGATTTTGAGAACAGTCGTTTCTCCTGTAAACGAGGAAAGTTAGTGGCGAAAGCCAGGCAATAAGAAATGAGAGGCAGAAATCAATTAAAACGCGAAAACATTTGGATCCTTTGTAGACAGTTTTATTAATTACTTATGACTGCCTACAGGAGACTTTTCATGACCTGTTTCTGCCGTTTGCTGCAAGTCGAATAATAAAATATGCATCTCTACTTATACTTGAGATAATTCGCTGAAACGAAATGCAGACTGCATTGGCTAGAGAGTTTAACAGCCTCTGCTGCCAGTACCCCCCATTTTTCCAGCATCTAAGATGCCGTTAGATGTGTGGAGGAATTCAGACAGCACAGTTTGGAGTATAACATCAAAGGAAGAATGAATATTAATAAGGGATGCCATTTATCTCCACTGAACAGTGACTTCTGCTGGTTTCACCTGAAGAAAGCCGATGATGTAGTGATCATTCCACACTAGCCGTATGTGTACGGGTGTTGCCCCGATCTCTGCTCGAAGCTAATATTTATTCCTGTAGCAACCGTACAAACTTTTGACGAACACACTTTCTCGTTTATGGTCACAGCATAGAGATTTCAGCTGACTAATGGGTCTACACAAGTTGTTCCAACGATTGCTGCATGTTGCTTAACGCTTACTGGATATTACCGAGAGTGGATACTTACCAAAGCAAACAGATGGAGTGAAAATATTGTAAAAAATGTAATATGCGGTGCAATGAAACCTTGTGCCAGATCATCGTTACACCCAGATACACACCTTTCGCGTGCATTGCATTAAAAATTACATGTAGCGACCACTCTTACCTGCTCGAGCAAAAGCTTGATATGAATTTTCTATCATATTATTAATGTGTACTAATTTATTGTAATGCACCACTAAAAACTGAAACAACATTTCAAACTCCAAACAAATGCTGATAATGATTTTTTGATATAATACCTCAATTTTAGACATTTTTAGTCCATGGTACGAGGGTTATGCGGAAAGGTCCGACCGTCCCGAAATGCAGACCACAGTGAAAATAAAAAACGTTGTATTTGCAACAGTCAGCTGCACCTTCCAGCTACTTCTCTACGTATTCGTCACTCTGACTTCGACATTTGTAGCGTTGTATGAACTTTCCAATACCTCTTCATAGAAGGCACCCGCCTGTGATTTCCGCCACTCCTCTACGCTGGTCTGCAGTTCTTTGTGTGTGCCAAAATGTTGTCTTCATAGCTAGCTGTTAATGTAAGCAGAGATGATCATCAGAGGGGGTCAAATTCTGGCTGTATGTGGGTGATAAAACACTTCACATCGAAAAGGCCCAAGCTTGACCTCATTGCACCTGCACTGTGCGGCAGAGATTCAAATGGCTCTGAGAACTATGGGACTCAACATCTTAGGTCATAAGTCCCCTAGAACTTAGAACTACTTAAACCTAACTAACCTAAGGACATCACACACACCCAAGCCCGAGGCAGGATTCGAAACTGCGACCGTAGCAGTCCCGCGGTTCCGGACTGCAGCGCCAGAACCGCACGGCCACCGCGGCCGGCTGTGCAGCAGTGAACTGGCATGAAAAGTGAACGGCATGACAGGTACGTTATGTGGGCTGCATGAAAGCAGGGGAAACCTCTCAGCGGGCACCCACACTTGGCGGAAGAGGCTATTCTCTTAGGCATATTTACTTGCTCACTGCGTGCTCAGAACTGAAAAGAGCGACATGATGCGATCGACAGGCATACTATAGACACTGCTCAACACATCTGTGCAAAGCTTCATCGGATTGTCATTGTCGTTTCCATTTCGTGACCTATCGGACCTTACTTTCCGAACAGCCCTCGTACTACTAGATTTACACATCATTCCCAGAAGAACTTGACATGATTATTCATATTGTGAAACGGTGCCGCGGCATGGATTCTATAGCTGTCTAACACAGAACTGCGAGCTTAATAACAGGCCTCACACCTGAGATACGAACTAAACTCCACCCCAACGGGCCATGAAGGCCCAAAGGTACCAACAGGCCGCCGTGTCGTCCTCAGTGAATTATATATGATTCTTCTTACTGAGTGGAGCACGACGATTAGGCCAGTAAGAGATCTTCGGCATCATTTATTTTACTGACAACGTCAGAGGAAATTTTGATCCAAAAATTACTCGAAGAAGCATCATTTCTGCCGAAATGTTTACCTGAAATGTCAATGGATACGGATATGGAGGAGCATGTGGTCAGTACACCGCTCTCCCGGTAGTATGACAGTTTACGAGACCGGAGCCGCTACTTCTCAATAAAGTAGCTCTGAGTGTTCCCCACACGGGCTGAGTGCACCCGCTTGCCAATAGCACCCAGCATCCAAGTGCTAGCCCAGCCTGACAGCGCTTAACTTCAGCGATCTGAAGGAAACCGGTGTTACCACTGCGGCAAGGCAGTTGGCACACTTTACATATGGTATGATGAAAATATCTTTAAACACTTATTCTGACAACGTAATCGACGTTGCTTGATATCTGTTCTTATTTAGGGTATACTAAGAATACGTGAATCCTTTTGAGGACGGGTTCCTCACATCGAAATCAGAGAAAAGATTTCAGGTAAACATTTCTGCAGGAAAGCTGCTTCTTCGAGTAACTTTTTAATCAAAATTTCCTCTGACGTTGACAGTAAAATAAATAATGCTGATGAACTCTTACAGGCCTAATCGTCGTGCTCCACTCAGTAAGAAGAATCACATTATCCAATGACGATGGGATACCAGCACATGTATTCATTCATACTGGTTGAGATTGAATGGCTGATGTGTACCGTGACATGTTAGCAAGTAGAGGACGGGTACTGCCACGGCATCCACGAGTAGCTGACCTATGTACTTTGGGATTATATCTGTGGCCACTGCCGACACCCAATACGTTTCAGTTGCAGAGACACGATTTCAGCGTATCATGAATACCATTATTCACCGTTTGCAGCCTCTTTCAAACGGTGTCAAAGGAGGCGACCCGACGGAGAGAAAAAGGAAGAGAGAGTGGAGATCATCATCTTGGGGAAACCACGGAATATCCCAAATCCGAATGGCTGGACTGGGCTTTCAACCCTGCACCTCATGAATGCTAGGTAAGCGTCTTAACCACAGCACCAGCTCCCTCTGTAGATCTTGTAGCCAGGATCTTCTGAGCAGTGCCATAAAGCTGAAAACAGAATGCGATCATATCTTTCTTCATAGCGAGAGACTTTAGATATATAATATTTTGTGTTTTAAAATGCTGACCAACGTATTTTTATGTATTATATGCTGGCACAGCAACAAAAGCAGAGTAAATGTAGCAATTTTCTCATTTTACATATGCTCTGATAGTTGCGCCTGTACTACTATGGTTTTGTGAAACTCTTGTTAGGGACTTCATCACATTTTGTTTCCCGCACTCACTTGCGTGGAATAGGTCATGACATATACATATCATCTTTTTTGCGGTGTAGCTTGATAAAAGCCAAGGGGGAGAAATTAGCTAATTGGTAAACAATAAAATAAAGTGTTTATTTCAAAATAAAAAAAACACAACGCGCAGAAAATAACTTCCTTCAAGAAACTTTCAGATTGATGTAATTTTTTATTTATATAATTTTTGTGTGTGCCTTGGAGGCAACGCTTGTCCCTTCTATTGATTTTATTAATATATTCATGGTATTTCAGTGTGTTTAACCTCGTACTTTGTAAACGAGTGTCATGCGTCCACTTCGCCCTTTGACGGAGGGATTTATGTACGTGACTCATGTAAATACCAACAATTTTAAGAAATTCTTCGTCTCCAAATTTAAACCAAACAGTCAGGGAAACACAAATCTATCGTCGAAAAAAGGGAGAGCTGTATAACACATCAGTCTCAAATCAGTAGGATCAAAATCTCACTCCAGATTTTAGATGTGAGGGTAATTTCAGGTGCATAAATTGCGTTGTGACAGATCGCCATAGTTCTTGAGACGAGTTTTGGCGGCAGCGCTTTCGGAAAACGTTCCAAAACACGGGGCATTTCCGATTTTAACTTTGTCTGCAGGTTGAGGTGTAAGACGTCACTTGGAAAATTGCATAAATTGCGTTGTGACAGATCGCCATAGTCCTTGAGACGAGTTTTAGCGGCAGCGCTTTCGGAAGACGTTCCAAAACACGGGGCATCTCCGATATTCACTTTTTCTGCAGGTTTAGGTGTAAGACGTCACTTGGAAAATTTTGATACTATGCTGAAGTTTTCCCGGCTAGCCCTTTGGCTGACCTCGAGTTCGAAGTATATGCTTTGACGAAACGGAAACTTGCCCGTCACGTATTTCAAAAATTAGATTGCGAGTTGATTCTGCTTAGCAGCAGCACTGAAATGAGTAAATAGTGAACTTCAGTTGCAGAAAAAGGCTATGGGTGAGAATAGACAATCATTGAGCAGCCAGGTCTCAAATTTTCAACGAAGCTGCTCTGATTTCGACAAAATCTGCGAATCGGTCACAGACCCTAGAGGAGAGCAGAATACAGGTACAGCACCACCAGGACACGGAATGTTATCGGTAGTACGCGAGTTTCGCAGATGAACTTTCCAGCGCAGGCACGCGTAATTTTATATGAGCAGATTTGCTATAGTGACAGCTGTTATGCAGCCGCGACTTTCAGAGTCGGCGGTACTGCTACAGAATCCAAACAGGTGAATGCCTTAAATTTGTTAGCAGAGCTAATAGTGTGTTGGATGAAATGTTGGTAGGAGTAATGGACTTGGTGAGGCTTAGTAATGTGGACATTAATTTTTTGTTTCCCTGAAAACGAAACAAATTTTGGAGTGAGTTTATTAAATAAATTTCGATTTAAAACACTGTCAGTGCCAGACTGTTTCTTCTCTGAACCTGTCGATAGCACTGGAATGATCCATTCAAAAAGTTGTGTCACTGGTAAATTAGACCTGAGTCCGCTGATTAATATTTCTTTCACCTATGCCAGTGCGATTAAACGTGTAGTTCTGTCACTTGTGCCACAGAAGCCTGAGGCCATGGACGGCGGAACGGACGTGCTCATGCGACTTTCCGTAATAGGAAAACCAGAATGGTATTGTTACAAATTCATACTCAATTTGAGTATGATAGTCCTAGAAGATATTACCTGTAGTGTCAAAAAAAAAACTTATTAGAAAATGTACGAGTATATTATTGCAACATGTACCTCATTCTTTCCTGATTCCAACACATTTCACTTGTATTTAATTAACACAGCCTGACACTAAACTATGCAGACATCTACCGTGATCTACAAACGGACGGAAACAAATATTGATGCTAAGTTGATAGCCAAAAATGAAACCGAGATCAAATTTTGTGACTCCAAGTAACGTGAGGCAGATCCATTACCGATAAACGAAGCCTGAATCGCCTTACACAGTAACACATGCTCGAATAGAGTTCCAGAAGCAAAGTAAAGGTTCAGAAAATGTGGTAATAGCTACATTTCAGAGTAGGCGTGAGTATGGATCCAAAGAAATGAATAAGAACTGTTTGTTATACCTGTATATAGAGGCGTTGGTACAGAACTGCAGAACTGTTTGATCCACAAGCAGCTTTGGGTATTTATTTGTGGTAGGAACCAAGCTGCCATCCTCAAGTGACGTGTTTGCAGCGACACCGATTGTAAAAGACGAAATTATGATCCGAGAAATAATACCTTTGACACTCATTTACGCTGCTCTCCATGCCGCTGAAGTGGCGAGATGTTAGAAATACTATACGGTTTCTACCTGTTGAATTGTTACAATCTCCAGCTCAAATTTCATATATCCAGTCAAGGTCTATTTTATGCATATTACGTCTGAAAAAAATGAAATCCTTATCTCTCAAAATTTTCATCGGCTCTGTAGTGCTGTACTAGCCATGGTGCTGATAGAAGGGATAAGCACGTATCTCCATCCGATCTATTTATTTTTATGCAAAATCGTCTCACGTACGATCCAACAGTTTTGACGCACACGAAAAACTTCCACTAGGAGAAGTCATTTACGGTATTTTTAAAATATTCTAAGGCTGGCCAAGTAGCTACCCGTTGATCTGATTACTACCCTATCATTCACTCACAGAACCACAAGATGCTTGTTAATTCTTACAAAGTAACACACAGATCTTTGAAACTGACTGTTTTAAAACTTTAGGTGAAACGGGAAAAACGAACATAACGAAATGTTATTTGGAAATATATTTCATTCTCTCGAATGATGAACTTCGAAAATAATGTTTCCATGCGGCAACAAATAAGACTGCGACGGAAATAATTTTTTCCGACTGTGCACTAAACGAAAGATCTTTTTGTTGAATATTCATAACAAGAAAAATGTTTAATATACGAACTTTCAGATTTCGATTTTCCGCTAGCTATTGAACTACCGAAAAATGAAAAATAGGAAATATAAATAATGATATGATAAGATTTACTCGATTTACTCGTCCCTGAACAAAGTATATTAGTCTACAGATCATCTTATACGTCTTTTATATTTTGCCTCCAGTTGAAGCTTTCTGTCTGCTGTGTTGTTCATGGTGTCCGAACTGAGACGTACATATCTCCATTCGCGAAACGTCTGTAGAAAAAAGGTTCCTGTTTGCGCATTGCCTCTAGGACCATCAAGGAATGAAACGTCATCGCATTATATAGGTAATATACTACGGCGTGCTGAAAAGTAATGGCTCCAAATTTTTTACGTTGAAACTCTTATAACGCTTTTTAAACAAAGCGCATGTTAACACTCTACATCTCTATTCTTCACGTCTGCAGCCAGTTCCCGCTACAGGGCTTCGAATCCTAGCGTGTAACATGGCGGTGTTTAACGCAACTTTATCATTGCGTGAGAAACAGCATGATGTAATCGAGTTTCGAATTCGAAGATTCCGTCCACACGTGAAGCATACTTTCCTGCAGCACAACAATGCCAGACCACACACGAGCGCTGCGACATCTAGAACAATCCGACACATTGGGTTCTGTCATCGATCATCCAGCATACAGCCCCGACTTGGCCCCAACCGATTCCCATCTGTCTCCAAAATCAAAAGAACAGCTTCGAAGACTCCAGTTTGATAGTATGAAGCGGTGCAAACTGAGGTGAGGTTGAAGCTTCGTCAACAAAGTCAAAAATTCTACACTGACTGTATCAACAAACTGGTCTCTCGTTGGGATAAATTTGTTCGTATCCAGGGTGACTGTGTTGAGCAATAAATATGTACACATGAAGAACAAAGATGTAGAATCGGTGCTTGGGTAGCTCAGTTGGTAGAGCACTTGCCCGCGAAAGGCAAAGGTCCCGAGTTCGAGTCTCGGTCCGGCACACAGTTTTAATCTGCCAGGAAGTTTCATATCAGCGCACACTCCGCTGCAGAGTGAAAATCTCATTCTGGAAAGATGTAGAATGTTTACAACATTTGTTTTGTTTTAAAAGCCTAAAGAGTTTCCACATACTGTAAAAATTCAGAGGCATTGCGCTTTGTGCTGAACTCCTGAATTTTTTAGCAACATCTGGAGGATTAATACAATGAGGCCATAATTCTTTCACCAGGGAGTCTGAAAAGTTGATTAAGGATGTTTTTTAAGAAGAAGGCTGTATACCAGATTTTTGGTGTACACCAAATTCTACGCAATAGAAAATGAAGCTTATGCAGTCATAGTTGACTAGGAAATTATTTAACAAAGATATTTACGCACACAATAGATGGCGTTGCCGGTACGAATAGTGCAAAAGAATAGAAAATCTGAATTGGAACGAGGAAGCTGTTAAACGAAAGGCGATAGTTTAAAAGCAACGATGATAGGAACACGGTGGTATACTATCTGGCAAGATATTATTACACAAAAGTTATCGGAAACGGCAGCATAACTGCGAGCAGACTGACCACTGTAGGCAGCGGTGGATCCGCAAACAGACAGAGGATTATTATTGCGATCTCGTGACCGGTACGGGCTCTGCGAGAACAATGTGTTTATTGGCTTTAACACGTGAATTGGAACCCAGTTCAAAGCACGAATCGTCGTCGTCTAAACGCCGAATAAACAAAGAGCAAGTCAAAGCAAGACTGTGACACGTAGCCCCTACATACTGAATAGCGCGTTAGGTGCAGCCGCATACCTGTGGAGTACTGGAGTGTGACTTTACTGAATGGGATACTGGGAAACGCCGTCTCATAATCTGCAACGATGCGAGAGCCGGGCACAGGAGGATCCAATACTGTCGAATCTGACACCTCTGGTATCTCTGATTTATCGTCACAGTCGGCATCTGCAACGTACTCTGCCGAAGTTATAATATGCCGAATTAAGCAAAACTACTTGAAAACGTCATGGTGAGGATGACATAAAACGAAGTTAAAATTTATTTAGGGAAAGCGTTTAAAAAACATGAGTCTGAAGAAAATATATCAGAAACTTATGTTGGACATTTATCGTGTTTTATTAATTATGATGTCTTATGGCGAGTAACTACTAACGGAAGAAAAAACAATGCCACCAATCGTAAATTTGCTCAAAAATTGGCATATCTCAGGAGATGAATCGTTAAAAATAAAAACAGTGACATTCAGGAAATAATACCAGATTGTCTGTATTAAGACATTCTAGATATGAAGAATAGAATGGCGTCTGCAGATGTTGATGTTTAAGTAGAAATGGATAAAGCTGGAGACAAAGCGATACAAAAGGAACAGCACAGTTGTTTTAAGAATATCTAAGGAAGAAGGCAATATTACAAAACAAACAATATTGTAGTTATTCTAATTCACAAGAGTGGAAGCATACAAAACATAGGGAAACTAAATTTCTAACAGCCTCCTGTCTTTAATGTACAAGAAGTACTTCAAAATAATCACCGACTGCAAAGGTAAATATTGGCTTTCAGTTAATCAAAGGAAATGGCTGCGTTTAGAATATATCACAGACGACAAATCACAAGAAATGAACGAAATCACGAACAGGGGCAATGAGTATTACGTACCAGTTTTTCTGCGACTCATAGATTTGGGAACGGAGGAGCTGCTCGTCAGATTTATAGCAGTCGGGAGAACGGTGCACACACTCCTCCCCAACGCTTCCAATGACGCTATTGGTAAAGGAAAATACGGCGGTCGGTCGGACCCCGTTAGCCAGTCAGGGCCAGAACGCAGAACTTTAACCTACTTTTATATATTGGACGACCCAGTTTCAATAAAAATATGTTGAAATAAAAGGTTTTTGCGTTAAGTACTTATACTGAAGAATAAGTACCTGAATTCTACAACTACCATTAAACTTCTTCCGGATAGTGAAATATTCATAATCCAAAGAAAAGACTAGCAATAAGATTAAGTATTAACAAAACTATTCTTAGCACATGAAAAACGAAGTTTTAAATTAGTGACTGGGGAAATGAACAACGTGCTAATGATACATATGATAACTACTTTGTTTTTATTTATGTCATCGCGTTGTTTGCCACTTGTGTAGAAAATCCTTAACAACGAATGGAAGAATATAGTTGAGTTAGTTAGAAAAAAGACTTGAAAATCAATTATAACAAGTTTAAAGAAATGAATAATGAATAATATGAAATGGAAATATCCCCAACTAAGTCTTACGTCATGGTATGAACATTAGTGTTTAGAGAAATTTAAGACTTTGACATTCTGGACTTCAAAATAAATAAACGGAAGAGTATAGAAATAGCTAACCTGCTTTTAGTAAATTAAATAGGACTCTCAGGACTAAGTTTTCCATTTGTCTTAAACGGAAAGCTTACAACCAGTGCGTATTATCAATTTTATCTTAAGGATATGAAACGTGTCCTCTTAAAGCGAAAAACAATCATTACAAATTGGAGGCTTTCTGAGTGTACGACGTCGGAATTTTTCGTAGTGGCATCCCTCTATGCATTCCCTCGATGACCAAGGCACGTCATGCCCGAATGAAACCTCGGGCCTTCGAAGACGTTGGCCGTCTTGTTCACGACGATCGTGAATGTCTTTAAAAGCTCTAGTTTTAACTCAGATATGACTCGCTTGAACACCGAGGGAATTTTATACGAGGGGTTGCTGAAAAGTAATTCCTCTGAAAGTGTTATGTCAAACCTCTTAAAGCTTTTTAAATAAAAGAAATGCTGTTAACATTCTACATCTTTATTCATCATGTTTACATATCTGCAAAATGTTCAAATGTGTGTGAATTTCTACGAGACCAAATTGCTGAGGTCATCGGTCCCTCGACTTACACACTACTTAAACTAACTTAAATTGACTTACGCTAAGAACAACACACATACGCCCATGCCGGAGGGAGGACTCCAACCTCCGGATGGAGGGGCTGCGCAATCCGTTACATGGGGAAACAGACCGCGCGGCCACTCAGTGCGGGGCATATCTGCATCCTTGTACCGCTAGAGAGCTCGAATTGTAACGGGTAACACGATGGCGCGTAACGTAACTATGTCGGTCCTTGAGAAAGAGCGTGCCTGTAATCGCGTTTAGAATTCAAAAAGATCGTCCACACGTCGAGGACCCTCTTCTTCAGCATGACAATGTCAGACCACACACGAGTGCTGCGACATCTACAAAAATCCGACGTCTTGCATTCACTGTCATCCATCATCCCCCACACAGCTCCAACTTGGTCCCATTCGATTTTCATCTGTTTCCAAAACTTAAAGAACGCCTTGGAGGACTTCAGTTTGATAGCCGCTCGTGGTCTCGCGGTAGCGTTCTCGCTTCCCGATCACGAGGTCCCGGGTTCGATGGGCGGGGTCCGGGATTTTCATCTGCCCCGTCATAACTGGGTGTTGTTGTGTCGTCTTCGTCATCATCATTCATCCCCATTACGGTTGGAGGAAGGCAACGGCAAACCACCTCCATTAGGACCTTGCGTAGTACGGCGGTGCGGGTCTCCTCCCGCATCGTTCCCCCTACGCTCTGTCAAGAAGCATGGGACTTTATTTCCATTTTTTTTCCAGTAATGAAGCGGTGCAAGCAAAGGCGAGGTTATGCAGCCGTCAACAAGGTCAAACATCCTACAGTGACTGCATCACCAAACTGTTCTCTCATCAAAAGAAATGTGTTCGTCGCCAGTGAGACTATGTTGCGTGCTGTTTCTCACGCATCGATGTTCCTACTTTACACACCGCCATGTCACTCGCTACAATTCGGAGCCCTCTGGCGGTAGAGGTCTGCAAATTTTGAGACATGAAGAACTGAGATGCAGAATATTAATAACGTTTGTTTTATTGGAAAAGACTTACGAGTTTTCACATAGAAAATTCAGAGGTATTACTTTTCAGCACGCCCTCGTATGTTAGTAGGAAAAACAGGAAAGTGAACAAATGGATCTTAGAAACAGACACGAATTGATGACGTAATTTTGGGAATTAAAAATGAAGTGGAGCTAGCTGGGACATGCGACTACAGGAATGGATGGTAGGTGGCACAAGGGCGTTATTTACAGGATTTCAAGAGACAGTACAGTCATGCAACGACACAATTTAAGGTGGATAGATGGAATAAAAACCATGCAGGAGTAATGTGGCTGCAAATCGCTGCAGACCATAAGGCATGGAAAAGTCTGGAGGAGGAATCCATCAAACGTTTCATCAAAAACTGATTACGAAGAAGACGATGATAAAGATGATGACGGTGATTATGAAGATGATCGTAAAGCGATACAAGCAAAATTAAGTTACTTTTCCATTAATCGGTTCCTGTAAGTGAAGCAATGGACGGGTAGTTGAAAGGTAGTTAGGTGTTATACAGGGTTGGTAAATGAAAACGGTCACGGAAACTGTTTACAATAAGACTGACCCAGAACTGTCCGTCATCAATGAACATTACAGAAGAAGCTGTATACAGCCCGTTTCGTGTCATTTTGCCACTAAGTCTTCCATTGAAGACTTTGCTGGAGGTTTTACAAAAACACTTTCAATCTGAAACTCTTATGCGAATAATTCCACACACGCTTTCCACGAATTGTGTTTCTTATAACACTCGACAACGAACACGCACCATTTTGAATTTCATTCGACTGGTCATCAAACACATCTGCACCTCTCACTCACTCAAACGTAATAACACAGTGAACTTATCGGGACAGAGACCGAACGACGTAGCGCAGTGATTAGTACACTAGACTCACATTCGTGAGAATGGCGGTTCAAATGCCCGTCGGACCATCCAGAATGAGGTTTCGCATGATTCCCATATATCGCTCCAGGCAAATGCCGGGATGGGTTCAAATGGCTCTGATCACTATGGGACTTAACATCTGAGGTCATCAGTCCCCTAGAACTTAGAACTACTTAAACCTAACTAACCTAAGGACATCACACACATCCATGCCCGAGGCAGGATTCGAACCTGCGACCATAGCGGTCGCGCGGTTCCAGACTGTAGCGCCTAGAACCGCTCGGCCACTGCGGCCGGCATGCCGGGATTGATCCTTTCTACGATTCACTTCCCCATCTCTCCCTACCCAGAGGTTGTGCTCAGCCTCTAAATGACCTCGTCGTGGAAGGGACGTTAAACTCTGAACTTCCGTCCTTCCTTTGGGCAGAGCATGTGGGAGATGTTCATGTGCAGACATGTAACAGCAAGCGATTGGTCCATTGAAATCACGGGACAGTTTGGTTTGGTCATCCTGTAGAATGAGAGAGAATATGCTGAATGCATGTTTGATTAATGTCACTACTTAGGTTAACTCTCTTACAAAAGAACTGTTCACTAACAGAAACAACCCTTGTTAATGTTTCGACAAATAATCTATACCGCGTTGTATTAATGGTAATACCGACGCTTCATATTTAGAGAAAAAAGAGATATTTTGGGGCAATACAACGCCTGCATCTGGTAGATTCATTATAAAATTGATTAACAAGGGTATGGTGAGAAACTTCACCTATTTTCCAGATGAATTTGACCATTTCAGAAGGCTGCTGTGGCCGAGCGGTTCTAGGCGCTTCAGTCCGGAACCGAGCTGCCGCCACGGTCGCACATTCGAATGCTGCCTCGGGCATGGATGTGTGTGATGTCCTTAGGTTAGTTAGGGTTAAGCAAGTCTAAGTCTAGGGGACGTATAACCTCAGGTGTTAAGTCCCATAGTGTTAAAGCCATTTGGACACATTTGACCATTTCATGTTCCCATAAAAACATGATTGTGATTAAAAATTTGTGTAATTTCGCTTCATTGTATAAGGTTCAAATGCTTCAAATGGCTCTGAGCACCAAGGGACTTAACATTTGACGTCATCAGTTCCCTAGAACTCAGAACTACTTAGGCCGAACTAACCTAAGGATATCACACACATCGATGCCCGAGGCAGGATTCGAACCTACGACGGTAGCGGTCGCGCGGTTCCAGACTGAAGCTCCTAGAACAACTCGGCCACACCGACTAGTGTATGTTAATGACCAAAGGATGTATCTTTATTTTATGAACTGCAGTGTTTAGTAGTTGATCTGCACTTTGTAGTCGTATCCGCTGCTCCATGTTATCTAGCTAAGAGTTCCATCCTTACACTTTTCTTCTATTATATTCGCTCTTCCCTTCTATGGTCAACTGAAGACGTATATATTTGGTGTTCTGTGCGGTATTTCAAGGTACAGAGTTTTTCTTGTCCTTATACCCAATTTAAATAATGTTATAAAGCATCGATCTTAAGTACTTTTCCGCAAATCTGTGTCTGAGAACGATCTTCTTTCGGGTCTGCTACTTAAGCATCTCTTGAAATCACAAAATAGTAATTTAGTTTCCTATAAAAGACGAATTACTTCCCTTCGGAGCGTAGGACTTCCCAGAGAACCCTTTGAATAGTACTCGAGGTCGTGTTTCGGTGCACTCTGCAAGTCATTAATACTGTGTGATAACACACGCACGTATTATTGGAAACTACGTTTATTAATGCTTCTGCATTAAGAAGTAGATTGTGGTAATTATTAGTCGTGGTTGCAAGACTTAGCCTGCCGCTGTGGCCGAGCGGTTCTAGGCTCTTCAGCCCGGAACCGCGCTGCTGCTACGGGCTCAAGTTCGAATACTGTCTCGGGCATGGATGTATGTGAGGTCCTTAGGTTAGTTAGGTTTAAGAAGTTCTAAGTCTAGGGGACTTATAACCTCAGCTGTTAAGTCCCATAGTCCTTAGAGACATTTTATTTTTGCAAGATTTTACTGGGTAAATTATGGTGTTGCAACGTTTGTACAACTTGGCTTCAAGCAGGCTTTACAGGGACTGCCATTACGACGCCATTGCCATATCATTTTATACAGACAAGTGAGGAATTTACAGAAGAGATTTTGACACCTTGTCCTGAACTGCACTGCTCATAACAAGGCAAGCTACTTACTACTGCTTTTTTACACCTGAAAAAGCGGAAACTATATTAATTCAAAACGTACTGCGAACAAGTGTGTTTTTTACAGTGTGTAGAGACATTCATTGCTGCTTAATTTCAAGACCCTTTTTTCGTATCTAAAATTCTTCATCAGAATATATCAAAGCTGAATGTAAAAGCAGAAACCGTAATTTCTTTGTTCTAGTCATTTTACATACCTTTGACGCGTCACTTTGTTGCGGTATTTGAGTAAAATTAATTTGCAAAAATTCATAATCTTAAAGTTTCAAGAGTTTATTATCTAAATTCAAATGACAAACAATAACTTCGACCGTCTTTTAAAAAACCTTAAAGTAACGAAAGGAAGTTGAGTCCATCCTGGTTCTAGAAAACAACTTTAGCTTTATTAAAACATTAATTAAATAGCAGTTCCAAGTTGATGAGCAGATTTAACTTTCAAAATACTTTCCTTAAGAGCGTGGCGACCGGAAATATCAAATCGCAGACTTCAATTTTACGAGGAATTGCTAAGGATGAGTTTAATCACGGTTCCTTTTCCAGTGGTAAATTCATCCTCTACGTTTAGTGGAAAACATTAATTATTAAAACGATAATTCAAGGTAAGCAGTGAAGTGCGACTAATAGTTGCTAAAAACGATGGCATAGTGTTTTGTCTACTAAGCGCTTCAGAAGACGTTTGATACCGAAACTAAAATACAGTCAGATAAACACGGGATGACGACTAGTGAAAGACTGCATAATAGTCCAACACAGTGTTCAAAGTCTTGATAGTGTTGCTTGGATTCGCGGGTCCAAATTTTGACGCTACGGAAGAGAGAGAAAATCGTAGCAAGGTCACGCTACACCAAGGGCGCGAATAGACTCTCATAAGAACAAACGACGTTTGATAACTATAAAGAGAACGGTAGGGTGGTTATCAGCACTATTTTTCACAAATGACTACAAACAAAAACATTTACCATAAAGACTAATCTTGGACACTAAGAACACGATTTTATTTCAATATGGCAAGAGGGTCTGGAGAAAGTGTTTGCGAATATTTTCTAAACGATATATACACTACTGGCCATTAAAATTTCTACACCACGAAGATGACGTGCTACAGACGCGAAATTTAATCGACAGGAAGAAGATGCTGTGATATGCAAATGGTTAGTTTTTCAGAGCATTCACACAAGGTTGGCGCCGGTGGCGACACCTACAACTTGCTGACATGAGGAGAGTTTTCAACCGATTTCTCATACACAAACAGCAGTTGACCGGCGTTGCCTGGTGAAACGTTGTTGTGATGCCTCGTGTAAGGAGGAGAAATGCGTACCACCACGTATCCGACTTTGATAAAGGTCGGATTGTAGCCTATCGCGATTGCGGTTTATCGTATTGCGACATTGCTGCTCGCGTTGGTCGAGATCCAATGACTGTTAGCAGAATATGGAATCTGTGGGTTCAGGAGGGTAATACGGATGCCGTGCTGGATGCCAATGGCCTTGTATCACTAGCAGTCGAGATAACAGGTATCTTATCCGCATGGCTGTAAGGGATCGTGTCGCCACATCTCGATCCCTGAGTGAACAGATGGGGACGTTTGCAAGACAACAACCATCTACACGAACAGTTCGACGACGTTTGCAGCAGCATGAACTATCAGCTCGGAGACCATGGTTGCGGTTACCCTTGACGCTGCGTCACAGACAGGAGCGCCTGCGATGGTGTACTTAACGACGAACCTGGGTGCACGAATGGCAAAACGTCATTTTCTCGGATGAATCCAAGTTCTGTTTACAGCATCATGATGGTCGCATCCGTGTCTGGCGACATCGCGGTGAACGCACATTGGAAGCGTGTATTCGTCTTCGCCATACTGGCGTATCAGCAGGCGTGATGGTATGGGGTGCCATTGGTTACATATCTCGGTCACCTCTTGTTCGCATTGACGGCACTTTGAACAGTGGACGTTACATTTAAGATGTGTTACGACCCATGGCTGTACCCTTCATTCGATCACTGCGAAACCCTACATTTCAGCAGGATAATGCACGACCGCATGTTGCAGGTCCTGTACGGGCCTTTCTGGATACAGAAAATGTTCGACTGCTGCCCTGGCCAGCATATTCTCCAGATCTCTCACCAATTGGAATTTGGTCAATGGTGGTCGAGCAACTGGTTCGTAACAATACACCAGTCACTACTCTAGATGAACTGTGGTATTGTGTTGAAGCTGCATGGGCAGATGTACCTGTACACGCCATCCAAGCTCTGTTTGGCTCAATGCCAAGTGTATCAAGGCCGTTATTACGGTCAGAGGTGGTTGTACAGGGTACTGATTTCTCAGCATCTATGCACCCAAATTGCGTGAAAATGTAATCACATGTCAGTTATGAAACTTCCTGGCAGCTTAAAACTGTGTACCGGACCGAGACTCGGACTCGGGACATTTGCTTTTCGCGGGCAAGCGCTCTACCAACTGAGCTACCCAAGCACGACTCACGCCCCGTCCTCACAGCTTTACTTCTGCCAGTACCTCGTCTCATTCTGGAAACATGTCAGTTATAGTATAATATATTTGTTCAATGAATACCCGTTTATCATCTGCATTTCTTCCTGGTGTAGCAATTTTAATGGTCAGTAGTGTATAATCGATATATTGTTTTCATATGCACTGAAGCGCCAAAGAAACGAGTATAGGAATGCGTTTCCAAATACAGAGATGCACAAATAGGCAGAATACGGCGCTGCAGGCGGCAACGCCTATGTAAGACAACAAGTGTCTGGCGGAGTTGTTAGATCGGTTGCTGCTCTAACAATGGCAGGTTATCAAGATTTAAGTGAGTTTGAACGTGGTGCTATAGTCACCGCACGAGCGATGGGACGCAGCATCTCCGAGGTAGTGATGAAGTGGGGAGTTTTTCGTACGACCATTCCACGAGTGTACCATGAATATCAGGAAAACATCAAATCTTCGAAATCGCTACGACCGGAAAAAAATCCTGCAAGAACCGTACCAACGAAGACTGAAGAGAATCGTTTAACGTGACAGAATAGCATCACTTCCGAAAATTGCTGCAGATTTCAATGTCTGGCCATTAATAAGTGTCAGTGTGCGAAGCATTCAACGAAACATCATCGATATTTGATTTCGTAGCCGAAGGCCCACTCTTGTACTCTTGATGACTCCACAATACAAAGCTTTACTCCTCGTCTGGGCCCGTCAACACCGATATTGGACTGTTGGTGACTGGAAACATATTGCTGCTCGGACGAGTCTCTTTTCTAACTGTATCGAGCAGATTGACGTGTACGGATGTGGAGACAACCTCATGAATCCATGGACCCTGCATGTCAGCAGGGGACTGTTCAAGCTGGTAGACGCTCTGTAATGGTGTGGGGCGTGTGCAGGGGGAGCGATATGGGACCCCTGATACGTCTACATATGACTCTGACAGGTGACACGTACGAAAGCATCCTGTCTGATCACCTGCATCCGTTCATGTCCATTGTGCATTCCGACGGACTTGCGCAATTCCGGCAGGACAATGTGACACCCCATACGTTCAGAATTGCTGCAGAATGGCTCAAGGCACACTCTTCTGAGTTTAAAAAGTTCCGCTGGCCACAAAACATGACATCATTGAGGATACCTGATATGCCTTGCAACATGATGTCCAGAAGAGATCTCAAACCCCTTATACTCTTACGGATATATGGGCAGCCCTGAAAGATTTATGGTGTCAGTTCCCTCCAGCACTACTTCAGATATTAGTCGAGTCCATTCCACGTCGTGTTGCGGTACTTCTGCGTGCTCGAAGGGGCCTACACGATATTAAGCAGGTTTACCAGTTTCTTTGGCTCTTCACTGTAATAGAACCACATACAGATTCCAGTAGTATGAGAAATCAAGTTCAACAGCTTGATGTGTATATTTTTTTTACAACTAACCAGTGAACGGAGATGATTTTAATATATGCTCCAGGCTATAAAATTGTAACACTACGAAGACGGCATGCAACTAACGTCAGACTGACATGAGGTGTAGTACATGCTTCGATATGGCAACTGGTAAGTATTTTAGGAAAACCGCAGAATGTAGGGGGGAGGAGCAACTACATTCTGCGATGGGAATAGTACACAGCGGTTTTTTCATTCAGGAATAGCATCAGAATGTTGCTTGTTTCTGGGAAGATTGGGTTATGCTTTGTATGAGGAGAAATGTATACCAGCACGTATCGGAATTCAACGACAGGATAGTGGCAATCGAGAATGTAGTTTATCGTCCTGCGATATTGCTACTCGCGGTATTCGATATGGCACCACTACCACATGCCTGTGGACTCACTGGACTATGTGGGACATATTAGACACTATCAAGGATCTCAGCACTAGCTCACGCGAGGACAGGCAATGTTCGTTTGGTCATGCGAGGATCGTACAGACTCTTTACGGACCTTTAGTCTGAAAATGAGCCTCTTTGTGGCAAGACGAGTATTAACCCGGGCACTTCGACATCGTCTGGGTGCACCACGGACAGTCATTATTTTCATCATCACTGCGGCTTCCCTTGAAGTTGCAAGAGTGAGACTTGTCGATATTCCAACAACATCATGGACACTGAAGCGGCACCAAATTGTCTTTTCAGAAGAATCTCGGTTCTGCGTTCAGCCGGACGATGGATATATCAGCGTGTGGAGGCTCCCAGGTAACCTACCCTTGTCGGACTGCATTCGCCATCGTCATCTGGGCCCTGCACTTGGCATAATGATAATGGTTTGGTAGTTAGGACCCAAACTGACACCTATATTCGGGCACTCCGTGACGTTATATTTTAACAAGATAACGCAAAGCCTCATGTGCTGTCCTGTTCTTCTTCAATACAGGGAATGTTACATTGTTGCCACGACATCAGGTAGTGGGTTGCTGAGCGACTGGCATACCACAAACCGCCAGTCGCTACGATTCAAGAACTATGGCACAGAGTTGAAGGATGGCAGCTGTATCTGTCATCCACGCTCCCAGGAGAATTGCAGCCAACGTAGTTCCTACAGGTTCCAGCTCTGAGTACTAGTCTTCGCACCTAGTATTTCCTTACGGCACCTACAAATTAAACTACATATGCTTCCTGCTATTCTTTATGCAAGCAATAAGTGAAATTTCGTTATTGGCTATCCTTCCTAATCTTGCTGCTTCATTGGCCAGCAGCGTACTGCGCAAATGTTTTGTTGGGTTCCTTTATAAAAAGTGCAAAAAATATCATTTCACTATTCAAACATAATGAAAAACAAACATGTAAAGGAACTGATGGGAATAACAGCAGTCATTAAAATTAAGAAAAAAACAGCGTTATTTAGCATGGGCAGACTATCAGATGTGAATATAATTCCCTGGCAGAAACTAGCCTCCATTAAAATTCAGGAGAATGTCGATCCAGTTGTCATCTCAAAAAGTGTTGGTTAGACCACGTCACCGTGTTGAAAGTGATTGGCTCACAAACCTGAGGAACTGCTTGACAGAGAGTTGAGGGGAATGTCACAAAACAAACTGACCCCGATTCAATGAGGAACTGATTCTGGGACAGCGTTCTTGGTAACGCCGGTGGCAGTGTCAGTGCCCCTAGAATTATGAGACTCCATTAAAAACTGGATGTCACCAGTTCATGTCACATCTCGGCGAGAGCAGAAGATTTGAAATATACCATTAAACTCATGCCCTTGCGATATTATACATTTCTCTACTTAATCGCCTTTGAACTGGCTGTAAGAATACGGAAGTTCAAAATTTGTCCCCCTACCCAAAGTGGCTAGTGCACACAATGTGACTTTGTGTACGAATTACACAGAGAGCGGTCAGTTATTTCACAGTTAATGTCCACTTTACAGTACTGGACAGTATGACTTGCTTTCACTTTGCAAGACGCTTGTCAGAGGCTTAGCATTTAATTAAGAACATTTGCCATAAGTGCGGTGTTCAGGAGCTTTACAGCCTCTCTTCTCCCTGCCAGTCAAAGCTAGGTTAATGTTTCACGTCCCGTCGAAGATGAGGTCGAAACAGACGGAAAACTAGCTCGGAACGATGATGGAAGTTGTAGGAAATAGGCCGTTGCC
This sequence comes from Schistocerca cancellata, assembly GCF_023864275.1. Lineage (NCBI taxonomy): Eukaryota > Metazoa > Arthropoda > Insecta > Orthoptera > Acrididae > Schistocerca > Schistocerca cancellata. The sequence goes on from NC_064629.1 coordinate 758,904,325, forward strand.
TTTCAAAGAAACCATCCCGTCACTCGATGTAACCGAATCCGGGAAATCACAGAATACTTAAATCACGATGGTTGGATTTGAATCAGCTTCCAATCGACTACTACTACAGCGCGTTGCCATTCCGCCATCTAAGATGTTACTGCCTTCCAAGTAGCGACTGAAAACTTCGTCCGTTATAAGAACTGGAATCAGATATTTGCGAGAAGACAGCTTCTACACAAATGTATGTTAGTTACCTAGGCTTTGGAGAAGGGTGTCCACAAATTTAAGGGAAATGACCGGCAAATGTATCTAGCCTCATTTTTAGTGCACTGCCTTTCAGTAACCCAAGAAATGATACAATTGATAAACAATGATGTATCAGTGATGTAAAAAGCGGCGAAGATCATTATTATAACGTGTTAGAAACCACGGACACTGAAAAGCCGGGTACAGCAAACGCTACGATGAGAAGTTGTGAAAATCCCGCAGACGATATACTTGGAATTACGATGGAGTCCTGTTGTTTTGCAATAATAGAGATGAAAGCAGATTCTAAATGGAGTCCGGACCTCGCGCGCCAACGAAAGCAAGGTTTCATTTCGACTGCCAAACAGCAGTGAATAATGTCCTTGTTACAAATTTCAGTTTCGTTGCTGTAAGCCGACACCCGGCTGTCTTGGAATGTGAACAGATCTGTGTTCTTGTGGACATCCCCCTCACTGCTACCGTCCTGAAAATCTGACAGGTATTCTGTTGTAACCGTCACAGCCTATGTCCTGCACCGGGCAGGAGGTAGCGGCGAACACCACTAGCTTGCTGGATAATTTTCCCATTAATATTGCCATTCGGCGACCAATAACGCGTGTCGTTACATGCATGCCAGCGGCCCGTACAAATCGATGCCGGAATCTAATAAATTCCGTCACATTGTTCGTCCCGAATACCGTCACCTATTTAACTGACAGATTCCGCGCAAGGGTTTTTCCACCCACAGGATTTGCCACACTGAATTTTACTGATACTATTAATAAAGAATTATGAGCCGTTTATCTCTAATTAGGAAAGAGGAGTCATTCATGTGAACCCAGCTAATTTTATGTTTTTTGTCTATTTTTGCAAATTAAGTGAGAAAATGTGCAAAATAAGTAATTAGTGGTTATTTAATCTTGCTCCTTTACCTACGAGTCAACTTCATGGCCACCAGATTATTTATGTTCTGGGAAGTTTCATTATAAATTGAGATTGATATATACGTGCACAAACTGCTCATGTACATAATCCTCCCGACTACGTATGCACTGTTGCATAGCACAAATTTCTTATCCTATCAGTTCATCTAATTTTCAGCATACTGCTATAGCACCAAATCTGAAACGCTTCGATTCTTTTCTTTTCCGGTTTTCCCACAGTGCATGAACGATCCTATTGCCACCAACGAACATTTCGTGTAAGGACCCCGAATATGACATAAGAGAAATTTGGGTGTATAGATAGTCATCCTTCCCTCGACCTATTTGCGAGTGGAGAAGGAAAGGTAGAGACTTATAGTGGTACAAGGCACCCTCAGACACGCAACATACAAATACATCTACATCTACATTTATACTCCGCAAGCCACCCTACGGTGTGTGACGGAGGGCACTTTACGTGGCACTCTCATTAACTCCCTTTCCTGTTCCAGGCGCGTACGGTTCGCGGGAAGAACGACTGCCGGAAAGTCTCCGTGCGCGCTCGAATCTCTCTAATTTTACATTCGTGATCTCCTCGGGAAGTATAAGTAGAGGGAAGCAATATATTCGATACCTCGTCCAGAAACACACCCTCTCGAAACCTGGAGAGGAAGCTACACCGCGATGCAGAGCGCCCTTCTTGCAGAATCTGCCACTTGAGTTTGATAAACATCTCCGTAACGCTATCACGCTTACCAAATAACCCTGTGACGAAACGCGCCGCTCTTCTTTGGATCTTCTCTATCTCCTCTGTCAACCCGACCTGGTATGGATCGCACACTGATGAGCAATACTCAAGTATAGGTCAAACGAGTGTTTTGTAAGCCATCTCCTTTGTTGATGGACTACATTTTCTAAGGACTCTCCCAATGAATCTCAATCTGGTACCCACCTCCGTGCTATTGTTATTACGTTTTATATCCAACAAGCTCTGTTTGCCCGTTGCTGTGATACCAAATATGACTTTTCTATCTTATTCATTTAGGTACGTCAAATAGTATTCTTAACTTGTTGGACGGTAGCTACGTATTCAGCTGAGAGTGCGACCGTACAGGTATGAAAATCCTTGTCGTTAATCATCAGCTGCAGCCTGATTAAGGAAATCGCCACAAAGCCATCCTATAAATTTTGGAATCTCCATGATGCTGTGTGCATCCGTGGGAGGAATCTCTTCCGTAATAATGCACGCCATTATGCACGATTTTCTGCGATTCCCGAAACAAGGGTTGGCGGCTTGCTGCAAATTGCGCCGCGCGGGAAACTGGCCCCCCGAGGCAGCGCCTGCATAATAAAAGGCCGCCGAACGAACGCTGAGCGCGCCTGCCGACTCGGCGCACCGCAGAAAAACTTCTCCCCTGTCAGTCCGCCCGTCTTCCAACCGCGTGACTGATAATCTTAAAGCGGCGCCCACTACGACAAGTTTCATTCCACTGTTCCTCCTCCGGCGGCTCGCCCTCTGTTCCACAACTTTATGACGGCTTCCGTGAAATGAAGCGTAGCGACAGACGTACAAAAGTTAACCTCCATCTCACAAAATGCCTTTTCATGTGAAACGAGTCCGACAGACGTGTGCAGTAGCATAGGTCGCTATCTAAAGTGCTCCGAAACATAATACAATTCGTTTTCGCTTGTTCTGAAACCCACTGCAAGTACTAAGAAGACGTTACGTGAACGAAGGACGGAGTGGTTTTCCTAACTGTTGACAATTTTTTTGGAAAGTACCTTCGCTTGAAAATTAATCATATGACACAAGGAAGGAGGACCTGGGTATAGCGACACGTCGATGATGAGGTCCAAAGAGACGGCGGTGGAACTGGGGAAGGTATAAACTCCTTGACTCCTTGACTCCTTTCCGAAAGAATCTAAATCAGAGGTGTATTTGAACCGCCGTTTTCCCAGTGTTTTAACCATTGCGCTATCTCGTTTTGTTCAAACATACTCTTTTGTGACATATACCTTGCGTTCAGTACTAGTGAAAAATTTCTGTTCAGTCCAAATCGGGACTCAGTCATAAAGGTTTTCCTTTCACGCTTAAACTTTTGCTGGATGCGCCGTCTGCACACTTTTCATGGATCTAACTCTTCAGAGACTGACCTAGCACTCGCTAAAACTAAAATTCCAGGGAGAAAAGATGCAGCGAACAGTTTTGGTTGGTTGGTTGGTTGGTTGTTTGGGGAAGGAGATCAGACAGCGAGGTCATCGGTCTCATCGGATTAGGGAAGGACGGGGAAGGAAGTCGGCCGTGCCCTTTCAAACGAACCATCCCGGCATTTGCTGAAGCGATTTAGGGAAATCACGGAAAACCTAAATCAGGATGGCCGGACGCGGGATTGAACCGTCGTCCTCACGAATGCGAGTCCAGTGTCTAACCACCACGCCACCTCGCTCGGTCCAGCGAACAGTTGCTGCAGCGTCTGCTTCGCTAAAAAATATATGGTTCAAATGGCTCTGAGCACTATGGGACTTAACTTCTGAGGTCATCTGTCCCCTAGAACTTATAACTACTTAAACCTAACTAACCTAAGGACATCACACACAGCCATGTCCGAGGCAGGATTCGAACCTGCGACCGTAGCAGTCGCGCGGTGCCAGACTGTAGCGCCTAGAACCACTCTGCCACCCCGGCCGAGTATTCGCTAAAGACGTAACATCCACGGAGCTCTAAACAAGTCAGACACTCCACTCTGTCCTCTTTCCAAAAAGCACTTGGGCAACACTGCTGTGAGAGCCTTTACATAAGCATCTACTCACATTCTCCGTAAGCCACTTGACTGTCAGTTGTGTAGGGTACTTTGGGTGGCACTATACTCTCCACTCTTTCCTGCTCCAAAATTATCCGCGTTTGGGCCATATTAAACCACGCTGTATGCAATAAAGAGCAGGTTTTTTTTTTCTTAATGTCCATATCACTTTCTTACTCTCAGAATGGGTTGTCAGACCAATTTGTTCCAGGCTCTTACTGATTTTCTGCCAGGTCAGCTAACCGATCGTTAACCACCTTTCTCTCTCTCTTTTTTGAAAACATTAGAAGGTTGACACATAATGCCGTAACATAGGTTAAACTAAGGAAAACCACGTTGAAAACTTGAAAACAACAAGCAATTGCCTGAGCAATGGTGCTTTGCTCTTACGGCTCTTACATTTTTTTCATGTTTCAACGTGGGTTTTCATTATTTAAGCCTGTATTACAGAGTTAAATGTCAATTTTCTTATGTTTTGAAGTCAGCAATGCCGTATACTTTCCTGGTTAAATAGTGCGTGTGCCATGTTAAATTGTAACAATTCCTACAACTACTTTCATGCATTCGTTCTACTTAAAGTCGCTTTGGATTTTCCATATATTATACGATTGTTATTTTTGCTAGTGCATTATTGCCAGTAGTATAATCGAACAGTCATTGTTCTTTCCAGCTCTTATTCTAAAGATATTAAATTTATCTACGTTGGCCATCAACAACAACCAGTCACTACAATAAGCGATGATGGTCTTCAGAGCTTTCTGCATATTGATACAGTATTATTCCTTCGCAACTTCCCTATATGACAGTGTCAATCGCTAACAGCCATATGGAGCTTTGGGTGTCATTTACTACATCATTCATACAAATCGTGATTAGTAATACCACTATCACACTCCCTTTCGGTACGCGTCTGTCAGTTCTACCACGTTTAGAATGACGTGTTAAGTTCTGTCTATTGGGAACTGCTGAATCTATTTGAAAAGCAGATCCCATGTTACATAAGCATGAAAAAAATTTGGAGTAAGTTCCTATGGGACCAAGCTGCTGAGGTCATCGGTCCGTAGGCTTACACACTACTTAACGTAACTTAAACTAACTTATGCTAATCGCAACACACACAGCCGTGCCCGAGATAGGACTCGAACCTCCGACGGGAGGACCCGCGCGAACCGTGGCAAGGCGCCCCAGACCACGCGGGGTGGGAAGTTTTATGATTTACATGATACAGAGTGGCTAGTGACAAGTAAGAGCTACAGTCGCTCTGCGAGGCATACACTGATAAATTAACAGGCAAGAATTCTGCTTGTATTTGGTATCTGCATTCTGTTACTGATTCGGAGCGAAATTATTAAGTACAGTAGTTTGCTTCATAGATCTCTGAAAACTCCGCAGTACCTCGTCTGAGGATCAGATCGTAACGGCTTTAGTGGAAATACTTCTCAATACATTTGGATTCTCCGATGAACTACTTCTCTCGATATGAATGTTTTTAGATAGTGGCAAAACATGACATTTATGGTCACGGCTACTTTTTCAGTTTCACTTATTTACTCTCACGCTAGAACATGGTAGTTATTAGAGTTAACCAAAGGAGTAGCATCGTAACTGCAGTCATTCCCGCAAACTGCCTGTAGTTGGCCACATAATACTGTCGAAACCGTAAACAGTTGTTCTGCCCTAAGGGCTCAGTCAAGCAAATTCTTCGAGGCTGCTTGTCGAGAGAAAATCTGGAATCTGTAATTCTGTTAGTGAGTGTCAATATCAGTAATTAAACTCTTTCCTACACATTGACTGCAAGCGAAATGTAATTATTTCAAATATTTGCCACGAATCACGACTACGATAATGTGCATTAAAATAACTCTACCACATTTAATATAACTATGTGAAGTAACCCTCCTTTGTATGAAGGAATTTACTTGCATGGTCCATAATCTACCAAGGCTACTTTAACAGGTGCTATCTTTTTCTGATCAAATGGAGGAACAATTATCCAGAGTAATGGATGAGTTGAACTTCGTGCTGATTCTAGAGGTACTTTCATGATGTAAGCCCTGCACATCTGCCTGGTACAGACCCGTGGAATTAGCAATCGTGTGATTTGGTTTCAAGCAGCCTAAGTACAGGCGCTACGAGCTGGTAACGAAGAATTACCGAAGCACCTTTCAAAGACTCCAACTGTTTAGCATTGGTACTTTGACATTACACATAATAATCACGAGCGTGGTCAGGGAAATAATATTTTGTATTCCCTGTTGTAATAAAACTGCCTGTAGTGGGATAGAATACACCACTCGATCATGTATTATATGAAATGACTGACTCCCAAATTGAAGACTCAAAACCCAGATATCCACTATTAAATAGCTATACGAAAATGTACAAACGCCTATATATATATATATATATACGGTATCCCAGCTATCTTGTCCACCCAAAATATCTCTGGGACAATACAAGCTTTTGGAAAACAACTTTCACCGGTATCTATGTATGGCTGGGGCCCATGAATGTACATATTTGGAAACATTCTAAAACGAAAGCATATGTGTTTTTTAACACAAACTGATGTTTTTTATAAGTGGACCTCCTGTACTTTATCTTCAACAATCCATAACATGACAAAGCACATACACAATAACGTTGATTGCATCGCAATATTCCCATTACATCCCGAGATATTCAGACGCGAAGTTGACGCTTGAAACACCCGACATGCGCTGCTAGCGCACGTTCTGAGGCTCAGGCGTGAACCCCATGCTGCCCGTAATCGCGATATGATTGACATGTGTAATCACACCTCCATACTTATAAAGAGGGACACTTACTTGTCAATCACATCGCGATTACGGGCAGCATGGGGTTCACGCCTGAGCCTCAGGACGTGCGCTACCAGTGCATGTCGTGTGTTTCTAGCGTCAACTTCGCGTCTCAATATCTCGGGATGTAATGGGAATATTCCGATGCAATCAACGCCATTGTGTATGTGCTTTGTCATGCTATGGATTTCTGAAGAAAAAATATAGGAGGTCCATTTAAAAAAACATAAGTTTGTGTTAAAAATCACATATGCTTTCGTCTTAGAATGTTTCCAAATATGTATATTCATGGGCCCCAGCCCTACATTGATACCGGTGAAAGTCGTTTTCCAATAGCTGTTATTGTTCCAGAGATATTTTGGGTGGACAAGATAGCTGAGACACCCTGTATACACAGCGTGGTCCATTGATAGCGACCGGGCCGCGCGGGATTAGCCGTGCGGTCTGCGGCGCTCCAGTCATGGACTGTGTGGCTGGTCCCGGCGGAGGTTCGAGTCCTCCCTGTACGTTCTGTATTTTAATTTAAAAAACCTACCTGTTACCAACTGTTCGTCTAAAATTGTGACTATTACAGCGCCATCTATCGCAAAGCGAAAAAGTGGTCCAATTAAAACATACGTATTTCTTTACGTACTACACGAATATGTAATAAAAATGGGGGTTCCTATTTAAAAAAAAACGCAGCTGATATCCGTTTGAGCTATGGCAGCGCCATCTAGCGGGCCAACCCTAGCGCCATCTGGTTTCCCCCTTCAAGCAAGACAAGTTTCGTTCTTTGTAGTTTTTTGGTTTGACGCTTATTTCGTGAGATATTTGACCCGGTCACGATCAATGGACTACCCTTTATATAATGTATTTTATGTGATTACTATGATTATCACAGACCTCTTAGAAAGATAGGCAATGATCAACAATTATTTGTATTTTGTTTTTGTAATGTATGTTTCAAAGATGGTTTTGCTGAATTGGTCGATATATGACAGTATTTTTTTTGGTACATGTTGTTATAGGTAAATCTTTGTTCTCGTTCATTACGAGTATGGAGTACGAGTTATGTATGTGTTGAAGTAGTATGGAGGTTGAATGTACTTGTATCGTAAAGTGAAGTAACTAAAAATAAATCTATTCGACACAGACACTCAACCAGTGTTCATATTATTTAAGAAAATGAAACCGAAGATCCACTAGATCAGTATATGAAGTTGCATTTCAGAATCTAACTTGGAAATGGATTATGAGCCTACAGCTTTCGACAACAGCGAAGGAAAATTACAGATGAATACTGTGAGTATTGTTTATTTAAACTCTACCACTGCTACCTCTCTTCGCAGTTTATCACTGTCTCAGCGTGCGAAGTGCTGCGACACTGTGACTAGTTGCCCAAATTTAAACTTAGTTCAGAATTAATGAATCGACTTAGGGTTACATGAGTGTCGTGACTGTTGGACTGCATACGACACTGGAATAGGAACGCATTTCTTCAGATAAAAATCACTATTATATTTACATCTACCACGAATGTGATGTCATGTGATTGAAGCAGATCTTTTCACTCAGACAAATAGAAAACAATTTAAACTGAAACAAGATATCGGAAAGGTTTTCCGTCTTTCCCCTTAGACGATCAGTTCTGTTAACGTTAACTAGTACAACTTACAGCTGTGAAGACAACTGCCAGAAACGGTATATTATCGACATGTTACGGAAATAAAAGAATGTCTCTAGTGTCCATAAATAAACGTTTATAATGTCTGCAAGAATTATTGTTTCTGGCACGTTCAGTAAAACGGCCCACAAAATGCCGCCCTCATTTTATCATATTCAACCTTCTCCCAACGACAAGACAGGGACGTAATGCGATTAAAGTATTAAACACGCACATCAAAGACCACCAAGATAGCATTCATGAGTATTTAAAATACGACAGTAATTCAGTTATTACTCAAAGGCAGGAAAAATGTAAACGAGGAAAGTGAGCTCGCTCCAAGTTTGCATCCAGCACAAGCGTAATGTGTTTGCGGCGATACGAGCGTCAAATGTTTTCGGCGATCTGATAGTGCCTGCACTCTATCCTATTGCAGCATTTCTGCAATGTCAAATAAGCACCACTGTTACAGATGTCTATCTTTTTCAGTAACGTTCTTGAGGCCTTGTTATAAACAGCATAATTTCCTTTTTATACTGACAAATATACAGACGTTTTGTGCTAAAGGTAGCACCACTGCCATGTTCGTTGTACACTATGAAGTGTACATATATTATATATTCGTTCCCATAATATAGAGTCGTCCTGCTGAGCGTCTAAAGGTCTTTAAGCCTTAGGTCGTAATTTTACAATTAATAAGTACTCCAGTGTCCACAACGCTAATGTACGTATTTTGGCGCAACTTCAACTGCACTGAAAAAAAATCTTGTTCGGGAGTTTGAATGTATAGTGTGAAGGCACTAAGACAGTAAAGAGGTCTTACGATCAGTGGTAAAGAACAGCGTGTCTGCCGAAAAGATATGATGATTTTAAGTGGAATTACTAATGGAGACCAAACCGTGATTCACAGGGTTAATCAGCTGCCCATACCTATAGGCTTTATACAACCTGCAACACGTTCAAAAACCATGCGAGATAGCTTCATATTCTCTCGCTTGCTAAGCGCAAACTTTTAGTCCTACAGAAAAATTAACAGGACCTTTTTGTAGAAAATTTATAGTTAAATTTTGTACTGCGATGCGTTCTCCTTCGAGGCCACGGTTTTCGAGTTATTCACGAAAAGGTCTCTGAAGGTCTTTTGCATATTTTTCTTGAATAATTCGGAAACTACTGTCTCCGGTGAAAACGTATCCCAGCACAAAATGTAACAATATTAATTTTCCTACAAAAAGATCCTGTTCATTTATTTCTTTCGGACTAATAGTTTGCGCGCAGCGAGCGAGAGAATATGAAAATCTAGTGCGTGTTATTTTCAGGCGTTGCGGGTTGCATAAAGATCTTAGGCAAGGAACCTGAATGACCCTGTATACTGAGTGAAAACTCGACAGAAATACTACACAGAAATGAATGTTTAGCAACGAGCCAGGAACAGCCTGTATATGGTACCGTTGTGCAATCTATCATGCTTAACGTCATTGGGTAACAGTGCATTTAGTTGTACGTGTGATACTTCGTGACAAAAAAACATTCCCGAAATAATGACTTGAATTCCATACGCATACGTGGTAAGAATATACGTAGAATATTTACTACCACGCTCCTGTGTGTTCCGTTGTCCACAAGAAGTCGCGATGGTTTCTGCGAACCGATCGCATTTGCTTTGTGAATATCCTGCGCTCTCACTAACACTTCATCGATAGTGATTTGCTGCAAATTCAATGCTCTGCGCGGTAGCACTTACACGATATGAGGCAGTTAACGTATCCCATCAATCAGATTGTTTAAGCGTTACGAATATCACTCTTGTATGAATGCATGGTTTCGCGGCGATATGAATTAACAAAATTTTCTCGGGGTTCCAGCCGCATCAGGTGGTTAAAATCCCACGAGCTTTCGACCGAGCTCTCCCCGGTCATAGTCAAGTGGAAAGACTGACTGCTGTGTCGCCGTGGCCGCGTGGTTATATAGATGCACTGCTGCCTGTGACGTCACTGGTGCTCTCTTCCTCACCATGTACGATACTTTTTAAGCAATTTCCACATGACGTACGAAGAACATTTCATTGAAAATTTAGATATATAGTTATTAATGTCGATTGAATTGGGAATATCCCAAGTGTGTACCACCGGCGATTTATCGTGCTTTATGGTATACCACCAACATGTATCCTGTGTTCCGTATTCGTCTTGTTTATTCGCTTTCGTATACTCGGATCATAAATCATATTTTATGTCGAATCAGTTCTTTGGTAATCCTATGTTACATCATACCAAGGTAAGACTTAAATAATGTCTACCCAACGAATTCTCAAAACCAAATGTGATTGATATTTCCTGTGATTAGCTTGCTGTATGGATAAGTTTTGAAAGCCAATAACTTAAAAAATGGGAAAGGGGTACTGGCTGTTGTTGGTTACATTAGAATGTATTTTATAACGTATTAAGCTATAATGCGACTCTTCAGGAAAAAGAGAAAAGGAAGTTAAATGTCGTATGGCATTATTGGGTGAAAACTCCATCTACAGTTTGTTTGCCAGCCTGGTGCCAGTCTTGCTGTCTGCAATATTTCATTAGTCCAACACAAATACCTGTTCCCCCGAAAAAAGATTTACAACTCGGCCGGAATCGAAGCCGGGACTGTGATCTCGAGACAGCCACGCTACCCACCAATCCACGAACTGCAACCTCACGTGGTTTTGTCCTAACCTGTTCATGGGTCGTGTTGTGAACTACATTTTATCTTACTCTCATGTGATGCCACTTTCATTAATACGCATTAAAATATAATCGAAACAGAGGACATTGCTGTTATGGCACTTTTCACTCTGCAAATGTTGCGTTCTGTCGTTTGTTTGTTTTCCCATATACCATGGTTCTTGGCGTTTAGGGCACCTGTCAAAGGCCAGAAAATGAGTATATTGGTGTGTGTGTGTGTGTGTGTGTGTGTGTGTGTGTGTTTCGGTTGAGCAGTATTACGAATAATTTTGATAAAAAGGCAGTAAATGACTTTACGTAACTCGTATTATGGTAGTATTACTTACCACAGAATATATTTTATGCCCATATCTATACGAGAATTCACAGAGATTCGTTTTCAGAGAGACCCTGCCTGGTGCAGAAAGCTTTTGGAATGATCCACTTACATAAGATTCGCCAACGTATAAAACTGCTTCAGATTCCCACAATGTTACAGTAAATGCGTATTTATAATGCTTATTGTAATTAGTGCATCATCGATGAGTCATCCAAAGCTCAGAATGTAACCATCGAACCTGAACAGACTTCAGTGAATAGAGAAATGACCAGAGTAGGATGCAACAAATTAGGGTTTTGCCGGAGAAACCAGCTCAGGTCAACATCTGTGCTTGGACTAGCGACTAATCTCACTACAGCTAATTGTGCGCCGAGACTGGGGAAACATTATTAATGAAAAAAGTAATTGCATTTAATGTAACATTGTGGAAAGCTGAAGCAGTTTTATACGATGGCGAATCTTATGTAAGTGGATCATTCGAAAAGCTTTCTGCACCAGGCAGGATCTCTGTGAAAACGAATCTCTGTGAATATCTCGAATAGATTTGGACATAAAATATATTCTGTGATAGCTAAGACCACCATAATGTGAGTTACGTAAAGTCATTTACGGCCTTTTTATCAACTGAAAATTATTCGTGCTACTGCTCAACCGAAACACACACACACACGCACACACAAATATATTCATTTTCTGGCCTTTGACAGGTGCCTAAACGCCAAGAACCATTGTATAAGGAAAAACAAACCAACAACAATATCTTCTGTTTCGATTATATTTTAATGCGTATGAATGAAAGTGGCATCACATGAGAGTAAGATAAAATGTAGTTCACAACACGACCCATGAACAGATTAGGACAAAAACACGTGAGGGTGGAGCGTGTGGACTGGTGGGTAGCGTGGCTGTCTCGAGATCATAGTCCCGGCTTCGATTCCGGCAGGGTTGGAAATTTTTTTGTCAAAGAAGCAGGTATTTTTGTTCGTCTAATGAAATACTGCGGACAGCAAGACTGGTACTAGGCGGGCAAACAACCTTTAGACGGAGTTTCCCACCCAATAATGCCATACGACATTTAACTTCCTTTTCGCTGCTGCTCCGGAAGAGCCGCATTATATGCTAATACGTTATAAAATACATTCTAATGTAACCAACAACAGCCAGTACCCCTTTCCCAATTTTTTAAGTTATTGGCTTTCAAAACTTGTCCATACACCAAGCCAATCACAGGAAACGTCAGTCACATTTGGTTTTGAGAATTCATTGGGTAGACATTACTTACGTCTTACCTTGGTATGATGTAACATAAGATTAACAAAGAACTGATTCTACATAAAATAAGATTTACAATCAGAGTATACGAAAACGTGTAAACAAGACGAATATGGAACACAGGATACATGTTGGTGGTATACTATAAAACACAATAAATCGCCGGTGGTAGACATTTGGGATATTCGCAATTCAGTCGACATTTATAACTATATGTCTAAATTTTCAATGAAATGTTCTTCGTACGTCACGTGAGAATTGTTTAAAAGGTATCGTATAGAGATCTGAATATTTTGCCGGTCTGTAAGTACTATCTAGACAGAACAGAACAGTTTACAAACACCAGAGTTGTGTATAACAGCCACACGTATAGTTACACCGGTATTCCAATTCATATACATAGGAGGTACATAGTGACATACATTTAAAAACAGAGCGTTCCATATTCTACAGAGTACCACGTGGGGATACAGTCATTTAATTGAGCTTCGGTCTGCTCCTATCATTCTAAGTACCACGAGCATTAGATTAGCAGTGCAGGGGGGCTACAACTTGACGTTGCCACTGTTGACGAACTAGTACAGTAGAAGTTATATGTTGCAACATAGTTAGATGCTAACAAGGTTTGGAGGCTGCTTGGGAAGTGGTGGCCAAGAACCCGAAGATTACTATGAATGTAGTTGATATGGTACGTGTTACGATGACTGTGTAGAAATATATGGTTCGATTCTATTTAATCTCTGCAAACACATTGAGCGGCGGCTTGTAGGTTGAGCCGACAGAGGTGTTCGTTGAACGTCCAATGATTAAATTTCAGCTGTGCTACAACTGACGTGAAGCTCCTTGATGTTTGTGCCTAATTATAACATGGTACTCTCGGAAATGTAGGTCTAATTAGAGCCTAGTGACTGCCGTTAATTTTAAATGTCCGCGTCCATTCCTCGTGCCAGTCTGATGACAACAGCTTCCTGAGCGTAGGTATCGTATCTGCGAGAGGCAGATTTATATATATTTAATTAGCCCATGCAGAGATGTCTGCTTTGCTAGGGCATCTACATGTTCATTTCGAAGTACCCCAGAGTGGCCTTTCATCCATGCCGTTACTATGTTGCGAAAGTTCCTTCGCAACCGAAGTACAACGTCGACAACTGCTGCAGTTGTGGGGTTGGTACAATTATCACGAAGGTTTTGTAATCAGTTGTAGGGCTGACATATTATCAGAGATGATTACTACTCGTCTGCTTTGGACGTCTGTGCGAATAGTAGGACCTCCAAAAGGCAATCAATTCTTCTATCATAATAGTGGAGTGTGCATCCAGACCTTGTTGTTTGCTTCTAGGTATCCAATAAGCACTGCCAGCGCCTTCACTAGACTTGACCCCATCTGTATACACGACGCACGCGTCGTGATAGTGATACAGGAATCACATTGCTGTTGCCTTAGTGGAATCCTGGTTTTGACACGTTAAACTGGTTCTGACATCCAGCTACAGGTTCAAAGATTCGTATGGTCTGTTGTAGTGCGGTAGAAGAGGACTTGTCCACACCTGGTGCTTTAATGTCTGCAACTTCATACAGGGTGTCCAGAAAAGGACTCCCTGATTTCAAAATTAAATATCTCGAAAACAAAGATCGATAGAGGAATGCAGTAAACGGTATGTTTATTGTGAAAGCTGTAAGAAGTTTATACAGCAGTTTGAAATAATAGTTACAAAAGCTGCTAACAGATGGCGCTGTAATCGCCATACGTAATGCCTAGTATAAATAGTGATCCGAAGCCCAGAGCGATCAGTTCCACTATTGAAACGTGAAAGGAGGTTAGCGTACCGAAGGAAGAGATTAAAACTATGTACTCCATTGAACAACGCGTTTTTCTGGTGCTAGAGTACCACAGGTTAGAAGAGAGTCCTACGGCAACAAGGCGAAGTTTTCAAGCACGATTTAATGTTCCAAAAGGACCTGATGCGATAACCATTCGTACGCTCTTCGCAAACTTTCGGCGAACATACAGCGTAACTGAAGATCTAGTGGGGCATGTTGGCCACAAGCAAGCCGCAGTTACGCCTGAAAATATCGCCACAGTTTCTGGAATTATTCAGCGAAATCCAATGTCATCCGTCCGTAGAATTTCATCTGAGACTGGTTTGAAGCGTTCCAGCACGCAGAGGATACTGAGAAAGAGTCTACACATGTTTCCATTCAAAATTCAAACGCACCAGGCCATACCCGTACGATCTGTGCAACAAAGGGTTGCCTTTGCTAATCAGATGCTCACAATGATTGATAGTGAAGGATTTGATGTTGGCTGCATCTGGTTTACAGATGAAGCACACTTCCACCTCAATGGATACGTGAACAAGCAGAACTGTCGATTTTGGGGTTCCGGAAAGCCATATTGGTGTGAAACGAAACCCCTGTATTCTCCTAAAGTTACTGTGTGGGCTGCAGTATGCAGCAGAGGCATTATTGGCCCTTTTTTCATTCGAGAAACGGTCACTGGTGCACGTTACGTTGCAATTTTGGAACAATTTGTCGCCACACAGCAAGCGTTAGAGGATCGACCAGGTACTGAATGGTTTATGCATGATGGAGCCCGACCACATCGGACCGAACACGTGTTTCGCTTTCTTGAGGAATACTTCGGGAATCGAGTCATTGCTTTGGAATATCCAAAATTTACTAGTGCAGGCATGGATTGGCCTCCACATTCGCCGGATTTGACTCCCTGTGACACTTTTTTGTGGGGAACAGTGAAAGACATGCTCTATTCGAAGCATCCCGCCACGCTGGACGGGCTTGAATTGGCGATGTCTGTGGCATGTGAATCCATTTCGGTTGAGACACTACGAAATGTGATGGCAAATTTCATTCTTCGTTTGCGGCACCTCTGGAGTGCCAATGGTGAACATTTTGAAAACATTGTGATGTGATTGTTTGCAAAGATTGTTTTCATACGATTATTTCACTTATGTATGCTGATATGAGCTGCACAGCGTACAGCGCCATCTGTTAGCAGCTTTTGTAACTATTATTTCAAAACTGCTGTATAAACTTGTTACAGCTTTCACAATAAACATACCGTTTACTGCATTCCTCTATCGATCTTTGTTTTCGAGATATTTAATTTTGAAATCAGGGAGCCCTTTTCTGGACACCCTGTATATACAGCCGCGACGGGTGGAAGTTGTTTTTTATTCAGTATCTTCCAATACACAGTGGGATGTCATTCCCGAATTTTGCCCTCAAGGGGCTCCTATTCGTCAAAATAGTGTCGCAGGAGGAATTACTAGCAGAGGAATGTTGTCGCAACTTTAACGGTGGTTCATTCGTTGCACCCAGTAAAGCATTTACATGAAGGCAGTAACTATCAACCAGGTTTTGTACTGTATAGTACCGATTCTTTGGAACACGTTGCCTGATGCTGATCCGTAGCAGAGGTGTCCGTACTCAAACTGTGTTCTTAGTAGGAACATGTACGAAGACGGCGCTGTCCGTCGATTACAGCCCCACCATATTCCAGTCGTAGCTCTGATGAGATTGCAGGCGTTCTCACATATGGTATTGATATGTTGGATATGAGGAGCCCGTCTTAGCTTATCATCGTTATGATACCAAGATATTTAGCTGTTTTCGCAGTTATGTACGTTGTCCCAGCTGCATTGTTTGGGGAAGTGGAATCCCATGGCGAGTAAAGATCAAAGAGTAGGCTTGCTATCAGAGATTTTGAAGGCACTTTCTCTACACCACTCACGCAGACGTATGAGAGCTGTGTCCATTTCCATATGACAGGACTGGAGAGTACTGGCTTCGGAATATATGCATTCGTCGTCTGCGTATTGTAATCTTTGGATGCCACTGGCAAAGAGGTCATGAAGATGTGCAGGATAGAGATTGAATAATAAGGAAGCCAAGACTGATCCCTTCGGGAGTCCTTTGCTAGTTTGTCCGGGTGCTAGTGCAGATCCGTGTTGCAAAATCATTCTCTTCCTATTGCTCAAAAAGTTTACATCGTTATTCACGAGTGGTTTTGGAATCTGGAGTTCCTTAGATTTTTTCCCTAAAACTGACAAGAGGACGTCGTCGCATGCTTTAGTTAAGTCTGTGAACGCAACTATCATTTAATTATTCCGACAGAAATTTTGCTGTATGTCAGGAACTAACAGTAAAAGGATTTCAATTGTCACTTTTTCTTTTCGAAATCCAAACTACTTTTCTTTTAATAGTTTCTTGTTTGCAGGCCACCATTCTAAGTGCCGCTTAATAATCCTTTCCATTACCTTCGCCGAACACAATAGTAAAGTGACAGGCCTTTATGATCAGATTTAACACATCACTTCCCGGATTTGTGGAAGGGAACGACACGGAATGTATTTAGCAAGTTAGTTTTGATCATTTGCGTCCATACACTATTGCAAAGGCTGAGCAGCAGCAGTTTCCCTTCGTGGGGTATGTGTCATAGCATTGGGGAGTCAACATAACCTGGGTCAGGCGCGGTACCCGTCCCTTCCGAGACCACAACGTGGAGTTTTTCCAGTGAAAAGGGTTGTGCGGTGACACTGTTGCCCTCGTCTTTCTTGTCCATTACGTCAGGTAGAGGTATCATACACAAGGACGATTCTAATCGTTCGTCGGATGGTGGAGGTGTGTGCATATCCATTGTCAGACCGGTTTCAATTTTCCATACTACGTTCCAGATCCTAGCCAACGGAGTTACTTTGCAGACTGTAGTACTGAAATTGTGCCACGATTTTGTTTATTTTCTCTGTGCTTGAATAATTTCCTGGCTGCAGCTTGTGCTTTCTTAAGGGCAAGAAAGTTTGTATCATTAGAGAGACTTTTTTTTTTTTTTCATGCTCTCTTGACTCCTTGAGGACTGCGTCACATTCTGAATCACAACTACAGGGTGATGGCCTATGGATAGTCCGCTTCCGCCCTCAATCAGGTATTCACACTTCCGCTGCTTCATATCAAGACCTCATAGCGTCTTTCAGGATTCCTAGTTTCGATGACTGATGCCAGTTTATCTTCCATTAGTGTTTCATATATATTCCAATTATCATGACTTGTTTCTCATTTCCGGCTTACTGCGTGTTTAATAGTCTCCCTAGGTCGTATGTTTCCAATAGTTCGAATGGACAAGTGTTCAGACTCTATAGTATCCGGTATCACTTGCCATATTGTTCTGGTAGACAGTGCAGGGATGCTATGCTCAAGCCCACTGCTGTCTGGACTTCATTTGGTCTGAGTATTCGTGTGGGTGAGCCATCATTTAATACTATAAGTTTTTAGCATTTTTCCCACTGAATTGGCATTTATACAGCCCCACAGTGCATGGAGGGGGGGTTAAAGTCAGCTAGTAGCCGAATGGGTTTTCCGAGCGAGGAGGAGAAACAACTGCATTTGCATAAGGCTTCTTCTCGGAAGCTAATATTGTCGACAGACTTACTGTGTTTAAGAAACGTTGGGCTGTTTCGATTTAATGCACTGTTGGCACTGGTACAATGAATACAGACTTGTTGATTAGAACTCCTACAGACATCATTTCTGTGTGATTCTGCATACTACGCACATGTTGTGTTACTTCTGCACTGTTTGCTGCCATGTCAGTATCGTAAACAATTGTAAGACGGAGGGTACATACACGTCCACTGGACAGGGAATTCCATGAATATAAACGAACTGTGGAAGCCGCTGTGATCTGAACGTCACAACACAGTTTGGAGACGGCTTTGTTACCTCTTGCCCTTTCAGAATTACAGTTTTATTAAATCTCCTGATGACAATAACTTTGCAGCAACACGTCACTTCTTTGAGTAATTCGCCCTCCGTAAGGGAGGTTTCAACATTATTGAATATACCTTGTTTAGTGGTGAAGAACATCGGAATCTAGGCTTCCGAATTGGCTTTGCCTAGGGAAAAGTGTTGTACTAAGACCTTGTCAGTTAATCCTGACACATTCTCAATTTTCACAATGTTCTCAGCTGCCGCCGTAATACTGATTATGTGCTTGAATAATGACTCGCAGTCCCCCCTAATGCGTTTATCTAATTCTATAGGGTGTAGCCTGCCTATGTTTCTGTCTCTGCTTTCAACAAATAAGATGAAAGGCATCTTGTCGGTAATTGCGTATAAATTAGCAATGCAACTTACATGTCGCTGGGTGATGTTACTTTCTTGGGTGGCGTCTACACGAAGCAGTATATTTTGTCTAGTTGGTCGGCGTCTCCATCCTCCTCCTTGTGATCCCGTTGGCGTCTCTGCGAGGGCTACTGTCTCTTGCTGTAGTTGCAACGACAGGTGGAACATGTTGGAATGTATCTGTGATGTAGGACGCGCCGATATCGTCGATAATCACTTCAGTGATGAGCGCATCATGTGCTTCTGTATCCGTTGAGACCCTGTGCGGGTGGTTTTGTGAAGCGTGTGGAGCAGGTGGACTGCAGTATATACGTCCATGGTGGTGATTGTAGCGTTACAGAAGTTTTAACGTTTCGGCAAGGGCTATAGAAGAAGAACAAATAGCGAAATTAGCTATCATTGCATACACTCTACGAGCACTAGCTGGGTCGGAAGTGTTCACACCATAGCGCGCCGATGTTCTTTCTTCCGCTTCCCGGAGCGAACTGTGTCACTTCCAGTTTCCTATAATGTTGTTATCTTTTCTTCTACAAATGTTTGTTCAATCAGATATGCCAGGGAACTTACGTGAAGTGCGAAAACTAGAAATACTGACCGATCTGAAGCTGTGGTGCCGGTTTGTGAGTTTTGTCTGAATACATGTATCTCTCAGTAAGAGCATTTCCCGCTGTAGGCAAGATTCTAGGCTCGACTTCCGGTTATGAAGTTTACGGAGCACAGTCCACTGTAGAGAGAAAGATTAATTACAATAACAAATATTTCTCTTGAAGTATTTCCGATTGACTTCAGTAAGTACAACATAACTGTAGAAATAAATAAAAAGGAAATCTGTCACGAGTGGAGAGATATTCTGCAACATATCCGGGTGAGAACTAGAAAGATTTATCCATATTATTCAGAAGGCGGATCTCCTATAACTTAAACAACGACTGAAATGACAGGGAGGCTAATAATCAGTTGCTGTTTTAAATATTATTGTAAGTGCGCGTGAATACTTTTTGTGGCTGGTAAATTGCGGCCTATGCCGCCTGTAAGAGACTTGCATCGATTATCTGGATCGCTAGGACACGAGTAGTTGGTCAAAGAACACTGCGTCACATACAGCGTCACCGAAGGAATAAAAAACATTTGACAAGTGCTCTGAATGCCAGAACCGTTACTTTATTCATTATTGTTTGTGTTACTATTCACCCGTTTCATCATCATGATGATTTCTGAACTAGCGAAAGTCTTTTGTGGTGTAGCACGCCTAGTGAGATCTTCACACATGGAGCCGATACTGATTTGGAAACCTTTACCACAGAACGGAAAGCAAGAAACAAAGCTCCAAATTCGCCCTCACAATTATTCTACATCTACATCTCTATGAATATTCCACGAGACATTAAAGTGTATGGTGGAAAGTGCATAGCCCGTAATTTTCTACTCTCACGGTATTTCCGTGGCAAAGCTAAACAGTACGTTTAATGCATGCAGAATTACAGCGCAATCTGTCATTGCAAATTGCATCGCCTGTACGACTGAATTATATTTTTAGAGCGTTCATCCCTTACATAAAATGTGCTGGTACATGAGAACTGCTAATTCAGTTAAGTGTCATAATATTTTAGCATCGTTCGGTTTGTCCGTTATAACAGCCAATTTTCTTTCTGAGTGGTATTATGTCTGTGATTCTGTCGGTTTTGGGATTCAGTAATCATGCAGTTACGAGATATGAAAACGGTTATTATCCGTACACTTCCTTCCCGAGTGGTGGAGTCTGGGGATTTATTAATGAGCAATGCGGAATGTATTAGCCAAAATTATGTATTAAAGCAACACATCCACACTGATATAGTCCTGTGAATTTATGTTGGATATTGTACTACGCTAACAGCGACATAGTGCGTGAACAACATCTCCGTGTAGATCTACACCTACAGTCTGCGAATCTCTGTGAAGCGAATAACAGAAAGTGTTTTTTCTTTTATGGTACCTGAAGCATCTTCCCGTTCCATTTACGGATGGAAGAAGGAGGAAATACTGCTGTACAGGCCAATGGTAGTTATTATTCACTTAATTTTATTTTCACAGCTACTGCGGGATAGGCATCTAGTGGGCTGGCGAAAATTTGTAGTATCTGGCGTGAAAGACTGTGCTTGAAGATTTCTAAGTTGGTTCTCAAATGCTGCTCGACGTCTTTCTTTGAGTGTTTACCTGTTACAATTCTTAATATCTACGATGATTTTCGTTTTCTCCAGTCAGCACGTTTTGCAGTCCCCCTTCTTATGTGGTCGTTTCGTTTGATACGTCTACAAATTGTTGCTCCCAAATATGGTTAGTAATCCTATAGCAACGTACTGTATTTCTGTTTTGTCGATGTAGTTATGATTCGAACGGAAGTCTAGAAACACCAAATAAATCAAGTATGGAGAAAGTGAACTGGGTTCTGCACAATCGACGTTTTCTGAAAGATGCTCACTTCCATGCAAAACGGTATTTTGATCCAGGAACAGTTGAACTCACGATGTATTCCATGATTTCTGTGATTGTGCTGCAAGTACAGTTGAGTGTTATCCGACTACATATACGTTCTACTTCATTTCCTGTCAGTGTGTGTAGCTTTTATTATTAGCTCATTAGTTAACGAAAACCCACGTATGTATAGAGATCTTTGGAGTGGCATCCCCAGAGACACAGCGAGGCGCGTGTGCTGTACACATCCACTGACAGATTCATTGTGTGCCACCTCGATCATACTCTCATTATTATGAAAAGGTCACAGGCTGTATCCTAAAGTGGGATGTAGTAATACACCAATTAACGAAGAATGTTCGACACCCATATGCATTCAGAGCTCCCGTTTCCAGAAAACAAAACTGGGGAGTAGAACCAATGCCGCGTGGAGTAGCCGCGTGGTTAGGGCGCCTTGTCACGGTTCGCGAGGTGCGTGGTTTCTCCCCCCCCCCCCCTCCCGTCGGAAGTTCGAGTCCTTCCTCGGGCATGGGTGTGTGTGTTGTCCTTAGCGTAAGTTAGATTAAGTAGTGTGTAAGTCTAGGCACCCATGTCCTCAGCAGTTTGGTCCCATAGAAGCTTACCAGAAATTTCCAAAGAAATAGAACCAATGTGACTTCAGTTTGCAAAAAACTACAGAAGGTCTATATTTGTGGGCTAAAGTTAATGTTATGGTGAACTGTGTTGCTCTACTTTCAGTCTTTAGGGTCACTGGAGGCTGTGAATATCTACAAAACACACGAACCATTTGAAGCGGAAATCGCTGCACGAAGTGTTACTTCCATAATAGAAAATTACGCCTATGTCTAAAACACAGAGAGTAAGTCCGTCTTCAGGCCACAAGTGGCCCATCGGGACCATCCGACCGTCGTGTCATCCTCATCTGAGGATGCAGATATGAAGGGCGTGTGGTCAGCACACCGTTCTCCCGGTCTTTATAATGGTTTTATTTGACCGGAGCCTCTACTATTCTGTCGAGGAACTCCTCAATTGGCATCACGAGGCTGAGTGCACCCCGAAAAATGGCAACAGTGCATGGTGAGCGGAAGGGTCACCCACCCAAGTGCCGGTCACACCCGGCAGCGCGTAACTTCGGTGATCTGACAAGAACCGGTGTATCCACCGTGGCAAGGCCGTTGCCTAAGTTGTATGAAATAAATAATATTTCAGCCAAATCTGTCATTGCTTTTTGTTCATTATTGCTTCTGATTTAGAGCTGTACTCCTTTTCAAGCGGTATATCAGGTTTATATCGTTGCGTGCAGATTCCGTAATAAGAGGATATTTACACAAGTAGCGGATGTATTGTTGCTGAATGAGCTGAGCGAGATACTAGTTGCCAAAATAAACAAAATATCTCCAGTTTTGGTGGAATTATTCCATCCTTCACAATCTCCTGAAGGCTGCGAATGAGCACAATACACAAAAAAGAAGCTGAAAAATTTGTAAGTCTGTTTGTGTGAAGACTCGACGATTGCCGAAAACTGATCAGTAAGGTGTACCGTAGCGTAATGAGAATAGGTTTAAACGCAGATATGATAATAGTAAATCTAGGCCCGATAAACCTGGAGTATTTCCTACATAGCCACTCACTTTTAAGTTGTTAAAAATTTTGAGAGCAATTTAAGGTGGAGGATTTTTAATTACAATATTTTTGTTTTTAGATTTATATTTTTTCTATTTTAGATATTATCTGTGCTACTAACATAATACGTTCCTACGTACTCTGGTATGGAGAAATGTACATTGCAGTACGACATGAGAATTACAACATGCGTGCTCTGTGTTAAAGATTCCAGGTAACAGATTTAGAAAAAATTGCATTAAATTGAACTGAATTGAAACCAGTTTGACCTATAGCTCTTATAAAACGTATACGTTACTGATTTAATGTTAGGAGAGTTCCTACGTGGCTACGGGACAGTAAAAAGACGTTTCTTTATAGCCATGAACGTCAATTTAACATGTGAGTTTTGGGGGAGGAATTACAAACGTCGCTGTATCATTGAGGGTGAAGTCGTGGGGCTGACGTAAGTCTAAATGGTCGGGCTACGGCGGAGAATTACTGGTGTATCTTAGGAAATGAGCTGCTGTCTTCATTTAAACAAATCTTGGGGCAGTAATGGTGTATGGCCTGCCAAGATAGCCACGCACCTTAGCACGCCCCTTCTGTGATTGGTGGAGGCGCCAAAGTTTGGATCCACCCGGTGTATTAACGGCCAGGGCCGGCGTGGAGGCCACTCTGAATGTGATTTTTAGGTGGTTTCCCACATGTGACTAGGTGAATGCCAGACTGGTACCGACGTAACGCTTCAGTCACAATACACGCAAACACTTCGAAAACGTTCTGACACTTTCACATGGGATAAAACTAGGCGTAGACAGATCGGGTACGCAAATTTCGTCCCGGAAGGAGTGAGTGGCAGCAGAAAGAGCATCCGACAACTCTCCACTACTAAAATTGCCATATTGAGATTAACATGCCGATAACGTGAAGAAACGAGGTTATGATGGAAAAAAAGGGTCGGCGCTAACCATGTATGAGCATGAAAGAACACCTGTCCTACCTGTAGGCCTTAGAGTGATGTCAGTTCACAGCCAAGAACATTTCGAAATTGAGTGCCTTGGAAATTTCTAGGATGTACTAGAAAGTCGGATTGTTGCCTCGTTAAATACCCCGTCAACGATATCCGTTCTTTTACGGGTCTCCCTAAGCTGTATAACCAAAGACATCAAAGATTTGACCACTAGACGGGATTTTGTCATTTACGCAAAATTAGGATTAATATTTCATTAAATTTCAAAACCTCAGACAACACGGTTTACTGTTTACCGTGTAACGTGGACACTAGTAACGTATTTTAAACGATTAAGCATATCGAGACAATGAATCTAACAAGTGATTGCACAGAAAGCTATGAACATTCTGCTATTTTCGTAACTTTTTATCTACATCTACATTGACATGCTTATTCTATTACAATAATGGTTTCGTCCTATATAGATGGATGTCAACAAAATACATTCGTATTCGTTAGATAAATTTGATGACTGACATTTCGTGAAAAGTTCTCGTCGCAAATAGAAACGCATTTCTTTTATCGATTGTGACCCCAACACGTGTATGGACCTCGTGACATTTTCTCGCCTGTTTTGCAATAATACAAAACTAGCGACCAGGCGAGTTTGCTTCCTACCTTCTTAATAATTTACCGTCGAAATTCAAAGAGAAAGACGTCCAGAAGAAAATGAATTACCTTTACAGCAAGTGGACTGTATATGTTCACGTGTTGAACAGTTTTGGAATTCGTGAACTATTTCCGCTTCTCGGGCAGAAATCGATTACTGCGTGGGAGTCGTAAGCGCGGTTAATAATAAAAAGGACGTGTCATACTTCGGTGCTTCCAGTTTGCACTACGTGCTTGAATTGAGAACCCGTTAACACATTTTTTTTTTTAATTTCCACAACGACGTTTATTTGATATTAATGACGTATTGCGTGAATGCAAAGCAACAGTCGGCAGAAACCCTTTGATAATGGCTACTTTCTCAAATGAACATCGAAATTTCAGGCTGCATCCCTCTTGTTCTTGACACAGTGACTCAGACATACAACAAATATTTCGAGATTGTTATTACAATGCCTAGCAGTTACTGGTATGTACTGCTCCGTCGTACTTCTATTTTATTTTAAGGTTTCGTCAGATCATCCTTCTAAGAGACAAGGCAATGCTTGAGTCCAGCAATGGGCAATGCACAAAGAAGCGTATGTTTCAAATTTACCCAAGAAAATTAGCAGCTCTCAACTGCATTTAATCAATCTACACGTGGCTACTGAAGCTCAAACAGTCGCAGACAGAAACCGTTATGTCCACACCATCATTTTACTTAATGGATGAATTCGTTCTCTCTCTGAAGGAGTATGATCATAAAATCGGGCCATAGTGTACAGCTTATTTCACGCCTACCAAAGTTTTCGATCATTTCTCAGACACTCTCGCACTGACTGAGTGAGCTTGTGGTGGAACGCGTCGCTTCTGTTTGGGTCTTCTCTATTCATCTTACAATCCTCCCAAGTGACGACTACCGACTAACGAGTAGTACAACTTAAGGGTCTGAAACTCATCCTGAAACATAAAAATAATTGGTTTTCCAACGTATTTATTCGCAGTAAGATACATCTTTTTCCTAAATATTTAATAAAGAAATGCACTCCAAATAGTCTCATATTTATGTAGAAACCATTTACTTAGACATCGTATGGTGAATTCCAGAAGGATTACTTAAATGAGAATGATGGTTACACATTTAACCACCAAATATTACAGTCCTTAAAAATTGAAATACCGGCACGTGGTATTGTTTGTGACCTTTCCAAGGCGTTTGACTGTCTGCCAGTGAATCTCGCCACAATAAAAATAAGATGAATTCTTCATTTGTGTGGCTATATTGTCCGCAGTTGCTTTACAATTCTTGAAGATATTTTCGTTCTGTGTTTGCAACTACAAAAAGTGCATTTTTTTCACCAGACGCGTATCGCCTGCCAGCCGAAGTGGCCGTGCGATTAAAGGCGCTGCAGTCTGGAACCGCAAGACCGTTACGGTCGTAGGTTCGAATCCTGCCTCGGGCATGGCTGTTTGTGATGTCCTTAGGTTAGTTAGGTTTAACTAGTTCTAAGTTCTAGGGGACTAATGACCTCAGCAGTTGAGTCCCATAGTGCTCAGAACCATTTTTTTTTTTTTTTTTTTTTTTTTTTTTTTTTTTGCGTTTCGCTTTATCGAGATAAAACATCATCAGTGGTGGTGATTTCCGCTTGATTTCTCGCCTACATCGGGAAATGCCGTCTGCTACCACATCGTTGATGTTTTCCTTCTTTCGACACTGATAGTTGTAGTCTAATTTATAGCTGCTCTGCAGAACTACGCATTTTTTATGTTTTCCACAGCACACTTTTTCGCAAAGCACTGTTTTCTGTTTGTTTTTTCTAATTCTGAGTATGTATTGTGGTTTTAGAAAAGCACGAAACGTATCTGGTGAAAAAAACACGCATTTTTTTTAATAGCAACGACCGGACGAAATGATGTGCCCTCTGGTATTATGGGTAACTCAAAAATATTTCTGTTTTCTGATGACACTAGCTTGGTAGTAAAGGATGTTGTGTGCAACATTGGCTCGGTTTCAAATAGTGCAGTCCATGACACTAGTTCATGGCTTGTAGAAAATAAACTAACGCTAAATCACAGTAAGATTCAGTTTTTAGTTTCTAACACACAATTCAACAAAATCTGATGTTTTAATTTCACAGAACGGGCATATGCTTAGTGAAACTGAACAGATCAAATTTCTAGGTGTTCAGATAGATAGTAAGCTGTCGTGGAAAATCCACGTTCAGGATCTTGTTCAAAGACTTAATACTGCCATTTTTACTATTCGAACGGTATCTGAAGCGAGTGATCGTTCGACACGAAAATTAGTCTGCTTTGCTTATTTTCATTCGCTTATGTCGCATGCTATTATATTTTGGGGTAACTCCTCCCATTCTAATAGGATAAATTTGGCTCAGAAACGGCCGGTCCGGGCCGACCTCTTGTCGACCCCTCTCTACGAGTCTGGGTATTTTGACATTGGTCTCTAAATATATATATTCCGTACTGTCATTTCTTGTTAACAATTTTAGCTTATTCCCAAGAATAAGCAGCTTTCACTCGGTTAATACTCGGCAGAAATCAAACCTGCAATTGGATCGGACTCCCTTAACTCTTGTGCAGAAAGGTATCCCGCATACTGCTGCATCCGTTTTCAATAAACTACCACAAGAATTCAAAAATCTTAGCACTAATCCACGCGCATTCAAATCGAAACTAAAGAGTTTCCTCATGGGTTCCTCCTTCTATCCTGTCGAGGAGTTCCTTGAAAAATTAAGCTGATTCTTGTTGTATTGTTGATTGTGTTTACTTAAATTTATGGCTTGACTTTTTGGGGTTCATAAAGATTTCATTTTTATCTGTTATTACTTTTACTTTGTAATTTCATGCCGCGCGAGGTAGCCGCGTGGTATAGGGCGTCTTGTCACGGTCCGCGTGGCTCCCCCCGTCGGAGGTTCGAGTACTCCCTCGGGCATGGGTGTGTGTGTCGTCCTTAGCGTAAGTCAGTTTCAGTTAGGTTAAGTAGTGTGTAAGCTTAGGGACCGATGACCTCAGCAGTTTGGTCCCATATGACCTTATCACAAACTTCCAATTTTCCTAATTTCATGTACGTTCCATGACGTTGGAGATTTGCTTACGGAACTTGAAGTGTAAATAAATAAATGAATAAAAGATAAGATGAATGTCTTGTCTTAAAGGCCGCACTGAAATCCAAAAAAGCCGACAATGCAATCGTCTGTCGAGCTTAAAGCAGTGTCAGGCGTAGCAGTTATCCCTAAAACTACGTTTCGGAGACTCTGAGCAGACTATTTCGTGACAAAAACAAAGGCAGGGAGCAGTCGCCCCACGGCAGACATTCGACAGCGACTCTTGCTCACATCATTGTAGAGACAGCCCCGTTTACTGCGGAAAGAGCAATATCGAGATCTCCCGTGTTTGTTCCTATTTATATTAAGAAATGACTGTCTAGTTTTATGTCTTTTTCTAATATAATACGCATTTCTTCATTAAGCTAATCCGTTTTTAATTCTCGGCGTTGGCACTAAATTTTAAATTTCCACCCTTAGCCCTTTTCCCAAAGAACTCATTTTGGGCCGGCCGAAGTGGCCGTGCGGTTCTAGGCGCTGCAGTCTGGAGCCGCGAGACCGCTACGGTCGCAGGTTCGAAGCCTGCCTCGGGCATGGGTGTGTGTGATGTCCTAAAGTTAGTTGGGTTTAACTCGTTCTAAGTTCTAGGGGACTAATGACCTCAGCAGTTGAGTCCCATAGTGCTCAGAGCCATTTGAACCAACTCATTTTGAGAACCTCTCCGTCGTTTCTAGGTCCTCGGTTTAATAAACAAATAAAATGCCCTATTTGTGTATGATGCATTTTGCTCACGTATGGTAGTACATTACAGAGTTATAGACATAAATACTGCCACGCGTGGTAACAGCGTGGTCTAGGGCGTCTTGCAACGGTCCTCGCGGCTACCCCCATCGTAGGTTCGAGTCCTTCCCCGGGCATGGGTGTGTGTGTTGCCCTTAGCGTAAGTTTAAGTTAGTTTAAGTTGTGTTTAAGCCTAGAGACTGATGACCTCATCAGTATGGTCCCATAGAAACTTACCTCAAATTTCCAATTTTGGAACCTCTACATTCTGCAGATATTTGGAAACCGTTTTACACACCTTGTGAACAGAAACGTAACAGCTGTTCAGGTGCTAAACTAAGAGGGTAAAAAAAATTGGTGCTGTTTGAACGGGCGTATTTATTTGTGGAGCTCTGCTGGTCGTACGCATACAATCTGAGTGGTGGTGACGCAATCCGTGGCTAATGAGTGGCGGTGTATGTCGCCACAAGCTGAGCGGTGTCTCCTTTGCACAGGCATTCTATTCCCGCTCTGTACGCGAGCGAGCAGATCCGGTCATTAGCGGCGCTTAGCTGCCTGCGCTGATCAGCGAACGCAAGCCGGGGTCACGTCTCCGACACGTCAGTTGGTGGGTCGTGCCGACGCGGTGTGCTAACTAGCGCCTCTGTGTGTACACAAAACATATTTACTCAGAAGGGCGTGATATATTCATTCCAGTTTGAAGAGTGGATAACTCTGGCGATTTCTCCCGCCTTTCCGTCTCCGACTGAGATAGCAGTGTCCGCATCTCGTGGTCGTGCGGTAGCGTTCTCGCTTCCCACGCCCGGGTTCCCGGGTTCGATTCCCGGCGGGGTCAGGAATTTTCTCTGCCTCGTGATGACTGGGTGTTGTGTGCTGTCCTTAGGTTAGTTAGGTTTAAGTAGTTCTAAGTTCTAGGGGACTGATGACCATAGATGTTAAGTCCCATAGTGCTCAGAGCCATTTGAACCATTTGAGATAGCAGTCTCGCCGTAAGGACTTCGTTAGTGACGGGGCGTTATCTCCAATCTCTTTCCCTACAAATATGTCACAAATTTTTGTCTTAAATTGAATCCATAGATTTCACAGTTGATCTGTAAACCAATTACACTTTTACGCCCGATTCTGAGTCCCTCAAAACATCTTCGAAAAGATACCCTTAGTGAGTAGCCATTTCTAAATAATATTCAATACCCTGTGACGGGACATCCTCCTCTATCATTACTTTTCTTCAACAGCAGTTGTCGATACCATCATTATTTTTAGAATTTTGGACAGGTCAATATTATCTCAGTTGCTTTTCTGGAAACTTTCATATAATTTTATACATAGTATGTTATATTTCAAGCTAAACTTTATGAAAATGAATTATTTTATAGAATGTTTTAGTCTATATGCTATAATCTGTAAGTACTAGTTCTGAATGTACAGTTAAAAATTATTTTTCTTAGAAACATTTGAAATTACGAACTATTGCAGCACTTAAAATTTCTATTATTAATTACGCAATTAAGTACTGTTTACTATATTTATTTCCGGATTCATTTATGAAATAATAATTGAAAGTAATAATGTAACAGAAACTGGAAGAAATTCATTTATTAAGAAAAATTGTAATCCCTTTGGATTATGGCTATTTCTGGAGAGCGTGAGAGTCGTAAGCATGCCTCTGATGTGATCGGACGTATTCTTGTACTTTGTGCGAACAATGTAATTTCGACTTTGTTAAGGCGAAAAATAAAGACTGTGTGATATAGTAAAATGTGAGAAAATATATTAACGTAACAATAAAAATTCTGCAAAAACAATCTTCAAATTTATTTAGATCAAGCCAACCGTGAGGACCCAAAATGTGACTTTTCAGCATCAAGAATCAGACCCGTAGGCAAGAAGAACTGGAGTCAACTCTACATGAAAAGGTCTGTCAACTAGAAAGTTTATTGTAATGTTCGCTCCTCTCAAATCTTCATAAATGCCTAATATGGACAATAGCTGTAAGTAGGAAAGGGAGGGAGTTTACACCCCAACAAACGATTTATTACGCTAACCGAAAGAAATGGCTCTGAGCACTATGGGACTTAACTTCTGAGGTCATAAGTCCCCTAGAACTTAGAACTACTTAAAACTGACTCACCTAAGGACATCACACACATCCATGCCCGAGGCAGAATTCAAACCTGCGACCGTAGGGGTCGTGCGGCTCCGGACTTCTTCTAACTGTTACATAATCTGGTTCAATGTACGTATATGTAATCCACCTCATGGGTGATTTATGTGCAACGAGCGTACGTGGCACAGTGTAATAACGCAATACCTTTCTATCTAAAAACCTGGATATAAAGATGCACGTTTACCATATCACGTCGAACGTGATATGGTAAACAGTCAGTAGTCTCGGAATGTCCGCGCCGACACGTAACAGCTAACCAGAAAAGCGTGCGAAGAATATCTAAGGCTTCTTGTCAATTGCATCTCTTTAACGGTTTATGATGATTGTAAATGTGTTTCGCTTTCGTTAGCATTCCTACTAGAGGTAGAGAATGTCTGAAGCTTCACGCTTTACGTCAAACACAGGTTTCAAAATGCACAAAATAACGCATTTGTAAGTCATTCTTTAAACCTGAATTCATCATTGGCACGGAAAGTGAATTAATAATAGAATGCTTCAGTTCAATTGGTAATTATTAAGTCTCAAAATATAATCGTTGTTATAAAAAAAAGAATACAATTGTTAGTACGTGACATACGTAACTGAAAAACGAAAAATTCTACAGCCATTAGAATGGGCTGGAAATATTTAAATTAATGAGAGCGTGAAGTATTCGACACGATTACCGTTCGTATGGATTAAGAAAAACACAATTCCGTGTCATGTGCATCGGATAGCAACTGCCTCATTGAACAATGAACTCTAAGTTTGAACACAAGTAAAGTCACTATAAAAATCCGAAAATGTTGCAACCAAAATTACGCCACGCTGTATGATGCAAGAGGTACTCTCACCATAAATATACTTATGTGGATATGGTGTCTGTTCAACGGGGACAGGTGAAAATGTGTGCCCCGACCAGGACTCGAACCCGGGTCCTCCTGCTTACATAGCAGACGCTCTATCCATCCGAGCCACCGAGGGCACAGATGATAGTGCGACTGCAGGGACTATCTCGCGCACGCCTCCCGCGAGACTCCAATTCTCACCTTGTATGTCCACACACTACATTCGTAGTGTCCCACCCCAACACACTCATTACTCGTGGAAGACATTATTCCCAGTCCCTTAAGAGTTCGGGGAATATGTGTGCATCCGCACAGAACAGACACCGAAAGAACAGACACCATATCCATATAAGTATATAGTTCTGGCGATACCGCCCATGACCTTCTTCTTCTGTGCGGATGCACACATATTCCCCGAACTATTACGGGAGTTGGAAGAATGTCTTCCACGAGTAATGAGTGTGTTAGGGTGGGTCACTACGAATGTAGTGTGTGGACATACAAGGTGAGAATGTGAGTCTCGCGGGAGGCGTGCGCGAGATAGTCCCTGCAGTCGCACTATCATTCGTGCCCTCGGTGGCTCAGATGGATAGAGCGTCTGCCATGTAAGCAGGAGATCTTGGGTTCGAGTCCCGATCGGAGCTCACATTTTCACCTGTCCCCGTTGATCTATATCAACGCCCGTGAGTAGCTGACGGTATAAAAATAATTCTAATTTAGTTGTAACCATACACACTGCACTGTTAGTGCGGGGTGACCATTAATAAGCAACTTGCAGCTTAAAAGCATGTTACTGTACGTCTCTGGCATAGCAGGAAAGTGGAAGTATCAGCCAGAGTCGCTAGCAGTAAAAGACCCCCGAAAATGCAGACAAGAACCGACTAGGAAGCCTTGTGTGTTTCAAATGTCCACTCAAACCGGGAACACGTGGCTGTACTGGCCTACCGTTGGCTCCAGCTTATACTCGCCAAAACAACTCTCGTTAGGTACGTATTTTCATTTAGTCAAAGCTGCCATAGGTACAATAATCTATCACTTGGTGCAGAACATCTATACCATATGCTTACGAACCCGGTTCGCGCGACATCACCCGTCGGAGATTCGAGTGCTCCCTCGGGCATGGATGTGTGTGTTGTGCTTAGCGTAAGTTAGTTTAGGTTAGACTAAGTAGTGCGTAAGCCCATGGACCGATGACCTCAGCAGTTTGGTCCCATAGTCCTTACCACAATTTTCCAAAATTGCTTAAGAACCACGTGAAAGAAATAATAGTTTTAATATTTGCCGTTGTGAGAAGCAACTCTCAAATCTTAATATGACAATTTGAACTGATTAGTAATTCTGTGAAGGAACACTCCAGGTCCTACTGCTGGTATTCCATTACTCTATCAACAATCATAGAAAGACCAGAAATAGTTCGTATTGCTCCACTGAACAATACAGAATGTACTATGGCTACCTGACATTCACATTAGCAAAGCGATTTCGTGTAAGTTTTATTTTCCCATATCGCAGTAATTACATTTATAGACTACTAGTTTCGGCAAATTTTAATTTCTGTCTTCAGATCACCAACACGCATCGATCACTGTGCAACTGTTTGAAGCACTCTTGTCATCTCGCTGGAACAGACGCACCAGTGTAGCTTCATACGTCAAGTAATAAAAAACATAACTGTCGTTAACATTCACAAACGTTACTGACAACATACGTTATGTACGTAAGCTATTACTTGCTCTGTCTGTGTTGACAGCAAACTCAGCAGTCATCATAGACGTAGGAAGGAATACCTTACGTTCAAATGTACTTTGTCACTAACCTATGTGACTGTTTACCACAATTATATTTTCATTATTTGACGTATGACGCGACACTGGTGCTTCCGTTCCAGTGAACTGAGTTCCTATATCTTCATGACTATATGACAGTGCATTACATAGAGTGGCACGATGTTCGAAATATTTAGATGATCTGAAGATGGTATTTAAAATTAGCCGAAACTAGTCGTCTATAAATGTAATTGCTACGATTGTGTAAGTAAAATTTCTCTAACAAAATCCGGCCGCGGTGGCCGAGCGGTTCTAGGCGCTTCAGTCCGGAACCACGTGACTGCTACGGTCGCAGGTTCGAATCCTGCCTCGGGCATGAATGTGTATGATGTTCTTAGGTTAGTTAGGTTTAAGTAGTTCTAAGTCTAGGAAACTGATGACCTCTGATGTTAAGTCTCATAGTGCTTAGAGCCATTTGAACAATTTTTTTTCTTTAACAAGAATATTTTATTTTTCTGAGAGTATACTGTCTCACTATTTTGAAAACTGTTAGTTTGCCTATACGGTTTTACGGAACCTAACGTAAAATTACTACAGAACTGTACAGTCAAATATCGTTCTGAAATTTATTGCTGTGACGTTCTTCGATATGGTACGAAGAGGAAATCTTCCAGATGGTTCGACATATCAATGAATGGCTGCGTAAGACGTGTCTGTGACCCCATTTGTTTTGATCTTACTGGATATCAGCCGAGTAATATGATCGCTTCGAAGAAACGCCGTGACAAATCTGTTCTTTATCCTTCTAATAATTTCCGGGTATGCAGCCGGATCCCGTCGACATTCTGCCACGACCTTCCGGCCCAGAGACGTCCGGCCATCATCAGGTGAGTACACAACTACTGAGTAGCCCAGTTTTTTTCTTTCTTTATTGTTATTTTCAAACCCGTACAAACAGGCAGGCTGGCAGCAGCATGTTACGCCGCTCTTCATCCATAGAGTAGATAAATAAAGAACAGAAAGAATACACAGATCTGACATAACGGTGGGTAATAAAACAGTAGACACATAAAGACAAACACGGAGCCGTTCACACTCGACGATAATCCACACTACAAACTGTTGTCACGACGCACTAACACTGAAGATGGCGATAGCACAGGTGAACGATGGAGTGTGACGGGAACACTGAACACTACACATGACGGCACACACGAGACACTGATGGCGATGATCTCCGGTGAGTAGCCCAGGTGCAGTCGCGGTATTTATCCCGAATCTCGCACATGCGAAATATGCTGGCATCCTACAGCGCATGCGTCAGGTGTTGACATGAGCGGCATAGCAGAGTTGTACGTGCTGCCCTCGGTGGTGGAAGTAAAGGATCATCTAGTCATTGACTATCGAATGACGCTTTCGATTCCGCTGTGATTGTATAATTTTAATAACTGGATTCCAATTTTTATCCAGCTGATATCCGTTGTCACGATTTATAAGATTATCGGCAAGACGTATTTACACTGATTCTTTGATTACGGAATCCCAAAATCCGGAAACCGGAGCTAAAATTTTTGTTCCATTGTATTCCATTGAATGTCCCAAAGAAATACAGTGCTCTGCTACTGCCGATTTTGACGGTTGCTGCAGACGGGTGTGTCTTTCATGTTCTGCACATCGTTCATGTACAGTTCTTGTCGTCTGGCCAATATATGCAGAGCCACATTCACAGGGAATTTTGTAGACGCCTGCTTTCTTCAGTTGTAAATTGTCTTTAACGGATCCAACCAGGGCACTGCTCTTTGCTGATGGACGGAAGATAACCTTGATTTTATTTTTCTTCAGTAATCGGCCAATTTTCGACGACACATTCCCGGCGTATGGAAGGAACGCAGTTGATTTAATGTCGTCATCAGCGTCCTCAGTGCGTTCCTTCTTGTTATGGCAGCTGCGCATGGCCTTCCTTATTTCGTGTGAAGTGCAGCCATTCTCTTTAAAAACCTTCTCCAAGTGTTCTAATTCTGCGTGGAGGTTTTCATCATCCGATATTACATGCGCTCGATGTATTAAGGTACTGAGAAAACCGGCTGTTTATGCTGGGTGATGGCAGCTAGACGCCTGGAGATACAGATCTGTGTGAGTCGGTTTCCTGTACACAGAGTGTCCTAATAATCCATCATTTTTGCGGCGTACTAGCACGTCTAGAAATGGTAAAGTGCCATCTTTTTCAATCTCCACCGTGAATTTGATGTTTTCATGTAATGAGTTTAAATGATGAAGGAATTTCTCCAGTTCCTGTCTGCCATGAGGCCATACAACAAAAGTATCATCTACGTACCGCCAGAAGACCGTAGGCTTTAAAACAGCAGACTTAAGTGCTTTCTCCTCAAAATCCTCCATAAAGAGATTAGCTACTACTGAGGACAAAGGGCTCCCCATGTCGACGCCGTCTGTTTCTTCAAAGAATTCGTCATTGAATTAAAAGTACGTTGAGGAGAGTATATATTCAAACAAGGCCGTCATTTCGGCACTGAATAAGTTACCAATAAGATGTTGCGATTCCATTAAAGGCACTCTGGTAAAAAGTGAGACCCCATCGAAGCGCCGGCCGGTGTGGCCGTGCGGGTCTATGCGCTTCAGTCTGGAACCGCGTGACCGCTACGGTGGCAGGTTAGAATCCTGCCTCGGGCATGGTTAGGTTCGTTAGGTTTAAGTACTTCTAAGTTCTAGGGGACTGATGACCACAGATGTTAAGTCCCATAGTGCTCAGAGGCATTTGAACCATTTTTTTTTAACCACATCGAAGCTGACTAATAAATCCGAGCTGCTAAGCTTAACTTCCTTCAAGCGACTGACAAAATCCTCGGATTTACGTATATGGTATATATCCGTTCAGGTCGTGTCTTTCACATCCTGGAGGCTCGTCAGACGTGGGAATCTCGAACGTTAGAAAGTAAGAGTCCCTTCTTAAGAGCATAAAAAGAGACATCTGAGCTCATCTTGGTACGAGATAATGGAGAGCATTTGCTCGGTGCATTCGCTGATTAGAGCGCCAGCAGTACACAGGACGGACTGTCGGCCCCGATACTCGTCCAGCTTTCTCTTCCCTACCACCGGGCACTCACATCCAAGCGCTCGCGACTGGCCGGTGCGGTGTGAGTCCAGGAGATGAAAGACACATCCTGAATCGTAACACCTTCCCGTTCGACACAAACACGTACGAGAAAATAGCGACAAAGAAACATATCGAGTCGTTGCTGCGAGACAAAGACATCACTAAGCCACTTGTCAGAGAAGAATTCATAACTCCGATAAGCGTGAAAGCCTGCATCTGCCTTGTTCTCAGGTGGGATACGACAAACAAAGAACTTGACTTTTGCATGCTTTGTATTCCTCCTAGTTTTCGTAGTTGGTAGATTCCGCACGTAAGAAATATCACAATATAACTCTAATACATTATGTAAACTGTTCTGTGCCCTTGCTCTTCCTATCTATAAAATTAAAACATTCCAAAAATGTCACCTTTCTGCATATTTTTCAGAAATTCCTTTATCATTCGCTTAACTTCAATCAAGGTGTATCTGAGCACTCTGACTTCTCTCGAAGAGTACAACCACCTGCGCCCATTCTGAATGTTCTGATTTCTTTTACAACGCGAGTTCCCTATCTCTGTCATACGTAAACTCCGTCCACAGCGGTGTGCAGTCCATCGGTACTGACCGACCGCCGTGTCACCCTTTGCCAACTGCATTATTGAATATGGAGGGGCGTGGGATCAGCACGTGGGTCTCCCAGTCGTGTCAGTTTTCGTGAACTGGAGCCGTGGCTACTCGTCATGTAGCTCCTCAATTGGCATCTCGATGCTGAATGCACCCTGTTCCAGTCATTCCATCAACAAAAAAAAAAAAATCTGTCAGCAAAGGGAATCGATCTCAGGTCCTCGGAATAACTGTCAGCTACGAAAGTGGACTCTCATTCATATACACTAGAGTCCAAAATTAAAGCAGCAAATGGAAATGTTGCAAGGTTGCGTTTATTTTGCCACAAAACGCTTTAAACAGGTGACAGTAAAATAGAAACAATTTAAAGAACACAAAATGTAAACAACTGCAACATTTATAACGGTAGACAAAAATTTACTTTCTCTTTCCAACAGCCGGCCGGTGTGGCCGAGCGGTTCTAGGCGCTTCAGTCTGGAACCGCGCGACCGTTACGGTCGCAGGTTTGAATCCTGCCTCGGGCATGGATGTGTGTGATGTCCTTCGGTTAGTTAGGTTTAAGTAGTTCTAAGTTCTAGGGGACTGATGACCTCAGATGTTAAGTCCCATAGTGCTCAGAGCCATTTGAACCATCTTTCCAACTTAACGGATTTGCACACATTTCGACAACTGGTTAATGTGGTCAGCATGGGGTGTTCCAACTTCTAGCTGCAATACAGGCCTGACAACGAAGACGCATGCTGGGAGTGATGTCGTCAGTCTCATGTTGAGGCAATGACGCCCATTCTTCCTGCAGAGCCACTCGCAAGTCTTGGAGAGTGGTTGATGGATGCTGACGTGATGCAACCTGTCTCCCTAGCGCATCCCAGATATGTTCTCTGGAATTCAAAAGGGAGAGCGAGCAGACCACTCCTTGCGTGCAGTATCTTCCGTTTCTAAGAAAACATCAACCGCCAGTGCTGTGCTTTATCATCCATTAGTGAAGCAAGTGTGGGCCCACACCACAACGCAACAGCCGCGCATGAGGTCCCAAGATCTCGCCGCGATACCTGAAAGCAGTTAAACCTTACCGATTCACCATGAAGAGGTGTTACTGTGGTCAACGTAATATTTGCCGACACCATTAGGGATCGTGCCTGATATTGGTCTCTTTCCACACTGGTTGGTGCCCGAAATCGTGTTCCACGTTCCCTACAGATGAGAATGCGTCGAGAATCATCCTCCATTTCAAATCGGGACTCATCTGCGAAAAGAACATTGACCCAGTGTTCGACCGCCCGGGGGCCATGTTGACGACTGCACCCTAGACGTTCCTTTCTGTAAAGACGCATTAGACGCACACATACAGAAAGTGTCCGACAGTGAAGGTTACTCTGCAGAAGCCTTCTGTACAACCGTTTGTCTCGATACAACACGTCCAGTGGGTGCTGCGTCTTCAGATTCCAGTTATCGTGCAGTACAAAGACAGTACCGTCGTGCGCTTACGGCCTACTAACGTTCCTCTTTTTCTGATATCACACGTGGTCGGCCATACGCTGATCTTTGGTACGCTGTTTCTGTTATTATAAATTTTCGCCACATCCGACAAACAACAGAACGATTCACATTATGCATTCGGGCCACATCAGTTTGTGACTGTCCTAGTTCCATTCTTCTTATGGCCCTCCACCGCAGGGAGTCTATGTAGGCATCTTCTTTGTGCCATACTCCACCGTCTGTGACTGTATACGTAACGATTGTGGGTATGGGACTACCTGGCAAAAACTACTCGGTTTGACAGATGCCCTGACGTCATCGCTGGTGTGGTTGTCCATTGACTGGAATGTCTTCTTCCGTGAAGAACACGATTGTACGGACATCTGTTGAAATTCTACATCTACATCTACATCCATACTCCGCAAGCTACCTGACTGTGTGTGGCGGAGGGTACCTTGAGTACCTCTATCGGTTCTCCCTTCTATTCCAGTCTCGTATTGTTCGTGGAAAGAAAGATTGTCGGTATGCCTCTGCGTGGGCTCTAATCTCTCTGATTTTATCCTCATGGTATCTTCGCGAGATATACGTAGGAGGGAGCAATATACTGCTTGACTCCTCGGTGAGGTATGTTCTCGAAACTATAACAAAAGCTACTGAGCGTCTCTCCTGCAGAGTCTTTCACTGGAGTTTATCTATCATCTCCGTAACGCTTTCGCGATTACTAAATGATCGTGTAACGAAGCGCGCTGCTCTCCGTTGCAACTTCTCTATCTCTTCTATCAACCCTATCTGGTATGCATCCCACATTGGTGAGCAATATTCAAGCAGTGGGCGAACTTCCTTTGTTTTCGGATTGCATTTCCTTAGGATTCTTCCAATGATTCTCAGTCTGGCATCTGCTTTACCGACGATCAACTTTATATGATCATTCCATTTTAAATCACTCCTAATGCCTACTCCCAGATGTTTTATGTAATTAACTGCTTCCAGTTGCTGACCTGCTATATTGTAGCTAAATGATAAAGGATCTTTCTTTCTTTGTATTCGCAGCACATTACGCTTGTCTACATTGAGATTCAATTGCCATTCCCTGCACCATGCGTCAATTCGCTGCAGATCCTCCTGCATTTCAGTACAATTTCCATTGTTACAACCTCTCGATATACTAAATCATCATCCGATGTTATCCACAAGGTCATTTATGTATTTTGTGAACAGCAACGGTCCTACGACACTCCCCTGCGGCACACCTGAAATCACTCTTTCTTCGGAAGACTTCTCTCCATTGAGAATGACATGCTGCGTTCTGTTATCTAGGAACGCTTTAATCCAATCCCAAAATTGGTCTGATAGTCCATATGCTCTTACTTTGTTTATTAATTTTGTATGATTATGCCGTGAGTTAGACACAACACGGGGAAATAGCGATTTGTTGCTTTAATTTTGGACACCAGTGTACTTTTTTCCATTGGCCCTCCATTATCTTTCTTCATCTTCCCTTCTTCTGAATTTACAATTTCCTCTCTTCCTCTGAGCATGTGGTAAGTTAACTGTGGGTCCTGTGTAACTCGGCTTCTGTCACAGGTACTGCTACAATCACATTACTGCAATACTGCAAAAACATGTCTGTAGGAAACTGGTTGTTCATTACCACTGACATCACCGATTTTGATGAAATTTGTGACGGTTCAAATCCCAATAGCTTTGCAGACTAATGTGTTAAACGAAAAGCTTTTATTCTTTAAACCTCTTAAGCTCACAGCTAAAATTGTATAAAAACAGCGGCCAAAAATAGCGTAATGGTGCCCAGGCTCTTTGGTAGTGGAGCGTCCCAGATTCTGTCGTTGCAATGGAGCTGTCGCCTCTGAGAGAGTGTCCAATCGAGCCGGAAAGTACGAGGCATTTGTTGCGGTACGAGTGCGGCACAGAAATAGCGCGAAAGCAGAGCGCGGGTATCCGACTGTGGAGACGAGTGGTCTGGAGAATACAGCGGCCCCTGGGGACAGTTATAAACAGGAAATTGGGGAATAATATCCAGACGAGCAAACACGAACGCGGCGCCACGGCACACGCTATCCGGGCCACAGCCCTCGGTCGCGCAATGGGCGCCAGCGCCCTTCAGACATAAGCGGCGCGTAAACCCTCACGCCGATCGATGGGCACAGTCGGCCCCCGCTCGTTTCGACCGCTTCGTTGTCAGCGTGGGCACACATCACATCTGACTGGGAAACAAAGACGTCAACCAAACTGCCTGGCTTCGACATGCTAATGTAACTTATGCGAAAGAACACATTTGGGTTAAATTATGTCTATGTCTAACGAAGAAGTAGAATATGTGGTCCTTTGTTACAACTGATACGCAAAGATCAGCACATTCCTCAAACTGGGGAACTATCAAGAATGGGGTTCCACAAGGGTCGGTCTTGGGTCCTTTGTTGTTCTTAATATATATTAATGACTTGCCATTCTATATTCATGAAGAGGCAAAGCTAGTTCTCTTTGCTGATAATACAAGTATAGTAATCACACCTGACAAACAAGAATTAACTGATGAAATTGTCAATAATGTCTCTCAGAAAATTACAAAGTGGTTCCTTGTAAACGGACTCTCACTGAATTTTGATAAGACACAGTACATACAGTTCCGTACAGTAAATGGTATGACGCCATTAATAAATACAGACCTTAATCAGAAGCATATAGCTAAGGTAGAATATTCAAAATTTTTAGGTGTGTCCATTGATGTGAGATTAAATTGGAAGAAACACATTGACGATCTGCTGAAACGTTTGAGTTCAGCTACTTATGCAATAAGGGTCATTGCAGATTTTGGTGATAAACATCTTAGTAAATTAGCACACTACGTCTATTTTCAATCATTGCTTGCATATGGCATCATATTTTGGGGTAATTCATCACTGAGGAATAAAGTATTCATTGCACAAAAGCGTATAATCAGAATAATAGCTGGAGTCTACCCAAGATCATCCTGCAGACATTTATTTAAGGATCTAGGGATATTCACAGTAGCTTCTCAGTATATATACTCTCTTATGAAATTTGTTACTAACAACCAAACCCAATTCAAAAGTAATAGCAGTGTGCATAACTACAATACTAGGAGAAATGATGATCTTCACTATTCAAGATTAAATCTAACTTTGGCTCAGAAAGGAGTGAATTATACTGCCACTGAAGTCTTTGGTCACTTACCAAATAGTATCAAAAGTCTGACAGATAACCAACAAGTATTTAAGAAGAAATTAAAAGAATTTCTGAATGACAATTCCTTCTACTCCATAGAGGAATTTTTATATATAAATTAAGAAAAAAGAAAAAAACCAAACAAAAAGATTATTTAAAAAAATTAAAAAACCAAAAAATAAAAAAGTTGTTATATTAACTTAATTATGTTGTTAAATTAACTTAATTATGTCATGTATTGGAAAATTTGACTCGTTCCACATCATTGCGAAATATCGTATTCATGATCCATGGAACTAGTATTAATTTAATCTAATCTAATCTAATCTAGAGAAGTTAGTATGCTATTTCGTGTTCTAAAGGTGGCCTATGTGACTCCTGCAGTTAGCGAACCCGGCCAGTATATCGTTCCTTAGTCAGATAACACAATAGGAAACGTTTTCATTCAACTGAATGATGCATTGTAAAATCATTATCTAATAAAAAGGTTATAAGCCGCAGTTAGTTTGTATAAGTTTTTACACAACTCCACATACGGTTCTTAGCCGAGAAAAAATTGTTGCATTATTTATTGAAAGTCACTCATACAAGGGGCAGTCAAATGAAAACGAGAAAGATGGAAAAAATTAACCAGCATAAATGTTAAGACATTGATTCCATTGTATGGCAACACGGTCATTGCTATCATAGAAAATTGTCGGTGTTCACGTCTTCGTCCAAAGGAAATCGATGGCGACGAATGTCTTTCTTGAGGGCTCCGAACATATGGAAATCGCATGGGGAGATGGTAAGCTATGCGCCGCCACTAAAAATGTTACGTCTCATGTACACAGAATGACTCTTCTTCGCGCTCGCCAAATGATGTGTGAAATGTGCAAAAGTCGTTCATGATCGAAACTGTAATAAAGTATAGGCCTATTTTTCTAAATATTTAGAGAGGCGCATAAAAGTTTGTGTTTGAGCTCATTTGCAAATTCGCTATAAATGACGATCTGCAGTATATTTGGGAGAAGTCGCTGTCTTACCTTCCAGTGCGAACTTACACGTCATGTAACATTTTCGCGATAGAAAATTCCTTCAGCTTTAATTCCAATATAACGTTTTTCTTCTATTAAACGACTATCATCCTCCATAAACAGCGCAAGCTACAGGCTACTTTTTAGTTCCGGAATGAATTTACACTCTCCAGCGGGTTGTGCTTTGGTATTGAAATTCGTGGAAGATTAAAAATCCGTATCGAATCTAGACTTGAACCCAGGACTTCGTCCACGAAAGGCAAAGATCCTGGGTTCGAGTCCTGGTCCGCCACACGGTTTTCATCTTGCAGGAAGTTTCGGTTTCCGTTATTTACCGCAATTTTTATTTGTACCATCGTTTGTCTGTTTGAACATAAAATCATTATACTCCTCATATCTTCCCAGAAAATGAAAATCCATTTCGTCGTTACACCACACGAAACACACAGGAAGCATCGAATCTAATTAAGTGGAGAGGTGTGAATAAGAAGATGTATGGTGAACTATAATAAATCTGACAAATGTATTTCACTGTAGAATAAATTACGTGAAGGAGAGAGAGACGACGATTTTCGAAGATGCAGGCCTGCCAGACAATTCATTTAAGAACGTACTCACAACCTTTTCCTTAACACCACTGCTTATAAGCGCCGTAATTGAGCAGAGTGTGAAAAGCAGCTCGAATATAAGATTTGGTGTTGTTAAATGGAGCAGGAAAGGTCACTGGAAAACAGCTTATGTGCTTGTGGTTCAAGAACCTGTCAACTTAAGAAGACGTCGACCAAAGAGTGTAAAGCGCTTAGACGAGGCAGCCGATTTATTTTCTGGGCCTACCCTCCAGGGAGCTTAGCGGCTTCGCCGCAGCACAAGACGCGCACCTGCCTAAAGGAACCATGCGGAGACCTGATATTTATTACGATGGTAGTTGGCCGTTTGCGGGTAAGGCAGATCAATAGTAAGGAAACTACAATCCAATAAATTTAAAGCACTGATACCATCGATCTATCAGACTGTAAATAAATATCTTCCACTAAAAGCTCTGTTAGCTCCTTTGCCTCTTTTTTCCAGCAAAACTCTCATGCAATAAATCCTTGATGACGATTTAGGAGATGTCAAGGTGGAAATTCAAACCTAAAACACCACAGTTTTCGAGAATGAAGTACGGAATGGGCCTCGAGAAAAGTGTGATCGTTATTTTAAGTGATTTAGTTCTATAACATGATGTAGTTCTCTTCATCAGCAGATTAATGAAAGTGAAACGGGTGGCTTTGTTATAATTTACTGCATTTTAACGTGTGATCTGATCGTTGGTAATAGCGACACATTCTTCCGCCGATTTTCCTCGCGTTTGACAACCTACATGTCTGCAACAAACTTATATTCCTTATTAATTTATTCTTGATAATGTCTGGTTAAGCTCCGTGGTTGTGGATTAAATACTTTGAACAAATACAGCAGCCAGAAACTTTTTATGTACATTTATTTATGCGTAAATACTTTCTGGGATTTTACTCATCTCTAATTGGCGTAAAATATTTACCCTTATCAGCCAGAACATTATGACCAGCGACCTACTATCGGCATAACCCTGTCTGGGCGACTGCAGCATCACCTGCCGAGGAATGACTGGTAGTCAGACACACGCACGC
Organism: Schistocerca cancellata; assembly: GCF_023864275.1. Classification (NCBI taxonomy): domain Eukaryota; kingdom Metazoa; phylum Arthropoda; class Insecta; order Orthoptera; family Acrididae; genus Schistocerca; species Schistocerca cancellata. The sequence goes on from NC_064629.1 coordinate 758,948,509, forward strand.
TGTGTGTAGTATCAGTGAGCGCCCAGTCCGTGTGTTGAACAGGAAAGACGCTCGATCTGCCTGAGTTTGACTGAGGGCTGAGTGCGATGGCCCGGAGGTTCGGCACGAGCCTTTCGGAAACTGCACCATTTGTCGGTGTTCGAGGAGTGCTGTGGTTTCTTCAACACATAGTGAAACCAATGTGAAAAGACGTACAGACGTTGTAGGATTGGGCGACCATCCTTCATTAGAGATGTCGGACGCCGTAGGTTTGGCATCAGACTTTGTTGCTGAGAAAAGGACAAGTGTGTCTGAACACACAGTGCACCGAAAACTCCTAAAGGTGGGCCTCTGCAGCCGATGACCCATTCGTGTGCCAATTTTAACACCACGACATCGGCAACTACAACTGAAGTGGGTACGTGACCATCGGCACTGGACTTCGGCTCAGTGGGAGAGCGTTACGTGGTCTGATGAACCCTTACTTTCTTCACAATGCCGGTGGGAGGGTGCGAATCGATCGTCTTCCAGGGGAAGACACGTGTATCAGGAAACGGAGACAAGCTGGTGCCAGCTCCATTATACACTGGGGAACGTGCACGTAGGCATCCGTGGGTCCAATGGGGCTCGTGAAGACAATATGACGGCCCAGGTGTATCGTACGGTGGTTGTAGACCACGTATACCCCTTTGTGGCGATCATGTTTCCCTACTGCAGTGGCAATTTTCAGTAAGATGACGCCGGACGTCACAAAGCCAGGAGTGTCATGGAGTGGTACGAGGAACAAAGTGGCGAGTTCCAGTGGATGTGTTCCACCCCCTCCCCCAACTCACCAGATATGAAGCTGATCGAACACTTCTGGGATGTGATGGAAGGTGGCGTCAGAGGTCATCGCCCCCTCCCCGGAAGTTACGGGTTTTATGCGACTTGTGTGTGTAGATGAAGTGGCAACTCCATCCATTGACCTACCAAAGGCCACATCGCTTCCACGCCACGACGCATAGCCGCTGTTATAAGTGCCAGAAGTGCACATGCAGGCTATTAGATAGGTGATCACAATGTTACCGCTGATGAGTGTACCGGGTGATCAAAAAGTCAGTATAAATTTGAAAACTGAATAAATCACGGAATAATGTAGATAGAGAGGTACAAATTGACACACATGTTTGGAATGACATGGAGATTTATTAGAACCAAAAAAATACAAACGTTCAAAAAATGTCCGACAGATGTCGCTTCATCTGATCAGAATAGCAATAATTAGCATAACAAAGTAAGACAAAGCAAAGATGATGTTCTTTACAGGAAATGCTCAATATGTCCACCATCATTCCTCAACAATAGCTGTCGTCGAGGAATAATGTTGTGAACAGCACTGTAAAGCATGTCCGGAGTTGTGGTGAGGCATTGACGTCGGATGTTGTCTTTCAGCATCCCTAGAGATGTCGGTCGATCACGATACACTTGCGACTTCAGGTAACCCCAAAGCCAATAATCGCACGGACTGAGGTCTGGGGACCTGGGAGGCCAAGCATCATGAAAGTGGCGGCTGAGCACACGATCATTACCAAACGACGCGCGCAAGAGATCTTTCACGCGTCTAGCAATATGAGGTGTTTTTTTTTGGTTCTAATAAAACCCCATGTCATTCCAAGCATGTGTGTCAATTTTTACCCCTCTATCTACATTATTCCATGGTTTATTAAGTTTTCAAATTTATACTGACTTTTCGATCACCCGGTATATCGTCATTAATGCAGTGTTTTAGTTTCTGTATTCTAAACGCTGGAGCTGCCTTGTTAAACCGATAAAAACGTTGTATTAATGAAGATATAAATGTATTAGGTGTATTTAAGGTGGGTTTAAGGCTGAAATGCATCATTGCATAAATAAAACTGCGTGAAATGTGGCTGGTTGCTACATTGCCTCAAGTAATTATATTTTTTAATGTAATATATTTTCAGTTATCTCCATGAGTATTGCTCGTTGATAGAGTTCCAGTATATCTACAACGAATTTCGACGACTGCAGCGTGTCAGTTACAGTTTCTATGGGCCAGCGTTTGCATGTTCAGTACGTGGCTTCCTACTCGGTCCACCGCAGAACATCATTGCCTTTATTGCCCTCTATCGGTGCCCCATGCAAATATGGTAAATGTATGTTGGGTCACTATTAACGCTTTATGTTTTCCACAACTGTGTAGTGACAAACTACTGAGGGATGGGTTGCCGTGCTAGGAATTTTCTACCACTACTTGCTTCTTTTTCCTTTGGCAACGGTTTTATGAAGTGAAAAATGCCAAGTTCCAGGACCATCTTATAGTGCGGGACCCCCAATAACTGTCTGGATAAGTTGTATCCAAAGTAGGAGGAAGGTGAGGCCAAACCATCTTAAGAGGACCGTGTCTAATAACGAACGCACTTTCTTAGTCAGATTCTTTCCAGTGGATGTCAGTTTTACTTTAGCTACGGAGGCGGAGCAGGAGGCCCTATTGGAGGAGTATCATGTACACTTAATACACTACTGGCTATAAAAATTGCTACACCAAGGAGAAATGCACATGATAAACAGGTATTCATTGGACAAATATATTATACTAAAACTGACATGGGATTACATTTTCACGCAGTTTTGGTGCATAGATGCTGAGAAATCAGTGCCCAGAACAACCACCTCTGGCCGTAATAACGGCCTTGATTCGCCTGGGCATTGAGTCAAACAGAGCTTGGATGGCGTGTACAGGTACAGCTGCCCATGCAGCTTCAACACGATACCACAGTTCATCAAGAGTAGTGACTGGCGTATTGTGACGAGCCAGTTGCTAGGCCACCATTGACCAGACGTTTTCAATTGGTGAAAGATCTGGAGAATGTGCTGGCCAGGGCAGCAGTCGAACATTTTGTGTATCCAGAAAGGCCCGTACAGGACCTGCAACATGCCGTCGTGCATTATCCTGCTGAAAAGTAGGGTTTCGTAGGGATCGAATGAAGGGTAAAGCCACGGGTCGTAACACATCTGAACTGTAACGTCCACTGTTCAAAGTGCCTTCTATGCGAACAAGAGATGACTGAGACGTTAACCAATGGCATCCCATACCATCACGCCAGGTGACACGCCAGTATGACGATGATGAATACACGCTTCCAATGTGTGATCACGCGATGTCGCCAAACACGGATGCGACCTTCATGATGTAAACAGAACCTGGATTCATCCGAAAGAATTACGTTTTGCCATTCGTGCACCCAGGTTCGTCGTTGAGTAAACCATCGCAGGCGCTCCTGTCTGTGATGCAGCGTCGAGAGTAACCGCAGCCATGGTCTCCGAACTAATAGCCCATGCTGCTGCAAACGTCGTCGAACTGTTCGTGCAGATGGTTGTTGTCTTGCAAACGTCCCTATCTGTTGACTCAGGGACCGAAACGTGGCTGCACGATCCGTTACAGCCATGCGGATAAGATGCCTGTCATCTCGACTGCTAGTTATACGAGGCCGTTGGGATCCAGCACGGAGTTCCGTATAACCCTCCTGAACCCACCGATTCCATATTCTGCTAACAGTCATTGGATCTCTACCAACGCGAGCACCAATGTCGCGATACGATAAACCGCAATCGCGATAGGCTACAGTTCGACCTTTATCAAAGTCGGAAACGTGATGGTACACATTTCTCCTCCTTACACGAGGCATCACAATAACGTTTCACCAGGCAACGCCGGTCAACTGCTGTTTGTGTATGAGAAATCGGTTGGAAAGTTTCCTCATGTCAGCACGTTGTAGGTGTCACCACCGGCGCCAACCTTGTGTGAATGCTCTGAAAAGCTAATCATTTGCATATCACAGCATCTTCTTCCTGTCGGTTAAATTTCGGGTCTGTAGCACGTCATCTTCGTGGTGTAGCAATTTTATTGGCCAGTAGTATATATATATATATATATATATATATATATATATATATATATATATATATATATATATATATATATATATATATTTCGCAAGACACTTTATACTGTATAGTGGAAAGATCTTCGCAGCAATATTAGCGCATTCTGTCAAATTTAATGCCCGTATTGAGAGAGTCTATGTGGCGCTTTAAACAGTGTCAATTTATTCTCATGTTCCCTACGGTATATATGCGAAAGCAGCAGGTGAGTTGTCGGACAGTTTTCTTCGAATACAGATTATCTAAATTGACCCGAGATTGTTTCGGGACCGCTCCGTCGTATTTCTTCAAAGGAGTAAAATTTAAGTTCTCCTAACGTTTTGTTACAATTTCATACAAACTATACCGTCCTCTTACAATCCTCATACCTCCCTTAGAAACTTATCCTGTGTGATGTGCTCAAGAGGTACAGCACTATTCCTGTAGTTGGATACTATCGGCTTCGTCCTCCTTTTTATAGGTATTGTATTGTATTTACCTACACCTAAAGTGTACTGTCATTCATTAAGTGAAGTGTCAGGACTGGTGGTTTAACGGTAAAGCACGTGCCTGGAAACCGAAAGGTCGCGAAATCGAATTCCAGTCGGACCAAGGAAATTTCCAGTTTTCCTTTAATTTTGAGCAAAACTCTCAGTGATTTGAAGAGTCGCCAGGAATGACACTTGGTTTGGATTAAACGTTAACTTGAAGGTACCCTTCTCTGATTGAATAAGAGGGACACGCAAGTCGCCGAAGCGACGGCCAATTGAAAGACGCACTTCGGTATTGAGCAACTCGAAACTAAACCAAATGAAAAGTTGCCCAAGTTTCCCTGCGTACGATTGTCCGATGGCGATACTTCTTCGCTGTACACAACAGCGTTGTCAGTAAACAAAGTTACAACGCTGCTGTTCTTATCAGAAAATTCGTTCATGTGCACTCAGAAAATTAGAGAACATATTTACAATTTCTATGTTGCTTCTCCTTTTGTTCAACATTCGAACACGGTCTGGATCGTATTAATTAAATATTCACGGAGTTAATAACATCTCTCCGAATGTAGTTTGTGTGATCGTATCGCGATTAGTATTTCACGACGTACTACAGATGTTCATAGAAACTTCGCTTAAATCTGCAACTAAAGCTTGATAGGATATGGAAGAAATTAGTCATGTCTTTTGTAAGGGAAACGCACCGGTATTTGCCCTGACTGAGAGACCGTAGGAACCTAAATATCTGTGGTCGGACGAGGAGTTGAACAATACTACCACTGAAAGCGAATCCATTGTGTTAAGCACTACGCCACATCACTGGGTAGAGGGAGTACTTTATACTGAAGCCACAGTAGAGTCATACTAGTGGTAGACTTGGTGATAAGTAATCTTTTTAAATGTTAAGTCATGCTGGGTCATGGGCAAAATGATGAATTTATCACCTGTTAACAAAGATCCGATTATCCGGAAAATTCACACAGATAAGAGATGACTAGCTTCTGTTTTTGCAATAGAAATGAGTAAATACTAGTGGTTGATGACTGTTCAGCATCCGCGAAAGTTCTCTGTGGAGTCTTAGTGCGATGCGTTATAGCATCGCTGATGTTCTCAGAGTACATACTCGTACATGCATTATCACGTGACACCATCACGACTGTCACAGAATTAGCAAGACGTGCGGTTGTCTGCAGAAAATGATCATCGCAATGCGATCACAAGGAAATGTAAGACGACTTGAACGGTATTCCCACTTGATGTACTAAATAACAGCCATTAAATATTCACACATAAAATTTTTTTTTGCGTCACCCCGGTTCCTAGAACTCCTGAAGATAGACGTTGACTATGGATATTGTATCATAGACTCAGTCCCTTTGACAGTTCAGAGAGCCGACTGCTTTGGCCGAGCGGTTCTAGGGGCTGCAATGGTCGCAGGTTCGAATCCTGCTTCAGGCATGGATGTGTGTGATGTCCTTACGTTAGTCAGGTTTAAGTAGTTTCTAAGTCTTGGGGACTGATGACCTCAGATGTTAAGTCCCATAGTGCTTAGAGCCGTTTGAACCATTTGAACTGTTCAAAGATGACACTAAACCCACCCAAAAATGTAAACAACTATGCATGAGCAGCGCCTATTAGACGGAGTGGGTCCGACAGCCGATCAGTTCCAGTCACTCCACCAGGAAGGAGGTACACGGCTCGTGTTGTCTGTAGTTCAACCATGCCTAGACAGTCAATACCGCAGCTCGATCGCGTCCACTTTGTTACTTTGTGCCAGGAAGGGCTCTCAAAAAGAGAAGTGTCCACATAACGTAGAATACAAGTAGGTTTCCATTTGGATGGAGCCAGATGAAAACCTACTTGTTTTCTACGTTATGTGGATGATACGTTCGTGTTCTGGCCCCATGGAGCATGCTCCTAGACTTCCTTACACACCTGAACTCCATATATTCGAATACCAAATTCACTATTGAGACCGAAGCAGAAGAAAGATTACTATTCCTGGAGGTCATGGTCAAAGGAAGAACGGATGGCACCCTGGGCCACGGAGTATACAGGAAGAAAACGCACACTGACCTGTTTTTGCAAGCGGACAGCTGCCACCACCCTGCGCAGAGGTATGGGGTGCTAAAAACACTGGTGCACAGGACGCGCACCATCTCTGACGCAGAAAATCTACCCCAAGAGCTGGAACACCTCAAAAATGTATTCCGGAAAACCGGGTACTCAGAATGGCAGATCAGACGCGATCTCCGCCCCACGTCTACAGTAGAGCGTGTGGAGGCGGAAGAAGTCACAGAGAAAGAGATAGCCACTGCCTATATACCGTATACTGGCGCACTATCGCGGAAAATAGGACGAATGTTGAGGAAACACCGAGGAGGAACTGTCTTTTCCCCACCAAATCAAAAGCGAGCATTATTGGGAAGTGTCAAAGACGATCTCGGTTTGCGGAAGGCCGGCATATACCAGATTCCGCGTCAATGTGGGAAGACTTATATTGGATAGACAGTGCGCACCATCGAAGATCGTTGCCGAGAACATCAGAGACACACTCGACTTGGGTACCCCAACAAGTCGGCACTGTTTGTCCGAAAATCACCAAATGGACTACCAACATACCAGAGTCTTGGCACAGACATCTAAATACCGGGACAGTGGCGTTAGAGAATCGTCAAACTTTATTGCGGCTACAACCTCAACAGGGCATGGGAACCAGCATTGAGTCTAATTAAAAAGACGTTCATCAAAGAAAACGAACGGGCGACTAGGCGGACGAGGCAATTACACCGACGCCACCACAGTTGCCGACGCCAGCATCTCAGCGACCGCTGACGCGCGGGCGCGGACCGCGGAGAGAACGCCTCGCGAGGGGAGGGGATTTAATACGGCCGCCCGCCTCAGGATCTCAGTTCGTCAGCGCACCTGACGATGGCGACATGTCTCATCGCCAAAATATTGTGCCCATTGGATACTATGGAACGGCAGTACACCCGTGGACTGTTCGAGCAAGAAATACGCCGGGAGAAACTAATGAATCACAGGGAAAACACTAGCCACCAGAAGAAGAAGAAGAAGAAGAAGTTGTTACACAGGTTCCTGCTTCACTTCTGACAGTAATGTGTTCTGAGTTTCTCACGGTCGCAGAAGCAGCTTTCCCAACAATATTTTTTTAACTGTCAAGGTTCTCACTGGTGTTTATGCCAGTAGGGTGTAACTTATTTCAATAGAGTCACAGGATTCTCACAAATATGATAGGTCATATGCTCTAATTAAATAATTGCGTATCAGCTATGGATTATGTATTATCATTATTTGGAATTCTTTAGCAAGTTTTCATAAATCGACACGTCAGTGATGACATCGATTTGTCATTCACGTACATTACTTTCGTGCTTGTATTCTAAGAAACCACATGACTGGGTGTATTATCATTGACGTACGAGATCATGTTAAAAAGTAATGCCTCTGAAATTTTATGTGAAAATTATTTAAGATGCCGGCCTGTGTGGCTGAGCGGTTCTAGGCGCTTCTGTCTGGCACCGCGCGACCGCTACGGTCGCAGGTTCGAATCCTGCCTCGGGCATAGATGTGTGTGAGGTCCGTAGGTTAGTTAAGTTTAAGTAGTTCTAAGTTCAAGGGGACTGATGACCTCAGATGTTTAGTGCCATAGTGCTCAGAGCCATTTGAACCATTGTTTAAGGTGCACTATCCATGCTTAAAAATTCGTTGAGGTGTGTTAAAGGCTTCGATTCAGCCATTATTAAAAATAGAAGTACTCAAGATTAAGTTTACTTGAACGTAATTAGAGGCAAGGTAGAATACCGGGCATGCCGAGTGAAAAGGAAGGAATTGATCGCTTCCTTCTCAAAGCAACCACCTGGGTCTTTCACTTGAAAGGACTAAAGAAAATTATATAGACCCAGATCTGGATGGCGGAAGTGCTGTTTTTCGTAGTAGTTTTCACTCTTACTACCAGATGACATTAACTAAGACTTCAGAGTAGCATTAAACTCAGAAAACAGCCGAACCGTTACATTGAAACACCGCTAAACATGTTCGCTAAAGGTGTTGGCTAAGCGTTTTCCGATTGTAATAGCTGCAGAGCAAATAGTCAGTTCCAAGTGTCGTGTACACCGTACTTGAGTCGCACGCTGAGAACCATGCATGCTGCTTGTAACACCTGAAATTCGCTGGCTGCTCTGCCACTACAATTAATCCGAAGATGTCCTATAAGTGAACGAAACAGGATAGCTATTGTGAAAATGATGTGGCAACAAACTTTAGTGAAAACACTTTGGTTTTTCAGTTGTCTTGTGCTTATTATCTTCTTAGTACGTCGAGCCTTCATAGATTTTCCTAATTAGTGCGTCGTTCATTAGTTTTCGAGAGTGGTGACTTACAATTTACCCATTTATATTATTTGACTATCTCTTCAATTTTCTTTTAATACCGCGTCAGTTTCTGTCTGTTGTGAAACGTTTACTTAACTGTTTATAAAAAGAGACATGGCTCTGGACAATATGTGGCTGCATTATGCGAAACTATCCGCCTAGGGTCTAATAGATCTAATTATTTCCCAGCAGTGTCTCCTGAATCTGAAACTAATTTCTAGCAGCGATAGGCGACCATCTTCGCACTCGTTTCCGTCAAGTGTTTCAGTGTGGACTAACTTCGTCATTCGTGTTCCTTTAATTGAAATGACATCTATTTGATTTTTCTCTTGGCCATCGAGCACCCACCTTGGAAATACTCGGCATGGATGGTGTTACAAAAAAAAAAAAAAAAAAAAAAAAAAAAAAAAAAAAAAAAAAAAAAAAAAAAAAAAAAAAAAGGTTCAAATGGCTCTAAGCACTATGGGACTTAACTTCTAAGGTCATCAGTCTCCTACAACTTAGAACTACTTAAACCTAACTAACCTAAGGACATCACACAAATCCACGCCCGAGGCAGGATTCGAACCTGCGACCGTAGCGAACTCGCGTTTCCAGACTGAAGCGCCTAGAACCGCTCGGCCACTCCGGCCGACGATGTTACAAAACTCCCATGTTATTTCTCTTTCCTTAGTCAATAATCCAAAATGTTTTTCAGCTGTGTGTAATTCTATATGAACTACATGTTTATTTGTGCCCCTTCTCGCTTAAAGTGTCTCCAAAAATTTCTCAATCTATTCTGATGTTAGAGTACAGTATGCAAACTAAATTGCTCGATTTTCAGTGTCCCAAACAGAATCCTGTTAATTATGGTTTAGTAGCCGAAAACTTCATCCATTATAATACTGTTATCTTTTGTCGTTGCTAATTTGACAGAGCACAGTTACACCAATTTATTAACTTTCCTTTTAGAGAAATGAAATACGTGCAAATTTTGAAATGAGTCTGAGAAATGCTTGTGATTAAAAACTAATTACCTGGAGCCTTTCTGCTTTACTCGAGTACTGTAAATTATAGACACATTTTGATCATATACTGGTATCATAGCTGTTTCCTATATTCATGCACAGTTAATTGGTCGTTATCACACGTGATTCCAGAGTTGCAGCGCCAACTGGAAGCCGTGTGTAGGATAGTGTGATAAATTAATTTATAGCACTCTGCATGTTGTTCTCTCGGGTATCTATCTTCCTCTTGGAATTATTAGGGAAACCCTAAATTAGTATTTGTCACCCATGTAGGGTAAAGTTTCGTTAGTCGTACCACAGTGTAAGTCGTACTCCAGTAGTACCTGATCTCACGTTTTTGAGATGCGACCTCAAGTGGTTTACAATTGGGATAAACAGTCATGCTAGTAAGCAAACACACCGCTGGGTGTCTTGACAGAAAAATAATTAACAATCAAGTTTTTTGACTGTGTTTATTACTTTGTTTCACTCATTTGTTAACAGATTCAGAAAAGAATATGACGACAAATAATTGTTTTATGTAACGTCTAGTTTTGTGGTTCTTTACCATTTATTTAAGCATAATCAAACCGTAGAAGATTTTCAGGTTATGCCTGTGGTTGTGGTTGTGTGTTAAAAGTCTCACTCACTAAGCTCTAGTTGTGGAGAATTTGTTAAACGTACCGGTAGACTTAGATGGTGATGGAAATTACGTACCAACTAAAAATTGCTTGTCTCAGCTGATCAATATAACGAAGAGAGCGTACAGTAGGTGGAAGCAGAAGGATATGGACGAAGCTATACTGAAAAATCGGAATGTTGAAATTTGATCTAATGACACTTGTACCAAAACCTACTCTGCGTCTCTCATTTGAAGGATTTACATTAAACATCAAAATTTGGGAGACCTTACGGTATGACAGCAGAGATGGAAGATGAATTATCAGAGCATATAATTAATTTAGCGTTCAGTTTCTTCGGAGTAACCATTACCGAATTAAGGAAACTTGCCTACCAACTTGCTGAGAGATTTCATCTACCACATCGCTCTCATAAAGAAAAAAAGATAGCCGGTAAATAATGGTATTAGAAGTTTAATGAAAGATCATACAACTTTGTCCTTGCGACTTTCCGAAGCAAAATCGATGGCATGAAGGAAGGGCTTAATAAAGAACGTGTTAATGAGTTTTTTGATAAATATGTGGGAATAATACATGAACATAAGATTACTGTTGACAAAATTTACAACGTGGATCAAATCTCATTATCCACAGTTCACAAACAGTCTAAAGTAATTGTCTGAAAAGGCAAACAGCAAATGGAAGCGGAGAAAGGGGTCCTACAACGACATGTGTATGTGCAATGATTACAGCAGGCGAATTCCTGCTTCCGATGTTAATACTTAAACGCAGCAGAATGCATGATGTCGAAAGAATGGGAGTTTCACCAAACACAGCATTTGGAGCTCGACAAATGGATGACATTAGAACTCTTTGTCCGATGGCTAGAAATTTTCACAAAATGTACAGAAGTTTTACTGGATGGTCATAGCACACACGCAAAAAATTCAAAGGCAGTTCAACTGCCTCATGATTATAGTACGATCATGCTATCATTTCCTTCTCACACGGATTATCGTCCGTAGTCACTGAACAGATTGTTCTTGAAACACTAGGTAACAAACACAATGAAGCGGCATCTTCGTGGCTACTTTCAAATCCTGACAGTGTCACAGAACAACCTAACGTTGCAGAACTCCTGGGTAAAGATCAGTTTGTATGGACATAGCACTAAAACTTTTTTAAGGCAACAGGCTTGCGGCCATATGATAGAAATGTCGTCAAAGAAGAGGTCTTCGTAGCTACTAATGTACACATTGTTAATCACTCAGACTAATTGTCGGCAGATCAAACTGAAGCAAAAACGTCAAAACATGGAAGGCCACCTAACATTGCAGGACAGCTCAATGATTAGTCTGGAGCTTCTACAATGTCTCAACAATGTGGACCCGCAAGCAATATTACAATTGTTATCGAAATTAAAAGTCAACAGATAAAATCTCACTTGAATATTTTACCTCCTATCCCATGTATTACGAAAGCTATCAAGAAAAATACGGAACGACCTATACCAACATTGGAGCTAACATCGAGTCCTTACAGAAAAGAAATACAAGTCATACAAAAGGCAAATAAAATGGAAGAATCCTGTGCAAAACTTATAAAAAAGAAACAGATAGATGAAAACGTTAAGAATGAAAAACTAGAGGGCAGTCAACTGGTTATGTCAGCTGTGTAAAGAAGATCGAGAAGAAGACATTATTCTGTGTATGAAATATAAAGGTTGGGTACATGACCTACGTGCTGGCGTGGAAACTAAAATTAAGAAATATTTCTGTGGTATCTGCTATAAACCAACAGATTTTCGATATACCAGTTTGCCAGTTTAAGCAATTTGTTAAGACTTTATGTTTAGTTTCCTACGTATAATTTCATTACTTATAATTATATATGTGACGTTACGTTTATAATTTCTTACTGAGACGTTTTGTTACATTATTCCATGGATTTATTATATCGTTGCTGACTTCTTATCCTAAGTACGACTTAGCCTATAGGGGATACGAATTAGGAAACTAGGATACTTAATCGTGCCGAAGGTACAGATTTGAAAAACGTTGAAAATTCATTTTGAGAAAAGATTTTTGTAATTGTGTGGAAGATAGTTGATAGTTTAAAAAACGAAGATTCATTGTAAGCAAAACAAACTGTGTTATTTAAATTACCCTACCAAATACAGTAATTCTCCCTTAAGCGATAGAATTTGAGCAACCTTGCTTTACATCTTTATCCTAAAACTGGAGAACGATTACTTCTTTGTCTGTGTGTCATTAACGATAAAACTGCTGTGCTACATGAATCTATTCTATGTGTGTTATCCTTTTCTCACATTGCCACATCAGCTGAATTCCTGCTGATAACACCCGTCTGCTCCATACTTGTTGTTACGGCCCATTAGCATCTTTTAACAGACTTAGTGTGGTAAGTTCCTGTGGGACCAAACTGCTGAAGTCATCGGTCCCTAAGATTACACACTATTTAATCTAAATTAAACTTAATTACGCTAAGGACTACAGACACACACCTATGCCCGAGGGCGGACTCGAACCTCGGACGGGGAGAGCCTCGCGAACCATGGCTAGGCGCCTCGACCGCGAGGCTACCCCGTACGATCCATAAGGTTATTGAGAGGGAATCTACGGAAAGGATGTACATATAGTGTAACTTTGGGGTTACCGCCCTGGATTATTATTACCGGGTATGTGATCCGTGTACCCAGAGTTAATGTTTCCACACACTCGAGACTCGTCTTACTTAAAGACTTTCGTTTGTGACGTGGGCCCTTCGTCAGCAACGCAACTGCAGTCAACTCGGAGAGGTCCTAACAAGATTTGCGCACTCATCCTTGACACAAAACTTTTCCGATACAAGTGAAATGTTTCCTGGTACTTGCCTAAGGACACAGGAACTCGCTACCAAAATTACAGAGTAGTTTCTTTTCTTGTTCGTTTCGGCGAACCTTGTCACAACGGAAAAATCTGCCCATTTCGAAATGCGCCCAAAATAATCTCGATTTTGTAATTTAACGGCACGCATTGGGAGTATAAATCAGCAACAAACGAATAAATTAGTTGATCAGCTGCAATAGTCTCAATTTCTTAAGTGTCGCCTTAGCAGTCCTTTGTCATTTATTTCAGCAAGTTGTTTGCAGTTGAATGCTGAAATGGCTACAAATTTTTATCAGTATCAAGCTGCGGCAATTGTGTAAGTTGATGAATATAAAACGGCTTGCCTCAGTGCCGTTTCAAAAGATGCTTTGACTAGTTATCGCCACATTCTCCCGTAGACACATTAACATTAATATTTTTATGTATATTAACATGTTTTGACCTTTACTGGCATGCAAAATTAAATTTAATTATTAGTAGAGCAAAAATCACATATTTCAATTACATGTACTCGTTTGATATCAATGGTCGTCCATCATAATCATCAAAATGAAATAAATAGCATGTCGACTAAACTCTGAACATCTACTTTGTTTACCAAGTATTCGGGCAAGATACGTTTTGAAATACAAAGAAACAGTGGAAAACATAAGTGCGTTAAATGGTTTAATACTATTTTTACTTTGTCTTCGTTGTACAAGATGTCTTTTTAACGGCTTAATATCGGTAATTATCTACTGTTTTACCTAAGTTAACTGTGGTATATTCTTAGTTTGTTATGTATTGTAATTTATATGAGTCTGTGATAATTTGAACCTTGAACCATTGCTTGCAGCTGAACTTCTCTCCAAAAGGCCACGTTTGTATCTGAGTAGACTCTCGAAATATTTTGATCGAATAAAACAGAACATTCTTATGCAAGACATCATCTATGCTATGTTTATTTACAGTTGCATTTTAGTGCATTCCCTCCATTTTTTATTATTTATGGAATGCCACTTTCTAACATTTTTGGTTCTTTCCTGTATTGTAATACTGCCCTTTTCGGAACGCTGCTAAAATAAATCTCCATTTTGGAATTTAACAGAACTTATGGAAAGTATAAATCATGTTATTGAGATGGTATCTATGGAAAAAGAGTACATATAGGGTATCGCAGCTCCACCCATGAACCATTGACCTCGCTGAAGTGGGATGACTTGTGTGCCTCAACGATACAGACAGGCTTGCCGTAGGTGCAACAACAACGGAGGGTATCTGTGGAGAAGCAACACGAACCTGCGATTTCTGGAGGTGGAATCAGCCTTTCCAGTAGCTGCAGGGACAACCGTGTGGATGGTGGATTCATCGGGCCTTGTAACACTAGCCAATATGCCGTCTCTGTGCTGGTACAACGAACGACTGAGAACAAGGGGAAACTACAGCCGTAATAATAATGAATGACGAAATAGAAATGTGGGTAAACTCCGGGGAACAGGATAATGAACTCATTACTTTAGCCAAGATAGACGCGAAGCCACAAGCCATCACAATTCATATGTCAGCTAGCCACCGAAGATAAAGACATTGCAGGAATAAATAATGTAAGACAAGAAAATATTCTGATAGTTAAGGGACACGAAAATTAAATTGTATTTAGGGTTGGAATTCGACAGTAGGAAAAGGAACAAAAGAAAAAGCAGTATGAGATTATTAACTGGGTGAAAATACTGAATTAAGAAACCACCAGGTAGAATTTTGTACGGAACATTATTTACTCATTACTAACATTTAGTTTATGAATCATACAAGACGGCTGTGTTCGAGAAAGAAACCTAGAGACATACGAAGGTTCCAGACTGATTATATAAAGCTAAGACAGAGATTTCAGAACCAGATTTTGATATGTAAGACTTTCCAGGAGCAGATGTGGAATCTGATCATAGTTTATTGCCACGAACTTAAATTTAAAACTTAACAAACTGCTAAAAGTTAGGATATTAATGAGAAAGGACATGAATATCTTGAACGAACCAGAGATTATTGAGAATTTTAGGCGCTACAATCTGGAACCGCGCGACCGCTACGGTCGCAGGTTCGAATCCTGCCTCGGGCGTGGATGTGTGTGATGTCCTTAGGTTAGTTAGAGCGGTTAAGTAGTTCTAAGTCTAGGGGACTGATGACCTCAGATGTTTAGTCCCATAGTGCTCAGAGCCATTTGAACCTTTTTTTTTATAATTTTAGAGGAAGATTTGGACAATGTTTCTCTGAAACACAGGAAGGAAATACGGTTGGAAACCAATCCATTACTTTGAGAGATGGCAGTGAAGGCTGCAGACGATCAAATCGATAAAAATTTTTTCCAATCTAGGGATTGATCGACGAGAGGATATGGAAAAAATGGGTGTAATGAACTTATGTCGGGAAATGGATGGTTTTCGTGACAGACACCATTCATTCAATCATATTTTGTTACAGAGACTGCGATCTAATACGCATTGTACCACGCAGCCACAGTAACAGTACGCATGATTTCCTCCTAGAAGGTGGTACAGTTCCTTATACGTCATGCCCTAGCGCTGTCTCCTGCCACAGTAATTGGTAATTTTGTGTCCGAGTCACTTCTCTTGCTGACCAACCTTGTAGTGGATGTGATACAGCGTTGTACACAATGGCCCCGTATTCGATTCAAGAGCTTGACGACGTGGTGTTTACTTACGAAAGGGCAAGTGGTAACAGGCTGCGGGCAGCAAGATTTTATCAGCAGACCTATCCTCGCCGACAACAGCCACAACATTCAGTGTGTACAACAGTGTTTCACCGTTTGTCTGAAACAGGGCCTTTTCAAAAAGCAGTAAATCATGAAGGACGTACCAGAAATGTTCGAACACCAGAGTTAGAGTAAAATCTGATTAACACTGTGGAAGGCGACCGCCGTGTCAGTAGCACGCAGTTGGCCGGCCAGTACAGGGTGAACCAGACGAATGTATGGAACATTCTAAGTGACAACTGTTAATATTCGTATCACTTACAGCGTGTGTAGGGCTAACTAGCAACAGACTTTCCACGTCAGGAGCAGTTTTGTCACTAATTTCTTCATCAGGCCCCCTATGGTATGGTGACAGCGAATCATCAGCATCGGTGCAGCGGGAATGTGTGGGCCGGGATAACTGGCGACCGCATTTTGGGACCAGTCTTCCTTCCACTTTGATTAAAGTTCGAATAGCTGGCTGGCTCTCCTGAAAATATCCGTACTACTAACGGATTATCGTCTACTCACTGGGCCTTGTTGCGACACAGGTCTTGCAGTGCTCTGTCAAAGTCATCTCTCAGAATCATAATCATCTCTCATTACATCTTCATCTACTTCCACTTTCGGCTCTACAATATGATGTTCAAGTCTTTACCCTTGTTTAACTCCTCTATATATTCCTTCTACCTTTCAGCTTTTCCTTCTTTGCTTACTACTGGCTTTGCACATATATGCAGCAATTTCTGTTTCTTTCATGTTGTTGTTGTGGTCTTCAGCCCAGAGACTGGTTTGAAGCAGTTCTCCATCCTACTCTATCCTGTGCAAGACTCTTCATCTCTGTGCGGCTGATCCCGGCGGAGGTTCGAGTCCTCTCTCGGGCATGGGTGTGTGTGTTTGTCCTCAGGATAATTCAGGTTAAGTAGTGCGTAAGCTTAGGGACCGATGACCTCAGCAGTTTGGTCCCATAACACTTTACCACAAATTTCCAAAAAATTTCTTCATCTCAGAGTAACTACTGCGACCTACATCCTTCTGAATCTGCTTTGTGTTTTCATCTCTTGGACTCCCTCTCCGATTTTTACCCGCCACGCTTCCCTCCTGTACAAAATTGATGCCTGAGAACGTGTCCTACCAACTGATCTCTTCTTTTAGTCAGGTTGTACCACAGGTTTCTCTTCTCCCTAGTGCTATTCCGTGCCTCCTCATTAGTTATGTGATCTATCAATGTAATCTTCAGTATTCTTCTGCAGCATCACATTTCAGAAGCTTCTATTCTCTCCTTGTCAGAATTATTTATCGTCCATGTTTCATTTCCAGACATGGCTACACGCCATACAAATAGTTTCAGAAAAGACTTCCTGACACTTAAATATATTCTCGATGTCAAAAAATTTATTTTCTTCAGAAATTATTTCCTTGCCATAGCCAGTCTATATTTTATATCCTCTCTACTTCGAACATCGTCAGTTATTTTGCTTCCCAGCTAGCAAAACTCATATACTACTTTATTGTCTCATTTCCTAATCTAAATCCCTCAGCATCACTATATTCCACTAACTTCGTTTTGCTTTTGTTGATGTTCATCTTATATCCTCCTTTCAAGACACTGTCCATTCCATTCAACTGGTCTTCTAGGTCCTTTGCTGTTTATGACAGAATCAGAATGTCGTCGGTAAACCTCAAAGTTTTTATTTATTCTCCACGGATCTTAGTTCCTACTCCAAATATTTCTTTTGTTTCCTTTATTGCTTGCTCAGTTTACAGATTGAATAACATCGGGGATAGGCTACAACTCTGTCTCACTTCTCTCCTAATAACGACGTCCTCCTGAGTAGTCCCCGCTCGGATATCCGAATGGGGGTCTATTTTATCATCGGAATATTTTACTCGAGAGGACGCCATCATCACTTAACCATACAGTGAAGGTGCATGCCCTCGGGAAAAATTACAGCTGTAGTTTCTCCTTGCTTTGTAGTACCAGCACAGCAAGGCCGTTTTGATTGACGTTACAAGGCTAGATCAGTTAATCATCTAGACTGTTGCCATGCAACTGCTGCTTGCATAGCTTTCTATGATGCACCTATTGGCGATGTCTGTCTTTCCCCTTGCTACACGTGCTTATGAAGTTTATTCTTTTTGCATTCCTGCTTTACTGAGCGAGGTAGCGCAATGGTTAGCTCTCTGGACTCGCATTCGGGAGGACGACGTTTCAATCTGGTCTCCGGCCGTCCTGATTTAGGTTTTCCGTGATTTCCCTAAATCGTTTCAATCAAATGCCGGGATGGTTCCTTTGAAAGGGTACGGCCGATTTCCTTCCCAATCCTTCCTTAATCCGAGCTTGTGTTCTGCCTCTAATGACCTCCTTGTCTACGAGACGTTAAGCACTGATCTTTTCCACCTCCATTCCTATTTAGTCACTCTGCTCGTTGTGTCAGTCTCATTTTTTGTCGTTTGTATTACCTCCAAGCTGCTTCATTTGATGCATGTTTAATATTTTCTATTTTCTTCAATTAAACTCAATATCTCCGACGATATCCAACGATTTCTACTGAATCTTGAGTTTTTATCTTTTTGATCCTGTGCTGCCTTCATTATTTCATGTCTCAAGGCTAGCCATTCGTCTCCTACTGTATTCCCTTAGCCCGTTGCATTCGATTGTTGCTTAATGCTTCCTCTGAATCGTTCAAGTACACCTGGTTTTTTCATCTTATCCAGATCTCATCTCCTTAATGTCCTCCCTTTTTGCAGTTTAGTAACAGGTGCAAACATGTAACTCTTTTGTATCGGTTGTGAATTAATAGTTGCCACTATTTAAGTTCGAACCTACGTATAATCCTTTTACCAACTGCCAAAAATATATTCTCAACGATATCACTTAACAGAGTACGATCTACTATTCACTGTCAAAACTGGGTGAATAATAACGTGGGTTTAGAAACGGCAGATCTTGCTCAGAACAGATTTTCAACCTGAAATCCGTCATTTGTTCCAGGCTGATACTCTCAAAAGACATAGTTGTAACACTTACTAATTTCAGAAAAGCCATTGACTCATTCACACTGAAACTTTAGATAAAATAATCCGTGAATTTGTGGGTAAACTAATTTGACACAAAAGTAAAATGTATGGATGGAATATCTCCACCTTTTAGAATAACTGCAGGCGCCAGGAAAGGCAATGGATTCTCTCCACGGCTTATCAATTGTGTCAGGATGGAAACTGTATGAATTAAGAATGAAAGACTGAAAGAATCCAAAATATCACCACTGGTGCTAGGGAGAAAGAACAAAGGTGTTGCAATAAACAGGTCAGTATTTGCACTTTCTGAAAACCTGAGAGAAGCAGTAGCACAAGTCAATTTTCTGAAAGAGACAGTCAACATGACAGACTTAAGAATCCCTGAAGAGCAAACAAAATTCATGACTAAAAACTGATCCAGACACTTAATAACAGATATTGGACAGACCACAAAGCTAAAAAATATTCAGATATTTGGGGGATACTATTCAAGGAAGCAGTTTAGTAAAATCTGATTCATTGGAAAGGAGACACAAGACGGGAAAAGTGTGTAGCATAACTAAGAATACCTGTAACAAAAAGTGCTTATCTAAGAAACTTGAAGTAAAGCACTATAGCAAAATAGTGAAACCATGCTGTTTAATGTCGAGCATCAAATGAAAATCTCGATAAATAAAAAAAAGTTATATGGAAGATATTGAGTCCTCAGAAAAATGCAGAAATTTGGAAACTAAGAAGAAACAATAAAATTTATCACAGCGTGGATAATATATCAGAAACAATTCGGAAGAGCACATTACTGTTTCGGAGACATGTTTACAGAACGGACAAGAACAGGCTCATCAATCAGATCTTCAAATATCTTTGGAAAACTAAATCAACAGCAACCTGAATTTAGGAGGTTAGGAAACACTTTGAAAGGAATAATATAAGAGAAGAACTATTGGAGAGATTTTTAGGGAAAAAGTTTTATAAATGGAAAGATTCCAAGGCATGAGGGAAAAAACCTGCCACAAAGTTGTATTAAGACAGGAAAAACAAATATAATGAAATAATGAAGGAATACTGGAAGAAAAAGAAAGTACAACAAGGGATTAAGAATGGAAGTGAGAACGTGGGCATTCGAAGGCCATTACGGAACTAGAAGACTGTACACAATAATAATCGATAAACATGTGTTTGTAGCTCGAGGCGAAACCGCAATAATCTCCTAACATCGGATTACGGAGTAAATAGTCAAATATTACAGAAAGGAGCAGTCTGTGGCTCTCATTACGAATTTATTAAAGCATTTCGTTATTGTCGTTACTACGTTTGTTCAATATCCACGGAACTGGCAAACTTACCGCGTCTTAGGTGGGTCAAGACTTTTCTGAATTATTTATCGTTTTCATATTTCGGCAGTAGATCCAATAAGTTAGCAATCGACGTTCGTATCGACAGTGAAAACAACAGTTTTCTAGAAGCAGACGAACTGCCACGAAGAGAACTGACTGTGGCCTTTAATGGAAAACGTGTCGGCGTCGGACATATTAGCATTAGGTACTCCAGGGAAATCAAGAGCCCTAAACCACACGATTCCCAGAAAAGGATTGCTGTGTCACGTTTGTGTTGTTGGTTTGGTCATAGTCGCAGAGCGAATAAATACAACGGCGAAATGAAATCTAAGTAAGACGACGTGTATCGTGCTAGGTAGAAGCTGAAAGACATACCACCAGGTTGTTATCATGAAGATATTCTGCAAACTATTCTGGTATTGCTGTTGTAATATACTTGTACACTCTTTGTAGTACCCATAATAATATTCTGTAAAGAAATGCTTTAAAAATGTACTGAAATATAAATGGTAGAAATGAGGGTATTTAAAGGATCGCCCTCCACAATTTGAGAATCCAGCAAAATTTTTTTATATTGTATTGTTAGTCGCGTGAATTATGTATAAAAATCGTTCATTTTATTTTCATGGCTTAAAACGGATTTCCGATATTACATATTAACACAAATAAATCCTTGCATAGTGGTGAAAACGACAAGAATTACGGTTTCCATATGAAAAGTTGCTACAATAAACTCTATTTCTTCCCGTGAGTTAAGCCTCGTTATGGCATATTTGAAAGAAAAGTGAGGTAACATTTCGAATCCGTTCTGAAGCTGGGAATATTCCCACACTGACGCACACACTTGTTACACGGCCAGAAATTCCAGGAGTCGCCGAACTGAGGCATACTTCAGGGCTTTCAGCTGTCAGCCTCCACAGCTTTCGCCCGTTAAGCAGCAAAAGGGAGGTGTGGTCAAACTGCCAAGTGGAATTCTGTGTCTGTGGCCTTCCAGGATGTTAGCCTCCCAGAGGCTGTTGCAGATCGTCACGAAAATTCCACAGCTACACATCGCGGACTGTATTCTAGCAACGCTAGCTCGAAACTCAGCATTTGTTAGTATCATGCACAGTCATTGTCTTATTTCTGTTTTTATTGAAAATAGAATTATAAATATTTAATCTTCTCATTCATTATAGACTCATTTTACGAGAATCAAATGGGTCTATACAGTTGGTTTCAGAATTGTTTAGCAATTTAATGTGGATTATTCAGATTGTGGTACCATTATTATTAAAAAACATGTACCGTATATTAAGATTTCGAAGCCAAAATACGACATAAATCCACAGTGTTTTGATGAAGTTTACGTTGGATTAACAGTAGACCGCTGGTCTAATTGATTTCATAGTGGTCTGTTAGCATTCACGATGATTCAAGATGAGAATGGTCGGAAACGTCAAACGTAAACATAAAATATGTGCTGTTGAGAAAGATGTTCCTATGATACACAGAAAACTTCTAGATGTGCTTGAGATTTCGCTAGTATTCAGAACTCTCATGAATGATAGCCAAAAAGAGATCAATCTAAAGCGTAGTTATAATTAAACTTTCACTGCTTGAGAGGGCTTCCACGAAAAATGAGTGATCCCAGGACAATGAAACTTAGTAGAAACATTTGTAAGGACATTTGGAAGAGAAATAACGAATAAACTATTGAGAGAAACATTTTAATTTCCACATGAGAGGGTTAAAGACTTATGATCTGGGTGATAACGCAATTTGGATCAATCGTCCAATAATGTGGTTTGCTTCTGAGAGAGGCCGACAGTCACTTGCGCCACAAATTGTTATATAAATTACTATTGCCATGGCTGGGAATACTGGACGCAGTGCGCGATCTTCGGGCAGTGCACGAGCTGTGTCCACCGATCGAAAAGTGCTGTGAACAGTAGTGAAATGATATCGAAACAAATTTCACATTACTCACGAACTTTTACCATGTGACACGGTTATTCGAGTGGACTTTGCTCTTACGTTTCTTGCAAGGGCTGAAGTTGACATGGGCGCTTAGAACACAACAACGTGTGTGCTTTGTGAGTGGTGGGAGTCTCATGTGACACGTCGATTCACATTGTACATAAATGGAATCATTTTGCTGTAGGTGCAGCCATGCTATTACTCAAAAGGAGATGTGATACTTAACATCAGTCAGCTAGTTCTACCAATTTTTCACGCTTGCGTTCTGGCCTATTCCACTACTTTTTACAGCTGATCACACTGTTGGGGAACATCTGGCCATGCTAATGTGGGTTTCAGTGCACCCGCAATGCTTTGGCACAGTGTCTTCCTCGTATGTGTAGGGTAAATAATGTACTTATGAATGAAAGCGTAACACAAAAAATAGGTCCACCACATGCTGGAAGACGTGATAGCACCTCCAGATTTCTGCTTTAAACAACTAAAACTATGGAGTGGCTGGTAATGGTTTGTATTTGATACACTAGGTATTTTTCTCAAGAGCTACGAAATAACATTGCTTGATGGTATAGCGCTAAAAATAATGCTACACCTGTTGCTTCATAATGTAAACCTTGCATAGTGGCATACGCACAGATTTACACATGGCAGTTGACTAAATGTTCGTCCTGACAAGTTAGGACTTAGACAAAAGTACTTATTCAGTACTTTTAGCAATTATCGACTCGGTGGAAATCCATGTGTGTAAGGATAGCAAACATGTGAGCTGGGTAACCGGCATGTTCGTTTAACGACTACTCTAACATACGCTATCGCTAACGCATATTCACAGTATCCAGGTATTTAACGTAACTGCTACAGGATGTTTCAAAAATGACCGGTATATTTGAAACGGCAATACAAACTAAACGAGCAGCGATAGAAATACACCGTTTGTTGCAATATGCTTGGGACAACAGTACATTTTCAGGCAGACAAACTTTCGAAATTACAGTAGTTACAACTGTCAACAACAGATGGCGCTGCGGTCTGGGAAACTCTATAGTACGATATTTTCCACATATCCACCATGCGTAGCAATAATATGGCGTAGTCTCTGAATGAAATTACCCGAAACCTTTGACAACGTGTCTGGCGGAATGGCTTCACATGCAGATGAGATGTACTGCTTCAGCTGTTCAATTGTTTCTGGATTCTGGCGGTACACCTGGTCTTTCACGTGTCCCCACAGAAAGAAGTCACAGGGGTTCATGTCTGGCGAATAGGGAGGCCAATCCACGCCGCCTCCTGTATGTTTCGGATAGCCCAAAGCAATCACACGATCATCGAAATATTCATTTAGGAAATTAAAGACGTCGGCCGTGCGATGTGGCCGGGCACCATCTTGCATAAACCACGAGGTGTTCGCACTGTCGTCTAAGGCAGTTTGTACCGGCACAAATTCACGAAGAATGTCCAGATAGCGAGATGCAGTAATCGTTTCTGATCTGAAAAATGGGCCAATGATTCCTTTGGAAGAAATGGCGGCCCAGACCAGTACTTTTTGAGGATGCAGGGACGATGGGACTGCAACATGGGGCTTTTTGGTTCCCCATATGCGCCAGTTCTGTTTATTGACGAAGCCGTCCAGGTAAAAATAAGCTTCGTCAGTAAACCAAATGCTGCCCACATGCACATCGCCGTCATTAATCCTGTGCACTATATCGTTAGCGAATGTCTCTCGTGCAGCAATGGTAGCGACGCTGAGGGGTTGCCGCGTTTGAATTTTGTATGGATTGAGGTGTAAACTCTGGCGCATGAGACGATACGTGGACGTTGGCGTCATTTGGACCGCAGCTGCAACATGGCGAACGGAAACCCGAGGCCGCTGTTGGATCACCTGCTGCACTAGCTGCGCGTTGCCCTCTGTGGTTGCCGTACGCGGTCGCCCTACCTTTCCAGCACGTTCATTCGTCACGTTCCCAGTCCATTGAAATTTTTCAAACAGTTCCTTTATTGTATCGCTTTTCGGTCCTTTGGTTACATTAAACCTCCGTTGAAAACTTCGTCTTGTTGCAACAACACTGTGTTCTAGGCGGTGGAATTCCAACACCAGAAAAATCCTCTGTTCTAAGGAATAAACCATGTTGTCCACAGCACACTTGCACGTTGTGAACAGCACACGCTTACAGCAGAAAGACGACGTACAGAATGGCGCACCCACAGACTGCGTTGTCTTCTATATCTTTCACATCACTTGCAGCGCCATCTGTTGTTGAAAATTGTAACTACTGTAATTTCGAAAGTTTGTCCGCCTGAAAATGTACTGTTGTCCCAAGCATATTGCAACAAACGGTGTATTTCTATCGCTGCTCGTTTAGTTTTTATTGCCGTTTCAAATATACCGGTCATTTTTGAAACACCCTGTATACACAGTTTCATTATCTGTCCGATGCTTACAGAAAATGTCGTTTAGTTTGCTGCTAGATACGAAGCCCATTAATTATTGTAGTTTAAACTATCACTTTTAGGGCCAGTCACACACAGTTCGCCTAGATGAGTAGAATTTTTGTATAATTCACACACAACGTATTGTCAAAGCTTCATACATTTATATTTTCCACAGTTATTTCCAGCAAATGCTATGACGTCACACATACTGCAATGTCAGGATATCTCACCTCGCCTTTTTCTTAGCCCTGCTTCTCACTGTAGCGCATATGGAAGCCAGCGGTTCAGCAATCATTACTGCACAGCAATCGAATATTTTTAATGTAAATGCGCATCTGCAAGGAAGGACATATTTACACATTCATCAATTCTTTTCGGCTGATAAATCTGTATTTTGGTTTACCTTACCAGTTTTACGAATTCCTAGTTGGGTATCGTACCTAGCTGGTACTGTTGTAGATAAATTCACCGATTTCCTTCTAGGTACCCTCCTAGTTTATCAATTACACAGCCATTTTACCAATTTCCGGAATTGGCAACCTATCAAACTGCTCAAACTGCCAATTTTACAGCCTGTTTTATCAATTTACAGATTTGACGTCGTACTAGTTTACTAATTATACGGCCAATGTACCAGTATCCGGATTTGGTGTCCTACCAAACTGCCAATTTTACAGCCAAGGTGATGGACACAGAATAGCGTTCAGGGAACGTGTTTGCTGCACAGTTTCTATATTTGTGATACGCTTACAGAAAAGTGCCCAATACTTTGTTTCTAGATACGGAATCCATTAATAATGCTAATATTGCCGATCATTCTTTTTAAAAATAGAATAGGCTCCCAGGCACACACACATCGCTTAGTGAATGGGTTGAATTAGCAGTTAAATTATATATGCAGGGTTGTGGTACTGCTTAAATTAGGCCAGGAGAACAACTGTCATGTTTTACAAGTGGTAGCAGATGGAATTTTCATCTTCAGCAGGTTCTAACACGCTGGGACTTACGTGTGCGTTGAGACAGACTGAGACTATACTCTAACATATGCGATCGCTAATGCATATTGGCAGCACCCGAATATTAAATGTACATGGATTACACATTCCCATACTTAGAATGGCTATTAGTGGACTACTTACAGGAGATGTGCAATACTTTGCTGCTAGCTGTGTTGATTATGATGTGAAAGTCATTCATAACGGTAAAATTGACTATAGCATACGCAGGTATGGCTGACAGATAGTTCAGATACTTTTGCGCACAGGTTTTCTCACTGGGTTAGGTGCCATTCGACTAACGTTTTGCAGACGTCTTCATTTAATAGTGTCACTTCATTTAATAGTGTCACTTCGTTGGAGTAATAATAAAAATTTAAAATTAATTTGTTACGCAAGTACCTGAACAGTGAGCTAGAACGGAGCGCATATTGCTGGAAAGCGGTGAGAGCTCATTGATCTTCAAGCACTCACACACGTAATTCATAAAAACTAAAACTGCTTGACTTGGGGGGGGAGGGGGGCGGCAGTTGGCTGAGCTTGCACTTTGTTGACTAAGACCGACGAATGGTGTTTACATGTCAACGGCACGTTAGATAGATATGTCGTATTCGGCGAATATTTACTATTTGCACGATATACGAGAGAGAATTGTCAGAGCATGTGCTTCGATAAGTGCCGATGTGATAAGGAATACCACTCAAACGATGATAAGAATATTGCAGCACTGCCTTGACACCAATGGCCATCACTTCGAACACATTCTGTACATGAACGTTCATGCCACCTTTGCGACCTTCGTTAACCTTCAAAGACCTTACTGTTACACATCACTGGATTCGTCTCGATAGCCGCTATCAGAAAATAAATACCAAACTATAGCATCCCATATAAAAAAAAAACAAATTTGACCTTCATATCTCTGAAGCGACCCCACCTAGCAACAAAAAGCCAACGTCTTATTATGGCCCCCGTTGTCCCATGCAACTTTTGTCCCACAAACTTTTCAGCTCCTATCATACTTTCGGAGTCATCCTTGGTGGCAATAGTCGGTGACTCACTCTATACATCTCACTGTGGTAGTACTTCTAACATATGAAGTCTTTGTGAGAAGGTATTCTCCGTTAAAATTGACCTGCTGTAATTTGTTAACTTCACATTTAGGGGTATTTGGAAAAATAGGTAAGCATTGCAACAAATTAAGTCGAAATAACAATTAATTGTGAGATTACTTTGCCTGCTTGTTTTCTTACGCTGTCTGGTGGTGGTTGCTGGTCTCTAAATGGAGCTTTGGATAATGACATTTGTGTGATTTTAATAATAACATTAAAATCAATTAGTTATAACAAATGCCCAATCCCTGATCCTCCCACAACAGTGTATAATAGGAAAACGCGCATAACTGGAATAACAACAAATTTAATTTGTTATCATTTATAACAAATACTCACACTCTTTTCCTCTCCTCATCGAGCTCGCACCTATAATGACGAAACTCGCCTAATTCGAATAATCACATAATTAGCTTATTATTATTATTTGTAAACCTGAGCCTATCCCTGTGATGCACAGAAGTCGAATGGAGAAGCCTACCACACTGAACTAATTATAAAGGATACGTTGGGGGAGGGGGGGGGGGGGGGCAGGGGTAAGCACGAACTTGGATTTTATCGGTTCAAGAGGGAGTGGTATGGTTTCCCACCATTTTAATGTTCTCCCATTAGATGAGTGATGAGAGATTGTCTACCAATTTTATACCACAAAAGGGAATGGGACTGTTATCGAGTTATGTCCACACCTTAAATATAACCAGCACACTTGTCGCTGGGGATTGGATGTGGGGGAGTTCCCCTGCATGACGCTAAATGTACGACATACAAATTCGTAGGCGGGGCTTGGGGAACAGTGGTGACCTTGAATATACCACGCCCAATTGCCTCAGCTGTAACATGATACCCCATCCCTAGGTCATGTATAACATGACACTGAAAGTCCTTATCAGTTCCCTGCATGGGCGGTGTGGCGGGGGTGGGGGGAGGAGAGAGTGGTGAACTTAAATATGCGTAGCCAAATTGCCTCAGCTGAAACATGACTCCTCCTCTCAAAGTAAAGTGTAACCTGACACCAGAAGTCCTTATCAATGACGACCATGAGGTAAGGTCGTTACTTTTGCTACAAGTGGTACTGATATCCTACTATTGTATAGTAATTAAATTAAAACGTTATTCGTGTGCGACGATTGGTACTGTCGGTTCATTTTTCACTTTTCTGGTGAATCACAGGCGCCTTGAATAGAGCGCGGTTCCGTCAAACGACATGATTTTACCAGTGCCGTGCTGGGCCTGAAAGCGAGTTCTCATTCCGCTGAAAAATCATGCTGAAGTAAGCTTTGTGGGTGTATTTTGTCTTTAGCTGTAGGTCAGAAGCTGTTAGGAGCAGCTTTCGTCTGCTGCAGAGCAGAATGAAGCTTATGCTGTCGTGGTCGGGCTGTCGGTCGGTACAGGGCGGTGCGTTTCGCTGGGCCAGCGGATCCGACAGCACAGCAATTATCGCGACTCGCTTAGTGGCCCTGCCGGCTGGTGCAGTAATCAGCCCGCCTCGCACCTGCACCACGGCCGCCGCCGTCTAACAATTCCGCGTCCATTGCCGTTCTTTACTTACCACTTACCCTCAACATCTACCTTCACAGATATTAAAAATGAAATGTTTCCAAATATTTATACAACTGGTTAATTAAATGCATTAAAAGGCATCACCAGGCTGAGGGAAGCCACGTACTAACCCTTTCGCCGAGGAAAAATCCATGCCAGTATCGGGTATCGAATCAGGGTCCCCAGTATAGCCTCCAGACACGCTGACCACTGAGACAGGAGGACAACAGACAACGTTAGAGTAAAACAAAAATGTTTATTTCACGTACGATAAATCTGACCCCATAACCACGTTCATGTACTGGGCTAAGAAAACATTTTGCACACTGATAGATATAGAGGCGCAAGTTATGCAAACTGGTTTATACAGGGTGTTACAAAAAGGTACGGCCAAACTTTCAGGAAACATTCCTCACACACAAATAAAGAAAAGATGTTATGTGGACATGTGTCAGGAAACGCTTAATTTCCATGTTAGAGCTCATTTTAGTTTCGTCAGTATGTACTGTACTTCCTCGATTCACCGCCATGATTTCATACGGGATACTCTACCTGCGCTGCTAGAACATGTGCCTTTACAAGTACGACACAACATGTGGTTCATGCAAGATGGAGCTCCTGCACATTTCAGTAGAAGTGTTCGTACGCTTCTCAACAACAGATTCGGTGACCGATGGATTGGTAGAGGCGGACCAATTGTGTGTGTGTCAAATCTTATGGGACTTAACTGCTAAGGTCATCAGTCCCTAAGCTTACACACTACTTAACCTAAATTATCCTAACGACACCCATGCTCGACGGAGGACTGTAACCTCCGCCGCGACCAGCCGCAGCGGACCAATTCCATGGCCTCCACGCTCTCCTGACCGCAACCCTCTTGACTTTCATTTATGGGGGCATTTGAAAGCTCTTGCCTACGCAACCCCGGTACCAAATGTAGAGACTCTTCGTGCTCGTATCGTGGACGGCTGTGATACAATACACCATTCTCCAGGGCTGCATCAGCGCATCAGGGATTCCAACGTGAAATGTGTAAGAGCTAATAAAATTGGTTTCATTCAGCTGCACATAGACGGATGCCTGTAACAAAGTGTTTGAAGTCACGCTGGTACGTTCTGTTGCTGTGTGTTTCCATTCCATGATTAATGTGATTTGAAGAGAAGTAATAAAATGAGCTCTAACATGGAAAGTAAGCGTTTCCGGACACATGTCCACATAACATATTTTCTTTCTTTGTGTGTGCGGAATGTTTCCTGAAAGTTTGGCCGTACCTTTTTGTAACACCCTGTATAAGTGAGGCAGAGATATACAAGAACTTATAGAAAATTGGGTGAAAGGACCGATATCTAAGCGTTATCTGTTGGATATAGGTGTCTAAACTGCTCACGAGAGATGGAACATACTAACGTGCAGCAAATGAGTTCAAACTCATTCGAAGCGGAAAGGGAACTTTTGGTGTTGCACCACGTTTGGGTTGACCGTACACGAACACAATCATTGATGAAACCGGTAGAGTCATACAGATGCCAGTACACAACCTGTGTGAAGTCTTCGACATTTGTATCTCGGGAATGTGTTACCGCAGCCATTTAGAAAGATTTTGGTACTTGTTTACCTGATTTATGTTGCACGAATGTAACTAAAGTCTTAAGGCAATACAGATGGAAAAAGCTGGAGTATTTCATTGCAATGTATGACCTAGACTAATGCCTTCTGTAAGTCATTGTTGTAAAGGACGACACTAAATGAATGCGGAGTAGGGTGCCAACCATCATGGGTGCAGTGTACAGCTGTTTACATGGCTCTAAAGGACATTCAGAAACGAATGACATCTACATTGGTATCGCTTCCAAAGGAAGCCGTCAGTAATAGCTTCGGACAGCATCAAACGAATAAATGTTACCAAAAGTGTACGTTTTCAATGTAAATTACTTTGAAAGAGAATATAGCAACTAGGTTCTATTTTCGTGGTTCTTTTTTTTTTGTATGATATCAACAATATAATTTCTTACACGCGCACAGTATGTGATTAGGTATACCTTTGTCATCTGTCATTTCTCAATAACACCCTTAGTACTGAAATCTGGAGATACTGCGATGAAATAGTGTATAGTTATTTACTTGTAACGAGTACAGTGTACTGTTTTGTGGATAAACGTCAGATATGAATCATAAGGTCTCAGATTGAATGATTAGTTGGTTGTAGGATTTTCTTCTCGAAATTCACGATTTTTTCGATTGGCAATAATTTTTATGTGGGGAATGTTAAGTATCACCGTGATTTGGAAGGAGCGCTAAAATATAGATCCCTTTGTAAATGACGTAGTAAGACAACTCCAAATTCGGTTGGAGGTAAGGGAATAGCATCTCCAATAGGACCGTGACTAGTAAAGTACTTCGATATTCAAACACACTTTCTTACTGCAGACAGATTTACTTAACGAGAGTAGTATGACTTCAGAACTTAAAAGTAAGACTGATAGTTGACAGGAGAGCATAGTCACCTAGCAGATATACAGGGTGATTCAAAATCCCCTTACTGGTTTCTAGGGCCAGTAGTGGGACTTAGTAGATGAAATTTTGGTAAGGAACCCGCGCCCGGAAATTTACCGTTTGGATACAAAATAAGTTTGAAAATCGGATCAATTTCAAATGTCCCACTTCACGGCACGCACACAAGCTAAGAAGAGAGCACTGTCGACAGTACTTGTAGTACTTAGGGCATTCTCTGGAACAACGATTTAACTGCAGTATATTGACATCGAGATTCAAAGCATGAAATATTTGACTTCGTGTTTTCTTTCATTTCAATCCCTCGCATATAGAAAGAATTTCAGTCAAATGGAAACGACGTATTGTTGTTTCAGAATAAGTGACTCGATAGTGTACTATGTACGACGTACATACTGATTTGAACTGATAATACAGTACCACACGTAAGAATTTTCCGATAGTTCCGTGTATAACACAAACTAGAAAACGACGTTCTCCATATTTGACTATAAAACAGTCGTTAAATCTAAAAGCAGTGTAATCAGACAGTAAAGCAACAAAATATATATGTATTCAACAAATGCAATTAGTTTTCGAAGCAACAGTGCACTGTACAGGTGTTCCTGAAGGCATTATATATACCGACGAACATAACACGTAACAATCCTCTGTAAAAACGTTGTATTAACATAATCATCCACAAAGGTAAAGAAATGCATTCATTCGATTACAGACGTACATAGGACATGACACCATTGTCAAGAATGGTCTGCCCAGTCTATGCGTGGCTGCAGCCGACCTGGTGCCTGTTTTGCATAGTAGTGATTGCCTATCGCAGATGCATAACCGTCGACAATATTCTTCGGCATTTCTGCATTGTCGTCTCGAAGGAACTTGAGTAGTGCGAAGATATCTTCCCTTTTGCAGCTGTAATCCCAGGACAAAAGGTCTTCGTCATCACCATGTCCGTCTTCCGCGTTGGCTCTGTACATCCTCCTTTCTTTATTTGGTAAGGACTGACTGTTCCTGCATTAGTAAACGAGACTGAAAACACGTTTCCGTTGTAATTCCATCACTGACAAATACGACTCAGTACAGCACACACGTAACACTGGTACGAGCGGCGTGGAAGTTAACTACTGGCTGCAACTGTCGGTAGAACAATGACCTGGAGCAGCACGGCCGTCAAATGTTTCTAGGAGGCATTGCGTCTGTTGGACAGTAATAAGAATTTGTGAGCACAAGCACTAGTTCGTACAGATGCATAATGCCAATGCGGAAGAAGGACATTAAGTCGTTTTTCCAGGGAACGCCTCAGTTGTGGCATCACGTAATTCCCACAGTTAACAGGGTTGACAGCGGTGCTCCGCGGATCGCTGCGCTCTCGACTCTGAAGACGTCATTCGTGACGTAGAAGATAACCCGAAGACAAGTACTCGAAACATTGCCCATGCTATGTGCTTCTACAGCACACACGTCAGAGGTTGTCTCCGCTGTGTGCATAACGTGAAAATGGAGATCTGAAAGAGATCCGATCCTCAAACTCATTTTTTATCCAAATGATACACTCTCGGAAATGGGTTCCTTGTCAAAACTTGATACACTACGACCCCTCTAGGACCCCTAGAAAGCTGTAACAGAAATTCTGTATCACTCCGTGTAGTGACACTGGTGATTAAATTAAGTGGCAGTTTCAGAGATATGTTAATTCCGCACAGACAGGAGCACCTGATAACGGCGCGTACTTACAAGACGAAAGGGAACCAGGGCACAAAAGTGGACTAAAACACTACAGATATCGAAGAATCGTATGTATTGAAAGAGACAAACATATGCTTATAAATATATGCAACTTCACGTCAATTAATGTTCAATCAGTGCAGATCCACTCTTCGTTTGACCTCCTGCGTAAATCAGCGTGAGTCTGCGAGCTATGAGGCTAATGAACAGGGGACACTACGTATGAATTGGGCACCAATAAAATAAGAGTGCTCTTTTTCCCGCGCGCTGTTCGAGAGTTGAATGGTAGAGAGACAGCTTGAAGGTGGTTCACTGAACCCTCTGCCAGGCACTTGCTTGTGAATAGCAGAGTAATCACGTGGATGTAGATGAATGAACGAACTGCTACTTGCAAGAAATATTGTTATTAATATATCTCCTTGGAAGGGAGATCTATTGCAGTGTCTGTATAACAGTAAGAAGTAGTTGCGTATATGATTCTTGAAAATTATCACCATGTAAGGACAGAAGAAACATTGCTACGTGTCAAAAGTATCTCTGGTAAGACCTGTCCCTCCTGTGCTTTGGGTGTCATCACGGATACGTTACTCTGCCCCTCCGACGTGTAGGTTACACATATTTGAAAAGTTTGACGCCTCTGTAATATAAATTGCCTTATAAATGTCGGAGAGGGGGAAGACTGAGTGCAAGAGGACTTTGTGTGATCGATGTTTCCTGCTCGTGTGTAAAGTACTATTGAAAATTCACTCCCATGCTTGCTGTCGCGCTGACGACAAGTCAGCCGCAAGCTACGCGTTCGACCCAATCCTGGGATTGTACCCGTGCCGTGGATTCCAATACAACCACGCCGCGCCTCCTGGCATCCAAAGAAACGTGCGTGCCTAAAGCCGAACGCGGCCTGTGCACGCCGCCTCTGCGACACTCATCACATTTAGAGGTAGGAAGCAGGGCGCCAGCCTCTCACCTACCCGACGACTGTGATACGGAACCACTTCATCAAATGACGTAGGGAAAGGAGAAAGGTTTTCGAACACAAAAGTACAAACTTATTTAAAGCAAGTTAACTACCCATTAGACAAGAAAGCGTGCTGCCTGGTGAGAAAGACATTAATAAGAGGGATAATTTAGGTGACAGGATGTTCAGTAGCGCACTTGCATCTGTAAGAGCAAGTAAGTATTTTATACTTATGGATATCTATCCTACTGCATGGACGACGGACTTCCACTGATGATATACACTGATGTCCATTAAAATTGCTGCACCACGAAGATGACGTGCCACAGACGCGAAATTTAACCGACAGGAGGAAGATGCTGTGATATGCAAATGATTAGCTTTTCAGAGCATTCACACAAGGTTGGCGTCGGTGGCGACACCTACAACGTGCTGACATGAGGAAACTTTCCAACCGATTTCTCATACACAAACAGCAGTTGACCGGCGTTGCCTGGTAAAACGTTGTTGTGATCCCTCGTATAAGGAGGAGAAATGCGTACCATCACGTTTCCGACATTGATAAAGGTTTATTGTAGCCTATTGCGATTGTGGTTTATCGTACCGCGACATTGCTGCTCGTGTTGGTCGAGACCCAATGACTGTAAGCAGAATATGGAATCGGTGGGTTCAGGCGGGTAATACGGAACGCCGTGCTGCATCCCAACAGCATCGTATCACTAGGACTCGACATTACAGGCATCTTATCCACATGGATGTAACGGATCATGCAGCCACGTCTCGATCCCTGAGCCAACAGATGGGGACGTTTGCAAGACAACAACCATCTGCACGAACAGTTCGACGACGTTGGCAGCAGCATGGACTATCAGCTCGGAGACCATGGCTGCGGTTACCCTTGACGCTGCATCACAGACAGAAGCGCCTGCGATGGTGTACTCAACGACGAACCTGGGTGCACGAATGGCAAAACATCATTTCTGAAGATGAATCCAGGTTCTGTTTACAGCATCATGATGGTCGCATCCGAGTTTGGCGACATCGCGGTGAACGCACCTTGGAAGTGTGTATTCGTCATTGCCATACTGGCGTATCACCCGGCGTGATGGTATGGGGTCCCATTGGTTACACGTCTCGGTCACCTCTTGTTCGCATTGACGGCACTTTGAACAGTGGACGTTACTTTTCAGATGTGTTACGACCCGTGGCTCTACCCTTCATTCGATCCCTGCGGAACCCTACATTTCAGCAGAACAATGCACGACTGCATGTTGCAGGTCCAGTACGGGCCTTTCTGGATAAAGAAAATGTTCGACTGCTGCCCTGGCCAGCACATTCTCCAGATCTCTCTCCAATTGAAAACTTCTGGTTAATGGTGGCCGAGCAACTGGTTCGTAACAATACGCCAGTCACTACTCTTGATGAACTGTGGTATCGTGTTTAAGCTGCATGGGCAGCTGTACCTGTACACGCCATGGGAGCTCTATTTGACTCAATGCCCAGGCGAGTCAAGGCCGTTATTGCGGCCAGTGGTGGTTGTTCTGGGCACTGATTTCTCAGGATCTATGCACCCAAATTGCGTGAAAATGCAATCACATGTGAATTCTAGTATAATATATTTGTCGAATGAATACCCGTTTATCGTCTGCATTTCTTCTTGGTGTAGCAATTTTAATGGGAAGTAGTATGTTTATGGATGTCTATCCTACTGTATGGATGAGGGACTTCAACTGATGATATATATGAGAAAAAGTTCCACGAAAGTGGCATCTTGAGAACGTCTTTATGGTGTCACACGACTAGTTCGGCGGCGTATTACGAACATCCTCAGACCCCATTAATGCCAAAAGACTATTAGATCTCATAGCGCATTTACTGTGGTGTCCTTGTTACTAGTGCACGTCGGATAGGTTTTGTCACAAGTCTCTACTCGACGTCGTGTCGAGTAGAGGACTCCTGAGGAAAGCTAGCCCACATGTACTAGCAACATGGACACTACAATAAATGCGCCAAGGAAGTCTAATACTCTTTTGCCAGTTGTGGGACCTGAAGATGGTGGTAATGTGGCGCCGAAACGAGTCGATTGAGGCAATAAAGACATTCGCAAGATACAGCTGTGGTGGTACTTTTTCTCATATAAATAATTTATGTTAACAGTCCGCCCCATGTTAAAGTTAAGCAAAATAGAATTAAGATCGCATTCAGAATATTAGATGAGTTAGGAAGAAAATGCGGGTTGGAATCCAAAAAATTAAATCTTCCTAGAAATTTCACTTTAGCCAATATTCAGGTGCAGGTAGATGGGGCCTAATTACGTACATGGGATAAGAACGCTTAACGAATTATAGGTTCCATACGCTAGATTTCTCGTCATTTGCAGTATGGGGATGAAGAAAAGAAAGAAAAGGAACTGAGGTTAATATATTGTTATTGGTAGCCTCTTCCTATTTTACGTCATTTGTAATGAGGTTCTTCGTTGCTTTCGTGTCTTTCCCCCACCTCCCAGCAACATTCTTATTTTCAGCCGCTCCGCTCATTTTCTGCCTTTCCTAGACCACTGTATTTGCATATAAATCTTAGCAATACTTCAGTAGTATAACGTGGTCATATGCAAAACAATAAAATGTTACATTTTACTGTGAACCAAAATAACATTAATAATGGTAATACACTCGGCTTGCCCCCCCCCCCCGCGGTGGCCGGTCGGTTCTAGGAGCTTCAGTCCGGAACAGCTCGACTGCTACGGTCGCAGGTTCGAACCCTGCGTCGGGAATGGATGTGTGTGAGGTCCTTAGGTTAGTTAGGTTTAAGGAGCTCTAAGTTCTAGGGGACTGATGACCTCAGAAGTTAAGTCCCATAGTGCTCAGAGCCATTTGAACAATTTAGAAACTCGGCTTGCAGCTCCGTCTGCGATGCAAGGCATGCACCAACACCAACTAACAATTTAAATGGAGATATGTTTTTAAAGTCCCTTCAGCAACGAGTCAGTAGTCATTGAGTATAAACCTGGTTCAAACAAACTACTCCAAAATTTACCTCAACCGATCTCACGAAATCACGATAAATCTGTATGTGGACGGTGACAATGGGACTTGTAAGCCTGAATTCAAGTCCAGTGTTTTAAACACTGTTCCTCAGAGAACTTTCGACATGACAATCTGTACAACATCATTAAAGTACTACTTTATGTTAAAGGAATCATTTGCAACCGAAGAAGTGTGTTTATACAAAATTATTGAGACCTCATTGGTCCGTCGTTTGTCTTCATGATCCTAACATTTGTCTGTGAATACACTTAACTTCGGGTTCCATCATTCTGTGATTAATCATCATAAGGATAATCGTAGAAGACCCTAGTACCCTATTCACCCTTCAACAGACTAGTATTATTTCATTGTTAGTATTGAAAACTTGTATTTTACTCGTGAGTCACATGCATATCACAACTTAAGAATTGGAACTCAAGTTGTCGTTGGTGTAGATACAAGTTCTAATTTCCATATGAAGAAATAAAATGCACTATCTCTGCTGTGTGATTTACTGGTCTGTGTCATGGTAAGTCATTTGCAGGATACGTGGTGAGTACCCACGACGTAGTGCAGCAAATATAATATTAGTGGCGCATTGCGATTATTACTCAAATGTGGATTCATCGTCATATCGCGCGAGGTATTTAAACAGGGCAGGGGCAAGATCGTCCACGAGTAATTACAGCTAGCGACGATTGTTACCTTACGCCCATAGTTCGTTGGAATAGGTGGCAGTTGCAGCATAGAGTATTTAGCCAATTGTCTCAACAATGATGAGCTTCCAGACATTCGCTGTGTTGCCTTAAACGATTCGGTTATTGCTAGAAGTTCTTCGACATTTTTCTCTGCAGTATGTTGGCGCCATCGGCGATTTTCCCTTTTTAATGGAAAACAGGGTACTCAACATATAGTATTCAGAATCGTACTTACTGTTTCTAGGGGATGTGTAATTCGAATGCAGCTAGATTTACGCTTTTTATGTCACTCGAGATGACATCGCCATAGGAGGGGGCAGGCGTGGTTGCTTAAAGCAATAAATTTATCTACGATATCAGAAGATATGCTGGAGGTCGGTAACAAGGATACTGAGCATTTACTTCAATACAGGTAGAACAGGTCTTCAGCTCCACTCGATATAATTCTCGTTATCCCAAAAAAGGAAAAATCAAAATTTTACACTTTTCATTGCGATAAAAGCTTCTCAAGCGTTGCTGCTACGACTGGTAATTTTACTACGTCGTATTTACAGACAAAACGCAAGGATCCGGAACTAACTGGCCGGTTTACTCAGCGGCAGGTCTAATACACTTAATTACAAAATTAATTAAATTAATTTAATCCCAGCTCTGTGCCATTCGCCTGCCCCAATGCCACAAATCCGGTTGAGAAGCCTCTTATGTTGCCTGAGTACGTTTCTGTCCACTAGCGGAATTGTGCGAGATGCGCAAACCGTTCTGTCCCTATAAAAAGACAATAGGAGGCCACACCGCACGGTGCGCAACACCACACAATCAGTGAAGCGCGGGAACGTGTTTAAGCGTTGTCAACACTTGGAAAGGAATAATATGAATGGAACAGATCCGAAAGGTCTCTGTATACAGAGCGTATCATAAATAACGGCGAAACCTGACACGGGTGAAAGTGTGCGAAGCAAAATCGCTGCAGGAAAAATCGCTCTGGAAACGAGCCGCTTTCGAGATCAAAGCGAATCAGTGATTACGAACAAATGTGTAACTGACAGAAACGTACTCAGGCTACATAAGAGGTTTCTCAGCCGGAATTGTGGCATTGGCGCAGGCGAACGGCACGAATAAAATAAAATATTGTCCATCAGTACAAATGTATTTGAAATGTAAGCGTTTAGATTAAGTTACCAACTAATTCGGCTTACATTTCACCCATGGCGTACCTTAACAAAAAACAATACTATTTGAGCACGTTACATTTTACGATTTACTGTAGACTACTACACGTTTAAGGGTGTGCTGTACGTGTCTTCCCCGCGTTTTGACGCAACGCAACACTCGTCTCTGATGAGGTAAACGAATTCGTTCAAACACTCCGGCTCATCTCGTGAACCTATACAAGGCTGCACAATTCGCCGCTGTTGTTCAGCCTAACAACGCGATTGCTGATCCTCGACTTTTCAGGTCAACCTAGGCAGAAAAATCGAGAGAACTGAGCTATAGGTTTTGCTGTAGCTGTCCATCCAGAAACAGGTTTGAACGTTACAGGCCGTCTTACATCTGTAGCAGAGTGGGCAAGTGCCTCGTGATGTGTGTACCGCATTCTCCAAACCTGGGCTAGGTGTGAAATTTGAGTCCAGCTTAACCCAGAATTTTATGTTAAAAATACATTTGGACTAACTACGAAAATATTCAATGAAAGGCTCTTTTCTGAAGCTGTATTTACAGCAACGTTTTTGA
This sequence comes from Schistocerca cancellata, assembly GCF_023864275.1. Lineage (NCBI taxonomy): Eukaryota > Metazoa > Arthropoda > Insecta > Orthoptera > Acrididae > Schistocerca > Schistocerca cancellata. The sequence goes on from NC_064629.1 coordinate 758,987,555, forward strand.
TGCGGTGGTCTGGTCGTATATTTTCACACGTGCCAATTTTAGCTATTACTTATGATACAACCTATATTTATACACAGGTAAATCATTGTGGGGTTGTTGCACGTCGCAGAATAAATACAAAGTCATCATGGAAGAAGATGTAAAAGAAAGGATAGCGTTTAACTGGATCACTAGCATTATTAGAGTGTCTGTATTTTGCAGTGTATGTAGCATGATGATAATTTCCTGCAGACATTCATGCATGCATGCATTAACAGGCACTGCTGACGATCTACAACCGTTTTATATACATGGAATATATTTGTAAATTACGAATACGATTATACATCAGCTCTACCATTTACTAGAAACGCATGTAAATTTTTGTCGGACCGGGACTCGAACCCATTTTCCCGCTTGTCGTGAGGGGTCGCTTTATCTACTTCGGCTACCCCCGCACGCCTCCAAGACCGATCCAAACCTTCATATTGTGTGGCGGCGGCGCCGTCTTTTACGAGAGGGTGAGCTGGTCAGCCAGAAGGCGATGGAGAACATATTGACCATAGTTTCCGGTTCGCAAGACCACATTCTTGTCTTGCCCACTGAAAGAAATGTTTCTACTCTGTTTCCTCAGCGGGATCAGGTCTATGATTACAAATGAAAATTTTGAGTTCTAATTGATAGACATACTTGATAACTTTCACACACAAAACATAGTAACATTCCTGATGATAATAAGATTAACGTTGTGTCTGCCATAAACAGCACAATGAGCAGTTCGGAGACGACATCTACGGTAAGTTCCCAATAAATGGTCTTTCGCCCTGACTTCTAATAATCCAAGCTAATTGCTCGCTACGAAAATAATATCACCACTTGCCACATGGTTTTGTTAGCATCACGGGCGGCCCACAAACAGTTACTTCCGCGAAATCTAAGCGATCCAGGACGGTTTACAGTCCTCGCGAGTTCACTTTCCATTATTACCGAAAACATGCGTTTAGTAACAACCTGTCTGTAATAGCCGAGGCATAGCGTACTAAGGCGTTTGGCTGGCGCGGATCGTACGATAGCTGGGTGCAAAGTGAAATGAAGTCACTGCCTCTCAGACTGTATTTACAGTATATATGGGTGCAGCGGGCAGCCAAGGGAACCACCTGCCGTCATCCGCTCTATGCCCCGGCAGTAGGCTCTAAATGGCTGATTTCTCGGACTCACAATATTTTGTAACACTGTAGTGTATTAATTTAGAATCTTCGTGATTTTTGTATGAATGGAAGTAAGTTGGCTATGACCACAGAACAAGTTTTAGCTCGCCAGCATTTAAACTTTGCATTCGGAACTGACAGGAGAACATGACCTCGGAACTACAGTTTTAAAAGACCTTGTACTGATTGTTACTTACATCAAATTCTTAAAACTTGTTATAGCTCTATTATTTAATGGGTTTAATCACGTATTGTAATCATAATTTTCTAGCATTAACATAACTGATACTTAATCTTCTATAAGTAAGGACGCTTTTGTTGCAAATATAATTTTCAGTAAATTACTCGAAAAGTATTAGACGTAGTTTAATGGGGGTCACATACTTTTTGCTCTCATGTCAAACTGAGGTTTCATACGAATCTTTGGAGTTCTAGCTTTATTATTAAGTGCCACTTATTTTTTGTAAAAAATCAAATGGTTCAAATGGCTCTGAGAACTATGGGACTTAACTTCTAAGGTCATCAGTCCCCTAGAACTTAAAACTACGCCCGCATCTCGTGGTCGTGCGGTAGCGTTCTCGCTTCCCACGCCCGGGTTCCCGGGTTCGATTCCCGGCGGGGTCAGGGATTTTCTCTGCCTCGTGATGGCTGGGTGTTGTGTGCTGTCCTTAGGTTAGTTAGGTTTAAGTAGTTCTAAGTTCTAGGGGACTTATGACCACAGCAGTTGAGTCTCATAGTGCTCAGAGCCATTTGAACCATTTTTTAAAACTACTTAAACCTAACTAACCTAAGGACATCACACACATCCATGCCCGAGGCAGGATTCGAACCTGCGACCGTAGCGGCCGCGCGGTTCCAGACTGTAGCGCCTTTAACCGCTTGGCCACCATGGCCGGCTATTTTTCGTAAAAACGTGGATTCTGACTAAAATTTTGTTCCGATCAAGCTGAAACTTGTAACACTTGATTTCGATATACATTTGCACATTCTGACCGATTTTTGACTTTATAGCTTTATTATTCAGTGCCACTTATTTTTTCCTAAAACCATGTATTTAGGGAAAGACGTTCATCTGATCAGTCTGAGATTTGACAATTAAACATTAACATACTAAAGCACATGCTGACAAAGTTTGAAAAGCAACTTGATTTTCAATTTCATTCTTAATTTATGGTGCATACTTGGGTGCTACGCACTGACGCGTTGTGGTGACGTGGCGCTACTAGCATTGAACGGAGTAAGTCCCGGCACGCTCGCTCGCCTCTGTATCTCTCAAATGACAGCGCTTGTCTCGTCACAGTATGTCTTGGTGTCTGAGCCCCATACTGCTCACACATAATGTGATTTTCGCACTGGGAGAGATAATGTTTTACTCGCCGGTCTGTCTTTATTTTTCCATGGAACCCAGTTATTGCAGTGCTCCTACAGACGCTAAACTAACTGCCAAAGCAAGGCATCGCACTATACAGACACTAAAATACAGGCACTGCACTAACTGTATTTCAAGCCAAAGCAAGACATAGTAAGGAGAAAACATTGTCTCTCCCTATGCAGGTATCTACCAAACTGTGAGCGAGCACCTTGGGACGTAGACACTATGAAATGTGGAAGTTTAGATCCGTCATGGAGACGTGCTGGGATAGCTGTGGTGGTTAAGGCTACCGCTCGCGATGAGCGGGACTCCCGTACAGCTGATGTATAATCGTATTCGCAGTTTGAGAATATATTTCATGAGATCACTAGAGGTAGAGCACAAGCTGGGATTGCGGTATCATAGGGCAAGATATCGACCTTACCCTTTCCGAAGGAAAGCGATTTAGAGGAACCACGTGAATCTAAACCTGGTTGTCCGGAAGGACATTTGAATTGCCATTCTCTCGAATGACAGTCACGGCTCGACCCTATCAGCCAAAATGTAGTCAGGCTAAAGTATTTTTTCGAAAGAGTTTACTAATTCCTTCATTCTGTTAGAAAAACAGAAATAGACTACAGAGCATACTTAATGTCTCAGTACCAGCTTTTCCTTGGTGCATCCTGAGTGTTTCCATTACAGGCGAGCAGCTCGTAAAGGAGTTTACATTAGATGATGCCTATTCGCGCATTTGAATACCTGGCTTACCCTTCCACTACGGTTTAGATACATTCAGATCTTACCCACCACCGTGCATCGTATGTTCTGCATTACCAATTCTGATGATTGAAGGAAAGCGACCAGTGCTCACCAGTAAAAACAAAAATTCCAGTTTAGGAAGTCGGTATATCATCTACTCTGCTGTTTAAATAATAAATATTGCGACAAATATTATTGTATATGGCGGAGTCAGTATTTCCTTTGCCTAGTGATTAATAAAAATTGGACAGAGAGGCCAGAATATAAACAAGAATCACAGAATAACTCATAAAATCTTCATACAATTCCTAGAGATGCTGGCAGGCTGTCTCACTGTAAACCATTGCGTTACTAATAAACCTGATAATCGTCATCCAAATACATTTCTGTCTACAAGCGTAACCACGTTTCCAATAGACAACAGCTCTTTCTCTCATTGTGAGGGAGTGGAGCACAGCTGTAGAATTCTGAGGCAAAAATGTATTATTACTGTTGTGGGCTGGCAAGACAGCCAATCCACTAGGAGGAAGCCGAAAGGCACGCGTTTAAGCTCACGCAGGCTGGCGCGAGGTCTGGAACTGGACAAGGACGTTATAGTATCAAAGAACGTACGTAACTACTTCATAATTGGTGAACATCGCTCTTGACGGTACATGTTTTACAGCATCAGTAGCAACTGGTAATTGCGCCTTGCTAGGTCGTAGCAAATGACGTAGCTGAAGGCTATGCTAACTATCGACTCGGCAAATGAGAGCGTAATTTGTCAGTGAACCATCGCTAGCAAAGTCGGCTGTACAACTGGGGCGAGTGCTAGGAAGTCTCTCTAGACCTGCCGTGTGGCGGCGCTCGGTCTGCAATCACTGATAGTGGCGACACGCGGGTCCGACGTATACTAACGGACCGCGGCCGATTTAAAGGCTACCACCTAGCAAGTGTGGTGTCTGGCGGTGACACCACAATTACATTTTTTTCGAATGAATGGCGCATACTGAATGTAATGCATATTTATACACATTTCCTTTTATTTATTTTAAAAAAATGAACACTGATCGCAAGCGATTATGTCCTCCCAGCGTTTAAACTATTGCCTTATTTTTATGTTAATCGGTGTAAACGTACTTAGGTATGTTTTTTAAAAATACAGTAACAATGCCTCCGTAAACATCTTCCATCATTGAACTAAAAAAAGGGAAAAAAGCATTCCATTCGCCAACTTAGAGTTCGCGAGTAATACACCGTATGCGTGTTACCTGCTGACAAAATACCAAGCTATGCAAATAGATGCTGCCGACCGTGCGTGACAAATACAGGACTGGGAGCAACGCTGTCAGTTAACACTCATTCTGACTTTTAAGTGCTCGAATAGTATTGGTAGAGAGCGATGTTCCCAATTAAGGGGATCAAAATAGCTTTAGTAGCAAATAGGAACAGATGCAGAAGAATTGACGCAATAAAAAAAGAATGCAAGCGTAAACATGACCAACCTTTCACCGACAACGAACGACGTGTTACTGATATTTTAACATTCAAAGGTGAAAGTTGGTGATTAAAATTTCGTCAAAAGATCTTGCCGCGACTACAAAAAGCCTTTAGGTCTCGCAGCAACTAAAAAAAGCCTTTGTTTTAATGATAGTCATCCAAAATAGCTTATCATGTCTGTGACACTCTCTCCCTTATTTCGCGGTAATACAAAGCGGGCTCCTCCCCTTCGAACTTTTTCGATATCCTCCGTCAATATTACCTGATAAGTATCCTATTCAGCACAGCAATACTACAGCGGAGGACGCACAAGCATAGTGTAAGCAGTCTCTATAGTAGACATGATGTATAATCGTATTCGCAGTTTGAGAATATACTTAGTGAGATCACTAGAGGTGGAGCCCAAGCTGGGATTGCGGTATGGTAGGGCAAGATATTGACCTAACCCTTTCCGAAGGAAAGCGGTTTAGAGGAACCACGTGAATCTATATTTGATTGTCCGGGATGACATTTGAACTGCCATCCTCTCAAATGAGAGGCACTGCTCCACCCTATCAGTCAAAATGTAATCAGGCTAGCGCATTTTTTTGAAAGACAGTTTCCCGATTCCTTCACGGTATAATAAAAAAACAAAACAAAGAGGAATCGAATGCAAAGCATACGTAATGTCTCAATACCAGCTTTTCCTTCGTGCATCTCGAGTGTTTCTGTTACTGCGGAGCAGCTTCAAAAAGATTTTAAATAAGATGGTGCCTGTTCGCGTGTTTCAATACCTGGCTTATTGCCTTCCACGACGGTTGAGATACAGTCAGATTTTCCACCGTGCATCGTATCTCTTGCATTAACTGTTATGCCAATAAAACGTAGACTTCGGTTTGTCTTCTTCACAACATTATCTGTTTGATCGTTCCTGCTTCAGTTGATTTATAATGTAATTCCTGGGTATTTAGTCGAAACGATAGCCTTTTAAAAGTGTGTGGTTTATGGGGCACTCGAAATTGAACGGATTTCTTTTTGTACTCATGTGGAAGGCCTCACAGTTTTTCTTATCGAGAATCAAATGGTTCAAATGGCTCTGAGCACTATGGGACTGAACTCCTGAGGTCATCAGTCCCTTAGAACTTAGAACTACTTAAACCTAACTAACCTAAGGACGTCACACACATCCATGCCCGAGGCAGGAATCGAACTTGCGACCGTAGCGGTCGCGCGGTTCCAGACTGTAGCGCCTAGAACCGTTCGGCCACCCCGGCCGGCTTATCGAGAATCAATTGTCATTTTTCTCACTGTACAAATATCACGTCTAAATCATTTTTCTGTCGGTTTAAACATTCTGATGACTTTACTTGAAGGTAAATGACAGCACCATCGGCAAACAACCTACTAGGGGTCGTAAAATTATCCTCCTAAACTGTTTATATGGATTAGGAGCAGCAGACGGCCTATAACACTTCCGTGGGGAATGACGGATATCACTTACGTTTTTCTCGATGATTTTTTTGGACAGGAATAAATTTCTTAACGCTTGTGGTGATTACTTTTGAATGGGCCGATTCCATGGTCCTGTTGTAGCATTTGACTGTCCCTTGTATTTTCATAGCAACGTCTGTCCACACTCTAAAAATTCATATGCCTAGGGCCTGCTTTTCATAATACTATCTTTACTGTACTTCGCATACGTAGACGACTACATAACCTTATGCAAAATTTATCATATATAATGCGTTATAGAAAGTGTTGATGAGAGATGCACCGTACACCGCGACAGATAGCAGGGTTTTATTTTCCGCTTTCCTCCGCTTGCTCTCCTCCCCGACAAAATATAAAATAACTGAGGTTCGAGGACGTAAATACGCGTCAGAAACTTGTTTCAATTTTGTTTTATTTTTAAGTTCTTGGTTACTGTTGGAAACTAGGATATGGTGGCCACAGGAGCTAAAGGTGTATTTGCTATTATACGTGTACTGAGGGCTGTAAATGTGGATGTAGACGAGCACGCGGAATCTTGCACAGTCTGGCGCCCAGCCAGAGAAGTTGGAGCTGTGCTGACAAGGAGCTACGCCGTCCAGTACGCTCGTATGCGATGGCAAATGTTATCGGGGTTCTCTGACACCACTGCAGCTGCATTTCCCGCTATCTCTTTATTTTCTGAACAGCAACCATCAACACGCACAAACTCTTCGTCTTCACCTCTTCCTTCTTAGCATTAATCCACATCAGTGGAATGTGTTTTCATGACTGCTGCACCGAAACTCAATTACTTTCATTTTTGTCTTTCCTTGCTTCCCACCTATACAAACTTTTCTCCTATGGTGGCGGCAAGTTATTTTACTTCCAGCCTTGTTGGTTAAATGTTTTGGTAAACTCTACTAAACAACAGATTACCATCTTCATCATCATTAGGAATTTAATATGCAGGGTGTTCTGAAATCACCTTTACAAACTTTTAGGATTTGTGAAGTGGAGTGAGCACATTACATATTGAATGAAACCCATGTCCGGAAACGTACAGAGTCCGTTCTACGACGGTTTCAGTTCAAATGTTTAACCCATTCACTTCTGCATGAGGAATTAAATTAGACGACATTCACCGCAATTATTAGGTAACAATTCGAAAAGAAACATAACGAAACATACATTTATCACTTAAGCACATTTGTTTGTATTAACACATAAAAATTACTTTTACTGTATCGGAGACGCACAGTCATTGAACAGGTCTCGTGGCAAGGCAGACGTTATGTGACATCAGGTGACCGTCTGACATATTACACGTAATTAACGTTCTCAAATCTTAGAGCATCCATGCTGATTTTTCATATTTTTAGATGAGATTTTATCATCTAGGTTCTTTCATATTTGTCTGGAATCAAGCTAAGAACTTCCTTTCGCCATCTACCATCGATTCAACTAGCTAAATTTTGCTCAGCTACTCAACGACGAAGCTTGGTGCACGAATGGCAAAACGTAATTTTTTCGGATGAATCCAGGCTCTGTTTACAGCATCATGATGGTCGCATCCGTGTTTGGCGACATCGCGGCGAACGCACACTGGAAGCGTGTATTCGTCATCGCCATACTGGTATGGGGTGCCATTGGTTACACGTCTTGGTCAACTCTTCTACATCTACATTTATACTCCGCAAGCCACCCAACGGTGTGTGGCGGAGGGCACTTTACGTGCCACTGTCATTACCTCCCTTTCCTGTTCCAGTCGCGTATGGTTCGCGGGAAGAACGACTGTCTGAAAGCCTCTGTGCGCGCTCTAATCTCTCTAATTTTACATTCGTGATCTCCTCGGGAGGTATAAGTAGGGGGAAGCAATATATTCGATACCTCATCCAGAAACGCACCCTCTCGAAACCTGGCGAACAAGCTACACCGCGATGCAGAGCGCCTCTCTTGCAGAGTTCGCCACTTGAGTTTGTTAAACATCTCCGTAACGCTATCACGGTTACCAAATAACCCTGTGACGAAACGCGCCGCTCTTCTTTGAATCTTCTCTATCTCCTCCGTCAACCCGTCCCACACTGATGAGCAATACTCAAGTATAGGTCGAACGAGTGTTTTGTAAGCCACCTCCTTTGTTGATGGACTACATTTTCTAAGGACTCTCCCAATGAATCTCAACCTGGTACCCGCCTTACCAACAATTAATTTTATATGATCATTCCACTTCAAATCGTTCCGCACGCATACTCCCAGATATTTTACAGAAGTAACTGCTACCAGTGTTTGTTCCGCTATCATATAATCATACAATAAAGGATCCTTCTTTCTATGTATGCGCAATACTTTACATTTGTCTATGTTAAGGGTCAGTTGCCACTCCCTGCACCAAGTGCCTATCAGCTGCAGATCTTCCTGCATTTCGCTACAATTTTCTAACGCTGCAACTTCTCTGTATACTACAGCATCATCCGCGAAAAGGCGCATGGAACTTCCGACACTATCTACTAGGTCATTTACTAGGTTATTTATATATATTGTTCGCATTGACGGCACTTTGGACAGTGGACGTTACTTTTTATGTGTTACGATCCGTGGCTCTATCCTTCATTCGATCCCTGCGAAATCCTACATTTCAGTGGGATAATGCAAGATCGCATGTTGCAGGTCCTGTACGGGCCTTTCTGGATACAGAAAATGTTCGACTGCTGCCCTTGCCAGTATATTCTCCAGATCTCTCACCAATTGAAAACGTCTGGTCCATGGTGGCCGAGCAACTGGCTCGTCACAATACACCAGTCACTACTCTTGAGGAACTGTGGTATTGTGATGAAGCTGCATGGGCAGCTGTACCTATACACGCCATCTGAGCTCTGTTTGAATCAATGCCCAGGCGTATCAAGCCGTTATTACGGACAGAGGTGGTTGTTCTGAGTACTGATTTCTCAGGATCTATGCACCCAAATTGCGTGAAAATGTAATCACATGTCAGTTCTGGTATAATATATTTGTCCAATGAATACCTGTTTATCATCTACATTTCTTCTTGGTGTAGCAATTTTAATGGCCAGTAGTGTATGTGTGAATCTATATTAATGCTTGTATCAAATGTCACATTAGTTTTTTTTATTTCATATTTCAGTCTGGATTCTATGTTGACATTTGAACTACAGTAATACTACACAGTGAGCAAGGAATCTAGAATGGGATACTCCTGGAAAGAGTATAGTTAAAATTCACTTTTACTTAATTTCTCGTTTCAATTTTTTCCGTCGTCCTTGACTGACAACGAGAGGAGCTTCCATTGCCAACAAAACAGCCTAAAATTGGGGTGTCGTTTTTGTCATGCAAGTTATAAAGACAAAGACATGTTCAGTTTTCGAGAAATCAGTTCTTTAAAGAATCGAAATTTTGTCGGCTGTGACTCTGACACGACGTGTACAGTTTTTACTCCACTTTAAGGCATGAAAGGAAATTTTCCGTCCCCTGTAATTAACGCCGTTTCGCTTGAATACGCATATATGAGGATGGATGCCTGGGCGAGAGGCCGAGTCTGGGTAAACGAAAGTGATGCGGGAAGCTGCCAACAGCGGCGCAGGCGCATTCACACGCGTCCCCACGCATTTGTTTGCGCTTTAAAAGTTCAGACACGTACAATTGTTGAACACGGTGCGTCACGCGTGTATTAGATACGTGATGTGCCTGCGCCGACAACAAATACAGCGCAAAACACGGCACGGGCTTCTCTTCTTTTTACCTAAACAGGTTACATTATTCAGCAGCTCAGAAAACTCCGCCTGCGGCACATTGTTTAAAAGAATGCAAATTTAGGCAATAACGTCAAACCTAAATCCCAACTGAATTAAGAATGAGGAAGGATAGTGGTGATTAACAGCTGAACTGCTACATAAGAAGGAACCAGAATGGGATTCGTTTATTAATACCAGGTGCGGAAGGAAGAACCCCATTACGAAGAAAAAACCTTACGTAAATCCCGACGTAACTTGTACAGGGAGGAGTACCGCGGTGTATCTCCGAATATACTTGCGGTACAAAACGAAAACGGCATGTAATGCACGATGTAGTTAAGAAGTATGACTTCTGAACGTTACAGTTATCGTGTAGGACTGACATGAGCTACCTCCAGTATTTGACAGACGTGTGCAGTTGACTTTTTCGCCTAAGAAGTACGATTATCTAACAGCGTATTTCACGATTACTGAATGTAATCTCTTCTGCAAAAATTTCTGCTGATTTCTGAAGTATTTAGAGACAATATTTATTTTGACGATAGTGATCGTTGTCACGGAAAATACGTTAAATGGACTGCTTGGGGAATGTGCACATTGCAAGGAAACTTTTGTTAGGTCCTGAGGATACAATACATCAATAATTCAAGAACAGTCTTAATCGCATTTATTATTGTTGTAATACCGCCAACCGGTTTCAAACCGACGCAGGGGTCATCTTCTCGGCGTTTACACCATTGGTCGACTGCTGGTGGTGTCACTCCTGTCTACATAACGGCAGGAAACTATGTGACACCATCAGTAGTGTAAACGCCCAGAAGATGACCCCTACGTCGGGTTGAAACCGGTTGGTGGTATTATAACAATAATAAATGCGATTAAGACTGTTCTTGAATTATTGATTAATCATACTAATCGCTGCTTCTCTCCACATCCATGTTGTCCAAAAACCTGAGGATACAGTTCAAGGTTACAAACGAGGAACCTCAAATGAAAATGTTGCAGTGCTTGAAATAGCGTAATGTTATCCATAGCTGAGAGAGTTATCAGAGTGATTGTATTACTTTTGTAGAAAACAAAACAAACCTTCTCCTGTCACTAATCGAAAGTTTTGTATCAATTCATCATGCATGTCGAGACCTCGGGGCGCATATTCGGACGCTTGAACCGTTACCATCATGTTTTAAATTCAGTTACCATTTATCCTGCTAAGCATACATTGATGTATTACAAGCTGATATGCTAATTAAGAAAGCGCCTAGCTTCCGTCACCATCATTTGGATTTAATTTCAAGCGGATGCTGAAGCGTTCTTATTGAGAAGGTCGCGTCCAATTTATTTTTTATATCCTCGACCAATTGAGGTCAACCTCGGTTACAAGCAGTACTTGAAGCTTTAATGTTTCTTCCTTTCTAACTTAGAACTTCTAAATTGGTATTACGTGTTCTCATAGACAACGCAACAAAAATGTTAGATATCGATATTCACTGAGGTGAAAGAACTTCATGCATCACTAAGAGATACGAAGAATAGGAAAATATCTTGCCTAGGCACTGTACCGTCTGAATTTTCCAAGCGTTGCGGACACCAGCTGAAACTGAGACCACTCATTTTTCTTTAAATTATTTTGGAGGGAAATTGACATCTCATTTGCGAGAATGGAATGTGCTGATATGTCTTTCTTTTAAAAAGGGACAGAAAAGCTTCTTCCAACCATCAAGGAATTGGTTCATTGGGTTCAAGATATAAATTATATCTCAAGTTTATAATAAAGATCTGAAAGAGCAGTAGCAGATTCACTTCGGGCAGAAGAGCAATGAGGGTTTCAGGCGTGATGCTCCTGCATATATAATGTGCTTTTCTCTCTATCAGTTGATTGAAAAGAGGCGAGAATACCAATTAAAAATTCACATTGAATTTGTAGACGTTGAAAATGCTTTCGATTATGTGAAGAGAAGGAAGCGAGAAAATAATCTTATACAGTTATTAATTTTTTAAATGCTAGGAGATCTTGACGTCAACTTGAGTGCTAGAATGAAAATTCAAGACGGTAGACACCTACATTAAAACAAATTGAGGAGCTAGAGAAAATGTATTTTATCGCCGGTTCGATCTACATATTATGTCTTTGCTAAAGAAGGGAAAAGATAAAAACCTTTGAGTGTAAGGATTAACAGCAAATTTTTGTGGCACCTGAGTTTCTCCCGCGAGCATACAGTGTTCAAGTAACTTACTGGAATGCAAACGGATGATGTCGTCGACAACCGACGATATTTCGACAGGTGCACACCGTGTCATGCTCAAGGCAGAATTGCAGCTGGCAAGCGCTGTGCAGGGGAATTTAAAACTTCGATTTCTAGAGAAATTCCGGAAAGATAATATGCGCGCACACACACACACACACACACACGCACGCGCGCGCTCATACACGCACACACACACACACACACGCACACACACACACACACACACACACACACACACACACACACACACACACACACACAGTAAACACTAACGCCGCCACACAACCAAAGATGACCGACATCAGAAATAATCGATAGTGAAAATTAATAATCAACGGGTGAGATAGCACTACCTTTGTCCCTCTGTTTTTTGATATGGGAGAGAGCAGGATTGCTCGTATAATTTAAGAAAAAACTTCCACTTCTATTTTTACGGTTACTTGCTAATTTAATTCTGATTCCGTTGTAACACTATCCCAGTAGCTAGAAGTGCATGACAGAATCTCCGTGTTGTTACATTCCATAGGATTACCAGTGCCAAGACAATGTTCATTGATAGCGGATTTGCTCGGATGTCGTAATCGTGTCTGAAGCTTATGCTCACGGTCCTCACAGTCTGACCACTACGATACACACCCGCCTTAAGCAAAGCATGATCGTCCATTACGGAACCTGGAAGGAGCGTAATCTTAGATGCATGTCTAAAAACACATTCCTCACATTCCTCTGTCTGATTCGCTACGATTAATTGAAGTTTGTCTTAATTAATGAAACTATTTCGACACTTGTTAACTTCCGCTTACTTTCTATGCAATGACCAGTACTATGAGCAGACAGAGGGAGTTGCAATAGAAAGCCAGTTTTCACCTGTTATTGCAAATATATGTATGGAAGACTTCGAGGAATGTGCCGTGGAGTCGGTGGCTTTGAAACTGAATGGTTTTTTTTTTTTTAGATATATAGACGATACTTTGGTTGCTTGGCCTCATGGCAGTGGGAATTTGAAGGACTCTTTAGAACACCTGATGGAGATGCAAAAGGATGGTTGCCTTTCCTTCCTTGACACGTTGGTCAGGAGGAAATTTGATGTTAGGTTGGGACATGCCGTTTGCAGAGTATGACTTGTATCTACAGGCTGATATTTGTCACCATCTGGCTCGGCTTTAAGGGGTACTTCGTACCTTGGTTCACAGGGCCCACGTCATCTCAGACCCTGACAGATAGTGACGTTGTGGAAATTTTAGATTTATCCTGGAGGAGGCCGAGCAGACCCTACAACGTGCACAATTTTTTATATCATTTAATTAAAATTTGAACAAGATAGAGTACTTGCAAATAACCCACGTAACTACATGTATGTTACTGTCGCTGAACAGTAAAACTTATCACTTGGCTTAATACAGATGACATTCTTACCTCACTGTAGAGTTGACTTTAAATTTCGTTGGACAGTCTCGCTTCTAGTACAACTCTCACTGCTGGATATGAAGTAAGACGATGCTGCTGACGTAAGCGTTGATTAACTAATGGGGTGAACGGCGTTCTGCCCTGACAAAAGTTAGTATCCATCAGTGGCGTATGGAATCTCTGGATGGAGTGTGTACGCCCACGTCTCCCATTTGTTGCTGCGTCAGGCAACCACTGTACTTGTGGTTTCGTCATGAATTAACAGCTTAGACATGGGACCTCGTTCTTCGGGCGACACCAAAGAGAGTTTGTCAGTAAAACCGTGCACCGTATGAGTGGTAGCGATACCGAGGTAGCACCAAGTCTCCGGCACTTTCGCCATACATAGAGGACATTTCCAACAAATCTGGTCGTATTTTGCGGAAATATGATTTTAAATGTGGGTTTCGACCACCATTTAAGATTAGGATGCTTTCACGTTCCGTAAAGGATGATTGCAGTTTGCGTAAGGTGCGTGTCTATGGTATTCCTTGCAGCTGTGTCATGTCATATATCGGTCAGCCTATCAGTACCGTGGAAAACCGGTGTGCTTCGCATAAGCGTCAGACACGCCTACAACAACTGAGCAAATCTGGTATCGCAAAATACTGTCTTGGCACCGATCATTCTATGGAATATAAAAACTCTGAGATTCTGACCTGCACCTCCAGTTATTGGGACAGTGTTATTAAGGAAGCAATTGTAATTAAATTAGCAAGCAACCTCATAGGTGGAGATGTAGTCTTTTTTAAAAAAAAATTCTTCATGGAATCCTGATCTTTGCCTTGTCAAAAAACAGAAGGAATATTTCTGAAAAATTATTGCAACTATTTGGAAGTGACTAGCTAATTGGGTCACACAAACTGGATCTTCTAAATAATACACCTGAGCAGGTAAAAGACGGAACGAAATTATTTATTTGCAAAAATGTGGGGCTTTGAAAGTTCGTTGAGCACATAAGAGTGATGAAGGAAGCTCAAAAGTGAATGCTTCGAAAAGACACTCTCTCACTCACTCTCTCTCTCTCTCTCTCTCTCTCTCTCTCTCTCTCTCTCCTATTTCGCGATAATACGAAATATGCTGCCCTTCATTGATTTTTCGACGTACTCCGTCAGTCCTATCTGGTAATGATCCCACACCGCGCAACAGTATTCTAAAAGAGGACGGAGAAGCGTAGTGTAGGCAGTCTCCTTAGTAGATCTGTTACATGTTCTAAGTGTCAAATGGATATGTTCTCGAGTGTAATAGTAACTCTAAATACGACTACTAAGTTTGCTTTCTGAATAAACATTATCCTAACCAAATCGCAACTGTGTGAGTTGTATGTTTCATACAACTTCGCAAACTTGCCACCAGCCTGACAATTTAACCAAAGGGTCACCAGTGTCTAATTTAGGGCGTGTAATGTGACACGTGCGGTTCAACCCCCAGACGAGTTTGAGCCAAGACATTTCAACGAAGAGAAACCGCATGCAAGCCCGAACATCTCTGAGATGTTAGCTCGCAAGTTGTGGGCAACCGATGCCACTGAGAAATGAGAGTACATGCCACTTGGTTTTATATGCAAATTGATAAAGGCCGTAACGATAACATGACACTGCGCAGATTATATTTTTACAGCTAATCATTTTTTAATGTAATTGAAATACAAGATAGGTGTATTACCTCGTCCTTAATTAACTATGGAGTGTAAATGTGGGTTTAATTATTGATGTAAGATACCATTTTCAAAACCATTTCTGCTGTCAGTCCTTCTAATCATACACATAATTTGAGCAAAAGCTAGAAATCGTCTCACAGGAATCTATAGTCCCGTTATTATTTCGAGCTTTTCGGTAACGACGATAACGATGAAATTCAATCCTTGTGAGGTGCCACCGAAGTGCAAATTAAAACTAATTGGAACACGACACCGGACGTTGTTATTAGAGCTGTTAGCATTAATAACTGAAACGTGGCCTGCCAATTCCATGACAAATAACAGCGGAAGTTGGGAAATAATGGAAGTTCTTTCTGCGTTAATTATTTGTGAAAAATTGAATATTGCTAACCATCATTAATTCTAAAATTTCTTAGAGAAATGTCGCTATCGGAGCAACCCGCAAAAGGATACTGATAAATTGCTTCTATTTAATTGATCCTCCGTTTTGACCTACGAAAATCTTACGAGCACTTTGACAGAGTCTCACAGTTCATTCATGAATTTCTGACTACAACCTCTGTTATGTTTCGAACGTGTCTCTTTGTTTTGTATCATTACAAGTTGAGACAGTTATACTGATGAACAAGAGTTCATGGTAGCTACCAAGGCAGAATCTTTCGCGTTTCTTTGCCTCTGCGCGATGTTTTTTTACAGCTTTCTCGCAGTCAGGGCGACTCTGTTACTTTCTTTTCCTGCAATTCCATTTGTGTGGCCGTTAAGCTTGATAGCCACGCCTCACAACTGAGTAGGCTCCACAATCTCCGGTGGCCTGTTATGTAAGTTTTAATCGAGCGCTGCTTCATCCTAATGTTTGTCCTGGTGGAGTACCGTGTTATGTTTCGTATTTGACGTTGCTGGTTAGCGTTTGGATCGACATTCAGAACTGCAGCAGACTGATACAAAGTGTATTTTATTCAATTAGTGTGGAGTGTCTAGCATCGTCGTTTAAGCCCGTTACTTTCATCAGTTTTGCATTTGGCCATAAATATGTGCAAATAGTGCGTAAGTAAACATTTTCACTGATATCGTCGCAATACTCAAAATAAGTAAATCATACAGTTTGGTCAAATATTATGAATAGTTCCTTGAAAGTTATACGAGATGGCGTGAATCCTGTAGTATACGAGTCAAGAGCGGTACATATCATAAGGAGAGTCCTTAAGAACCTCGATGTATCGCTGAAGAAACTCTCTCAGAACTCTTCCACAGCTCTTTCTCCATCGTTTGTCTTGAATCTGGAATGCTTATGGTGTGGTACTGAGTAATAATATTGAGAAAGTTAAGTACTCAGTTTTACAGAGCTTTGTTTATACAACAAGAGGACATTGTGAAATGTTCCGAAAGTCTAATTGAAGACACTGCACGAATAGGTGTTATGCATCATACACAGTATAACTCGTATTTTCGGGGAAGTGGCTTCGAGCAATACTACAACAGAACTTTTCGCCCTCCTCTGTAGATAAATTTCAAGAATGTAATAACATAATTAAACAAAATGCAGTGATACTAGAAGTTTTTGGTCAGTGTTTATGGATGCTTTAGAATAGGGAGAGATTATAGGGGTTACATGATGCATTGTAAGGACGATAGCATTCCTTCAGTTACGTGTAGGCTGAAAAAGTGAGTGAGATTAAGAATATCTCTACGTATCTTGCTTTATTCCATATACATGTGTTTACGAATGGTTACTTTACTTCAATACTAGGACTCAGTAGACTACCAGGTCATATTAGCAAGAGAGATTCTTGGATTATCTACTATCGTTGTATAGCAAGTGATTTTTTTCCTTGCAATGAATTACTACGCAATTTGAAGTACTCATGAATGTACAAAATTCAGAAAAATGTAGACTCAAATAAATAATATCATTAGCAGTAACGGAAAGAGCTCAGTATATCCTCGGTATAATAAGTGAAATATCTAAAAACTAACACTTTGTTTCTTTGATAAGATGAGGTTGATAAATTAGTCACTCCGCATTTCTTTCAAGACAATTGATGTGTCAGAAGCAAACATCATAAAACCAAGACAAGTTAAGTCGTGGGTGGACAAGTTACATCTGTTCCACACTCCAGATGGAAACAAACTAGGAAGAAAGAAAGAACTTTGGATTCTATGAGAGTCACCTCGCTTGAAATGAGAAGAGGCTTGACACAGAGTAATATCGACGTTCATTAGGGGGACGTAACATTGTATTCTGTCATATCCTCATCTGCTTTCTTTTTTAATGTGATACAATTACTTTAAGACTGATGCGATGAAATGAATCAAACGACGACTTTAGATGATTTAATTAAACGGCCCCCAGTTTATTGCAGCAACTGCTGCTGGACTGTGTCCAGTAAGCCAGACGTTTAAATAAGGCTCGGACGTTAATTGTTCAACCACTATGTGTTTCACATCTTTGTCGACAGGGGGAAGTAAGTCGACTATATTATCACTCAGTACCTGTCATTTTAATATCAGCACAGACAAATGTTATACCGTATTAGAAATGTCAATTTTAGTACTTTGGATTACGAGGCGTATTCGGAAAATAAAGCCCGATTAGGCGCGGAATGGAAAACACTGTGAAAATCCGATGGAACTTTGCACAGATGTGTTGGTCAGTGTCTTTAATGTGCCTGTCGATCGCTTCACGTCGCTCTTTTCAGTTCAGAGCGCCAAGTGATCATGTAGAAGTGCCTAAAGCAACAGTGGCCCCCGCCAAGTATGTGGATCTGGTGAGAGATTTCGCCTGAAGCTATGCAGCCCACATAACATAAATGCATGCGTTTCTTTGGGTTGGGTTGTTTTGAGGGAGGAGACCAGACAGCGAGGTCATCGGCCTCATGCGTTTCTTTCTTAAAAACAATTAATTTTCAGCCTCATATTGCAAGTCAATGAACACGCTTCCGCAGCTTTTTCGATGGGACGTGTCTTATCACCCACAATATAGCCCTTAATTGGCTCCCTCCGTTGTTCATCTCTGCTCTCGTGAACCACTGGTTACGAAGACAACATTTTGGCACAAACAGCGAAAGGCAGACCAGCGTAGAGAATTGGTGGGAAGGACAGGCGGATGCTTTCTGTGACGAGGGTACTGGAAAGTTTGTACATCACCACAAATGTCTAAGCCGGAGGGGCGACTATTTAGACAGGTAGCTGGAAGATGCGGTTCACTGTTGCGAATAAAATAATTTTGATTTTCGCTGCGGTTTTCATTTCGCAACCGATCTGACCTTACTTTCCGAACAGCCCTCGTACTTACGTAATATATACGATGTTACAAGTACGACGTCAACGTAGGAACCTTTAGCACTGCATGCAGGCTGGTGTCACCATGCGGTAGGGTAAGATCTATCCCATCTTACAACACACTTCGTAATTTTCTCACAGAAGCAAAGACGGTGTGTGTTCTGGCGTTATCCTGTATCAGATATCTGCTAGGAATTTTCAATAATTGTTAATTCTCCGAACAAACGTTCCAGTATTTTGATCACATATCTATGACAAGTTAGGGTTTGGTGAAAAGAGATCCCTTCAATAATTCATGTTATTTTAATTGCCCACCGCGCACATGGTTTCACTCATGTAGAGGTTCTTCTTTATCCGATGACATCGTCAGAAGTTCAACACAAATTATTCTGTGAGTTCACATACCCGCATAAATACACCTCTGCTTCATCAGCAACGACGAGCGTTTCAGCAGCAACCTCACCATCACACACAGACTACAATAGCTTATCACAGTATTGACTTCGTACAACGGTATCGAGTTTCTAAGATGATGTACTTTGTAAGAATATAAGTTGAATCGGAATTATTTGTAAGACTTGTCGTAGCGTGATAATGGGGCTCTAACACAAATCCAAATCTCTGATTGCGATTAGTACATTACTTCATCACAGACTATTTACGTGCCGTCATACACAGCGTGTTTTAAAGCTTGCGGTTCTGGTCGCGTAGGTAGCTACTAATTCCTGTGGCCCGGTTAAAATATATATTTTTAAGCTATAAATCGAGAGTACAAATATGACAAACATGTAGTTAGGATTTCAAAACATTTTCAGGTTTATTAGACGTACTCCTTTGTACACACATATCCTGGTATTGCTACTGTTATACCTTGAATATGCAGACGAAGCTTCAGTTTAACATAATCATAACGGGAAAAAACATAAAAGGAATTATACTATTCAAATATGTAAGCAAACACGTTATATTTCTGTTTATATTGCTCTGACAGCCAGGATACATCTAAACAAACACAAAACGTGAGATCAAAACAAAATTTTGCATACAGATTCATAGTCCAACGTGCAATTTACTGGACTCTTATTCTCGCGTTCATTTTCTGATGTATCTGAAGGAGAATCCGTAATAACAACACAATCTGTGACAATAACACTATAAGCGCATGCAGCAACTCATGTTCAAAAAAGCTTAAAATTGCTACAATTTTCAGATGACATGTAATGTGGATCACCCTCAGAAATTTCATTTTCATCATCTGCAGACTAGTCAAGGGCTTTTTAAATCATTTACCATTTGATCCAAACGTTTATCTTCTTCACTGCACGTTTTGACCACAAAACCAACGTAAAAGCAAACAAAACTCACAAAACAGAGAGTTCTCGAACGTCACCTAATGCCTACCACACAAGAGACAATATTTGTTCAAGTGATACAGCTACCTATCTACGAAGCCTACAGATCTCACAGATGATTCTGGGAGACGTAAAAATATGTTTCACACCAAGGAAAATCATTGCAACTGACGCGACGTAATATTACGTCCGCCGCACATTCCGATTTCCTGTAAGCGCCGTAATGCTACGCCGGCCGCACGCTAAGTGTTAAATGATTTTAGATTTCTGAAGAGCGTATTTTCAACAGGAATGAAGAAATAAATGTGGGCTAGATGTTATCTCACACAAAAGACTACCAAGTTTTCAATTTCAAAAGAACCATGTGGTATTACGTGTGTATAAATTTAACATGTATGCACATAATATGTTGGAGTACGAAGTTCTTATTTACTTTCCACAATTTTTCAGTGTGTGCATCCACCGAATGCACGACAAACATCCAGAAAATATTCATGCTCCTCCCGTACTTCTGCGAACATGTAATGTGTTACTGCATTTACTGCTATTACTATGAGGTGCGGCATTGCTGAAGCGGAAGTGCAGTGCCGTTCTTCTCGGCGAAAGTCACTCCGCACAGTTGCGGATGAATTTCACTGTTCAAACGGAGAATTCGGACGGCTTTTGTTGCTGTGCTATCTCCATCTCGACTCGACGCACGTTGGGTAACGAACGAGCCGACGATCTAGCTGGCCCAGGGAGTCCCTACCGGCTACTGGCAAGTGACGCCAACGTGAACTTTTGCCTTCGATGTGTAAATTGACATTCGCCCCCAGTTTCTACCTTCAAGGAATTCTCAAGCTATATTCCACTTTTCAGATAAACAGTCCAGTTCCATAATCCCATGAAGTCAATTCAGCTTATTAATGTCAGTTCCTTCCTGGGACTACCATTTACTACTAAATTCAGTAACTTTACATTCCTGCCGAGCCGAAGCCTCCTCGATATTCGCTGAAACAAAGCACTGTGGGAGGTTAATCTCTCTTCGAAGTACAGCTCTTCGTAAAGAGCGTATCAGCTCAGTTCGTGAAGGATTCCTGATGGATTTTGGAAGCACCTTTCTTGAAATACGAATCCAGATGTTTGCCTTAAGTGATTTACAACTGCAAATGAGATGAAATGAGAAACATCTGGCAGTGTTTTGATCCCTGTTCTTCTCTAATTGGGATCCAGTGGTGTATCAATTGCGTCCTCCCACTCGATCGCTTCTGAGAGAAATGTGATTCATTGATCATGGTATTAATGCGGATGAGGTATTAATTTGTCCTGCTCCACAATGCTTTATGATGGAGTACACGAGAAATAAAGCTCCACTTTGATTTTAACTCGAGATCTGTGGCTGACTTGTTGAACATGCCAAGCTAAGATTCACTGAGAATGGACGTAGCAAATGGGTTTGTCAAGGTCGCCATTTCAACAAGACACTTCCAGAACAAACATACTAGATTTAGACAGTGTTAGAAGGTCACAATAAACAACTTCGCTACATGTCGGTGCTTATATCCTCGGATAGGTGTCCCGATGAATTGCATATACGCCGCAGCAACGCGCTCAAACGGGAAATTTTGATCGTCCACCATATCTAGGAATGCTTCTTGGTGTATTCCACTCCATTTATAACTGATCTCGAACTTGTAATTATAAGATCTCCCACTTTTTCTGAAGTCCTTAGGGATAGCTTGTGGTGTCACCGCCAGACACCATACTTGCTAGGTGGTAGCCTTTGAATCGGCCGCGGTCCGCTAGTATACGTCGGACCCGCGTGTCGCCACTGTCAGTGATTGCAGACCGAGCGCCGCCACACGGCAGGTCTAGAGAGACTTCCTAGCACTCGCCCCAGTTGTACAGCCGACGTTGCTAGAGATGGTTCACTGACAAATTACGCTCTCATTTGCAGAGACGATAGTTAGCTAGCCTTCAGCAGCGTCATTTGCTACGACCTAGCAAGGCGCCATTATCATTTGCTATTTATCTTGTGATGCCTGTACCGTCAGACCGATGTTCACCAATTATGAATTAAAGTTTAATCCAGTAGTTAATTACGTTCTTTACTACTATAAATTCCCTTAACTGTTCCAGACCTCACGCCAGCCTGCGTGAGCTTAAACGCGTGCTTTTCGGCTACCAATCATAGTGGCTTGGCTGTCTTGCCAAGTCACAACATAGGTAATGTAGCTAAACGTCATACATTCAACATTAAATTTATATTACTGAGGCTCGATTAGTATTTTTAGCATTACTGACATGAGTTGAACTACGCTTAAGAATTATTTAACTGTGTATCAAAGAGTTCAGTCTTAATCTCGATCGGCTTTCTAACAGGAAGTTCACGTGTTTAGACAACTTACATGTATGAACTGTACGTCCACAGGAATTATAAACGCTCCCCAAAAGTGGGGGAAGATTAGCTGCTCGTATTACAAGGTTTCCATTAGTAGTTTTGGCAATATGTAAATAGGTGTACAGTGTGGTTTCCACTACTAGTGGAGATATCATTTACATAAATATTCGCAGCATTCCTTTATACAGAGTGATTCCAGAGTGCGATCCCGGCTTCCTGTAAGTGGCCTGGATTCAGTTGCATGATAATCCTGCATGAGATTAGGTTTTTTGGAGTCGATCCCTGAAGAACTAAGGGACGATGTGATATCATTATTCAGTTTATACTAACGATGTTTTGTAGTTTGTCATGGTCAGTTGCTGTCAGCTGCACCAATGGTGAATTCTCTATGGAAACTCTAGTCGTAGTTACTACTGAAAATTCGGCAGTGCATGTAAGTAGAATAATTAATATCACAGGACATAACAATGATATATTTTTCAATTATTATGTCTTTACAAAGCAGTAAGATCAGTTGACATGGAATTTTCGTAAAGAAGTAATGGTTTCCTAAAGGTTAACAATCTTTGTACTTTTGAATGTCTTAGACCTGAAAAACCCCAGACTCATTGCTGGGCTGGAACCCAGCCCCATCACTTAGACGCAGAAAAGTACTATGACTGCAAACTATGATAATCCAGAATATAGGCTACAGTTTCAATTTTTCGGAAAGTTTATTTCAGCTCAAACTCCGCTATAGGGAGACAGATTTCAATATGATTTTCGTCTCAATAATTAACGTAGCCGATCGTTGTAATTTGCGTAGTCTTAATTCTTCGATGCAGAATTATATGTAGTGTAAAACATCATTTGGTGGGAGATAGTCTACTCAAAATTTAATAGGCCAGAAACTCAATGGAAAGCTTTCTTTAACAGGCAGTGGTTGCCTTGCTACGCTCCAGCCTCTGAATTTCAAATATAATGTCCCACTTTCCGCACAGGCTCTTGTGTGACCTCCACATGGCCGCGGCCGGGAGGGAACCAGTGAAACGAAATTGGCTCGGACCGAATGTGAATGGAATCGCCGTTATTCACGTGAACCGCTATATCGTGGACAATAATAGCAAGCAGTCTGTCTGTGCTTCCAAAGCTCCCACAATAGTTTATAGAGGCAAGAGGCGTGCAACCGGAGTTCCCGTTATTCCCCGTTAGCGTTCGACGTGGCGACTTGCCCGTTCCAGATCGCAGTGAGATGTCATTCACAGGTAAACCAGAGTTGGCCACCTTTCTAGTACTACTATTAAGGCGTGAATTTCGACTTTCAGATTTACTGCATAATCCTCCCTAACACTCCTTGCCAATTCGAAAATCTTCAATCCCTGAAACTTCCTGGCAGATTAAAACTGTGTGCCCGACCGAGACTCGAACTCGGGACCTTTGCCTTTCGCGGGCAAGTGCTCTTGGTAGAGCACTTGCCCGCGAAAGGCAAAGGTCCCGAGTTCGAGTCTCGGTTGGGCACACAGTTTTAATCTGCCAGGAAGTTTCATATCAGCGCACACTCCGCTGCAGAGTGAAAATCTCATTCTTCAATCCCTGTACTGCACTCGATGGACGAGGAGAAGCCCAACAGGGAAAAAGGATCCCCTCTTTGTGGAACATTAATACATTTGTGTCTTTAACAGCACTAGTACTTCGTGGTTACCTGACACGAACAGTTGGTGCAAGAGGTGAGCAATAAATCTGCACGAAAGTCCTCTGAAGGAACCTTTTATTTATTTGCCAAGGTAGCTATACTGACACATTAATGGATTACCAGTTACGCTAAAGTAAATTGCAATCTTCATATCTCTAAAACAAAACATGTCCAGGATAAAAGCTTAAAACAGTATAAAAAGACAGCAGGGCATGTATAAAAATTCAGGAATTCAAGAAAAACGTGTTACAAGGCCACTTTTGTAAGTTTTTCTTGAATAATTCGAAAAATAAAATCTATAGCGAAAACGTATATCTGTACAAAATTTAATCACAGTAAATTTCCTACAAATATTAGCTTTCCATTTTTTTTCCGTATGTCAGAAATGGTGTCTAATGGTTGTGAACCAGTTAGAGTTGTTCCCTCATATGGTGATAAAACATTAACGTAAGGATGTAAATGTTATAAATAAAATTATATTTTACATATATCTTGAGACTGGTGCATGTTTTTGAGAAACATTAATACATGAAATATACTTTATATTACTATACTACGTTGTATGGTAGCTTGTTTTACAGTTTCCTATTACGTAAGTCTCAATTATTGTTATCCTTCGCTAGCAGTGAAACCAGCCAATTTGGTTTCCTTGTAAATGTCGACTGTGCAGTTCTCCTCTAATGGCATTTATATTAATTATTTTGTATGACGTAATTTCTTAATGTTGCATGTACTATATTATGTCAGCAATACGTCAAAAATTGTTTTCAATTAATTATTCTTACGTTGTGGGCCGCTAGCTATGACACTTCACAGTACGCTGTGTCTCCTTACTTACAATATGTGTAATTTTGCAGGTGCGATTACTTGGTGCATACTATTTTGATGTTAAATTACCTTCCTTAATTCTAGTTATGTAAACGTGGGACCCTATTAAATTACATCTAGTTGACCTCATACTTTGCGGACCGCCATCTGGTGGTACCTCTCAGCACTTAACTTTACCGTTGTACCCTAGGTCTTGTGGTTATTTACTCTATCGTAGCCAGTATGGCTTTAAACCATGGAACGACATTATACGGTATGTATCTGTTTTGTTCGTGCCATACAAATACTAAGTTGTACATACTTTATGGCAGCATATTACGCATGTTATTGTAATGCCTTTATTTTCTGATGGTATGTTGTTATTTAATTGTATTTATTATATGTATTCATTATTGTATTTTGACTTTGAATTGCGTCCGTGAATATGAACAGAATTTTATGGGCTTTATTATCGTACAGTATGCTGTATGTTCTTCTTGTGGTTGAGTGGTTTTAATCATTGTATCGGGTAATTGCTACCACTCGGTTTTACGGGTACATAATTTCTTATCTCAGAGTTATTGTATATGCCATACTGCGGTTTTATATTGCCTTAAGCCTGTAACCACGGCATATTTTCTTTTATAGATTTGAAGATGGCAGTTTATTTTGCCCTAATTAATGTGTTAACGTAACTGTGTTGGCAAATGAATAAAAGATTTCATGAGAAGACCAAAGTACACTTGTACTTCGTATAATTATATAATAAATTATAATAAATAAATATAATAATAAATTAACATCCTATTCATATTTTGTCTAACATAAAACAGTGTTGATTGATACTGCTTCATAAAATATCTAATGTGACATATTAACAAGGGCCCTAAGGGCGACTGTTCGACATAAGAAGCCTCAATATGAACACTGGAGATGCAGATAAGCTGCGTGCTGGATAAAGTTTGGCTTATCTTCAGATCTCCACGGCTCTTTAGGGAACATGTCCACAAGAAACGAGACAAAAGAGAATTCTGTTGTGAGTCTCAAACGTGCCCCTTTAATCATTTAATTTCTGACGAAGTGTAGCTTTTTGCTGATGGGATTACAAAATGAAGCGTTGATTATCAATTACGGTTAAACGAAGTTAGACGTAAAATTATACAGTT
Source organism: Schistocerca cancellata (assembly GCF_023864275.1). Taxonomy (NCBI): domain Eukaryota; kingdom Metazoa; phylum Arthropoda; class Insecta; order Orthoptera; family Acrididae; genus Schistocerca; species Schistocerca cancellata. Next base: position 759,013,537 of record NC_064629.1, read on the forward strand.
GATCAAAACAGAGCTGATAACCATATCGAAACAATTGCTGCTACTAATTATTTCACACGGACGTTTACGGCGACACTAATTTCGGGCTCTATAGACGACTCACTCCTTTTTTTCTCTGCAAAAACGATACGAAATATCTGCTGCCTTGCAGTTCGTGCGATTTTTTGTTCAAATGAAATCAGAGCTGTGAAAATGAGAGAGAGTGGATTTGTGATACAGTGATGACAACACATAGGAGACGCAGGAACAAAAGAAGGCTTACATGATTCATGAGACGACTGGATGAAACCTGAGAACATTGGGTGCATGTGGTATCTGCACGGTCTGTGGAACTAACAACTGCAACAGAGATTCGCTGCATGTTTACATTTGGATAGAGAGACACAGAGTCATGCGGAGCAGCCTGCTAGCACCAACATTTGTCCTCTATTCGCGGTTTCTAGGCTAGACTTTATTTTTCTGCGATTTATCACATACTGCCGTAACTATCTTCTCTGCCTCGGTACTGTACGTTAACTTTCACCGACCCATTAGCTTGTGTTTACGCCATTCGTTTGCAGCGTATTTACTGTCGTCACATTCTCAGTATTGGGCCTTATAGTATTCCACGGGGTAGGAAAATACTTTTACTGACTCTTTGTCTTACATTCGTCGCCTTCTTTCAGTTAGTATTTTGGGCAATCCATAGATAGAGGTCAACCTTTGTGATTGAGTAAAAAAGTTTGTCCATTCTGGAACTGTGTGATAGCTACGTGAGGCTCTACTGGCGTACATCAGACAATTTTTACTAATTGGAGGCAAGTATTACAGATTTACTGGAGGTGTCCGCCAACGCTCAAGTAAGTGAGAACCTGCAGGTGCACCTTCGAGCACTTCAGCTGCCTTTAAATTACATCCTTCTATTTCCTCTACATCCTCCGGTGAGTATAGCTAGGAGTGACGCAGGGCGAAATATATTCGATACATTTTTTCTAATGAAAATTACTGAGTGTGTTGATCAGACTGTTACCATCAAGTTAAACGGAAATTTTCGACACGATCTTCGAGAGCGAACCAATTCATCAAGAATGGTTTCCGAGGAAATGCTACCAATAAAATTTAATGTTTCGAAATCTTCACCTGAAACCCGATTTAATTCTGAGATTTGCAAAATGTTCACTTATTCATTAAAATGACTTCTGTTAATACTGAAGCCGGCCGGAGTGGCCGAGCGGTTCTAGGCGCTACAGTCTGGAACCGCGCGACTGCTACGGTCGCAGGTTCGAATCCTGCCTCGGGCATGGATGTGTGTGATGTCCTTAGGTTAGTTAAGTTTAAGTAGTTCTAAGTCCTAGGGGACTGATGACCTCAGAAGTTAAGTCCCATAGTGCTCAGAACCATTTGAACCATTTTTTGAATACTGAACTTTACAGAACGCGCTGTGCTGTCCCTTCTTAATTAAGCTACTTAGTCTACAAGTTTCACATTTTTGGAGTTCAAGCTCACAGTGAAGATAAAGTAGCAATTACATTATTATTCTTGATTGTATTTTTGTTCTGTCGATGCAACTACAAAAATGCGTGATTTTTTTCACCAGACGCGTTTCGCTTTATTGAGGTAAAGCATCATCAGTGATCTGTAATTAAGTTATTTACATTTTTATTTGCTTTTAGATGCTTGGTCTGCTGCAGAACATCTAAAAATTAGACAAAAATTATCAGTGTCTAACACAGAAAAACAAATATGTAAGCGAGAAATCAGCCGAAAAATCACGTCCAGTACAAATCAACCTTTTCTTAACGAACTGTTTTGGATCTAAAAGCAAATCAAAATGTAAATAACTTAAATACAGACCACTGATGATGCTTTACCTCAATAAAGCGAAACGCGTCTGGTGAAGAAATCACGCACTTTTGTAGTTGCAACGACAGAACAAAAATACCCTTAAGAATTATAAAGCGTCTACGGACACTATGGCCACACAAATGAAGACTTTATTATTATATATTTGAGCCTCAGATCACACAAATGATCTCATTATCGGTTTAAACTTATTACCAAATTAGTATCGGATGATCTGTTCGAAAAGAAAGAAATATTACACTATGAATACTCTTAATATTTTATTTGCGAATTATGAGTTAACCGGTCTGAATTATTCCGCAGTCGACAATAGCCTTCAGTTCCCATAACCAGAGAACACATATGTTTACATTGTTAGGTGTCTCCGGGCTTCTTAAGTTGCTCATTACTACGTAACGTTTTCAACTCTGCACTACATACATACTCCGCTAGCCACCAATCGGTGTGTGGCGGAGGGCACAATTCGCGCCAAAGTCATATTTCCCCCCTCTGTTCCACTCGCGGATCACGCGAGGGAAAAACTACTGTCTGAACGCCTCCCTTATCTTTGAATGGTGATCATTGCGCGGTTTGAAAGTTGGTGGTAATAATATATGATCTACATCCTCGGTGAAGATCGGATTTCGGAATTTAGTGAGCAGTCCCTTCTGTTTAGCGCGGCGTCTATCTGCAAGTGTGTCCCACTTCAAACTTTCTATGAAATTTGTAACGCTCTCGGGATGGCTAAATGCACGAGTCACGTATCTAAGTATGGTTGTGCATAGAATTTAACTTTATTTGTAATGCAGTCTCCTAGTGTTTCATTATGCCCTTTTTCTTTACATTTAAACAAACTTTCTGATGATAAGTTGGTAATAATTCGAAACTTCTAATGATAACATTTGTGTAGAAATGTTCATTTTCCATAAGGAAATATATCTAGTCTGTGTAACTAACGTTTAACTTTTATATGTAAATATTATATCCCTCGGTCTTAACGTGCATCTAAGTTCAATAAATTCGAAGACTGCGTCGGTGTTATCGTTTGTCGTACTTTTAGAGTAAGTGTTGTTGCTATAGTATGTAGAAATAGTTTGGGGATTTATGTTCGTAGAACCAAAAACCACTGACAATAAATTCACGACTTGTGAACTGTCTCAGACTTGCCTCCATCTGCTAGTAGAATCGAGCTGTCCAAGGCGTGTCTCCATCCACCATAACTATTAAGTTACGCCTGTGTTGAACGACTGATATCCTCACAACGCTCTATTTTTTCGCGCTTTACGACAGCCCAGCACTTGACATCTGTTCGTCGTCAAACGCATTTCGTGTACTTTATAGCTGCACATGTCGCAGGGAAGCAATCCGTTTCAGCTGGATCCAGTTAATTAACAACATTAAATAAACCTTAGGCAGAAGATAATGATTCAGAATATGAAATAATTAGAGTTGGATTGTTCTAAAATGTTAAATATTAAGCGCTGATTCTAGAATTTAAATCAGTAAAGAAAATTATTTAATGAAACTTTGAGTATACAGGCTATCCAATGCTTTGTTATCCATCTCTATCCTTATATGCAGTTTAAATGTGAAAAATCATAGAATTAAAGTACAAAAATGTCTGGTGTTGCACAGGCCGCTCGAGTTAATTCGTTATTGGTTACAAATTTGTCCCTCGAGTACGCTGAAGTCTATTTATTTCTAGAATCATCAATGCAGTGTCGGTCAACGATAAAAACAGCCTTTTCTGGGGTTTGTCCTTACTCGCTATGGGAACGTAACAGAGCTGTCTATTAGACCTATAAGGGTATGTGTTATATGACACCATTTCTCACAACCAGACAACGTCTTTCCATATTTGGAAAATTGGTCCTGAGAGAAGAGTCAAAAAGGATAATTCTGTGCCAAATACAGGGTTCGATTAGATTCTGTGTTGCTTAGACATGAGAAAATAGGTAATACAAGGTAGCGCTTCAGCACTTTTCCTTCGCGTAGGCTGCACGTTTCCGAACTAAAAATGTATTTACAAAGGAAAATTAATCTTCCAGTAGAAAATTCTTAATCTAACTTCAAAATTTAGCTTTGATACTTGTCATGTATATTTAACTTCTTAAAAATGTGATAAAACGTTTTGTATTTAGCATTATCGATGACTTTCTTAGCTATTCGTAGTTTTAACTAAGAGTAATTGCCGTTATTTTTATTGAAATATCGTAATTGTGGTTTCTCCTTTTCTTCTGAATTGTCATGAATTACTTACAAAATAAAAAGCAAGAGAGAATATAGACACACTTCCGCTGTAGTTGAAACACTTACATCATGATGCAACTGTCTGCAAGATGAACATCGGCCAGCACCTCGCTTATAGGGCAAAGTGGCCCAGAAGCCAAATCACAGGACTTGCTTTCGGGATGAACGGGAATCGATTCTCAGTCTGGCTAGCCTGATTTGGGTTTCCCGTGGTTCTGCTAAATAGCTTACGGTAAACGCTCCTCTCTATATACATAAATGACTTGGCGGACAGGGTGGGTAGCAATGTGCGGCTCTTTCTGATGATGCCGTGGTGTACGGTAAGGTGTCGAAGTTGAGTGACTGTAGGAACATACAAGACGATTTAGACAGAATTTCCAGGTGATGTGATGAATGGCAGCTGGCCATAAATGTGGAAAAATGTAAGTTAATGTGGATGAGTGGGAAGATCAAATCTGTTATGTTCGCATACAGTTTTACTAGTGTCCTGCTTGACACAATCAAGTTGTTTAAATACCTGGGCGTAACGTTGCAATGCGATATCAGGTGGAACGAGTATATGAAAATTGTGATAGGGAAGGCGAATGGTCGACTTCAGCTTATTGGGAGAATTTTATTAAAGAGTGGTTCCCCTGGAAAGGAGACCGCATATAGGACGCTGGGGCGACCTATTCTTGAATAATACTCGAGTGTTTCGGATCCGCACCAGGTCGGATATAAGGAAGACATCGAAGCAATTCAGAGACGGGCGGCTAGATTTGTTACCGGTAGGTTCGAACAACACGTGTTACGGAGATTCGTCGGCAACTCAAACGGGAATCCCTGGAAGAAAGGCGACGTTCTTTTCCAGAAACACCACTGAGAAAATTTAGAGAACGTGCCCGACTTCCTTCCGCATGCTTCTCATACCGGAGCTTGTACCCGATCTCCGTTGTGGTCATTAAAGACGGGTCGCAATCTTCTAACCTTCCTTTATTTTTCATTCTTGATTATTATTACTTATTACTCTTAATTATTATTACTTATTCATCCCAATCTTATATTAGATAGGGAAAGGACTGTAATCTGCCTGTAATGCGAAAACTAACTTAATTCACTGTTTTACTGAATTTTTCAGTGCCGGTGACAAAAACAATTTCAGTGTAGGTATATACTTCTTACAAGATCATCTCATTATCTGCTTAAAAATAGAAAAAGAAAAAGGGCGATGATAAAATACTAGAAAACATCTACATGATTACTCTGCTATTCACAGTAAAGTGCCATTCAGAGGGTTCAATGAACCACCTTCAAGCTGTCTCTCAACCGTTCCACTCTCGAACGGCGCCCGGGAATAACGAGCATTTACGTTTTTCTGTGCGAGCCCTGATTTCTCTTATTTTATCGTGACGATCATTCCTCCCTACGTAGGTGGGTGCCAACAGAATGTATCCGCAATCGGAGGAGAAAACTGGTGATTGAAATTTCATGAGAAGATCCCTTCGCAACAGAAAACACCTTTGTTTTAATGATTGCCACTCCAGTTCACGTATCATGTCTATGGCACTATATCACCTACTTCGCTATAGTACAAAACGAGTCGCCCTTCTTTGAACTATTCCGATGTGATCCGCCAGTCTCACCTGATGCGGATCCCACACCGCACAGCAATACCCCAGAATAGGGCGGACAAGCGTGGCGTAAGCAGTCTCTTTAATAGACCTGTTGCACCATCTAAGTGTTCTGCCGATGAATCGCAGTCTTCTCTGGTTTGCTCTACCCACAACATCATCTATGTGATCTTTCCAATTTAGGTTAATTGTAATTGTAATCCCTAAGTATTTAGTTGAATTTACACCCATACGTTTTGTTTGACTTATAGCGTAAGCGAAATTTAGCGGATTCCTTTTAGTACTCATGTGAATAACTTCACACATTTCTTTATTCAGGGTCAGTTGCCACAAAACTGAAAATCGAAATAACTTCAACTCTCGCCTACACAACCCTGATATACCTCGTATAATGAACAGTTCAGTGAACATATGTTTGCTTTGACTGTTAGCACGATGGTTGGTTAACTATCTAATAGTATAAATCTTTCACCTCTCAGATCGGGAGTGTAAACTTAAATATAAGCCTTCTCAAAGTGAAAACTGGGACTTGTGGAGCAGGTAAGCTACATATACCCTAGAAGCGAGTTAAATTACGCCTCTTGCAGACACAGTACGTGAGTGTGTACTAATTTAGTTCCTGTCAGAGTACGCTAATGCAATAGCAATGTCTACACCGTACAATGCTGACACAGGCAGAAGTGTTTCAGAGCACACCTTTCAGCGCACGTTGTTGGTCTGGGGTTTTCCGCGCCGAAGCACCGCTACTATTGCACCGGGCACGAAATTAATTTAACTGGACCTCAATGACGTGTTGCCTGGTCGGATGAATAAAGTTTCTAGCTATTTCAGGTCGATGGTCTTGTATGAGACCTGTGGTATTAATCGAAAGCAGCTGTCAACAAAGAGAACATAGTTGTGGACAAGTTACGTCCCTTCATACTTGATGTCTTCTCCCACGGCAGTGGTATCTTCCAGCAGAATAACTATCTGTGTCACAAGCCCAGATTCGTGCTACAGCATGTTTAAGGAGCATGAAAATCATCTCGCACTGATGTCTGTGCCACCAAATCCGCCTGATCTGAACCCGACAACTGGGGCGTTATTGGGTACTAGTTGCGCGCTCACAAATCAGCGACCCGTAATTTAGGGGAATTTTGTGACCTGTGAGTAGATGTCTTTGCTGCACACCTCCGGGAGCCCGCCAAGGACTTGTGGAACCCATGCACGCAGAAATCACCATCACGTTATGAGGCAAGTTGTTGTTATAATGTTTGGCTTATGGGGGTATCTCATTGCTTTCTCCTCACGTAGAGGACATTTGGTCCCACGGTAATTGTCTCACTGGGGAAACTGCACCACTCGTTCCAGGACTATGCTGGAGGGCGCTCAAACGTACGTTCACAAGCACACACGGACGGCTTTTTTCTGTGGGGCAACAAAAACATTTTTCATCAATATAAGGCACCCCAGAACGTGTCCATCTTCATAGCCGAGTGGTCAACACGACAGACCCTCATGTGGGGGACCCAGGTGCGATTCCCGGTAAAATACTGCCAGACATTACTTGGTGGGACGACTGGACCGGGTTGCACTCAGCCTCTTGATTCCAATTGAACAGCTACCTGATGAATAGGTAGTGGCTACAAGGACGAAACGTCTTCAACGGGTGGGAGTGAGGTGTGCTGACTCCATGCCGTCCATACTGCGTCCGTTGATGAATGACTGAGAATGACACAGCATTCGGTCGATTATGGCGCTGCCTTCAGGGTCTGATCACAGTGTTTCTTCTTCTGTATCTGACTGTAAGTCCGTACGAGATGTTCGAGTCAGAATAAGGACAGTACGTTAAATTACTCATTTTTTTTCTTCACAAGATTTGCCAGTGCAAATGCTGTCGAGTATAGAAACACGACATATCCACTGAGGCAGGATTACAGGACACACTAGCGGATATCAGGCGCGTGATTCTGTATTCCTACTGGTGGACATATTCTGTCTGTGCAGGGTGCGGAGTGCTGCCTCACACAGGCAACGGAAAAAAAGAGAGAAGGGGTGAATGGCATTAGTGGTGCACTGAGCCACACTGTGATAACATGCTAAGCATACAAACTTAGACGAGCGTTTCCTAAATTACGCCACTAGATATTTAGCGGGAGAGGCCGTGTGATAACGACCCGCTTGTTCGTGTCACATTACACGCTATTCTGTTTGAAATATCACGGAGCATCCTGCCACGAAGCACTCACCGTCTTATTAGAGCCATGAGAGCGTATATAAAACATAAGTGGTCGATGAAGGTCGCTTGCGTGGAGCCCGGCTGTCAGATACATTAGTAACGGCACGCGCCTCAGGCCCACGCCAAACCTTGCGTGATATGCCCTTCATTACTAATCACATCACCAGCTTCACCTGCTTTATATTCCCCAGTCTCAAAAACAGTCACATACTATACATTTTCTTGAAGCAGTAAGCACGTTTATCTGCTGAAGAAATCAGCCACATTTGAAAAGGCGCTACTGTAGCTATTTTTAGGTTACAAAACTCGACATCGAAAAATAGCTGCTGATAGTGATTTTAACAGATTTTGAGCAATAGTTACCAGTCGGTATAACACACTATTGACGAGGAAAAGGCGTAATGAATATAAGTTTAGAATCAGTTGCAAAAAACTGCTCAGTCAAAGTGTCGGAAATGAGTGCAACGTCTTCATTTCTTTCAGAATGCATAGACATTTCTTTTAAAAACTTCTACAGTGTGCTAGAGGTAAAATGGAAACCGCTGTCCAAATAATACAGCCTATAAAAATAATCAAGAAACATTTAAAAGAACACTGAAGAGCCAAAGAAACTTGTACACCTGCCTAATATCACGTAGGGCCCCCGCGAACGTCCAGAAGTGCCGCAGCACGACGTGGCATGGACTAGACTAATGTCTGAAGTAGTGCTGAAGGGAACTGACGCCATGAATCCTGCAGGGCTGTCTACAAGTCCGTAAGAGTTTGAGGGGGTGGAGATCTCTTCTAAACAGTACGTTGCAAGACACCCCAGATATGCTCAATAATGTTCATGTCTGGGAAGTTTGGTGGCCAGGGGAATTGTTTAAACTCAGAAGAGTGTTCCTGGACTTCTCTGTAGAAATTCTCGGCATGTGGGGTGACGCAGTGTCCTGATGGAATTGCCCAAGTTCGTCGGAATGCTCAAGGGACATGAATGGATGCAGGTGATCAGACAGGATGCTTACGTACGGGTCACGTGTCAGAGTCACAGCTAGACGCATCAGGGGTCCCATATCACTCCAGCTACACACGTCCCACACCTTTACAGAGCCTCCACTACCTTGAACATTCCCCTGCTGACATGCAGGGTCCATGGATTCATGAGGTCGTCTCCATACCCGTAAACGTCCATCCGCTTGATAAAATTTGATATGAGACTCGTCCGACCAGGCAACATGTTTCCAGTCATCAACAGTCCAATGCCGGTGTTGACGGGTCCAGGTGAGACATAAAGCTTAGTGCCGTGCAGTCATCAAGGGTACACGAGTGGGCCTTCGGCTACGAAAGTCCATATCGGTGATATTGCGTTTAATGGTTCGCACGCTGAAATTTGTTGATAGCCCAGCATTGAAATCTGCAGCAACTTTAAGAAGGGTTGTACTTCTGTCACATTGAACGATTAATTTCATTAATCGTTGGTCCCGTTCTTGCATGATCTTTTTGTGGCCTCAGCGATGTCGGAGATTTGGTGTTTTACCGGATTCCTAATATTCATTGTATACTCGTGGAATGGTCGTACGGGATAGTATCCACTTCATCGTTACCTCGGAGATGCTGTGTCCTATCGCTCGTGAGCCGACTTTAACACCAAGTTCAAACTCAGTTCAATCTTGATAACCTGACATAGTAGCAGCAGTAACCGATCTAGTAACTGAGCCAGACACTTGTCTTATATAGGCGTTGCCGACCGCAGCGACAAATTCTGTCTGTTTTAGTATCTCTATTTTTGAATATGCAAACCTATATCAGTTTCTTTGACGCTTCAGTGTATGTGTTCCATCGTTTCGCGTCTCCTGCAAGTAACATTTAACACTATGTTTTCTATCATCCCGGGTCTTCTGCATGAAAGCTCAACAGTAATTTACTAAAACTCGGGTCATTATTTCATCTGTATCCAACTGTCTAATGCGTTAACTATTACCTTTGCTAGACACATTTGTAGATGATCGATGCAGCTGAACATGAGTCACTTTATAATCAATGTCACCAGTAAGTACTGTAGCTCTCGCGTACAACTTACCAATGGGTATGGAGACCATATTACTCATTTGGTTTCAAATGTAGGATATAATAGAGTTACTATAAATTACTGTCTTTTGTCGAGCAGATGTAGTAAAATTGGACACACTCTTTGGTATCGTCGCCGGATTCGGACATCATTACCGGGAAGACCGCTTTAGAGTTGAATGATTTCATAGCCGCACATCGAGGAGCGTGCAGTCATTTGGCAAGACCCTCTGGCGGCATAGGCTACGACGAAAGCGCGTGCGTTTACCTCGTCCAGTTGTGTTGATGTATCCCAAACTTTCTGCTCGCACACAGTTACACGCTTGCTCTTCGTTATTTCTCCAAAAGAAAAAAAAAAGAAATTCAAATGAGTGTGAATTCCTATGGGACCAAACTGCCGAGGTCATCGGTCTCTAGACTTACACACTAATTAAACTAACTTATGCTATGACAACACACACACCCATGCCCGAGGGAGAACTCGAACCTCCGGCGAGAGACGCCGTGCAATCATGCATGGCGCCTCTAACCGCGCGGCCACTCCGCGCGGCCGTTATTCCTCTCGGTTTGCTATTCTAGTTTTGTTCGTACGCTGTTGAAGATTATTGGCTTTTACGTTTGGAATCCTATTTATTTGCTCTTTCCAATTTTTTTTTAAGTATGTGCCGTCGCACTATGGTAGTGCGTTACTAAACGTTCTTTTACATGTTTATTTCTCTAGCCGTGAACCAGTTTAACCACTGGAAGTGAATTCTGGCATCACTTACATACCCCCCCCCCCCCACACACACACACACTTTCCAACAATTTGTGAGGTGAATTGCCAAACGCCAAGTATTTTGATGGTACATGATCAAGATAAGACAGCACATCATGACTGGGGAATCCCGAATAAAGTAAGTGATGTGTGCGAACGTATTATTAGAAACAATATGCTCATCCCCCCACCTCCACCTCACGTAAGGCTTATTAATACGCAGCGCATTAGTTCGCGAGTTAGCGAGGCGAGCCACACCCGAGTCAAATCCGCATGTCGAATTAACGACTCTTGATTTGGCACACGGACCAGCCTAAGTGGGGTTTGGGCAGTTTCCCACGCTCCTCTGTAGAAACTCCTAACTAGTCTTCAGGGTCCGTCACAAAAAAACGCTAAACGACATACAGTAACGAAGTACAAAGCTTAGAAGATTCATGTAATTTACACGACTTTCCTCTCGTTCGTTAACGGCAGTGGCCGTAGAAAGCGCAACATCACAAAGTTAAAATAAAATTGTAAGCTACGCGGAACTGCATGACTAGCAAGCAAGACGTTCCTTTTGTTTACACACAGGAGCCCCATTCCGAAGGACGGCGGTTCAGATCCTCGTCCGGCAAATCAGCTTTATACTTTCCAAATGTTCGAATGATTCCTTTCAGGTTAGGCCCAAATCCTTCTCTGTCCTTCCCAAACTCAAATGAACTTAAGAATGGTTCAAATGGCTCTGAGCACTATGGGACTTAACATCTGAGGTCATCAGTTCCCTAGAACTTAGAACTACTTCAGCCTAACTAACCTAAGGACATCACACACATCCACGCCCAAGGCAGGATTCGAACCTGCGACCGTAGCGGTCGCGCGGTTCCAGACTGAAGCGCCTAGAACCGCTCGGCCACAACGGCCGCTAATGATCTTATCTTCAATGGGACGATAACACTGATTAACGGTCTAATTTCGTTGACTCTGTGCCCACTACAATCGTAGCGGTCCTCTGCTGTAGAGCATCCTTGTCCAACGATGCGAGCTGAAAGGTGTGCTCTGAGACACTTCCGCATGCGCCAACACTGTACTGTGTAGAAAGATCCTGCCCCGAACTCCACATTCTGTTTTTAGGATTGGATGTTCAGCAGCTTGGCACCTAATTGTAGTTTCACACCACACTGCATAGATGCCCGCGACATTACCACGCGAAAGTAGCACGCCAACAGCCCACCGGCTTCGCCGTTTACGAGATTCTTGTTCCCAAGCGTCGGGTCATAAAATCTAGCCTTCGTCAGAGTCAATTCTCAAGTCCTCATACCTTGAGAGTTAATTATTAGAAAGGCTACTATCGGCAGAGTTTTATGAATACTTTCGTGAACAGTGGCCGTAGTTAAAATGTGAAATAAGTGTGACAGGTAGCGAAATACTATATAACCACTGCTGTTAGTCGGTATGACACTGACATAGACACCACTTCGGTCGAAGATCTTGCAACGTTGCGGAAGCCACGTTACAGTGGGATGACGCAATTTTCCGTGTAGCCAACACGAATATCATTAAGGATGGAACAGGTGTCGGCGGACAGAAGATGGGCGTGGCCCTCTCAAGGCACGGAAGGACAGTCTGTCCTTCTTTCCGCCCTACTTCATTCTGTGACAAAGACCTTCTGCGTGAACTTTACACGTCACTGTCATTTTCTTGTAGTTCTATTTCACGAAGAAGGATAATGTTTACCGACGCGTCTTTACAGGATCTCAAGATACGGAGCAAGGGTGTAGGGCGAGAAAGAGTGGCAAAGAAAATCGGACCTCTTCTTTCAGAGGAATCATCCTGGAATTCGCCTCAACAGATTTTGTAATATCACGGAAAACTTAAAACGTGTATGGCCAGGTTTGGTTTTGAGTCGCCGTGGGTCCTGTCACGGCTCAGGGATCTTGCCACTACGCCACCTCGTTCCGTCTTCTAGGACAGCGATTCCCAACCTTTCCGAGGTAGTTAACTTTTAACAAGATCAGATAATAGTCAACATCCTTTACAGATCTCAACACCTAGTTAACTCTAAGAAGGAAGATACGGATTTTTTATAGAGTTACACAGTGATAAAATATGGATAAATAGATCACATTTAGCGAACATTCAAACAAATGAAATTCGCGTGTTTTTTAGGCTTTCTATTAAAGTAAGAAATAATGAATCAGTGTGGGAACTGAGCCTTCTCTATCTATATTTACATATTAGGATTGATATAAAAATGGTTGAAATGGCTCTGAGTACTATGGGACTTAACATCTGTGGTCATCAGTCCCCTAGAATTTAGAACTACTTAAACCTAACTAACCTAAGGACATCACACACATACATGCCGGAGGCAGGATTCGAACCTGCGACCGTAGCGGTCACGCGGTTCCAGACTGAAGTGCCTAGAACCGCACGGCCACACCGGCCGGCTAGATTTGATATAGATCAACGCACATCGGCAAGACATGCTCTGGTGTCCTGTTAAGAACAACACATTGAGTTCCATCGGTTGGAAGTCGTGAATCTAGTTACATGAGAAGTGATGACTGTTATGATAGGAAGGAAAGCAGAACGAATAAAGACGAATTTCAAAATGTTCTGGGGTTCCACTCGTAAATTAAACAGGGCTTCCAAAACGTAGCTTCCAATCTACTTGAAACTAAAACTCCCTAATCGTTGCGTATTGACAGCAATGAGACACACACTTTTGATTGCGGTAAGCATTCGAAAACACAGTGATTTAGTGAACATCGTATATATGTGTCATGCCAAGTATAAGAAGTCGCATGAAAAAGCTTAGATGAATTAGGGAACCGGTTAGAGTGGAAGACGTTATCGTGACTCCAGTGAACATAAAACTTGGATTCGCGTTAAATGTGGCCAGGCGGTCTGATGATAGAGGGACGAATGAATTTGTTGTTGCGTTCAAGAGATAACGAACACAGACAGTGACCTAACGGAAGCTGGGTAGATGACAATAAGTGACGTGAGCACTAGACTCGTGTCCTGGAGATAACAGTTCCAGTCCCAGACAGGGGTGGGGATTTTTCCTCATTCCAGTCTCTCCAGAACGGCCGCATGTCTACTCACCCTGTTTCCAAATGAGTACCGGAGATCTCTCCAGTAGGTAAAAGGTGTCTGGGGAGACGACCCGCTGTCTCGCCTCCTCCTAGCGCCGCGGCGAACAGAAAGACTGCACTCTAGCTGCGGTCAGGTGTATAGTCCGGTCAAGGGCCAGCGCCACAGACCGTACTTAACCTTTCAGTTAGTTAATTACATGCTCCACAGATCATTTAAATGAGGATTTCGCAGAAATGATGTGGAACGAGTCAGTTAATAGGACAGCAGAACAGTAGGATTTGACCCTTTCCTTCTTTTTTCAGACTCCCAGTTTTTGTGTGCAGAACGGTAGGAGTTGTCCAGAATAAATGATTTTGGACCACATTTAAAACTTGCCTTGCAGCCTGTCAGGCATTTTACATTACCGGGCAAGTGATCACAACATTTTTGTTGCATACTGAACCATGTTCTGAGCCATTGGCAGCTTTAATATTGTGTAATGAACGTAATTTCTTCTTCTAAAATTGTGATGGATTATTTATGACAAACTTCATCAGCGATATGTTATGGAAGTGCAGTTAACATTCCTAACTCCTTGAAGATGTACCTACAAGATGACTTAGCGTGAATACAACATATGTATTCTTACTCCTCACTTTCATGCAATACTTCATTTGTAAGTGATGTGACATGGCTACGATTCGATGAGAACCAAAATCTAGGGAAACGTGGACACCAAATGGCTCTCGAAACTGTTGTTCTTTACGATGATAATCTGATAAATATCAGAGGAACGAAATAATGACAAGCAGATTTTGTTTACATTTTAGAGTTTTCGCTGAACTATAGCCGAAACCACTTTGTTTCGATCCCTCAGAAGATATCGTATTACCCTTAGGGTGAGAACCAATATTGGCTCTGAGCACTATGATACTTAACTTCTGAGGTCATCAGTCCCCTAGAACTTAGAACTACTTAAACCTAACTAACCTAAGGACAACACACATATCCATGCCCGAGGCAGGATTCGAACCTGCTACCGTAGCGGTCGCGCGGCTCCAGACTGTAGAAACAACATTCTAAGGATGACAAAAGGGGGAATAATTAAGAGAAAGTAGTGCGATAACAACGGAATTATATATATTCTATGGGTGAACCTTCTCTGGTAAACTTAGTTACTGTTGCAGTCATACACAGAACAGATGCTCCCGTCTCCCTTGCGTCACGTCGGAATTCACGTTGTTGGGTAACATCTCCAACACTGAACAACGGGCGGGGCCATTGTTTAGGCCCGTGGGCGTGGACTGTTTAGGCTGAATTACCTCACGGATCTGTAGCCTCGTAGCTACCTCTAGTCGAAACAGCCGAAGGTTGCGCGTATTGTAAGGAGCGGGCAAATTAAGAGCAGTTTGTATGCGACGGCCGGCGCCGCCAATTGGAGGCGAGTGGCGCGTGTTGGCGGCGTCGGCGCCGGCGCCACCTCCGTGCGGGTGGCGGGGGCGTCGGGGGCGGCGGGGGCGGCGGGGGTGGAACGCAGCGCCTGGCGCCAGCCAGCTGCGGCCTCGCGCTCTATGATTACATCCCCCGGTCCGGCGCCGCTCTCGTAACAAAGACATGCGCGCCGCATCGCATTTACACGTAAACACCACTCACTCTCCTCATCCCTACTTATTCCCTATGAAGCGGAAGAATCACGGCGTTCCTGGTATTCATAAAAAAACTCAGTAATGATTTAATTACGTCTCTAAGACAATTACTGAAATGTTTGCTGATGACATCTGTAGTATGAACCGCTAAAGAAGCACCCTTCATTCGCTTATATAGCAACTCCCTTTCTGAGATACACTTGCTTCCCTAGCAACGGCTACTTTTTCTGTTGAAATAGAAACTCACGGAAAAGGAATATGTTACACCATGACGCACCAGTCAGATATTTATCGAAATGTATATACCTCTTCGTCTCATGACAATTAATTACATTGTCAGTGAATTACAATCACTTAGTTCCGGTATGATGGACATATAGTAATTATGGGCAAAGTTTAAACAGTTTGTAAAACGTGCTTTGGAAAAGTGTGTGCCTAGTAAGTGGATTAAGGACGGAAAGAACTCATCGTGGTTTAGCAACGAAATTCGAAGAACGCTGAAGAAGCAAAGGCTGTTGCACTCTCGGTTCAAAAGAGAACACGTAAATGATGACAGGCAATGGTTAGTTGAGACTGCTGCACCACTGTACCTAAGTACAAGATCTGGCCGAAAATCCGAGAAAGTTCTGGTCCTATGTAAGGTGGCTATGGGGATCTAAGGCTTCCATCTGATAACCCGTTGACCAATCTCGTGTGGCAGTTGAATGTAGCAAAATGAATGCCGAAGTTTTAAATTCCGCGTTTAGGATATCGTTCATACAAAATAATTGTACACACATACCGCCGTTTGACCATCGAACTGAGTCCCGTATAAACAACGTAGTAATAAGCATCCCTGGCGTAGAGAAACAACTGAAAGAACTGAAAACAAATAATTCGCAGGTCCGGATGGAATACCAGATCGGTTTTATAAAGAGTACTCTACGGCGTTGGCCCCTTATTTAGCTTGCATTTATCGCGATTCTCTCGCCCAGTCCTAAGACCCAAGAGGCTGGAAACAGGTGCAGGTAACTCTTGTATAGAACAAGAGTAAAAGAACGGACTCGAAAAATTATAGACCAAAATCCACAACATCTGTTTGCTGCTGAATTTTTTAATATATTCTGAGTCCAGGTGTAATAAATTTCGTTTTTTCACATGATATACTGCGAACTATGGATAAAGGGAAACACGCAGATTCTATACTTCCAGATTTCCGAAAATAATTTGGTACCTTACCCTTTTTTTTAGGTAGGACAAGATTTTTCATGAATTCTCGGCCAGCTCTTGTGATAAGGTGTACGGCAGTAGTTGTATGCTTCGCGCATCGCTCTTATTACAGACAAACGAATCTCTAGAGATTTCGTCATTTGCGCATTCTTTTTCGATCCGAAAGTGCAACAATCTCTGCTGCCTCGGCAATTTCCTAGTTTTGTTATTAAACAAGTGTGAGTCTTTTCTGTCCTTAATCCACTTCGTCAGCATATTATTCTCCAGACTGCGATTTACGATCCGTTTAAACTTTGCTCATAATTCCTCTACCTCAATCACATGGAACTAAAGACCTCCATTCACTTTCTAAGTGGGATGCTAGCAAGTGATTATCTCCTCTTTCTAGCAAAAATACTTTCTTAACCTGCTTGACTCATTTATGACCTTTAGTAACCATCGTGCTATGATGACGTCATGATGACTAATCCTTATCTCCATACTAACAACGTCGATGAGATCAGGCCTGTTTGTAGCTACAGGGACTCAGATATTTACAGTGCGTGTAAGCTGTCGAACTAGCTGCTCAAGACAGTTTTTGGAAAAAAGTGTCTAAAGTACTTCGCACAACTGCCTGTCTGTGCTCCTGCAATGAATCCATAGACGTCCCAGTCTACACTCGGTAGATTAAAGTCGTCACGAAATGATGCTACATGATATGGGTATTTAATCGCTACTAGGCGCAGACTGTCTTTGAATGAATGATTGTAAAACTGTCAAAGCGGAATCGGCTGGCCGGTAAAAACAGCCAACAGTTAATTTGATTTCACCTTGACCTGTTATAAGCGTCCAGATAACTTCACACACTCACTTAAAATCGACCTCACTAGAGACAATATTATTTTTCGACTACAATGAACACCCCTCCTCATATGGCATCTAATCTGTGTTTCCGATAAACGTTCCATCACTTGATAAAGTCTGCAGTGTTTCCTACTTCTGGTTTCAGCTAGCTCTCCCTCCGGAGCATAATTTGGGCGAGAAAAATGTCCGGGAGGACAGTAAATTTGGGAACTTTGCTAGGAATACTTCGACATTTTACTGATAAAATTGGTGTGATTTAATCGTCTGCGTGTCGATTGGTGAGTGTTCATCAGAGTACCTGAGACTATCGCCTAGCCTTTTTTTTTTTAAAAAAAAGAAAACATGTGCACTCCACAATTACTCTGCTACTCGAGTATTTGCTTCCTATGTGCAGTGCACCCCTGACGTGTGCACACCCTTGACATATGAAGATGAATCATACAACTCTCCACCTGATAACGCCGGTCCAAAAACCTACAGGCAAGAACGTCACACATTCGACGAAGTTCAAATGGCTCTGAGCACTATGGGACTTAACTTTGAGGTCATCGGTCGCCTAGAACTTAGAACAACTTAAACCTAACTAACCTAAGGACATCACACACATCCATGCCCGAGGCAGGATTCGAACCTGCGACCGTAGCGGTCGCGGGGTTCCAGACTGAAGCGCCTGGAACCGCTCGGCCAACCCGGCCGGCTTCGACGAAGTCTTTGGTGGAAAGCGTTCACTCAGCTCCAAGTGCCATAACATAATCACGGACTCATTTACAGACTTCATGTCTTCAACTAATGAGTCTTATACTACACACCGTCGTTTTGGACATGACACAATCTTGCTTTCCTCCAACCATTAGAATAACCTACAGCTCCACCTGGATCAGTGGTCTTTAGTATGTATGGATTCACAGCCGCTGTGAATTTCTTCGAGAAAGTCGTTTTCCTGCGTAAGCTGCTGTTTTGTTTTGAAATAAACACATTGTTTCATAATTTAGAAATTAGCTACTTTCGAAAACTTGTGCACTATCAAGATAGATCATAGTAAGAATTATTATGGGTAAGTCATCATACATTGGATAAAACTTTTAGAGAAGCAATGTCTTATATGATACAGTTATACTGCCAAGTTCGTTAATATGTATCCAATTTTATTCCAAGGAGCCGACCTCATCATGTGGTTGTTCACTTTAATGGTTACAGTAACATATTTTAACATGTGTTATGATGGCACAACGAAAATATATGCTTTTTTCATTTTACATATAGTGGACTTCCATCTAGGACAATTGCACCTGTACCTACTACAGTTGTGCAGAACTATTATTAGGCACGACATCACAAGATGCTAGTACAGGGCAAAGCCAATACGGCCCCACTCTGCATTGTTGCCGGATGTATCCAACATGGCAGCAGAAACGTCATCCAAGATGGCGGTGTGTACACTTGGCAACAGAGCATGTCATCATTCAAGATAGCGGCTATGACGTCATTCAAGATGGCGGCTTTTGGCGGGAAAGTGCCATGCCCCCTTACCCCAGAAAAATAGTGGCCAGTTCAAATTCCAACAGAATAATGCATCACACCACCATTACCTCTACTGACCTAAGAAAATTGGGGGAAGATAGGCCACTAGAGCTACCTCCACTAACTTAAGTCACCCGAATGCCACTTCCTCATATGAACTGGAGCGAAGTTTGAATTTTAGCAGTAAAGAAAGGTCAATTCACATATCTCTACTAACCTAAGAAAAAGACACAAAAGAAAGGAAACTTGTACTAACCTCAGTCACCCGACCGCCACCTCCCTGAGAAAAATACTACGAAGTTCAAATTCCAACAGGATAATGCATCACACCATGGTTATCATTAATAAGATAAGAAAATGGCGTGAAAATGGCTCACTTGACCTCCCTCCACTAACCTAAGTCACTCGATCGCCATTTCTTCCTGTGAACTAGCACCAAGTTTGAATTTTGGCAGTCAAAAAAAGGTCAATTCGCAAATCTCTACTAAGCTAAGAAAAATGCGCGAAAGTTACCTGTAGTAACCTCAGTGAATCGAAGTCACTCTCAGAACTGATGAGCAACGACAGGCTCGTTTCCCTCTCGGTACAAACGCCCTACTGATTCTGTTCCGGACCTGCTAGGTTGCTTCTGTTTAAACACCCATCACCAGACTTTGAGATTACACTAACACAAGTATTTACGAATCATTTTCAATGATATTGTATCATTTTCGCGGTACTTCTCGATGTAAGGAACACAGCAGTAGCCTCCGGATCGTTCACGCAACATAATTCCAAAGATATAGACTGGAAATTATTTCTCTACAAACCTGAAACTTTAGGTAGGTGGAGCGTGATCTAGACCACTGAGTAACTAGAAACAAAATCATGAAAAATGATATGTCCACCCGCGAATACCGATCTCGCTGATGTAACAAAATGAGAATCATTCCTATAATTAAAAGCCAACTAGGGTCTTTTCCATGCCTAGAGAACAGGCAAGCGTATCTTCCACATGCCAGTTGCACACTCCACAATCGATCCTCTCTGAACTAAATAAAGACGGGAAATCGGCAGATGCAATCAACCAATCAATTTACACGGGAGGGCATAACGGTCCAGCGCAAACGCACCCCCATACACAGTCTTCTCAAATTTCCATCTGATCACCAAAGCCATCCATCTTAAGATTGCTGTCTCAATTGACTGTCATTCGACAGTGAGCGAAGTATCAGAAATACACCCTGCTGCCAGCATCTCGTGGTCGTGCGGTAGCGTTCTCGCTTCCCACGCCCGGGTTCCCGGGTTCGATTCCCAGCGGGGTCAGGGATTTTCTCTGCCTCGTGATGCCTGGGTGTTGTGTGCTGTCCTTAGGTTAGTTAGGTTTAAGTAGTCCTAAGTTCTAGGGGACTGATGACCATAGATGTTAAGTCCCATAGTGCTCAGAGCCATTTGAACACCCTGCTGTTGGCAGTGGCTCTGGAAATATAAATATCACTACCTATCTTATGACTCGATATACTCTTTCTTTTGCTATCACAGTACTCGAAGTCAAATCCATACCCTCCTTATGACTGAACATAGTGATTACCTTCACACAAAAACATACTTTATAAACCCGATGCTCAAATGCGAACACATCACACATCCCCTGTTTCTAAGTATAATACTTTGTCAGTAGATGATTACCTACGATACGACATAATACTGACCGAAAATCAATTATAGGTGTGCATGTCTCTAAGATTTCTTCCTGCGAGTGCTATCACTCTGTCTTAGAAAGAGAGGCATGCGGCAATAGGCAAGAGACGCATGGTGCAGGGAATGGCAATTCAATCTCAATGTAGTGTAATGTGCTGCGAATACATTGAAAGATAGATCCCTTATCATTTGGTTACAATATAGCAGGTCAGCAACTGGAAGCAGTTAATTCCATAAATTATCTGGATGTACGCATTAGGAGTGATTTAAAATGGAATGATCATATAAAGTTGATCGTCGGTAAAGCAGATGCCAGACTGAGATTCATTGGAAGAATCCTAAGGAAATGCAATCCGAAAACAAAGGAAGTAGGTTACAGTACGCTTGTTCGCCCACTGCTTGAATACTGCTCAGCAGTGGGGGATACGTACCAGATAGGGTTGATAGAAGAGATAGAGAAGATCCAACGGAGAGCAGCGCGCTTCGTTACAGGATCATTTAGTAATCGCGAAAGCGTTACGGAGATGATAGATAAACTCCAGTGGAATACTCTGCAGGAGAGACGCTCAGTAGCTCGGTACGGGCTTTTGTCAAAGTTTCGAGAACATACCTTCACCGAAGAGTCAAGCAGTATATTGCTCCCTCCTACCTATATCTCGCGAGGAGACCATGAGGATAAAATCATAGATTAGAGCCCACACATAAGCATACCGACAATCCTTCTTTCCACTAACAATACGAGACTGGAATAGAAGGGAGAACCGATAGAGGTACTCAGTGTACCCTCCGCCACACACCGTCAGGTGGCTTGCAGAGTATGGAGGTAGATGTAGATGTAGATGTAGATGTAGAAAATAAGAACTCATGTCCATCACAGGCAGAGTCGTTTTCTCTCCATTTCCCTCCACCATCTTGGATTACATCATGCACTGTGCATGTTAGTACACGTTAGTGCGTGTTAGCCCAACAACATGGGGTGGTAAAGGGACGTGGCAGTCAGTTGAGGGTCGTGGTGGAGACTTGAACTATTTCCTTCCAAGTCCAGGTTGAGATGGCATTCGTGAAAATTCATTCCAAGTCCACAGTAGCACTCTCTGGTGATGTCATTATGTACTAGGCCTCGTGGTGAACACAACGTACACCACCATCTTGAATAACAGTAGTTGTATAATCAGATGACATAACAGATGACAGTGCCCTCTGGTGCCGGTACTGTGTACTAAGTCGGTTGGAGTCTGGAGCTCTTGATGAACAGAGCGCCCTCTGGTGGTGGCGATGTGTACTAAGTCAGTTGGAGTCCAGAACGCGTGCTGAACACACTGGATGGCCGTACTGCATGAAAATGATTAAATAAAGACTTATGTCCACATCCTTTTCCCACGAATCCTTAGGAGGAGGTGGCGGTCAAGTGACTGAGGTTACTGCAAGTGTCCTGTCTTTAAGGCGGTTTTTTAGCTTAGTAGAGATATGTGAATTGACCTTTGTTTACTGAAAAAAATTCAAATTTGATGCCAGTTCATAGGAAGAAGTGGCGGTTGGGTGACTTAGGATAGTGGAGGTAGGTCAAATGAGCTATTTTAAACGCCATTTTCTTAGCTTAGTAGAGATAACCATGGTGTGATGCATTTTCCTGTTGGAATTTGCACTTTGCGCATTTCTCTGGCGGTGGCATTTGGGTGACTGAGGTTAATACAAATGTCCTTTGTTTCCCGCAAATTTCTGAGATTAGCAGTGAAACCCCAAGTGACCTTTGTTTACCACAAAAATTAAAACCTAGCTTCAGTTCATAGGAGGGAGTGGCGGTCGGGTGACTTAGGTTAGTGGAGGTAGCCCTAGTGGTTTATCTACCCGCGATTTTCTTAGGTTAGTAGAGATAATGGTGGTGTGATGCATTATCCTGTTGGAATTTGAATTTTCCGCCATTTTTCTGGGGTAGGAGTGCGTGGCACTTTCCTGCCAAAAGCCATAATCTTCAATGACGTCATGGCCTCCATCTTGGATGACGTCATGTGCTGTTGCCAAGTCTTGGATACATCTGGCAACAATGCAGAGTGGGGCCGTATCGGCATTGCCCCCAATGCTGAATCTTCCCACCTCTGTTGCATGTAATGTATCATGCTATATACATAACAATTTGTATTGAGATGTAGCTTGGTATTCCCCAGTGGGACGAAACTAGAGATTTACGAAGAATATTTTAATAAAAGGTAGTACTGATGCTCGATACTAAACAAAACAGTTCAGAATAATAGTGCAGAAGCTACGAAGACATGCCAAATTTAAAAAGAACCATTATCTCCAAGACTGGCAATGTTTTACGGAAGCTGGAAAGTTAGCTCGAATGTCAATGCGAGATATTTATACTAGCTTCCACGACGACAATCTGTCTCGGAACCAATGAGATTCTATCGTATGTGACGTAAACTAGCGGCAAGAGACAAACAACATCTTCACTACCGCGATACCGATGGTAATATTATATTACCGATGACAACGTCACTAAAGCGGAGTTGTTAAATACAGTTTTCCAAAATTTCATTATCAAAGAAGAGCAAGCAAATATTCCATATTTCGAGTCCTGAATAGCTGGCGTCATGAGTAGATGTAGATAACCTCGCAGTACCGAAGCAAAAATAGCTTCGCAGTAGCGAAGCAACCTAAATCACTTAATAAAGGTAAGTCTTCCGGTCCAGACAGTATAAGAATGGGGTTCCTTTCAGAGTATGCTGATACAGTATCCCCATATTTAGCAATCGTACGCACCGCTCGTTCCACAAAACATCAGTATCAACAAAATGGAATAATGCATGGGTCACTGCAATACTCAAGAAAGGAAATAGGAGTAATTCGATGACTTACAGTCCCATATCACTGACGGCGATTTGCAGCAGGACTTTGGAACATATGCCATGTTTAAACATTATGAATCACTATTCTGCAGTGCCTGTGTTGTTAAGATCGATGCACTGTTCCTTCGGACATGCATGCATACGCGAGATGTATTCACAGTTGCGAATAAGGATTATCATCATTTGTATTATGGAATGACGACAGTGAAAATTTGTGCCTGACCGGAACTCAAACCCGGATTTCTTGCATACGTGAGCGATCGCCTTGACTTAAACTTTTTTTTCAGTTTCTCAGTGCTTCTTCGATATAAGTAAAACATCTCTTTTTTATGTAAGTTGCCGCTGTGAAGATACGTGGGCGCCATGCGGCAGGTGCTACGGACGCCCCTTGTTCGCGCCGAAGTTGACATCAGCAGGTCGCCTCCCCTAACGGCGGAGAGTCCTGTGCGGGATGGGCTGTTTCTTCAAAATCCTCGCTCCACGCCAGCGGTGACTCCGTCGCCGTGCTATCCAAACGCTCAACGCCTGCTGACACCGGCGGATCGTCTGGTATCGTTCCTTCTTCAGTAGGGACTTTAGAGGCAGAAACAATCCGTTCTGTCGATGCGAGGGCTACTGAGGGCCGCCGCTCCACAGACGCACAGACGGTGCCATCTTACAGGCTTTCAGATGCCGAAACGTTGGTTTGCTCAACAGGTAACGTATCATCTGGACAGTGAGAGGAGTGCGTGAAGATCTCGTACGTCGCCTACTTTTGCGTCATTCGGGCAGCATTCTTAATGCCACCGTCCTTCGATGTACGAAGACGGAAGAGAGTCGCGCCGGCCATGCGGAAAGGCCGCTGTAGCGACAACCAGAGAGTCGACCAAGGAATCACGTTCGACATTAGCATCGACCACGAGCGCAGCCGGAGCAGCCACCGGAACTGAGGACATGGTTGAACTCACAGTGTCAGTCACCACGTCTTCAACCGGGTCAAGAAACATCGGAACACTATCCTTCGTGTGATTCCGAGAGTCGCCGGGCGGCCGGCGGCGACTTAACACTCTGTCGTCTGGCGACACCACAGTGGTGTCGTGTGCATAGTATCGCTCAGTAGCCGCCGACACCATAGTGGTGTCGTGTGCATAGTATCGCTCAGTAGCCGGCGACACCATAGTGGTGTCGTGTGCATACTATCGCTCAGTGGCCGGCGACACCATAGTGGTGTCGTGTGCATACTATCGCTCAGTGGCCGGCGACACCATAGTGGTGTCGTGTGCATACTATCGCTCAGTGGCCGGTGACACCATAGTGGTGTCGTGTGCATAGTATCGCTCAGTGGCCGGCGACTCCATAGTGGTGTCATGTGCATACTATCGCTCAGTGGCCGGCGACACCATAGTGGTGTCGTGTGCATACTATCGCTCAGTGGCCGGCGACACCATAGTGGTGTCGTGTGCATACTATCGCTCAGTGGCCGGTGACACCATAGTGGTGTCGTGTGCATAGTATCGTTCAGTAGCCGGCGACACCATAGTGGTGTCGTGTGCATACTATCGCTCAGTGGCCAGCGACACCATAGTGGTGTCGTGTGCATACTATCGCTCAGTGGCCGGCGACACCATAGTGGTGTCGTGTGCATACTATCGCTCAGTGGCCGGTGACACCATAGTGGTGTCGTGTGCATACTATCGCTCAGTAGCCGGCGACACCATAGTGGTGTCGTGTGCATACTATCGCTCAGTGGCCGGCGACACCATAGAGGTGTCGTGTGCATACTATCGCTCAGTGGCCGGTGACACCATAGTGGTGTCGTGTGCATAGTATCGCTCAGTAGCCGGCGACACCATAGTGGTGTCGCGAGCATAGTATCGCACGGTGGCCGGTGACAGCACTTTAGTATCTTTTTCATTCTGTTGGTGTTTTATTTAGGTAAAAATAAGTTACACACGTCAACAAGTTTTTCGTTTTTATAATTACTTGTGCTCTTTCATCATGGCAGACGAGAGAGACGATACGATTATTTACGATGAATGCGCAGAGCAAAATTTGGTGCTTGACAGCCGCGTCTCATCATTACCCGGATGACAGACTTTCCGGTCACATAAGACAACACCAACTAATAGGCCTACGAATTTCCGAAACGAATAGACGCAAACGAAGAAACGGCCATCTAAGTTCCAAAAACAAAACAAAAAAAATAACAACAAACTTAATGTGCAAGTCTTGTGGAGTTGCGTTACATTTTGGAGACTATTTTGTTGGATATCAAATGAAAAAGAAATACTATCAAAGGCAATTCAAATAAACAAATATATGAAACAAACAAATTTTGTATTTATTTACGTATGTATATCTTCGAAATTTTATGAAAGTAGGGGAACAGGTTTGTGCACTTATGAGAACTAACGATGAGAATAGTAAAACGTAACAATTTATATTATTATTATTTATATTATTATTATGGACGGCGACAAGCCAAGTAATCCGAATTAGCGCTGCCGGCCTCAAGCGAAAAAATTTGTATGAGACGTGCGGACGGCAAAGTGTTAAGCGCCGTCGCATATGAGACCAGAAGTACTCCTCCAGTTGGTAGCTGCATTATTTGTCGCTGCAGACACTAAATCTGATGCGGCCCTATTTTCCACATCCAGAACAAGTAGCAGCTGTCCGTCAAAATGGTTCAAATGGCTCTGAGCACTATGGGACTCAACTGCTGAGGTCATTAGTCCCCTAGAACTTAGAACTAGTTAAACCTAACTAACCTAAGGACATCACAAACATCCATGCCCGAGGCAGGATTCGAACCTGCGACCGTAGCGGTCTTGCGGTTAGCTGTCCGTCGTACAGGATTATGGCCCGACATCCGCTGATGATCAGGTCAACTGTGATCTGACGCATCCCGTTAATAACATGGTATATGCGGCAGTGGGCCCAGCGTTCTGATCTAGAACAGTGCCGTATGGCCGGAAAGCCTGTATTGGCGTCTTCTGCAGGTACCACGAATAGCAGTTCGAACACACCAATAGTTCTAATGCCTAATCCCGCATGTTAGACTTCGACCACGGCGACGGTACCGTCAGCGTGACGGGACCGGAGTCTCTATTTGGTCGCGCCTAGAACGCGGTCGTACGCAGCGTTATTGATCACTTTAAAGTAAGCTGTGTTACTGAGGATCGAGAAGTTCCGAAGGCGGGATCTTCGCCTCCTCACAGAGGAAACGTTCCACATATAAGGCTTTAGGTCGTGCGTATTCAGGCAAAAACTGAAATGTAATTTCGATTTCTTGAATTTATATACCATGATCTAAATGTGTGAAACCCACTTGCAGGCTATGTCGGAACGTAAACCAATACGAGAAATACGAGCTCACACACTGCGATGGCAGAAGTATGTCACATCCTCTCGAGGCGGCCGCTAATGTCAGGCTATAGGTTATCCGTTCCCGACCCACGGCCAGTCCCATACTTCCATATGTCGTCGTCTACATCTACATACATACTGCGCAATCCACTATACGGTGCGTGGCGGAGGGTACCTCGTACCACAACTAGAATCTTCTCTCCCTGTTCCACTTCCAAACAGAACGAGGGAAAAATGACTGCCTATATGCCTCTGTGCGAACCCTAATCTCTCTTGTCTTATCTTTGTGGTCTTTCCGCGAAATGTAAGTTGGTGGCAGTAAAATTCTCCTGCAGTCAGCCTCAAATGCTGGTTCTCTAAATTTCCTCAGTAGCGATTCACGAAAAGAACGCCTCTTTTCCTCTAGAGACTCCCACCCGAGTTCCTGAAGCATTTCAGTAACACTCGCGTGATGATCAAACCTGCCAGTAACAAATCTAGCAGCTCGCCTCTGAATTGTTTCTATGTCCTCCCTCAATCCGACCTGATAGGGATCCCAAACGCTTGAGCAGTACTCAAGAATAGGTCGTATTAGTGTTTTATAAGCGGTCTCCTTTACAGATGAACCACATCTTCCCAAAATTCTACCAATAAACCGAAGACGACTATCCGCCTTCCCCACAACTGCCATTACATGCTTGTCCCACTTCATATCGCTCTGCAATGTTACGCCCAAATATTTAATCGACGTGACTGTGTCGAGCGCTACACTACTAATGGAGTATTCAAACATTACAGGATTCTTTTTTCTATTCATCTGCATTAATTTACATTTATCTATATTTAGAGTTATCTGCCATTCTTTACACCAATCACAAATCCTGTCCAAGTCATCTTGTATCCTCCTACAGTCACTCAACGACGACACCTTCCCGTACACCACAGCATCATCAGCAAACAGCCGCACATTGCTATCTACCCTATCCAAAAGATCATTTATGTAGATAGAGAACAACAGCGGACCTACCACAGTTCCCTGGGCCACTCCAGATGATACCCTCACTCACCATCGAGGACAACGTACTGGGTTCTATTACTTAAGAAGTCTTCGAGCCACTCACATACTTCGGAACCAATCCCATATGCTCGTACCTTAGTTTGGAGTCTGCAGTGGGGCACCGAGTCAAACGCTTAATGTGTCACGCCTGTACTGGTACACACTTTATGTAATTCCCATACAGGCGAGGACATTTTAGTTAATAGTCACTACCTGGTACTGGAGGATAAATACGACATTGCAGTGGCTGTTTTATTAAGAATAATGAAGTAATGTCCCTACCGACATGCAAGCACGCAGCGACTTTAAATTAAAATGTCCTCCTCTGTACGGGAATTACATATTGTTTGTACGGGAACACGTCGTGAAGCAGGTACGACGACATATGGAAGTTTGGGTGTCGCCGTGGGATGTGCACGGATAGCCAAATGCCGGCACGGTAGCTCAGCGTGTTCGGTCAGGGGGTTAGCAGCCCTCTGTAACAAAAAACTGAGTTAATCGATCAACAACGAACTTAAACGGATGTCTTACGGCGTCCGCCCCGAGCAGATTCAACGAACAAAAGCGAACAAAATGAGATTACAAAAAAAAAAAAAAAAAAAAAAAGAGTGGTTAAGGTGATTGCTCACGTAAGGCAGGATATGCGGGTTCGAGTCCAGACCCGGCACAAATTTTCGCTATCGTCATTCCATTACACAGTAGATGGTTGTGCATATTCGCTACTACGAATACATTTCACGTATCACGACTCACGTCAAAAGTTATGGTCTACGGACACACAGTCAGCACGCATTCAGAAAATATCGTTCTCATGAACCACAACTAGCTCTTTATTCGCACGAAGTAATAGATGCTGTCAGCAAAGAGTCTCATACTGATTTCAAATTACTAATTTCTGGAAGGCTTTTGACAGCGTCCCTCAGAAGAGACTTCTAATCAAATTTGGTATCTTTGGAGTATCGCTGCAGTTGAGCGGTTGAATTAGTGATTTCGTATCAGAAAACTCATAGTACGTGGTAATCGACGATAAGTTCTTGAGTAAAACACAAGTGATATCTGACGTTCCCTAATGAAATTTTACAGTCCTTCTACTGCTCCTGATCTAAATAAACAATGTAGGAGACAATCTGAGCAACCCTCATAGAATGTTTGCAGATGATGCCGTCATTTACCGTTTAGTAAAATCACCATAGCATCAAAACCAATTGCAAAATGACTTAGAAACGACATCTGTATGGTGTGAATAGTGGATTGGATTGATTTGGGGGAAGAAACAAAGCAGAGAGGTCATCGGTCTCATCGGATTACGGAAGGATGGGGAAGGAAGTCGGCCGTATCCTGTGAAAGGAACCATCACAGCATTTGCCTGAAGCGACTTAGGGAAATCACGGAAAACCTAAATCAGAATGGCCGGACGAGGGATTGAACCGTTGTCCTCCCGAATGCGGGTCCAGTGTGCTAACCACTGCGTCACCTTACTCGGTGCGAATAGTGGCTATTATCTCTGAAAAAGGAATAGTGTGAGGTCATCCACACGAGTACGAGAAGAATACCGTTACATTTCAGTTAGACGATAAATCACACAAAGTGAAAGGCTGTGTGTTGAACCAAATACCCAGGAACAATTACCAACAACTTAAATTGGAACGATCACAGAAATAACATTGTTGGGAAAGCAAATCAAAGATTGCATTGTATTCGCAGAACACATAGAAGAAGCAACACTTCTACCAAAGAAACTGCCTACCCTACTCTAGGTCGTCCTGAGCTAGAGTATTGCCGTGCGGTATGGCATCCTTATCAGATAGGACTGACGGAGGACATCGAAAAAATCCAAAGGAGGGCAGATCCTTTTTGTAATATCTAGAAATAGGGGAGAGAGTATCACGGATACGATAAGCGAGCAGGTGTGGCAGTTATTAAAAGAAAGGCGTGTTTGTTGTGGCGAGATCTTTTCACGAAATTTCGATCACAAACTTTCTCCTCTGAAATATTAAGTACTTTATTGTCGCTATGCTACGAAGGGATAAATGATCATCTTAATAAAATAAGAGAAATCAGAGCCTATACGGAAAGCTCTGAGTGTTCATTTTTCCCTCGCGCTGATACAGAGCGGAACGGTCGAGAAACAGTCTGAAGATGGTACGAAGAGCCCTCTGGCAGCCAATTAAGTGTGAACTGCAGAATAGTTTGCGGATGTAGATGTAGTAGCAGCTAAATGCTAAATAGTGGAAGAAAGTTTTTTTTAACAGGATAACTTCCTTCCCCACAACCACTGATTACTTTTGAAAAATTAATACTTTTGTTATTAGATAAATTAAAGAAGCCTTCACGCAACATCCATCCATGTGTAATAAAGCTAGTTTCTTAAATATCGTTTATGGAACATAAGCTGTACACAATGTGCTGTCGGGGTATTCTCAACATAACTAATCAAAATATCTAAACGTTCATTATTGTTATTCTTGCTATTTGTTTTAATTATTTTTGTTTTAATTTTTAAATTGTGATTTTCCGTTTTAATCACATGTTTTATTTTTTAGTTCACCATTCCACATACGTGTATTTTGTTACTTGACAATAATAACTCGTAGGTATCATACAAAATCATTACAGTAATGGTTAGCTGTAAAAAAATTGTGGCGAGCGATCCACTAAATATCCTTATTTGTATCAAGCATATTTCAGTGAACTGGAAACTGCTTACGTAAAGGTGACTGCGGCTTGGTTATATTGTATCTCAAGTGGAGACTGACATCTTACTCATTCAGCAGAACTAAATCAGAAAATCATCTCACAAGGTTCTTCTAGCATCGCATGCTACATACATACATGCTGTACCTTCTCGTCGAGCCTTTTGGGATCACTGCATGAAAAAGTTGCTTGTCCTCAGGTGCGACACTCAAAACAGTTCTTCCAAACTGACCACACCAAGAATTTAACATTACTGCAGGTTCTCCTACGACGCTCCGAAAGAAAACTTCTGTCAAATCCCTTTTGACGTGGCCAGACGATAGTTTAGTAAACCGCTATTTCGACCCCGTCACAAGAACATTTGAGACTTTAAAAAATTCTCGAATTCTTTGCATTAACTCTCCATTAGTTTCTTTTAAAATTATGAAAAGGTGGTGGGTCAGTGTGGAAAAAATGTTTTGAGCGTAGCACGTGAGAAAAAGGAACTTGCTCATTGGTGGTCGAAATAGGCTCGACTGGGAAGGTTCAGGCGTGTGATTTATGTGACTCTGGATGTTGGCAGCATTTTGTGAGAAGATTTACAGTTCTAGTTCAGCTGACTGACTGTGGTATCAGTCTTCAGTTGAGAAACAATATAATCAAATTGCAATCACAAGTGCGTAATCAGTTCTCTTCGCTAAAGTTCTTCAATTTTTTTAATGGACTGAAATGTTCATGATACGTATCAGGATATTTAGATGATGGCCAACCAAAATTTGGGAATCCTGTAAAATTTTGTTTTTAATTGTGTTAAAAAACGTTATGTTTTAAGCAGTTTTTTGCAGTGTCACGAATTCGTATCATAAAAATGAATTACTTATTACTTTCAGTTAACAAAGTATACGTGACTGAAATGGTTAACTAGAAACAAACAATGGATGAATTGAAAATGTAACTTGATAGTTTTAAAATAAAATAAAAGTTAGTAAAATAAATGATTAGAATAATAATGAACATTTAATTGTTTTACTGGGCACGTATAACATACTTCGACAGCACATTTTGTACAGCTTACTTTCCAAAAATGGTATTTTAAAAACAAGCTTTATTAGGCGCAAATGGCTGTGCCCTGAAAGCTTCTTTAACTTACGCTGCAACAAAAGTTACAACTATGCAAAATCATTTAATGATGGAGGGGCATTTTGCAAAATTTCAAATTATTGAAACTGATGATTACATAATTTTCAAGAATGTGAATTACATTTAAACTTTTATATAGAACACATTTCTTATATATAATGGTTTCGAAGATATTCCCTCTAAAACCAATATGCCAAATTACCTTTCAGAGTGTTTTATCCATTAAAAGCTGAAATTGGACAAAAACTAAAATCTATATATTTCATTATTTTCACAAAATTTGTACCGTACATCATTTACACCTTGGAATTTTCCTTTGTTCGTTCAAGAAATTTAACCCGGGTTCCGAACCGACATGGGACCTGCTATTTTTCTCTGACACGAAACACTGTCAGACGTGAAAGAAGCGTTATGTGACACAATAAAATAAAGCGGACTGAGTATTGAATTCTAAAACTTAGGATTTGGGGTCTGGCGCTTATCCACAAGGGTACGAAGTTACACACGATATTGGTACTCTTCGCAAAACACTGCTCGAAAGAACCAAGGGAAGTACGTATAAAAATATTTTGACTGTAGTAATTTGAGTCATTAACATAAACTACAAAACTTGCCAGTACTCTACGAACAACGCACTGAGGAACGTTTACCTTAAGGTCTGATCTTCATCTCCCGGATCCAGTAACGCGCAGACCGAAGAAAGTAGTGTTTCCGTCAATTCGTTTTTGAAACTGATTATTCTTTTATTAAACATTCAGTCCGGGGAACTCTTAGTTTACTTCTAAATTTAAGAAAGTGCGACTCATCCTCTTCCGCTGTTCGGTACTTGGTCTTTTGTTAATTCCGAAATGAGGCAATAAAGCTAACTCTGCATGGATGTTTGAACATATTTGACGCGTCGTAGCTTGTTCAAACGGAAGTCTGCTGGCTAACTTCCGCTTCGACGAGCCGTCTCGCTCTTCTGCCCCGTATCGCGCAGCAATAATGTACAAACACCCATAAAAAGGAAACACCAACTAACACTCGCCCCCGGGGTAGCACAGTCTCCGTTTTATTTTTTCGGCTCGCAGGAAATTGTGCTGTGAAATTGCATTAAGCCATTTCCAGCGAAATCAACCCCTTCCGGTACTCCCATGGCCAAACTTTGATGATATAAGGGCGCCTCCCTCTGCGGACGCACAAACTTACCATACAGCTACAGCCATCATCTACTCCGACGTACAACACGAAAATTATGACTGGAGTAGATCGGTGGTTTGTCAACTACTGGCGCACATATCGACTTTACACTCGGTATTTGATTCCGTACTTGATAACAAACCCCATTGTCCTTAATTCCTGTATCTCTCTGACACTGGTGTATTTGATTTTTCCCTTGATTTGCTGGATGGCTGGTGAACTGTCAATGTCGTAGTGTAACGGCGAAATCTGGTATTTTCGGGGTCACTAAGCATTTATATCTTCTGTCACAGGCTGACAGTAATAAAATTTTTACGTAAGAATCTCGTATAATAATCAAAAAACTAAATTACAAAATGCTAAATACGAACATGTCTGATCCTATCATCTATCTCTTGACCATTCAAACACTCACAATTTATATAACAGCTGTTTTTATGAATTTAGTATGGCTTAAGTGTAATTGCATGAAATCTACTTTTACATCAATATCTAAACTTCCCAGACCATCTTGTGGTGTGTGATAGAGGGTACTTTGTGTACCACTGTCGCTTCCCCTCTGTCCTATTCCAGTCGCGAATAGTTCGCTGGTGAGTCTCCGTGTGCGATCGAATCTCTCTAATTTTATCTTCAGATTATATATTAGGCACATCCTTTGCTGATGGCTACATTTCTTGAACATTCTTCCGATGAATCTGTCTGGCATCTGCCTTACCACGCTCAATTTTGAGTGGTCGTTCCATTTCAAATCACTCCGTACGTATACCCCTAAGTATTTTGTGGATGCAACTGCTTCCATTGATTGTTCTGCCGCGTAATCACACAGTAAAGGGTTTTTCTGTCTATATATTCGCATTCTGTTACATTTCTTTATGTTGAGGGTCTATTACCACTCTCTGCACAAAGTGTCGATCCTTTGCAGGTGTTTTTCCATTTCGCTACGACTTTCTAGCGTCGCAACTTCTCTGCATACAACAGCGTCATCCGCGAAAAGTCTCGTAGAACTTCCGACGCTATTTACTAGGTTGTATACATATATCTTGAAAAGTAATGGTCACATATCACGACCCTGGGGCACGCGCGAAGTTAGTTTTACGTCTGAAGACTTCTCTCCATTCAGAATGACATACAGTGTTCTGTCTGCTACGAACTCTTCAATTCAAACACACAGTTGCTTTGGTACTGCTTACGCCGGTGTTTTGTTTATCAGGCGGCATTGCAGAACGGTATGGAATGCCTTCCGGAAGTCAACGAACACTGCTTCTACCCAGGCGCCGATATGTACTGCTTTCTGAGTCTCGTGGACAAAGAGAATGAGGTGGCTTCCACAAGATCGTTGTTTTCGGAACCCATGTTGGTTCCCACAGAGGAGATTTTCGGTGTCCGAAAATGTCATAATGCGCGCGCATAAAACATATTCCAAAATTCTACAGCTGACCGACGTAAGAGCTATAGTTTCGTGCGACTGTTCGACACCCATCTTGAAAACGGGAATGACAGTCGCTTCAGAAACATTTCGCTCCTAAAATCCACCATACACTGATTTTAGAAGAGGAGAAAGTTATTTCGCATACTCGAGCAATTGCAACTGATTGTCTATCCCATTAGACATTTATTTCGATATCAGAAATTTTATTGTTCATTCGACGATTTGAAAGAGACTTCAATGCGATCTTCCACTGTGAAACAGTTTTGAGAAAAGACGTTTAGTATTTCGGCTTTTTCTCTGTCGTGGTCCTTGTCACTACCATTATGTTCGCGGAGCGTCTGGACTGAAGGCTTCGATCCATTTGCTGATTTTACGTGAGACAAAAGTTTCTTAGGACTTGCTGTGAAGTCGGCGGAAAGATTATTTACTTTCTAATTCGTTGAGCGCTTCACACACGTCTCTCTTTAAGGCCATTTTTAGTTCGCTTGACTTTTGTTTGTGTGTGAGACTTGGGGTAATTCAAAATTTGCGGTGAAGTTCTCTTTGGTTTCGTAGATGCTTTCTAACGTGGCTGTCGAAGCACAGAGGGTCTTTGCCATCCCTCACAACTTTGCTCTGCACGTACTTGTCTAAATGGTGTTATATGATGCTCTTGAAGTGTATCCATTGACACTCAGCGTTGTTAGTGCTAGAGGTGAAATTTTCGCGCAGACCGCTTAGGTAATCTGAAATCTGTTTCTTGTCGCTCTTGCTAAGCAGAAAGATCGTCCGGCCTTTCTTTGGATTTACAGCCACATTCAGTGATGCTGTAACGGCCTTGTGATCACTGATTCCCTGTTCTACGTTGAGTTACATAGTTTGAGTCTGTTAGTAACGCGCGATGTAATACTGTGCTTGAATTTATGTTCATAGATTATGATTTAGAGTATTTTAGCTATCTGTTGACGAAGATTACTTTACTTAATTTATATTGACTTCAGTTATTTGGTGATAGTATGAAAAATCAGTATTAAAAATTTTGAGCCTGTTAATTACAGATACTCATATATAAATTCTTGATCAAATATTTGTTAATGACGCAGATGTCCCAATTTTACAATTCAGTACCTTAATATGGTGTCATTTAGTATAAATGACTCTGGTCTGAAAACTGGATACGAAGAATCTTCGACATTGCTCTACTTCTAATTCACGTGGTTTCTGAACACAATTATTCCAAGTTATGAATATTACGTCACAGTGAAAACCACGTGCTGTCTATGAAGAGGACATTAAATGCATGATCCAGATTATTTTACACAGTATATGTTAACGGAACTGTTTGCTTAACGAAATTAATGCTTGAATACGGCTACACGTGTAGAGTAGAAACATTATTATGCCTTTTCTTGACATCAGTGTTATACAAATCAGTAATATGGTTGACACACGACTTGATGGTGACAGTCACTGTTACTTGGAAATAATATCATTAAACAAAAGATATCTGCGTATCTATCAGGAGATTCTATGGTATGGCTTTCACTTATCACCAGCATAATCTTGAACAGTTTCCGGGCTGGGTCTGTTTGGAACTTAAGCCTCACCTTCTTGTCCTGTTTTCCCTCCATCTTTCTTTGTTCACTCTTTGTCAGTCTTCGCCTCTTTTTTTCAGCACGCTCCTCAATACCTTTCAGTCAGCTATCCTTTGGTCTTCCTCTTCGTCGTTTCCTTCGCATCTCCATTTCGTATATCTCCTGACGAATCAATTTTCAATTCTCTTTAAGTACCCATACCGTTTCAGCCTTGACGTTTCTATCCTGCTCTGCAATTATCCTTTCATTCCTAATCCTCTGTCTCCTTGTTACTCTTCTTCTGAGGAACTCTATTTCACATACGTGTTATCTGCTTACATCTTTTTTCATTACCCATGTTTCAGATGCATAGGTAAGTATTAGGATGTAGTAAGTTCTATATATTACTTCTCCTCTCTTTTGTGGGGTGTCTTGGTTACAAAGCAGGCTTGTAAAACTTCGCAGGAATGCTTCTGTTTGGCTGCTACATTCACTGATATCTTTCTCATTTCTTCTATTTTCCTGTATCATATTTACCAAGTACTTGACACTTTCCACCTTCTTTAGATGTTCACCTCCAAAACTTATTCCTCTAGTTGGTCTAAATTTCTTTCTAGTTGTAGCCAGGATATCACATTTGTTGATACTACTTTAATTTCATACTGTCTCACAGTTTCTTCTCAAGCAGCCAGCCTGTTTCCCTAAATCACCAAGTCATCTGCGAACGCCATTGCTTTCATCTTGTCACCTCCAATTTTTGTGCCACCTTAGTCATTATCTCATCCAAGACCACTCTGAAGCGTAGAGGTGACAATTGACTACCCTGTTTACCCCACTTGTTTGCCGGAACCAATCCGTTGTTTCATTTCCGATTTTCACACAATTCATCCTTCCACGGTACGTCTCCTCCATTCTGCTTTTTGTCGCTTTTTCCACTCCGTTCTTTTCTAGTGCTTCCCAGACCTTTCTTTTACAGATGCTATCAAATGCCTTTCCTACATCGAGAAAGGCCATCGCAAAGTCTTCCTCAAATTCATCGTGGTGCTCCTGGAGCTGCATCACTGCGAATATGAGGTGAGCAGTTGACGTCCGAGGTCTGAAGCCATGCTGTTCCTTTCTCAATTTGTTCTCGACTCTTGTTTGGATCCTCGTCTCCAGCATCCTTCTAAATACCCTGGCAGAATGTGGTATCAGTGTGACTCTTCTGTGATTTCTACAATCCTTCCTGCTCCATTTCTTAGTGCCCACTTTCAATCTTCTGGAGTCTTCTTCTCATTCTACATTAACCTTTTCACACGATACAGTCACTGTTTCCCAACTTCTCCTGCTGCCTTCTTCATTTCGACATTTCCTTCGTCCATACCAGGTGTCTTTCCTCCTTTCAGCTTGTCCAGTGCCATTTCCATTTCTTTCGACACGCTAGGGTAACACACAGGAAACCAGTGTATAATTTGTTTTGATGAAAGCACGAAAAACCATATGATAGTGAACTGCGAAACAATCGTAATCGGTAGGGCAACTGTTTGAATAAAGTAACCTAAAACCAATTTGTGGCTGCTGTACAGCATAAACAAAAGCAGGATTATCGAATACTGAGAATTTTACGGAACGAATAATAGGTAACTGGATGCTAGTCAAATACTGTTTCCAGTACTCATAAAGATTTGGTTAACATCAAATAAGGTAGAAAGGTACTAATAGGACGACTTTGGAAGAGCAATATCAATGACTTTAACTGCTGATCAATCACAGCCCATCTCCAATGATAAAATTTGAGATGACGTTAATAACTGAATATAAAAAGAATATCGACAAGCATATAGAATGTAGAACTACTGAAGAACTATGTACACTGGTAGTTGTATAAAACCAGTTAAAAATTCTTAGTGCATGAAAATACTTCGATGAAGGGCTTCGATGAAGGAGATGTGAATACTGAATTGGAAATTATCAATGTTAATAAAGAGTTAAGAGAATCAATACGGATGCTGTGAAAAAAATTCCTGATACAGTACCAGAATATTGAATTTTGGTTAAAAAATAAAATTAACGGTAAATGTGACAAAGAGAATATTAATTAGATGAGGTAAGGCAGTTGCAAAACTGTTAAAAGTTTACTAATACTGATAAAACAAATAGGAGGATGATTTCAATAAAGGTGATTGCAGTGATTAAAGTCAGAGGTAAAAACTGAAATGAACCATTACATGCAACATGAAGAGCAGACAGATGTAGGAAATGAAGTAAAGGTTTCTGTAAAGAACAAGTCACCCACTAAAATGTGTTTCTAAGAAAATTTTTAAATTAAAATTAAACATCTGAAATTCGTATTAAACAAAATTTGAAAGGCTCATGCTAAAATGAAATGGCTGTAATTGACTAATACCGCCATAGAAAAATGCGAGCTATGAATCCTGTACTGTAATTTTTCAGAGCCTGATACACTTACGAAATAAAAGATAAAAATTATCCACGAAGTATTCCCTTGAAAGAATCAGCATATCGAAGAGAAAGTAGCAGTCATATATGTTCAGCATCACATATATCTGAAATGTAAGACGGTAGTGGTTTTAATATGTAAAAGAAAATGAAAAACAGCGAAAGATGTAGGAAACGGTGATCAGAATAGCAGTAAGACAGTAATCTCTTTAGTTCAGCTCCAGAAGAAAGCAATACCAACACCTCGGAAGTCTATTGACTTTATATTAATAATAATAATAATAATAATAATAACCGGTTCGAAGTCGGGACGGTAAGATTTAAGTCCAATGCTGTCAGAATGTTGAAATAAAAAGGCATATAATTCTGTTGAAAGAATATATGTCTTTCAAATATTGAAAGAGTTCGGTGTCGATGATAAAACAAGAAACAAGATTAGTTGAACACTAATAAAAACACTATCTAGAATCAAGCTGAGGGTGTTCGAAAGGAAGACTGCGTAAAGCGATCCGAAAATGAGAAGATGAGCTAAAAGAAAGGGAGAGTAAATGAACACTTGCAAATGAATTATAAAACCAAGAAGCTTACAATTTTGTGTTTAGGTTTGCTGAGGATATTGCGACATTTTCTTGAGACATATCAGTGGAAAAAAGAAAGATTAGTATTTTGAAAGGAAATGGAAAAGAAAAGTATCTTACAAAAAGACAGAATTTATGACAAACATAAAAACGTGGTCGAAATTCTTGAACACTGATTGCGGAAAAGTTAAAGTAGTCTGATGATTTAAAAAACTTGATGGAATGGTTAAGGCGGAGAGACGAATAATCTTAGGACAAATAAGATGCTAACCGTTTATCATCTGTCTAAAGATGTGTGTAGCAAGAGATCTATTTACTGTCGGGCAAAGATACAACATTACAGTGATTAAACCAGAACGAATATTCCAGATGAATGTCTGGATCTGACAGATAAGGAATACATAAAAACCATTGGAAAGCGAGATAAGAAAATTCTGATGAAAATATTACCATCATTGAAACTGGAAGGTGATTACAGGAAGAGAAGTAAGGAAAATCTGTGTAACGAAACTGGGCAGCTGAATGCAGTTATGAGAAAACGCACAATAACTGTTCACGGACATCTGTTCAGGATGAAAAAATTGGTCATGCCAGAGAATTTTCGAACATGTCGCTCAGAAAAATCTTGAGACAAAGGAATTAAAGACATTAGCTCCCTGTGGACACTGATTTATATCAACGGGACAAGTCGAAAATTTGTGCTGAACCACAATTGGAATCAAAGTCTCTTACTTAATAGGCATATGCGCTGACGACTACTACACCACATGTACACAGAAAAATTTTCCCACTGAAACTGGTTTAGACAGTGGTGCGTTTCGCCCAAAATATGCGGTAGCTGTCCAGTTTCAGAAGAAACCTTTCAGCCGTTAAGATATGGGCAGTCACAAAGGGTTTGAATATTGGTAGTTGGGAGCTCCAAGTTAGGCGCGTTATGAGACTTTGTTACATGGCTGTCAAGGAGGGGAAGAAAGCCAATGTGCACTCCGTGTGCGTACCGGGTGGAGTCATTCTAGACGTGGAACGGGTACTTCTGGGTGGCATGAAAATCGTAGGGTGCAGCCAGGTTCAAGTAGTGTCTCACGTCGGCACCAATAATGTGTGCCGCTTTGGATCGGGAGAGATTCTCTCTGGTTTCGAGCGGCTATAAAAAATTTTAAATGCTGCCAGTTTTTCTTGCGAGATGAAAGAAGAGCTCACAATCTGCAGCATAGTCGACAGGACCGATTGCGGACCTCTCGTACAGAGCCCAGTAGAGGGTCTGAATTATAGGCTCAGACGGTTCTGCGACCGTGTAGGCTGCACATTCCTCAACCTGCGGAATAGGGTGGTGGGTTATCGGGTTCCGCTAAATAGGTCAGGAGTCTATTACACGCAGGCGTCTGCTACTCGGATAGCAGGTGCTGTGTGGCGTGGACTGGGTGATTTTTCACGTTAGTGTGTCTCAGGGAAACACAGAACGTGCTACAGTTTCAAAGTGTGCGGGTAGAACACTGGAAGATCGTAGCACTACGAACCTCCGGTATAACAGGTGTAAATTTTCGTAGCATTTTTGGGAAAGTACCAGAGCTCCAAACGCTAATAGAAAGCACTGATGATCAACTCATTATAGGCACTGAAAGATCGATAAACCAGAGATAAGTTCAGCCAAAATTTTTGCGTAAGACCTAACGATGTTCAGAAACAATAATCTAAATACAGTTGGTGGTGGCATGTTTGCTGCTGTTAGAAGTAGTTTATCTTGCAGCGAAATTGAAGTTGATAGCTTCTGTCAGTTAATATGGGCAGAGGTCATTCTTGATAGCTGGAATAAAATAATAATTGGATGCTTTTACCGACCTCCCAAATAGATGATCGTTGGAAGAATACTTGAGTGTAATTTCAAACACGTACCCGACTAATACAATTATAATTGGCGGTGATTTTAATTTACCCTCCATATGTCGGAGAAAATACATGTTTAAATCAGGAGGTACGCATAAAACATCATTCGAAATTGTGCTAAGCGCAATCTCTAAAAATTATTTCGAGCAATTAGTTCATGAGCCCACTCGAATAGTAATCGGTTGTGAAAACACACTTGACCTCTTAGCAACAAATAATCCTGAGCTAATAACGAGCGTCAAAACGCATAATGGGATTAGCGAACACAACGTTGTCGTAGCAAGACTGAGTACCGTGCTACCAAATCCTCCAAAAATAAATCAAAAATATATCTATTTAAAACAGCAGATAAAAATTCACTTGACGCCCATCCAGAGAGACATTCTCCACTCATTCAAAATTAACAATATAAGTGCAGACCAGATGTGGCTTCAATTCAGAGTAGTAATATCGACAACAATTGAGATTTATGTGAAATATATTAAGAAACGACGGAGCTGATCCCCCATGGAACACAAAACATGTGAGAACACTATTGCAGAAACAACGAAACAGGCATAGCAAATTTAAGCGAACGCAAAATCCCCAAGATTGGCGATCTTTTACAGAAGCTCGAAATTTAGCTCGGTCTTCCATGCGAGTAACTTATAATACCTTCCACAACGATACCTTATCTCTAAATCTGTGTTCTTTCCTATTGCTGTTGTTCGTAATTGTAATTCCTGGGTGTTTAGTTACATTTACGCCCTTTAGATTTAATTGATTTATGGTGCAACCGAAGTTTAACGGATTTCTTTTGCACTGATGTATATAACCTCACGCTTTTCATTATTTAGGTGAATTGCCAGTTTTAGCACCATGCAGATATCTTTTCTAAATCCTTTTTCAATTGGTTTTGATTTTCTGATGACATTGCTAGACAATAAACGACAGCTTCATCTGCAAACAACGTAAGACAGCTGCTCAGATTGTCTCCTAAATAGTTTATATTGATAAGGAACAGCAGAAAGCCTAAAACACTTCCTTGGGAAACGTCAGAAGTCCCTTCTCCTTTACTCGATGACTTTCCGTCAGTTACTATGATCTGGGACCTCTCTGACAGGAAATCACGAATCCAGTTGCATAACTGAGACGGTATTCCATAAGCACGCAACCTGATTACAAGCCGTGTGTGAGGTACGGTGTCAAAAGTATTCTGGAAATTTAGGAGTACGGAATCAATTTGAAATACTTCGTGTTCGTAAAGAGTTATTTATGTTCCAGGAAAACGATGTTTTCTAAATCAGTGTTGACTGTGTGTCAATAGATCGTTCTTTTAGGGAAAGTTCATGATGTTCGAACACAGTGTATGTTCCAAAATCCTGCTGCATACCGACGTCAATGATATGGGCCTGTAATTAATTGAATTACTCCTATTGCCTTTCTTGA
Organism: Schistocerca cancellata; assembly: GCF_023864275.1. Taxonomy (NCBI): domain Eukaryota; kingdom Metazoa; phylum Arthropoda; class Insecta; order Orthoptera; family Acrididae; genus Schistocerca; species Schistocerca cancellata. The sequence goes on from NC_064629.1 coordinate 759,055,731, forward strand.
ATATTGACGAGACCTGTTCATCTACCTAATCTTTGGGTACGAATCTTTCATCTAACGATGCGGTTGTGTATGACTGCTAAGTACGGAGCTATTGTATCAGCATACTCTCAAGGGACCAAATTAGCATACAGTATGGACAGGAAGACTTGCTTTTATTAAGTGATTTAATTTGCTTCTAAGTTACTCATGTTGGCAGCTGTTCTTGATTCGATTTCTGGAATACTTGCTTCGTCATCTCTGGTGAAAGAATTTCGAAAGGCTGTTTTTAAAAACTCTGCTTTTGCAGCACTGTCATCGATGGTATCTCCATCGCTATCCCGCAGGGAAGGCTGATTGTGTCTTGCCGCTGGCGTACTTTACATACGGTCTTAATTACCGTCTTTCTCCTCCGAATATGAAAATATTTTGTTGACGTCGACCTACGTAGGAAGAAACTATCGTCATACGAAAATGAGGGAAGTAAGAGCTCGCACGGAAAGATATAGGTGTCCGTTTTTTCCCGCTATGTTAAAGAGTGGTATAACGGAGAATTATTGCGAAGATGGTTCAATCAAACCTCTGCCAAGCACGTAAGTGTAATTCGCAGAGTATCTATGAAGATGTAGAGGGAGATGTAGGTGTTTCAGAGTTTCAGCACGAAAAGAAACCAAGAAAGAGTTTCGTGGTCGGAAGATCGGAAACGACTACATGGAATTACGATACAGAAGCCAAACGTTAAACCAAAAGCTGTTATTCACATGGTCCGTAGTAGGTGAAAATTGAAAATATAACCAAGTTTTATTTATAAAAGTGGAAATACTGGAATTTATACAGAATACGTTATTTAGAAAGTAAATCTAGAAACGAAACAGGATATGAAGAAAGTTACTGAATTAAAGAATTTGCACTTACTTGCCCAAATCAAAGATCAAGACTGAAGCATTAGTTCTAGTCAACTGAGACTAGCCACTTTTTTATACAGTATGGAACACAGCCGATTGGTACGTGATGTAAAGTAATTTGAATTTATTGGCTACAAAAATGTATGAAGATGAGAAGAAACATCTAATTCGGATTTTAATAAACCATACTTCAACTCCGCAATAACCGGTCCCGAGCCCGGTTGAAAAAGGAGGAGGGGGAGGAGTAACACCTCGTAAAAAACCTTGGTTCACCTGGCCCGGTTGACAGTACCTCGTGAGGGCCCCTTGCCAGGGATACAGTGAAGACTTCAACGGCAGTGAAGACGGAGATGAAGATCATCGATACGGCGGAAGTGGCGGAAGAGGCAACGTTGCTTTTTGGGATATTATAAAAGCTATCGTCCAAGGTTATTTGGACAAAGGGCACGACGGTTTCACAGGTTAGTGGCGGTACCCCTACAGCGTGTGTTCCACATGTTAGTGGCGGCTAATATATAAAACTCAGAAGTGGAACTCTGAGCTTAACCAGACTGAAATCTCAATTTGTCATAAACCGGTCCAAACAAATCAATATGGATACATTACCTTCAAAGACAAATCACCCCAGTGGGTCAAATCCCACGGTTGAAAAACTTTCAAATCTTACTCGGGTCGGCTCTCCACGATGACAATAAAATCAGCTAATAAGATATACACTCTAATCAACGGACATTCACCAGCTAGCATCATTAACAAAAACAAAGTAGAAGAAGTAGAAGAATTATGGAATCAATTAGATAATAGTCTCCAAAAAATCCCAAATAACAATGTCAAAATCATTATAGGGGATTTCAATGTACAAATTGATAAGGAAAAGAAATATCGATATTGGGTATGTAAGTGGTCAGAACATACACAGACCAACCAGAATGGCATGTGACTCATCGAAATCTGCAAAAACCACGACCTATTTTTCAAATCGACGTTTTTCAAGAAAAGAGCCTCGAAAACCAAAACTTGGATCTCACCTAATCCATTACAAGGTGAATATCAGTTGGATCATGTAATGATCTCCCGCATAAATACAGTATATATCATGAAAATTAAAGTCCTTAACGGACTAGACCTAGATTCCGACCATTAACCAACAAAATTCTCCCTGGATGTCATTCCAGAAAAAAGAAAATTCACTAAGAAATCTCCACACCGTAAATATGACGTACAAATGATAAATGGCAATGAACAGTTTACAAAAGAAACACAAAATTTAAAACCACAAAATTGGCAACAACTGCAAGCAGGACTTCACCGCAAACAAGAACACGTAAACACCCATGGTGGACAGATGAGTGTGACCAACTAATAAATCTCTGACAACAGGCGTGGCAAAATTGGTTGTGCAACAAAAATCAAAAGACCCTGGAAAATCTCAAAGATACGATGATAACAGTCACAAAAGCAATGCGAACAGTCCGTAAACAACACGAAGTCAAAAAATTGCAAGGCATAGGAGATGATTTCAAGAAAAACGATTCCCGAAATTTCTACAGAGTATTCAAACAAAAATTAGCAAAGTACTCTCCTCCATCTCTCCAATCCGGAAATGAACATGGGGGAATTGCCCATACCAACACCGAAAACTGTGAAATTCTTACAAAATACTTTTGTAAATTACTGAATTGTGTAAAGCCTGCAGAAAAATTTGAGTTCCGTCATACACAACGAAACCCAGACTCAAAGCCACCAAGTTTACAGGAGATTAAAGAGATAATTAAGCCACTGAAAAATAACAAAGCATCAGGAGAAGACCAAATCACCGCAGGATTATGGAAAAATGCAGGAGAAAATCTTATTACAAAACTCAAAGAAATTGTATATGAAATCGGGAAAACTGAAAAAATCCCCACAGATTGGAAGACAGGAATCATACATCCTCTGTACAAAAAAGGAGGTAAAAATACTCCATCAATTATCGTGGAATCTCTTTGTCAATAACATACAAAATTCTGTCTAAAGCCCTATTAAACCGAGCAGAACCTCAGTTGGATTCAAAACTAGGCGAATACCAAGGTGGATTCAGAAAAGGTCGATCTTCTTTAGAACAAATCCTTAACTTGAAAAATTCGATGAAATATTTGCATAGTACTTCAAACAAAAGTTATGTCATCACGTTAGTCGAATTTGAAAAAGCATATGACAGTATAGACCGAGAATCCCATTGAAGTGTTAGCAGAATTTGGAGTAGATCAAAAGACAACAAACATCATAAAAGAAACACTCGCGGAGATCAAAACCAAAGTGAAATTTATGGGAGAACTGAGCACAGAATTTGGAATAGACACAGGAGTACTACAAGGGGATGGACTGTCCCCAGTGCTCTTCAATTGTGGTCTTGAAAAAATAGCTCGAGAATGGAGAAAAGCAGGTGCACCAGCACACAGAATGGGACCAAAACGTAAGAGCATAGAATTAGACTGTTTAGCGTTTGCTGACGACGTGGCACCGGCCGGAGTAGCCGAGCGGTTCTAGGCGCTACAGCCTGGAACCGCGCTACCGCTACGGTCGCAGGTTCGAATCCTGCCTCGGGCATGGATGTGTGTGATGTCCTTAGGTTAGTTAGAGCGGTTAAGTAGTTCTAAGTCTAGGGGACTGATGACCTCAGATGTTAAGTCCCATAGTGCTCAGAGCCATTTGAACCATTTTTTTGACGACGTGGCACTGATCGCCCAAGACATTACCGATGCACAGAAACAGATAGAATTATTACAAGAGCAGGCAGCAAAAAAAAAAAAAAAAAAAGGATTAGAAATTTCATTTGAAAAAACAAAATTTATGACTGACATCAAAGATGCACCTTCTGATCTGAAAATTGGTAATAACTACATCTCTCGAGTAAAAGAATTTAAATATTTAGATGAAAGGATAGCAGAAAATTGTAATCAAAAGAAATCTGTGAGATCAAGAGTCCAGAAAATAGAGACGGCGTTTCACTTAACAAAAAACATTTACAACAAAAAGAGTCTCTCGTGGAATTGCAAAACACGACACTACACAACAGTAATTAAACCCGAACCTCTCTACGCATCTCAGATACTAAACCTTCAACACAGAACACTAAAATGGGAATTAGAAGTGAAAGAACGTAAAATAATGAAGAAATCCTAGGACCAAGAATTAAAGATGATGTGCATTATCCAAAACCCAATGCAGAAATATATAAAAGTAATTCCAAAATAACAGACACAATGCGCATGAGAAGAATCCCATTCATGGATAGTTTAGAAAGAATGGACTCAAACACGTTAACGCCCAAAATCCATAAATTTTTAATGAGCGAAACTGCAAGACAGAACTGGTACAAACAGACGGAAAAAGACATGAGATAATTAGGGTTTCCAAATCTACATTACAGAAATGAAATCAGAAAAATCACGAACAAGAGTTTTGAGGGAGAAGAGAGAAAAAATAACCGACATACGTGGTCTGCGCAACGAAAACTAGCCCATTCGTTCCGTATGAAGAAATACTGGGCGAAAAGGAAGGCCAACAAATGTTGATTACGCGTGGTCCTAAGTGATCCATTCGCGAAGAAGAAGAAGAAACCATACTTCGTCATTTTAAATGACAGTTGTCAGACATTCATAATCCTCCATGCTTTGCAGAGGAATGAAAGAACTGAAATTATTTGAATGTTTGATGACCAGTTTCCTGAAAAAGTCATCACCACGTAAGATTACATATGATGACATTAGAGAGTAGTGAGATAGAAAATTATGAAGGTTTTATAGGGGAAATAGTCGAAAAAGAAACAGCCATTTCAATGCAACCAACAAATATGAATCTATACGCTAAAAATAATTGATACGTGATGTAATGTAGAAGATAATTTGTAAGATTAATCTTTATAGGGTTGTCTGCGGACCCTGCGAAGTTTCTGCAGACAACGCCGCCGCAGTAGCACCGCCATGACAATACTTTGAGCCACTTGCGTTGCACACAGACAACTACTAAAAATCTCTTCGTTATACAGACTGAAGGAAAGTTTATAGGCGAGCACTCTGTTTTCAGTAAAATCAGGAGAAATGTCGTAATTTGCTTCACTGAGATCACAGCACCAGATGAACTTTTTATCCCTAACTTCCGAGCTCTGCGCAGAATTTCGTCGCACAAATCCTTTATCGAGGTTTAAGAACCTTCCTACCGAACTAGTCGAAACTTGTAGGTTAAAGAAAAAGAAAAAAAACGCTAAAAGTTTCTGGGCCAGAACAATAATAAGACTAGCTGCCTAAACTGCGTTGATATCTCGTATAGTGATTACTGTTATCTACTACGAATCGCAGAATTAGTCGTTTATGAAAACATTAAGGTTATTGCCAGCACGAAGTGATGGAGGGAATTCACATGGTACAATGGAGTAATCTCTAAATTGTCCCCGTTCTTGGTAGGCGTATCTCCTTTTGTTCGCTCTTCAAACTTCTCTTCAGGTGGGTACATCTGACAGAAATTTCTGTACGAATGTAACCAACTAGTATTATTATACCACTGTGTCCTTCGTGGAATAAAGTTCAAAAACATAGAGAGAAAGCTGTATAATCAAGTAAATCACTTGTTACGACAAGGAAGCTGGTATTTACAAATGCCTGTCTCAAGATAGAATTATTTACGTTGAGGTACAGATTAACAGACACTCTGTCACTGGCTGGAAGCAAATGTTCATGTAAAGGAAGCCGCTCACAGAAAGGCAGAAGCGCTGAGTTGTCAATAGGCACATGCAAAAGAGATTAAAAAACTTTGCTACCATTCGGAGTTATCATTTGACGAACTAGAAATCCAAAAGTATTTACGTTCTACAAGATTTACAGTCCCACAATAAATATGTTTTTTAACTTGAAACACCTGAATATCCTGCAAACGACGCATCGTACGAAAACAATGTTGTAAGAGAAACTTTGGCCACCTTCTAACCACCCATCCTAGCTGGGCAAGGCCAGCTCTATGTTTTCAAATGGGACCCCTCCCTATTTTTATTGCATATTCGGATTCTACGCCAAACAATACCTACGGATTACTCAAATCATTGTTTCCCATTCGTCTTATATGGCACTGTAATCGACAAATATAAAGTGGGCCTGTTTTTGCAATTAAGAAATTACGCATTTGATTCTACACTTTATGTGCGAAATAAATGTAATCCTTTGTGTTCTAGTGAATGATATTTATGTTCGAAATTTCCTTTATCGCCGCAAATTTGTTCCGTACAGTACACTATGGTTAGGCGATTCAGTGTCTGGTCAGAAACTACGTGTAACGTGATCCAGTTAGAACGACGCGGTTGTAATAGTTTTCTATTCCCGTAGGGATGCTTGATATCGGCGAGTCCCCCTGCCTACTCACCACTGGAATGATTGCTTTCAGTGAGTGTCCTTGCCTCTCATCGTAATTGTGATTCACAATAACTGCTCAAATTGGCGACCTTCCATTTGATACGGTTATTAGTTCGTGAGTGAAAGCAAGTAAACATCATAAAAGCTTCGTGAATTAGACTTATGGTATAAGACAAAGGTACTCATCGAAATCAAAACACTCCAATGGTGAGAAAAAATGGGACTTACTGATACCAAGCGTACCAATGGGAACAGTAAACTACTACGTCAACGTCGTTGTTTTTGAATCACGCTACACGTAGTTTCCAACCAGGCACTGAAAAGGCTAAAAATTTTGTGTTGTAAAATCAAATTCTCAACGTCAAAGTAGATTTCTAACATATATATTAACCGTTAAAACACAAAGGTTTACATTTACATCGTAAATGAAATGTAGAATCAAATGGGTTCGTTATTTTAGCAGAAGCAGTCACATTTTATACATTTCGATTACAGAGTCATCTATCATGAATGGAAAAATAATTTGAGTTAATCGTACCTATTTGTTGGAGTAGAATCCGAATTTGCAATAAAAAGGGGGAGGCGGATGTGGTTCCCAGTTGACAATGCAAACTTGACCCCACCTACGCAGGTGGTGATTAAGAGGTGACTAGTCTTAGCACAGACACACGTTCCTTTTACTAATATTATCTATCCACCTAGAACATTTTTTTTTGTCGATGTTCAATTTTCAAGATATATTTAGCTGTTCCAAGTTCGCTACGGTCACAGGTTCGAATACTGCCAGCGGGCATGGATGTGTGTGATGTCGTTAGGTGTAAGTAGTTCTAAGTTCTAGGGGACTGATGACCTCAGAAGTTAAGTCCCATAGTGCTCAACGCAATTTGTCCCAAGTTAAAACAAACACACTGTATGTATAGATTGGTGAAAGATAACCTGAAAAGGTTCTAAGAATGTTGCAGAGTAGGTTGTGCTAAGGAATAATTGTTAAGAAAAAATTTTGAAATGTTGCACCGTTTTTGAGTTAATTAACATGGAAATTAGCCTATCAGACCCTCACGGGCAAATTCAAGCTGCCCGCCAGAGACGGTGCGACAAAACGTGTATTTCGTTCGGCTTTCTAAAACGGAACAAGAGGCTGATAAAAAAATCGGTCATGGGACAGTAGTAAGAATCGAATCCGAGCTGAAGCCTGGAACAGTTTCGTGTGCTATCATTTACGCTACGACAATAACTGACAATAATTTTAACTGGCGTACCGTTTGAATTAGCACGCGCAACGTCCTGGTTGGCTACATTCAACCCCAATTAACTCGAAAACGGCGCAACGTACCAGATTTTATTCTTAACAGTTATTTCCCAGTACTGCCTACCCTAAAACGCCCTTACAAACTTTTTCTGACTGTTTCTGACCACCCTGTATATCTAGTAATTGACATCGCTGGAGAATAGGAACAACACATTGATGCAACCTGAAAATATTGGTTTATAAGTGTTTTAACGAAAGCATACAGCAGCTTGCATCACAGAATGTAAGATGAAGCCCACCCAATGTGAAAATTCAAATGCAAAAAAAAACAATTTGGTGCAAAAATAATACGACACCTTTTCAACACGGGAACTCGGCATCCTGAGGAAAAATGTAGAGATAAAGGTACATTGTACGGGAGTCGGTGCGTGGTAGCATTTACTCCATTGGCGTGTGGAATCAAACGGAAATAATATCTGCGTGTGTGCCCCAATAACACATTTGACTCAGTCTATAAACCATACTGTGCGTTTGCCTTGTAAGATTTTGCAAAAAGGTCATCATATTTTTCCTGTCTGTTGCCATTTCTCTTCGGACAATGTCTAGTTGTTACCACATTAGAATAAATCCTCCGATTTATTTTGAAATTCACCTTGAAGAGATTTTAGCGACGATTTTAAACTCATTTACAGTGCTCAAGAGGAATGTGTAAGAGAATTATGTATTCGGCCTTTTTCGCGAATGTTCTGTAGTTTATAAGCATTCTACAGTAACATTTATCCTCTAAGTTTAGTATTATTTTTATATAAAATATGAAACAAGACTATTCAGATCAGAAATGAGCTATTCCTCGACGTATATCGTGTCCGATCTCGTACACGGCGGAGCACAAACACAAGACTGTTTTAATCTGGTCGCTTGCTACCATTGGTTTTATCGAGCTAGAAGAAATATGTTGCAGCTTTAAGACATAGTTCGAAGTCCTACGCTAACATGGTACAACCAGTTCCTTAGTAATTCGGAAAATATATGAATAACGATCTATCACCGAAAGTAAGTGGTAAGCTCCACTTATAATATTGTTATCTGTAGATAGATATAAACAGGTTATAACTGCAAGGAAGTCCAGAAAGGCTGAAAAAAGTTCCATGCCATGTAGAGCACATCAGCCCAACGTAGACGCTCGTTAATGTCAGATAGTACCTTTAAGAAATTATCACTTAATAGCCGAAATAATATTGCTTGTAATCATGTGGTGTTGTTCAGATCTAAAGAGGATACTAGGGTGCCATTACTCATGAAATATGTACGTATCATACCATTAATATTTGGAAAATGAATTTAAGTTCATGGAGAAGAAATTAAAATTTTTAGATTGACTCAAGAAACTGTAATTATGTCAGAGACGGTAAAAGACGTGGAAGAAGCCGTTAAATGGAAAGAACAGTATCTTGAAAAGAGGTTATAACATGAATTTCAACACAAGTAAGCATTCGAATAAAATCAGACAATTCTGAGCGGAACAGATACGGTAGGAGCATTTCAGTGTATTTCAGTACCACTATCTGATCTCTCCAACCCTGTTGCACTCGCGAATAGTATGTGGGAAGAATGATAGTCGGTAAACCTCTATACTGGCTCTAATTTCTCGAATTTTCTCCTCGTGGTCAATGCGACTCCTGAAAAGTGCTGTCATAAAAATTCAATAATAAATCTCTCCGTAATGCACAACGCCTCTCTCGTAACGTCTGCCAGGGGAGCTTGTTTATCATTTCCGAAACACTCTCTCGGCATTGAAAACGATCCCGAGACGAAACGTGCCGCTCTTCGTTGGATCTTCTCTATCTTCTCTATCAGTCCTACCTGATAGGCATCCCAGATAGATGAACAAGAAGCGAGTGCGCCACGTAGATATGGCGTTTCAAGTTTTATATGAAAACAAACATTCGCAGACTACAGACAGTTTTGCAGCGTGTGGACCAAGATGATGTATTTGCAGCCAAGTGACGTCGCAAAACGTATAGTTGTTCCAAGGCGCATCAACTAATTTACATTAATTACACCGTGTGTCTAATGGCTGTGAACCAACTTATTATGAAAGAAATATTTTCTTTATACAAATGATAATGACAAGTTTAAGTTTATAAAAGCTTCTAATGTATTTGTTTAAATGCGAGAGTATTACGTGGCACCACAAATCGTCAAAAGCTTCAATCACAACTGCGGCAGGGCAGGAGCCACAAAATTACAATATCAAATAACAGTACAAACCTACGCAATAAATTTAAATACAGGCATTAAGACAGAGGTAGGGGAATGTAATACTTTCGTTAAAATTAGGATAGTCCGGTACTAGAGAGTACACAATATGCTCTACTGAGCTTACTTCAAGCAGAAGAACCATTTTCAGCTAATGAGCACTACCAGTCTTTAATGAGACACAGGAATCTTTTGAGTATAAGCAAAATCTGTCGTGGGGAATTACACGTCATGTCTATACAAAACTAAGAAATATTACTTTGTTAAATGTACCGTCAAATGTTAAAATCGTAGCGTCTTCTGACGCTTTACGAAGTTATAAACTAAAAGTATAAAATACATAGTGTAATCGTACATCCCAAATCATAAAACACAGATAGTATAAATTAGAAGGGGTAACGGACTGGGTGGAGGGAAGGTAGGCTATACCAAAATTAAACTGAAACAGGACCGTTTATCAGAACCAGACATTGGTACCATACAGCCACGCTCATACGTAATCCTGGAAAATATCGAAAAACCATTTTCGGTGAGAGCGGATCTGTTTATTCAAGATTCCACGTTGATTAGTATTAATATACTTGTAATTCACAATTTCTTCCAAAATGTCGAAGTCTTGTAGCTCTATGTGTAAGATAGTTATAGATTTTTCAGTCATATCCAAACGAAGCTTCTTATCACTTAAATGACAACCCATAGCAGTCTTGTTTTTATTACAGTGTTCCCTGAATGTAGTTAAAAAGTCACGCCCTGTCTGCCCGATGTATACACTGCCACAGAAAGCAACAGGTCATTTTATGTACTCCCGACTTCGTACACATATTCTGCTTATTGTCAACACATGTATGCAAAAGTGTCTTAAAATTCTTGCGTGTCTGGAATCCCATTATTATACTGGAGTTTCTGAAATGTGCTGACAGTAGTTCACACAAATGCTCGTTGTAGGATATAGATAAAAATTTAGATGGATTCTCAGGAAAATCTGGCGAAGGATTTTTTCCAGCTATTGAAAATCGATTTACAAGTGTTCCGTATCTCACGTTCAGTGTAACCGATTTTCAGACCTATTTCTGTTATTATATCAATTTCTGTTTTGACAAGTGCAAGACTTAAGCTAAGTTCAGGAAACTTGTTCGATACTGATAGGAAAAAAAGTAAGCTCACGCGCGTGTGGGTGGCAGGAAGCCACATTAATAATTACATCAGTGCTGGATGGTTTTCTGAAAATATCTAAAAAAATCTGCAGGTTGTCTAGTGACAGTGAGTTCGAACTAGTGAAGACTTCTGTTTGATTACAACTGCACAATGAAGCATAATTTTAAAAGCAACATATTGCGGAAGCCTGCCAAGTCGATCATGTATTATTCTGTTTCTCTAAGTGCGATAACAATAGTGACTACATATCTACAATACAAAATTATATTATCAGATACTGCCTGTTATTTGTAAAGAACTTTCTTTCTATGTAATTAATGAAAGTGTCGGACAAAAAGTAGGAAAGACAGCAACAGGTTGCCGGACGTCCTTTTGAACATAAGCCTTACCGTTAAAAGTAAAACACTTAAAGGGTAGCGCTACAAGCAAAAAATTTACCGATACGTCCAGTGGTGGATGGATGTGAAGGTCCAAATTACAGTATTAAAATTTTTGCTATGGTATTCTAAAAGCAGCACTCACTTTTCAGGAAACCTGGACCATCAAAATTAGTTGCGAGGTGGCGATGTTGTTAAAAGAAACTAATATTCCACATGAAACAGCAATGGCGTCTCTGGATATAACCAGTTTGCATGCAAATGTTCCATATTAAGAGACTTCGGATACCCTAAGATTTAATCTTCTCAAGAATATGAAACTTACCGTAGGAGAATTGACTCAACTGTTAAATTTTTTGCTTATAATGCTGTTTTTCTTTTAACGGCAAGACTTATTTTCAAAAGCCCGGCCGGCAATGGGTTGCTGTCTTTGCGAATTTTTGTCTGATATTTTCATTACTAATACAGAAAGAAAATTCTTTACAAATACGAGTAATAAGGCAGTATAAGATAATATAATTTTGTATCGTAGATATGTAGACGATATTCTTATTGCACTCTGAGGAGTAGAACGAGCCATGACCGACGATACAGGCTCCTGCAATCTGTTGCTTTCAAAATTACGCTCCATCGTAGAGTCGGAATCAAATAGAAGTCTTCAGTACATTGACTTCAATATCACTAGACAATCTACATATTTTTGTTTAGATATTTTCAGAAAAGCATCCACCACTGATGTAATTATTACTGTGGACTTTCGCCAAATACGCGTATGTAAACGTGCTTTTTTCTTGTCAATGTCCAACAGGTTAGCTAAACATGAGTTAAGCCTTGCATGTGGTAAAAAAGAAACTAATATAATTCAAGAAATAGGTCTGAAAAACGTTTACACTATACTTGATATATGGAACACAATAACATGCTTTGCCTGATCCTCCCGAGAATCCACCTAAATTTGTATCTATATCCTATAATGGGTATTTGTGTGAAGTACTTACAATATACTAACAAAGAAAAAAAAACAATATACATGTCGGCTTCCAGTAGCTCGCAAGAATAGTTAGACACTGTTACATCAATCTGTTGACAATAAGCAGATTAAATTTACAAAATGTTTAGTATATAAAATCGCTTGTGGATCCTGCGAGAGTGTTTACACAGGGCAGACAGAACGTTGCTTTTTAACCGGATTTGGGGAACGTTATAATGAAAACATACTGCAGTGCGTTGTCATCTCGGTGACACGAAGCTTCGTTTAGATACGACTGAAATCTCTCTAACGTTTTTACACGTGGAACCAAAAGACAGACATTTTGGAAGAACTGAGATTGATACGCTTTTTAATGCTTATCAACACGGAATCTTGAATGAACAGATCCGCTCTCACCGAAAATGGTTTTTCGATATTTTCCCGGATTACTTATGTGCGTGACTGTGTGGTACCAATGCCTGATTCTGATAAACGCCCCGGTTTCAGTGTCACTTTCGTATAGTGCACTTTCCCTCCATTCACTTTCCTCCCCCCCCCCCCCCAACCCCCCTTCTCTCTCTTTAATACTATCTGTGTTTCATGGTTTGGGATGGTTTGGGATGTACGGGATGTAAGATTTCACTATGTATTTTATACTTTTAATGTACAACTTCTGTAAAGCGTTACGAGACGCTACGATTTTCACGTTGGACGGTACATGGAACCAAGTAATATTTTTTAGTTTTATATGGACATGACGAGTGATCCCCCACGACTGATTTTCGTTGTACTGAAATACTTCTTCGTTTAATAAAAAACTGGTTGTGCTCTTTAGCAGTAAATGTTTCTTCTAAATTCTGTAAACACATTCTGTAGCGCATTTCGGATCCTTTCTGGTACCGCGTTTGAGTTTGACAGACGGACAGTCCTAATTGTAACAAATGTATTGCATTCCTCTTTTTCTGTCTGTATTTAAATTTATCGCGTATGTTTGCACTGTGTTTTATATTTTACTTTAATGTCGCTTGTCCAATCGCACAATTGTTATTATTGCAATTTTGACGACGTGTGGCGTCGCCTAATACTCCCGAATTCAAGCAAATATTTCATGTGATCTTTTATCACTGTATTGTCGTCATTATCATTAGTATAAAGAATATATTTCTTATATTATGAGTTAGTTCGCAGCCATCACACACGGTATAATAAATGTACATTAGCTGATGCTCCTTGGCGCAACTATGCATTTTGTAATGCCACCTTGTGGCAAAAACGTCTTATTGGTCCGCCCTCCGGAGACATGTCTGCGAATGATCGTTTCATATACAGCCTGAAACGCCGTATCTACATACAGCAATCACTCCTGGATCGGTGTAGCACAGTTTGTGACAGGTGATTTCAGTCAAAGTGGAGTGCTATAGCTATTCATGACCGAGTGAGGTGGTTAGCACAGTGGACTTGCATTCCGGGTTACGACGGTTCAATCCCTCGTCTGGCCATCCCGATTTAGGTTTTCGGTGATTCCCCTAAATCACTTCACGTAAATGCTGGGATGTTTCCTCTGAACAGACACGGACGAATTTTCTCTCCCATTCTTCCCTAATCGTTGTCGACGGGACGCTTAATACTAATCTATTCCTTCTTCTTCCTCAGCTATTCATGACCACGATTTTTTAAATACTTTTGTATAGGATCTTCTGCAGATATCTGACGATGGATAAATTCCGAAACGTGTCATATTGAGAATAAAGTCAATCCTTGCCTGATTTTTCACTTTTAGCATTGCTACGCAGTCAGCCTGAATGCAGAACTACCGATTATTATAAATTTAAATATTAGGTCGTCTTTTCTGAAGGTATTTGTCTCGAGTTTGGCTTTGTACGGAATGAAATTTGAACGAGAAGCACCTCAGGCAAAGAGTGAATAGCAATGGTGATACAAAAGACTGCTGAAGATTAGATGGATAGATCGGATAATTAATGGGGGCTACTGAATTCAGCTGAATAGAAAAGAAATTTACCAGGTGTAAAAGTATGAAACCGGAATTTGCCTATAGATGGTGCTAGCCGTCAGTGTAGGGCCCGAGAGACCGCCTCTGCAGCGCCATCTGTTTCCTGTAACGGCTGTGGACGATTGTCAACACACAGTAAACCAAGTTCCATATATCGATATCTGTTTCAAACCCGTAAACATGTCGAGTTTCATGCCTACGAACTACGATTTGCGGACAGCATTGGTTTTCTGTTATCATTTGAAGAAAACCGCTGCAGAATCGCATCGAATGCTTGCCGAAGCTTTCGGCGAACATGCCCTTTCGAAAACAGTGTTTCGAGTGGTTAAAAATTCAGAAGTGGTGATTTCGACGTGAGAAACGAAGAACGCGGGAAATCACCGAAAAAGTTCGAAGACAACGAATTGCAAGCCTCATTGGATGAAGGTGATATTAAAATTTAACAGGAACTCGCGGAAGAATCGAATGCGACGCAGAAAGCCGTTCCTCTTCAGTTGAAAGATATGGGAATGGGGCAGAAAGTGGGGCCGGCCGGAATGGCCTAGCGGTTCTAGGCGCTATAGTCTGGAACCGCGCGACCGCTACGGTCGCAGGTTCGAATCCTGCCTGGGGCATGGATGTGTGTGATGTCCTTAAGTTAGTTAGGTTTAAGTAGGTCTAAGTTCTAGGGGATTGATGACCTCAGAAGTTAAGTCCCATAGTGCTCAGTGCCATTTGCAGAAAGTGGGAAAATAGGTTCCGCATGAACTGAATGAAAGAGAGCAAGCAGATCGAAAGACCACTTGTGAAACGCCTCTAACCAGATACAAAAGGAAGCCGTTTCTCCATCGAATAGTGACAGGTGATGAAAAATGAATAATATTAAGAATCCTAAGCGTCATAAGGCTGAATCCAGTCAAACAATCGACATCCACTACAAGACCAAATCGCTTTGGAAAGAAGACAATGCTCTTTATTTGGTGGGATCAGACGGGTGTCTTTTATTACGAGCTGCTAAAACCTGGTGAAACCGTTAACAATGATCGCTACCAACAGCAAATGATCGATTTAAATCGATCATTACATGAAAAACGACCAGAATACGGAAAAAGACAACAGTCATATTGCTCCATGATAACGCCGCATCACACATAGCAAAACATGTCACGTAAACGATCACGGCGTTCAGTTGGGAAATACTGGGGCATGCGGCTTATTCTCCAGACTTGGCTCCGTCCCATTATCATCTATTTGCATCTCGCTCAACAACGCTTCAGTTCGTGTGAAAATGTACGACAACGGCTCACTGGCTGGTTCGTTTCAAAAGAAGAACTGTTTTTTTGGCGTGGTATTCAAAGCCTGCCGGAGAAGTGGAAGAAATTTAATAATATCAATGGAGATTACTTTGATTAAAATTTGGTTTATCAGTTTCAAACAACAGGGATATAATTATTGCAACAAAATTCGGTTTCATACTTCTACATCTGGTATACAACGAAATGATCGAAACAGTGATCCGTTTATGTGACACATTTTGATGCATGAAAGAGTAACCAATTTGGTAATGGAGGGAAGTGTGTGAGGCGAAAACCGTAGCGGGCGACCAAGACTCAACTATAGAAGGCAGGATCAACTGTATTTTGGTTGCAGTAGTTATATAGAGATGAATTATGCACACCTTAGACTAGTGGCGAAATTAGTTCTGAGAAGCACAATGTAATTAATATTGGGGCAATGGCCTTGCCGCAGTGGATACATCGGTTCCCGTGCGATCACCGAAGTTAAGCGCTGTCGGGCATGGTCGGCACTTAGATGGGTGACCATCCTGCCCGCCATGCGCTGTGGTCATTTTTCGGGGTGTACTCAGTCTCGTGATGCCAATTGAGGAGCTACTCGACCGAATAGTAGCGGCTACGGTCAAGAATACCATCATAACAGCCGGGAGAGCAATGTGCTGACCCCACGCCCCTCCTATCCGCATCCTCAACTGAGGATGACACGGCGGTCGGATGGTCCCGGTAGGCCACTCCTAGTCTGACGACGGAGTGCTAAAAAATTAATATTGGCCATATTATAAGTATTGAAATCAGTTGCGGTTCTGTAAATTCTATTAACGTATCTGAGGTTCTGATTTCTCGTAAAGAGACAATAAAAAGAAGCCGGAACCGTAATATTGGATGCTATACTTCCGTTAAGGTAGAATAATATCTTTAGACTGTGACTGGTAAGTGCGTAGCATTGTTGGAGACACCACGATTCTTTGTTGGTTGTCCTAATAGGGAAATATCTTGCGGTATAGAAACCGAATTCAAATGTCTGATTGCTTCATTTCACAATTCAATTAAGAGGGAGCCGACAGAGCGGCAGCAGCTTTCAGCGGCCATTCGTATAATGGCGCCGGTTCCGTGGACAGCGTTTCCTACATTAAAAGTTTCGTGCTTATTATGCTAGGCAGTCTTTTTAAGAAATTAATATTTGTTGCACCGCTCTGGCGTCGGTTATGGAGAGCTCCGGAGGAGTGACAGGCGTCGCCGTTTAATGAGCGCCAGGGGAGGTGGCGCCAACGGCCGCGTCATTAGGGCCCGCTTCCAGCTGAGTAATCGGCAAACTAGCCACGTATTCGCAGAAACATCCATCCCGCAGATTTCGGCCTCGGCAGTGTCGCGTCAAAAACTTCTAGGACATACCTTACAGTTTATTATCAGTTTCACTCTACCGTCGTTTCCTGTATACTACCACTGTGTATAAACGACGCAATCCACTCCAGTGGAACAAATACTGGATTTCGTACATGAAGATGAGACATTAAGCTCCATAACATTCCACCCACCGAAAGTGTGGAACGATGAGAGGACGGTTACTAATCATAATAATGGTAATCTGCAAATCTGCAGTAGGGTCTTTTGTAAGAACCTCAGAGCACCAATGGTAGCGTCATGCCAGAAGTCACGTATGACGTTTGTAAATAGCTTTCCACATTGGTTTGGCTAATTTTACATCTTTTGCTTGAATTCTATAATTTGAAAGGAAACAATGCATAACACATATTTCACATAATGTTGGCTACTCAGATGACAGCATTTGAGTTTAATAATCATTTAACTGGACAGCGAATGGCCATTTCTGTGATAAAAAAGGGTTGCAAAGTGGCGAGAGACATACAATGACTACACAGAAAGGCGATCTGCGTCAATGTGACATTCACAGCCAATTGGTTTCTGGAACAGCTCTAAGCGTATGGTTGCGCTGGTGCTGAAACAATATCATCAAACTTTCTGACTGGGATACCAATCAGTTCTTGTTCATTTGTTGATCATTACTGAAGAGAAATTCGTTAACACGTATCTCAAATTATTTATATCGGCAAGTTCGTGTGAAGTGCCGAAAAGCAGGAGAAACGAAGAGCGGAGACAGAATTTGTGTGTATAGCGCTCTTGTTCGTGAGAATTTTCGACGTTAGCTCTTGATGTTAGACCACCAGTCTAGTTTTTCCATTCGATTTCTTAATTTCGCAGGACAATATAGCATTCATAAGATAGTTACCACGTCCGCATAGGGAATGTTGTACACAATGTCCTCAACTGCCATGACCGATACTCAATGCAAGTCCAAAACTTCACAGATCCCACAGAAGGAATCAAGGATCAACAAGAAAGATGTTTAGCTACGTATATAATTAGGGATTGTGGATCTTGGGAGGACATCCTAGTGTTAGAGTAACGGTTGAAATGGCTCTGAGCACTATGGGACTTAACTTCTGAGGTCATCAGTCCCCTAGAACATAGAACTACTTAAACCTAACTAACCTAAGGACATCACACACACCCATGCCCTAGGCAGGATTCGAACCTGCGACCGTAGCGGTCACGCGGTTCCAGACTGTAGTTCCTAGAACCACTCGGCCACTCTGGCCAGCGTTAGAGTAATATAGTACTTATTACTTAGTCCAATATTTTCAGTTTCACAGGAAGCCATACGATAAAACTCATAACATTCTTATCTGAGCCGAAATCTCTTTCAACAATAAACCGTATGTTAATTGATTCCTGATACCTGTCACCGAATATGTTAACAATGAAAAAAGAAGTTAATTTTAGGGAATATATTTCCATTTTCGACTGGCGCTTCATAAATGTTCCTCCATGAAGCATGCACTTGCATAAAGCAAAAATAAAGATTGGTGTAACAATTTGTAACATAATAGTTTTGTCTGTATTCACCGAACTAAGCGTTAACCATGAATGAAACATATATTCTTTCTTTGTGTAAATAGAAAGTGGAAACCAATATCCCAAAATTCATTATGTTCTTTGTTTAGGCAAATATTTTAACTCAAATAATGAGTTCCTAATGAAATCAGATAAAGCTACGCACATTTACAGCTTTTTTGATGTCACATATTTTACAGAGACGAGGAATTAAATAACTTCATCAGTAACAATACGAACAAGGAAAAGTTGGAATGTGCTGTTTTAGTATACTACATTTTCTTTATTATTGTCTTACCAAGTATTACCTTGTAAGGTAAAGGTCTATGAAGAAAATGTACAAATTCTGTAAGCATCGGAAAAACGTTTGTTCTTGGCTTGGATCTGAAAAAAAATTAGCGAAAATATCACTGAAGTCGCTAGCGCAGTATTAGGGGCAATATTCACCTGGAAACAAATTTGCAGCTTAAAAGAAACAAAAAAAATCAATGTTTGAATTGTTTATAAAGACGTTCACGGACAAATGACATTTAAGGTCGTGCGATCGAAATTCCAAGTCAGTTTGCGTAGTGTGTAGATACTGCATCAAGGTTCCAGTAGAAGAAAAAAACTAACTTCGATTGCAAGGTATTTGGAATTTCCTTGCTGTTGTTGCTATTGCCGTTGTGGCCAAGTTGCACAGGACGGAAAGACCATTGTTTCAGGACTATTGAACTGTATAGCTTTTCACTTCCACATTGAATTCCAAAAAATATTTTTAATGTAACTAAAATTTTAAAAAAGTTCCACTGGTTTCAGTCGAAAGTATGAGATATTGTGCAAATTAAGGCCTGAAGAGAAATTTCAAACACCACGTACTAAAATAATACAACATGCTGAGGCTAAAATTCGATAAAGTGGCTGTTGTTATGATGACGTTTCTGTACACCTTTAATTTCAGTAGAAGATAAGGAAGAGGTAGCTAAAACCGTTTTCAGCATGATATTCAAATGAAAGGCAGTTTTCTCAAGTTTCAGGGTAACATCAAAGAAATAACATTTCTAAGATAACTATTCAGTCGAGGAAAGTACACGTCAGAAAATTCTTTTTGTTATTTTTTGGAAGCGCTCAGCACAAGTGGACAACTTTCAGCAATAGCGGTCCAGCACATGTGGTGGAGCTATTCTGTGATGACCTGCTGCAGTTTCATCGCACCGCATATTTATTCATGAAATATTAATAATTGCCGGTCATCAATGTGACTCAGCGACATGCTTTTGGTCCAACGTGGCAAACTGTAAGTATTCATAGGAAGACAGTCCCGATATCCTGTTAAAAGAAGAGACCAACTTGAAATTGATCTTCAATGGAAACTAACTTTCATTAAAAATAGGAAGCCGGAAAAGTCTTCCTGAGTTTTCAGCTTGTTTTAAAACGCGAAATTTTTAAATTTCACGGAAATTGTTTCGTTTTGATAAATAACGTAGCACAGTTCTCAAGTTACCAGTACAGTATGTGAGGAAGGCTGAAACGTTCTAGTATTTCCCTAACACCGTCGGAAACCCACATGCAAGATTCTTCATCGTTTAAAAACAATTACAAGAAGAAATTTGTGCCGCCGGTAATTAATGCAGTAGCGGAAAAATTTAGAGGCACTCGGTATACAGGTAAGTTAGAATATGGAAGGAAGCTTTAAAAATGCTCAGTCTTAATGCGCAAGTAAATTCAGTATTTTCTGAAACAATCGGATAGACTCTATAAATTTTAAGAATGGAACTCAGAAGAATAATGTGACCGTTGTGGAGCCTGCAGTTAGACAGTTCTGTGAAAACCCTGTTAGGCCGTAAGTTTCACTAGAGATATGAGATCAAGAAATGACTTCATCTTGCTACATACGTATAGTACAGGTGAAATACTGAAATATCTGAGTAAGATAGGCATAGCCCACTCACTGACAGTCAAGAACATACATTACTTCCTCATCCCTCGATCTCTCTTTAGCAAGAGGTGCCGCTTGAAATTTCAGTTTTTTCTTCGCTGCAATAATTCATCACAACGGCCCAGTTTTATCTGCTCATCGTCAAATGGTTCAAATGGCTCTGAGCACTATGGGACTTAACTTCTGATGTCATCAGTCCCCTAGAACTTAGAACTACTTAAACCTAACTAACCTAAGGACATCACACACATCCATGCCCGAGGCAGGATTCGAACCTGCGACCGTAGCGGTCGCGCGGTTCCAGACTATAGCGCCTAGAACCGCTAGGCCATTCCGGCCGGCCCCACTTTCTGCCCCTTTCCTATATCTTTCAACTGAAGAGTAACGGCTTTTTGCGTCGCATTCGATTCTTCCGCGAGTTCCTGTTAAATTTTAATATCACCTTCATCCAATAAGGCTTGCAATTCGTTGTCTTCGAACTTCGAACCGACCGGCGCTCATCGTCAGATATAACTTTCATTGCTTGTGACCATTTTATTGCCGTTGACTAATTCTGCTTGATGATGGCTGTCCGCTCTTGTAAAGCCGATTTCATGATTCCAACATTTCATCCTCACAGGCAAAAATGAACTATCGTATTATAACAAATCTAACACAGTCGTGCTTGTTACGAAATTAAGAGGAGGTACCTCAAATGCTGCGATTTTGCAAAAGAAGTTCTCTTATTACACGCAGGTACCGCCTGAGATAGGGAGTGATATCGATCTAGGCTTTACGCCAGTTGAATTTCTGCGAAATTTGAAGAAAAATCTCTTATCGATTGTCCGCTATCTCTATATGGCCTCTGATACAAGAATTCAGCATGCAAATTCAGTGTCCAAAGAGGTTCTGAAGACATAATTTATTCTGCTGCACTTACAGAAGGTTACGTGCTTTACATTTTTTCTATTTCATAAAGATGCTTTTTGACGTTTGAGGAAGGGAGTGAGTTACTAATTACCAGTATTTATCGAGGATATTTTCTACATTAGTTGCCTGAGTACCATGTGATGTACGCAGTTTTGTCAGAAAACGACATCGGTAAGGTATTTAGGTCCTTAGTAACTTACAGAATAAGATTAAGAGCTATGCAAAGTACAAAATTAAATTCTAAATAATTTTTCCAACTCGTAGTACGTTACACAGTAGTAGCCACAGAGAGAAGATGCATTTCATTTCCAGATCTCAAAATACACCAATACATTTATTTCACGTTTCACAGGTGTTAAGTCTAGAGGCAGTTTTCCAGTAGGACAGGCTGGCCTTTGCACTTGAAAGTGGACGTTGTCGCACGTTGCGTCCGGATTACGAGGCGCCAATCTCCATTCACCCACACCAAAGTTCCCAGAAACGACGTATTTTCATCCCCTTTGGGTTCGATAAATTAGAGGTGAAGCGTATTTCTGTTTATTACGCAAAATTCGAACATCTCTCGGGTCCGTTATCTTAAGGGGACAGGCCGTAATTGGCATAACGCAATTTACATAATCAGATTCAAGCCAACTCGGGCATTGATCGCCGTGTTAGCGCTGCTCCATCTGCTTCTGTTTGGTGGGAGTGGGCCAGGCCCGGCTTTGATACAAGTTAAACACCGAATATGTGAACAACAGATTTAGCGGAACAGCCAGGGTTCCGCGCCCGCCAACTTCTATGCGCTGCAACACTTGGTGAGGCGCGTTTGTAATATGCACTGCTGTAATTGACCATTCGACTGCCTGTGCAGTCTTACGTTCTACGAAGATGCGGTGTAAGGACAAGCACATATACATACTTACATATCCTGAAAGTATTTACACGGCTTTTTTGGTTGGGAATTTTACAGCCTAAGTGATACGAGCACGTGCAACATCGACATAATAAAAACAAACAACTAAACACAGAATGTTCATTACGCTGTCAGGTTTCCACAATCAATAAAAGTAAATGCCACTTACCGTTCCTACGCCTGTCGTCGTTCCGCTTGATTGGAAGGCAAGCCATGGAATTCTTCTGAAACTCCTTTGGTAGCACCTAGATGGGAAGCTGGTGTGGAACTCCTCTGTCCTGTCGCTGTGAATAACAACTTGACACTTACAGACTTACTTAAAGATAATCCGTAGACGCCACGTTGTACAGATTTTTATTTCCCTAGTTACGATCGGTGCTAATTTTAGCATGTGAAAGCTCCCTTGAATTCTTCGTGTATACGATTAAACATACATTTGTGGCTATTACATCGGCCAGTCAGCAATATTCAGAGTCGTTAAAATATTATCCGACGGCCGGATAATTTTTGCAGTAACACTTGGCCAGCTAAATATTTTCCACCTAAATAGCGCCGAAGTGTTAGAGAAAAACTGAATTACGGTTATTTATTTTACTACGCACGCGGCTTGGGGAAGCCGTCGCAGAGCTTGGCTGTCGCGTTTCACTGCCGCCTATCGGCGACGGCCGTCGAAATCAACAAGTGCTATAAGCGCCGCTCGGTACGGTTTTTATAGCAGTTCGTATTCGCAACCAATTATTGACATCGGAGATATGACCACTACTTTGGGGGCAGTGTTTTGTCAGAGATTTTGTAGGTTCGCCTGAAGTGACGGACATTTTAACATACAGCAAACAATGCTATAACAATTCTCTTCCGCGCAGCTTTTTCTTTACACATTCCTTCGTCATCTCGTATATAGCTGTAAATACAAATATTTAGACAAATTCGTTCTTCTTCGACTAAAGAGATATAACTGTAATTTTTCGACGCCTGCGAGACAGTTGCGACCTCCGTTAAGGAAAGTTACCAGAAATTTAAAGTGTCACACTTCTGGAAACAATTGTGGGACTGGATGAAACTACACGAAACTAATGTCGATATGATCGTTAGAAACAACGAAACATAAAAAATCCACACGTTTGAAAAAAATATGTAGGTAAAAAATAAAATTTGGCAGTATTTAATATTAACGAAAATGAACCTCTTCGGCAAAATTTGGAAGGACTTGCTCCTTAATAGCGACCACCTCTCAGGGGTAGGAGCTATAAAGTGGTGTTTCAGGAAACTGAGGCGACAAAACGGAAGCGCTCACCAGAAGCTCTCTGGAGTAAAGCAAGCGGCTGCGTCGCGAGATTTCGATTTTATGCTCCTCGTATATTCAGGCGAGACCTTTTTACGTCTTTGTTGACACAGTGAGATCCCGTAGGCTCTAAAAGAAGACAATAAGACGCGGTAGGAGGCGCGGTGTGTGCATTCGAATCTCCAGGGCAGTATGCGACATAAAACTGTTTTACACCATTTATACTTCGTGCGGTAGATAAATTGCTTTGGAAATTGGTACATCACGAAACTTTAAAGCGTTCAGAAATATCGAGTCATTCAGAACGGACCAATACGCGTTCGCAGTCTGAAATTATGAGGAGTATAGTACTAGATTTCATCAAAGACACGCAAGGAAATTTCCTGATCGTGTACAGCAACTTTATGCCAGGTACGGAAAGCAGTATGTCCCAAGTAGCTACGAGGTTAGACGGAATGATAAAAGAAAGTACGATGTTGTTAAGGGGAAAACGAAGATACGTGACTAAAATACGGTGTGCTACGTACTATGTACGACACCGATCTATAAAATATAGGGGCTATGCGAAATATTTCTATGCTATCTCGACGCCCAACTACTGTTTTATTAGAAAAAAGTGCCGACCATTAGCACGTTTCATCCATTGTGTGAGTCGAGACGCTAAGTAGCAGACACGTCGTCAGGTTCTATGGACAAAACATCTTCAGTGCTACGAATTATACATCTCGAGTTTTGCCACTGGCGTTGCGATAGGGATGCCATGATCATTTTACCATCAAATTTGCTGCACTTACGAACATATTCGATGAAGCATTGTACAAGTTTCCATTTTTCGCCGTTCCACCTTTCTTTTAAATTTTCTTAACTCGGTGTAACTATTACAGCTATATACTGAACTTCACGCCAACCTACATTTACTATAACGAAATTCCATCATTTTCACCTTTTGATGTATTTCAAAGCATTTATTGCAACAATAGTACTGTCGATATATGTATTTATAGATTTCCAATATTCGCCTATGCATTGCCATAGTGACACAATATTCCAATGTAAAGCAGATCGTATCTTAACTGTGTTTGAATAGCAGAAAAATATGTGCGTCTTTTTTGGACTTAATTAAACGTATTATTTCATTTAGTTTCAATACTTGAATTACTTTTACACGAACACTACCGTCTGAAAAACAATTGCCAACAGCGTAGTCAAATACAGTAAAAACATAGTCATAATTGTGCTTTATTGTTTTAAATAATTGCCAATAGTCTTCAGCAGTTCAACTTCCAGAGTCATCATATTCTTCAGCAAATTACGTCCATAACCGCCGAGTGCAATTGTTACGTTAAATTTTAGGTCTCATAACTATAGAGATTTAAAGTAGTTCTTCCCACAAAAATTTGTAAACTAATTTCATCAAGACGTAAGCAGACTAATATAATTAACGGCACCTGACTGTCATTGCAATAAAAATACGAAATCTTTATTACGATTCTAGTTTTAAATTTGTAGGCCGATTTTTCGCACATGAAACAGGAAGGCAGAAATTACTGGTAAACTATGAACCTCGTGTCAATCACTTTACGGTGGCATGTGAAATAGAGTTGTATGTATAAATAAAAAGAGGAAACAAGATATAATGAAATCACCTCTACACAAATAAAATAGTGACCTCCACCGGAAACCCTCAATTTAGCAACGGTAAATACCCTACTCTTACTTTGTCGTTCTTCTACTGATTACAGACTACGTAAAAATTGGGTGCTTTTTCCCCCAAAATAATGTAAGTGGTCGTTTGCATAGTAACAGGGCTACTCCAGTAACGTTATCATGAGATCGGCAGTGGCCGCAGCCATATTCTCTCACTCTAGGATCGCTATGTACGTTAATCTCGCGGGCAAACAGTCTGTTATCAGACAGCGCGAGGAGCTATAAACAGAAGTGTAGAGGGCCGCCACGTCGCGATAACCGCGGACAAACGGAAGTAAAGAGCGCACTTAGTATTTTGGCCTCGCGGAATTGATGACGGCCGTTAGAGCCACCCACAGACATAATGACAGGGTCAGTCTGTAGAAGCAACGTGCGCGCCGGGGAAAGGGACAGGGATTAATAGACGTGCGAATATGACGCTGTAGCAAGCTAGCTCCGTATCGTTTCTAGGCGAAATATTTCTCGTTCGGATAAAAACCGAACTCCTTGTAGAGGAGTCGCGGAATGCAGGGAGGCTGGAGGGGCGGCTGCATTATTCACGCTACATGAAAGCCAGCTCCCTGACGGTTTGTCGCCACGATACACAGCCCCGAAAGCTGGCGCGCCGTTTTTGTTTGTCGGCCCTTTTGTTCACGGCACTCATTTAACAGCTTTTAGCTGGCCGGTTTGGGCATTTACGAATCGCTGACAACGAGCTTATTAGACGCCGAGAAATTGGGCGAGCGTTTCTACACGGGGGTGCAACGAATTAGCCGGTTTCCTTATTACAGAAGGCGGGAAAACATAAATGACATTGCGTTTTCATTTAAGAGAGGACGCATTCGGTTGCGCATTCAGCCAGGATAAGATACAGGAGGGCAGCATATGCTGTGAGTACGAAGACTACATTGCGGACTGAATGTATCTGATGAGTTCGAATGCGGCCTCTAAAACGGAATATAGGATAATTTAGTTACCGTCGAATGGATGCCGCAAGTGTTTTCTTCTAGCCATGTGTTACACTTCTATAAATATATAACTCATATCCAAAACAGGATACGGGAAAGCATGGGACGACGGATGTTGCCGTCAGATAGTGTTTAACGTTCCGAGATCATTTAGAACCAGAACACTACTTTGCACTGGACAAGGATGAAACACGATATATGACTTGGGCTAGTTTAAGAAAACACGCTGGTACTCATTCGAGGTGAAGTGCAGGAACTTCGTGGAATATCTGTCATTACAGCTATACTGTCATCCGAGAATGCCCTTCGCACTAGTAGGAGTAGAGCGCCTTAAGGACCGTCGAAGCAGAATGCGATCTATTGGGCACTGCTTAGTTAACTAAATCGTCGTCTTAATCTGGCAACAGCCATTGCTTTTGATATTATGCCTAATCAGTTCATTTTGTACCTGGAAGGAAATTTTAAATTGGTTCACATGGCTCTGAGCGCTATGGGACTTAACTTCTGAGGTCATCAGTCCCCTAGAACTTAGAATTACTTAAACCTAACTAACCTAAGGACATCACACACATCCATGCCCGAGGTAGGATTCGAACCCGCGACCGTAGCGGTCGCGTGGTTCCAGACTGTAGCGCCTAGAACTGCTCGGCCACCCCGGCCGGCAAGGAAATTTTAATCGGTGCCTGGTAGCCGACCGGAGTGGCCGAGCGGTTCTAGGTGCTTCAGTCTGGAACCGCGCGTTCGCTACGGTCGCAGGTTCGAATCCTGCCTAGGGCATGTCTGCGTGTGATGTCCTTAGGTTAGTTAGGTTTAAGTAGTTCTAATTTCTAGGGGACTGATGACCTCAAATGTTGAGTCCCATAGTGCGCAGAGCCATTTGAACCATTTTTGGTGCATGGTATTTCCTAGCTCTTACCCTCAGAGGAATACTCGTGTTAGAACGTAGTGGTAAATTGTACATGGACTCTGTTTCTGTGTTTCCCATACATTCACTGTACGCTTGTAGTATAAAGTGAAACGTGAGTTTGTATGTTTCCTGCGCTGCGAATTGGATCGAGGTTATCGAGCTCAAACGAAGTTCAAACATCAATAAATCAATTTTCTAAAGCGTCCAGCGTACATCGGTTCTCGGACCTTATCACTTAAATGCCGTGTGAGCACAGCAGTTACGAAAGTTGTCTTTCTTGACCATTTCAGTTC
The DNA here is from genome assembly GCF_023864275.1 of Schistocerca cancellata. Classification (NCBI taxonomy): domain Eukaryota; kingdom Metazoa; phylum Arthropoda; class Insecta; order Orthoptera; family Acrididae; genus Schistocerca; species Schistocerca cancellata. The sequence continues at coordinate 759,083,062 of NC_064629.1, forward strand.
GGTTCTATTCTTCCATCATACGAATGACATATACCGAGCACTGAATTTCAGGAAAACGTGGGCGTGGTGTTTCTCCGTTTTCGGAATTTGTGCAGGGACACTTTGACAAAATAAAATTGTTATAAAATTATACTAAAAGGACTTAACTAAAATTTACTTAATTTAAAGGCACGTGACAGCTAGTGTTTCACCCCAAAGTACAAAACAGATTATTCTCTTGTGATGGAATAGATGAAATCGATATATTAATGGAAAATATACCAGTGTATTGTTTTCATGTCTTGCCACCTAATCGTCCCACCGCAAAGATTGTTAGACATAGAGATGGCGTAGTGCTTAAGGTTTTATACTCGTACTCGGGAAGTTCATATCGCCGTCCCTGCCGTCCTGATTTAGATTATCTGTTTTTTTCTGTAAATCGCTTACGAAAAACGTCGTGATGGTTCCATTTAAAAGGATGCGATAGATTTCCTTCCCAGATCTTGTTCGAGCCCAGCCTCAGTTCCGTCTATTGCCGTCACCGTAGATCAGGCATACGACCGTAACATTCGTACTGTGAACGCTGTTAAAACTCTTTCTGCCACTTTTATGCCAAAATACTAGAATTTGCTGTGAAGTATCGAACTGTTATTATGCTTCGTACAGGAAATGTGGAGAATGTAGGTAAGGATATAGATTTAGGATTAGGTTCTGCCACTGAAGTTGGAATATGTCCCTAAAACTGTGCTAATAGATAGCGGAAAACAGTGTACTAAGGACGCAAATCCGCATCCACTAGATACACGTTTTTCTAAAAGAAACGCATTAACATGGCCATTTCCACTCAATAGATTACAGAGATTCACTGACTCTTTGTTCGGGTCCCTGTGTGAGTACTACTCGGAAGGGAATCAGAGGAGCATGACGAAGACTATCACCCTGAAAATGAAATCCTCGATTGTTAGAAGTTCGAATCTCGTCGTGAAACTGAGAAATGAAAAGAGAGAAAGGTATGCTTGAGGTTAGAGAAAGTTCAAAACTGTGATGTGCATTAGAAAGAAGAGATTTATTTCCAGTCAGAAGACTATATGGACAAAATAAGTCATCAAATGCTGTAATATCTTTCTACATTGTTAGAACTACGTGGGCGGCACCACCAAATACTACGAGTAACGAAATAACACAATCATTTCTGGGTGCTGAAACAAAACCAATGCTAATCACCGCTGAACAATAATTTACTAACAGCTAAACAGCGGCAATAAGTAAGACACACAGTAATTACGGAAAATATTATACCGTGACAGTCTGTGTGGAGGACAAGAGAAGTCACGCATTGTGTGGAAGAGAAATTTTCTATGGAAGAAACGAGTGATGCCCTGACGCTGTCGAACTCCAGCAGTGCACTGCAAAACACGGGCTGAAACAACTCACCACTGTCACATCTGACTCTTGCTGGTTATGTTTTCCTTCCAAATGAGGGCGCTTCTCTTTTAAGCGAGTGTGAAAAACCAAAAACTGCATTTTTTTCATATTCCCTATAATTTTAGGATCAGGGGGGCGAGGAATTCATTGAACAGAAAGAAATCTACGAGTAGACTGAACAGTTTTTGTATGTTTCAAGATTAGTTCATAGGACACTGACGTCAACGCACAAATATGTAGAAAAAGGCCTATAAAGGTATTCACGAAACTTAACATACATCACGTGGGAATGAAAACTAGAAAGTTATGTGATACCTCACAGCTTAGGGGGGAGTCGGAGGAAAGCACATTCATAGACCTGTCCTGGCGGAGCGTGTCGGTTCTCGAATTTATCGCTTCCCGTTTGTCGTTGGTGCGACTGTTGGTCGCAGTGGAGCTGACAGCGAGTGATCGCCGCCTGACCAGAAACGGTTTTTGCATCTCGCCACTACCGTCCGCTCTCTGACGTGGCGTCATTACAGTCACCTGAGAAAATTTACCTCCTTTAGTATTTGGATTACATGAAGACATAACATGTTTGAAATATCTGCTCCTTTGACGTCTGCACGTCGTGATATGAAGAACCAATCAAAATACACCTGTTAGCACCGTTGGTTGTAGAGAATTTTTATGTAAATAGTAAGTTGGGGAAAAATTTTGGGCGACTGACCGCTATAGAAGCTGTACATTATTTTTATTACACGGTCTGATTCAAAATGCTTGTAGCTATTATAGCTCTTTTAGTTCAGAAGAGGCAGTTTTAGCCACGTTTGAATAAGTAACAAACTGAAGTCTGCTGTATACCATACAAGAACAAGTAGTCTAGGATTCAGGACTAACTTCCAGTGTTTGTGTTTGGTTTAAAGATGAACTGAAGCACAATTTATTTCTTCGTGAAACCAACAAATATAATAAAACACGTCAGTCATTCCTTTTCGGTGAAAAATAATTTAGGTAAAAATAATGGCAGACTGACAGAACAAAACAAATTCGTGGTTCAAAGTAGAGGACTGTAAAACGATGCTACAGAGTCTCCTCTGCTATAGTCTTCTCGTCTAGTAGATAAACAGCCAAAAACGTTATTGTTTAGTCATTAACACGAACAGTTTCGTACCATCCAGAAAACACACAGGTGGTTAGGAAATATTGCTGCCGGTCCCATGGCCCCCCCTTCTTCACACTGATCCTGACTGACCCTATCCGGGGAAAAATAAGAAGGAATTTAGGACCTATACCGAAACTTCTGCCGTATAATTTATGGAAGTAAATGAAAGGAAGATGCTGTAAGTTTTTTTGTTAATTTCGTGTGATCGATTTTTATCCAGTGCACAAATAGTGGACCACTCCCAACATGCTATATGCCACTGAACAAAATTTTCGAAATATAGTAAATTATGTCTGAATCGGACGATATTGCGAAGGCATACGTAAGTGGCGTCTCTCTGATCGTCCAGTAACTTACTGAAATAAAGCTAATATTTAAACTTGCAAATGGAACAATGCGAGTCGATACTATGCGTCCTTTACAGTGCTTCGAACGATGCTCTCCTATGGTTGTACAAACATGTGTAAGAACTACCGTTAAATATTTATTTAAACGTCTCCCTTCACCCCTTCAATAAAAATTTATAAACTACACTTTAAGAACTTTGCGAATAAAGGTAGGCCGACAACGATACGTACATTAAAAACTAGATTTATTACAACCTATAATTGATCAGTTATGGTGCAGTGGCTAGGTGACAGAAGCAATCCGTCGTGATAGCGGTAAATACACGGAGGGCACGAAAATTCATTAAATTCTACACGCCTGTGTGAATTGTAATTAACGTAATCATGCCTCGATGTGAAGTTTTCGAGGTGGTTATACGTTATATCTTGATCCATCTTACAGAATTCGTCCTTCCAGTTTCATACAAAAATTTTTACTGCATTGTTATCCTCATTCTGAGAATTTTTGTCTGTACAATTCTTTATGGTTTCTGTGCAACACTTCCTTGAGTGAAAGATGTGAATATTGTATAGCTCTCTCTACACCCATATTCCTTCTTATTGAAGTTTGGTAATGTCGCAGGAAACTCGAACAATAATCTATGTTAAGTGTTACAAAACCTCAGTAATCTCCTTGTAAGTGAATCGATATCCCACCTGTATTTGGTATCCCTACAGCTGCATCCACGAGTGAAACTATCAAACTTTTTTTTTCCCAACGGCACGCAATGTTACGTCCCTTAGTTTTGTTATGTGATAGTCTACGGTTATGACTTTTCACCGCCCAAGTAAGAGGTTGGATTTTTCACTGAGACTGAAGGAAGGCTTAGCATCTTTCTAGTTTTAACCAGCGCAGTACTAGCTGGAAAGACTAAAGTGATTGCAAATAATGTAGACACCAGCTTGTCGTTTTATGTAGTGTGTCGTAGTAAAAAGAAAAATGCGGCTGGTAACTGTGTGTGGACTATCAGCGAAATTTGCACAACTGGAGAAGCTATTAGCGCGCACAGCTGACGCGCTGGACGCCGCCGGGAACACGCAAACATAAAACCCCCAGGAAGGCGACAGACGCTAAAAGTCCAAAAAAAAAAAAAAATTGCTCTCTGTACTCTCAAATTTTAGCAAAACTCGTCATATAGAATTTTTTTATTTGGTCTTTAACATAAGCTTATAAAAATTATTGTATCAAAGTAACGTGGGCACGGCAATTTTATTCCACGTTATTGAATAAACTCTAACAAAATTTACTGAATTGCTGAAGATCAAAGGCAATGATTTGAAAACAATAAAGCACAGAAAAATTCGTATCTACAACTATTTGCTAATAATATAATATGATTTAAATGTGTTACGTATCTAAATAAAGTACTAGAAAAATGGAATAATTTTTAATTAGAATAACTGATGTTGATTACTGGAATTGTAATAGATGCTATATTACAAGTTACTGAACACAGCAGCAAAGTTTCTCTTAACCCCAGAAAAAAAATAGAAGGTGCACTTGTTCGGAGGTCCAAGGAAATATATAGAATACTATTTATTTTAGCAGAGCCAATGGTTACTACGAAATCTTACAGGGGATAGTCGAAACGAAATAGTAAACTGAGTCAGCAGTTTGCAACACGTAACAGAAACAGAAATGATAATTTATTTGTAATGGTACCCGTATTAAACTGAAAAACGGTGAACGAGAGCATTCTGTTTGTCGGCAGCGCGCCAACTGACGCGCACGTCAGCTGGCGCGTGTTTACAGATTGCTCACCGCGACGCCGTTACAAAAAATACGACTGCTAGTACTCGATACTGTGGCGATAATTGTCCGAAAGTACACGGGGTACTCAGAGTTCGTCTGTCTAAATTTGCCGCTGTGCTCAAAATTAGAGCGAGTCGAAAATTTAGTAGTGTTAGAGGACGCCTCTATAAGCAGAGGAGGAGTGGCACATTAGTGCCGAGGAGTGGGCAGGCTACGGGGAGGGAAGGCGGACTCACCGAAAAGACGCGGCGCGGCGGCCACGAGAAGCGCGATGACGAGCGGCGACAGCGAGGCGAGAAGCGCGCGAGCCATGCTGAGGCGGGCTGCGACTGCTGCTGCTGCTGCTGCTGCTCTGCGCTCCGACTCGGTGCTCGTTCGCGCACCGACTACCACGGCCGCCGCACGCCGCCGCAGCTCCTGACGCGAACGCCGGCGCACCCCCGCCCCGCCCCCACCGCGGCCCTACGGCGGCCTCTGCGCAGTCGCCACACCAGGTGACAGCTTCATCCCTGCCTTTCTGCCCGCGCAATTTCCTCGCTATTAGCCTCCTGCCGTCTCCGATCAGCCTCTGTTGCAGCCTCTCCATCAACCCCGTCTTTTACTACAATGCACTAGTTCGTCTTCGCTTATTTTTTCGACCAGAGCACACCTACCTCCCTCCGAACCCTCGCACTTGGGCGCAAATCGGAGCTACCTCGTTATTCGCTTTCCGCTGTTACTCTAAAACTACTGAAGGCCAACAATGTACTAACAAAACGCCGCCCTAGACAAGACTGGGCAATAACTAAACATTACCCGTGGCTACCCTCTACACGGGGTGTTTCACAATTCGTCCTACATACTTCTAGACGTTGTAAAGGGGACTTAGTAGATTAAGTTTTACATATGAACCCATGTCAGGAAACGTCATCCAAGGACGCTACAGAGCGTCAAAGCTATAGGCGCTGGCGCCTGTAAATGTACAGGGTGACAATTACCGAACTATATGAAATAACTTCCGGACGCTTTGCGTTAGGACGTTCAAACTGCGCGGTTAGCCTCGGGGGGGGGGGGGGGGGGGGGCGGGCGGGGGGGGGGGTGGCATGATGGGAAATGGGAATTAATATGCGCATGCGTGGTTTGGCATAGCGACGAAGCCCACTTTCATTTGGATGGGTTCGTCAATAAGCAAAACTGGTGCATTTGGGGGACTGAGAATCCGCATTTCACCATCGAAAAGTCTCTTCACCCTCAAAGAGTGACTGTGTGGCGTGCTATGTCCAGTCACGGAATAAACAGTGCGATATTCCTTGATGGCACAGTGATTATCGAAAGTTACGTGAAGGTTTTGGAAGATGATTTCATCCCCAAAGCGACCCTTATTTCCACAAGACGGAGCTCGACCCCATCGAAGCAGGAGTGTGTTTGATGTTCTGGAAGAGCACTTTGAGGACAGCAGTCTGGCTCTGGCGTACAAAGGGGCCACTGGCATGGGCCTGGATTGACCGCCATATGCTCTGGAACTGAATACATGCGACGCCTTATTGTGGGACTGTATGAAAGACAAGGTGTACAGCAATCACCCCAAAACCTTTGCTGAGCTGTAATCAGCCATTCAGGAGGTCATCGACGGCATCATTGTTCTGACACTGCCGGCCGCTGTGGCCAAGTGTTTCTAGGCACTTCAGTCTGAAACCGTGTGACTGCTACGGTCGCAGTCTCGAATCGTGCCTCGCGCATGGATGTGTGTGATGTCCTCAGGTTAGTTAGGTTTAAGTAGTTCTAAGTCTAGGGGACTGATGACCTCAGCTGTTAAGTCCCATAGACCTTAGAGCCATTTGAACCATTTGTTCCGACACTTCAGCGGGTCATGCAGAATTCCGCTATTCGTCTGCGCCACATCATCACCAACGATGGCAAGCTTATCGATCATGTTATAACCTAAATCTGAATATCTGTAGTGACGTTTACATGTTGAATAAGGTATGTGCAAGCTGTAGTTTGTAACTAATGAATGTTTTTTTCGTATAGTTCAACAATTGTCACACTGTACGTGAATATAGGGAGATTTCATGATGATGTTGCAAACTTTCTAGGATGATGGAGAAAGATAAATGTATCAATCTGAGTTAAGGGTCCATGCACCGAAAATGATCGTGTCGAAAACTGTTCTGATACGTCGGACAGTGGAATACACGGACCGATTCTGTTGTTCGTAAGGGGGGGGGGGGGTGGAGGGTAGGGTAAGAGGTTGTTGTATTGACCAAAAATGTCCAGTAAAGACGGGCTCTACAGTGCGTACCTTAAGAATACTTGTTCAATAAAGGAGATGGGTTTCACAGTAGCGAAGATGAACAAGCGCTCACAGCTCCTCAGGTATGCATTTTAGTGCCCATGTTTACTGGACATATTGTCCTTACACTGATCAGCTAAAAACTTACGAACAACTTCTTAATAGCTTGCTTGTCCGTCTTTGGGACGAAATGCATCGATTGTTATGCGCATCAGGGATGCGACAATTTGTTGGTATGTTTTTGGAGGTATGTGGCGTTAGACGTCTATCCACAGGCCATGTAATTCGTGTAAAGAACGAGCCGCTGATTTGCTTACGCGGTGATGACAGCCGATAGCGACCGAAATGGGTTCCGTAGGATTACATCAGGCGAATATGGCCACCGAGACATCAACGAAAGTTCACTATAATGCTCTTCAAACCACTGTAGCACGGTTCTGGCTCCGAGACACGGGCAATTATACTACTGAAAGATTAAATCTCCGTCGGAGAAGACATCAAGCATGAAGGAATGCAGGGGGTTCGCAGCTGTCAGCGTGTCTTCAATTATTACCAGAGGTCCCATGAAAGCGAAGGAGAATGTCTCCCATATCATTATACTGCTCTCATCAGCTTGTATCCGGGGCGCTCTACACGTTTCGAGCCGCCGTTCAACTGGATGATTTGTGGAGTAAACTACCTAGTGTAGTAAAAATGTGATCACCCAAAGAGCCGACACCTTTCCATTGATCGACGGTCGAATCACGACGGTCTTTTGCCCACTGAAATCGTAACAGACGATGTCGTGGGTCAACTTGTCAACACGTAGGCGTGGTCTGCTGCGAAGCGCCATGTTCAACAATGTACGGTGAACGGTGTGCTCAGAAACACTTGTGCGTGCACCTGCGTTGTGCTCTTTCGGCAAAGATGCCACAGATCACCATCTATCCTACTTTAGAGAGCAAACAAGGCTCCGAACCACACGTTCTGTGAAAAGTCGTGGACGTCCAACCATACAGCGCCTATTGGTAGTTTCACTGTCTTTCTACCTCTTTCCGTAAATGTTCACGACAGCAACACGTGAACATTCGACCAGCTTCGCCATTTTCGAGATACTAACCCACAGGCTCTGCGTAATAATAATCTATCTACATCTATATCTACAAGCCACCCAAAGGTATGTGGCGGAGGGCACTTTACGTGCCACTGTCATTACCTCCCTTTTCTGTTCCAGTCGCGTATGGTTCGCGGGAAGAATGACTGTCGGAAAGCCTCCGTGCGCGCTCGAATCTCTCTAATTTTACATTCGTGATCTCCTCGGGAGGTATAAGTAGGGGGAAGCAATATATTCGATACCTCATCCAGAAACGCACCCTCTCGAAACCTGGCGAGCAAGCTACACCGCGATGCAGAGCGCCTGTCTTGCAGAGTCTGCCACTTGAGTTTGCTAAACATCTCCGTAACGTTACCACGGTTACAAAATAACCCTGTGAAGAAACGCGCCGCTCTTCTTTGGATCTTCTCTATATCCTCCGTCAACCCGATCTGGTACGGATCCCACACTGATGAGCAATACTCAAGTATAGGTCGAACGAGTGTTTTGTAAGCCACCTCCTTTGCAGATGGACTACATTTTCTAAGAACTCTGCCGATGAATCTCAACCTGGTACCCGCCTTACCAACAATTAATTTTATATGATCATTCCACTTCAAATTGTTCCGAACGCATACTCCCAGATATTTTACAGAAGTAACTGCTACCAGTGTTTGTTCCGCTATCATATAATCATACAGTAAAGGATCCTTCTTTCTATGTATTCGCAATACATTACATTTGTCTATGTTAAGGGTCAGTTGCCACTCCTTGCACCAAGTGCCTATCCACTGCAGATCTTCCTGCATTTTGCTACAATTTTCTAATGTTGCAACTTCTCTGTATACTACAGCATCATCCGCGAAAAGCCGCATGGAACTTTCGACACTATCTACTAGGTCATATATATTGTGAAAAGCAATGGTCCCATAACACTCCCCTGTGGCACGCCAGAGGTTACTTTAACGTCTGTAGACGTCTCTCCATTGACAACAACATGCTGTGTTCTGTTGGCTAAAAACTCTTCAATCCAGCCACACAGCTGGTCTGATATTCCGTAGGCTCCTACTTTGTTTATCAGGCGACAGTGCGGAACTGTATCGAACGCCTTCCGGAAGTCAAGGAAAATAGCATCTACCTGGGAGCCTGTATCTAATATTTTCTGGGTCTCATGAACAAATAAAGCGAGTTGGGTCTCACACGATCGCTGTTTCCGGAATCCATGTTGATTCCTACAGAGTAGATTCTGGGTTTCCAAAAACGACATGATACTCGAGCAAAAAACATGTTCTAAAATTCTACAACAGATCGACGTCAGAGATATAGGCCTATAGTTTTGCGCATCTGCTCGACGACCCTTCTTGAAGACTGGGACTACCTGTACTCCTTTCCAATCATTTGGAACCTTCTGCTCCTCTAGAGACTTGCGGTAGACGGCTGTTAGGAGAGAGGCAAGTTCTTTTGCAAACTCTGTGTAGAATCGAATTGGTAGAAGTCGCTTATCTCAGAGGATTTCCCCGCTTGCATCCCATATCGTCACCAGGGTGGCCACCCATCTGCATCTGCTCCGCGTGCGTGCTTTAGTTACCGCGTCACGTGCCCGCAACGCCACCAGGAGGCAGCCAACGTGCGGTGGTCAGTGGTCATAAGGTTTTGGCTGATCAGTATACTTTGGTCCATACTACCACCTATGAACGTTGCCTATCCTGAAATCGTAACAACAGTACCAGTAAATGTATTCCACTGTCAGACGTATCAGAACGGTTTTAGGTTATAACTTCCGACTTCTTCATTTCCGGAGCAGGGACTCTTACTTCATATTGATACATTTATCCTTCTCCATCATCCTAGAAAGTCCGTAACATCATCTAGAAATCGCCCTGCACTTAAACAGATTTTTATGCGCCGGTGGCTCTAATTTTGACGCTCTTTAGCATCGCTGAATGACGTTTTCGGACATGGGTTCCTATGCAGAATCTGATCTACTAAATCCCCTCTATAGCCTCTAGAAATGTGTAAGACGAATCGTGTAATACAGTGTATCTGGTAGAACTGCCCATAATTATAGGCCTGTATCGCTGAAGCGGAACGAATAGTAAGACTCGGAATTAGCTTTCGGTAGAACTGCTTTCTAAATCCATGTCAGACCATACATATGTTTCTAGAATGAAACTTTCACTCTACAGCGGAGTGTGCGCTGATATGAAACTTCCTGGCAGATTAAAACTGTGTGCCGGACAGAGACTCGAACTCGGGACCTTTGCCTTTCGCCTACCGCGGTGGCCACGCGGTTCTAGGCGCTGCAGTCCGGAACCGCGCGACTGCTACGGTCGCAGGTTCGAATCCTGCATCGGGCATGGATGTGTGTGAAGTTTTTAGGTTAGTTAGGTTTAAGTAGTTCCAAGTTCTAGGGGACTGAAGACCTCAGGTGTCGTTAAATCCCATAGTGCTCAGAACCATTTGAACCATTTGAACATACGCCTGCGAGGCATCCTGCACGTCCGCTCAACTCACAGTGATCCATTACCTTCGGTTTTTCGTGTCAACGAGAGCGCCAGACACATTTTACCGGTGGCTGGTGCTGCGCCGTGATATCGATGTTAACTTTGAAACCGCTGGCCGACATCGTTCAAAGGAGCGTAAGAAGTGCAATGAAAGAAGCGTTAAATGACTTTCAAAGTAAAACTTTGTCAACCGATCTGAGTAAAATCCCTAAGTGGTTCTCGTCGTAAATAAAATCAGTAAGTGGGTCAAAATCATGTATTCATTCACTCAGTGACCATACTGGTGCCGAAAGGGAAGAAAACAGAGAGAAGGCCGAAATACTGAATTCGTTCTTCCAAAATTGTTTCACCGCGGAAGATGGTAACACGATCCCTCTTTCAAGTCGTCGAAATGGCAGATATGGAGATAACTGATCGCGGTATCGAGAAACAACTACAATCGCTTAGTAGTGGGAAGGCATCAGTACCAGATGAGATGCGTATAAGATTCCACAAAGATTATGCAAAAGATCTTGCTCCACTTCTAGCATTAATTTATCGTAGTTCGCTTGAGAAACGAAGAATACCCAGCAACTGAAAGAAAGCGCAGGTCATTCCCATTGATAAGAAGGGCCGTAGTATTGATGCACATAATTATAGACCTATATCGTTGACGTCAATCTGTCGTAGAATTATGGAACAAGTTTTATGCTCAAGAATTATGACATTTTTGGAGAATGAAAATCTCCTCTATAAAAATCAATATGGCTTTCGCAAACAGAGATAGTGTGGAACTCAGCTCGCACTGTACCTCCATGAGATGCACAGCGATGTAGACAAAGGCGCTCAGGTCCATGACATGGTCCTTGACCTCAGGTAGGCATTTGAGACGCTCCCGCACTGCCGTTTGTTGAAAAAAAACGAGCTCGCCCAAGTATCAGAGCAGATGTGCGACTCGGTTAAAGACAGCCTAGCAGATATAGCTCAATACATTGATGATCTAGAAAAAAGCGTCAGATGCTCTTTAAGGGTGTTCGCAGTTGATGCGGTTGTTTGTAAGAAAATAGCAACGCCAGAAGATTGTAAAGATTTGAAGAATGATCTCCAGAGAATTGACGAATGGTACAGGTTATGGAAGTTGATCCCGAACGTCTACATCTACGTCTACATCTATGTGATTACTCTGCTATTCACAATAAAGTGCCTGGCAGAGGTTTCAATGAACCACCTTCATGCTGTCTCTCTACCGTTCCACTCTCGAACGGCACGCGGGAAAAACGAGCACTTAAATTTTTCGGTGCGAGCCCTGATTTCTCTTATTTTATCGTGATGATCATTTCTCTATATGTAGGTGGGTGCCAACAGAATGTTTTCGCAATCGGAGGAGAAAACTGGTGATTGAAATTTCATGAGAAGATCCCGTCGCAACGAAAATCACCTTTGTTTTAATGATTGCCACTCCCATTCACGTATCATGTCTGTGACACCATCTCCCCTATTTCGCGATGATACAAAACGAGCTGCCCTTCTTTGTACTTTTTCGATGTCATCCGTCAGTCCCACCTGATGCGGATCCCACACTGCACAGCAGTACTCCAGAACAGGGCGGACAAGCGTAGTATAAAAAGTCTCTTTGGTAGACCTGTTGCACCTTCTAAGTGTTCTATCAATGAATCGCAGTCTACGATTTGCTCTACCCACAATATTATCTGTGTGATCATTCCAATTTAGGTTATTTGTAATTGTAATCCCTAAGTATTTAGTTGGATTTACGGGCCTCAGATTTGTGTGACTTATCGCGTAATCGAAATTTAACGGATTTCTTTTATTACTCATATGAATAACTTCGCACTTTTCTTTATTCAGTTTCAATTGACATTTTTCGCACCATATGGATATCTTATCTAAATCATTTTGCAAGTCGTTTTGATAATCTGATGACTTTAAAAGACGGTAAATAACAGTGTCTCCTATGGCGTTAATATAAATCGGGAACAATAGTGGGCCTATAACACTTCCTTTGGGAACGCCGGATATTACTTCTGTCTTACTCGATGACTTTCCGTCTGTTACTACGGACTGTGACCTTTCTGAACGGAAATCACGAATCCAGTCGCACAACTGTGGCGATACTCCGTAGGAACGCAGTTTGATTAGAAGACGCTTGTGAGGAACGGTGTCGAAAGCCTCCTGGAAATCTAAAAATATGGAATCAATTTGACATCCTCTGTCGATAGCACTTATTACTTCATGAATATAAAGAGCTATATGTGTTTCACAAGAACGATATTTTCTGAATCCGTGCTGACTATATGTCAATAAATCGTTTTCTTCGAGGTACTTCATAATGTTCGAATACAGTATATGTTCTAAACTCCTATTGCAAATCGACGTTAGTGATATAGGCCTGTAATTCAGCGGATTACTCCTACTTTCCTTTTTGGGGCATTGGTGTGACTTGAGCAATGTTCCAGTCTTTAGGTACGTGTCTTTCTGTGAGCGAGTGGTTGTATATAATTGATAAATATGGAGCTATTTTATCAGCATACTCTGAGAGGAACCTGACTGGTATATAATGTGGACCGGAGGCCTTGCCTTTATTAAGTGATTTAAGCTGCTTTGTTACACCGACGATATCTACTTCTATGTTTCTCATCTTGGCAGTTGTTCTTGATTGGAATTCACGAATATTTACTTCGCCTTCTTTGGTGAAGGAGTTTCGGAAAGCCATGTTTAATAACTCTGCTTTAGTGGCACTGTCATCAGTGACTTCGCCGTTGTTATCGCGCAGTGAAGGTATTGATCGTGTCTTGCCACTGGTGTGCATTATGTATGACCAGAATCTCTTTGGGTTTTCTGCCAGATTTATGTAATACATTGCGCATACGTTGGACAATAAATCCACTACTCTATAGCTACATTACTGATGACAAACCCCTGGAAACCTTATCTACCGAAAATTATGTACGAGTAAGTACCCTGAGCGACCTTAAGTGGGATGACCAAGTAAAACAAATAGTGGGAATAGCAGGTGTCAGACCCAGTTTCTTAGGAAGAGTCTTAAGGAAATGTAACGCATCCACCAAAGAAGTGGCTTAAATGGTGCCCACTCGACCGATTCCTGAGTATTGTTCATTTATTTGGGATCCATACCTGGTCGGATTGATAGAAGAGATAGAGTAGATCCAACGAAGAGCGGCGCGTTTCATCAAGGGATCGTTTAGCCGGCGCGAGAGCGTTGCGGAGATGCCCAACAAATTCGGTTGGCAGACTTAACAAGAGATGCATAGCTCGTCACGGAGAGTTTTACTATTGAAACTTCGAGAGAGCGCTTACCGGGAAGAGTTGGGCACCATATTACTTCCCCTCACATACGTCTCGCGTAATGACCACGAGGAGAAAATTCGAGACATTGCAGCCACTACAGAGGCATACCGATAATCATTCTTCCCATGCGCTATTCACAAGTGGGACGGGGTTGGAGGGCTCGGTTCATGGTACAAATAAACCCTCCGCCACACACCACCTATTCTTGCACTTAATCGTCCGACTAAACCCGGCGTCTACTCAAGTCGCTCTTCAGGTCGCCGCTGGCCGTTGTGTCCGAGCGCTTCTAGGCGCTTCAATCCGGAACCGCGCTGCTGCTACGGTCGCAGGTTCGAAACCTGCCTCGGGAATAGATGTGTGTGATGTCCTTAGGTTAGTTAGGTTTAAGTAGTACTGATGACCTCAGAAGTTAAGTCCCATAGTGCTCAGAGCCATTTTAACCATTTTTGATAACATCGGAAGTTCACTGAGGATTTTTGCGGATGATGCTGTGGTATATCGAGAGGTTGTAACAATGGAAAATTGTACGGAAATGCAGGAGGATCTGCAGCGAATTGACGCATGGTGCATGGAATGGCAATTGAATCTCAATGTAGACAAGTGTAATGTGCTGCGAATCCACAGAAAGAAATATCCTTTATCATATAGCTACAATATAGCAGGTCAGCAACTGGAAGCAGTTAATTCCGTGAATTATCTGGGAGTAGGTTTAAAATGAAATGATCATATAAAGTTGATCGTCGGTAAAGCGGATGCCAGAATGAGTTTCATTGGAAGAATCCTAAGGAAATGCCATCCAAAAACAAAGGATGTAGGTTACAGTACACTTGTTTGCCCACTGCTTGAATATTGCTCACCAGTGGGGGATCCGTACCAGATAGCGTTGATAGAAGAGATAGAGAAGATCCAAAGGAGCGCAGCGCGCTTCGTTACAGGATCATTTAGTAATCGCGAAAGCGTTACGGAGATGATAAAATCCAGTGGAAGATTCTGCAGGAGAGACGCTCAGTAGCTCGGTACTGGCTTTTGTTAAAGTGTCGAGAACATACCTCCACCGAGGAGTCAAGCAGTATATTGCGTACTCCTACGTATATCTCGCGAACAGACCATGGGGATAAAATCAGAGAGATTAGAGCCCACACGAAGGCATACCGCCATTCTTTCTTTCCACGAACAATACGAGACTGGAATAGAAGGGAGAACCGATAGAGGTACTCAAAGTACCCTCCGCCACATACCGTCAGGTGGCTTGCGGAGTATGGATGTAGATGTAGATGTAGATGTAAATTCGCATTTCCGGTGTTATTCTACACCAGTTTGAGGGCAACATCAGCCTCAACTCAGTCACCCTAGCCGCGCGGAGTGGCAGCGTTGTTTGAGGCGCTATGTCACGGATTGCGCCCCCTCCCCCCATCTGAGGTTCGAGTCCTCCCTCGGGTATAGGTGTGTATGTTGTTCTTAGCATAAGTTGGTTTAAGTAGCGTGTAAGTCTAGGGACCGATGACCTCAGCAGTTTGGTCCCTTAAGAATTCACACACATTTGAACATTTTCAGACACTCTAGATCTGACAACACCTTTCCAGGCAGCTACATTTACGTTACTTGTTGATACCCTCTGAAAAGCTGACAGATGTGCACACAGGTGTTGCAAAGAAGTATGGAAACATTTGAGAAACTCATGCCTGAACATAACTGCAGATGCTAGCCAAGCCTTTATGTTGCACTGTTGTATTTGCCGACTAACGGCGCCTGTGAAATGTCCTTAGTGCGCCAGTCGTGGTCAGAACCGTGTTCTGTGTAGTTGTCAGTGCACCATTTCGAAGCTAAGTGAATTAGAATGTTAGCAAATTGTTAGTGCTCGTATGGTGGGCGCTTCAGCAACCAGGGCAGCCAAAGAGTTTGGTGTTTGAAGATGCACCGCATCCAAGTTTTATACCGCATACAGCGAAAGCGGTAGAACATCATCTGCTAAGTCAAAAAATGGTTCAAATGGCTCTGAGCACTATGGGACTTAACAACTGAGGTCATCAATCCCCTATAACTTAAAACTGCTTAAACCTAATCAACCTAAGGTCATCACACACATCCATGCCCGAGGCAGGATTCGAACCTGCGACCGTATCAGTTGCGCGGTTCCGGACTGAAGCGCGTAGAACCGCTCGGCCACCGCGGCCGTCTCCGCTAAGTCACAACGCGGACGAAATTGTGTGCTGAATGATCGTGACGGGCAGTAATTCAAGAGGATTGTGACGAAAAATAAGAAGACAACCGGTGCAAAAATCATTGCAGTACTAAATATCGCACTCGCAAACGCTTTCAGCACCCAAACATCACGAGGGCAGCTCCATCAGCTGGGAGTTTCAGGGAGATCTTGAATTCCAAAACCACACACCAGTGATGAAACTGTCCCTAACAGGATAACACTGCAACGAAGCCATAAAACCTGCCTTTGGAGGAACATAAGAATGTCATTTGATCGGATGAGTCTAATTTCAGACTGTTTCCAGTTCCTGGCCAAGTTTACGTCCCAAGGGGGGAACACGGCAGGGTTTCGGTGATGAATAGCGGTATTCCATACTGCCCACCGTTACTCAGCTCGCACCGTCCTGGACTAGTTTTGTGAGGTCGTGGATGAAATCAATATTTCTGATCCTTTGTAGTCCATTGGAGAGAAGGATACGTGGTCACTATCCATCTCCTTCGTCCTTAACTGAACATGGCAGGAAGAATGACAAAAATATCTCCTTGGAAACCATACAGGACCTGCATTTATCCATTCCGAAACGACTGAAAGCTGATTTGAACGTCAAAGGTTTTCCTTCATCGTATTAGGTATGGTAATGTGTCGTGTTTTTTGTGGTTCCGTATATTTGTCAAATCCCTGCATTTGTATGCCTGTCTCGCAGCAGGCGAGTGAGGTGTCGCGGTGATAAGACACGCAACTCGCAATCGAAAAGGCATTATTTCAAATTCCCATCTGCTCATCCACATGTGGATTGCCTATAGTTCCGGTAAATTACTTTCGGCAAATTTCGAGAGAATTCTTTTGAAGAAGAATCGTCGATTTGTCTCTCTATCTTCCCCAACATGATTTTGCGTTCTGTCTCCAATGATTTCGTCGTTGACGGAACGTGAAACCCTAATCATCCTTCCCACAATATCTAAGACCGATTTCTTGTAAAATTTCAGAATATATTTTACGCCTGAACATTCCAAACTTGGACGATAGAGTTCAGACAATTGAATAATAGAAGATTTTGTGTTTTGGTGTTACACGAGGGTGTTGGAGATAGAACAGGTTGACCGGATGAGTAAAAAAGAAACAGGTACTGAATCTAACTAACAAAAAATGAATTGATAGTACATCTCGACTAAAAGAGACGATAAGTTCATAGCACACGTCCTGATGCATAAAGAAGTATCTGATAGGGCAGGAAGGCCTGTTCGAGATATAATCCATTACAGAGGTTTCTTTCTTTCGTGCACGTTCATGGCAGTGAGTAAGATGGAATGGAAATTAAGATTACCTGAAAGAAGATCTTCATTTACGGCATTCGCATTACTGGCAAGGGAAATCTGTCGTAACCCTTGTCTAAACAAGGGAAGTGAATTGTTTTTTATTTATTTTTTGTGGATATAAGTTCCAGACAATAATGCGAACGCCGTGTGTGTGTTTGAGAGTACGTTCATATGTTAACAGAGGGAAGTAATAGACTTCATTTGTTCAGTATACCTACCGTTGATTTACGTTCCTGTAATTGTAATGAAGGCTTCGTACATGAAGAGGGTTTATGTTGATGTATATTGCATTTGTCATATACATAGAAATGCCGTGTGGCTAGGGCCTCCCGTCGGGTAGACCGTTCGCCCGGTGCAAGTCTTTCGAGTTGACGCCACGTCGGAGATTTGCGTGTCGATGGGGATGAAATGATGATGATAAGGAGAAAATCTCCGACTCAGCCGGGAATCGAACCCGGGCCGTGAGGTATGACATTCCGTCGCGCTGACGACTCAGCTACCATGGGCGGACATTTGTCATATAGAGATGTAAAGACTTATAAAGCATAAACTTGCGAAGAGATCTGCATCAAACAAGACACCAGATTGAAGGCCGCAACATGCACACTTACAACCGCACATTTTCGTCATGTGGGATGTCACAGCAGTAAATTTCTTGAAGGAGATTGTAATGGTTCCTCCTTGAGCGTGGATCTTTATTACGTTTCGCACGACTGGCCAAATCCGGCCTTAAAGGCCATTCTCTAGTGGTATTTACAAAAGAACAGATCACCGATCAACCAAAGCTATGTTTGGCTCACTAACAGAAAAAAATATAATTAATAAGACAGCCAAAAATTCGTACTTAAGGTGGAAGTAACATGTAGTAATGTATCCGACCGTTAGTAGCGGACGTGGCAGTTCCTGAAACGAAAGCATACAGATGCTAGCGTAAAGCTTAAAATAGAATATTTCCTAAATACTAACTAAACTATGAAAGTGAGCACATGCCTTGTATACGAACGTGCCACAGATTAAACGATGACCATTACTGTTTTCATTAAATAATCTATTTTAAACTTGACATTTGGACGTGTATGGCCTCACTTTTGGGGGTGCCATGTCCGCTGCGAACAGCCAATACATTACAATGTACTGCTGCCACCTGTAAGTACGAATTTTAGACTGTATTACAGGGAAACATTTTCGGTACGAACACGGGTTCCACAAGCGGGGATCTTGTGAAACTCTGCTCTCTCAGTTCGTCTATGAGATACCGAAAGTAGGAGATAACGAAGCCCAAGATCACGTCTGCCTTGCCTTCCGAAAGACATTTGTCACAGTCCCACAATATCACCTAAAGTAAATAATTACTTAAATAGAAATGAATTTTTACTATACCATGTTTTTAAATCGGTCTACGAAGTATACATTAATTTCTCCTAGCCTCATACAGATTCCTAAACCACCGTACAAAGTGTGTGATGGTGAAATTTTAATAAGTATGAAATTCTATCTATCTATCGCTTGAGCCTTGTCCCGCAGTTACGCAGGGTCAGCCATCGTTAATCGGATTTGGCATGTTAATGGTTAAGGGGTGGCCGGATGCCCTTCCTGCCGCCACACCGTACTCCCTGGGACGGAATTAGTGTTCCCCAACTGTCTGCGTCGAGTTTAATCCATGGAATAGTGCGAATGTGGTCAGATGTCTGCGAGCCGTGTAACCGAGGCGGAACGTAGGGACCAGCCCGGTATTCACCAAGCGGGATGTGGAAAATCGCCTAAAAACCACATCCAAGCTGGCCGGCACATCGGCCCTCGTCGTTAATCCGCCGGGCGCATTCGATCTGGGGCCGGTGCGCCTACCCGAGTCCAGGAAGCAGCGCGTTAGCGCTCTCGGCTACCCTGGAGGGTAAATTTTAATTACTATGAAAATCATTGTAAAATTTAAAATGTAAACGTGGAGCACATGCAAATCATGACTGATGCATCAATACTTCACGTCCTCACATACAAATTAAAGTATGAATAGTTCACCTGCTTACTATTACCTACTGCACGCACATCACGTTTTTCGTTTTAAATCTTACTAGTATTTCCATAACTATTAAAATTCCACAATGAGACGTTTCCAGGGCTATGTGTATAGGTTTACTAATCAGTATGGGGATAGGAGAAACTGTTATATACTCTTTACTCAAATTTACAAAAAAATGGCTCTGAGCACTATGGGACTTAACTTCTGAGGTCATCAGCCCCTTGAACTTAGAACTACTTAAACCTAACTAACCTAAGGACATCACACACAGCCATGTCCGAGGCAGGATTCGAACCTGCGACCGTAGCGGTCACGCGGTTCCAGTCTAAAGCGCCTAGAACCGCACGGCCACACCGGCCGGCAAACATATTCAAGTCGAAACTTCCTGGCAGATTAAAACTGTGTGCCCGACCGAGACTCGAACTCGGGACCTTTGCCTTTCGCGGGCAAGTGCTCTACCAACTGAGCTACCGAAGCACGACTCACGCCCGGTACTCACAGCTTTACTTCTGCCAGTACCTCGTCTCCTACCTTCCAAACTTTACAGAAGCTCTCCTGGTTCGCAGGAGAGCTTCTGTAAAGTTTGGAAGGTAGGAGACGAGGTACTGGCAGAAGTAAAGCTGTGAGTACCGGGCGTGAGTCGTGCTTCGGTAGCTCAGTTGGTAGAGCACTTGCCCGCGAAAGGCAAAGGTCCCGAGTTCGAGTCTCGGTCGGGCACACAATTTTAATCTGCCAGGAAGTTTCATGTCAGCGCACACTCCGCTGCAGAGTGAAAATCTCATTCTATATTCAAGTCGGTTTCTTTCGCATAATTTTCTTCTTCTGACGATCAAAATGTATATGTTTCTGCTAGATACGTACAGGACAATCTTTACAGTATCTGCACTGTAGTATTACATTATTTCTAACGCTCAGCAGGCTACTGGTATGAATAGAAGTTCGCTGTTTCTTCAGTTAAGTCGCTAGCACATTGCTTGATTGCAACCACAAAGCGTATGATCTCAGATTCGTCTGCATGAGTCAAAGTCGGCTTTACTTAGGACAATTTCCTTCATTATTATTGTTGTGGATTGGCAAGACAGCCAACCCACTATGACAGGAAGCCGAAAGGCACGCGTTTAAGATCACGCAGGCTGGCGTGAGGTCTGGAACAGGACACGGAATTTATAGTAGCTAAGAACGTACGCATCTGCTGGAATACTTAACTTTAATCCATAATAGGTGAACATCGCTCGTGACGGTACATGTTTTACAGCATCAATAGTAACTGGTAATGGCGCCTTGCTAGGTCGTAGCAAATGACGTAGCTGAAGGCTATGCTAACTATCGTCTCGGCAAATGAGAGCGTAATTTGTCAGTGAACCATCGCTAGCAAAGTCGGCTGTACAACTGGGCGAATGCTAGGAAGTCTCTCTCTAGACCTGCCGTGTGGCGGCGCTCTGTCTGCACTCTCTGATAGTGGCGACACGCGGGTCCGACGTATACTAACGGACCGCGGCCGATTTAAAGGCTACCGCCTAGCAAGTGTGGTGTCTGGCGGTGACACCACAATTATAATTTTACGATACTTTGCTGATGTCAACTACGCTACAGCATTGTTTTCAGTAACACTGTCAACAGTTTATATTTCGTAGGAATTTTTATGTGCATGCTGACAAGCCCAAAGCACACACACCAACAGAACTTTTGTTTATTTGTTGCGCTTTTGAATTCTCCCTAATTATTTATTTCCATGGAGTATTAGAGAGTGTTGTGAAATCAAATAGCTGTCCTTCAATCAACGTGGATTTTAGTGCTTTTGTATAGTCATGGAAGCAAGACAGAAAAAAGCCAAACGATTACGAAAAATGCCATACTTCTGGTCTCCAGTAAAACCACTCACTTGGCAGCTAAATGGTATTAAAAAGAAGCCAGAGTTAGCTCTAAAAAAACTGATCCGTCAACACTGGTGATCAACCCTTAACGCAGCCGCCAAGCGAAAATTTGTTGGCCCTACCAGCAGCCAGCTGGTGGCAATGCTGGCGAGGTCTTTGTTTATGTGGAACTGTTGCGCAAGTAGCACGTGTTTGTTAGACAACGGAATACAGAGTACTGAGTGAAAGCGTTTTAAGCGAAATGGCGGAATATGCGTGATTCCTACGTACGTTAGGAATCACCGTGTGCCGTAAGGAGATTATTTCAAGAGAAATTTCCTCCTGTTCAAGTTCCTAGTCGGTGTACGACTAAATTTCGTGAGATGGGCACTGCTCTTGACAGGAAAATAGACAACCACGTACAGCACTCACAGAAGAAACTCTCGATAAGGCTGGGCATGCTGTGGAAAGGTCTCCTAGAAAATCAATTCGACATTTTCCTCAGCAAATGGGAATTTCCTATGGCCTTGTTCAGATGGCCACAAATTTACTGAAGTTACAGCCCTATAAAATAAATGCAGTGCAAGAACTTAAGCTGGGTGCCGCTACAAAAAAACTGCGGTTTTGTGAATGGATTTTGAATAGGGTGCATGATGGAGAAATTGACCCTGATGTAACTTTTCGGAAGGATCATGATTTCACCTAAATGGATACATTAATTCGCAAAATAGCTGTTACTGGAGTTGTGAAAAGCCTAACGTATTAAACAAGGAACCCTTGGATGATCAAAATATAGGACTGCAATGCGCTATAACCGATGAGAAGATAATAAGACGTATTTTCTTAAGGAAACAATAACTGCTAGAGACATGCGAAACATTTTGCAGCGTTTTTTGCCTAGTAAGTAAGAGAGAGGCAACGGCCTTGCTGCAGTGCAAACACCTGTTCCCGTCAGATCACCGAAGTTAAGCGCAGTTGGGATTTGCCGGCACTTGGATGGGTGACCGTCTAGGCCGCCATGCGCTGTTGCCATTTTTCGGAGTGCACTCAGCTTCGTGATGCCAATTGAGGAGCTACTCTACCGAATAGTAGCGTCTACGGTCAAAGAAAAGCATCATAACGACCGGGAGAGCGGTGTGCTGACCACACGCCCCTCCTATCCACGTCCTCAGCTAAGGATGACACGGCGGTCGGATGGTCATGGTGAGCCACCTGTGGCCTGAAGACGGGGTTGGGGTTGTTTGGGGAAGGAGACCAGACAGCGAGGTCATCGGTCTCATCGGATTAGGGAGGGACGGGGACGGAAGTCGGCCGTGCCCTTTCAAAGAAACCATCCCGGTATTTGCCTGGATGTCCGGACGCGGGATTGAACCGTCGTCCTCCCGAATGCGAAGCCAGTGTATAACCACTGCACCACCTCGCTCGGTGCCTCAAAGCGGAGCGCTTTTCAAATAACAGAGAATGTGCTTTCGCGACCTTTCAGCAGGACTCTGTGACGGCACATACAGCCATCTTCTCCTTACAATTCATGACGTGTTCAAGATAGAGTTATCACTAACAACAGTGGCCTCCTCGTCCCTCCCGATTTAGCCCCCGCGCTTCTTTTCTGTGCAGGGCATTAAAAGAGAGAGTCTACAAATCAGACAGGCATACTTTAGATGATCCTAAAGCTAACATTCGTCACAAATTGCTGCCATTTCTCAGAGGGAACTGCAGAGTGTAGTGTGCAATTGTCTAAACAGCTGTCAGAAGCGTTTGAACAATGGAGGGAGGCAGTTCCAGCATTCCTTGCTTAATATACGTGAGTGATTATTTTTCTTTTTAAGTATCTAAGTTATGTATGTTAGAAATAACGTACGCGACAAGCCGTACTCTCCTGTGACCTGTCAACCCAAGCCACGAGCACAGCTGCGCAGCCTCGCCGGCGGACTGAACGCCGCGATAGCTGTTGCGTTAACGATTGATCACCGCAAGCTCGTATTTTACCACGTATTTATTAGGCCGTTTTCTTGGCTGTCTGTACGGTACAAATTTTGCACTTGATTTTAAACTAACTTCCTGATGAGCTCGGGATTAGAAATTTTATATGTAGCTCAGATCTTGTCGATAATGCTGTATTAACTCTTTCTTGTTTGGTGTGTGGCGGAGGATACTTTGTGTACCATTGCCATTTTCCACTTTTCTTGTTCCAGTATCGAATGGTTCGCGGGAAAAATAATTGCTGGTAAGCCTTCGTGTGACCTCAAGTCTCTTTAATTTTTACCTTCACGGGCTTCTCGCGAGATTACATAGGGGAAGGAATATATATGCTGGATCAGGTGAAGAGAAATTGAAATAAACCCGATATTTACCACATTTATCTGCTGTAATCTTGTTGAAATATCTGAAATCGATAGAAAAATTTCACACACACGAGACTAAATAGCAGACGTTTATTATTTAAATAAAAATGAATTTTGTAAAATATGCCGCTTGTAAATTTGAAGCCGGCCGCAGTGGCCATGCGGTTCTAGGAGCTTCAGTCTGGAACCGCGCGACCGCTACGGTCGCAGGTTCGAATCCTGCCTTCGGCATGGATGTGTGTGATGTCCTTAGGTTAGTTAGGTTTAAGTAGTTCTAAGTTCTAGGGACTGATGACCTCACAAGTTAAGTCCCATAGTGCTCAGAGCTATTTGAAGCATTTATTAAAAAACATTTATGCATCAGATCATCGAAGTTTTAGAAACTCTAATTATGTCATACATTCACAGTGTAATCTACTCCTCCCTCACATAATTTGTTGATTGTCTCTGAATTATCTTCTAGAGGAGTAAGATTTACAATAAACATTTTACTTATCTTCTTTTCTCGTAGTTGGCTCCAGTTCTTCACGTCTAGAGGCTGATTCTTGAAGCTAAAATTTTTCACATTGGAGGTTCTCATTGCTTCAACTGTCGTGAAGGATGCTTTAGTACTGCCTGAGCAGAGATTTCTGTTAATGTGTTGATCTATTTCTCTAACATTTTTCCATATCACACTGTCTTTACAACTTCCACTTCAAAACAGTACATTACATAGTTATTGCCAAAAATAAAAATACGTCCAATCACAACATAAGCATGTCCATTACTAATCCATTCTGCGGTATTAACAATATTCCAAAGAGTTTACACATTTTCTTAACAAATGAATCTTCAACAATGTATATCATATTTTGTAAATTGATACAGAAATAAACATAATAAATATCGTCAGATTGCGCTATTAATAACAGGAATTTTAAGTGTGCCAGATATTCCGTAATTTCAAATACTTCTACGAAAAAGTGATTTTAACTGTACATATAGAGCTAGTACGTATCGATTGTAACAACGAAAGTAAAGTAATTCCTTTTTAAGGATTATGCCCTGAAATATACCACATCGTGTACAAAATTATATTAAATTCTTTTAGGAAAACAAATGATATAATATTAACCTGTTTAAAAAGTTTTAATAAATTTTGTTATCGATTACTTCTGTTGAGGAAAAGTAATGCTAGAGGAGGGTGTCCCTTTACAACTATAAACAGTTTTTATTATTGTAATGACCAACAGTTTACAAATTAAGAAAATAGATATAAATTCATGCTAGTCTGTTACACAGTACAGTTACTGGGAAAATAAAACTGCACAATAGTAGACCTTGTATTATTTCAGTTTTTTAGACACATTTAGCTTATTTCGATTTGAAGAATTGGCAGCTCTGTTGATCACTCTGTATAACACCACCTCAGTGAATGGATTGAGGCCTTCCTAACGCGTAGAACTCAACTAATTCTTAGTGCGGAGAGGAGTCGTAATATCGAGGGTACACCAAGGATGTAATAAAGGGACATTACTGTTCACAAAATTGGGACACTGAGGAGACATGTGACCACAGTGAGATTACAGTCATGACAATACGCAAAGAAATAGAATTACCTAAGTGTACATACACTACCATCGTGAACAATGGTTCGAATGGCTCTAAGCACTATGGGACTTAATATCTGAGGGGCCGGCCTGGGCGACCGAGCCGTTCTAGGCGCTACAGTCTGGAACCGCGCGACCGCTACGGTCGCAGGTTCGAATCCTGCATGGATGTGTGTGATGTCCTTAGGTTAGTTAGGTTTAAGTAGTTCTAGGTTCTAGGGGATTGATGACCTCAGAAGTTAAGTCCAATAGTGCTCAGAGCCATTTGAACCAAAGGCGGAGCGGATATGCTGTTGCAGAAAGCACTGCCACACGGTTTGTAGGTGCTGCACAGTGCATCTACATGGATTGCCGACCGAGAGAGATCCAGACGTGTTCAGTGGACGACATTTACTGCGAACATGCAGGCCAGGTAAGCACTAGTGCTCGCCATTCTTTAAAGAAGGCTTGCACAGTCCTCACTACAAGCGGTCGAGCATTGTCCTGCCGAAGTATGGCATGTGAAGCTGCCCGCAGGAGCGGCAACACCTTGGCAGCTAAATCCTCCTTGCTGTAGCGACTGCTGTTTTGATTGCCCTCAACACTAGTGTGGTTTGTATGGTTTTGGGCGTCATTTACTGTAATATGTGACTTCGTCTCCTACATATTGAGAGCATTCTGAACAGCAACTACTACATCAGGGAGGCCTTAGAGCCCAAGACACTGCCTCTCCTGCACGCATGCAATATTTCAGCAGAACAATGCCCAGTCACACGTAACGAGAAATGTGCAAACCTTCTTCGAAGAACGACGAGTACCGCTGCTTCCTCGAGCTGCATTGTTGCATCTAACGCGTATGCGGCCGTCATTACAGGACAAGCTGAAGCGGTTAGTAGTCTCTGGTTACGAAGAACAGCGTGTGTACTTGAGTGAAGTTAACTGAATCGGAACTAATTATGATGCAGGCACACATTGCTGGAATAAATGTACACGATGGAATGATTAATCTTCTGGCAGGCGAGTCTAATGTTTTACGTAACTAGGCGCACATTGTGAAATTTGTAACATGCATATTTCTAAGTAAAAGCAGTCCTGACTGAGCGAACTGTTAAATGTATTGAAGACACCAATTCACATCCACTATCAGCACGTATTAAAATGAATACTTTTGCCCTTTTAACTTCTTTTGATAACATTTCAGCGCCGGCCGAAGTGGACGTGCGGTTAAAGGCGCTGCAGTCTAGAACCGCAGGACCGCTACGCTCACAGGTTCGAATCCTGCCTCGGGCATGGATGTTTGTGATGTCCTTAGGTTAGTTAGGTTTAACTAGTTCTAAGTTCTAGGGGACTAATGACCTCAGCAGTTGAGTCCCATAGTGCTCAGAGCCATTTTTTTTGAACATTTCAGCAAAGCTTGCAACCATGAAAACAGCATGCGTGCGTTGTATTTTTTACAGCTTTGTACGTTGCGAAGACCGCTCCGTCGAGGACCTGAACGCTGGGTCCATTATGATAATGGAGTGTCCCGTTCCAGTTGAGAGCAAAGCCTGCGGAGTACCGGTGTGTTCAGTGCCGAGTTCGGAGAGGGAGTCCTTAATTTCTAGTCAATAAAGAACGGACTGTGCACCTATTTCCACTAAGAATCTGATCAAACGATCCTCTTAAAGGTGTAGAAGTCCGCCAGTGGTGTAACTGTTTTTTTTATATCAAAATCTCCCTCCAATAGAGGCAAAACTTTAAAAACTAATAATCTCGATTTCCTCCCCACATCTGTTAGAAACTTCGCTCTATATGTTACGTCATGCTGACATCACATCTATTCCACCAACTAGTGCCCCGTCAAGTAGCAGCTAGTCTCACATTACAAGCCCCGGGAAAAGCTAATAAACTGTGCTGGAGTCTTGCCCTCAACTCTGCGGTACCTCCTGAGCCGGTAACATGTCTAAGCTGTTTTGTCATGTTTTTCTGACGCCAGGAAATGTTTATCAGTTTATCAGCTGAACGTACTTTTCTTAGCATGGTCCAGACGCTACCTCCAGCCGGGCGAAGGTCTGTCGTCCTGGACGAATTCTTTCAGCTCGGCCATCCAAAGTGAATGTTTGCAGTAAACTGATCAACAGGCTGGGCAAGAGTATGACGCTAGATGAGGCGACTTAAGCCGAGACAAAATAAGGGCAGCTTCCACGTGTCGATCGCCCTGCTAGCGGTTCTGCGAGGGATGCGTTCTTATGGTTGGTTTCGGCGTGCTTGTCTAGCATCTCAGGACATTTCAGTTCTAAAGCTCACTCGGAAAAGCAAATGAAAGAGCTAACACCATGTTAAACTACAGAATGTTAAAATGTGGAGTGAAATCAGCACATACATCCAATCTAGTCCCATTCATCAATATCAACATGCGGCGGCGCGGTTCTTTCCGTCCCTTTACGACGGACCTGCACCTACCTGTGAACATTGTCTCAGCAGATCAACAGTAGGAAAGCCGAGTGAAACCTACTGTACTTCGACGTGAACCAGGCGGCAATTAAAGTCACTAATCTACGTTTCGGGAGAAAGTTTACACATGAAATGAAAGGTTGGAAATTTTGTCCTTAATTAATATATTCTGAAACTTAGGTGAACAAGTATCACTGCCAAGCCCGTGCTAGTCTTAACACAGTCACTCACAATCCCTTTCACTCACGTTAGCAAGTTTATGGTGTTACATTTCCCGAAAATGTAACAGCTACAAAAATACTGATTTTTTTTATTGACAATGCTTGCCAAATATTAAGCCTGTCAGTACCAAATGCAGTCACAGTTTTTAGCCATCGACCTGCCCAATACGCCACGCGGAATATATGTCTTTTCTCGTCACAAAATTCACTTAAAAATTCCGAAATTTCTACACGCCCATCGGAATAATTATGCCGTCACTCTCCAACGCTTTTGATGTATGAAACACTGCTAGATCCGGCAACTTACCGTTTCCATCGGAACTACTACTACACACGTCCGATCGGTTTCATGGCTAGGCTTCGACCCTTCTCTAGAATACTCTACGTCTTCTCTACCAGCAGAGAAAGGCGCGCGAAGAATACTGCTTTACTATTGGTCAGTTTACTCAACAGCCAATAGCAAAACAACGTTCTCCCGCGTCAGTCCGCGCTTTTCATCCATAACCAATCGCAAAATAGTAAACCTAACGACTGCACTTTTTACCGACGTAATTATCTAATATGCTGAAGTTTTGTTTATGCATAAAGTTATTTACTATTGTTATTTATACCTGAATTAACTTTCTCTTTACCATAAACTTACTTTACAAGTCTATTCCACAAAAATCCCCTTTGTTCATATCCATACTTCTTCGAAATGTTCCCACACTAGATCCTACTACATAACTCGTTAAACAATTATCTTCATATTAACCTTAAACCACACTCACGCATTATTCATACTGCTAAAACACATTTATAACATTTTACTTACACAAAAAGACATAATAACACTACATGAAAATACTAGAACAGTTCATGAAAAACATTCTATTACTTTAGTGCACTCTAGTGGGCACAATCGAAACTAAAATCAGTCCCCCTATCCAATATTGTCCTCTATCGGCTGATATATAAACTACGTGCGCGTCCAGTCTCGCGTCACCATCTGTCACTCTCCACCTCTGAGACACATCTCCCACTTAACCGCCTCCAAGGCAGGATCGTTACACGGCGCTACGCCTCAAACATTTACGGTATTATATTATTTGTCTAGCTCAACTCTTGTACAGTCCAATTATTTATCAAATATGAATAAAAACAGACTGGCCGAGCAGCTTGCCCCTTTCTATCACATCCCACCTGCACAAAACGTTTGTGCAAGAAATGTCCCACTGAAGAAAGGTAGTAGGGCAACCATGGAAAATTTTAAATGAGCTATTCTCCATGTGGTTGACTAGCTTCGTGGATGGCAACCAATGTCACCGGCTGAAATGAGGGTAACATTTAAAACAGTATAATTATCAATAATCAGATGGAAACAGAGATCCAAAACAACGTACACTATGTGATCAAAAGTATCTGGACACATACCTTTGCTGTCTTGATTTCTGTTGATCGTTATGATGTTGCAGCACAAGAGTTAACCCCAAATTTTGCACGTCTGAATACTAAGAAATGGTCAGACTCAGATCCACCGCACTGCCATCCACACTTGACAAAGACAAAAACTAACTCCGATAGAAATTTGGAGCAAACAAACAGGTACTAGTGTTCATAAGGGGTTGTATGCTGAGTACAGACTTAACATTTTTGTAGCAATAATTCGTACAATTCAAGCACAGAACAGCCCAAGCCACTGATACTGCCCTACATGAACAAGGCTTTACAAAATGAAATGCTATTAGGATGTAACAAAATAATGCTCAGCTTGTAAACTACTTGAGTGATATCATGGCAAGTATTCAGCAAACAAACTAATCTTTCAAAATTTTTAAAACTCCCAAAATTTGGTGCTTTCGTCTCATATATTCAATATTAACTTTATATTTATCGATTGTGAGGAGCCGGCCGGTGTGCCCGAGCGGTTCGAGGCACTTCAGTCTGGAACCGCGCAACCGCTACGGTCGCAGGTTCGAATCCTGCTTCGGGCATGGATGTGTGTGTGATGCCCTTAGGTTAGTTAGGTTGAAGTAGTTCTAAGTTCTAGGGAACAGATGACCTCAGAAGTTAAGTCCCATAGCGCTCAGAACCATTTGAACCTTTTTTTTTTATTGTGAGGAAAATAAGATATCCAGAACTCTGTACTTGAAACTAAATAATAACAATGGATTGCTTTACTCAAAATAAACATAACAGAATACACATGAATAATACCACACTGTCATCATATATTACTAACCCAAAAAATGCGAAGTGCCTGTGATGATTTGTTTCCAAAATAAAAAATGGAATCGCATGCATCAGACATTGTTTGGATCCAACCGAAACAAATACCTCTCTATGCATAGAATACATTGCATTTCTGTCAGAAGAACCATATATACATGGCGTCTCTCCTAAGAGTCGTCAGGAGAATTTTCTTTGGCGTTTCAGCAGATATTTGCAATTGGGTTCTGGCACCGTGTCGCTGGAGACAAACGAAACAAGTAATGCTCATTACATTCTTAATACGACGCCCGTCTCGACGGAAAGCATCGGACTGTTTCCAGTTACTAAGACAGTGATCTTTAAAGCAAAAATCTGCGTGGCCACTGGACAGAGTGGTCCGAGATCAGTCTAGTTAGATGTTTGTTCTATCGATAAGTGTTAACAAGGGCAGTAAATCATAAAGAATAAACAGCAGTCTGTCAGCGACTGAGTAGCGCTGCATGTTTGGCAGTAACACTGCTGGAGTACTGGTTGTTCTTAGATATTTGCCGTCCCTGGTACTACGTATCGATAAGACACATATTGCACTAGACTAATCAGAGTCGAATGGGCACATAAAATTCAGATTTTAAAATTACTTTGTTTGTAACTATAACAAACCGAAACTTTTCGTCGAAATGGGACTTCACATGAAACATGAGATGAGCATTATTTCGTTAGGATGACTACAGCTACACGATGCGAAAACGAAACAACATAGGAAATACGCCTGACGCCCTGTATTTACTCCATGAATGAGCGAGGTGGCGCAGTGGTTAGCACACTGGACTTGCATTCGGGAGGACGACGGTTCAATCCCGCGTCCGGCCATCCTGATTTAGGTTTCCGTGATTTCCCTAAATCTCTTCAGGCAAATGCTGGGATTGTTCCTTTGCAAGGGCACGGCCGACTTCCTTCCCCATCCTTCCCTAATGCCAGGAGACCGATGACCTCGCTGTTTGGTCTCTTCAACCAAATCAACCCAACCCAATTTACTCCATGTGCACTATTACACCTAACAACAATATTACCCCAAAGAAGTCATCTATATTTCATCCCCAAGTTGTCGTAATAACAACATATCCCAACAGAAAAATTACTCTTCCAAAGCCCTTAAATTAAACATATTATACAGGGTTATTACAAATGATTGAAGCGATTTCACAGCTCTACAATAAATTTATTATTTGAGATATTTTCAAAATGCTTTGCACACACATACAAAAACTAAAAAAGTTTTTTAGGCATTCACAAATGTTCGATATGTGCCCCTTTAGTGATTCGGCAGACATCAAGCCGATAATCAAGTTCCTCCCACACTCGGCGCAGCATGTCCCCATCAATGAGTTCGAAAGCATCGTTGATGCGAGCTCGCAGTTCCGGCACGTTTCTTGGTAGAGGAGGTTTATACACTGAATCTTTCACATAACCCCACAGAAAGAAATCACATGGGGTTAAGTCGGGAGAGCGTGGAGGCCATGACATGAATTGCTGATCATGATCTCCACCACGACCGATCCATCGGTTTTCCAATCTCCTGTTTAAGAAATGCCGAACATCATGATGGATGCGCGGTGGAGCACCATCCTGTTGAAAGATGAAGTCGGCGCTGTCGGTCTCCAGTTGTGGCATGAGCCAATTTTCCGCGGGCTACGCGTGAAACTTGCCCGCACGCGTTCAACCGTTTCTTCGCTCACTGCAGGCCGACCCGTTGATTTCCCCTTACAGAGGCATCCAGAAGCTTTAAACTCCGCATACCATCGCCGAATGGAGTCAGCAGTTGGTGGATCTTTGTTGAACTTCGTCCTGAAGTGTCGTTGCACTGTTATGACTGACTGATGTGAGTGCATTTCAAGCACGACATACGCTTTCTCGGCTCCTGTCGCCACTTTGTCTCACTGCGCTCTCGAGCGCTCTGACGGCAGAAACCTGAAGTGCGGCTTCAGCCGAACAAAACTTTATGAGTTTTTCTACGTATCTGTAGTGTGTCGTGACCATATGTCAATGAATGGAGCTACAGTGAATTTATGAAATCGCTTCAATCATTTGTAATAGCCCTGTATATATACAATAAAATAACCACCAAAACATTTACCTAACACATATATACGCATAAGACCCCAAAATCTTTAACCTAACCTACAGAAATTTATCCACTTCACATACATCATCTCATTACACCATCAAACTAGCTATAAGCAACTGCTGTTTGCATAATGTAACCACACTCTCACTGCTTCCACAAATCTTACAGCTAAACACAGATACTCAACAATGTTCAAAGCAATAAATCTAAATATAAACTAACCCTTAATCTACTGTAGCGGAAACACCGTTTAGGACAGGGAAAGTTAGTTTTGTGCGATATTCGGACCACGAGTTAAAGCCAGGTGCGCGCCAGATTGCAGTAAGTTACGCATACCAGCATTTGCGAAGGCAAATAGAGGCTATAGGGGCGTACAACTGCCGGAGAGGGTGCACGCAGCAGTCTCCATGGCGCAAGTCACAGGCAGAAGGGGGTTACTGGCCAACCTAAGTGTTACGTGTACATGATGGAAACCGTTGTCCTTAACAAAACAGAGGTACACAGCTGAGTATAAACAGGTGCCGTTTTCTAAAGAGATTCATTCAAGTGTGACAGCTCTCCTTGGCGGTGAGGCATGTCACACCGCCGGACTACATGCAGCAACAAATGGGGCGACAGAGTCCCAGTCCACGGCGGGTTGTTGGTTCGACCCCCTGAGGCCGATGCGGGGTCCGTAGCCAGCCAGCCAGCGGCGGGCCACTCCACGGCTCGCTACCGCCAGCTACGCCAGCGAGGAAGGACGCAGCGGGCCGTTCGGCGACTCCCAGCGGAACAGCGCTGAGTCAACGGGGAAGAAGACCACTGAGCCGGCTGTCGGCACAGCCCTAACGACGCAGTCCTACAAGGCCGACACAGCAGCGCGTTGCACTGGGTAGCTGGGGCGGTGGTCTCAGCGTTGCCGGGTCCGGTGACGGAGACCGAGGTGAACGGAGCACTGTAGAGGAAACAATAAAGCATTCGGAAAGCTCGGCCGAGTTTTTATACGGCACCTCCTGGCACCCGCCCACTACATGTGGTGTCGTCACTCCACATTTGGTCATCCTGATACATTCGGTGGCAAAAGCCGCCACAACATTTGGTCTAAGAATAGCTGACGTCGCCTATCCAGGACGATGTTCGAGCCCACCACCTGCATTATGGTCATAAGATGTGGTGAGAGCTGAAAAAATTGTTCTTTAAGAGTGTAGGTCGTTTTCTTTCATTTTTGTTGTTTCGAGTATGGCTCCTGGCAAGCCACATTTTAGATGTTCTGCGTAGGCATAGTATTTTTGGTTGTTAGAATAAGTGATAGTGTGGTTGGGGCAGTAAGATTTATTTATTTTCGTGGCATTTGATTACTTTTGTATTGGTTTATGATGATACTGAGTAAGACGATACGGAGAGATAGGAAGTCAGATTGTTCGTGTACTTAAATGTTTTGTCTGGACTAACTGGGAACGAAAGCAACAGAATGGCAGAGTCAAGGACGCAAGGTGTGTCGGAACCAGAAACGGTGCGGATTTTGAAGGAAAAAGTAGCACACTTGACAGCAGACAATACGCAGTTGAGAAATGAATGAACATCTGGAAGTGAGCGGGAAACCGCATCTGATCAGTCGTTGTTGCCTAGGGTGCAGGAGATTGATCCGGCCGCCGCAAGTATGATTAATCCGTTTTCTGGCAAGGCATCTGAGGATGTGCGTTCGTTTGTGCAGGACTTGGAGACTTCAACGTTGATGAATGGTTGGCCTGATGAGCAGTTGTTACATATAGCCAAGATAAGATTAACGGGTGAAGTAAAAACATATGAAAGGTGTTCTGAGGCCTTAAGGAAGGCAGGACAATTTAAGCAGTTAAAGGAAAGGCTTTTAAAAGGTACAAAAAACAGAATAGCTCTCGGTACTTTAGGGAGAGGTTAAGTACAATGACAAAGAGACAGGGGGAGACGGTGGAGAAATTTGCGGACAGGATAAGGGAAATTAATGAGTATGCTTACGAGTTAGGTCAGAGCGATGAAGCAGATAGCGTTCTGTTGCAGGAAGCCGAGCAAAGGGCAGTTGATGTATTTTTGAGCTGGTTACCGGCACATATGTCACTGAAAGTGTGTGAGGTGATTCAGAAAGATTTGTATTCTGCCATTCAGCTGGCAATTCAATGTGAGGAAATAGGCGTGGCAACAGGGGTACGTGATAGACAAACAGTGTTTACAGCGGATATAAAATGTTATAAGTGTGGTCGTACGGGACACGTGCAGAGGCAATGTACCGAGTTACCAAGGAATAGAGGAAGCGGTGGGAATCAGCAGCGTGGAGGATGGAGAAGTGGAGATAGGAGAGGAGGCCAATCGTTAAAGGCAGAGGGGGCCAAAGACCCACTTAAGGGAGCTCCCGTTTAATTTCAATGCTACGAATACGTTTGCAGAGGTGGAATGTTCAGTGGTAGGAACCGAAGGAACTAGAAAGTTTAAGATTTTGTTGGACACAGTGGCGCAAGTGTCAGTGGCTACTAACAATATAATGGGACGAAGGAAGTTGGACCCACCACGTTATAGGTTGCGTGGAGTGGGGGGATAAGGAGGTCACGCCAATGGGGTCGGTGACAGTTGACTTTCGCATAGGAAAAGTCCGATTTAATGCATGGGTAAGCGAGGGATACGATTTGATCCTAGGAGTAGATTTCTTGCATCATCATCATCCCAGAATTGACCTTTGACAACGAACTGTGGAACTTGGTGGAATGTTATTTCCGCTAGGGGAAACTGTTTTCAATGCAGAGCTGTCGCGAGGAGTGTTCAGTGTAAAGAACAAACCAATTGAACCGCGTATATTAGCATTAAGGCTTAATTTGCATGAGTGTGTGTCTAGAGGCACCGGGAAGTCGCTTTGGGTAAGTGTGGAGTCGAATTTAACTGTGGGTACAGTATGTGTTATTGAAACGTTGGAGGATAATGAAGATTTGGGCTCCTTGGGTTGTTTTGTGAAATGTAGTGTTGTACGAGTACGAAGTGGAACGACGGGCGAGTAGTTCCTGTGAACGTGGATAATTTTAGCGCTGTAGACGCGAATTTGAGGAAAGGAGTTTTAGTAACAAATTTGGATGTGCCAGATAAGGAAGACTGGTGTTCGAGAGGTAGGCGATGCAATCAACCACTAACTGCCGATAGATCAGCATTGCGTGACAAAGTTAAGCATTTGAAAAGAGGAGAAATAGAGCACATGGAAGAATTATTGTGGGAATTTAAGGATTTGTTTTTCACGCGAGGGCCGTTACCAGCAACTCCATTAGTTTAACATAGGATACCAACAGGGAATGAAGCACCTGTTTACCGTAAACCATACAGAATACCGAGGTATTTGCAGCCGATTGTGGAGGATTTTATTAATCAGTAGCTTGAGGACGGTATTATAGAGCATAGTAATATTTTATGGTGAGTGGGCATTGTCGTTGTGCGTAAAACATCTACGGATGGAACTAAGAAATACAGATTCTGTAGTGACTACCGATACCTCAATAATAAGACAGGAACGGACGCACACCCCATTCCAAACATATCGGAGACTTTGAATCACTTAGGACAGTGCCAGTACTTTTCTACGATGGATTTGACAACAGGTTATCATCAGTTAGAGTTGGCTCCAGAAGGTCGTCCAAAAACTACTTTCTCTACACCTGGAGGCTATTAGCAGTACATTAGAATGCCATTCAATTTGAAAAACGCTCCGGCAACGTTTCATAGGTTGCTATACAGGGTCTTGAGGGGTTTGAAACCTCGGAAGGGTCTTGTCTATTTGGAAGACATTATAGTGTATTCGAGTAGTACGGAGCAACGTAGACGGCGGTTAAGGGAAGTCTTCATGAGCTTAAGAGCAGCTCGTTTGACGTTGAGCGTGGAGAAGTGTCATTTCGCATTATAAGAAGTAAAATATTTGGGTCATATTATCTGTAAGGACGGAGTGCGAACAGATCCGAGGTTGGTACAGGCTGTGGTGGTGGTGGTTCGTGTTTAACGTCCCGTCGACAACGAGGTCATTAGAGACGGAGCGCCAGCTCGGGTTAGGGAAGGATTGGGAAGGAAATCGGCCGTGCCCTTTCAAAGGAACCATCCCGGCATTTGCCTGAAACGATTTAGGGAAATCACGGAAAACCTAAATCAGGATGGCCGGAGACGGGATTGAACCGTCGTCCTCCGGAATGCGAGTCCAGTGTGCTAACCACTGCGCCACCTCACTCGGTGTACAGGCTGTAAGGGATTTTCAGGAACCGAAAACAGTTAAGGAAGTGCAGTCATTCATCGGAATATGCAATTCCTATCGAAAGTTCGTGAAGGTTTTTGCAGATTTATCACAGTCGTTAACGCAATTGTTACGTAAGGGTGTGAAATTTGAGTGGACAGAAGAGGGTCAGAAAGCGTTTGACAAACTGAAAGAACAGTTAACATCAAGTCCGGTTCTCGTGTTTCCAGATTTTGAAAAGGAGTTTATACTAGCGTACGATGCATAGAATGAAGCATTAGGGTGTGTTCTTAGTCAGGAAAATGATGGGAAAGAACATCCTGTAGCCTATGCGTCTAGGCAGTTGAGTGCAGCAGAGAAGAATTACTCAACAACAGAGAGGGAGATGCTTAGCGTAATCTATGGAATCACATATTTTAAATGTTATTTATATGGGAGAAGTTTTCGGGTAGTGACAGATCATGCTGTGTTGAAGTGGTTGTTGGGGATGAGGGACCCATCCACTAGACTCGCTCGATGGACAGTGAGGCTTAGTGAATTCGACTATGAGGTGGAGCACAAGCCTGGGAAGAAGTACGGAAATGCGGATGAACTAAGTAGGAAGGTGGCAAAAGTAGAAGTCATAGGTTATGACCTAGCAGTATGGCAAAAATTACAGGACGCTGACAACCATTGTAAAGTGTATCGGGCACAGCCACAATCTAATATGTACGGTGATGATGATGTTTGGTTTGTGGGGCGCTCAACTGCGTGGTTATCAGCGCCCTAATATGTACGGTGGTCTTCTGTGCTGGGAAACGACTTTAGTGCCAAGGGTAGCAGTCCCAGCGAAACTGAGAGATGAGGTTTTAACGGAAGTACATGATCACGCGTTATCCGGTCATGGGGGGTGTAGAGCGACGAATAGGAGGTTGGCGGAGAGAAACTGGTGGAGAGGTAGGAAAGGAGCTGTGACTCAGTATGTCAAGAATTGTATACCACGTGCGCAGAGAGCAGATTTGAGTCGGAAACAGATACAGCACAACGGTTACCGGAAGCGACATGTCCATTTCCTTTTTTGGGATTGATGTCTTAGGACCTTTTAGGCGAACACCATCGGGGAACAGAATCGTTCTCACAATAATAGACCATTTTTCGAGGTATGTGGAGATGGTGGCTATGCCAAATCAACAGGCAGCAATGATCGCGCAAGTGTTAGCAAATAACTGGATTTTGAAGTTTTGTGTACCAGAGACAATAATTACTGACCAAGGGAATAACTTCATGTCGGATTTAATGAAGGAGCTGTGTAAATTGTTGAACTTAAAGAAGTTGAGGACGAGTGCGCTGCATCCACAGACCAACGGAAGGACAGAACGGGTACACAGAACAATCGCGAAGATGCTGAGTTTTTAAGTGGATTCTCATCACCATCAGTGGGACGAGTATTTGAAGCATATTGTATGCGCATACAATGCAAAAGTCCGTACAAATACCGGTTTGTCTCCATATGAGGTAGTGTACGGGCGAAAACTGCCGTCACCGTTTGATTTAGTGAAGCTTCAGAAAGGAAGGACTGGTGAATCTGTACGTCAATTCGCAAGGACAATTCGGGATGTTTGGAAACGGGTACAAAAGGCGAATACAAAGGCTTTGGAAAGGCAGGAAGACATCGTGAAGCGGAAAGGAAGTTTACCGCAGTATAAAGTGGGGCAATGGGTGATGACGTTCAGCCCCTATACGCAAAAAGGGAAAATGAAGAAGTTCCTCACGAGGAATCAAGGGCCATACCAAGCTGGTGAAACCACATCTCCCGTTGATGTTAAGCTTCAGCTGCCAACTAGAACTACGATAGTACACATTGGGCAGTTACATTAATTTAAGGGTTGCCAGGATGTGATTCCAGGCGTGTCACAGGAAGGAAAGAGGAAGAAAGAGAGAGTGGAGAGAAAACCAGGAAGATAGAGTACAGAATGAAGTACTCGTATGCTTTGCGATCTAGAAAGTAGTAGTGTATTTGTAGATTGTTTGTTTTCGTGTCATGTATCATTGGGTTGGCGTAGAGTAATTGGGCATTATATTTTATATGTATTTTCGAGTACTGTGAACCTGCTAGGGGCAACAGTCTTTTTGAAGAGGGAGGAAGGGTGATAGTGATCCCTGTCCTCAGGATACTGGAAATGGAAGTGCAGCGTCTGACGTATGTGGAGTGTTGTTGGAGGAGAAATCAAACGCAGTTCGGGAATAATGAATGCGTCGGAGTAAATTTTACGGCAAAGCCGTAATAAATATATAGTGAAAGATGTCAGAGTCGTACGATTTCTTCTTTAAATTTTTAGTTGTCGATAGTGCCGGATCAGGAAAATCGTGTTTATTGCACCAGTTCATGTAATGCAAATTTAAGGATGAAAGTAGTCAATCATTCGGTTTTGAGTCTGGATCACAACTAGTGAATGTTGGAGGAAAATCTGTGAAGCTACAAATATGGGACACATGCACGGTACAGTTATTTTTAGCCATGGGGAAAGGAATAGACTGTCCAAGGGACATCGTGGAGCCAAAATTGAGGTTGCAACGGGTCGGGATGCATAGGATCTTCTTCACCGACGAGAATTTGGTAGTAGTAGCAAGTTGTTTTGAGCGTGGAGTATTTGCAGAAGTGAAACGTATAGAGCTCGAGGGGAGCGGAATTATAATCAATGGGACTAATTGTAACATAATAGGACCAACCTTCCACAGGCCAGCGTCAATTTCAGGCGTCACGCAGTTGAATGTTACGCAGCCACAGCTGTACTGGCCAGAAACCACTTTAGAGTTTTTGCCAAGGCAGAATCTGACCTTGTTAAACCAAACTCTGGAACCAGGTCTATTGAGATCCGTAAACCATTTCATTTCAGAGCAATAGGGGCGCATATCATCCCAACAGCTTGTTCAACGTGTCGCTGAGTATAGGGAAAGGCCATGGCAAATAACGATCATTTTGAGCACCTCTGTGCCAAGTGTCATCGCAGCCTTAACTTTGTTGTGTGTTGTTTTCTTTCTGATCAGGCGGAGAGATAATTCCAAAATGGAACCAGGGGTAGTCCAAGTCCCAGTGGATTGGATACCGATGGCGTGAGACCAGTGGGTATGGGGTTGATCGAACAGTGGACGTCCAGTAAGGAATTTTTACGTTCTGTTTCGTGTCATGGTTTTAAGGGGCACTAGACCACATTTAATATTTCTAATAGTAACGAAATATGCCATAGGTGCAGACCCAAACAAGTGTCGTCGTAACTGCCGTATGCTTCTTTCTTACTTGTCACTTCTTTTTCCGTGTGTTTTCGATTTTAGGAAGCTTCAATTTTCGAGTACTAGTAATAGTGTTCCATAGATTTCGTGTTAGTTTTGAATACAGTCATAGAGAGGCCCTTTAGTCAGCTGTAGTGCCATTAATGCTATTGGCGTCGTAACTGCAGTCTGCTTCACATCTGCTGTAAAGCAGCCTACGTAAATTTAAGTATTAACTGTGTTTTTTCTTACTTGTCACTTCTTTTTTCGTGTGTTTTTGCTTTTAGAAAGCTTTAATTTTCGAGTACTAGTAATAGTGTTCCATAGATTTCGTGTTTGTTTCGATACAGTGCAGAGACAGGTAGTGCTTATTTTGATTGTTTCCAACAAAAAGTGTCTAGTAACCACAGTTTAGTCAGCTATCAGCCGCCTTTAGTGAATTAGCGGACTAGTTAAAAGTTGATTAAAAGTCGATTTCTTAGGATGTGTGACTGCTGTGTACGTATGCGATCTGGCCACTGATCGCGAACAGCTGAACGTGTTGATGGCTGCGGTCATGCGTCTTCAGGCTGCTGCCTCGGAGCGTAGCGGCAGTGAGGAGTCTGGTGCGTCCCATGGTACACCCCAGGTGTGCTTCACCCACGTTCCCTGCTGTCGAGACATCTTCGCGGATACCGGGCGCGGTTTGGCCAACCTCTCCCCAAGGGGAGTAGCGGGTTCAGCGGCGTTCGCGTCGCACGAGGCGGA
Source organism: Schistocerca cancellata (assembly GCF_023864275.1). Lineage (NCBI taxonomy): Eukaryota > Metazoa > Arthropoda > Insecta > Orthoptera > Acrididae > Schistocerca > Schistocerca cancellata. Next base: position 759,123,377 of record NC_064629.1, read on the forward strand.
GGGTCAATGTGGAGGCTGGCCGTGTGGCATCGCCTGCTCAGCCTGTGAGTGGACATGTGGCTACTCCTTCAGCAAGGTCCGAGCAGGCACACGTGGGGAGAGGTTTATTAGTGATTGGGAGCTCCAATTTTAGGCGGGTGATGGAGCCCCTTAGGGAAATAGCGGGAAGGTCGGGGAAGAAGGCCAGTGTTCACTCTGTCTGCCTGCCGGGGGGTCTCATCCGAGATGTGGAGGAGGCCCTGCCGGCGGCGATATAGAGCACTCGGTGCACCCGACAGCAAATTGTTGCTCATGTCTGACTCCTGCCATCTGGGTTCAGAGGTCATCCTCAGTTCATACAGGCGGTTGGCGGAGTTAGTGAAGGCGGAAAGCCTCGATCGCGGGGTAGAATCTGAGCTATTTGTAGTATCAGACAAACGTGTGGTCCCTGAAGAGGGGCAGCAGCCTTTTCAGTAGTGGCAGGGGCAACAGTCTGGGTGATTGACTGTCCTGGCCTTCCAACATTAACCAAAACGGCCTTGCTGTGCTGGTACTGCGAACGGCTGAAAGCAAGGGGAAGCTACGGCCGTAATTTTTCCCGAGGCCATCCAGCTTTGCTGTATGGATAAATGATGATGGCGTCCTCTTGGGTAAAATATTCCGGAGGTAAAATAGTCCCCCATTCGGATCTCCGGGCGGGGACTACTCAAGAAGACGCCGTTATCAGGAAAAAGAAAACTGGCGTTCTACGGATCGGAGCGTGGAATGTCAGATCCCTTAACCGGGCAGGTAGATTAGAAAATTTAAAAAGGGAAATGGATAGGTTAAAGTTAGATATAGTGGGAATTAGTGAAGTTCGGTGGCAGGAGGAACAAGACTTTTGGTCAGGTGAATACAGGGTTATAAACAAAACACAAAATCAAATAGGGGTAATGCAGGAGTAGGTTTAATAATGAATAAAAAAAAGTAGGAATGCGGGTATGCTACTACAAACAGCATAGTGAACGCATTATTGTGGCCAAGATAGACACCAAGCCCACGCCTACTACAGTAGTACAAGTTTATATGCCAACTAGCTCTGCAGATGATGAAGAAATTGATGAAATGTATGATGAGATAAAAGAAATTATTCAGGTAGTGAAGGCAGACGAAAATTTAATAGTCATTGGTGACTGGAATTCGAGAGTACGAAAAGGGAGAGAAGGAAACATAGTAGGTGAATACGAATTGGGGCTAAGAAATGAAAGTAGAGTTTTGCACAGAGCATAACTTAATCATAGCTAACATTTGATTCAAGAATCAGAAAAGAAGGTTGTATATATGGAAGAATCCTGGAGGTACCATAAGGTATCAGATAGATTATATAATGGTAAGACAGAGATTTAGGAACCAGGTTTTAAATTGTAAGACATTTCCAGGGACAGATGTGGACTCTGACCACAATCTATTGGTTATGAACTGTTGATTAAAACTGAAGAAACTGCAAAAATGTGGGAATTTAAGGAGATGGGACCTGGATAAACTAAAAGAACCAGAGGATGTACAGAGTTTCAGGGAGAGCATAAGGGAAGAATTGACAGGAATGGGAGCAAGAAGTACAGTAGAAGAAGAGTGGGTAGCTCTGAGGGATGAAGTAGTGAAGGCAGCAGAGGATCAAGTAGGTAAAAAGACAAGGGCTAGTAGAACTCCTTGGGTAACAGAAGAAATATTGAACTTAATTGACGAAAGGAGAAAATATAAAAATGCAGTAAATGAAGCAGGCAAAAAGGAATACAGATGTCTCAAAAATGAGATCGACAGGAAGTGCAAAATGGCTAAGCAGGGATGGCTAGAGGACAAATGTAAGGATGTAGAGGCTTATCTCACTAGGGGTAAGATAGATACTGCCAGCAGGAAAGTTAGAGAGACCTTTGGAGGAAAGAGAACCACTTGTATGAACATCAAGAGCTCAGATGGAAACCCAGTTCTAAGCAAAGAAGGGAGAGCAGAAAGGTGGAAGGAGTATATAGAGGGTCTATACAAGGGCGATGTACTTGAGGACAATATTATGGAAATGGAAGGGGATGTAGATGAAGATGAAATGGGAGATACGATACTGCGTGAAGAGTTTTACAGTGCACTGAAAGACCTGAGTCGAAACAAGGCCCCGGGAGTAGACAACATTCCATTAGAACTACTGATGGCCTCGGGAGAGCCAGTCCTGACAAAACTCTACCATCTGGTGAGCAAGATGTATGAGACAGGCGAAATACCCTCAGACTTCAAGAAGAATATAATAATTCCAATCCCAAAGAAAGCAGGTGTTGACAGATGTGAAAATTACCGAACTATCAGTTTAATAAGTCACAGCTGCAAAATACTAACGCGAATTCTTTACAGACGAATAGAAAAACTAGTAGAAGCCGACCTCGGCGAAGATAAGTTTGGGTTCCGTAGAAATATTGGAACGTAAGAGGCAGTACTGACCTTACGACTTACCTTAGAAGAAAGATTAAGGAAAGGCAAACCTACGTTTCTAGCATTTGTAGACTTAGAGAAAGCTTTTGACAATGTTGACTGGAATACACTCTTTCAAATTCTAAAGATGTCAGGGGTAAAATACAGGGAGCGAAAGGCTATTTACAATTTGTACAGAAACCAGATGGCAGTTATAAGAGTCGAGGGGCATGAAAGGGAAGCAGTTGTTAGGAAGGGAGTGAGACAGGGTTGTAGCCTCTCCTCGATGTTATTCAATCAGTATATTGAGCAAGAAGTAAAGGAAACAAAAGAAAAATTCGGAGCAGGTATTAAAATCCATGGAGAAGAAATAAAAACTTTGAGGTTCGCCGATGACATTGTAATTCTATCAGAGACAGCAAAGGACTTGGAAGAGCAGTTGAACGGAATGGACAGTGTCTTGAAAGGAGGATATAAGATGAACATCAACAAAAGCAAAACGAGGATAATGGAAGGTAGTTGAATTAAGTTGGGTGATGCTGAGGGAATTAGGTTAGGAAATGAGGCACTTAAAGTAGTAAAGGAGTTTTGCTATTTGGGGAGCAAAATAACTGATGATGGTCGAAGTAGAGAGGATATAAAATGTAGACTGGCAATGGCAAGGAAAGCGTTTCTGAAGAAGAGAAATTTGTTAACATCAAGTATTGATTTAAGTGTCAGGAAGTCGTTTCTGAAAGTATTTGTGTGGAGTGTAGCCATGTATGGAAGTGAAACATGGACGGTAAATAGTTAGGTCAAGAAGAGAATAGAAGCTTACGAAATGTGGTGCTACAGAAGGATGCTGAAGATTAGATGGGTAGATCACATAACTAATGAGGAAGTATTGAATAGGATTGGGGAGAAGAGAAGTTTGTGGCACAACTTGACCAGAAGAAGGGATCGGTTGGAAGGACATGTTCTGAGGCATCAAAAGATCACAAATTTAGCATTGGAGGGCAGCGTGGAGGGTACAAATCGTAGAGGGAGACCAAGAGATGAATACACTAAGCAGATTCAGAAGGATGTGGGTTGCAGTAAGTACTGGGAGGTGAAGAAGCTTGCACAGGTTAGGGTAGAATGGAGAGCTGCATCAAACCAGTCTCAGGAGTGAAGACCACAACAACAACAACAACAATAGTAAACTGCAGGAGCGTCTATAGAAAGGTCCCAGAACTGATCTCATTAATAAAAGTTCACAATGTCCACATAGTTCTAGGGACGGAAAGTTGACTAAAGCCAGATGTAAACAATAATGAAATTCTAAACTCAGATTGGAATGTATACCGCAGAGACAGGCTGGACAGTGAAGGGGGAGGCGTGGTTACAGCGATAAAATGTGCAATATATCGAAGGAAATTGACTGAGATCCGAAATGTGAAATAATTTGGGTGAAGCCCACGGTTAAAGCAGGCTCAAACATGGTAACTGGATGTCTCTATAGGCCCCTAGCTCAGCAGCTGTTGTGGCAGAGCACCTGAAGGAAAATTTGGAAAATATTTAGAGTAGATTTCCTGACCATGTTATAGTTCTGGGTGGAGATTTTAATTTGCCAGATATAGACTGGGAGACTCAAATGTTTATACCGGGACAAACAATCGAGAGAAATTTTTTTAAGTGCATTATCTGAAAACTACCTTGAGCAGTTAAACAGAGAACCGACTCATGGCGATAACATATTAGACCTTCTGGTGACAAACAGACCCGAACTATTTGACACAGTTAACGCAGATCGGGGAATCAGCGATTATAAAGCGGTTACTGCACCGATGATTTCAGCCGTAAATAGAAATATTAAGAGGGGTAGGAAGATTTTTCTGATTGGCAAACGCGACAAACAGCAGATTTCAGAGTACCTGCCGGTCGACATAGAAGTTTTGTCTCAAGTACAGATGGTGTTGAGGATCAGCGAACAAGGTTCGAAACCATCGTACAATATGCATCAGATGAGTATGTGCCAAGCAAGATCGTAAGAGATGGAAAAGAGCCACCGTGGTATAACAACCGATTTAGAAAACTGCTGCGGAAGCAAAGGGAACTTCACATAAACATAGCCGAAGCCTTGCAGACAAACAAACATTACATGAAGCGAAATGTAGTGTGAGGAGGGCTATGCGAGAGGGATTCAATGAATTCGAAAGTAAAGTTCTATGTACTGACTTAGTAGAAAATCCTAAGAAATTTTGGTCTCATGTCAAAGCGGTAGGTAGATCAAAACAAGCTGTTTCACAGAGGAAGACTGCACTGTAGTTCCTTCTCTAGATTGTGGCACAGATGACAAAATGTTAGATATCCAAGTAGATGACAGAGGGATAGAAAAACAATTAAAATCGCTCAAAACAGGAAAGGCCGCTGGATCTGATGGGATACCAGTTCGATTTTACACAGAGTACGCGAAGGAACTTGCCCCCCTTCTTGCAGCGGTGTACCGTTGGAAAAGGGCGCAGGTCATCCCCGTTTTCAAAAAGGGACGTCGAACAGATGTGCAGAACTATAGACCTATATCTCTAACGTCGATGAGTTGTAGAATTTTGGAACACGTATTATGCTCGAGTATAATGACTTTTTTGGAGACTAGAAATCTACTCTGTGGGAATCAGCATGGGTTTCCAAAAAGACGATCGTGTGAAACCCAGCTCGCGCTATTCGTCCACGAGAATCATAGGGCCATACACACGTCTTGCCAGGTAGATACCGTGTTTGTTGATTTCCGCAAGGCATTTGATACAGTTCCCCACAATCGTTTAATGAACAAAGTAAGACCATATGGACTATCAATTTCAGGTATGCCGCAAGGGAGTGTCGTAAGACCGTTGCTCTTCACAGTACACATAAATGACCTTGTGGATAACATCGGAAATTCACTGAGACTTTTTGCGAATGATGCTGTAGTATATAGAGAGGTTGTAACAATGGAAAATTATACTGAAATGCAGGAGGATCTGCAACGAATTGACGCATGGTGCAGGGAATGGCAATTGAATCCCAATGTAGACAATTGTAATGTGCTGCAAATACATAGAAAGAAAGATCCTTTATCATTTAGCTACAATATAGCAGGTCAGCAACTGGAAGCAGTTAATTCCATAAATTATCCGGGAGTAGGCATTAGGAGTGATTTAAAATGGAATGACCATATGAAATAATCGTCGGTAGAGCAGATGTCAGACCAAGATTCACTGGAAGAATCCTAAGGAAATGCAATCCGAAAACAAAGGAAGTAGATTCAAATGGTTCAAATAGCTCTGAGCACTGTAGGACTTAACATCTGAGGTCATCAGTCCCCTAGAACTTAGAACTACTTAAACCTAAATAACCTAAGGACATCACACACATCCATGCCCGAAGCAGGATTCGAACCTACGACAGAAGCGGCCGCGCGGTTCCAGACTCCAGCGCCTAGAACCGCTCGGCCACAATGGCCGGCGGAAGTAGGTTACAGCACAATTGTTCTCCCACTGATTGAATACTGCTCATCGGTGTGAGATCCGTACCAGATAGGGTTGATAGAAGAGATAGAGAAGATCCAACGGAGAGAAGCGCGCTTCGTTACGGGATCATTTAGCAATCACGAAACCGTTACGGAGATGACAGATAAATTCCAGTGGAAGACGCTGCAACAGAGACGCTCAGTAGCTCGGTACAAGCTTTTGTTGAAGTTTCGAGAACATACCTTCACTGAGGAGGCAAACAGTAGATTGATCCCTCCTACGTATATCTCTCGAAGAGAGCATGAGGGTAAAATCAGAAGGATTAGAGCCCACACAGAGGCATACCGACAATCTTTCTTTCCACAAACATCCAGCCATAGTGACCATGCGGTTCTGGGCGCTATAGTCTGGAGCCGAGCGACCGCTACGGTCGCAGGTTCGAATCCTGCCTCGGGCACGGATGTGTGTAATGTCCTTAGGTTAGTTAGGTTTAATTAGTTCTAAGTTCTAGGCGACTGATGACCTCAGAATTTGTCGCATAGTGCTTAGAGCCATTTGAACTTTTTCCACGAACAACACGAGACTGGAATAGAAGGGAGAACCGATAGAGGTAGTCAAAGTACCCTCCGCCACACACCATCAGGTGGCTTGCGGGGTATGGATGTAGATGTAGATGTAGAAGAGTTAGTTCAAACACGACCCGGGGACCGGGTCTTTCCGATAGGATAGGGAAAGTTTGTTTTGTGCGATATTTGGAGCATAAGTTACAGCCAGGTGCGGGCCGGATTGCAGTAAGTTACGCATACCAGCAGTTGTGAAGGCAAATAGAGGCCACAAGAGCCTAGAACTGCCAAAGAGGGTGCACACAGCCGTTTCCATGGCGCAAGTCATAGGCAGAAGGGGTTCACTGGCCAACCTAAGTGTTACGCGTACGTGACGCGAACCGGCGCACTTAACAAAACAGAGGCGAACAGCCAAGTATAAATAGGTGCCGTTTTCTAACGAGATTCATTCAAGTGTGGCAGCTCTCCTGGACGGTGAGGCGTGTCACACCGCCGGGCTACAAGCAGCAATAGATGTGGCGACTGAGTACCAGTCCACGGTGGGTCGTTGGTTCGACCCCCTGAGGCTGACGCGGGATCCGTAGCCAGCCAGCCAGCGGCGGGCCACTCACGGCTCGCTACCGACAACTATGCAAGCGAGGATGGACGCAGTGGGCCACTCGGCGGCTCCCAGCAGAGCAGCGGTGAGTCAACGGGGAAGAAGGCTGCTGAACAGCCTGTCGACGCAGCCCTGACGACGCGGTCCTACAATGCCGACACACTGCAGCGTGTTGCATTGTGTCGCTGGGGCGGTGGCCTCAGCGTTGCGGGGCCCGGTGACGCAGACCGAGGTGAACGGAGCACTGTAGTAGAACCAATAAAGCATTTGAAAAGCTCGGCCTAGTTTTAATGCTGTACCTCCTGGCACCCACCCTCTACGTTTGGTGTCAATGTGCCACATTTGGCGTCTGATACCACAACAGTACTATATACACTGGTGTACACTCTTGATTTATCTTAACCTATTCCCTCTTTCATTACTTCCTTTCCAATCGTCACTTCCACATACGAGCTGGCGATAAAAATCCTTTCACTCAAACCACTCTTGAATGTAACTTTCTTCCTGCCACTCCGAACATTAATTTCAAGTATCTTTTGCGGACACTATATACCTGTCTCATATTTACTCAGAAAGTCTGTGTGTAGCACACTTGAGAAAAGCTTTATTAAATAATTCTCCATCAATACTTAGATCTATAACAGCCTCCTTCCTTACTGGCTAGCTGTAATTCACAGTAGCATTTTTAATACTCACTCCCGTGACTGGAAATTCTTTCTTATTTTTATCCTTAATATTTTCAAGAAGGTTTTCTGCTATTTCAGATACAGAACTACCAGTGTCCACCAGACATCTCTCAAATTTCTCGACCACTTCAATATTAACTATAGGTGAAAACCTTTTCAATATAATTATGCCTTAGTTATGTTTCTGCTAGCAGATCCGCTTCTACGTCGTGGAAACAGTCTTAAGTCGTGGTACAAACTTGCATTTCACCAAGTAGTTCAGTTTCATTATGCCCCGCAAATGTTACATTAAAAACCTTTCTGAATTCTAAACTTTTCCTACTTCATTCCCCTAGTTATCAGGCAACCCTATATCTTTTATTCTCCCAAACCTCTGCAATTAACTGCTTATGAAATGTGGCAAGCCCTACTCACTCTGGTCTCATAAACACAAATTTAGCAAGCCCTACTGAATCTCTGGTCTCATAATCAAATTCCCCCTTCTCAATCCAATCACCATTCATATCATTCTCAGTCGTACACACCTGCAGTTCATCACTGATAATGACAACGTTTTGAATCTTCTCATCACCTCCACCATTCACGAGTATATCAATTAAATTATTATTCACAGCAATATTGCCCAAATTACCTTCCCCCATCATAGATACATATCCTCGCTCCACTAAATCAACATCTCTGTACCCATTAAATATTTCTTTGAAAGCAATTTTGTGTTCAGTTCTTTTGCAAGTAATTTCCTTTACTTGCGCAGCTTAATCAAAGTTGCATACATTCAGATCATCAGGTTTACACTTCTCCAACCATTTTCTCCTAGTTATCCAATCATGAAAATCGAAATCACTTTGCCCTCGTACTTTCAGCGAATAAAGTTGCCAAACCAACCCCAACATTTATCCTATTTGTAGCTGAATTAATTTCATTATAATCTACTGCATCACTCACTATGCACAGCAATAATATCACCTGCAACTTCATTCTGCACTTCAGGAACACCAATAAAAACATAAATTTCAGGAACCGTATCTTGTATACACACAAATTCGTAAATGTCATTGCGACATGCATCCCTTTGTACCCGGCCTTCACGTAGACCATTAGATTTAAGGGTCACTGCCTGCACACAGTTATCACTGTCTTCCATTGAAGTAGATTCCACTACATCTAATTTATTATCATCACTGTTGCAAATGGCTCTGAACACTATGGGACTTAACATCTGAGGTCATCAGTCCCCTAGAACTTAGAACTACTTAAACCTAACTAACCTAAGGACATCACACACATCCATGCCCGAGGCAGGATTCGAACCTGCGACCGTAGCGGTCACGCGGTTCCAGACTGAAGCTCCTAGAACTGCTCGGCCACACCGTCCGGCATCACTGTTGAAAATTACACTTTTATTCATCTCACAATGGCACACATTTATTTTCATGGGCTGCAAAGCTGATTTTGATTGGTTATGAAGTACAGTCTAACATTATCCTCTTGAACATCTTCCCTATTGCGACTGTTTTTATTAAACAGACCTCCAACATTTATTCTTCCACATGATTCCATGTATTTCCATAAACATTGCTCCTCTGAGCATTCCTCTTACATGCTGCATAAACGAGCCTTACCACAAGTTCCTCACACCCAGAACTGCCTCCATTCCACAGATTCTTTCTTCCTTTATTCCTTTGTTTCTGTCATCATTGGGAAACCTAAATTCATTTTGCCCATAATTATCATTCCATACACTCTCTGCCATTGTTCAAAAAATGGTTCAAATGGCTTTGAGCACTATGGGACTCAACTTCTGAGGTCATCAGTCCCCTAGAACTTAGGACTACTTAAACCTAACTAACACACATCCATGCCCGAGGCAGGATTCGAATCTGCGACCATAGCGGTGACGCGATTACAGACTGTAGCGCCTAGAACCGCTCGGCCACTCCGGCCGGCTCTGCCATTGTTCTCTTGCTTGTGTTTGTAACACCGAAAATGCAGGATGGATGGCTCCTGCTATCGATATAAAATTTTTTTGCTGAATTTTATGTAAATATTTGTAATTTAAATGCTTTCTTTTAATAAGCAAGGACATTCCTTCACTATATGTGTAAATTTGGGTAGATGTCTGTTGACATTTCACTGTATTTATCTGTGTCTTACTGTGAAACTTATAAGGTTTGGGAAAAAGCCAAAGGAATCATTATTTGCATCGACTAGCAACGATAATAGCAGTGTTTGTGCGTTGTAAAATATTTGGGTAGGAAGTTATTGCGCGGAGTGCGCGGAGAGAGAGAGACGGGTTCCAGCTCTTGTAGTGTGCAGAAGTGTGGTGTTAACGCTCTCGCAGTAGAGAGTACAATTTGGCGGCATGATGCACGCCCGCAAGGCAGATTTCTAGTGGCAGGAATAAGGACAGTGGACAGGCGCAAGAGGCTGTATTAATTACGATCACCCGTTCCTGTAATAGAGGCTGTATTAATTACGATTACGCATTCCTGTAATTAGCCGTGCTCCACAAGATGCTACTGTCTTCAACAACAGCAGCAGTTCGAGCAACACAGATTCGTCATCGGTTCAGAGTTTCGTCGAATGCACAGCACTGAAGTAAGACTGTTCATTGGTAGAAAGTATTCTCGGCTAACACAGCAGCACAACTGAATGTGATCAGTGAAACTCTGGGTGATTGTGTCCTCATTGTCCTCAGACGTTGTTACCAAGCAGGGTCCTTGTTCCTTTTTTTCCTTATATGTTATCCGAGTGTCATAAGAAACTAATTGAATAGTTACAGCCAGTTCATTAATTAATAATTTCACTTTTAAGAATTTTAGCCTTAGTCTAATTTCAATTAACTGATGTACAACAGAGGCTTTAGTATATGAGTAAAGTAAAGCAATTTCATTTTTCAAGTTTGAGAATCAATCACTGGAAAAAAATCCAAATCTAAAGAAATGCACAAATGAAGACCGTGGACGTTTTATTTATTTTACATATAGCTTGGAGCACATGGCTGTTTGGCTTGGTACACATTCTCTTATTTATTTCTGTTCAAGTAAGTAAAAAAGGCTTTGTTGTTCAGACAATAATTTGAAATCCAATTTGCCAAATAAGTAACTGCGAAGTAAAATGCTTGCTTTTTATCTAAATTTCTTTGATGACGTTACGTTGAAGTCACTGAAAGTCATTGTTCACGCAACGGAGTTCAATGCTAACATACAGTTTAATTGCGTATTATCAAATCATTACTCAATTGTTTTTTCTCAAAATTTATGGATAAATATAACGTAAGAGTGACTTCTCAGTTTTCTTTATCATTAGATACTTACTTAAAATTAGTGTCAAAAAACGTGACAACTTTGTTGCCACGTCAGTGTTTAATAATACCCGTTTTTCTTTCCCATCATCTTGTACAGGATTTTTGATTTAAATTACCCTACTGGACTGGCGACCTTTAATTATTTTCTTTTCGTTCATTAGTGTAACTTTTGGATTGAAACTTCCTTGTAGATCAAAACTGTGTGCCCGACCGAGACTCTAACTCGGGACCTTTGCCTTTCGCGGGCAAGTGCTCTACCATCTGAGCTGCCGAAGCACGACTCACACCCGGTCCTCACAGCTTTACTTCTGCCAGTACCTCGTCTCCTACCTTCCAAACTTTACAGAAGCTCTCCTGTGAACCTTGCAGAACTAGCACTCCTGAAAGACAGCAATGAATGCTAAGATGGTTGCCCAATCAGCAAAAATTGATGACCAGAATAAAGCAATTAAAACTGTTAACAGTACTATAGGAATTGTTAACAGAAAGTAAGATAAAATTGGAGCAGAAGTAGTAGCATTGAGTACCGAAATTGGTAATCTGAAGCATGACGAAAAGGAAGCCCAAACAAAGATAGGAGACATAAATTGTCGTTCCGAAACTGAAGTAGTGAGGATCGAACATAAACTGGTAGAGACTGTTGGTCCCACAATAGAGAGCAAGGTAGCTGAAAAAGCGAAAGTAGCTCGAGAAGTGGATGTATGGAAAATAATGAGTTTACAGACTTTAGTATCTAACGTAGATGCTAAAGTAAACAGATAATAGGTTGTGTGTAATGAAAAGGAGCAGGAGGTGGAAACATTATCAGTTACCACTGGGCAAGTAGTTACAATGATAAATGAGTTAGAGAAACGATTAGAAGAAAATCAGCACTATGTGTCATATCTCGCACATAGCGCTGAAGTATTAGTGAAGGAGGAGCCTTACTATCCCCTCAAAAAGCAGGGTGCAATGCACGCTACCGACTTCATTAAAAATTGTGAAAGGGTATTGCCGGTATCATGGACAGACAAGAGAAAAATAAATACAGTAATCGACGTGTTAGCTAGCGAGGCTAAGCGATGTGCCTTGAGCCGCGATATAACAAACATGACGTATCAAGAGTTCAAAAATGCTTTCTTGGAAGAGTATTGGTCAGGACAGAAACAAGAGTGTGTATGGCGCGATTTCGTGGTGTCGACACCCTACGATGTCAACACGCTCGGCTCCATGAAAGAATTTTGTGAAAACTGGATCCGCACATTGGAATATTTGCGCTATCGGAAAACTGAATCGGAGATTGTCTGGGAGCTGTGGAAGATGCTTCCAGATGACTCCAAGAGATATATCGGCAGTAGTTTGAGAACGATTGCTGCGTTTTAGAGAAAGTAGAAGACGAAGACAATTGGCAGAATAACCCCCAAAAATGTTAAAAGCTGTGGTAATGGCAACAATTACCACCATAGTCACAACCGGAACAATAAAAATAACCATGGCAATAATGGTAGAAACCACCATGGTGATAACAATTGTTATAGTAACAATAACAAAAACTGTAGAAACGATAGAGGCCAGTATCAAGGAAATATGGTACGTGATCCTTGGAGGAATGATAGTAGACAGGAGCGGAATGATACATCACGGCAGTCTGTTAGCAACTGGTCTGTCGAAATTAGTCAGGGAAACAACTAGCCACGCCAGTTAGCGGCCCACCGGGTATGGGAAGACCTTGGCGGCCCAAAAGGAAACTTAGACACTACCACTATGATAAATCCGGAAGGATAACTCAGCGATGGGAGAATGTGCGAGAGTGACGCACCTAGAACAATGATAACTGAGCTGGAAACGGCAGTCGACGCAGCTGACACTGCTCGTAAATGTAATAATGATATTAGTGAACCGGTGGGGGAGAAGGAAGCAGCCGCTGTTAAAGCAACAACGGTTACGCAAGTTTCAATAGAGTATGAGTCGCCAGCGGAAGTAAGAGAGCCGATCTCGAATAAAGTTTCCGTTATCGAGCAGGGAAATGCGGAACGCAAGGAGGTGTGGTTAGGTCAGTTCGGTCGGGTGTATGATGAACTGAAAAGTTATAGAGGATTGCATGGGAGGTGTGCTACTGGGGAGAACGGACAGAAATTGACGCTTCTCAGCCCGCAAAAAATTAGCGTTTTTGTAACGGAAAGCTCTGTACCTGAACGGCAGGCGTGTCCAATTGAAGTTTGTGAAGCAGCCAACCCCAGCGACGCTAGTCCTACTGAAAACCGAAGCGGATGTTACGAGGAGGGGAAAGATGAATTTGGCGATAATGACCAGGTACAACTAATTGAAAGCCACGTAGATTACAATAAATGGTTCAAATGGCTCTGAGCACTATGGGACTCAACTTCTGAGGTCATCAGTCCCCTAGAACTTAGAACTACTTAAACCTAACTAACCTAAGGACATCACACACATCCATGCCCGAGGCAGGATTCGAACCTGCGACCGTAGCGGTCTCGCAGTTCCAGACTGTAGCGCCTAGAACCGCACGGCCACTCCGGCCGGCTAGATTACAATATTTACGAGATCAAACCTGACGTTATACAGTCAGACGAGAGTGATAAGAGTTGCGTGAGCTCGGAAGATGAGATGGAAGAGAAAACAGAGCACATTTCTCCAAAAATCTTGCAAAATGACAGCCATCTTTCCAAAGAATACTTGCCTGACCTGACAATTAGCGAACTATTGGTTAAACAAAGTTCATTAATCGATGAAATTGATAGTAAGATTACGGTGTTGAGGCCGAAACAAGTTCAACTACCGCAAGACAGACAAATAGAGATCAAAATCGTTCAAACACAAAGAATTAGAAAACCGCCGGATAAACCGCTGTTGGCATCGGAAACAGACGGATTTTTCTGGGACGACCTGGATCTAGATGAGGATTTGTTATGGGGAGACCAAACCATTGATAATGACAGGTTTCGACATATTGTAGTGCCTGTTAATATGCACGGCCTACAAATGCCAATTTTAATTGATACTGGGGCAGAGCTAAGTGTTATGTCGGGAAAAACTTTTGAATTACTGAAAGATAAACCAGAAGTAGTAGTAATGCCAGTAATGGGAGTCAAAATAATCGGTGCTACCGGAAGGAATAGCAAACCGATAACAAGCCACGTATTTGTATGTTCTGAGATTCAAGGAGAACCATTTGAACAAGAATTTGTCATTGTGCCAGATTTGTGCACCGGTATTATTGTGGGTTTAGATTGGTTGATAAAATAGTTCGCAATACTTAACTGCAGTAATAAGACCATGAAGTTCATTTCCTAAGACAAGTCTGAAGTAATGAACAGTCTTACTTCAGTGCTGTGCATACGACGAAACTTTGAGCCGACGACGAATCTGTGTTGCTGGAACAGCTGCTGTTGTTGAAGACGGTAGCATCTCGTGGAGCACGGCTAATTACAGGAACAAGTAATCATAATTAAGACAGTCTCTTCCGCCCGTCCACTGTCGTTACTCCTGCTACTAGGAATCTGGTCTATGGGCGTACATCACGCCGCCAACATGGTACTCTCTACTGCGAGAGCAATAACACCACACTTCTGCACACTACAAGCGCTGGAACCATTATTACTCTCTCCGCGCGCTCCGCGCAACAACTTCCTACCCAAAGATTTTACAACGCACAAGCACTGATGTTTTCGTTGCTAGTCGATGCAAATAATTGTTCCTTTGGCTTTTTCCCAGACCTTATAAGTTTCACAGTACGACACAGATAAATACAATGAAATGTCAACATACTTCTACCTAAATTTACACACACAGTGAAGCAATGTCCTTCCTTATTAAAAGAAAGCATTTAAATTAGAAATATTTACATACAATTCAGAAAAAAAGTTGTATATTGGTAGCAGGTGCCATGCATCCTGCATTTTCGGTGTTACACGTGCTCCACATTTCATGACTTTTTTGGCCAGAGGGAAAAAAAATTCAGGGAATGTCCTAAAATTAAAACAAACGGAAATGCAGATGCATGCAGTTAAACAATTTTGTGTGCATAAAATCCGTTAATTATCAATTCAAATAATTATTGCAGTTGTGTAGGGGGAACATTATTTACACGACAACCCCGTGTCATTATTAATCAAAACATTATAGTATGACAACACATCTTATAAACAAACACTTCCTTCAAGAAATCAGTAAGTTTAAAATTACTAAAAATATTATGAAAAGTGTACCCAGTATTGGCATAGAAAAATTCAAGCATCATTCAAAGGTACACAAAAAATAGTAAAAAAATTCAGAAATAGGATAAGAAATAGTAATTACAAAAATTCATTACATAAGTTTGTATAATGAACATGATTTTTTTTTCAAGTGTCCTCTCCCATTGCGCGAGTGAGTGGTGTTTTAAATAACGTCAATACCCAACATAAACATGTACATTAAAACTATTAACAGCTGGCGCTGAAAGAAAAACAATTCGCGTTGCACACGCACATTGACAAAGAACGCCGGAGCGCTACAAGAGCCGGCAACGACTCAGTTCAAGCGGAGGATTGTTGCGTGCGCTATAGCGGCACGCTAGATCTGCGTTTGTGTATGCAGTGGCATTCCAGAACGTCCATCTGCCTCAAATTGTTGTTACTCACTCCCGCGTAATCCTAAGGAGTCCTCTATTTAATTCCATCACCTTGGATAATTCAACACTGTCCGTTATTACACACGTGTACACAGACCTGAAACTTCCATTTCGTCTAAGTGCATCGGTAATAACTCACATAATACAGATTACAATAAAATTTTATCATAATACATACATATACAAAGTTCACAAGTTTCACTAATACTAGAATAGCACGTAATGGCTTGGTTTCTCTTTTCTCATTTCGGACTAATTACTCAGTCCTTGATTGGTAGAATTTTAAATCGATAATATTACGTACACCTAACAGCATGCCTGATTTAGGAAAAGCTAAACAGTAAGCGTTAGTATGAGGTACACTGATAATCTCAAATGGTCCACTGTAAATGAATTTAAATTTCGAAATTTCATGGTCGATCTCGGTTGACTTGTTGTGTGCTGTAACAAGAACAAGATCGCCAATAGCAAATTTGGTAAATCGCATTTTAGCGTCATGGCGCCGTATTCGCGCTTCAGCTTTCTTTTTCACCATTTCTCGTATGTGTTCTTTCTTTACTTCAAGGTTAATATCAACTCTCGGAGGGTAATCAATCATTTCTTCCACTAAACTTTTAGACTTATGGTCTAATAGTATTTCTTCCGGAGTGTAGCCCGTGAATTCATGCGCCAAGGCGTTGATTTTTTCGTGGAATTCACCGACGTAATTGCCCCACGATCTGTGATTGTGGTGACAATACGTTCGGCAAAGCCGACCTAATTCAGACATGTACCGTTCCACGGGTTTCCCGCTCGGGCAATTGGCCGAAATGTGTATTACTTCAGTTCCATTACTTTTAATTCCTTCATTCCATAATTTGGAAGTAAATTGCGCTCCGTTATCGGCAAAACCGCTTTTGGTTTGCCGACGTGCACAAAGTAATCTTTAACAAATCTGTTATAAACCGCTCTAGCTGTTGCCTTTCTTATCGGATATAACTTCATGAACCTAGAAAATGTTTCTAGCACCGCTAATATGTCCGTGAAATTCCCCGAAGTCTTGGGCAGCGGACCATAATGGTCGGTACAAACCAAATCCAGCACACCGTTAGGTCTTATGCTCTGCATAGCGCTACGGTTCATGCAATTTGTTACCTTCACCCGCTGGCACTTATCACATGTCTTTATTCTTTCAGCAACTCTTTTATGCATATTATTAAAATTTAAAACTTCCGCTAGCTTCTCAGCCCACTTCTTCGGTCCGCAATGACCATAAGCTAAATGATAGTAGTCAATTATCTGTGTGACGTATTTGGCTGGCCAACATACTCGTCAGTTATTGCTATCCTCACCTTTACGTATGTACAAGATATGGTTATATATTTTGTAATACTTTCTCAGTTTCTCCCCTTCTCTACTCTTTTCGTCATACTTGTTCTTACAAATTATTAGACGGTCGTCCCCGATTTGATGACTACGCATGTTTCTACAGATGCTGTCTACTCTTTTTCGAGCTCCTACATCTTGAAAGCAGTACATTTTCAGTACGCCATCAGACGTGTCTCCATAAGTCTATGATCGGTTTCAGGCAAACGTGACAGCGCGTCCGCTATACAGTTGTCTGATCCTCTCACGTAACAAATGTCATAATAAAACTGCTGCAAGAATAGAACCACCGTGTCAATCTTTCATGCAGTAGACGACAATCCTTTAGACAAGTGAGCGCCTTGTGATCCATGTGAATTATCACCTTTCGGTCCCACAAATAAGGTTTAAATTTTCTGAAAGCACTTACGATAGCGAGACATTCTTTCTCTAAAATCGTATAGTTTCGCTCACACTTCATCAACGTTCGGTTTGCGAACGCGACTGTTCTGGGTTCTTTATTTTCTCCTTCTCCTACCTCTTGAAACAATTCTACTCCTAAGCCATAACTAGATGAGTCCGTTCCCATACGAAATGACAACGCAAGATCAGGATGTACAATATATTATTCTGTAGGAATTCATTTTTCAGTCTTTCAAATTCGGCCTGACACTCGTCAGTCCACACAAATGGCGTATTTTTTCGTAACACGTTGTTCAGGTTTGGATCGTAGAACGCATGCCCCTGCACAAACTTGCGATGGAATCCTGAGAGCCCTAGGAAACTCTTTAACTGTTTCCTAGTCTTCGGAGGACAGTTGTTTATTGCCTCCACTTTCTGTGGATCTTAAGTGATATCCTCTGTCGTGACAATGTGACCAAGAAAATTCAGTTATTTCTGCACAAACTCGCACTTCTTCAGTTTTAGCGTCATTCCTTCTTTGCGTAACGCACTGAAAACTTCATCTAGCAATTCGCAATGTTCTCGCCACGACGAATTCGCCAGCAGCAGTGCCTATAACATTATCCAGGGCCCTGATGAAGACAGAAACAGATATTTTCAGGCGGAATGGCACTACCTTGTACTTGTAACACCTTCCTGCATTTAAAAACGCCGTATATTTCCTACACTGTTCTTCTAAGGCTATTTGCCAGTACCCAATGTGAAGTCCAGGCTAGTCATATTATAACTGTAAATTGTGAAATTTTTTCAGTATCTCTTCCATACTTTCTGGTCTGCGACTCTCACGTTGAACGACCTTGTTCAATGTGCATGCGTCTATCACAATCCTGACACTGCCATCTCCCTTTCCTACTATTTTTAAGGGATTGTTACAGGGGCTGGTACTCTTCTCTATAACATTCCATTCTAACATTCGATATATATATATATATATACATATTGTTGGACAGCCTCCTTCTTGGATAGTGGTACCGCATATGGTCTTACAAAGAATGGTTCATGAGGTATTACATTCAACTTGCACTGATACCCAGTAACAAGCCTCGGTTTATTTGAAAACACGTTCCTGTTTCTCATTATTACGTCATATAGGACTCGTTTTTGTTCAGGCAGCGCGTTTGGCAATCTGTCTACAATGCTCTCTAATTCGCCTTGTAGGCGCTCAGTCCGGAACCGCGCGACTGCTACGGTCGCAGGTTCGAATCCTGCCTCGGGTATGGATGTGTGTGATGTCCTTAGGTTAGTTAGGTTTAGGTAGTTCTAAGTTCTAGGGGACTGTTGACCACAGATGTTAAGTCCCATAGTGCTCAGAGCCATTTGAACCATTTGAACCAATTCGCCTTGCAAACAATTGTTCGTATTGCAGATACGGTAGTATTCCATTTTTCTGCCTAAACCAATCTCATTTGGACAAGTAACAAGGTGAATAGGTTTGTATTCACTACTCACATCCTCACTCGTTTCATAAAAACTTTAGTATTCTCGGCTAACACAGCAGCACAACTGAATGTGATCAGTGAAATTCAGGGTGATTGTGTCCTCATTGTCCTCAGACGTTGTTACCAAGCAGGGTCCTTGCTCCTTTTTTTCCTTATATGGTAACCAAGTGTCGCAAGAAACTAATTGAATAGTTACAGCCAGTTTATTAATGAATTATTTCACTTTTAAGAATTTTAGACTCAGTCTAATTTCAATTAACTGTTGTACAACAGATGCTTCATTATATGAGGAAAGTAAAGCAATTTCATTTTTCAAGTTTGAGAATGAATCATTGGAAAAAATCCAAATCTATCGAAATGCACATATTAAGAGCACGGAAGTTTTATTGGTTTACATATAGCTTGGAGCACATGGATGTTTGGTTTGGTACTTATTCTATTATTTCTTTCTGTTCAAGTAAGTAAAAAAGACTCAGTCTTTCAGACAATAATTTGAAATCCAATTTGCAAGATAAGTAACTGCAAAGTAAAAGTGTTTGCTTTTTTTCTAAATTTCTTTGATGACGTTACGTTGAAGTCACTAAAAGTCATTGTTCACGTAACGAAGTACAGTACTAACAAACAGTTTAACTGCATATTTTGAAATCATTACTCAATTTCTTTTTAATTTATTGACAAACATAACGTGAGAGTGGCTTCTCAGTTTTCTTTATTATTACATACTCACTTAAAATTAGTGTCAGAAAATGTGACAACTTTCAGTTACCACGTCATTGTTTAGTAATACATGTTTTCTTCCCCATCATCTTGTACAGGATTTTGGATGTAAATTATCCTAGTGGGCTGGCGACTGTTAATTACTTCCTTTTCGTTCATTAGTGTAACAATTGGATTCACGATCAGTGGTACCCCTTTTCTGTCCAGTGTTGTTCGAGAGTGAATGCACAATATAACTTTCATTTTTCCAAATTATAAACTTGTTCAGTTTAATTACTTTTTATTTTCAGTTGACTTTTCCATCAGAGGGGTCTGTTGTACGCTTTCCTCCCACTTGTCTGTATTATTTCTTCAGGAAAGATAGCCTTATCCAATTAGTAAAAATCTATTAGGCGTACATGCGATTCACGGTCATATTTTATATCGCAAGCAGGACAGGCCTATTAGTAAGGGTGAGGTTACATGTTATTACCCATGAAACAAAATTAAGTTTTCCAAATCATGTCTCTGCTGTCTTCCATTACCCAAATCAACAACCCATGCTCTATTGTCTGGCACATTCTGTTCATTACTCTAATCATTGACCCATGCCCTCCTCTGGTTTCTACTTCCACTGTTAAACGTTTCCCCGTTCCCTGTCCAGTATTCGTCCTTATTCCTATTCATATGTTGTTCTAGTAGATTGTTTCCTCAATTTCTGTCACTCATACGATCTTGAAAATTTCTCTGATTTCTACTCTGTCTGTTGTGCCCGAAGTTTGGCTCACAACACGAGGCCTGCTATATCATATCAATAAAATCTAAACACTTACTAACAGAATCAACAGGACAATGTAATAATTCTCGCTGTAAATTTTCAGGTAACCTCATTGTCAAAGTGGGAATTTCTGTTAGTGCCACCAATGGTCTATCTACATGTAGTAGTTTCATCAATCCTGATAAAATTCCTTCGTACTCTGTTTACCTCCTTTCTGAACTGGCGCATTCAGAAAGTCATTACGTAGTTTAAATTGCTTGGCCTGCCTCCAACTTCCGCTTAAAATGAATTGTTGAAATACATCATAAGTAATAAATTTATGGTCATCCTCATTTTCCGAAGTTTGATCAGAACCTTCCAGTAATCTCTTAGTAGCTTAATTTTACTTTCATCAGCCATCAAATGAAGAAAATTGTCTTTGCTTCACGCAAGGAAATCCACTGGATGACTCTTTCCCCCACCGGAAAATACTTTTCCAATGGGTGCCTGCATCACTAGCAGTACCACATATCCAAAAGAACTGTACCAATCCAAATTATTAATTGTACTGATAACCTTTTGAATTTCATTATTAATGTCTAAGTATCGTACCGTGCCTGCCAATTCACCCCGTGATAAACGTTTCGTTTCATGACTGCCTGCCACTACCGTTTCATTCAGCTCAGTCAGAGTGTGCGTCGTATCTTCCTCCATCTTGCTACACTTAGCCGGCCGGTTTGGCCGTGCGGTCTAGGAGCTTCAGTCTGGAACCGCGTGACCGCTCCGCTCGCAGGTTCGAATCCTGCCTCGGGCACGGATGTGTGTGACGTCCTTAGGTTAGTTAGGTTTAAGTAGTTCTAAGTTCTAGGGGACTGATGACCACAGATGTTACGTCCCATAGTGCTCAGAGCCATTTGAACCATTTTTGCTACACTTACGCCTGCCTGAATCCATTTGGTCCCTCAACTGACCCTCCCCTGTCCCAATCTTCGTAAGCAGATTTCGCTCTAACTCCCCAAATTTTTCAGTTGACTTTTTACGCTACCCGTACTATAATTTAATTTCCCGATTGGCATGCCTACATCACTCTTTTGTTTTATCATTCGTATTAGATCAGTCATAGTGACTTTGCCTATTTCTAATTTCCTCTGTGAAAATTCAAGACTCAGTCCCAGTCAACGCCGGCAAATCGTCAACACCGTTCCTCACAAGCGACTTCTAACCAAACTGCGTGGCTACGGAGTATCGCCTCAGTTGTGCGACTGGATTCGTGATTTCCTGTCAGAAAGGTCACAGTTCGAGGTAATAGACGGAAAGTCATCCAGTTAAACAGAAGTAATATCCGGCGTTCCCCAAGGAAGTGTTATAGGCCCTCTATTGTTCCTGATCTATATTAACGACATAGGAGACAATCTGAGTATCCGTCTTGGATTGTTTGCAGATGATGCTGTCATTTACCGTCTTGTAAAGTCACCAGATGATCAAAATGACTTGCAAAATGATTTAGATAAGATATCTGTATGGTGCGAAAAGTGGTAATTGACACTAAATAAGAAAATGTGTGAAGTTATTCACATGAGTAGTAAAAGAAATCAGCTAAATTTCGATTACGCGAAAAGTCTCACAAATCTGGAGGCTGTAAATTCAACTAAATAATTAGGGATTACAATTACAAATAACCTACATTGGAACAATCACATAGATAATGTTATAGGTTGAGCAAACCAAAGACTGCGATTCATTGCCAGAACACTTAAAAGGTGCAACAGATCTGCTAAAGAGACTGCTTACACTACACTTGTCCGCCCTATTCTGGAGTATTGCTGCGTGGTGTGGGATCCGTATCAGATGGGACTGACGGGTGATAATGAAAATGTTCAAAGGAGGGTAGCTCGTTTTGTATTATCACGAAGTAGGGGAGATAGTGCCGCAGACATGATACTTGAATTGGAGTGGCAATCATTAAAACAAAGGCGTTTTTCGTTGCAACGGGATCTTCTCATGAAATTTCAGTCACCAGTTTTCTCCTCCGATTGCGAAAACATTCTGTTGGCACCCACCTACATAGGGAGAAATGAATATCACAATAAAATAAGAGAAATCAGGGCTCACTCAGAAAAATTTAAGTGCTCGTTTTTCCCGCGTGCCGTTCGAGAGTGGAACGGTAGAGAGACAGCATGAAGGTCGTTCATTGACCCCTCTGCAAGGCACTTTATTGTGAGTAGCAGAGTAATCACGTTGATGTAGATGTAGATCTAACTTCACCACACCTTTTTGGACTCACAGGCTCACTCCCACTACCAGTAGATCCGCAATCGCTCGGTGATTTTTTAATCTCGTGATCTGTAGCTTTATTGGCAAGAAAGGTAAAAATTACAAAAATCCATTCGCCTGCCGCAATACTTATCTTTTTTGTACGGCGACACTGCTATAGACCCCAGTCTTGTAAGCTTCGGTGAAATGTGCCGCCGTGTTGGACGGCTATGGCTGCAAACTGTTTGCCCGACGGACGCTCTTGGACGGGCGACCACGTAGTACACTCAGCGATGTTAGCGGTTACTGCGGCTGCAGTCCCCGTTCGGCCGCATGCTCGGCGCTTGCACTCCCTTAGTTCGCCGCGCGCTGCCGCTGACCGCCCCGAAAATATTTTCTCGTTCGTTTTTCAAGGTTTCACACGCAAACCTGCCTGTCTGTCGGATCGGTTATGCCTGAACTCTCCCGGGACCGAGTTTCCATATGCGACGGGAATGCTATATCTTCTTAAAAAATGTGGACATAGAATGTTCTCTGTTTTTATTATAAACGCCCTGTTAACTGAAAAGACAGCAGTTTGTGTTGCTACTGACTCGTAGGACGATATGTTTGACTTCTGAGTACCCACGTATCTATGCACGAATTAAATTAGAGAGTAAGACCAACTACCACAGCCTCCGAAATGCACTGACGCATTTACACACTCTTGCCTAATTATCACTAGTTTCAGATTAAAATTTGATACGGGTGGATATTTCCAAACACCCGATCAGGATGCTAGTAACGAAACTAGATGTTCAACGTTCACTCAATATGAAATAATCCGCAGTCAACAGCTTACTACTGGCCGTAACGTTAAAAGACTCCGCAGTAGTAGACTAAAAAATCACAAGTCCCGTACTCAAACAACAACGGTACGCAAAATACCTTCAAAGTTATCATGGTTCGAATCCTGCCTCGGGCATGGATGTGTGCGATGTCCTTAGGTTAGTTAGGTTTAAGTAGTTCTACGTCTAGGGGACTGATGACCTCAGATGTTAAGTCCCATATTGCATTTCAACCATTTTTTTTTGTTTTACTATATATCAGAACAGTTAGATATTTCGTCAGTTCTTCTGTGCTGCATTGAGATTTACAATGGGGCAAATAGTATTCATATTATTAGTGATTTAGACTTCTCTGCTTCTTTCATCTACAAAAATTTATAATAAAATAAAAGAACATATAAAAATCGTTCCCTAATCGACCGATGACCTCGCTGTCTGAACCCTTCCCACGAATCAACCAACCAATAAAAATCGTGTTATCCATTCTTGAGATATCAATTTCTTTCTATATACTTTATATTCATCATCAAACTGTAATATCTTTCGAAGTACAGCACATATTACAGGCTCGTGAATATCAATAAAATAGTTGCAATTTTCCCTTTAATATGTCACTATTGGTGTGTCGCTTGTTTGGCTTAGCTTTTATTGACTATTGAAGAAATTTTATTCTACATTCTATCTGTATAACCCAGCTTCCTCGAACAGCCAGAGCCGTGGGTTTTCCCAGACCAACACGTGTTACGAGCGTCTGGGAGCTGAGCCATGAGTATTTATCATATTACGCATATTCCGCACCGCGTCTAGGTACTCCGACCCTCCGCCTTCGAACCCTCTTCGACTTTGTAAACTGATCGCTCAAGCGAGATGGGAGGACTCAATGTAAACAGATGAAGCAGGCAGAGCCGCGTCTGCTTAGAAACAGCCTCTAACGTTCCGTGAAGGGCCGTACCGTCTCATGTTTCTGACACCAGCATCAGCATTCCAGGAACTGATGACATCGGCGTCAGCTTTTCCCGGAATCGTTGACGCCAGCACCCACCCCTTGCACGTCGCCACTTCCCCACCCCCACTCTTCACACTTTCTTCCTGTGGCCTGTATGCGTTTTTCGAAAAGGTGGACGGACACACAGGTGTCCCCGAGAAATACTAGTGACTCAGGAGTCTGCCTAAACTATCTGATCTGTTGTCATTATACGATGCCGTAACACATTCAGAGCAACTACCTTCCGCAGCTTAAAGAGTCCCTAATCCAATGGTGGCAGAACTGCTGCACTAGGAGGCGTTCCACGAGGCACAGCAACAGCCTTCTACATCGAGTTTGGACTGCCAAGCAATGAAGAGGAACATGTATGACAATGAGTGGGTATTACTGTAGTTGTCGGTTGTAACTTGATGACAAATGTATAAAGTGAATGAACTATGTTCCACATTTATTTTTTTTTAATTTTTCAACCCTGTCAACCAGTAACAGCACACACACACACACACACACACACACACACACACACACACACACACACACATACACACACACACACACACACACACACACACATATACACACACACACTAGCCCTAAATGCAATGTATACATCTGCGTAACGCCAGCCTTACGTTGGCGTAAGATATTACACTGCCGTACTTATACTAGCATAACATTTTATTTCATGACGGCATATAAACCGTTCTCACGCCAAACATAAACTGAACATACGTCGTATATACGCTGCAGTGATGCACTTTGACAGTATGAAATAATGATGTCGTAGCATAATGTGCAAAATGTTAATGGAGTGCCTCCAAACCTGTAAAGTGGTAATAAATTGGTACGATACAACAAAATGCAGATGTAGCAGCCAAAAAAAAAATTGAACACTTTTATGCATATGTGTGTCTGTCGGACTATTATGTAAATGCAAAATAAGGTGCGTATACTGCTCGACTGCTGTTAGGCAAATTGCTCCCCGTTCTAGGTACGTGCTCTGTGGTGAGAGGACGAGGGTGTGGGTATCGAGATCGAAACCACAGCTACGAGGAAACACGTCTTGCACTGCCCTCTGTGCGTACCTACATTAAATATTCTACTTCTACATCCACATCTATATTCCGCAAACCATTGCACGGAAGAGGCCATGTCGCACTGTACCTTTTATTACGGTTTTCATCTGTTCTATTCACGTATGAAGCGTGGGAACAATTGTTGTTTAAACCGCTCCGCTTGTGCTGTAATTAATCTAATCCTGTCCTCGAGACCCCTGCAGGGACGATAAATAGCGCGTTGTAGTATGTTCCTAAAGCCAACATTTAAAGCTAGTTCCTGAAGCTTTACAAATTGGTTTTCTCGGGCTAGTTTACTTCTATCTTCAGTAGTCTGCCAGTTCAGTTTCTTCACCATCTCTGAAACACTCTAACATATCTAATACAAACCAGTGACCACCCTTGCTGCCGTCTCTATATACATTCAATATCCTCTGTTAGTCCTATTCAGCACAGGTCCGAAGTACTTGAGCTGTATTTTGGGACAGTTCACACCAGGGATTTGTAATCAATTTCCTTGTAGACTGATTGCATTTCTCCAGGATCTATCTACTATAAACTGAAGTCTGCTATCAACTTCATACATGAATGCCAATGTGATCATACCATTTCCCTTTTCCACCAAGAGTTACACCAGGTATTTGTATGAATTGACAGATTCCAAGTGTGACTCACTGGTAGTATAGACACACGAGACTACATTTTTCCGTTTTATGAAGTGCAAGATTGTAGACTTCAGAATATTTAATGCAAGTAGTCAATGTTTGCACCACTTTGGAATAGGACTGAATATTTATGCAGTTGCTTTCAGATAGCCCTTAGTTATAGATAACTGCATCACCTTCAAAAAGTTTGAGGTTACTATTAATATTGTACATGAGGTCATTTAATACATAACATGAACAGCAAAGGTTCAAGACACTTCCTTGGTGTACACACAAAGCTACTTCTGCGTCTGTCAGTGACTCTTGATGCGTCCTCCCTACCAAAAAAATCTTCAGTCCAGTCACAAATTTCACTTGATACCATATATGAAACACTTTTGATAATAAGCGTAGCTGTAGTACAGAGTCAAATATTTGACAGAACTTGCATTTCTGCAAGTCTCAGCCTATCGCTAAACACTTGCATTTCTAGCTAGTCGGTGACTGCTGAAGGTATTGACTGTTACAGGGATTGTCGAGATGGTGAAATATGAAATTAAGTACGTAGGAATGGCAGCACTGCTGGAATAACCTTGTCATAAAATAAAAATGTTTCTCTTGCTTTAGTATAGCACTTCGGTGTCGTATTGAAATCAGTGTAGTTTATTAAAGCCACCGGCAAACTGAACTTAGTAATAATAATAATAATAATAATCATGATCGGCTTGCACACAAGTAGACAAACGGAGGAGTGTGGTTAAACAATACACAACAGCCTACTCTGTATGTTAGTTGTTGGCCGACACCACATGTTGAAAACACCTTATGTTGGCGTTTAAGAAAACACTATTTGTACCACAGGGTCAAATACATGCGTACCTGAGCTTTGTTCACTCTTGTGTTTGTAATTTGACATATCAGTTTATTACATATTCTTACTTAACAGTTGGAGATCACCCACGTTAAACAGTCAGTCCCTGCTGTATTACGATTATTAACAATCACACTGCGTTTGTGAGACGGTGCCTTCCTTGTTCGAATTATACCACACCTATCAAGCGTACCCAGCAGTAAGAATATGCTGGAATAAACAAAAATGCAAACATAAAGAATCGGTGGAATTAGCTGCCTGACGTTATGATAACATGGTTAGGGGCACTGCTTCTACTATAAAGTAAGAAACTTTTACTGCTGATGGAAGAGTAGAGGAGCTGTCTGTAAGCACGTCCACCACACGACTTTTACATCCTCGCACAGTAAATCTATAACTACAGCACAAATTTTTCTACAGCGTCATGTGACAGCCGCACCGAAAATGCAGGACACGCATACCCATAAATTAGCACAGAGACACAACGTACAACGCCAAAATGTGGCCGAGCGGGGTGACACTGTAATTACCACACTAGACTCGCCTTCGGGAGGGCGACGGTTCAAACCCGTGTCCGGCCATCCTGATTTGGGTTTTGCATGATTTCTCTTTGAAAGGGTACAGCCGATTTCCTTCCCCATCCATGAAACAATTTGAGCTTGTGCTCCGTCTGTAATGATCTCGTTGTCGACAGGACGTTAAACCCTAATCTTCCCTCTTCCTTTCGCCAGGATGTCATGCATTTCGCGATATGGTAAGGCCTCCGCTGGTCCCTCAATTTGCCAGTCGTATTACACACACACACACACACACACACAGATGTCACTACCCTTGACAGTCATTGTCAGATGGCACGCGTAGCTTACTCATGTTTCGATGCAGTACTTTCTCATTCCGATTTAGAGATGCGTAAATCAGACCAAATGTAAGTATAAGGATATTTATACTGAGGTAACAAAGGTCATGGGATAGTGATATGCACACATACATAAGGCGGTAGTATCGCGTCCACAAGATATAAACGGGCAGTGCATTGGCGGAACGGTCATTTGTACACAGGTGATTCATGTGCAATGGTTTCCGACGTGATTATGGCCGAACGGTGAAAGTTAACAGATATTACCATTTTATTTTATGCCGGCGTATAAACCGTTCTCACGCCAAACATAAACTGAACATACGTCGTACATACGCTGTAGTGATGCACTTTGACAGTATGAAATAATGACGTCGTAGCATAATCTGCAAAATGTTAATGGAGTGCCACCAAACCTGTAAAGTGGTAATAAATTGGTAGGATACAACAAAATGCAGCTGTAGCAGCAAAAAAAAAAAAAAAAAAAAAAAAAACAAATTTAGACTTTTATGTATATGTCTGTCTGTCGGTCTATTATGTAAATGCAAAAAAAGGTGTGTCTTCATCAAATTGCTCCCCGTTCTAGGTTCAAATGATTCAAATGGCTCTAAGCACTATGGGACTTAACATCTGAGGTCATCAGTCCCCTAGACTTAGAACTACGTAAACCTAACTAACCTAAGGACATCACACACATCCAGGCCCGAGGCAGGATTCGAACCTGAGACCGTAGCAGCAGCGTGGTTCCGGACTGAAGCGTCTAGAAGCGCTCGGCCACAGCGGCCGGCGCAGATTTTGCACGCGGAATGGTAGTTGGAGCTAGGTACATGGGACATTCTGTTTCAGAAATCGTGAGGGAATTCAACGTTCTGAAATCTACAGTAGCAAGAGAGTGCCGAGAATACCAGATTTCAGGCATTACTTCTCATGACGGACAACTCAGTGCCCTATGACCTTCACTTAACAACGGAAAGCAGCGGCGTTTGCGTAGAGTTGTCACTGCTAACATACTGCGTGGAATAACCGCAGAAATACACGAGGGACGTACGGCGAAAGTATCCGTTATGACAGTGCGGCGATACTTGGCGTTATTGAGATATGGCAACAGATGACCGACGCGAGTGTCTTTGCTAATAGCGTGTAATCGGCTTCAACTCTTCGGGGCTCGTGACCATATCGGTTGGACCTTAGACGAATGAAAATCCGAGTCCTGGTCAAATGAGACACGATTTCAATTGGCAAGAGCTGATAGTAGTGTTCACGTGTGGTGCAGACCCCACGAAGCCATAGACCCAAGTTGACAACAAGTCACTGTGCAAGTTGGTAGTGACCTCTTAATGGTGTGGTCTGTATTCACAGCGCATGGACTGGTACCTCTGGTTCAAATAAACCAGTCATTGACTGAAAATGGTTATTAGCTACGATTCATGAACTTCATGTTCCCAAATAATGAAGGAATTTTTGTGGATGATAATACGTCATGTCACTGGTTCACAATTGTTTGACGAACATTCTGGACAGTTCTAATGAATGAATTGTCCATCCACATCACCCAGCATGAATCCCATCGAACATTTATGGGACAGAATCGAGAGGTCAGTTCGCGCACAAGATATTACACCGGCAACACTTTGGCAATTATGGACTGCTTTATAGGCAGCATGGCACAGTATTTCTGCAGTGGAATTTCCAGTGACTTGCTGAGTCCATGCCACGTCTAGCTGCTACACTGCGCCGAGCAAAAAGAGGTCCGACACTATATTAGAATGTATCCCATGACTTTTCTCACACTGTATGGGAGAGCTAAATCTATTACTCCAATCGATATAGCTTTCAATATGCATACATACTTCAAAATAGTAGTTCGTAGTATGCTTCTGTGATGGTGCTGCATCACAGTCCACGTAAATCCCGAAAAATCTGCGACATGTGTGCGAAATAAGCTGGCATTTCAGTCTTATTGTGCATGTAAACACTCGATTGCTTTACTATTCCCACGGTAAAAATATGCTTCCAACATATTTTTTCGTGATGATTACACCTCACGTCTCTTAATCCTTTCTGGTAAGTATCGCAAGCGTAAGAACAAATCCCGTATTTTTCAAACATAACAAACCACAAAAATTCTAATCGTCCCATACAGGTGGTAAGAAATTACTGATTGGATCGAACAATATGGGTAACCATCTGTATTTTTATGAATGCATATTAACATTATAGTGCCGTGGTAGAACTGTATTGGAGCACTAAATTAACACATGGAGAAGTAGCGGTATGGCCACGTGACCGGCTTATAAGTTCCTAATAGGTAATGCATTAAGTCTGCACAACACACTGACTGCTTTTTTATCTGGATATTTGCCATCAGAATAGCCATGTCTCTAGATATGTACAACTTTTCTTAGCATTTATCTTACTATATTTTCTCCTAATACTTAACGCTAGCAAATAAAACCATAGTAAACAAAAGTAACCATACGTCTGAGTACCGGACGGAAATGTCGAAATAAAGAGCGATTACTGCTTTACACGATAAAATCTTAAATGTCTATATTATTAGTTATTTAATGAGGAAATCGAGGAATTGCTGTGTCACATATTGCAGCAAGTGGTTGACTATTTTGTGTGTAAAGCTTGTATTTATAACTACAGTATTTACTCTACACATAAGGTGGCAATGAAACAACAGTGTCTCAAGAGTTTAAAACTGATAAATTAACAGATTTAAACAGTGATTCAGAAGCACTACACAGTAGTCTGTTGTCACGTAATTGGGAGCGTCTCCGCATATAGTAAAAATGTCACTCTGTGTATGGAAGTTAATAATGTTCTGCAGTTAGTCTACTGTATTAGTAAGTTCCTACGGAAGGAACGTGTTACGTACACGAAGAAGAAAACTGCAAATGTAAGACATCAGAGTCAAGAAACGAAAACTAGAGTATATGTCATAGACAGCTGCCTTAAAGGGACGAAAAGTGACTTCATGGTCACGTGATCAGCTTATAAGCCCTTGATACGTGATAAGTGAGGTCTGCTTAACTCATGGACTTCGTATGTTACCTGTATCTTCGCCAGCAAGACATCAAGTCTCTAGAGATGTATAGCTATTCTCTACAGACGTCTCACTGGATTTTGTCCATATTCTTAGAGCTAGCAAAGAAACCGTTGGGAAAGTGGTGCTGTTGCTAGCCTTAGCAACCGCAGATACTGAAAATGTTTCCTAAGCTCTACGACGTAGCGTTAAACAGCAGCCTGCTGCCAATTTCCAGCCGGGAGTTCCTCTGCATATAGTAAAACGCCAATCTCTGTTTAGGTTTATAACACTCCTGTCTGCTACTATTGTACCATAACCTCAATGCTAGAAACAGGTTGTGACATAGAACTATTTTGTAAAAGCAACTATGGCACAAAGCAACAGAGCAGTGTTATCCTCTGAGAGGAATTTTGTTAAGTTGACCGTGTTGTTCCTAACGGAGGTAGCTTATCGGAAATGAAAGTCAGAATTACGTAAATATTGGAATAGTGACAAACAAAATTTTGCCTAGCTATACTGTTCCTAGAATAAGGGAAACGGTCGCCAGCCTAATTAGGCAAGAGAAAGATTAACGTTCTCGTTTATGAAAGTAGGTATAAGAAACTATAATGGACAAACACAACAAACACAACCTAGATTTAGCCACACGCGAGTGCAATGAACTCTGACACACATATGTTTTAAGATTGAAGCTAACAGTTAGAGCAGCAGAACTACACTCCTGGAAATTGAAATAAGAACACCGTGAATTCATTGTCCCAGGAAGGGGAAACTTTATTGACACATTCCTAGGGTCAGATACATCACATGATCACACTGACAGAACCACAGGCACATAGACACAGGCAACAGAGCATGCACAATGTCGGCACTAGTACAGTGTATATCCACCTTTCGCAGCAATGCAGGCTGCTATTCTCCCATGGAGACGATCGTAGAGATGCTGGATGTAGTCCTGTGGAACGGCTTGCCATGTCATTTCCACCTGGCGCCTCAGTTGGACCAGCGTTTGTGCTGGACGTCCAGACCGCGTGAGACGACGCTTCATCCAGTCCCAAACATGCTCAATGGGGGACAGATCCGGAGATCTTGCTGGCCAGGATAGTTGACTTACACCTTCTAGAGCACGTTGGGTGGCACGGGATACATGCGGACGTGCATTGTCCTGTTGGAACAGCAAGTTCCCTTGCCGGTCTAGGAAAGGTAGAACGATGGGTTCGATGACGGTTTGGATGTACCGTGCACTATTCAGTGTCCCCTCGACGATCACCAGTGGTGTACGGCCAGTGTAGGAGATCGCTCCCCACACCATGATGCCGGGTGTTGGCCCTGTGTGCCTCGGTCGTATGCAGTCCTGATTGTGGCGCTCACCTGCACGGCGCCAAACACGCATACGACCATCATTGGCACCAAGGCAGAAGCGACTCTCATCGCTGAAGACGACACGTCTCCATTCGTCCCTCCATTGACGCCTGTCGCGACACCACTGGAGGCGGGCTGCACGATGTTGGGGCGTGAGCGGAAGACGGCCTAACGGTGTGCGGGACCGTAGCCCAGCTTCATGGAGACGGTTGCGAATGGTCCTCGCCGATACCCCAGGAGCAACAGTGTCCCTAATTTGCTGGGAAGTGGCGGTGCGGTCCCCTACGGCACTGCGTAGGATCCTACGGTCTTGGCGTGCATCCGTGCGTCGCTGCGGTCCGGTCCCAGGTCGACGGGCACGTGCACCTTCCGCCGACCACTGGCGACAACATCGATGTACTGTGGAGACCTCACGCCCCACGTGTTGAGCAATTCGGCGGTACGTCCACCCGGCCTCCCGCATGCCCACTATACGCTCTCGCTCAAAGTCCGTCAACTGCACATACGGTTCACGTCCGCGCTGTCGCGGCATGCTACCAGTGTTAAAGACTGCGATGGAGCTCCGTATGCCACGGCAAACTGGCTGACACTGACGGCGGCGGTGCACAAATGCTGCGCAGCTAGCGCCATTCGACGGCCAACACCGCGGTTCCTGGTGTGTCCGCTGTGCCGTGTGTGTGATCATTGCTTGTACAGCCCTCTCGCAGTGTCCGGAGCAAGTATGGTGGCTCTGACACACCGGTGTCAATGTGTTCTTTTTTCCATTTCCAGGAGTGTATTTGCAAAATTATAAGAGATACCAAAACACCCTATTACTTTCGGGCTTACATAAAGTGAATGGTCTTTATAACATTACTATTAACATGCACTTCTAATACACAAGATACACAAACACTTAGTAAACTTAAATATATAATGTTCCACAACTGCAGCTTTCTCACTTTTACTACAGCGAAACACAATACTGACCAAATTGCAAGAAACTGACTCACCTTTTAGAATTTATTACAGACAAAAATGTGATCATTTGCCTTATAAGCCTCAGTCTTAAGAACTTTTAATTTTGAAGTTAGCAACAGCACTTTAATAAGCAGTTTTACTAGGAAAATTGTTTTCAGCAAGCATCATTGACTTTAACTCACTCTGTTGCCACATTAACTTTAACTTTCTTTTTAATAAGTTCAAGAGGCATTAATTAGCAAAACTCTAGGCTTTAATTTCTTTTAGTAAGGACACTCGGATATCACTTTAGCTCAAACTGAGAGGAACCTGAGACGTGTTATGATGAGGAGAAAAATCAAGGTAGGTACGTAAATTCAGATATAAATTACCTTATATTTCAGCACATTAGCACGTCCATTAAGCTGATCCTTCACTGTACATCATTATAGTACAGTATTACATTACAGTGATTGCGCAACGTGGTGGCAACTGCATGTTGGTAGGTGGATTCGCAGACAGAATTGCTGGACTCTGTCATTTCTTGGTGGCGACGACAGATCCAAATTCCAGAATAGTTTCAGCTATTTATCCATCCATCCGAGGCATTGGAAAGCGGCAGGAAAAGCCTCCCTCGGAACCATCACAATATGCATCGGTTACTTGGCAGTCCCCGACTCGTAGCTCGTCTCCGACTGCTGGCTCGTCCCCGACTGACTATCAGTTCCACCTTTTCCACCTAAGCCAACCACAATTTGCACGCGCTACACAGTTCCGTTCCCGAGGGGAACCACTACACCTTTTACATGCAAACTAACTAAGAACCCTAAGTGAGGATCAGCAGTTTACATAACAGCAACCAAATACCTTAAATAAGACAGAACATTTTCACATATTGACACTTCTACAAAAAATTATTCACACAAAATTACAATCATATACAGTAAGTTTTGTCCCCTCCAAATGGGACAAAGAATTTAAATTACAGATACACTACTTTGCATAGAATCAAATCACGACATCAAAGGTTTGACAAAGAAAAGAGTACACAATTGTATGTTATCGATTCAAACACATTTACAGACGATCAACAATGTAACATTAAATAAAGCAAAAAAAAAATCCATACAGCATAAGAGCTGTGGTGTTACAGGTTCTCCAGTTTGTCTACTGGAGTAATAAATCTCCAACCACGGTTAAAGCGTTATGTGTACTAAAAAAGCCAAACCAATTGACTAGGCACTTTTTCAAGCCCTAGTTTATCAGGACGAACGTTCCATCTGCTGGTTAAATCAAATCTCGTGTGTATACCAACGCATA
Source organism: Schistocerca cancellata (assembly GCF_023864275.1). Classification (NCBI taxonomy): domain Eukaryota; kingdom Metazoa; phylum Arthropoda; class Insecta; order Orthoptera; family Acrididae; genus Schistocerca; species Schistocerca cancellata. The sequence goes on from NC_064629.1 coordinate 759,157,869, forward strand.
TGTCGCTATACAAATGTTACATTAAAGCAGCAGGAAAATCACATTTTTCATCACAGTACCACCAAGCACTGTCATTTCGTAGGTCTTAAGAAAAAAAGAACCAATGGATTAAATGCACACTGCCGTTTACCTGTTTATAGTTTAAATTATTTAATGAGTAAATCGAGGCACTGTTATGTCTTTCAGCATGTGGTTCATTTATTTCGTGTGTTAAACTTCGACTTCACTAAGGACACAAAGAAACTGGTACACCTGCCTAATATCGTGTAGGGCCCCCGCGAGTACGCACAAGTGTCGCAAACGACTAATGTCTGAAGTAGTGCTGGAGGGAACTGACACCATGAACCCTGCAGGGCTGTCAATAAATACGTAAGAGTACGAGAGGGTGGAGATCTATTGTCAACAGCACGTTGCAAAGCATCCCAGATATGCTCAATAATGTTCATGTCTGCGAGTTTGGACCCGTCGGAATAGTGTTCCTGAAGTCACTGTAGCAATTCCGGACGTGTGGGTTGTCGCATTGTGCTGCTGGAATTGCCCAAGACCGTCGGAATGCACAATGGATGTGAATGGATGCTGATTATCAGACAGGATGCTTACGTACGTGTCACGTGTCAGAGTCGTCTCTAGACTTAACAGGGGTCCCATAGCACCCCACCTGCACACGTCCCACACCATCACAGAGCCTCCACCAGCTTGAACAATCCTCTGCTGACATGCAGGGTAGATGGATTCATGAGGTTGTCTCCACACCCGTTCACGTCCATCCTCCCGGTACACTTTGAAACGAGATTCGTCCGTCCACGCAATATGTTTCCAGTCACCAACAGCCCAATGTCAGTGTTGATGGGATCTGGTGAGGCGTAAAGCTTTGTGTCGTGTAGTCATCAAGGATACATGAGTGGGCCTTCGTCTCCGAAAGCCGATATCGGTGATGTTTCCTTGAATGGTTCGCACGCTGACGCTTGTTGATGGTATAGCACTGAAATCTGCAGCAATTTGCGGAAGGGCTGCGCTTCTGTCACTTTGAACGATTCTCTACAGTCGTCGTTGGTCCCGTTATTGCAGTATCTTTTCTCGGCCGCAGCGATACCGGAGATCTGATGTTTTACCGGATTCCTGATATTCACGGTACACTCATGAAATGGTCGTACGGGAAAATCCCCACTTCATGGCTACCTCGGAGATGCTGTGTCCCATCGCTCGTGCTCCGACTGTAACACCACATCAAACTCACTTAAATCTTGATAACCTGCCATTGTATGAGCAGTAACCGATGTAACAACTGCGCCAGACACTTGTTGTCTTATGTACGCGTTGCCGACCGCAGCTCCGTATTCTGCCTGTTTACATATCTGTGTATTTGAATACTGATGCCTAAACAAGTTCCTCTGGCGCTTCAGTGTATAACCCTATTTGCCCTACACATACGAAGGAGAAGAAATTGCAGTGCTGCACTGTGGGTGCACTGAAAATGACGTTAGCACGTACAGGTATCGTCCTCGTCAAATGCAACCATTGTGGTGGAAGAGGCCAAACTCTAAGACTAAGAAAATGGTAGAATTAGCTAACTGATGTTAATACAACACATATCCTCTTCAGCAATTGCTTGGCTACCTTTAACATCATTGGGGACACTGTCTCCACTTTGCTACCGACGAAAGAGTCAATTGTTTTAAAATTAAAAAATGGAGAGATGAGATACTGTGACACCGCGATGTGTGTGTGACGTTATAGCATACTCCATATAATGGTGGTAAATATTAACATAAGATACTGAGACATTACAATACGTGTGAATTCTACAAGAAATTTTACTGCTCTAGGGGAATTGCGTGTGTGACAGAACCTAAAAATGGTAGTTAAAATTAGCATAATTAATGCCTTTTGTGTCTAGCAGCAAATTACTGGAAATTTTCTGTAAGCACTCCACAAACATCAAAAGTGTGTAAAGCATTTACAATAAATATTTGGATGCTGCTCATATGTGTTAGGGATCGCGTATGTTAGAGTACGGTACTTATTTGACGTAATATCTCTATTAATAATTTCGCACTTTTGGTGTTCTTTCACACACATGCATTTCTACCGACTCAGTGATTGTTAAAAGTATTAAAAAATGGTTCAAATGGCTCTGAGCACTATGGGACTTAACATCTATGGTCATCAGTCCCCTAGAACTTAGAACTACTTAAACCTAACTAGCCTAAGGACATCACACAACACCCAAAAGTATTGACTAGGCACTTTTACAAGCCCCACTTTGTCAGGACGAACATTCCGTCTGCTCTAATTGGATGTTGTATGTAAATCAATCTGTTCGCCACTGCACAAGGGTTACATTAAAGCAGTAAGAGAAGCATATTTTTCGGCACATTATTGTCAAGTAAAGCTATTTCTTAGGTCTTAAGAAAAAGAGAATCAGCGAGATACAATCTTCTCAGGTTGACAGCCGAGTGAATGCATTGTTTTCCGGCAACGTTTCAGGAAGTTTCTTACTTTCCATCTTCAGGGGAGGACGGCAAGTAAGAAACAAATTGAAACGTTGCGGGAGAACAACGCATTCACTCGGCTGTCAACCCGAGAAGATTTTATCATCGAGATTCTCCGAGAAAGCCTGCATTCTCATGTAAGAGAACCGGCGTATCAAACGCAAACTGTTTTCGACCTCCCCATAGTTTTAACAATTTAACGAGGAAATCGCTATACTGTTGTGGAACATCTTTGCGGCAAATGGTTGATCTATTTCGTGTGTTAAGCTACAACTTTTGACTACGTTACCCTTTGTGGTGTCACCGCCAGACACCACACTTGCTAGGTGGTAGCTTTTAAATCGGCCGCGGTCCGCTAGTATACGACGGACCCGCGTGTCGCCACTGTCAGTAATTGCAGACCGAGCGCCACCACACGGCAGGTCTAGAGAGACGTACTAGTACTCGCCCCAGTTGTACAGCCGACGTTGCTAGTCATGGTTCACTGAGAATTACGCTCTCATTTGCCAAGACGATAGTTAGCATAGCCTTCAGCTACATTTGCTACAACCTAGCAAGGCGCCATTACCAGTATAGATATTGAGATTCTATTAATGTATCAAGAGCGATGTTCTACAAATGTGGATTAAAGTTAAGTATTCCAGAAGCTACGTACTTTTCTTTATAGCATTCATTACGTATCCTGTTTCAGACCTCACGCCAGCCTGCGTGGTTTAAGCGCGTGCCTTTCGGCTTCCTCTCATTGTGTCTAGGCTGTCTTATCTAGACACAACACCCCTCACAAAGGATAGAAACAAAAGAACCGATTTTATAAGTTTAAAACCAAGGGAATAAGATCCCATAACAGTAATTAGTTCGCTAAAGTTGTTAAATTAAAAAGAAATTCTGCAAGCATGTGGAACAGAAGAGCTACGATCTTGCACAAATGTGGATTTGGAGTGTCTTTTAACAACCGCCATATGCAGAAGATAATGGATAAAACAACATACTTTCTGTGTACTTTTAAAATTACTATCTGGAGAAGTTAAATCGAAAATGCGTATAAATTCGTCTTCGGGGAAATGGTCAAACAATGCCTAAATCAAGACCGTTTGCTGCGTTAAGGGATACACGAAAAAATCTTGTTATTAATCTCGCAGACTGGATATTGCACAGCTAGCAACAAAACAACTGTTTTCCCAGAGTTGGAAACCGATGGAACAACGGCCGTTAACGATAATTAGTTTGAAACAGTTGTTAATTCAAAGTTATACTCGGAAGTAAGGCAGGAGTATGGAACAGAATAGCTAGTATTATCTAGCCAGGTAGATGTAGAGTGTTTTTAACACCAGCCTTACACAGGAGATACTCTGTGCTGGCAGGCACGATGTGTTTAGTGTGAATGTTGAGGGCCAACTGGGGAGCAGGCCTCTGCTCCTACATGCAGTACTGTTTACTGTTTTGAGATCGCAGCTACAGTCGCTCAATACTGCGTGACATGAACATATTCCTGAAATTACGCATAAGCGCTCTGCTGGCACGCTGGTGCTAAAAGTGTGACTACGTGATGGTAGTTTGCGGTAAGGTAGCAACCATCCTGCCGCCGAGGCGCGTACTCGTAATGTAGGGGTCGTGATCACGTCAAGTAGGTCTGGGAGATCGCCGGCGCGTTTTCGCAACGGTAAGCAACACTGCAAACGGAAGCAAAGACCTCTGTGGTCAAGTCGGCACTCAGCGGCCGTGCGAAACACGTTGTCCCTGCCAGCGCAGAGCATCTTCTGCTTAAGGATTCTATTAAAAACAGTCCTCATATCTGTAGTTGGATGCTACTGGCTGTTCTGTTCCACATTCTTGCAGACTTCTCGCATGGAAAATTAAGTTAACAATATTTTCAAACGAATTACCGTTAAAATCTGTTATTCCATTGAATTTAAACCTTGAAGAAACCGTTCTTATGTTGCTATCGTATGTGTAAAGCAAATACTGTAGCTATAAATACAAGCTTAACACACGAAATAGATCAACAGTATGCCGCAAGAAGAAACTCAACAGTGTTACTATTACCTCGTTAATCAATTAGAACTATGAGCAGGTAGGTAATGAAACGTCCCCTTAGAAAAATAATACATGACTGTGCTTAAACTGACTCACAATATTTTTTAGCGCAACGCAATCTGACTTTCAGAAATCCCTACAAAGGAATGGCCCTGACTAACATTAACCTGTACCTTTCACAAATCACTTACCTCACAAAAATCTTCGTTACTCAAGCTACTGCAATACAGCGAGCGCCACTACTGCCAGCTAAATAAAAGATTCAAACTACAGAAGGCACTAACTACTGATAGGCATAGTTAGCAATTGAAAGATGTTAATAGAGAACAAACAATGTATTTACCTTAACAGTCAAAATATATATAGTAGTTCAAGGCATCCAGTGTTACAAATTTCAAAACTCCGCCATCTCTCTCCCCATATCCACCACTGCTGGCGGCTCACCTCCAACTGCGCAACGCTACGCGCTGTTCACCTCCAGCTGCCCAACACTACAATGGCAGACAATAATGCAAACTAGCCACAGACTGCACACAGCACAGCCAGTGATTTTCATACAGAGTGCGCTACGTGGCGGCGGCGTTACCAATATAAGAAACTAAACATTCTACTTACATAGCCCCCATGCTCCCCACAAAAAATTTTACAAATTGTTTTGGGCACTGGGCATTACATATTTGTTAAAAATTTTCATAATCGTAATTACAATAACAAAGAAATCAAATGCACACACTTATTGATACAATGTTAGTCAAAAGCTAAAATTTTCTCACAGCCCATAAAGACAGTCCTGATCATCCATCACAGTAAAAGTGTTTTTCTCAAAGTCTGAGCAGTAAAAGAAAATGCACACGGAAGTAGTGGATTTCCATGCAGTCTTGAAGAAGTAGTGGATTTCCATGCAGTCTTGAAGAAGTAGTGTTGTCCTTCCAACGGAAAGACAGTGCTGACTCTCGACATGCAGACAGGTAATGGGTCACAACAGAGAAAACCCACAGCAGAGTCAGTCGAAGTTTTGAAGAATATTGGTAGGTACGTCATCACAGAGTAGACCCACTGTAGTCCTGGTAGAGATTACGGTATTGGTGGGCCACCAGAGGTGCAGACCCACTGCAGTCCTTGTAGAAATAATGGTACTGGTGAGTCAGCAAAGGTGTAGACCCCCTGTAGTCCTTGTAGAAATAATGGTATTGGTGGGTCATCAAAGGTGTAGACCCACTGTAGTCCTTGTAGAGATGGCCAGCAGCCATCTGCTGCGACTGTGCAGGTGCACAATCACCATCGAAGAGTCTTGCAGAGAAGATAGCAAGTCCATAAACCACCACTTGTGCACGCACAAAGTTTTTGGAATTGTCCTTAGAAGTCTTGCAGACAATATAGCAAGCCCATAAACCACCACTTGTACACTCACGAAGTTTTTGGAATTTCCTTAGAACCAGCAATGCCGTTATCCAGTCCCTTGCTGAGTTAGTAACACACGTGCAAACACTAACAGTCCCAACTTCTCACATATTGTGCATTACTATGATCAACAGAAATGTGTGCAGTGAAATGAATGATGACAAGTTACTTAATTTGATGAACTGGTGTCAATTACAATATTATAACATGAGAATACAATTACAAAGGTACAAAATACATCATTAAAAACATAACAATACAGATAACATTTGTAGTAATACAGGCTTTACAAAAGAATAGAAATAACATATACATCAGTGTTACAGGAATTATGACATGAGTACATACATAAAAGATCAGAATAACTTACGAAACATCAACTTCACACATGAGCATTAAAACGAAACAGAATAAATAATGTCTAAGCATATTTACAAGGTAAATAACATATTATTAATGCCAATTATATTTGAGGATAACAGTATTCCTCATCATAGTGAATGTAGCTTAGTATTAGAAGAAAAAAATTCTATGAAACTACACAGAGACAGGAAGAAAACAAATGCACAAGGGTACACAAACACATAGTGGGATAACACAAAAGGAAAGGACAGGGTTCGTTTTCAGTGTAACATTTGGTACTGCAGTCCAACCCAAAACTTCATTCCATAGATCTTTCGTCTTATTTCGATATTTGCTCCAGCCAAAAAAATCCTACCCAAGCATGCTTTCTGTATTTTTCTCGTATAACCTCTCAGTGCATTTCTTCAAATTCATCGCAACTCATTCTCTTATAGGCTACCCCCTCTTAAGCTAACTTAAATCTACTGAGCTCAGATGCTAAACTAAGGGACGAGACAATGCAGCAGCACAGAACAATTAACACGAACAGCAATGACAAAAAAATTCAAATTGGCAAAGTAAGCAACAATATTACAACTAATATAAGGCAATGAGCAGCAAACAAGAAAAATAAATCAGTAGTAAACTGGCTTAGCAGAGTAACACAAAGTCAAATTCAGTAACACTATGCCTGGCAAACAGCAGCAGCAAATGAAATAACTTATATCTAAACATGACATAGCTCAAGCAGAAAAAACATTACACTAAAGACAACAATGCAGACAAGGGAAATGTATATTCACATCTTAATGTCTATGTAACTAAAGTGGTGCACCACAAGAAGTTATTCTACAAAAAAAAATTACCAAGTAGTTGAAAAGAAAATTCCGTATGCAATTCCTGTGAAGGGAAATGTCTTTGTGCTCCCCCATTTTTGGGAAATATATTACAAAATTAGTATTTACTGGATCTGTAGACAGAAAATATTTATGTTAGTACATCTATAAAATTCTATTTTAACCAATGCTGCAGTGCAGCTAGAAACTAGATATTAAAAAAAATGAAAATATGTACAAAGGAAGGCATGAAACATCATTCATTAGCCATATGGCATTTCATAAGGTAGTAAAAAATCTCTCAACTATAAAGTCAGTAGTCATAATCAGGTGTATAGACATAAAATATTTCTCGTCATTTCATTAGGCATTTCAGTAAATCATAAATTAAGAGCTCCACAGTGTAATCATATGTTTTCAAGTTTGAGCGTGTCGTATTTGGAATGCTTTCAACAAAGGAATGTCAATAGCAAGGATAAGGGCCTCCCTTTTTTTTTCTACCTGTGCCTCTCAAACCGCACACACTAATGGCTTTTTCTCCAGGCATCTGACGCAGCTGGGTGCCCATGACGCATTACGTGCAGGTGGTCACTTAACTTTCTTATGGAAATATTTATGACAGCAGTTTCTGCTACAGTGACAGTCTCATATACAAAATTTCACGGGTCGAGAATTTGCGTTGCAAATGTTTAGAAACAAAATCTTATGAATATAACAGTGTCCAAAAAATTTTCGCCGGCATTGTGATACATTCACGCATTTACACACATTTCATAACTCTTAAAGTACGATTCTTGGTTTCCAACATCCTTTATCACAAGTCAGAGTCCCTAACCACTATTCATTATTCCTTACCTTATTACACATGTACATATTCGTTGACATTCTTCAATATTTCATCATAATAAATACGTAGCATAATCAAATTCCTCATATAGCATCATCTCATTGATCATAAACATACCTCAACAGCATAATACACATCATCGTCGTAAAAAGAACATCATAACACCTCAGTCAAATCTCAAAAACGTCGTAGCTTTCTGCAATAATGTCAAAACCTAAAAAAAATTCTCTGCTCATACATTTCAAAGGTGTCATCTACCTCAAACGTACTTTAATATCATGCTCCCTTACCAAATACATCATTCAAAGCTCTCATAGTATCACAATGGTTCCGAAAAAATATGAACAGTTCACAAAGCACAGACAAAATACAGTTTCATAAGTGTGAAGTTATCCAACTGTGTAATTACGTAAACATTTGTCACTGATGTAGTAAAAAAAATTTTATCTCTCAGTTAAATGATCAGATAGCTGTGTAATTTATGTGTTAGAGAAATATGGTACCGATGTGTAAAGTTGTATAAGCAAATACCATATTAGCTAGGGCTCCTTGTGCTTGCCAAACACATGATACACAAAGTAAGCATGTACCCCCCTGAGGATTAATGTAATTATACCCTCAGGTGTTACAGATTACAAGAATGGAATGAAATGTATTACGGAAAACCTTTGTATCATTGTACTTCAAATATCTTTAAAAATAAATGATTTAAGTACAAAATTAATCACTCAAATACGTGTCCTGTAGCGCTAAATGTGCGTCTTGCTGTAAGATAATCTCTGTGGAAGTGTCGTAGTTACTGTCCCCCGAAAGCTAAGTTCTGCAGAAGTCAATGTACTTACCTCATGATAAACAAAAGTGAAATGCTTTGCGTATAGATATCTTAGTTATTACGCTTATTGTTGTGATGAAGAAATTACTGTGCTGTAACATATTGTTGTGCTACGGAAAAGGCTGTCTCATTGTAGCTATACCACAAAAGTTACCACTAAAACATGTTTTACTTTCCAGATTAATACAGAAAAATTGTGCAGATATGAAACAGAAACACCGCAAAAGCAACATTGTAAATTGTCACTCATTAGTAGCGTCGTGATAAAATCGTGTAGCTGTCACATAAACTAACCACTGTCTCATCTGGTATCTCACAGAAAGTACCTTAAATCCAGAATGTATTTTCAAGTAAACCAAAATGTTGCATTAGAATCTCATTAGCAGTACCAGTATATGTTCTATGTATGTGAGCCTTATAGTAGTTACGTAATCGTGCAACTAACAAGCAAGAATGTACACACACAATAACACTGTGTCGTCTGTTCGTGATAACAATGCGTTCGTAATTTCTGTTTAAATAAGTTCTCTTGGTTCTTGACTGGATATTTAACTTCAAACGTTGTTGCATGGTAACAGTTTCTAAAGCATACTAGTAACGTGAAGTGAAACGTTTTATGGCAAAGACAAAGTTAAAAAGCAGATTATCTTTCAATAAACGGGTTTACATGTGAAATGTGGTGTAAACCTTTACTCTTCCTAGTACGCAGAGTTTCAACTTCAACGCAATTATCATGTGGTATACGTCGGATTCTGTAATGTCCATTGTAAACTAGAAAGAATTTGTGACTCAAGTGTTTCTTCTTATGTGACAATGAATGAGCTTTAATGAGAACTTTCTGACCAATATATAATTTCTTTGCATTTGCTTTACCGTGTAGTTTTCTCCTTTTGTCTGCTGCAGATTTTATATTTTTAAGAGCCAAATAAATTATGTCTTTGTGTCGAAGTTTACGTGTATTCGGGAAAGGTACAAGCTCTCTGATTCTGTTCGGTGGTTCTTCATTCTTCAGTACAAGAGTAGGTGGTAAAGCAGTGGAGTCATGAGGCATTTCATTCAGCACGTTTTGAAATAAGTGTAAATATTTGTCCCAATGCTGATGCTTTCTGTGACAATAAAGTCTGCAAAGCTTATTGATTTCTTTCTTAATCCGTTCGGAGGGGTTACAATGTGGTGAATACAATGAAATAAAAACATGTTTGATTTTATGATTCCGAAGCATGCGTGACCAAACAGCAGATCTGAATTGCGGTCCGTTATATGAAATGACTTTAGTAACGTGGCCAACTTCACGTAAGAAATTTTTAACAAAGGCGTTGGATACAGACCGTCCAGTGGCTTTACGTAACGGAGTGAAAGAAACAAATTTTGAAGTAAGTTCAACAGCGACTAGAACGTACGAAAATCCATTCGATGTTCTGACAAGGGGTCCCAAGAGATGAACAGCAGCAAATTCTTTTAATTTAGACGGAATAATAGGAAACAACGGAGCACGATGTGAGATAGTAGATGGTTTCGCCTTTTGACAAAGTTTACAAATAGACAAGACTCTTCGAATTCGCTTTTCCATATTGTTAGAATAACAAGTCGTTCGAAGAATATGATAACTTTTTCGGGGGCCAAAATGTGCGTAGCTGAATGAATGTACCAAATGAGCTTATTAACAAAATCGTCTGGAATGCAAAGTACCCATAGCTTGTCATCAACAGTGCAGTGTTTGAAGAGTATGTTGTTTCTAACCAGGTAATAATGCCGAATCTGAGTGTGTGTCTTTTCATGCCATTTACTTTTGATGTCTTTCCAAATCGGATCTTTATCTTGTTCATGAGCAATGTCCTTTAAAGATGTGGTGATGAAGTTTTCAAAGGCGACTTTCTGAATGTAAAGAATACTGAAATTTTTCTCAATGTTGCCTTCTGTGTTACTTTTCTCAAGCCCAGCTGGTGCGCCTGACAGCGCGTCCGCAACAATGTTCTCCTTGCCGGGAATGTAGACTATTGTGAAGCAGAATTCTTGCAGAAACAATGCCCAACATTTTAACCTGTGATGATTTAATTTTGAAGACATAAGAAATTGTAATGCACGATGATCACTGTATACTTTTACGTGCTTACCAGAAAGAAAGAAACGGAATTTGTTAAATGCCCAAACGATAGCTAAAGCATCTAATTCAGTAACGGAATAATTTTTTTCAGATTTTGTTAGCACTCGGCTAGCAAAAGCAATGGTTTTCTGAACAGTAATGTCATTTTCTATGGCTTCTTGAAATAAATGGGCACCAAGACCGACTTTAGAAGAATCGGTGCTAAGGCAGAAATCTTGTGACAGATCTGGATGAGCTAGTATTGGCGCGTGAAGTAACGCTTCTTTCAAAGAATTGAATTCCAACTGTGCTTGTTCGTCCCAGTTCCAAATAGTATTTTTTCCAGTGAGAGAACAAAGTTTTGGTGTAACAAGAATTTGCATCTTCAGAAAACGACGGTAAAAATTTACGAGACCTAGAAAACTGCGGACTTGTCTTTTTGTGGATGGAACTGGAATGGCTCTGATTGCTTCTAACTTTTCAGAATCCGGCTGAATGCCTTCAGAAGAAATAATATTTCCCAAAAACTTCACCTTTGTCCTACCGAATTCAGACTTTTCCAAGTTAACTCTAATTCCAGATTCTGCAAATATATGTAACACGCTGTTGAGGATGCGATTGTGTTGTTCCCATGAGGCTTCTGCTATCAGAATATCGTCCACATATAAGGTGATGTGACGTTTTAAGAACTCAGGTAATATGGAATTTAGCCCGCGAATGAATGCTGCCGAAGAAATGTTCAAACCAAAAGGAAGTTTCCGAAACTGATAACAAACGCCGAAACAAAGAAAAGCTGCATATTTTCTACATTCTGGATGAAGTTCGATCTGATAAAAGCTGGATCTGAGATCAATAGAAGACAACACTTTTACACCATTAAAATTTTGAAGAAGTTCTTCCAACGTTTGCGGCCTGTTTGTGTCAGGAATGATGATAGTATTGATTTGTCTCGAATCTAAGACAAGCCTGATCGATCCATTTTTCTTCTCAACAACATGTAACGGATTGTTGTATGAGCTTACTGCAGGCTCAATAATGCCCTCGTCAAGCATAGATTGTATTTCTGTTCTAACACGATCCCTATATTGTGCTGGAATTACGTATGGTCTAACACAAAATTTAGTATGCTCACGAACACGAAATTGGTATTGAAATCCCTTGATCGTTCCTGTTTTGTGAGTAAAAACTGTGGAATATGCTTGTAAAATCTCAAAAAGGTCTTGCCTATCAGTGTCATTACAATTCTCAATTGTTTGAATTTTATTCTGAATTAACTCATTAGCTTCAAATATGCCTTCGATATCATCCCTGTCAGTACTTGCAGAGTGATTGTTAGTGTCTAGTTCCGTAGAAAATTCCGAACTGTTGTCTAACAGAAGGTAAAGTCGATTAATTTCCTCGTCATGGTTTGAGAGCCAGTCTTCAAATTTCAAAGCTATTGACTTACCTTCTTTCTCTAAACTTATTTCAGCATCGTGAAAGCTTAAGATTGCTTTGTATTCATTCAAAAAGTCTACTTCCAGTATAATTTCCGTCGACAGTAATGGAACAATAAGAAAGTTCATAGAGAAGCTGTGGCTTTGACAAAAGAATTCTATGTTGGTTTGTTGTCGTACATCTACACTTTTTCCAAAGATTGCACCTTGTAATTTAATCTTACGTAACGGAAGTGTGGGGCAATCGTTCGATTTGTTGCACTTGCTAAAAGCTGTTTCACTAATTACTGAAATGGGACTGCCAGAGTCAAGTACTGCCGTAAATTTTACATCATTTACAGTAATGTGAATCACAGGATATGCAATGTTGTTAAGTTTTACGTCGTGTTCCTGGAGTAAGATGTCCCTAATGTCTTCCATTTTTACGTAATTACTAGCCACGGCAGCTGCGTCGTCAGTTTCATAAGTACGTTTTGTGGCTGCCAGCGGTGTGAGTCATTGCCTATTGTCTCTTTGTTGGCGTGCGTCGTTATTGGGATTTGGAGACCTAACTTCTACAAATTAACCGTGACGAGAGGGCCCTGCCCTGTTTAAATCCCGCCAGTTCTGATGCAGTTCAGGTCAATCGTTACGATCATATCGTCTGTCGTCATGTCGGTAGATTCCATAGTTTCTTTCTTGTCCGTCACGTGGTGGAAAAGTTCTCCCTGAGTCGTAACTGCGCGCTGGACCATTGCATCTAAAGTTATTCTGTCTCCCTTGACAATAATTATTTTGGTTCCCATATTGTCTGTTTCTCTGATTGTCTCTGTGATAGTCATTCCCGCGGAGAGGTGATCTTTCCCTGTAATTATTACTACTCTGCCAACGGTTGTCATACGGGTAGTGTCTGTTTTGGTCACAATTTACGTTGTAAGAATAGCCTTGTCGTGTCCATTTATTATTTTGTCATCGCGGAATTGTGACAGATGTGACCTGTAATTGTTGTACCCCTGTTTTCGCGTTCCGCGATTGTCAGTGTCAATTTCCGGTTCTTGTAACAGTCCCTGAAAAGCTTCAATGTCGTCTTTGCAACGTCCTGCTAAAATAATATGTCGTAAATGTTCAGGCAGTTTGATTAAGCAAATGTGGATGAGTTCTGAGGGGCTGTATGGGTTTGAAAGATACTGATTCTTATGCAACATGTCTTCAAAATATTTCATAAGACTGGAAAATTCAGATTGTTCGAAACGTTTCATCATTATGATGCTATGTTTTACTCGGTCTTGTGTAGCTTGAGACCAATATGCTGAGAGGAAGGCATGATAAAAATCTCCTTCACTGTGACAATCGTGAATGACCGATCGCATTCTTACAGCTGGTTCATTCTCCAAGTAGCCACATATAAATTCTAACCTGTGCTCTAATGACCAATTGGGAGGAAAACAATGAGAAAATTGATGAAGCCATTCTTGTGGATGAATGTCGTTGTCAGAATTCTTAAATGTTTTGAATTTACGTGTAGTAATGAACAGCTTATAGTCGAAATCATCGTGTCGACGAGTCGCACATCGCTCATTGTCACTTCGTTTCGGCGGTTCCATCTCAAAATCCAATGCGCCTTGCCAATTTCTTTCATAATTTCCGAAGTGTCCTGTGATATTATTTTGTGGTTGTTCCGTATTTCTATGTCCCTCTTCCCGTAGTGGAGCGCGAGTGTCCTCTGATATATGTAATTCTTGTGTTACCAGCATCAACTGATCTTGTACTCCCCGGATTTCTCTTTTGTACTGTGTATTGATTTGATTTTGAGTTTGTTTGAATTTTCTAATTTGTTCATACTCTTCTGTGTCAGTGAAAGCTACGGGTCTTGTGTCATTCAGATCATCATCTACCTTTGTAGATAAGTTAGTGACCTGATCCGAAAGTTCGGCTACTTTCTCCGACAGTGAACACATTTCCTCTGTGTTTTTCTGAACCAACTTTCAAAGTGTCCATTTGTGTTGAAATCGAATCTACTGTGTCCTTTAAGTTTTCCTGAGTTTTTGCAAGTTGCATAACCGAATCGGTAGGTGCAACTGAGTCAATTTTAGCCCACAAGGTCTTATGATTTTCATGAACAATGGTTTGCAGTTCTTTTATGGCTGCTTCGTGATTCTGTAATGCATTTTCATGCCGCGAAAAAATAGGTTGAAAATGCTCACAAATTTGTGTTTTTACGTCATTAGAGACTTTTTGACATTTAGATTCAATGTTATGTATCTCAGTAGTTAAATCTTCACGTGTTTGTTCAAGTGTGGTGTCTAACTTCCGAAGATTTTGTTCCATTGTGTCTAACTGTTGCTGTGCTTGTCTCTGGTGTTGTTCCATTGTGTCTAACTTTTGAAGCTTTTGCTGTTTTGTCTCTGATTTTGTTCCATTGTGTGTAACTTTTGAAGATTTTGTTCCATTGTGTCTAACTTTTGAAGATTTTGTTCCATTGTGACTAACTTTTGCTGTGTTTGTTTCTGGTGTTGTTCCATTGTGTCTAACTTTTGAAGCCTTTGTCCCATTTGTCTCAGATTTTGTTCCATTTGTTGCATTAATTGCAATAATAATGTATTGCTGTCTGGAATCTGTTTCTCTATGCTTTTTGGCAGTGCATTTTCACCAGCAACATTCACATTTTGACAAGCAGAAAATGTGTCTTGACTCATTTGAGAAAACGGTGAGGACCCAAAACCTAAGTCTACAGTATTTTCAGTATTGTGTTCTGTCATTTCGGATTCCTGAGGCGAGCTGTTGCCGATCGATTGATCGATAATGCTTCGTTGTTCACTACCTGTTTCACTGTCTACACCATTATTTGCCGCCCGCTCCATTTCCCTATGCACAAATACCAAATTACTACTTCGAATGCCTGTTAATTCACTACACAGTGGTGCTGATTAGCTACGCTCGTCGTCACTATTATTTCTCTGTATACTTTGAAGCCTAGTGTTACGTTTTTCACACGCCATTATTGTCACAATATTTCACACGATAACACAGAAAAGCACAATTTGAAGAGCAAAAATAAGAGAACACATTAACATAACACTGAAAATAATATGTAGTTAATTGCAAGCGCAGCTGCGAAATACTTGGTGCAAATCTACATGCATGCCACAACTGTTTTACTGTACAACAATGAAAGACTGCAACTACAAAGGAGATTCTCTCTACAATTACGCACTAGCAATAAACAATAGCTACACTAATTACACAAACTACAAGAAAAAATCAGAAGATTCCAGGTTCGAATTCTGGCAGGGTCGCCATATGAAACGTCTCCTTAGAAAAATGATACATGACTGTGCTTAAACTGACACACAATATTTTTTAGCGCAACGCAATCTGACTTTCAGAAATCCCTACAAAGGAATGGCCCTGACTAACATTAACCTGTACCTTTCACAAATCACTTACCTCACAAAAATCTTCGTTACTCAAGCTACTGCAATACAGCGAGCGCCACTACTGCCAGCTAAATAAAAGATTCAAACTACAGAAGGCACTAACTACTGATAGGCATAGTTAGCAATTGAAAGATGTTAATAGAGAACAAACAATGTATTTACCTTAACAGTCATAATACACTCCTGGAAATGGAAAAAAGAACACATTGACACCGGTGTGTCAGACCCACCATACTTGCTCCGGACACTGCGAGAGGGCTGTACAAGCAATGATCACACGCACGGCACAGCGGACACCCCAGGAACCGCGGTGTTGGCCGTCGAATCCCGCTAGCTGTGCATATGTGCACCGTCGCCGTCAGTGTCAGCCAGTTTGCCGTGGCATACGGAGCTCCATCGTAGTCTTTAACACTGGTAGCATGCCGCGACAGCGTGGACGTGAACCGTATGTGCAGTTGACGGACTTGGAGCGAGGGCGTATAGTGGGCATGCCGGAGGCCGGGTGGAAGTACCGCCGAATTGCTCAACACGTGGGGCGTGAGGTCTTCACAGTACATCGATGTTGTCGCCAGTGGTCGGCGGAAGGTGCACGTGCCCGTCGACCTGGGACCGGACCGCAGCGACGCACGGATGCACGTCAAGACCGTAGGATCCTACGCAGTGCCGTAGGGGACCGCACCGCCACTTCCCAGCAAATTAGGGACACTGTTGCTCCTGGGGTATCAGCGAGGACCATTCGCAACCGTCTCCATGAAGCTGGGCTACGGTCCCGCACACCGTTAGGCCGTCTTCCGCTCACGCCCCAACATCGTGCAGCCCGCCTCCAGTGGTGTCGCGACAGGCGTGAATGGAGGGACGAATGGAGACGTGTCGTCTTCAGCGATGAGAGTCGCTTCTGCCTTGGTACCAATGATGGTTGTATGCGTGTTTGGCGCCGTGCAGGTGAGAGCCACAATCAGGACTGCATACGACCGAGGCACACAGGGCCAACACCCGGCATCATGGTGTGGGGAGCGATCTCCTACACTGGCCGTACACCACTGGTGATCGTCGAGGGGACACTGAATAGTGCACGGTACATCCAAACCGTCATCGAACCCATCGTTCTACCATTCCTAGACCGGCAAGGGAACTTGCTGTTCCAACAGGACAATGCACGTCCGCATGTATCCCGTGCCACCCAACGTGCTCTAGAAGGTGTAAGTCAACTACCCTGGCCAGCAAGATCTCCGGATCTGTCCCCCATTGAGCATGTTTGGGACTGGATGAAGCGTCGTCTCACGCGGTCTGCACGTCCAGCACGAACGCTGGTCCAACTGAGGCGCCAGGTGGAAATGGCATGGCAAGCCGTTCCACAGGACTACATCCAGCATCTCTACGATCGTCTCCATGGGAGAATAGCAGCCTGCATTGCTGCGAAAGGTGGATATACACTGTACTAGTGCCGACATTGTGCATGCTCTGTTGCCTGTGTCTATGTGCCTGTGGTTCTGTCAGTGTGATCATGTGATGTATCTGACCCCAGGAATGTGTCAATAAAGTTTCCCCTTCCTGGGACAATGAATTCACGGTGTTCTTATTTCAATTTCCAGGAGTGTATATATAGTAGTTCATGACATCCAGTGTTACAAATTTCAAAACTCCGCCATCTGTCTCCCCACATCCACCACTGCTGGCGGCTCACCTCCAACTGCGCAACGCTACGCGCTGCTCACCTCCAGCTGCCCAACACTACAATGGCAGACAACAATGCAATCTAGCCACAGACTGCACACAGCACAGCCAGTGATTTTCATACAGAGTGCGCTACGTGGCGGCGGCGTTACCAATATAAGAACCTAAACAGCCTACTTACAGTAATAGGTTCCGTTTGATACAATAGTTCTATTTTACTGAGGACGTACGAAATATCTTTGCTTGGCAGCACTGTGGCGAAAAATTTGTTTCTCCTGTCACTTTAATGCAACACTTGTGTAGTGACGTTAATTTACATACAGCATCCGATGAAAGTAGACATAATGCTCATCCCGACAAACTGGGGCTGGCAAAAGTGTTTAGATTGGGTTGATTTGGGGGAAGAGACCAGACAGTGAGGTCATCGTTCTCATCGGATTAGAGAAGATTGGGGAAGGAAGTCGGCTGTGCCCTGTCAAAGGAACCATCCCGGCATTTGCCTGAAGCGATTTAGGGAAATCACGGAAAACCTAAATCAGGATGGCTGGACGCCCTCCCGAATGCAAGTCCAGTGTGCTAACCAATGCGCCACCTCGCTCGGTGCAAAAGTGATTAGTCAATAGTTTTAGCAATCGGTCTACACATCTGAGCTAGTCATAAAGGAAGATAAGAGGGAAGAGGGGGAGCTCAAATATTTTTGGCCTAGGAGTTCCCCGCCATATTATTGTACTCCCACTGACAGAGAGAGATAGGGAGCTGAGACGGGCTTTCCGCCCGAGGCCCACGAGAAAGACAGGCCGCGGCGCGTACGTCGCGAAGGTAGGCCGGAACTCGCTCGCTCGATCAGATGAACAGACAAAATGTATTTCTAAAACTGTTAATTCGCAGCTGGACATATACGTACTAACGAGAATTGCATCTTCTACTAGAATATGCTATTATGAAGTCTTACTGATTAACAGTACTACGACAAAATTAAAGATCAATATTCGATATAAATGGTGTAAAGACTTGTTTATAGCATTTAGTCTCTTCAGCTTACCAGTCCTCATCTCATACAAGAAGTGGTGCCTGATTCAGCTTAAAATTATTTTGGTATGATTTTAATTTTATTTTACCCCAGTACAACCGTAACAAATTATTAGTAGGCCCATGTACTTCCGATCATTATAGGACTAATAACAGTAAGACTCCATAATAGAGGATTGTAGTAGAAGATGCAATTCTCGTTTGTACGTACACACCTAGTTACAAGTTGGAAGGTGTACAAATGTAGTTTGTCTGTTGAGTTGAACGAGCGAACGAGTGCAGGTCTACCTTCGTGACGTTTGCGCCACGGTCTGTCTTTTTCGTTTCCGCCAATGTTACGTCACATGATAACATCGAGCTATGTTACTACCTATTAACATAAGTAGTCGTAGGTAGGACCCCATAACCAGTATCGAATTATGCCATGACACAACTGCCTAAGCTGTCAGGTGTGTGTATACGGCGGAGGGGGGGGGGGGGGGAGGGAAGGGAGGGAATGGTTCAAATGGCTCTGAGCACTATGGGACTTAACTTCTGAGGTCATCAGTCCCCTAGAACTTAGAACTACTTAATCGTAACTAACCTAAGGACATCACACACATCCATGCCCGAGGCAGGATTCGAACCTGCGACGTAGCGGTCGCGCGGTTCAAGACTGTAGCGCCTAGAACCACTCGGCCACTCCGGCCGGCGGGGAGGGGGGGGGGAAGAAGGGGGAGAGGCTTCTGATGAATGACATGAATGACGTTGATTAGCTTCCGTTGATTCCCGGGGAAGGGAGGAGGGAAGTGGTACTACGTTTAATATAAGGCAGCCAGTTGTTGAAACTGAGAGTAGAAGTACTTACCTCATCAGCAACCGGCACTATCTCCAGAACCTTCACTGATAACTAACTGATGCCGTTGTCATATCGTCGGAACTGACGAGTCGCCCGATGTGTCTTGGCGCTGACGTTGCTATCTTACTGAGGTAAGCACAAATTCGAGCTATAAAAATTCAAATAGCTCGAAGGGCGGGAAGCCAAGCTAGCATGCCACTGGTGACCTGCTGTCCCTCCGCGGTAAAGCAAAACGCGTAACGCCATTGGCGAGGGGAGTAAGTGGGGGGAGGGGGGAAGAAATTTCTGGACTGTCACTGTCCGAGTACGGGATGCCGGCTTCAGCGTTTCCCTGATCTCATAAGTTCCAGGAATGACGATGCTGAGCAACTTTTGACTCCATAGCGGCAGTCGTCCTCCACCTATGAGGACCTTGGAAATCGGAAGAGATCACAGGTTGTCATCGCCGTCTGTTCTTTCTGGCTTCAGTGCAGATGCACAACTAGCTCGAAACCTTATGAGGAACCGCGGGATGCCAAGAGTAATGAGACTTATGAGCAGGGCTACTACATCAGCAGTGCGTGGTATAAATTGAGGATTTGGGTTTGACTTGACCGTATTATGGTAGTCTGGCAGTGCGGTAGTCCTTGGGTTGTGGTGTGGTGACCAATGTGTCCGGATGGCGTAGTGGTTAGTGCATTTGCCAAGTAAGCAGAGACCTGGGTGCGAATTGCGGTTCAGCACAAATTTTCAAATTGCCCACTGATAGAAGTCAGTGCCCAGTGGCAGCTAATGTCTTTACTCCTTTGTGTCTTGATTTATAGTGGCTGCAGGATCAGTATTAAATTACGGTGAGACCGGCAGATGATCACTTCAGTGCGAATGCACACCACGCACGAACTCTTACGTGAATCGTCGGAATTCCGAGAGTAATGACGATAATGGGCAAGGTTCAGTAGTATGTAGCTAAGCTGAGAATTTGGGTCAGGCGGGAGACGGGCTATGATAGCCCGTGCAGTTGTAATGGTCACTGTGTCCGGATGCTTCACTGAAAACTTTTTGAATGCAGAGTATAGTTTCATCTTAGCCTTCTTGTTCTTCCAATGGCGGTGGCGTCCTCTTGGAATCACATGGATCCACAATCTGTTATCCACCAGTGAGCATCCATTTCCTACTGGACTTAATGTCACCGATCAGTGTAGTCGCCGTCACGCCATAAAGAGGCTACAACATAGGTTTACCTGTCATGCTCACGAAGCGAAGTGGTACCAGCTAAAAAAAAAACAGTTAGCGTTTCTAACTAGATCCGTTGAGATTGCCTGTTCGGCTGATATACTACGGCGCCGAGACTCCTCCTACTCTTTAAGGACAAAGTCAAATACCACTGCATGGCTGTTAGGCGACTATGTTCATCGCCGATGGAGGGGACGATAGGGACCCACTCTCCCACCAACATATGACCACTGCGTATTGTGTCTGCGCCGCCACGGTATCAAAATTTAATCGCCAGTATGTTGAACCTTGAACTTCGGTTGAGTTAAACGGTCCTTGTGGTATTCTCGTCTTGGTCCCTTCTCAGGAGTATTGTTACTCAGTTTATTTCATTTTTGTAGCCCTGTCTGCTTGTTTTTGTTTTTTAATTAATGAAAAGAAAATTACAAAAAATTGTTCCTGGCAAAGACTAGATATGTTTTTTTTTCTTTTTTAATTGGTGGAAGCCATGTAGGATTTTGTGTAGCAAACTGTAAGGATTAAAAATAAATAAATAAGAATTAAAATTTAAATTTAACGAAAGGCCAATACTATATTAGGGATCAGCACAGTGACAGGCGGGGGAGGGTGGGTGGAGGTGGAAATCACCTGAGCACAAATGACAGCTCCGGCAATGCACGGCCCTTTTATACCTCGTGCACGCCATACTGCCGCCATCTGTGTACATTTCGCTGTCTCATGACTTTTGCCATCTCAGTGCATTTCATGGTTGATGTGACGCACCCACAACCAATAATCTAATATGTCGCCTAAGAATCGAGTCTGCGATGACGCTGGGTAACGTTCGGAATCTAAGATCATTCTTTCGGGAACCTGCGGATGATGAAATTTGGCAAATGGAAGGAAATATGACCAATCAGCCAAAGCTTCCGTGGCCTGCATTCGGAGCCACCTTTTCACTCTGGAGGTAAGGGAGGGAAGTACGGCTTCACATTCAACAAAAGAAGTGGAGGGAGTGTACAAACAAACGTCATCTGCGTATTTAAGTATTCTATTCGATGTGGGATAAGGTGTTTCAGTTTCATAAAGTACACTGAGCGTATAAGTAACTGAGAATTTCCCATTGTGGGAGGCCAGTTGAAATGTGCGGATGCCCATCATTTTGCCCTGGACTTGATGAAAGCCTTTTTTCCTGAAATCTTACATTCTAATACATAATCAATCTTTTCCGGGATTCCTAGAATTCTTAGTTTTTCGAGCAAAAGATCTGTATTTATATTATCACATTCTCCCTTGTTATCGAGGAACATAGAGTCTTTCCGTTCTTCGGAAAGGCTGTCAGAATATCTGTGAATAAAAGGATGATATTGTGAACTGCCTCTTCTCCCCCTCTCGGCGCCGCCCCGAACCCTCCCGAAACCAGATAGGTAAGCAGGTAACAGGACCTAATCCTCCCAAACTGATACATTGTATATTGTATTATAGACAACAAAAATCTCTTAACTCCTTGCCTTATCTCTGCCATGTTCCTTATCTCCTTCCTCTACCCCTCACATGTTTTAAACGAAAATTATTGATTCACTTAAGCACGCTTTGCGTTTGACCTTGAGCGGGACCTACTTGCTTGCGCTGTGCCGCCTTGCGGGCCGGGGCCTCTAATTTTACTACACTACTGGCCATTAAAATTGCTACGCCAAGAAGAAATGCAGATGATAAACGGGTATTCATTGAACAAATATATTATACTAGAACTGACATGAGATTACGTTTACACGCAATTTGGGTGCATAGATCCTGAGAAATTAGAACCCAGAACAACCACCTCTGGCCGTAATAACGGCGTTGATACGCCTGGGCATTGAGTCAGAGCTTGGATGGCGTGTACAGGTACAGCTGCCAATGCAGCTTCATCACGATACCACAGTTCATCAAGAGTAGTGACTGGCGTATTGTGACGAGCCAGTTGCTCGGCCACCATTGACCAGAAGTTTCAAATTGGTGAGAGATCTGTAGAATGTGCTGGCCAGGACAGCAGTCGAACATTTTCTGTATCCAGAAAGGCTCGTACAGGACCTGCAACATGCGGTCGTGCATTATCCTGCTGAAATGTAGGGTTTCGCCGGCCGGGGTGGCCGAGCGGTTCTAGGCGCTACAGTTTGGAACCGCGCGACCGCTACGGTCACAGGTTCGAATCCTGCCTCGGGCATGGATGTGTGTGATGTCCTTAGGTTAGTCAGGTTTAGTAAGTTCTAAGTTTTAGGGGACTGATGACCTTAGAAATTAAGCCCCATAGTGATGATGATGATGATGATGTTTGGTTTGTGGGGCGCTCAACTGCGTGGTTATCAGCGCCCGTACAATTACCGAATCTTTGCTCAGTCCAATTTCGCCACTTTCCTGGATGATGATGAAATGATGAGGACAACACAAACACCCAGTCATCTCGAGGCAGGTGAAAATCCCTGACCCCGCCGGGAATCGAACCCGGGACCCCGTGCTCGGGGCCCCATAGTGCTAAGAGCCATTTTTTGTAGGGTTTCGCAGGGATCGAATGAAGGGTAGAGCCACGGGTCGCAACACATCTGAAATGTAACGTCCACTGTTCAAAGTGCCGTCAATACGAACAAGAGGTGGACGAGACGTGTAACCAATCGCACCCTATACCATCACGCCTGGTGATACGCCAGTATGGCGATGACAAATACACGTTTCCAACGTGCGTTCACCGCGATGTCGCCAAACACGGATGCGACCATCATGATGCTGTAAACAGAACCTGGATTCATCCGAAAAAATGACGTTTTGCCATTCGTTCACCCAGGTTCGTCTTTGAGTACACCTTCACAGGCACTCCTGTCTGTGATGCAGCGTAAAGGGTAACCGCAGCTATAGTCTCCGAGCTGATAGTCCATGCTGCAGCAAACGTCGTCGAACTGTTCGTGCAGACGGTTGTTGTCTTGCAAAGGTCCCCATCTGTTGACTCAGTGATCGAGACGAGGATGCACGATCCGTTACAGCCATGCGGATAAGATGCCTGTCATCTCGACTGCTAGTGACAAGAGGCAGTTGGGATCCAGCACGGTGTTCCGTATTACCCTCCTGAACCCACCGATTCCATATTCTGCTAACAGTCATTGGATCTCGACCAATGCGAGCAGCAATGTCGTGATACGACAAACCGCAATAGCGATAGGCAACAATCCGAGCTTTATCAAAGTCGGAAACGTGATGGTACGCAAATCTCCTCCTTACACGAGGCATCACAACAACGTTTCACCACGCAACGCTGGTCAACTGCTGTTTGTGTATGAGAAATCGGTTGGAAACTTTCCTCGTGTCAGCATGTTGTAGGTGTCGCCACCGGCGCCAACCTTGTGTGAATGCTCTGAAAAGCTAATCATTTGCATATCACAGCATCTTATTGCTGTGAAATAAATTTCGCGTCTGTAGCACGTCATGTTCATGGTGTAGCAGTTTTAATGGCCAGCAGTGTAGATTTGCTATTTTAAAAAATTAATTATGAAGAAATCGAGGCTATAAATGATTCCAGTTTCTAACTGCTACCTGATTCAAACGGGAGGATTCGGTCCGATCGTTTTTCAGACCCTTGCAGGCTTGGGAGGATTCGGTACCATTTTTCTGACCGCGGGAGGCTGCGCCCTCCTCCACTGAACACAAACTGGAATTATGCCGAGAGATCGCCTGATTCCAATCATGAGTCCACTCGTTGTTTAACTAATCATTTCGGTGTTTCCCAACACAAGAGGTAAGCACTCGGTAAGAAGTTGACTGACAACTGTTTTTGCCTCTTTTCAGGGCTGGGGCAGCTATGTAAGTTCTCCAATGTCTGACGAGATCTGCAGAACACTAACGCTGATTTTGTATACGCAGAATGAATATTAGCGAACTGGACGTCATGTTACGTAACACAGCGTAATGTATATTACGCCGAGTGATTTGCCCTTTCCAATTATATTAAGGCAAACGGGGATGCTGGGTAGTCATCAACGTGGAGGTGACCTGGTGGACCTGTGAGTGGTCGAGGACGTAACGAAGGAGGAGAGATTCGATCAGTAAATTCTTCTAACCAAGGTGTTTCCATCGTAGGAATACGGCCAGATCGCTGGTTCCTGAATTTATTGATTTTGTGCCACTATTCCGTGATACTAGTTTTCTTAGTTAACTAAGAGCAGAAGTGTATCAGACTAGCATCCTCTCGCTCCTAAGGACTTCCCGCATCCGTGCGTCTATTCTCTTGTTATCGAGAGTTTGTAGCTTGCGGTAATCACTTAACGCAAGACTGCTTCGTGCAGCTTCCTGAGAGGAGATAGGGTTCCACCTAACAAATCCTTCTTCCGAGAAGTGGAAGCACGCGGTGCGTCGTTAATGGCTTCAAGTATCATCTTGCAGGCTGCTTGTCAGGGTAATGAGAAGATCTGACTTTTATGGTACTGACGCGTCATATTTCCACGACACCTGCCCAAAGTTTCATGGAATAGAATATAGAAAAAGTATGCTAGTGCAGTTTCAATAACTTGTAATCATTTCCTCACTTGGGAAGTAATCGAACCTAGAGATTCCGTTTTGACACACCATTTGTTGAATAAATTGAATTCACCATAACAATGTGTAATGTCAACAGCTGATTTGATTCTATGTGGCACTGAGACTATGGTAGAGGATCCATAATTTAGAATAATCAACTTACTGTCGTGTGTGGACTGAAAAAAGACTATGCCATTCACGTTTGCTGTAATACAACCCCAAGCTTGCTGGTGAGCTTTAAAATCTCCACAGTCTATATACAGAAACATTCCGCTGGAGAACAGTAGCTGTAATTGTAGATGTTTATGAAGGTACGAGCTATGTTTTGTTATTTTCAAACTCTCCCTGTTTGAATGACTAATCGAGCCATCTATGAATGATTCTTATAACGAATGTCAAAATTCATTACGTTTCATAGAATATGTCGGATATCATAGGTCGAATAGTGGTCCTACAGAGCTAGTTACTATTCCATTGATCATTTGCACGATTATTTCATCGAAATGATGTGAAACGAGTCCTTCTGCGGGTATACGTGATAGGTGGTAGCTTTCATGATTTCATGTACACATTACTTTTTAGGACTACTATATTACAACCCATAAGAACTGTTAGTTTTTTATTTTTTACGTTTTCACAGGCCACCAGTTTTTAAATATATATTTGTCCGTGGACTAGGAGTTGCCCTAAGAGAAGTGATTTTAGGTTAGATTTAAACACGCTTCGCTACTTATCAGTCATTGCATGGCATTGGGCAACAGATCTATAAGTTTGCTGATGCATATTCAACTCTTTTCTGAGCCACTAACAGCTTTAACAATGGCTAATAAGGTAATTTTTTTCTCATGTGTTGTAGGTATGGATATCGCTATTCTTCTCAGATTGCGATGGATAATAATTTATGACGAATTTCATTAGCTAATATATGTATTGTGATGGTACAATGAAAATGCCAAGTTCTTGAGAAGATACCTAAATGACATCGCGGCTGAACACCACATATTACTCTTACTGCTCGCTTTTTTGCAGTCAGTACTTCCTTTCGAAGTGATGAGCTACCACAGAAAATTATTCCATATTACATTACTTAGTGCAAATAAGAAAAATGTTTGTTCATGTCCAAGAACCGGCCGAGGTGGCCGAGCGGTTTTAGGGGCTACAGTCTGGAACAGCGCGACCGCTACGGCCGCAGGTTCGAATCTTGCCTCGGGCATGGATGTGTGTGATGTCCTTAGGTTAGTTAGGTTTAAGTAGTTCTAAGTTCTAGGGAACTGATGACTTCAGAAGTTAAGTCCCATAGTGCTCAGAGCCATTTGTGTCCATGACTAGCAATTATACGAAGAGCAAAGGAGTTGAACTTAGTTATCTGAAAAGCTGAGTAATATGTTTCTTCCAGGTCAAATTATCAGTGAAATATACAACAAAAATTTGGTGCTTTCTAGCTTATTTACTGATTCTAGCTTATGTGCTACACGAGTTGTTGGTGTGACTCTATTTGCTGGAAAGAATGGAAAATAGTGTGTTTTCTCTAAAAATACGTATAGTCCATTTTCATAGAAGCACTTAATAATTCTTTGTAAAACATTAATACCATCCTCTTCTGTTGCTTTGTCTCTAAAGGCATTTATTACAGCACTAGTATTATCTGCAAAAATCGACAGTTCTGCTTGCTAAGTGGGAGGTGATTCACATATAAGGAAGAGGAGTGGTTCAAATGGTTCAAATGGCTCTAAGCACTATGTAACTTAACATCCGAGGTCATCAGTCCCCTAGACTTATAACTACTTGAACCTAACTAAGCTTAGGGCATCACACACATCCATGCCCGAGGCAGAATTCGAACTTGCGACTGTAGCAGCAGCGCGGTTCCGGACTGAAGCGCCTGGAACCGGAAGAGGAGTGGACCACAAATTTGATCCTGCAAGGCTCCGTTTGTGACATGTACCCAGTTACTAAAATTTTCTATCTTTACAACATTGTATGATTTACTCAGCACGACTCTTTGTTTTCTTTTGTTAAGTATGATTCAAATCAGGTGTGTATAAAGCCATCAGTTTCATAATAATTAATGTTCTCTATGAGCTTGACACGATCTGCTGAATCAAATTTATTTGTTCGACAGTTCCAACAATAACACTGAGAAGTTTCTTAATAACTGGAGTCATGATTTGATGGATTGTTGTTGGGTGACATATCAGCTCTTTCTGGTACACCAGACGTGGCTTGTGGACAGACGATGTCGTCGGAAAATATGTGTCACCTGTTGTAGTACTAGATAAGTTAGGAGCCTGGCCATAGGCACAGGAGTTGGAATGGTCTGCGTTGGTAGAAATCGATTTGTTTGGGTTTTGGTAGCTATACGGATATTGATGCATGTTAAGGAAATTGATCTGTCGTGTTTAAGTAACATTGTAGTACGCCTTTTACAGTGGTACGCTAATTATCTGATACTGAGCTGAAGTGTGCCTTTTCGGATCCTCCCTCAGCTTACTGTCAACAAGACGTACTCGACTCGTAGGTGGATCTCTGGTTCGGTTCCACTGGTTGATGACGTCACTGAAACCACGTTAATATAACATCAATTCTAACAGAACGTCTATACGTCTTAGTGTGGGGCTATGATTTTCTGCGTAAGAAGAACATTTCATACAGCTGAATAAAGTCCGATGATTGTCACAATAACTTCTTTATTGAAGCTTGTTTACTATCATTGGCTTGGAGCTGCAAGTCAAGATGGCGGCTCGGCGTTTCCCTAGCGTGATGGACCCCGGTAGCTGACCGTGAATTCTTCTGCTGTTGCTGGTGCTGCGTCTCCATATCCCGTATTTCCCAGTTGGAGTGGGTGAGGCCGGCGGCGGCGGCTGCGAAGACGTCGGACTGTGTCACGCTCCTGTGCCTATAGCGTAGGTGTCTTCCGTTCATATCCCGGCGAGGGAAGGGATGACTGGAACCTCGCGTCGTACTCTTGAGTCGGCGGCCAAGTTGTGGGCTGCCCTTGCGCCCGGATACTTAGGCGGCAGGTAGCGGTTCGTGATCCGGGGGAGGTAGACACCTCTGTGTCGTAGGCACGGTGCTGGACAGCATAGGCTCGACGACACATAATTGTCAGATGTTCGAGGCTGACGAGCTGGTTCAGTCGCGTTTAAACACTGCTGCCCCCTGCTGATTTCACGGCGTTTATGGGTCGCGCCGATTGTTCCTTGGCAGGGCGACGACTCAGTTGTCGTAATCGGTCTGTAATACTTCCCTGTAGTCTGGCCCACTATTTTCATGTATGATGTGTCGACAGCGCGGCGGATTCGAAGCAGCTGTTCGTGCAGTTCACTGGTGACCGCCGACCGAACTCGGTGCTGACCTGATCCCGTCCTGACCCCCATTCGTGGCTCAAAGTCTCGTTAAAACCTTACCCTTGACACTAGTGTAAGAACTGTCTGATGTACGAGACGGCTGGGGAGCAAAGCCTTGGTAAACTCGTTCTCGCCTGAGTGCAGGGAGGCGTTCATGGAAAGGGGACTTTAAGTCAGGTGACAAGCTCTTGCTTTAACACAATAGGCAACACAGTTCGTTCTATGACGGACACTGACTGTAGAGGTGCTGGCCAGAACATTTAAATCATTTGGGTGGACCTTGACAATGCTGACTTTCATGATTCAACTGTAAACAACTGAAGGACTGAAAATGTGGTGGCACGTATGGATCCACTCGGCATCTGACTCCATATAAATGGACGTATACTGAGAAGAATAGAGTACAAATACGTTGTAGCGAAATCTGTTCTGTCCCATTAATGTTAACTTTTTCAGTATTCCGTCTAACATATAAGAATTCTTTTTGAAGGAAATTTGTCCGCAGCTCGTGGTCGTGCGGTAGCGTTCTCGGTTCCCACGCCCGGGTTCCCGGGTTCGATTCCCGGTGGGGTTAGGGATTTTCTCTGACTCGTGATGACTGGGTGTTGTGTGCTGTCCTTAGGTTAGTTAGGTTTAAGTAGTTCTAAGTTCTAGGGGACTGATGACCATAGATGTTAAGTCCCATAGTGCTCAGAGCCATTTGAACCATTTTTTGAAGGCAATTTCCTGTTAGATTTCTTCATCTGTTAGTGAGACGTCAGCATTCTTAATAACTTGTTGCTTTGTCGTGATGAAACGAGGGACGCAATCCTCACGTAATTTTCAAAGAACAGCTGTAGGTCCATTAGACTCGTATTTGCAGGAGACCAGTAATGCATTTCCAACCTTAATTCTATTTCGTCCTGCATTATCTATATTGATTATATCTTTCTCCACAGTTTGCCAAATACCATAGGATTAAGTCTACCACTGTTAGAATTGCAGATTTCTACCAACGTATAATAAGGGTCCTTCGTCAGTCTCTGAGTATTTATTCCACTTGCTGAAGTTTTAAAGATCGTGTGGTTAAGAGGTGGCCTCAGAGGTATCAATAACAGTCTGTTGAGGAGCTGATGCGCTACTTACAGTCTGTAGTTATGAAGGTGAGCTTGTATGAACTTCTTGGTAGCATGTTTCCTGTACGATTGGGTGTTCAGTGGATTCCTTACTGTCATGATGACATCTTCTGTCAATTAGAGTGATACACGTTACGTTGCTTTGTAGTAGTGTTGCTCGCAAATGCCACCGGACGTGTGGAGTATTGATGATGGATCTCCGTCATTTCGTGATGTTTTGGTTGGTTTGAAAGTGGATAACAGACACATATCACCTGACCAGTTTCAGGTGGTTCGCCAAGTCCATGTTCATGTCGTTTATTGGTTTCCGCTCAGCCACAGTTGTACAACGATTTCTCACGTCAGAACCAGTTAGTGATTTACTTAGACACTGAACCCCGAAACAAATAGGCTACGCGACTTTATTTACACTCTTCAACTGTCGCGGCGCACACAAGAGAGAAGGTATGGACACAATAACAGACCTAGCGGGGACTGATGTTCACTGCTTAACAGTGAGTGCTCACAACAGAAGTCTCCACTTCGTTTGACGGCTCTGTACCGATTGAACGAGGTGCAGCACTAACCTGTCTGGAAACACAAAAGAGGGCGCTCTGGGCATATGTGAACACCTTTTTCCTGCTATCTCCGTGCCGGCCGAAGTGGCCGAGCGGTTCTAGGCACTACAGTCTGGAACCGCGAGACCGCTACGGTCGCAGGTTCGAATCCTGCCTCGGGCATGGGTATGTGTGATGTCCTTAAGTTAGTTAGGTTTAAGTAGTTCTATGTTCTAGGGGACTGATGACCTCAGAAGTTGAGTCCTATAGTGCTCAGAGCCATTTGAACCATTTTGCTACCTCCGTCATTTGTTATGGTTCCATTCTTCTGCACATCTTCCGATTTCGGAGTGACTGAAACTTTTCCTTCCGAGTTTTGCAATTTTCACAAGCAGTAGTGCATACACAGTCCAATCTCTTTAATGTGATCACCGGATGTGTTCGACGTCAACGTGCAATAACCATTCATAGACACCAGGCGGCAGCGCTAGCAGTGGAGGGTATATGAAGAGTGTTGGGAGGATGCCTATAACAGTCCAGTAGTTGTCTAACGTCCAAAAGGACATGATCATTGTCATTCGGGCCAAGGGTGGAAGCATTTCCGAAACGGCTAGGTTTGTAAGCTGTTCGCAAGATGCTGTGGGTAAAGTACACCGTGAATGGAAAAATGGTACTATCCAAAATCAGCACCGAGGCAACTGCATGGTGGCTGGAGGCCTTTTCAGATGAATTACGTTTTATTCTCCATCTGAAAGATGGCCGTTGACGTGTACGGCGCGATACGTCTGAAATCAAGAGGGAGCGTTACAGTCTAGATAATACTTTCGTGGCATTCCCTGGACGATCTCGTCATTCTGGAAGGCACAGTGGATCAACTCAAGAATGCGTCTGTCTTTGGGAACCATGTCCATCTCTAGATGCAGTTTCCTTTTCTTCGACGCGATGGTATCTACCGGCAAGACAATGCAGCGTGTCACACAGCTCACGGCGTACGTATGTGGTTCGTAGAGCAGCAGGGTGAGTTTACCGTAATCCTCAGTCATCAATTTCTTCCGACTGAAATTCAGTAGAGGCTCTGAGGGACCACTTTGATAAGTGTGTTCGCGCCATGGATTCTCCACCGCGAGACCTAGAGTAGCTGTCCACCGCACAAGAATCGGCATGGCTCCACATCCCTGTTAGTTGGTTGATTTGGGGGAGCGAACGAACTGCGAGGTCATCGGCCCAATTGGCTGAGGGAAGGATGGAGAAGGAAATCGGTCGTTCTCTTTCAAAGGTAACATCGTGTCATTTGCCTGAAGCGATTTAGGGAAATCACGGAAAATCTAGATCAGGATAGCTGGACGTGGGTTTGAATCATCGTCCTCCCGAATGCGAGTCTAGTGTGCTAACCACTGCACCACTTATCTTGGTTCCACATCCATGTCTGCACCTTTTAGAACCTCATTGATTGTCTTATTGCATGTCTCGCAGCCATCCGCGCTGCAGGCTTTTGCCAGGTGATCATATTAATGACGCAGTGTCTATAATGGCATGTAACACGATAACTGACGAAAAATGAAACAGAGGTAATGCAGAACTGGGACGAATAATGAATAAAAGTTCAGAAATGCTGGTGATCTACTATAAACAGTACAGAGAACGGGAATATTTGCCAATTTCAAAACGAGATTTTAAAACACAAATCATTTACAGGAGCAGATGTCTTCTCTGGCTATAACATAGTACATGAACTGAGGATAAAAACTGAATACATTGCAGACAGGCAGAAAAAAGAAGGAAAAGGGACCTAGATAAATTCAAAGAACCATATGTTGTCAAGAGTTACAAATCAATAAATAGGTAACGAGTGACCGAAAGTGGGGAACGGAATATAATAAAATGTGAACGGGTAACTTTGGGAAATGAAGTACTGAAGTCAAGAGTGAAGTCAATAAGCAAAAAGACAACTCACGAGATTTTGAATTTAATTGACAAATGGGAAACAAGTACCGCAGATGAAGCAGAAAAAAGGGAATACCGAAAAATATAAAATTAGATTTACAGAATTCAAAATCGCAGGAATGGTTAAAGGAGAAATCAAACTATGTAGAAGCATTCATGACTATGGGTAAGATAGATGACCCATATGGGAAAATTAATCAGACCTCATGAGAATAGGGAATTACCTACATGCATATTAGGGGTTTCTATGACAAGCCTGAACTAAGTAAAGGAGGGACGGCTTAAACATAGAAGGAATACACTGCTGGAAAAAAAAAATTAATGCACCTGGAAGACGACGTCGATTTTGATCCGATTACGGCATGTGCCACCTGAGGGTAGTAGATGTACTGATAATGGTCTCAAGGTTCCCCTCCAACAGATGGCGTAGTTGCATAGCTAGCAGAGTGTCATGTCTACCTACCCTTTAATATGGAACGCTCAGAGCCAAGCTGCTCAGTGCTGTGCAGAGTTGTGAAGCAAGGAGGCAACCACGCCACAGAGATGCACTCGTGCTACCTACAACCAAGTGTGCTAGTTTGAAAGGGGTCAAATTGTGGCCTTCTGAGCGGCGAAATGGTACTTTCGGAGAACTGCCAGACAAGTTGGACGTGCGGCATCAGTTGTGCCAAGATGCCGGTATCAGCGGTCGCATGAACATTGTCACACTCGTAGATGAGGTTCCGGACGTCCATTCAGCACACACGCCTGCCAGGATCGTCGTATTATAAGGGCAGCAGTGTCGGATCGTACAGTTACCACAGCGCAGATATGAGGGCGTTTGAATCCAGACGCATCAACATGAACTGTTGTGAACCGGTTATTAGCAGTGGGACTATGGGCGTGCATACTTCTAGCCCGTCTTCCACTCACGCCACAGCATCGACGTGGATGGGTCGACTGGTGCAGCAAGAGGATCACTTGGAAGATGGAATGGTGCGACGTGGTCCTCAGCGATGAAAGCAGATTCTACCTGAACGCAAATGATGGTCGTTTATGCCTGTGACATAGATCTGGTAAACACTGTCTCGTAGAGTGCACATTAGCACTACCCCAGACCTTATGGTCTGGGGTGTGATAAGCTACAACTCTCGTACAATAATGGTGTTTCCGGAGGGGACGCTAACCTAATGGTGCAAATGGCTCTGAGCTGTATGGGGCTTAACATCTGATGTCATCAGTCTCCTAGGACTTACAACTACTTAAACCTAACTAACCTAAGAACATCACACACATCCATGCACGAGGCAGGATTCGAACCTGCGACCGTAGCAGTCGCGCGGTTCCGGAATGAAGCACCTAGAACTGCTCGGCCACAGCGGCCGGCCACGCTAACCATCGCACGGTAAGTGCAAAGAATGTTGTTAGACCTGTTCTTTTGCCGTTCTTACAACAGGAAAGTGATGTATTGTTCCAACAGGATAATGTCCGCCCACACACTGGCAGTGAAACTCAACGTACAACTGCTTCCCTGGCCAGCACGATCTCCGGACTTGTCCCAAATCGAGCGCGAGTGATACGATGGGACGACAAGGGACTCGCGCAACTCGTCAGCCAACAACTCTTACAGAACTGCGCCAACAGATCTAGCAGGCTTGGCATAACGTATTCCTCTACAGTATTCGCCATTTATACGATAGACTGGATGCCAGAGTAAGTTCTTACATTGCCGCCTGTGGAGGCTACACCACATATCAATATAGGTGTTTCAGCGTGGGGCGATACCTGGTAACCCAGAACCGCTTGTACTAGTGATCTGTAAATGTAATCTTTCATGTTCTCCACATGAATCGTTACAACAATAAGTCTTGAGTGAATTTGGAACTTCTAAAAGGATGTACATTTCCCGGCAGTGTACGTGGGAAGGCTGCACAACAGAAACGAACATCAGGATAGTATCTGCAGTATCATCAGCGACCCGACCGTGACGCACAGCGTTTCGCAGCCAGGAATCAGATGGCGTTCGGCTCACCGCCGATAGGCAGCAGCACCACCGCCGCTTAACAGAGCAGGCGCGACCACCCATAAGCCGCTTCCGATGTAACCCCAGCAACGCCAGCCGGCCTACATTCGGAAATTAGCAACATACAAACTACGGGCCAATGACGCCATGCTACGTCACCGCGGGCTCTCCGGCGTCCTATGTACTCTTGCTTGCCCGGGTAGTTAAAAGCATACGCCCCGCCACGGACAGCAGTCTCGGCAAGTGTTTGAACCCACCGCTTGTAACTACGGACATATACAGACTTCATGTGACAGTGTGTATGATTGTGATAGGGAGTCAGAGTACGATTCCGTCTGATGGTGTTTGTGTTCAGATCTTGTGTGAACTTCAGTTGGGAGATTAAACTTATTTTACCACTCACGCCTCTGTTCTTTTTGTTCCGCATTTCCTGGATACAACAGTATTATAGAAAGCGGAGAGCAAGTAGATGAAGACATGGAGGGATATAAAGTATAATACAGTGAAAATAATTGGAGAGAGTACTGAAAGACATAAATCTAAACAACGCCTCTGGGGTAAACGACATTCCACTATAATCGTAGACAGCGCTACAGTCTGGAACCGCGCGACTGCTACAGTTGCAAGTTCGAATCCTACCTCGGGCACGGATGTGTGCGATGTCCTTAGGTTAGTTAGGTTTAAGTAGTTCTAAGTTATAGGGGACTGATGATCTCAGAAGTTAAGTCCCATAGTGCTCAGAGCCATTTTTATAATCGTTGAGATAATAACGGAGATCCAGCCATTTCAAAACTATTCTGTCTGATATACAAAATGTATAGCCATGGGGAAAGAGAATGTAAACAGCGCCAGAAATGCACGCTGGAACGTAAACGCAGACGTTGGCCAAACTTGCAGGTAGCGTTGATGTATTTCGCCACGAACAGGACCTATGCAATGTCCTCAACACTTTTCAAGTGTCGTTCGCTGTCAGAACTGTTCCGCGTAGTCTTGAGTGCCTTATATCGGAGTTAAGTCATTTCGAATATAGGAAAATACACTCCTGGACATGGAAAAAAGAACACATTGACACCGGTGTGTCAGACCCACCATACTTGCTCCGGACACTGCGAGAGGGCTGTACAAGCAATGATCACACGCACGGCACAGCGGACACACCAGGAACCGCGGTGTTGGCCGTCGAATGGCGCTAGCTGCGCAGCATTTGTGCACCGCCGCCGTCAGTGTCAGCCAGTTTGCCGTGGCATACGGAGCTCCATCGCAGTCTTTAACACTGGTAGCATGCCGCGACAGCGTGGACGTGAACCGTATGTGCAGTTGACGGACTTTGAGCGAGGGCGTATAGTGGGCATGCGGGAGGCCGGGTGGACGTACCGCCGAATTGCTCAACACGTGGGGCGTGAGGTCTCCACAGTACATCGATGTTGTCGCCAGTGGTCGGCGGAAGGTGCACGTGCCCGTCGACCTGGGACCGGACCGCAGCGACGCACGGATGCACGCCAAGACCGTAGGATCCTACACAGTGCCGTAGGGGACCGCACCGCCACTTCCCAGCAAATTAGGGACACTGTTGCTCCTGGGGTATCGGCGAGGACCATTCGCAACCGTCTCCATGAAGCTGGGCTACGGTCCCGCACACCGTTAGGCCGTCTTCCGCTCACGCCCCAACATCGTGCAGCCCGCCTCCAGTGGTGTCGCGACAGGCGTGAATGGAGGGACGAATGGAGACGTGTCGTCTTCAGCGATGAGAGTCGCTTCTGCCTTGGTGCCAATGATGGTCGTATGCGTGTTTGGCGCCGTGCAGGTGAGCGCCACAATCAGGACTGCATACGACCGAGCACACAGGGCCAACACCCGGCATCATGGTGTGGGGAGCGATCTCCTACACTGGCCGTACACCACTGGTGATCGTCGAGGGGACACTGAATAGTGCACGGTACATCCAAACCGTCATCGAACCCATCGTTCTACCATTCCTAGACCGGCAAGGGAACTTGCTGTTCCAACAGGACAATGCACGTCCGCATGTATCCCGTGCCACCCAACGTGCTCTAGAAGGTGTAAGTCAACTACCCTGGCCAGCAAGATCTCCGGATCTGTCCCCCATTGAGCATGTTTGGGACTGGATGAAGCGTCGTCTCACGCGGTCTGCACGTCCAGCACGAACGCTGGTCCAACTGAGGCGCCAGGTGGAAATGGCATGGCAAGCCGTTCCACAGGACTACATCCAGCATCTCTACGATCGTCTCCATGGGAGAATAGCAGCCTGCATTGCTGCGAAAGGTGGATATACACTGTACTAGTGCCGACATTGTGCATGCTCTGTTGCCTGTGTCTATGTGCCTGTGGTTCTGTCAGTGTGATCATGCGATGTATCTGACCCCAGGAATGTGTCAATAAAGTTTCCCCTTCCTGGGACAATGAATTCACGGTGTTCTTATTTCAATTTCCAGGAGTGTAGTTGGAGCTCGTATGGTGGGTGCTTTCGTAACTAAGGCAGCACAAGTGTTGCACTCTTAGCTGCACTGCCGGCTGCAACAGGCAGAAGAGAGCTTTGTTGGTGCTGCACATTTTCGTGATTTTGACTGAGATAATATCACGCTGCAGTCTTCTTCGGCACGCCAGTGTGCAAGTCGGCACAGACACAACCAAGTCAAAAAATCCATGTAATTCGCACGTTTAATTATATGTAAAAGCCGACTTCGAAATTTTCCTTCTTGTAAGACCGCATTTGCAAGATCTGTGTGTGCCGATTTGAAATTCTAGATTCGTTTACTTTATTGTTCGCGTCGCTCCTGCATAATATTCGATTGATTGTATCATTACCCATTTGTACTGTGACATATTGTTAAATTTCGAACATTCGCGAGTGCAGCGATAAACTCGTACTGTCATCGTCAGTTGTAGGCTTAAATTTATTTGTGCTCTTTTAAAAATTTTGAGAATACTAGGCTTGTAATCTTTCAAAATAATCATTCTCCAGTTTCATTGGATATTTACCTGTACGTCACAAACAGGTTATTTTTGTGAATTTTTGGACACTTACAAAATTATATTTTTGAAAGTTACCGATACGAGTGTTTTTGGGTTACTCATTTCCTAGCAAATCTGCGTTTGTAATTCACAGTTACTGCTAAGAATAGATCACCCCGAATTTCGTTGTATGTCAACGCATACAAATGCGCATTTTTGAGAATTTTCTGAAGTTCGTGATTTAGTTACTGTAGTAGATATTATAACGAACATATTACAGATTTTTCTGTTACCATAATAGAAATATCGTTTTGTGTATTTGCTTCAGTTTCTGTTGGGAATTAGTAACTTTTTAACTCGACAGATTGAAAGATAACCAGCAAGCTTAGATTAAAGTTACTTGTTCACTGTACTATCATCCAATTCACCAGCCAAAATGCAGCCACACCACGAATGCTACTCTTAAACATGAGATGAGGTGGTTGACGTTCTTAAGTGGCTGGAAATCACCCTGACTACCGTCAAATAATTGACAGCGCCTGCGAACTGATGTGTTGAAGGCGCTAACGAGAGTAATGTATCTGTGGTATCGGTACCAAAGGTACTTAAAGTACTATCCGTTCCTGTGGATCCTGTCTCCTCTGCAGAAAATACGAGACTTGTCATTACTCATCCACTTGACTGCGAGTGGCGCTCCTGTGATAGATCTAGGCGTCCTGTGCAGGATGGATGGGGACCAGGGAAGACTCAGTGCATTATACCGATCCCCCTAACCAACAAGTTCGAGATGCTGTCTTTCACTGAAAATGAAACTGAGCAGTAGGAGTCACATAACCTGTTTTCGGGAGATCTGTTTTGTCCTGTATCAAGAGGAGGCAAACGCAAAAGCGTAAGTGTCTATGAATCGACAGCAGTTCAAACGTATGGCGAATGATGGTACCCCTTAGGGTACAGGAAAGCACACCAGGTGCACTCACTATGTATGCCTGGGGGCCTCATTCAGCATGCTGAAGCGGATTTTCCGGCAGTCACAGAGGGAATAATGTGTAACCACGTGCAGGCTACGGCGCACGTTGGAACAAATGACGCCTGTTGATTGGGCTCTGAGGTCATACTTGGATCGTTGCATGCACTGGCAGAGAAAGCTGAGGAGATCATACTTTCGTACAGACCTTCAACGAAGCTCACAATTTGCAGCATTGTCTCCAGATCCGGTCGTGGCCCCTTGGTCCTGAGTCGAGTTGGAAGGACCAAAGCAGGGATTTCAAAGATTCTGTTATAAGCTAGGCTGCGACTTCGGCCATAGAGCTGGGATCTGTAGGATCACCCTAAAATGGGTCAGGTGCGCACTACGCATCAGAGGCTTCTAACCAGGTAACTGACTGCGTGTTGGGTGCACACAAGGTTTGTTTTA
The DNA here is from genome assembly GCF_023864275.1 of Schistocerca cancellata. NCBI lineage: Eukaryota > Metazoa > Arthropoda > Insecta > Orthoptera > Acrididae > Schistocerca > Schistocerca cancellata. Next base: position 759,196,196 of record NC_064629.1, read on the forward strand.
GATTAAAAGACCCTCCTGCCGATTCAGATAACGATAGTTGTAGGAAACCCGGAAGTATCAGTGTAAGAGTGAAAGAAGTTGCTGCCAGAGTTGAGAGTATTAAAATCCTAGTGGTTAACTGCCGAATCATTCGCAACAATGCGACATTGTTCGAAGTGCTCTCCAAAATCTGAATAGAGAAAGCTGGTTGAAACCTGAAATTGTTTGCAGTGAGATTTTCAGGAAATATTGAAAGGATAGGCTAATGGGATATGGAGACGGTGCATTTTTCGCAGTAAACAAGAAACTCAAATCCACCGAGATAGAATCTGAAGCTGCATGTGAGATGGTTTTGGCAAGACTCATTGTCAGGAGCGCCGATATAATAGTAACTGGTTCCTTTTATCATCCACCAGACTCATCTCCAGATGTCACTGGAAACCTGAGAGAAAATCTCAGTTCGCTTGTAAGTTTCCCAATCATACTGTTATCACTGATGGAGATTTTAATTATCCAACATTATATTGGTAACATTACAGTTTTGGTAGTGATGGGCGTATAAGATATCCTGTGAAGCATTACTAAATCCCTTCTCTGGAAACTACCTAGAACAGATGGTTCGGAACCCCACTCGTGATGGAAATCTGTTGTGTCCAATGGCAACAAATAAACCTGTCCTCTTTTAGGATTTCCACATCGAGACTAGAATAAGTCACTATGAGGTGAAAAAATGGTTCAAATGGCTCTAAGCACTATGGGACTTAACATCGAAGGTCATCAGTCCCCTAGACTTAGGACTACTTAAACGTACCTAACCGAAGGACATCACACACATCCATGCCCGAGGCAGGATTCGAACCTGCGACCGTAGCAGCAGCGCGGTTCCGGACTGAAGCACCTAGAACCACTCGGCCACATCGGCCGGCCGCTATGAGGTGATTGTGGCAAAAATTATTAACAAAATACAAAGGGCAACTAAAACAAGCAGAAACCTATACATGTTCAGTAAACTAGAGGAAAGACATTCGGCACAAGGCAAGAGCGTATACAGGAACTATGGATCAATTATAACAGAATATTTATTCATGCACTGGATAGATATGTACGAAGTGGAACAGTTCGTGATGAGAGGGAAGCTCCATGGTATACAGTCGCTGTAAAGAAACTTCTAAGGAAGCAGAGACTACTGATTAATAGGTGAAAAACAAAGCATGGAACTATAGATAGGGAGATGCTGAATTAAGCGCGTTTGGCTGTCAGGAGAGAAAACAGAGAGAAGCCTTCAGTGACTACCGTGGCATTATATTGTCGAATTATCTTTCAGAAAACCCAAGGAAATCCTGCTCGAACGCAAATGCTGTTAGTGGCACCGAAGTTACTGTCCATTCCCTGGCGAATGAGACAGGAACAAAAATTGAGGGTAACAAAACAAAAGCTGAAATGAGCAACTGTTTTTTCAAATGTCCCTTTACGAAGGAAAACTCAGGAGAACTGGCCAAATTTAATCCTCATGCCAATGAAAATATTAGTTAAATCAGTAATAGTGTCAGTGGTGTTGAGAAACAACTGAAATCGTTGTAATTGAACAAAGCTCCAGTGCCTGATAGAATCCTGTCAGATTCTACATTGAATTTGTAGCTACGTTTTCCCCTCTTGCGACTGCAACATAATGTAGATCACTCGAGCAAAAAACTGTGCCCACCGGCCGCGGTGGCCGTGCGGTTCTAGGCGCTTGTCTGGAACCGCGGGACTGCTACGGTCGCAGGTTCGAATCCTGCCTCGGGCATGGGTGTGTGTGATGTCCTTAGGTTAGTTAGGTTTAAGTAGTTCTAAGTTCTAGGGGACTGATGACCTAAGATGTTAAGTCCCATAGTGCTCAGAGCCATTCGAACGAATTTGAAAAAAACTGTGCCCAGTTGTTGAAAGAAAGAACTTGCCACACCCGTGTGTAAGAAGAGTAGCAGAAGTGATTCACAAAACTACCGTCTAATATCCTAGACGTCGATTTGATGTAGATTCTTAGAAAATATTCTGAGCTCAAACATAATGAAGTATTTTGAGGAGAATGAGCTGTTCCATGCCAACCAGCCTGGATTACGGTAACATCGATCATGTGAAACCCAACTCGTAATTTTCTCACATGAGTCAGTGAAAGATCTGCATCAAGGTAGTCAGGTTTCCGAAGAGCATTTGACTCAGTACTACACCTGCGCTTATTGTCAAAAGTTCAATAATAATGGATATCAAGTGAAATTTGTTACTGGAGTGAGGACGTTTCGGTAGGGACGACGCAGCATGTTATCTTTGTTGTGTCTAGACAAGACAGTCTAGACACAAGGCGAGGAAACCGAAAGGGCACGCGTCAACTCACGCCGACTGGCGTGAGGTCTGGAACATGATACGTATTGAATGCTGTAAAGAAAAGTACGTAGCTGCGGTTATACTTAACTTTAATCCATCATTTGTATACAGCATTCTTGATGATACAAGTGAGACTCTCTCTAGAAATGGTTAATGGCGCCTTGCTAGGTCGTAGCCATGGACTTAGCTGAAGGCTATTCTAACTGTCTCTCGGCAAATGAGAGATAGGCTTCGTCAGTGTAGTCGCTAGCAAAATCGTCGTACAACTGGGGCGAGTGCTAGTACGTCTCTCTAGACCTGCCGTGTGGTGGCGCTCGGTCTGCAATTACTGACAGTGGCGACACGCGGGTCCGACATGTACTAATGGACCGCGGCCGATTTAAAGCTACCACCTAGCAAGTGTGGTGTCTGGCGGTGACACCACAATCTTGGATGGACAGTCATCACCAGATATAGAAGTAACTTCGGGTGTGCCCCAGGGAAGTGTGTTGCGAACATTGCTGTTCTATTAATGAACTTGCGGACACTTTTAATAGTAACCTCAGATGTTTTGCAGATTAAGCAGTTATCGTTAAAGAAGTACTGTCAGAAACAAGCTGAAAAAATATTCAGTCAGATTTTGATAAGATTTCAAAGAGTTGTGAAGATTGTCAACTTGCTTTGAATGTTCATAAATGTAAAATTATGCACTTCACAAAACGAAAAACATAGTATCCTATGATTAAATTATCAATGAGTAACAGTTGGAATCGACCGAATCATACAAGTAACTGGGTGCACAACTTTATAGGGATATGTAAGCGAATGATCACATAGGCGCAGTTGTGGGTAAAGCAAGTGATAGACTTCAGTTTAGTGGCAGAATACTGGGGAATTGGTATCAGTCTACAAAGGAGATTGTTTATAGATCACTAGTGCGACTCATTCTAGAATACTGCTCAAGTGCATGGGACTGATATCATATAGGACTAACAGGGGATGTATAACGTGTACTGAGAAGGATTTGCAAATGGTCACAGGTTTGTTTCACCCGTAGGAGATGCTGAAGAAACTGAAATGGAAGATACGCGTGAACTAACCCGAGAAAGTCTATTAACGAAGTTTCAAGAACCGTCTTTAAATGACTACTCTAGAAATATACAACAAACTCCTACGAATCGCTTACATAGGGATCGTGTGGACAAAACTAAAATAATTACATCACGTACAGAGGTATTCAATCAATCCTCCCGCTTTCCGCACTGGAATGGGACAGAAAGAGACTCTAATAAATGATAAAGTGGAACGTACCCTCTGTCATGCACTTCACGGTGGCTTACAGAGTACAGATGTAGATGTAGATGTAGATGTAGATTTACATGCTACGAAGAAACGGAAGAACGTTATTTGGTCGGATGGGTCTTGATCGCACTGTTTCCAACTTGTGGCCGAGGTTACGTCCCAAGAGTGTGTTGGGGTACGGACACCGATCCTACACTTTAATGATCGAATCCATCCTTACGCTTCTTTGCTACAGCTCGGCGGTATCGTCGACAGGGAAGCCCAACACTTCTAAAAGGGGCAGATTGGCGCCCTGAGTGAAGGAGTGAGTCAGCCGAGCCGGAGCGTAAGTGCAGGGCAGATGCCGACAGCTCGCGCTTCCCGCGGTCGCGTGTACAACTGATATATTTCGTAGAAAGATTATAGAGAGTTGCACCTGAGGTATCGCGCGAGTAGAACACGTATGTGTGTAAGGAACGTGAGAATTTTGAAGATCAGGAGAAATTTTGTATCGGGGAAGTTACAATATAATCAAATGACTATCGCACAATGAAGAGTCGGCAATGGTAAACTCACATAAGCTCATGACAGAAGAGTGACCTTAATTGTCATGTGAGTGCTCTCAGAACAAGTAGGGGCGCTATACACGAATTTAGAATGGAATAAATTAGCTGTGTCGTACGAAAACTGTTCACATATTATAACCTCTTCATTACTATTAGAATGTATTGGAAGGGAATGAACTATAGAACAGTGTGGAAGACTAGACAGGGTATGAACTGTAGGCTCACGGTCATCAGAACCTCACTTATCGTCGCATGTTCCTTGGGAATAAGTTCGCTTTCTAAAACTGGCTGCTTATTACTGTGCAATGCTAAGGATAATCGACTGAAAATCAATAAATAATACAGAGGATAACGTATATTTGTCGATCAGTGATAGGACCCAGTTGTTCAATCTCTGTAGGCGATGTAGGAATAGCGGAACTATGGCGAAAATTGTTTCAAACGTTTACATACGACGGAACAACAGCTACAGGAAAGAAGGTGCCGGACCATAGGACGTGACAAAGAATCAAGCACATGCCTCACCACAACGAACAGCAGCCAGCAGTACACGAGAAAGCAACAGCAGAAAAAATAGAACGTAAGTGTCGCAAGTTGCTGTAGGCCATTAATAAAAACTATTGCTGTAGAAATAGCTTAACTTCGCGGCATGGGCTGGGGATGGATTGATTTTGCGTTTGACGAAAAGTTATATTTCAGAAACTTTGAATATTGACAGAAATTTCGTAATATTTAAGAATGATAACAGTAAAATAATAATTGCAATAATGGATCCAAATTTTCCAATAGAGCAAGTCAACAGAAGAGTGTATCAGATGAGGACGATTACCAGCCGAATGTAGAGGAAGAGGAACAACTTTTATGAGAAAGAGAAATTTAAAAGGAAAAATAATATTATGGGGAGAAATGACTGAGCAGTGACCAGACTGAATTAATCATTACGAATAGCGTATCACAGGAAAGTGCAGGAAACCTAACGACACTTCGTGCGATAAAGGTGAGGAACGTCAATACTCCCAGCAAAGAAAAGCGCGAAACAGCGGAAGAGTGCAAAGACAGTAATATGGCAATTTCGTAGAAACTCCAAATCCAGCGGAAACAACCATTATCGACCTCCAACTATCAATAGAAGCGTTGGGAGAAATGCGAAGGGAACAAAAGGGAGATATTGAAGAAACGCAGAAGGAGGAAGAGAAAATAAAAACGTAATCGAGGTAATCTAGTTCTCAGTAATTCAGAAAATTGATAAGATATTGGAGAAACAAGGAGAGAATGCAAACTATTTTTTTAATGTGGGAGGAAAGGATGGATGAGAAAATAAAGGAAGAGAGGGTAGAACAAAAGAAAGTAAACGGAGAAGTAAACTCACAAACAGGGAAACAGGAAACAGTAATAAAGAAAGTAAAGGAACATTAGATACGGCTGCATGAAAACACAACGAAAGAAGTAGATGTGATAGCGGTGCTGGCGAACATACACAAATGGAAGACGTAGTTAGCAAACGCATTAAGAAGATCAAGTAAAAACTAAAGTCGCAAACCAAATGGTACATGAAGTACAGAAAGCACAAGAAACCATGGAACAGCAGATTCAACAGGTAGTCTATAGAAAGTCAGCAAGTGGCCAAACCGAAGTTGTGACCGAGAATGATCCCCAAGTGGAATTTATACATAATTGTAAATTCCGTAAATTCTATCCTAAAGGCGTGTTGCATCGTGTTGCAATCATAAGAAATTTCCACGGGCTATTGCCGGTAGTATGGGCTGACAAAATAAAAATTTCTTACGTCATAAATGAAACGGACGACGAAGCGTAAAGTGGGTTAACAGGTAGAAAAGGAGAACTTAAAGTATGCAGAATTTGAAAAAAATAATGTAAATAGATATTTGTCCAAAAGCAAATAGAACAAGATTCTTATTTCTGTACGTAATCGTCCATATAATATGAGAATCGATGGCACCTATGGGGAGTTATTGGAAAAGGAAATGAAGAGAAACCATATCTTGGCATACCCTGGGATGTGAGAAATGTGGTGCTATGGGTAGTACGAAGTTTACTACTGAAGTACGTAGCCAATTAATAAGGAAAATTTTTGACTCACAAGGAACCCCTTGTGTGCGGGATCGGAAGAGGCCAATGACGTTTACGGCACTCGACGCCCCTCCATACAAGTACAGTATTGGCTGCTAATGGCAAAAGGGGGTATTCAATGGCGAGCACAGCGTGAGGCTGCAGAGCGTGGTTTAACTGCTTAGTCGACTAGTAGCTCACGACAGTACTACAGTGCTAGTGGCGTTGATGTAAAACAGAGCAATGGCAACGATAAACAAAGCAGACATTGCATTTGGTTACAACGACAGTTGATAAACTTTACATTTTGTCAGAAAGGAACCCTAGGAATTTTGGAGAGTGAGGAAGAAGTGGCAGATGAAATATTAGCGTTTCTGCACGATGAGTCAGTGAAATGTGTGGTGCCGCATACGCTCGACTGTGCTCGAATGTGCTTGAGGAATACAGTGAAGACGATACATGCTTACCAAGTGAAAACGATATTGAAACAGGTGTTGACCCATGTATTTCATCGCCCTAGTCGTACAGAAAGTGTTATAGGCCCTCTGTTGTCCCCGATCTATATTAACGATATAGGAGAGAATCTTAGTAGCCATCTTAGATTGTTTGCATATGATGTTGTCATTTACCGTCTTGTAAAGTCGTCTGATAACCAAAAAGTATTTCAAAATGATTTAAATAAGATATCAGTATGGTGCGAAAAGTGTCAACTGACCCTTAATAAAGAAAAGTGTGAAGCTATTCACATGAGTACTGAAAGAAATCCACTAAATTTCGATTACGCGATGGAAATGGAAATACCGTGTGGCTAGGGCCTCCCGTCGGGTGGACCGTCCGCCTGGTGCAAGTCTCGAGCGGTTCTAGACGCTACAGTCTGGAACCCCGCGACCGCTACGGTCGCAGGTTCTAATCCTGCCTCAGGCATAGATGTGTGTGATGCCCTTAGGTCAGTTAGGTTTAAGTAGTTCTAAGTTCTAGGGGACTGATGACCTCAGAAGTTAAGTCCTACAGTGCTCAGAGCCATTTTGGTGCAAGTCTTTCGAGTTGACGTCACTTCGGCGACTTGCGTGTCGATGAGGATGAAACGATGATGATGAAGACGACACAACACCCGGGCCGTTAGGTACGACATTCCGTCGCGCTGATCACTCAGCTATCAGGGTCGGCCGATTACGCGATAAGGCACACAAATCTTAAGGTTGTACATTCAACTAAATACTTAAGGATTCCAATTACAGATAACCTTAAGGTGGGAATTTAAGGATATGGGACCTGGATAAACTGAAAGAACCAGAGGTTGTACAGAGTTTCACGGAGAGCATAAGGGAACAATTGACAGGAATGGGGGAAAGAAATACAGTAGGAGAAGAATGGGTAGCTTTGAGGGATGAATTAGTGAAGGTAGCAGAGGATCAAGTAGGTAAAAAGACGAGGGCTAGTAGAAATCCTTGGGTAACAGAAGAAATATTGAATTTAATTGATGAAAGGAGAAAATATAAAAATGCAGTAAATGAAGCAGGCAAAAAGGAATACAAACGTCTCAAAAATGAGATCTACAGGAAGTGCAAAATGGCTAAGCAGAGATGGCTAGAGGACAAATGTAAGGATGTAGAGGCTTATCTCACTAGGGGTAAGATAGATACTGCCTACAGGAAAATTAAAGAGAACTTTGGAGAAAAGAGAACCACTTGTATGAACATCAAGAGCTCAGATGGAAACCCAGTTCTAATCAAAGAAGGGAAAGCAGAGAGGTGGAAGGAGTATATAGAGGGTCTATACAAGGGCGATGTACTTGAGGACAATATTATGGAAATGGAAGATAATGTAGATGAAGATGAAATGGGAGATACGATACTGCGTGAAGAGTTTGACAGAGCACTGAAAGACCTGAGTCGAAACAAGGCCCCCGGAGTAGACAACATTCCATTGGAACTACTGACAGCCTTGGGAGAGCCAGTCCTGACAAAACTCTACCATCTGGTGAGTAAGATATATGAAACAGGCGAAATACCCACAGACTTCAAGAAGAATATAATAATTCCAATCCCAAAGAAAGCAGGTGTTGAAAGATGTGAAAATTACCGAAGAATCAGTTTAATAAGCCACAGCTGCAAAATACTAACACGAATTCTTTACAGACGAATGGAAAAACTAGTAGAAGCCAACCTTGGGGAAGATCAGTTTCGATTCCGTAGAAATATTGGAACACGTGAGGCAATTCTGACCTTACGACTTTATTAGAAGAAAGATTAAGGAAAGGCAAACCTACGTTTCTAGCATTTGTAGACTTAGAGAAAGCTTTTGACAATGTTCACTGCAATACTCACTTTCAAATTCTAAAGGTGGCAGGGGTAAAATACAGGGAGCGAAAGGCTATTTACAATTTGTACAGAAAGCAGATGGCTGTTATAAGTGTCGAGGGACATGAAAGGGAACCAGTGGTTGGGAAGGGAGTAAGACAGGGTTGTAGCTTATCCCCGATGTTATTCAATCTGTATATTGAGCAAGCAGTAAAGGAAACAAAAGAAAAATTCGGAGTAGGTATTAAAATCCATGGAGAAGAAATAAAAACTTTGAGGTTCACCGATGACATTGTAATTCTATCAGAGACAGCAAAGGACTTGGAAGAGCAGTTGAACGGAATGGATGGTGTCTTGAATGGAGGATATAAGATGAACATCAACAAAAGCAAAACGAGGATAATGGAATGTAGTCGAATTAAGTCGGGTGATGTTGAGGGTGTTAGATTAGGAAATGAGACACTTAAAGTAGTAAAGGAGTTTTGCTATTTGGGGAGCAAAATAACTGATGATGGTCGAAGTAGAGAGGATATAAAATGTAGACTGGCAATGGCAAGGAAAGCGTTTCTGAAGAAGAGAAATTTTTCAACATCGAGTATAGATTGAAGTGTCAGGAAGTCATTTCTGAAAGTATTTGTATGGAGTGTAGCCATGTATGGAAGTGAAACATGGACGGTAAATAGTTTGGACAAGAAGAGAATAGAAGCTTTCGAAATGTTGAGTGGTACTTAAGTAAATAAATTAGTGAAATCAAAGTGAACTAGAAATTAGAATATAAATGGAAAACTTGGTTTAGTTTGGAGAGTTACATACTGGCACACAGCGGGCCGAACAGCAGAGACAATGACCGTGAAGTCAGCAAGTTCCACATAAGCGGGCGCTGTCGATTCAGCCGTCAGGGCATCGCCCGACCGGCTCACGTGTTTCTCAGTTGTCGCATGTGAGCAAAGGCCCTCACCTACATCCCAAGAGCCAATGACCGACGTTAAGAAGAATCTTCGAGAAGCTTTTCAACGTGACAGAAGAGGCAATGACCGGCTCACGTGTTTCTCAGTTGTCGTATGTGAGCAAAGGCCCTCGCCTACATTCCAAGAGCCAATGACCGACGTTAAGAAGAATCTTCGAGAATCTTTTCAACGTGACAGAAGAGGCAATGGCCGTGAAGTCGTTCACCTCCAGTAAACTGAAGTGAATAAATACGCGAGACGCAGTGGGCCCGACAGATGAAGACGAGAGGAAGACGAAGGCGAAGACGGAGACGAAGACGGAGACGAGCGACGAAGAAGACGAAGAAGAAGCGTAGCAGTTGTTTTAAGTTAGTTTCGGTGCTGAAGATCGTCATGCAAGAAGAGACTACATCATGCACAGACGCACCGAGTCCGCCGCTGCAATGGAATAGCAAGTAGCAGCCTCAGTGCCAGAAGAAGAAGTTAAAAGGTATTTTGAAGTCTGATTTTACATACCCGGGTGACTCGTGAGGACGGGAAGGAGACGGCCTCACTTCAGCAGTCACCTGTGAGCTGGGATGAAGACCTGACAGCCGAAGACTGGCAAGCGGGAGTCCGTGGTTCGAGTCCGGGACACTGGCCTTCCCCCGCCGCGCCGCTCTGCTGGCCGACGCACAACACACGCGGCCGCTTAGAGAAGAGAAACACTGGGACGCCACATTCAAGGTATCACCATCCGATGCACGACGTCGCTTGCAATAATTAAACGGGCCACCTCGCGCTGCGCGTCTCCGGTCAGCATGGCGAGACGGCGACACGAGATACACACCGCTACGCGTAATCAGACGCCGCCGCCGCCGCCGCCGCTGCCGCAGCAGAAGGCTACGCAAACGACCCGGCTGCCGCTCTCCGAACCAGAACGTCCAGTAAGATAACAGCTGTACGAAACTTTCAATAAAAGTTATCTTAGGTAAAAATGATGTTTCATTCGACCTCATACCCGAGCCAAGGAAGAACCCACCCTGCCCACATTTTGTAAGAGAGAAAAGTTTATTTATTTAATATTTTCACCCTGACAGAATGCTTGAGAATGCTCATCCTGACAATTGACAGCATCAAAAGAGAAAACCCAGTTACATTGAGTGACAGAAGTGTCACATTTAGTAACCACAACTGTTACATTTGGTGTCAGAGAAAAAACCCTTGGCTCAATATGAGGTGTGAATGACAGTCACTAAAGGTCCACACTTAGTATTGTTTAATGTGTAAAAGGATAGAGGTTTGCATAGTAGTCGTAATATTTTCTTTATTTAGAAGTGTATTCCCTCTCATAATTTTAAGAGTTTGTCGAAAATATTTAAACATCCTTTTCATTCAGTGTGGTAAGATTGTGGAACTAACAGTTTGTAAAATGATGACACGAAATCGTACAAAGTCAGAGTCAGCACCACAAGCGGTTTCTACTGAGGAAGCTATTCAGAGCTTAGTTAATCAAATAGCACAGCTTAAAAATGATAATAATGCATTATTTAAACAGTTGTGTGAGGTTAGGCAAACCAGTTCAGTCCCTCCCACCCTAGATTCCTCAGCAGCAGCCTTGGTAACTCCTTTTTCAGGTAAACCTGGCGAAGACATAACAGCCTTTTTTGATGATTTAGTAGCAGCTGCAAAGTTAGGATCATGGTCAGATGAACAGCTCTTACAAATGACAAAGTTAAGATTGCTAGGAGAGGCTAAAGCACACGTCTTATACCATGAAGAATTACGGAATGCTCCAACATTTGAGGAATTGAAGAAAGGATTACTTAAACGTTTTCAAAAACAGAACAGCTGTAGATTTTATAGGGAACAGTTAAACACTATCACTCAGAGGCAAAACGAGTCGTTAGAAAGCTTTGTAGATAGGATTAGAAAAGTTAATATTAACACCTATCAGTTGACAACTAGTGATGAAGCAAATAAAGTTATTTTACAAGAGGCAGAAGATAGAGCTCTAGATACATTTTTACGTGGGTTACCTCCTGAAACGTCCCGTCGTGTCAGGGCAGAGTTTCCTAAAAGTTTAGCGGAAGCTGTATCTGTGGCGACAGCTTTTGAAGAAATTGACATTGCCACCAGATACAAGGAGAAGCGAAATGTATTTTCAGCAGGAGTACGATGTTTTAGGTGCGATCGACAAGGCCATATAGCAAAAAACTGCAGACAACCTCAATGCACTAATTGTCAAAGAATAGGTCACACATTCAAGGAATGCAGGTCTAAGAAAGTTTTTGGAAATAGAAATCAGTTAAACTCAAACGGGAATGTCGGAACCGACGCCAGGCGTTCCCAATAAAATTTCATGCCATTAAGGCGAATGTGAAGGCGGAATGCTGGTTATCTGCTACCATACAGGATAAAGAGGCAAGGATACTGGTGGATACAGGCGCAAACGTATCAATAGTGAGTAATGAATGTATTGGAGAAAAGAAATATGACCTTCCAAGGTATAGATTGAGTGGAGTAGGAGGAGGTACAGTGAAGTCATTAGGATGTACATCATTGATTTTCTATATTCACGGTGTACAATTTCAAGAAGATGTAGAAGTGGTAACAAAGATAACTGACGGGTACGACGCGATCCTAGGGTTGGATTTCCTGAATAAACATCACGCTAAAATTGACCTCAGACAGCAAACTGTAGAACTTAGCGGAATAGTATTTCAGCTAGGTGACACCGCTGCAAAGGGCCCTCTGCCGCAAGATTTCCCTAACCGGAAGGCGAAATCAACTACACTGCGTGCAACGTCCTTGAAGGTTGATTCGCGGGATCAGATACCATCTGGCTCAGGAAAACTTCTCTGGATGACCGTTGACCCCGAGGTACCTATAGACACAACATGTCTAATAGAGCCACTAGAGGAAAATGAGGAATTAGATGTATCACATTGTTTTGTACGTAGAAGTGTTGTACGGGTTCAAGACGTTGAGGGAGAAAGAAAAGTACCGGTACATATTGACAATTTCGGAGTGGAGGACAAAGAGTTGCATAAGGGAATATTAGTAGCTACAGTCAGTACTTTTGAAGAAGAAGATTTCATTTGGTCAGATATTAATGATGGTCAGAAACCAGACGCCTATAAAACCGCATTGCGCCAGAAGATTGAGCATTTGAAAGGAAAGGATAGAGACACGATAGAAGCAGTTTTAGTTGAGTTTCAAGATTTATTTAATGCAGAAGGTCCACTTCCAGCAACAGATATCACACAGCATAGGATCCCAACAGGACATAGCCCCCCAGTTTATAGAAAGCCTTATAGAGTTGCGCATCACTTACAGCCAGTACTGGATGAATTTTTAGAACAGCACCTAAAAGATGGAATCATAGAATATTCTGATTCGCCTTATAATTCAAATATTGTAATTATTCCAAAGAAGTCTCCCGACGGTACGAAACGATATAGATTTTGTTGTGACTACAGACACCTTAACAAACAAACAATCTCAGATGTTTATCCTCTTCCAAACATTACAGATATCATTGACAGTTTAGGTAACAGTAAATACTTTTCAACAATCGATTTACGTAGCGGATATCATCAATTGGAAGTTGCACCTGAAGATAGGCATAAAACAGCATTTTCTACCCCTGGAGGCCACTGGCAATTTAAAAGAATGCCTTTCGGTTTGAAAAATGCACCAGCAACTTTTCAAAGACTACTCGATGGAGTATTGCGAGGACTAAAAACTCAGTAATGTTGTGTATATCTAGACGATATTATTGTATTCTCCAAAGACATTAATGAACATGCAGTGCGTCTGCGTAATGTTTTTCAGAGACTTAGAAAAGCTAAATTAACATTAAATATGGAAAAATGTAGTTTTGCATTGACAGAGGTTACATACCTAGGGCATGTCATTAGTGAAAAAGGAATTAGAACAGATCCTCGATTAATTTCGGCAGTTAAGGACTTCCCAACACCACAACGCGTTAAGGAGGTACAAAGTTTCATTGGTCTCGCATCGTATTACCGAAAATATGTTCAAAATTTTGCTGAAATTGCCCGACCCTTAACCCAATTATTGAAAAAGGGTGCAAAATTTCATTGGTCTGAAGATTGTGAATCAGCATTTCAAACCCTTAAAGATAAGTTAACACACAGTCCAGTATTAGCCTACCCAGATTATAATAAAGAATTTATTTTATCCTGTGACGCAAGTGGTCATTCAGTAGGAGTTGTTTTGAGTCAGAATATTAATGGCGCGGAACACCCCATAGCCTACGCTTCGAGACAACTAACAACAGCAGAAAGAAATTATTCCACAACAGAGAAAGAATTGTTAAGTGTTATTTATGGTATCAAATACTTTAAATGCTACTTGTATGGTAGGAAATTCAAGGTCATTACAGACCACGCAGCTTTAAAATGGTTGCTTGGGTTAAAGGATCCATCTAGTTGTCTCACGCGTTGGGCCCTATGTCTTTCCGAAATGGATTTCGAAGTTATCCATAAACCAGGCAAAAAACACACGAATGCAGATTGTCTAAGTCGGAAAATAGCACTTTTGGAAGCAACAGGCCGAGATACTGAGGACTGGAGAAAGGCACAAAATGAGGATACAGAATGCAAAAAATACGCAACTCAAAAACAATTTTGCTTTGAAGATGGTGTATTATGCCGTAAAACAAAACTTGGACCGCGAATTGTTGTTCCCCAACACCTTAGACAAGAAATAATGGCAGAGGCCCACGACCATATCCTTGCAGGACACGGTGGACAGCGGACAACCGAAAGACGTGTAGCAGAGCGATTTTGGTGGCAAACTAGAAAGCAGGATGTTGCGCAGTACGTTCGTAATTGCATTGCGTGCGCACAACGAGCTGAACTTTCTCGTTCAAAAATACCCTTACAGAGGCTCCCCGAGGCTTCATGTCCATTTCAAATCTGTGGACTGGATCTCTACGGGCCCTTTCATAAAACACCTGCTGGTAATAAGTATGTTCTTACAATTATAGATCACTTTTCACGCTATCTAGCTATGGTAAGTCTCCCAGATCAGCAAGCAAATACAGTTGCCCAAGCTTTAGTTAACAATTGGATACTTAAATTTGGCGTACCTGAAGCTATTATCACAGATCAGGGATCTAATTTTATGTCTGAACTAATGAAACAGCTATGCCACTTACTAAAAATACGCAAATTATGCACAACTCCGTTACACCCTCAGTGCAACGGATGCACAGAAATAGTTCATTGGACAATTGGCAAGATGCTTAGTTATTATATTAACGAACAACATTCTAATTGGGATACGTATTTACCAATAATCGTGTCGGTATACAACGCCAAAACGCATGAAGCAACTGGCATGTCACCTTATGAAGTGGTTTATGGGAGAAAAATGCCGTCCCCTTTTGATGTAATCAGGCAGAAAAACGGAAAAGTCGGAGAAACAGTAAGAGATTTCAGTCGAATGATGAAAGATGTATGGAAAAAGGTTCAAAAATCTAATACAAAGGCTTTGGAACGACAGGAAAGATTAGGTAATACCCAAGCTAAATATCCAAATTACAAAATCGGTCAGTGGGTTATGCTTTTAACTCCATACGTTGCGAAAGGAAAAACAAAGAAATTTGTAACAAACTACAGAGGTCCTTATCAAATTATTGAGATCACGTCACCAGTCAAAGTTAAATTGCAACTGCCCACCAGAACTACTGTTGTGCATGTCAGTCGTTTAAAACCTTTTAAGGGCGCTCCAGATGTAATTCCTTCAACAGTAGTGTCTGCTTTTCCGAAGGGTGGAGGAAGTTCACGAAGAGGAAAAAGAGTGGCCACGCCAGCACAACATACAGACATGGCACCATACGAGTACAATCTGCGACCAAGAGTGCGAATGTCCTAGTGAAATCTCGGTAGACTGTGGTTAGTATACATATGTATATAATTAATAAATGATAATGGTTTATTTTTCTAAGAAAAAAAAAAGGGTTGAACGTAGATTGTTGTAGATCTTGTAGTTAACAATGTATTCCTTCTTTTCTTTGCTTTTGTTTTTACTAGGTTCGTAGGTCCATAACCATGTTGTTTGCTTTTTCAGAAAACGCCATGCAAGCATTTCCTACACAAAACCTATCCTCCCTCAATGACTCCCTTAACAGTTCCCTTCTGCAGTCATTAGATACGTTCATAAACTCACAGCAAGGCAAAATTGATGCCCATGTTATGATGCAACATGTCTTAAAATTAAAAGGTGAACACAAAACTAAAATTATAATGCTAGGAACGGGTAGGTCTGGAACCTTTGTGTTGGTGTTTCTGCTTTGTACAGTTTTCTTTTATTTAAGAAACAAAAAAAAAGCCAAATCACAATATAATACTTCATCAAATTCCTGTTAACTGGATACCACATTCTTAATTGGTGTACTTCAGTAGTTACTTTTGAGCATTAGTGTATTAATTTTGTTTATTGTACTTCACTCTTTACTAAACAGTCTTATGTTAAAATAAACAATACTGTAGAATAGTTATTCTTGCATTAGTATAGGGTAGATTAAACAGCTGTTGCTATGTAATTTTCTAAGTGAAAAATCTATCTCTGTTTATTCATTCTCATCACGATTTGTTACACTTATTATAACCATTTATGTGTAAACTATGTGATTCATGAGCGCACAGGGCTTTTATAAAGTGATACAGTATTTTCAACATACTTAATGTGACGCATGTGTTAGTCGAGACTTTTCAGTGCTTGTGTTTTTCCGTGTGAAGAGTGGAGGAATGTTGAGTAGTAAATTCGAGGGCGAATTTCTCCGAAGGGTGGAGGAATGTTGAGTGGTACTTAAGTAAATAAATTAGTGAAATCAAAGTGAACTAGAAATTAGAATATAAATGGAAAACTTGGTTTAGCTTGGAGAGTTACATACTGGCACACAGCGGGCCGAACAGCAGAGACAATGACCGTGAAGTCAGCAAGTTCCACATAAGCGGGCGCTGTCGATTCAGCCGTCAGGGCATCGCCCGACCGGCTCACGTGTTTCTCAGTTGTCGCATGTGAGCAAAGGCCCTCACCTACATCCCAAGAGCCAATGACCGACGTTAAGAAGAATCTTCGAGAAGCTTTTCAACGTGACAGAAGAGGCAATGACCGGCTCACGTGTTTCTCAGTTGTCGTATGTGAGCAAAGGCCCTCGCCTACATTCCAAGAGCCAATGACCGACGTTAAGAAGAATCTTCGAGAATCTTTTCAACGTGACAGAAGAGGCAATGGCCGTGAAGTCGTTCACCTCCAGTAAACTGAAGTGAATAAATACGCGAGACGCAGTGGGCCCGACAGATGAAGACGAGAGGAAGACGAAGGCGAAGACGGAGACGAAGACGGAGACGAGCGACGAAGAAGACGAAGAAGAAGCGTAGCAGTTGTTTTAAGTTAGTTTCGGTGCTGAAGATCGTCATGCAAGAAGAGACTACATCATGCACAGACGCACCGAGTCCGCCGCTGCAATGGAATAGCAAGCAGCAGCCTCAGTGCCAGAAGAAGAAGTTAAAAGGTATTTTGAAGTCTGATTTTACATACCCGGGTGACTCGTGAGGACGGGAAGGAGACGGCCTCACTTCAGCAGTCACCTGTGAGCTGGGATGAAGACCTGACAGCCGAAGACTGGCAAGCGGGAGTCCGTGGTTCGAGTCCGGGACACTGGCCTTCCCCCGCCGCGCCGCTCTGCTGGCCGACGCACAACACACGCGGCCGCTTAGAGAAGAGAAACACTGGGACGCCACATTCAAGGTATCACCATCCGATGCACGACGTCGCTTGCAATAATTAAACGGGCCACCTCGCGCTGCGCGTCTCCGGTCAGCATGGCGAGACGGCGACACGAGATACACACCGCTACGCGTAATCAGACGCCGCCGCCGCCGCCGCCGCTGCCGCAGCAGAAGGCTACGCAAACGACCCGGCTGCCGCTCTCCGAACCAGAACGTCCAGTAAGATAACAGCTGTACGAAACTTTCAATAAAAGTTATCTTAGGTAAAAATGATGTTTCATTCGACCTCATACCCGAGCCAAGGAAGAACCCACCCTGCCCACATTTTGTAAGAGAGAAAAGTTTATTTATTTAATATTTTCACCCTGACAGAATGCTTGAGAATGCTCATCCTGACAATTGACAGCATCAAAAGAGAAAACCCAGTTACATTGAGTGACAGAAGTGTCACATTTAGTAACCACAACTGTTACAGAAACGTGGTGCTACAGAAGAATGCTGAAGATTAGATGGGTAGATCACACAACTAATGAGGAAGTATTGAATAGGATTGGGGAGAAGAGAGGTTTGTGGCACAACTTGGCCAGAAGAAGGGATCGGTTGGTAGGACATGTTCTGAGGCATCAAGGGATCACCAATTTAGTATTGGAGGGCAGCGTGGAGGGTAAAAATCATAGGGGGAGACCAAGAGATGAATACACTAAGCAGATTCAGAAGGATGTAGGTTGCAGTAGGTACTGGGAGATGAAGAAGCTTGCACAGGATAGAGTAGCATGGAGAGCTGCATCAAACCAGTCTCAGGACTGAAGACCACAACAACAACAATAACCTTAATTCGAACGGTCACATAGATAATGTTGTGGGTAGAGCAAACCAAAGACTGCGATTCATTGGCAGAACACTTAGAATGTGCAACAGGTCTACAAAAGAGACTGCTTACACCACGCTTGTCCGCCCTATTCTGCAGTTCTGCTGTGCGGTGTGAGATCCGCATGAGGTGGGACTGACGGATGACATCGAAAAAGTACAAAGAAGGGTGGCTCGTTTTGTATTATCGCGAAATAGGGAATATAGTACCACAACACGGTACGTGAACTGGAATGGAAATCATTGAAACAAAGGTGATTTTCGTTGCGAAGGGATCTTCTCATGAAATTTCAATCACCACTTTTCTCCTCCGATTGCGAAAACATTCTGTTGGCACCCACCTACATAGGGAGAAATGATCATCACGATAAAATAAATCATCGCTCGCAAAGAAAAAGTTAAGTGCTCGTTTTTCCCGCGCGCCGTTCGAGAGTGGAACGGTAGAGAGACAGCTCCAAGGTGGTTCATTGAACCCTCTGCCAAGCACTTTATTGTGAATAGCAGAGTAGTCATGTAGATGTAGATGTAGTAGCCACAATTCCCGTCTCCAGCGAAACGTAGTAAAGGACAATTGTCGTCCAAGGAACAGATACTAAACGTAATTATGCACACCGTGACTACAATTAAAGTTAAACTTTCAAAACGCTGTAGAAATAACACCACTGGTCAGAATGACGTCAAATTGCAACGGAATATCATCGGAGAAGGGGAAAAACGTATGGCAGAAGAAAAAATAGTGAGAAAATTAATCTATAGTTGGCTCTGTATGTGTCAGAATATGTAAATGAAAACACCTGTCATGAGCACGACCCATTGAGGTTGATATAAACACGCCGGGGTACTCGGCTTTTCCTCTTTTCACGTCTGCAAGGTTTGCCATGACTGTCTTGATGCAGGATCGCGCTCTGCTTGTAAAGCTGTATTACAAGAATGATGACTGTGCACACGTCGATCTGGAAAATTCTGGGGCACTGAAGGGTTTGAGAAAAAGGCGTTGGTCCGATGACTGTCTTGGGTCTGGAGAAAATGATTGGGAAATTCGGAAAGATGCGTTCTTTTGGTGTGCAACCTGGTAGAGGGAGGAAACGAATCGATTCGACTTCAGTGGAAGCAGTGGCCATAGTAATATAGGAGAGCACGAGTGATGGTGTGATAACGTGTAGTGCACGGAGAACTGCCCGAACGTTGGACACGCTCGTGAGCACGGTGCGTAAAATCCAACTAAACATTCTTCTTTGCTAACCATCCAAAATAACTCACGTGCACGAGTTGCTTCTTGTTGACCTACCAGCAAGAGATATATTTGCTTTAGAATTTCTTGCTCGTATGGAAATGGACAATGATTAGCCGTGGAAGATTTTGTGGACAGACGAAGCCCACTTCAATCTGACAGGTTATGTTAATACACAGAATTGTCGAATGTAGGCAACGGAAAATCCACACGCAAATCAACCAGTACCACTTCATCCTGAAAAGGTCATTGTGTGGCGCGGGTTTAGGGCATCATTTATCATAGGGCCATACTTTTCGAGGAGACAGGTGCTTCTGGTCCTGTTACCTGTATCGTCACTGGTAAGCGATAAGAATGTCTTTTGCGCAACCACGTCATTACAGCTCTCCAACAGCGTGGATGTGTGGATGGCATCATTTATATGCAAGAATGCGCATCGCCGCACATTGCAAATCCAGTTAAGCAGATGCTTATGCGCCATTTAGGAAATGCTAGAATTATGATCCGCTGTTTCCCTACAGCCTGGCCGTCCCAATCACTTGATCTGTTTCCATGTGACTTCTGGCTGTGGGGCTATCCGAAAGATGTTGTGTTCAGTGTTCCGATTGCAAACTTAGCCGCATTGAAGGCACGCATTGCGCAACACATTCTGAACGTGACCCCGGAAACACTTCGATCAGTTGTGGAACATGCTGTTTTTCGATTTCAAATGAAATGCTCCAATGTGTGTGAAATCTTATGGTACTTGAATGCTAAGGTCATCAGTCCCTAAGCTTACACACTACTAAACCTAAATTATCCTAAGGACAAACACACACACCCATGCTCGAGGGAGGACACGAACATCCGCCGGGACCAGCTGCACAGTCCATGACTGCAGCGCCTTAGTTTTCGATTTCAACCTCTTTCAGAAAACTTTGGACAGCATATTGAACATGTTTTGCGGTAGTCATACGGACATTAATAATCAGATTTGATTTTTATTGATGCTTTTTATGCAGTTTTTGGCCTCAGGACAATCAGAAACCCCTTTTTTCCCACCCAATGTGATATGACCTCGCCGTGGTGGATGGGCTTACGTAACTAACAGTATGACACCTGTACACCCATGCATACTGAGTAGTACAGCTTGTTTAACATGAGATTTACACCTCAGGCATTGTTGTTTGATTTATTTGTCATTTTTTGTCGACCACTATTAAATTACTTCTACATTTTGTAGCTATTTATTTTTCTTCTGCCATACGTTTTCCCCCCTCTCCGATAACATTCCGCTTCAATTTGACGTCACTCTGGCCAGTGGTGTTATTTTTACAGCGGTTTGAAAATTTAACTTTAATTATAATCACCCTGGAAGATAATCCTCTGCATAGTATAAAAACAATTATGAACAGTTTTCGAATCAGTCTGTAGCAAAATGATCGTCTATTGCACAAGGAAAACTACGGATATTCAAAGGATGGAACGACGCACTTGTTACAAAAACTGTTGTTAGCCCGTTTCACAGACGCTCGATACAATTTACAGGATGTGCATGATAGTGACCTACTACATTATGCACATGACATTGCGCGCAACATAGATTGTAGTGATTTCATGGAAAGCAGCGGATGGTTGCATACTTTCAAACGGTGCTACAGAATAGGAAGACATAAGATAACGAAATTTCAAACAAAGCATCAACTTGACGACGCAGAGAAAACTGCTGAATCTGTCCGAAAATTTGTAGATGAGATAAAGAAACTTATCCCATAGTTAGGTAAGAAATTTGTTTTAAATTCCAGCTAGTCGAGATTTGAAGAGGAAATGCAAATGGGAGGAACCCTAGAAACTGAAGGTGCCATGAGAGTTGCATCAAGGTCACCAAACATCAGTGCCATAACGCATTAGCTTTCAATGACGCCTACTATTAAACTGGATGGTAAATTGGCTGAAAAGTTATTTACTGTGCTGTGAGAAGCTGGAGGTGCTCTTCTGCCTAGTACGATTCTTCCTTGTGTGCGTGAGCCTGCAAGGGCAGTAGGGAATATTTATGTCACAGCAAGGAAGATTGGAAAAATGCGCGAAAGAGAACTATAGCTATGGTACGAGAACAGTTTTGGGCTGATAGCTGATCAGAATCATTTGCTTTTGCTTGATTCATGATCCACATAGGAAAATCAGACTCCTTTGCAGCAAACTATCCATTCTGAAAAGTGCGTGACATTGAAATTCATACTATGTGGAAATATTGGTCTAATTTAGCCTGTGGATGTTTTTTTCAGTGCCTATAAAGCATATTACTGCCCTATTTGCAGCTACACCTTAAAGGATAGCCAGTTTCACAATAAACTCCACGACATGCCATCACATTGGGACGGGAATGAAGAGAATGAGTGAAGACTGCATTGTTGTCAAATTTACTGAAGATGGTGGATGCTCCTCCAACCCCTGTCCCTGCTGTAGATGTGGAAACGTTGTACCGATAATGTCATAAGTTCTTCCCTGTCCCCCTTCTCACCCCCACCCCTTCCTCTGGGAAATCCCAAGCCCTCTCCCCTCTCTTCCCTCCCACATTCCCCTCCCCATCAACTCCCCTGAAAAAAAATGGGGGAAAAGTCACTCAGTCTATGCTGAGCTGTTGGTGAGGAAGAATCTCTTTAATTTTTCTTTATTTTGGGTGTTATCCTGTTGGAAACTAGCCGGCCGAAGTGGCCGTGCGGTTAAAGGCGCTGCAGTCTGGAACCGCAAGGCCACTATGGTCGCAGGTTCGAATCCTGCCTCGGACATGGATGTTTGTGATGTCCTTAGGTTAGTTAGGTTTAACTGGTTCTAAGTTCTAGGGGACTAATGACCTCAGCAGTTGAGTCCCATAGTGCTCAGAGCCATTTGAACCATTTGTTGGAAACTGACAGGGAGAATCGCTCAGTCTGTGCTGAGCTGTTGGAGTGGAAGGATCTGTCGACATGAAATTAAAATCAGTGTCAATTACATTTTAGGGCATGTATCATTAATTAATAAAATTCAGTTTGAATATTTTTATTTAAACTGTTTTGCAGGAGACAAGGCTCTCCCATGTAATCCCCACTACCATCAGGAAATTGGCGGCAAAATCACTCACCTATGCCGAGACCAACTGACCTTGTTCTCATTACGTTCACCAGAGTGTTCTCAGAATGCCAACCTCCCCTACCCCACCTAGAAATTTGTGGCAATGTACCACTCTTTTGTAGGTATTTCATGTTCTCAGCGACACTGAAGTCTTATAGTCTTTCCTGGAAGGATGGAGTTTATTTTCTCCAGCTGCTACACATTTCTACAAACCAGGTGATGATGATGTTTGGTTTGTGGCGCACTCAACTGCGCAGTCATCAGCACCGGTACAAAGTCTCAATTATTACACTGCCCAATTTTTACACAGTAGTCACTGTTACGAATGATCATGATGAAATGATGACAACACAGACACGCAGTCCCCAGGCAGAGAAAATCCCCAACCTGGCTGGGAATCGAAGCCGGGGCCCCATGGTTGAGAGGCAACATACAAACCAGAGGCCGCCATCCATTTCCTTCTGAGAAATGCACTTAGTGGCCTTTGTGGGAGAGACTGGAAACACTTTGTTATAGTGTAACGTTTCAAGTGGTCGGCAGACCTCAAGTGTGGATGTGTCACTCGACTGTTGAATGTAGAAAGGATATTTTCGCTATTAGTCTAGCACTAGATAGTTGCTCAAGCCAGTGTAGACAATAGCTCTATGGGGAAAGGGTGGGTGATAATAATAGGACAGCCGTGGGATATGACGTGTCTTGTAACGGTCCACACGGCTCCCCCCCTCCATCCCCCCTCCTCCCGTCGGAGGTTCGAATCCTCCCTCGGGCATGGGTGTGTGTGTTATGATTAGGGTAAGATAGTTTAAGTTAGATTAAGTAGTGCCTAAGCCTAAGGACCGATGAACTGAGCAGTTGCGTCCCATAGTCCTTACCACAAATATCCATTTTCCAATAACAGGACAGCAAACTATCACTGTAGTGCCAGGGAGTAACCTCCTGCCAATATCCAAGTGGATAACTGCTGGGAGGGACGTAAGAGTGGGTAATAATATTAGTACAGCAACCCACTGTCCCACAGCTGTTATAAATCCATGTTCCCTATATACAGAGGTCGTGTACCAACATTAGTGGGGAAAGAAACACGCTTACACGTATTTGAAACACACAATTCGCAACCTAGATAACAGAAATGTGGGAAAAAAATGTGCAATACTTTTTCCCAGTGACAAACTTGGCATCTCAAGACGAAAAACTGGCCAGTCACCTTCAGTCTCCTCCAGCCATCGATTGTATTGTGCACCTGAAGAGGCGACCAGATGTAGTCTTTTTTTTTTGTACATGTTGGTTGTGACAGGCTAAGTTATAGCTTTCGGTCAGCCGAGCCCTTATGACCACGCCTGATGCTGGCTGCGGACAAGCATCGCTAACTACTAGACAAGCAGGCACGGCTTTTACATAGGGTTATAACTGCAAATCCGCTGACATAGAATGTTCAGTTTAGAAAGAAATCCACTTTTCCCAATCCGAGATGGTCATATTGTTGTCCATACACTTTGAATTTCTTATTAAAAATATAGATTCCTTCCTTTTATGTGTGGTATCTTCGAAGACAGAAAAAATCGGTTGCATAAACGTGGCTTCACATCGCTAAAATATTGTTATTTATTGATTCATAGTGTGAAAATCCTTTTGTTGAGTGGTACTTAAGTAAATAAATTAGTGAAATCAAAGTGAAGTAGAAATTAGAATATAAATGAAAAACTTGGTTTAGTTTAGAGAGTTACATACTAGCATTCAGCGGGCCGAACAGCAGAGACAATGACCGTGAAGTCAGCAAGTTCCACATAAGCGGGCGCTGTCGATTCAGCCGTCAGGGCATCGCCCGACCGGCTCACGTGTTTCTCAGTTGTCGCATGTGAGCAAAGGCCCTCGCCTACATTCCAAGAGCCAATGACCGACGTTAAGAAGAATCTTCGAGAATCTTTTCAACGTGACAGAAGAGGCAATGGCCGTGAAGTCGTTCACCTCCAGTAAACCGAAGTGAATAAATACGCGAGACGCAGTGGGCCCGACAGATGAAGACGAGAGGAAGACGAAGGCGAAGACGGAGACGAAGACGGAGACGAGCGACGAAGAAGACGAAGAAGTGAAGAAGCGTAGCAGTTGTTTTAAGTCAGTTTCGGTGCTGAAGACCGTCATGCAAGAAGAGACTACATCAAGCACAGACGCACCAAGTCCGCCGCTGTAATGGAATAGCAAGCAGCAGCCTCGGCGCCAGAAGACAGAAGTTAAAAGGTATTTGAAGTCTGATCTTTACGTACCCGGGTGACTCGTGAGGACGGGAAGGAGACGGCCTCACTTCAGCAGTCACCTGTGAGCTGGGATGAAGACCTGACAGCCGAAGACTGGCAAGCGGGAGTCCGTGGTTCCAGTCCGGGACACTGGCCTTCCCCCACCGCGCCGCTCCGCTGGTCGACGCACAACACACGCGGCCGCTTAGAGAAGAGAAACACTGGGACGCCACATTCAAGGTATCACCATCCGATGCACGACGTCGCTCGCAATAATTAAACGGGCCACCTCGCGCTGCGCGTCTCCGGTCAGCTGGGCGAGACGGCGACACGAGATACACACCGCTACGCGTAATCAGACGCCGCCGCCGCCGCCGCCGCCGCCGCTGCCGCAGCAGAAGGCTACGTAAACGACACAGCTGCCGCTCTCCGAACCAGAACATCCCGTAAGATACAGTTGTACAAATCTTCAATAAAAGTTATCTTATGTAAAAATGATGTTTCATTCGACCTCATACCCGAGCCAAGGAAGAACCCACCCTGCCCACATGTTGTTAAGAGAGAAAAGTTAATTTATTTAATATTTTCACCCTGACAGAATGCTTTAGAATGCTCATCCTGACAATTGACAGCATCAAAAGAGAAAACCCAGTTACATTGAGTGACAGAAGTGTCACATTTAGTAACACACAACTGTTACATTTGGTGTCAGAGAAAAAACCCTTGGCTCAATATGAGGTGTGAATGACAGTCACTAAAGATCCACAGTTAGTATTGTTTAATGTGTGACAGGATAGAGGTTTGCATAGCAGTCGTAATATTTTCTTTATTTAGAAGTGTATTCTCTCTCATAATTTTAAGAGTTTGTCGAAAATATTTAAACATCTTTTAAATTCAGTATAGGATGATTGTGTAACTAACAGTTTGCAAAATGATGACACGAAATCGTACAAAGTCAGAGTCAGCACCACAAGCGGTTTCTACCGAGGAAGCTATTCAGAGCTTAGTTAATCAAATAGCACAGCTTAAAAATGATAATAATGCATTATTTAAACAGTTGAGTGAGGTTAGGCAAACCAGTTCAGTCCCTCCCACCCTAGATTCCTCAGCAGCAGTCTTGGTAACTCCTTTTTCAGGTAAACCTGGCGAAGACATAACAGTCTTTTTTGATGATTTAGTAGCAGCTGCAAAGTTAGGATCATGGTCAGATGAACAGCTCTTACAAATGACAAAGTTAAGATTGCTAGGAGAGGCTAAAGCACACGTATTATACCATGAAGAATTACGGAATGCTCCAACATTTGAGGAATTGAAGAAAGGATTGCTTAAACGTTTTCAAAAACAGAACAGCTGTAGATTTTATAGGGAACAGTTAAACACTATCACTCAGAGGCAAAACGAGTCGTTAGAAAGCTTTGTAGATAGGATTAGAAAAGTTAATATTAACACCTATCAGTTGACAACTAGTGATGAAGCGAATAAAGTTATTTTACAAGAGGCAGAAGATAGAGCTCTAGATACATTTTTACGTGGGTTACCTCCTGAAACGTCCCGTCGTGTCAGGGCAGAGTTTCCTAAAAATTTAGCAGAAGCTGTATCTGTGGCGACAGCTTTTGAAGAAATTGACATTGCCACCAGATACAAGGAGAAGCGAAATGTATTTTCAGCAGGAGTACGATGTTTTAGGTGCGATCGACAGGGCCATAAAGCAAAAAACTGCAGACAACCTCAATGCACTAATTGTCAAAGAATAGGTCACACATTCAAGGAATGCAGGTCTAAGAAAGTTTTTGGAAATAGAAATCAGTTAAACTCAAACGGGAATGTCGGAACCGCCGCCAGGCATTCCCAATAAAATTTCATGCCATTAAGGCGAATGTGAAGGTGGAATGCTGGTTATCTGCTACCACACGGGATAAAGAGGCAAGGATACTGGTGGATACAGGCGCAAACGTATCAATAGTGAGTAATGAATGCATTGGAGAAAAGAAATATGACCCTCCAAGGTATAGATTGAGTGGGGTAGGAGGAGGTACAGTGAAGTCATTAGGATGTACATCATTGATTTTCTATATTCACGGTGTACAATTTCAAGAAGATGTAGAAGTGGTAACAAAGGTAACTGACGGGTACGACGCGATCCTAGGGTTGGATTTCCTGAATAAACATCACGCTAAAATTGACCTCAGACAGCAAACTGTAGAACTTAGCGGAATAGTATTTCAGCTAGGTGACACCGCTGTAAAGGGCCCTCTGCCGCAAGATTTCCCTAACCGGAAGGCGAAATCAACTACACTGCGTGCAACGTCCTTGAAGGTTGATTCGCGGGATCAGATACCATCTGGCTCAGGAAAACTTCTCTGGATGACCGTTGACCCCGAGGTACCTACAAATACAGTATGTCTAATAGAGCCATTAGAGGAAAATGAGGAATTAGATGTATCACATTGTTTTGTACGTAGAAGTGTTGTACGGGGTCAAGACGTTGAGGGAGAAAGAAAAGTACCGGTACATATTGACAATTTCGGAGTGGAGGACAAAGAGTTGCATAAGGGAATATTAGTAGCTACAGTCAGTACTTTTGAAGAAGAAGATTTTATTTGGTCAGATATTAATGATGGTCAGAAACCAGACGCCTATAAAACCGCATTGCGCCAGAAGATTGAGCATTTGAAAGGAAAGGATAGAGACACGATAGAAGCAGTTTTAGTTGAGTTCCAAGATTTATTTAATGCAGAAGGTCCACTGCCAGCAACGGATATCACACAGCATAGGATCCCAACAGGAAATAGCCCCCCAGTTTATAGAAAGCCTTACAGAGTTGCGCATCACTTACAGCCAGTACTGGATGAAATTTTAGAACAGCATCTAAAAGATGGAATCATAGAATATTCTGATTCGCCTTATAATTCAAATAAGAAGTCTCCCGACGGTACGAAACGATATAGATTTTGTTGTGACTACAGACACCTTAACAAACAAACTATCTCAGATGTTTATCCTTTTCCAAACATTACAGATATCATTGACAGTTTAGGTAACAGTAAATACTTTTCAACAATCGATTTACGTAGCGGATATCATCAATTGGAAGTTGCACCTGAAGATAAGCATAAAACAGCGTTTTCTACCCCTGGAGGCCACTGGCAATTTAAAAGAATGCCTTTCGGTTTGAAAAATGCACCAGCAACTTTTCAAAGACTACTCGATGGAGTATTGCGAGGACTAAAAACTCAGCAATGTTGTGTATATCTAGACGATATTATTGTATTCTCCAAAGACATTAATGAACATGCTGTGCGTCTGTGTAATGTTTTTCAGAGACTTAGAAAAGCTAAATTAACATTAAATATGGAAAAAATGTAGTTTTGCATTGACAGAGGTTACATACCTAGGGCATATCATTAGTGAAAAAGGAATTAGAACAGATCCTCGATTAATTTCGGCAGTTAAGGACTTCCCAACACCACAACGCGTTAAGGAAGTACAAAGTTTCATTGGTCTCGCATCGTATTACCGAAAATATGTTCAAAATTTTGCTGAAATTGCCCGACCCTTAACCCAATTATTGAAAAAGGGTGCAAAATTTCATTGGTCTGAAGATTGTGAATCAGCATTTCAAACCCTTAAAGATAAGTTAACACACAGTCCAGTATTAGCCTACCCAGATTATAATAAAGAATTTATTTTATCTTGTGACGCAAGTGGTCATTCAGTAGGAGTTGTTTTGAGTCAGAATAGTAATGGCGCGGAACACCCCATAGCCTACGCTTCGAGACAACTAACAACGGCAGAAAGAAATTATTCCACAACGGAGAAAGAATTGTTAAGTGTTATTTATGGTATCAAATACTTTAAATGCTACTTGTATGGTAGGAAATTCAAGGTTATTACCGACCACGCAGCTTTAAAATGGTTGCTTGGGTTAAAGGATCCATCTAGTCGTCTTACCCGTTGGTCCCTATGTCTTTCCGAAATGGATTTCGAAGTTATCCATAAACCAGGCAAAAAACACGCGAATGCAGATTGCCTAAGTCGGAAAATAGCACTTTTGGAAGCAACAGGCCGAGATACTGAGGACTGGAGAAAGGCACAAGATGAGGATACAGAATGCAAAAAATACGCCTCTCAAAAACAATTTTGCTTTGAAGATGGTGTATTATGCCGTAAAACAAAACTTGGACCGCGAATTGTTGTTCCCCAACACCTTAGACAAGAAATAATGGCAGAGGCCCACGAGCATATCCTTGCAGGACACGGTGGACAGCGGACAACCGAAAGACGTGTAGCAGAGCGATTTTGGTGGCAAACTAGAAAGCAGGATGTTGCGCAGTACGTTCGCAATTGCATTGCGTGCGCACAACGAGCTGAACTTTCTCGTTCAAAACTACCCTTACAGAGGCTCCCCGAGGCTTCATGTCCATTTCAAATCTGTGGACTGGATCTCTACGGGCCATTTCATAAAACACCTGCTGGTAATAAGTATGTTCTTACAATTATAGATCACTTTTCACGCTATCTAGCTATGGTGAGTCTCCCAGATCAGCAAGCAAATACAGTTGCCCAAGCTTTAGTTAACAACTGGATACTTAAATTTGGCGTACCTGAAGCTATTATCACAGATCAGGGATCTAATTTTATGTCTGAACTAATGAAACAGCTATGCCACTTACTAAAAATACGCAAATTACGCATAACTCCGTTACACCCTCAGTGCAACGGACGCACAGAAAGAGTTCATCGGACAATTGGCAAGATGCTTAGTTATTATATTAACGAACAACTTTCTAATTGGGATACGTATTTACCAATAATCGTGTCGGTATACAACGCCAAAACGCATGAAGCAACTGGCATGTCACCTTATGAAGTGGTCTATGGGAGAAAAATGCCGTCCCCTTTTGATGTAATCAGGCAGAAAAACAGAAAAGTCGGAGAAACAGTAAGAGATTTCAGTCGAATGATGAAGGATGTATGGAAAAAGGTTCAAAAATCTAATACAAAGGCTTTGGAACGACAGGAAAGATTAGGTAATACCCAAGCTAAATATCCAAATTACAAAATCGGTCAGTGGGTTATGCTTTCAACTCCTTACATAGCGAAAGGAAAAACGAAGAAATTTGTAACAAACTACAGTGGTCCTTATCAAATTATTGAGATCACGTCACCAGTCAACGTTAAATTGCAACTGCCCACCCGAACTACCATTGTCCATGCAAGTCGTTTAAAACCTTTTAAGGGCGCTCCAGATGTAATTCCTTCAACAATAGTGTCTGCTCTTCCGAAGGGTGGAGGAAGTGACCGAAAAGGAAAAAGAGTGGCCACGCCAGCACAACATACAGACATGGCACCATACAATCTTCGACCAATGGTGCGAAAGTCCTAGTTGACTACACTTTAAAATAGTATGGTATAGGCTATATAGAAGCAAAGAAGGGAAAGCAGAAAGGTGGAAGGAGTATATAGAGTGTCTATACAAGGGTAACGTACTTGAGGATAATATTCTGGAAATAGAAGAGGATGTAGATGAAGACGAAATGGGAGTTACGATACTGCGTGAAGAGTTTGACAGTGCACTGAAAGACCTGAGTCGAAACAAGGCCCCGGGAGTAGACAACATTCCATTAGAACTACTGATGGCCTCGGGAGAGCCAGTCCTGACAAAACTCTACCATCTGGTGAGCAAGATGTATGAAACAGGCGAAATACCCTCAGACTTCAAGAAGAATATAATAATTCCAATCCCAAAGAAAGCAGGTGTTGACAGATGTGACAATTACCGAACTATCAGTTTAATAAGTCACAGCTGCAAAATACTAACGCGAATTCTTTGCAGACGAATGGAAGAACTATTAGAAGCCGACCTCAGGGAAGATCAGTTCGGGTTCCGTAGAAATATTGGAACGTACGAGGCAGTACTGACCTTACGACTTATCTTAGAAGAAAGATTAAGGAAAGGCAAACCTACGTTTCTAGCATTTGTAGACTTAGAGAAAGCTTTTGACAATGTTCACTGGAATACTCTCTTTCTAATTCTAAATATGGCAGGAGTAAAATACATGGAGCGAAAGGCTATTTACAATTTGTACAGAAACCAGATGGCAGTTATAAGAGTCGAGGGGCATGAAAGGGAAGCAGTGGTTGGGAAGGGAGTGAGACAGGGTTGTAGCCTGTCCCCGATGTTATTCAATCTGTATATTGAACAAGCAGTAAAGGAAACAAAAGAAAAATTCGCAGCAGGTATTAAAATCCATGGAGAAGAAATAAAAACTTTGAGGTTCGCCGGTGACATTGTAATTCTATCAGAGACAGCAAAGGACTTGGAAGAGCAGTTGAACGGAATGGACAGTGTCTTGAAAGGAGGATATAAGATGAACATCAACAAAAGCAAAACGAGGATAATGGAAGGTAGTTGAATTAAGTAGGGTGATGCTGAGGGAATTAGGTTAGGAAATGAGACACTTAAAGTAGTAAAGGAGTTTTGCTATTTGGGGAGCAAAATAACTGATGATAGTCGAAGTAGAGAGGATATAAAGGGTAGACTGGCAATGGCAAGAAAAGCGTTTCTGAAGAAGAGAAATTTGTTAACATCGAGTATAGATTGAAGTGTCAGGAAGTCGTTTCTGAAAGTGGTTGTATGGAGTGTAGCCATGTATGGAAGTGAAACATGGACGATAAATAGTTTAGACAAGAAGAGAATAGAAGCTTTCGAAATGTGGTGCTACAGAAAAATGCCGAAGATTAAATGGGTAGATCACATAACTAATGAGGAGGTATTGAATAGAATTGGGGAGAAGAGGAGTTCGTGGCACAGCTTGACAAGAAGAAGGGACCGGTTGGTAGGAGATGTTCTGAGGCATCAAGGGATCACAAATTTAGCATTGGAAGGCAGTGCGGAGGGTAAAAATCATAGAGGCAGACCAAGAGATGAATACACTAAGCAGATTCAGAAGGACGTAGGTTGCCGTAAGTACTGGGAGATGAAGAAGCTTGCACAGGATAGAGTAGCATGGAGAGTTGCATCAAACCAGTCTCAGGACTGAAGACCACAACAACAACAGGCTATATATCTTCTAAGTTTTGTCTCACCCGGTTACAAAATGGTTCAAATGGCTCTGAGCACTATGGGACTCAACATCTTAGGTCATAAGTCCCCTAGAACTTAGAACTACTTAAACCTAACTAACCTAAGGACATCACACACACCCATGCCCGAGGCAGGATTCGAACCTGCGACCGTAGCAGTCCCGCGGGTCCGGACTGCAGCGCCAGAACCGCTAGACCACCGCGGCCGGCTCACCCGGTTACAAATTCTGCCTTTTTCAACATAATATATGTCGCATCCCGCATCATAGAACTACAATATTGAATTTATTTTTGGCTCATGATGGCGTGCTAAGAGTATGTTCTACCTCTGTTACATAATACTTCCTCACTTTCGAACTCTCTTAAGGTAGTCAAATGCTTCATTACCTAAGAAGTCTTTTACGGTAGCAAACAGCAGCCCAGAGCGTTGTAAATATCAGGATAATTCTACGTACCTTTATAAATTCGGTTATATAGCTCATTTTACTACGATGGCCATCCCTGTGCTGGAGGGAAATTGAAGTTTCGTTAAAAGATCTCGCCACATCGAAGAAACGTCTGACTGCCGCTGCAACTCGCAAATCATACCCGTGGTACTCTTGCCCTCGCATCCACCCACCCAACAGCACGTCAATGATATCAAACTGATTGACTAATTAGATAAATTGATCATGAGAGTTCCTTCGCATTGTGAGCAATTTTTTCCTGCAGTTAGACTATACTCGCCAGGTAACTCAAACTGAAGTCCCTGGAGGGAATGCTATATTCTTTTCGAGGAACACTCGTGGGGAAATTTAAAGTGCCGGCGTTTAAAGCTGACTCCAGAAGGATTCTACTGCCGCTACATACATTTCTGTAATGACCAAGACAGGATGTGAGAAGCCTCGCGGGATTAGCCGAGCAGTCTGAGGCGCTGCCAGTTATGGACTGTGCGGCTGGTCAAGGCGGAGGTTCGAGTCCTTCCTCGGGCATGGGTGTGTGTGTTTGTCCTTAAGATAATTTAGGTTAAGTAGTGTGTAAGCTTAGGGCCTGATAACCTTAGCACTTAAGTCCCAGAAGATTTCACACACATTTGACGATGTTTGAAGATGTGAGAAAATAGCGCTTATACGGAGGCATGTAGATAGTCTTTTTTGCCCTCGCTCTACTTGCGAGTGGAACAGGGAAGGAAATGAGTAGTCCTGGAACAGGTTACCCTCCGCCACGCACTGCACGATGGCTTGCGAAGTATGCATATAGATGTAGATATAAATTTTGTCTACCTATTAATATGTCAGTCCATTTGCTTACAGACATACAAATCTCACGGAAGGATGTTGACTCTTATTATCGAGAAAACAAAAGACGGAACTTCTGCTGCTAATTGTCTCTCAATGAAAACGTTCGTATTAGCCCCTAATTTCTCAATGCAGTCACTTCATGACATGTATATGAGAGGCTATAATATATTTGCCTGCACCACTTAGAAGAAGCGGTATAGAGCTCACCTCTCACTTCCCCTTGTGTCAGAATATCGCTAACCCTCCATATTCTCACGAGCCTTCCAGTCTTTGATATATAGAGTTTGAGTTCACCTGTTTTTGTCAAGTAAGATATGTCCTCCGCCAAGTCACAGACCCCTACTAATTCTCTCGAAATCCAATCGAGTTCCGACGACACTGTTCCGTTAGTTAGAAGGGTGTTTAGACCCCCAACCAGCACTGACTAGGTAGAGAGCTATCACAGCAAGAGAAATAGCACATAACATTTCTTTACTGTAGCGGTATCCCCATGGCTGCCTGCACTTGATATTTATCTCCTTCCTAAGATATTTGTACAACCGTATTACTGTCTTTTAGTGAACATTTTTATACTTCCTCAATCATTTCAGCAGTCAATTGAGGTATAGCCGGTAATTTTCTCGTTGCACTTACTTCACGACACATATGTCACCATGAGTAAAATGTTTGCTCACAACAGTTAGAAGAAGCGGTAAAGAGATCACCTTTCAGTCTCCCTTTCGTCTGAGTATCGCTTACCAACCGGATTCACACACATCTTCCAGTCTTAGATAATAGCGATGTATAAACCCTAGCGAAGTCACAAGACCTGCTAATTCTCAGAAATTCCCATCACGTTGTGGCAGCACTCTTCCATTCTTGAGAAGACTGTCTATATCTCTACCCATCACTGGCTGTGTGGTGAATTATTACAACAAGAAGAAATGGAACACTACCGTTCAGGGAGAAATTAACCACCATGCGGATACTCGTGTCCAGATATTTTTTGCGGTTAGAGCTGCTTCTATTGATTTGTACTCAGAGACACAATAGAACAGCAGTAGGTCTCTTCAGCTATATAGATTCAGTAGTTATACACTGAAGAGCCAAAGAATCTGGTACACCCACCTAATATCGTGTAGAGCCCCCGCAAGTATGCAGAAGTGCCCCAACACGATGTGGCATAGACTGGACTAATGTCTGAAGTAGTGCTGGAGGAAACTGACTCCAAGAGTCCTGCAGGGATACCCATAAATCAGTAAGAGTACAAGGGAGTGGAGATCTCTTCTGCACAGCACGTTGCTAGGCATCATAGATATGCTCAATAATGTTCATGTGTGGGGAGTTTGGTGGCCTGTGGAAGTGTTTAAAGTCAGAAGAGTGTTCCTGGCGCCACTCTTTAGCAATGGTGGACGTGTGGGATGTCACATTGTGCTGCTGGAATTGCCTGAGTCTGTCGGAATGCACAATGGACATGAATGGATGCAGGTGATCAGACAGGATACGTACGTACGTTTCACCTGTCAGTGTCGTAACTAGACATATCAGACATCCCATATCACTGAAACTGCACATGTCCCACACCACTACAGAACATCCACCAGCTTGAACAGTCCCCTGCTGACATGTAGGATCCATCGATTTATGAGGTTGTCTCTATACCCATACACTTGATACAATTTGAAACGAGACTCTTCCAACCAGGCAACATGTTTCCAGTCATGAACAGTCGGATGTCGGTGTTGACGGGGCCCAGGCGAGGCGTAAAGATTTGTGTCATGCAGTCACCAAGGGTACACAAGAGGGCCTTCGGCTCCGAAAGCCCATATCGATGATGGTTCGTTGAATGGTTCGCACGCTGACACTTGTTGATGGTGCAGCATTGAAATCTGCAGCAATTCGTGGAAGGGTTGCACTTCTGTCGCGCCGAGCGATTCTCTTCAGTCGTCGTTGGTCCCTTTCTTCCACGATCTTTTTCTGGCCGCAGCGATATTGGAGAATTTAAATGGTCGTACGGGAAAAATCCCCACTTCATGGTTACTCGGAGATGCTGTGTCCCATCGCTCGTGCGCCAACCATAAAACCACGTTCAGACTCACTTAAATCTTGATAACTTCCCATTGCAGCAACAGTAACCAACTGAGCCAGACACTTGTTGTCTTATATAGGCGTTACTAACCACAGCACTGTAGTCTGCCTGTTTACATATCTGTTTATTTGAATACACATGCCTATACCACTTTGTTTGGCATTTAGTTGTATTTATCTACATTCAGCTGCAATGTCCACCAATGCTCAATCCTCTGTGTATCACCATAGCTTTCTGGCGTCACAACCCTGCTATACACAGGAGCCTACATGTAAATGTGTATTCCGCAAATCACTGCAAGATGTGGACTATGTCGTAATAGTATTAACGATTGCTCCATTCCATGTCCTAATATTATTACCCATCCTTATGTCCCACCCAGCAGCTACTCACATGCGGGCTACTCCCATGCACTTCAGTTATAGTTTGCTGTCCTGTTATTATTATCCATCTGTTCCACATAAGGCTATTGTCTACAGTAGCTGGAGCAACTCTCTACTGTTAGACTAATAGCGAAAACAAATGCTGTACATCCAACAACCATGGGTCACCTGCACACTTAAGTGCTGCCAGCCACTTAAAACACCAATGAAGTGCTTCTGATCTCTCTCACAAAGGCCACCGAGTGTATTTCCCAGAACAAAAAGAATGGAGGGCCATGACATGTAGAAACGTGTAGCAGGTGGAACAAAATAAATTTTATCCTTCCATGGGGACTTAAACATCGCTGATTACCTGAAACACTGACAAAAGAACAACGCGTTTCCACCAGTTTATAGATAGTGGAGGGAAGGTTGCTTTTCCCAGTAACTTCTGATGGCGGTAGTGAGAA
The DNA here is from genome assembly GCF_023864275.1 of Schistocerca cancellata. NCBI lineage: Eukaryota > Metazoa > Arthropoda > Insecta > Orthoptera > Acrididae > Schistocerca > Schistocerca cancellata. The sequence continues at coordinate 759,232,112 of NC_064629.1, forward strand.
CTTGACCATTTTGTCTCCACATATCAAAGTGAGCACATGCGCAAGAAAAAATTTTAGGAAACATTAACCAACAGGAGAAACCTCCAAAATAAAGAAAAGTTACCGTACATCCTTCCACACCAACAGCTCAGCTCATGGTGTGCAGTTTTTGCCGTCAGTTTACTGGTGGGAAGGGGGGGGGGGAGTAGAGAGCCCTGTCTCTCTCAAACTGATTAAATAAATAATATGAAAGTTAAATTTTATAAATAACCAATACATCTTCAGCAATGAAATCGACAGTTTTGTGTCATAAGATTCTTCGAGTCCAAAAGTTCAGCACAGATTGAACAATTTTTCCCACCAATTATCATGTGTGTGATGTCCTTAGATTAGTTAGGTTTAAGTAGTTCTAAGTTCTAGGGGACTGATGACCACAGCAGTTAAGTCCCATACTGCTCAGAGCCATTTGAGCCTCCAATTATCTTTTCGACGAAGGGCGGAGGGCAACTGGAGGAGAAGGGAGGTGGGAGGGCTGGAGATTTCCCAGAGGGAAAGGGATAGGAAGGGAGGGGGGAAAAAGCCGTGATATCATCAGTATGATGTTCTTCCATCCACACCAGGGACAGGGGTGGGGGAGTGTTCACCCTCATGAATAAATTTGGCAACAACGCGAACTGTGCTCGTTCTCTCTTTAGTCCCCTACTCATATTCCATCTGTTCACACCGCCTTGTTACACCAATATGAATCAATATACATTCTTCATGAGTGGATACCTACATGAACACCCTGCATGTTTGTAACTCCCAAGGAGTTTGCTTTCAACCTTATTGGTGTGAAGCTTTGTGATCACTGTGGCTTGCCACTGTTCATTTGATATTCGTAGTGCAAGTTAACAGTTTGTTTTGAACATTTCTTGAATTTTGATGAAGTCCATTTTGTGAAGTGTAATACATACATCCATTAGAAGATTGATTTATGCACCTCCCACACACTCATTTCCTATCGCCATATTTATGCACATGTTGAGTCATCAAAAGCTAGTATTTTTCCTGCCTTAACTGTTAACACAACGTTTTCAAACGTGCCTTACTAATTACTGCATTTACGACCTTGGATTGAAGGGGTTCCTAGTCAATGGAATGGAGCAGGACATAATTGTGCAATTAGAATGCAAGAATAGGGAGCCAGAACTAAAAAGTGATCACTTCAGTAATGCAGCACTGTAGCGTCGGAAGAGCCATGAATAAAAGTTTAAAAATGAACACAGAAACAGAAAAAAGCGAAGGACCCTGTGATTATGCTTTCAGATTCCACGAGGAGAGGGACACGTTGGCCGGAAGAAGAAGACCATGGCTTGTGAATGATAGATACGAAGGGCGGATGCTGAGAAGGGCTGAGGGGCCGTGTAACGTTACGTGTATGTGGGCGGGGGTCGGCTGCCTGGAACTGGTATGGAGTTGATTTGCGCGACTGGGTCCTGGCCAGCCAGGAGCTCGAACCGTGACGTGTCCGGATCAGCTGTAACTCCACTGCCTGTCCAATCACAGTGACCCATGCTGGCAGGCCCAGGTGGATGTACAAAGGCTCGACAGGAAGTGGGTAAATACTGGTATGGGAAACTGGGACAGACGTCGCACTCTTAGAAGAACAGACGATGCACCAACAATGCATGGCCGGCCGTGTGGCCGAGCGGTTCTAGGCGCTTCAGTCTCGAACCGCGCGACCGCTATGGTCGCAGGTTCGAATCCTGCCTCGGGCATGGATGCGTGTGATGTCCTTAGGTTAGTTAGATTTAAGTAGTTCTAAGTTCTAGGGGACTGAGGACCTCAGATGTGAAGTCCCATAGTGCTCAGAGCCATTTGAACCATTTGAACAATGCTTGAGTGTCAGACAAGCAGAAAGATGTCTCGTTATATTGATTAATCGGGTTTCTGCCCGTTATTAGCGTCTTTCCTGCACGATATTTCAACCGCGTGGCTCGCAGTCTTCTTCAGGTGCTGTCCAACACTGAATAAGACTGCGAGTCACGCAGTTGAAATATCGTGCAGCAAAGACGCGAATAACCAGCAAAAACGCGATTAATCGAAATGACAACGCCTCGCCAGGAAAGCCTCAAGAATTACATTAGAAAGGTGTCTTCCCTCAGCGCTTGGAAATTCGACAGTAAATCACACTTACATAACAAAACAAATCAGAATACATCTGTGATCTCTGAAAAATTAGGTGCATCCAGTGACACTACAGTATTTTCAGTCTCTTTAAAACTACAGTAGTTAATATTTCACATTGACTAAATATTTTCACAGTGAACCTCTTAGCTGACAACTTTTAAACACGTCATGCTATACAACAAACGATATCTTAGATGATAGTATCATACTATAGCCATCGTTCCTAGAAGCTATGTATCTGTACCTAATTTACTTATTACATATGATGTCTTTTATACCTTTTTTAATACACAAATGTGTGTCATAACGTCTGATTTTGCACAACACAGCAAATGAATGCAGTGTGAATACTTCATATCTTGTCATACTTTTGTAGATACGTAATGAATATGTTACTATTTTTTTCCAGATACATATCTGTCTAAGAGTTGCTACTGATTACAGTTGCTAATACAAAATCATGGTAATATAGATAGTGGTCAAATATATATGTTAGCGGTCACCACCATTGAAAACAAGCCCAAAAGATGCTTGTGTAAAGTGGGCGTAGATAATTATTCAAACTATGTTTAAAGACAGTATTTTGTCATTTAGTGTGAGCATACTTGCACTAAAATGCTGGCTCATTTGTTTATGAAGAAACTATTATTTATATTTTCTTAAAATAAACTGATTGTGACTTAACGTTTGTAACATTTCTTAATTTGAATATTGTTGCAGTACAGTAGTTTAGTGCGGAGAGTGGTTGTGTTGAATCAAATCATGTCTGTAGAGCTTTAGAATGATATATTTTTGGCGGGGATGGCGTTCAGCCAACGGAAAAGCAGGCAGTTGCGAAACACAGCTGGAGTGAAGCTGACACAGACATTTTTAAGAGTGGTGCACCCAAGGGAGCGATTGGATACAATTTTTACTCAGATATTCAAGAAGACACTTTTATGTTGGTTCTTGAAGAAGGCAGACCTGTCGGTAATATGGTACATTTTTCGGTCAAGTGATTGGTTGATTCAGGTCAGTGAATAGCAACTACGATACCATAACTTTTGGAACACTTTTACATTTGTGCTGGAAGAAGGCAGACCTGCCTGAGGTAACGTGCGTGGTTCGGTCGTATAGGTGATTGATTCAGCTGCTAGAATACTTTTTCTGATTGCATTACAAAACTGAGAATAGACTGAGTATGAGTTTCTATTCGTTATCTCGCATGTGTCACTTTGTAAATCATCATGTTGACCTCTGAACTGTTTTAAGCAGGTAAATGTTTGGTGTATTGTGGTCACAAAATGGACTTAGTTTTCGCGCCTCTTGTATGACTATTTATCTTAGGGATTCTGCTAACAATCTCGTACCACCCTCTACGCAACTTTACTGCATTTAGTAAGGTCATTCCTGTCTGTATTATACTTCATTATTATAGGATTAATTACCGTTTATCTGAGTTTTGCTATCTTGAATAAACTTTATTCAACATAATTCTCTGTCGTCTACATAGTTACAGACGCCAGAATAGAACCTTTTTATTAATTATTCTTTTAACTTTATTTAATATGTTTGTTTATTTTATTATTTCGCAACTCTAACCGATGCATAGAAAATGTGACTGCATGGTCACTGCTTCAGCGAGTTCGCTGCTGGGTGTGAAAGCGGACGTGTGCGACTAGACCCCATGACTACATAGAACTATTATTTTCCATACAGAGCCGTGCATAGCCCAGATACCTAAAATGCGATCAATATCAGATAAATTTGCAACTAGTTGTTCGTACGAACTTCTCTTTGGAGAGCAACTACTCAGCAGAAAACAATTAGGTAACGTCGCAAATGGCGGAGAATGAGATTGCGGGAACCATATAGGGGTTTCAGGATTAACAATACCTGAAATATATTTGGATGCGCCTCGAAGAACTATCGATACAGAGAGAAACATCTACGTAATAAAAGCAGAAAAATTAAATGACGAGCAATAGGACCTGTTAGAAGAAGATCTTATATTGAAAGATAAGACAGTAATGAAGCCAGCAATCGAGGTTAAAATCTGTGGGTGCGTGACTAAACCATTAGTCGTCTCGGTTAACCATCTGTGTGCGATAGCAAACAACATTTATAACGAGTTACTGAAATCAAGAGACGAAATACCAAGTTAGCTGGTCTGTGGATGCCAAAGAAAATGAGCCGTAGGTGAATATTGGAAAACAATTAACTGACGGGTAATGTTGTATATAGAAACAGAAGAAGAATCATATCGAATGGATGCCGTGGTGATGCTTATTTTGCAAGAGGAAGTCGTTGTTGGCTCCGATTGGTTGACGGAGCGCAATGCAGAGACAGGTTATGGGAGAACTGGAATGAGGTTTTAACATGGAGGAAAGGACCAAAAACTAAAATTTAGTGGCGAAGCGACAGTAGATAATGTGGTATCAACGTTCGATACCACACTTGTTAGGGATTGCAGATACCGACCGCGGTCCGTAAAAGATATCGCTGGACCCGCGAGTCGCGATTACAGCCGCTAGCACCGCTCCGCGGTTTGTGACCAGTATCTATCGAGCTCTCGTGCTCTCTTGTTCGGACGTCAACAAGGAATGTTGCACAGCCTTCAGCTGATAGTAAGCAACCTCTAACATGACACAAGTATGGCATAAGTAATGCCTCTCTAGATATGTTTGTAATTATATGTACGCAGCATATGAAGAAGCCTGTAACACAAGTTAAGTACAATACATATAATTTTTTACCAACGACTAGTAATTATTTCAGTGGTTACAGTTACAGACTTTGCAACCAGCTCCTTACCGACTTCACTGCCAAACTTGACACATATGTTTCTACACTCCTGGAAATGGAAAAAAGAACACATTGACACCGGTGTGTCAGACCCACCATACTTGCTCCGGACACTGCGAGAGGGCTGTACAAGCAATGATCACACGCACGGCACAGCGGACACACCAGGAACCGCGGTGTTGGCCGTCGAATGGCGCTAGCTGCGCAGCATTTGTGCACCGCCGCCGTCAGTGTCAGCCAGTTTGCCGTGGCATACGGAGCTACATCGCAGTCTTTAACACTGGTAGCATGCCGCGACAGCGTGGACGTGAACCGTATGTGCATTTGACGGACTTTGAGCGAGGGCGTATAGTGGACATGCGGGAGGCCGGGTGGACGTACCGTCGAATTGCTCAACACGTGGGGCGTGAGGTCTCCACAGTCCATCGATGTTGTCGCCAGTGGTCGGCGGAAGGTGCACGTGCCCGTCGACCTGGGACCGGACCGCAGCGCCGCACGGATGCACGCCAAGACCGCAGGATCCTACGCAGTGCCGTAGGGGACCGCACCGCCACTTCCCAGCAAATTAGGGACACTGTTGCTCCTGGGGTATCGGCGAGGACCATTCGCAACCGTCTCCATGAAGCTGGGCTACGGTCCCGCACACCGTTAGGCCGTCTTCCGCTCACGCCCTAACATCGTGCAGCCCGCCTCCAGTGGTGTCGAGACAGGCGTGAATGGAGGGACGAATGGAGACGTGTCGTCTTCAGCGATGAGAGTCGCTTCTGCCTTGGTGCCAATGATGGTCGTATGCGTGTTTGGCGCCGTGCAGGTGAGCGCCACAATCAGGACTCCATACGACGGAGGCACACAGGGCCAACACCCGGCATCATGGTGTGGGGAGCGATCTCCTACACTGGCCGTACACCACTGGTGATCGTCGAGGGGACACTGAATAGTGCACGGTACATCCAAACCGTCATCGAACCCATCGTTCTACCATTCCTAGACCGGCAAGGGAACTTGCTGTTCCAAAAGGACAATGCACGTCCGCATGTATCCCGTGCCACCCAACGTGCTCTAGAAGGTGTAAGTCAACTACCCTGGCCAGCAAGATCTCCGGATCTGTCCCCCATTGCGCATGTTTGGGACTGGATGAAGCGTCGTCTCACGCGGTCTGCACGTCCAGCACGAACGCTGGTCCAACTGAGGCGCCAGGTGGAAATGGCATGGCAAGCCGTTCCACAGGACTACATCCAGCATCTCTACGATCGTCTCCATGGGAGAATAGCAGCCTGCATTGCTGCGAAAGGTGGATATACACTGTACTTGTACCGACATTGTGCATGCTCTGTTGCCTGTGTCTATGTGCCTGTGGTTCTGTCAGTGTGATCATGTGATGTATCTGACCCCAGGAATGTGTCAATAAAGTTTCCCCTTCCTGGGACAATGAATTCACGGTGTTCTTATTTCAATTTCCTGGAGTGTATTTAGCATTGGCCATCTGTCATCATAACAAGTGACGACGAGAATCATAACAAATAGAATACACGATTTTTCACTCATATACAGACTGGCAGCTTGTGAAGACGTAGTAGAGGAGGAAAATCTAGTATCCTAACAGAAATGGTATACTTCCGAATAGCGTGGAAGAAGCAAATGAGCTAACAAGGAAAGAAATTAACAGCAAAATGAAGGAGGTTTCTGATGTAACAAGTGTAGCAGCTGAACAGCAGTTCTGATTAACTGAAAGATTCAGGAAGGTTTTTGGAAAAAGACCGGAGATAATAAAGGGCCCATCATAATGTATAAAAATAAAGCCTCATAAGCCGCCTCATCCGATTCAATAGTCCAGGAAAGAAGAAGTAGAAAAATAATTGCAAAAAACGCTGGATATGACGTAATAGAGAGGGTTCGAGGTCAGTACAATAGCCCTTGTTTCATTGTGACAAAGAAAAACGGAAATGTGAGGTTTGTGCTCGACGCATGGCATTCAAACAAGGTATTTGAACCAGAAAGGGGTCGACCAGTAAGCGTAGACGAGCTAATTCGAAAATTCAAGGGAGCAATAATATTTTGAACTCTCCGCGTAACATCTGGGTATCATCAAAATCTGCTGCAATCAGAATAGGGCCGTGTATAGCATTTTTATACGAAGACAGATGTTATCGATACAGAGTATCTATATTGGGTATATCAGTATCAGCTTTTATCAGGGCATGAGACCGAGTCCTAGGGAAATAACTCTTGAAAAAATTTGCATTTACGTGGATGATATACTGATAGCCAGTGAAAAGTGGGAGGCACACGTGAAAAATGTGTACTTGCAGGCACAAGACTTCATTTTCAAAAATCGAAATTTGGAAGGATGGAGATAGCTTTCCTACAGCACATAATAGGGCCGCAAGGGAGAACACCCGACCCAGAAAAGCTGACGGTCACCGGAGATTTTCTGATATCAAGAAAAAGGAAGCAATTAAAACGTCTATGGGTTTCTTCGGATACTATCGTTGGTTCTTTGATGGAAAAACTTCCAATAGAGAGGTATTCCATAGACTATTGCAGAAAAATAAAGCATCTTTCTTTAATGTTAATATATAGACTCTGGCACAGTAGATTGATAAGGTGGATATTTCCTCTGCGAGAATTTGATTTTTATATTCATTGTGTGACAGTAAGGCAACAAATAGTGCCAAATGCACTATCATAGGGCAAGACAAGTAACCAATACCGTCTCAGCCGTGGGAAAATAGCATTTGTCTTATACATTGTGGTTAATCATGAACGACCGACGCGAAGAACGTTAAGAAACATCAGGAGAGAGAAAAGTTAAGTCGAAAAGCTAATATTAATCAAGAGAAAATACAACAGCGCCGGGGAAGATGGAATTAAAACATTTTTTTTTTGTACGCTGGAGTATTGTACCACTGAAGCAATGCAAACGAAGAGGTGAGAGTGTGTGTTGGTTCTTCAATATGGCTAGTGGAATAAGAAAATTATTGAGGAACTGTGACATATGTCAAAACACAAAAAGTAATATGGTACAACATAGAGGATTCTTGCATGCTGCGCAAAAAGAGCAAATAGAAACCGTGGTGGTAAACCTAGAACTCCAACCAAAAATAAGCAGAGGAGTAACTTACATGTTGTGGTAGCTACTGAGTGAGTTTAACGTTATGTACGATTATACCCACCGAGGAAAGCTGGTACAGAAGGTGGTCAAAGATTGCTGTGACATGTTATGTTTGCCAAACTGTATTATCAGTAACGATGGAAGTCACTTTATTAGTAAGACATGGAAGTGGTTCAAATGGCTCTGAGCACTATGCGACTTAACATCTGAGGTCATCAGTCCCCTAGAACTTAGCACTACTTAAGCCTAACTAACCTAAGGACATCACACACATCCATGCCCGAGGCAGGATTCGAATCTGCGACCGTAGCGGTCGCGCGGTTCCATACTGAAGCCCCTAGAACCGCTCGGCCACACCAGCCGATAAGACATGGAACTACATATTGATAAACCATAGAGTGGAATCAATAAATATATCACGATATAGGCCTGTTTCAAACCCCAGCGGTTGAGTGATGAAGGATATCAACAGATTGTACGGAGTAGATTGCCACAACAAACATAGCAAATGGACACAATGGATTAGTATTGTATGTTTGAAGATGTAACCAACAATGTCCCTCATGACTCGATGGGTTTACCGAGCGAGGTGGCGCAGTGGTTAGACACTGGACTCGCATTCGGGAGGACGACGGTTCAATCCCGCCTCCGGCCATCCTCATTTAAGTTTTCCGTGATTTCCCTAAATCGCTTCAGGCAAATACCGGAATGATTCCTTTCAAAGGGCACGGCCGACTTCCTTTCCCGTCCTTCCCTAATCCGATAGACTGATGACCTCGCTGTCTGGTCTCCTTCCCCAAACAAACAACAACTCGATGGATTATGCTCCAGTCGAGCTATCATTTAACCAAGTTACGAGCAGCCTAATTAGAGATACGTTAAGAAAAACACCAGATAGAGACGTTATATAGGGAAGGAAACGACCGAGCGGGCTGAACAGATGCATATTGGAAGAGCTGAAGCAAGCAAAGGACAGTATGATAAATTGGTGCATCCTATAATTTTCAATTAGTGGTGCTGGTGCTGATATGTTCCTGCGTTCAGTCAAAGAATAATGATCAGGATATAAACAGTTTCCATCATGTATATAAAAGATCATAGGAGGCTATGGCACTGCCGGCCGGAGTGGCCGAGCGGCTCTAGACGCTACAGTCTGGAACCGCGCGACCGCTACTGTCGCAGGTTTGAATCCCGCCTCGGGCATGGATGTATGTGATATCCTTAGGTTAGTTAGGTCTAAGTAGTTCTAATTTCTAGGGGACTAATGACCTCAGAAGTTAAGTCGCATAGTGCTCAGAGCCATTTGAACCATTTTGAGGCTATAGCACTGAAACACCCAAACATATTGGAACTTGACGAATATACGAATGGTGAGCGTCATGGCTGTGTACATGCTGTAAAATAAATTCAGAAAAAGATTTACAAGAATTCAGTGAGCTACATAAAAGGAGGAATAAGAAAATAGAAAAAGGAATTAGCAGTGTTGAAAAAATAAGACTTAACTGTAATAACGGTAACTGTCAGGAATGAACAGTGTCAGTAATGTGTAGTTCGACTTTCATATGCTTGTCTTAAGGCTAATGCTACGTGTTTATCTTGACTACTGATGAAAATTGCTAAATTACTGTTACAGGGTGTTTCAAAAATGACCGGTATATTTGAAACGGCAATAAAAACTAAACGAGCAGCGATAGAAATACACCGTTTGTTGCAATATGCTTGGGACAACAGTACATTTTCAGGTGAACAAACTTTCGAAATGACAGTAGTTACAATTTTCAACAACAGATGGCGCTGCAAGTGATGTGAAAGATATACACTCCTGGAAATTGAAATAAGAACACCGTGAATTCATTGTCCCAGGAAGGGGAAACTTTATTGACACATTCCTGGGGTCAGATACATCACATGATCACACTGACAGAATCACAGGCACATAGACACAGGCAACAGAGCATGCACAATGTCGGCACTAGTACAGTGTATATCCACCTTTCGCAGCAATGCAGGCTGCTATTCTTCCATGGAGACAATCTTAGAGATGCTGGATGTAGTCCTGTGGATCGGCTTGCCATGCCATTTCCACCTGGCGCCTCAGTTGGACCAGCGTTCGTGCTGGACGTGCAGACCGCGTGAGACGACGCTTCATCCAGTCCCAAACATGCTCAATGGGGGACAGATCCGGAGATCTTGCTGGCCAGGGTAGTTGACTTACACCTTCTAGAGCACGTTGGGTGGCACGGGATACATGCGGACGTGCATTGTCCTGTTGGAACAGCAAGTTCCCTTGCCGGTCTACGAATGGTAGAACGATGGGTTCGATGACGGTTTGGATGCACCGTGCACTATTCAGTGTCCCCTCGACGATCACCAGTGGTGTACGGCCAGTGTAGGAGATCGCTCCCCACACCATGATGCCGGGTGTTGGCCCTGTGTGCCTCGGTCGTATGCAGTCCTGATTGTGGCGCTCACCTGCACGGCGCCAAACACGCATACGACCATCATTGGCACCAAGGCAGAAGCGACTCTCATCGCTGAAGACGACACGACTCCATTCGTCCCTCCGTTCACGCCTGTCGCGACACCACTGGAGGCGGGCTGCACGATGTTGGGGCGTGAGCGGAAGACGGCCTAACGGTTTGCGGGACCGTAGCCCAGCTTCATGGAGACGGTTGCGAATGGTCCTCGCCGATACCCCAGGAGCAACAGTGTCCCTAATTTGCTGGGAAGTGGCGGTGCGGTCCCCTACGGCACTGCGTAGGATCCTACGGTCTTGGCGTGCATCCGTGCGTCGCTGCGGTCCGGCCCCAGGTCGACGGGCACGTGCACCTTCCGCCGACCACTGGCGACAACATCGATGTACTGTGGAGACCTCACGCCCCACGTGTTGAGCAATTCGGCGGTACGTCCACCCGGCCTCCCGCATGTCCACTATATGCCCTCGCTCAAAGTCCGTCAACTGCACATACGGTTCACGTCCACGCTGTCGCGGCATGCTACCAGTGTTAAAGACTGCGATGGAGCTCCGTATGCCACGGCAAACTGGCTGACACTGACGGCGGCGGTGCACAAATGCTGCGCAGCTAGCGCCATTCGACGGCCAACACCGCGGTTCCTGGTGTGTCCGCTGTGCCGTGCGTGTGATCATTGCTTGTACAGCCCTCTCGCAGTGTCCGGAGCAAGTATGGTGGGTCTGACACACCGGTGTCAATGTGTTCTTTTTTCCATTTCCAGGAGTGTAGAAGACAACGCAGTCTGTGGGTGCGCCATTCTGTACGTCGTCTTTCTGCTGTAAGCGTGTGCTGTTCACAACGTGCAAGTGTGCTGTAGACAACATGGTTTATTCCTTAGAACAGAGGATTTTTCTGGTGTTGGAATTCCACCGCCTAGAACACAGTGTTGTTGCAACAAGACGACGTTTTCAGCGGAGGTTTAATGTAACCAAAGGACCGAAAAGCGATACAATAAAGGATCTGTTTGAAAAATTTCAACGGACTGGGAACGTGACGGATGAACGTGCTGGAAAGGTAGGGCGACCGCGTACGGCAACCACAGAGGGCAATGCGCAGCTAGTGCAGCAGGTGATCCAACAGCGGCCTCAGGTTTCCGTTCGCCGTGTTGCAGCTGCGGTCCAAATGACGCCAACGTCCACGTATCGTCTCATGCGCCAGAGTTTACACCTCTATCCATACAAAATTCAAACGCGGCAACCCCTCAGCGCCGCTACCATTGCTGCACGAGAGACATTCGCTAACGATATAGTGCACAGGATTGATGACGGCGATATGCATGTGGGCAGCATTTGGTTTACTGACGAAGCCTATTTTTACCTGGACGGCTTCGTCAATAAACAGAACTGGCGCATATGGGGAACCGAAAAGCCCCATGTTGCAGTCCCATCGTCCCTGCATCCTCAAAAAGTACTGGTCTGGGCCGCCATTTCTTCCAAAGGAATCATTGGCCCATTTTTCCGATTCGAAACGATTACTGCATCACGCTAACTGGACATTCTTCATGAATCTGTGGCGGTACAAACTGCCTTAGACGACACTGCGAACACCTCGTGGTTTATGCAAGATGGTGCCCGGCCACATCGCACGGCCGACGTCTTTAATTTCCTGAATGAATATTTCGATGATCGTGTGATTGCTTTGGGTTATCCGAAACATACAGGAGGCGGCGTGGATTGGACTCCCTATTCGCCAGACATGAACCCCCGTGACTTCTTTCTGTGGGGACACTTGAAAGACCAGGTGTACCGCCAGAATCCAGAAACAATTGAACAGCTGAAGCAGTACATCTCATCTGCATGTGAAGCCATTCCGCCAGACACGTTGTCAAAGGTTTCGGGTAATTTCATTCAGAGACTACGCCATATTATTGCTACGCATGGTGGATATGTGGAAAATATCGTACTATAGAGTTTCCCAGACCGCAGCGCCATCTGTTGTTGAAAATTGTAACTACTGTAATTTCGAAAGTTTGTCTGCCTGAAAATGTACTGTTGTCCCAAGCATATTGCAACAAACGGTGTATTTCTATCGCTGCTCGTTTAGTTTTTATTGCCGTTTCAAATATACCGGTCATTTTTGAAACACCCTGTATATGAGACAACATAGGTTTTGTGCTAATTAAAGTTGCTTTAAAGGTATTGAGTTCTACAGTCACGCAGACTACAGCGTTGAAGTGCAGTGATTTAAAAGACATAGTGGTTTCCAGCGCTTACGACACTTCCCAGGTGGTATGGCAGGTGCGAGCAGCTGTAGAGAATTTATGAGTAGAATCTGTGGCTGACACACCGCAATGTGTTGTTACATGTCGAGAGGCTGCAGGGCCAGGCGCTGCATTTCACTGCAGAGCGCTGCCGTGCAGAGCAGCGGGCCGTTGGCAGGACTTCAGGCGGCGCAAGAAACAGAAGATAGGAGAGGAGGGAGAGAGGAGGTGGAAATTTTCATCAGCCGGAAGGACTTCTTCAGGGAGTTCGGACGTCAGTCCCATCAGCTGACAACAGCTGGTGCAGGCCAGCTATAGACACCTCGCTTAGTCGTTGCTATACCAGGGCGTCGTGCAGAGAGAATGAGTTGACGGTGTCTCAAAGTGATTTAACGTGAGCGTGTATGTGGATCCTGTTTGATATTCTAGTAGTGTCTTCCTGTGTGTTTATTTGAGCTGTTTAAAAACGTGCTCATGAATGCACTAAATCATTTTCTTTCTTATTTGTGGTATTTCTTTCTCTTTCCAGAAAATTAAAATTTATTTATTGCATTTCGAAAGCATTATGATAAGCAGTGCTAAAATTAGAGCTTGAATAATTTGGTAAAGTTTATTGGTTTCTAGATTTGTTTTTGTACAGAACACCTTTTTTCAGTTAAATACTTACTTGATTTGGACTATTTGGTTAAAGTAAATAACAAAAGGTGATATGACTAATTTTGACAACTGTGTTGCTGTGTATTTGTCTTTCAGCGTGGATGTTTATATTTCATGAAATTTTAATAGACTGAATGACATGTAATTGTAATCTTCAAAATGTTTTTTTCTGTCTGAATAATTCTGTAGATTATGTAATAGAATATATTTTTAGTGATTGTCCAAAACAATAGGGGTGGATGAATGTGGCATGCGTGAAGTACAGATTTGGGGAAAAAAAAGCAAAAGATAATGCTGCCAGCCTCTGAGGTCACCATTGTCATTTTCAATCATTTCAGTTAATGAGTAATTTCTTTTCTTCAGTAATTAAGGAATTTTTTTTTCAAAAATCCTTGCTTCACGCGGATTCTGAAAATAGGATTTAAGGATACAGATATCGATCTTGTACTTGATGGGTCGACTCTACCCTTAGCTTCTTTGCGACAGCGCAGCGGTATCGCTGACGGGGAAGCCCCATAGCTCTAGAAGGAAAAGATTGGCGCCTGCAGGTCGTTTGGCGCGAAGGAGTGAGACAATCGAACCGGAGCATGCCCCAGGACAGATTAGAAGAGAGCTCTATCTTCCCGCGGCCGCGTATGGAAGTGATGTGTTTTGTGGGAAGATTATAGAGAGTCGCACCACAGGCATAATGCGGTAGGACGCGTAAATGTGTGTGTGCAATGTGAGAATTTTGAAGCTCAGGGTTAATTTTGTATCGTGGAAGTTATAACATGATTAAATGGCGATTGCACAATAAAGAGTCGGCGGTGGTGAAGTTAACATAAGGTGGTGACAGATGAATGACTGTAACTGAAGTGTGAGTGGGCTCAGAACCAGTAGGGAGATGATAATGGAATTTAAAATGGAATAAATTAACTGTGTCGTATAAAAAACTGTACACTGTATGAGGTATTCACGCTGTGTTCATTTGCAGCCTAAATGTGCAGAATACGGTGTTCTGACAAACATTTGCATAATAAAAAAGTTGTGTAAGACATTTTAAAGCAATAAGTAAAGTAGGTACAGATACATAGCTTTTAGGGATGATAGCTGTAGTGCACTGCAATCATCTGAGATAACGTTTGTTGAAATCGCATGAATCGATTAGAAGTTGTTAATTTAGAGGGTCATTGCGAAAATGTTTATTCGCTGTGAGATATAAACTTCTGTAACTTTAAAGATATTGAGATATTATTGTGTCATTAGATGCGTCACATTTTTCTGGCATCGCAGGTGTATTCAGAGTTGCATTAAAATTTTATGTGAGTGACAGTCGAATCTCAAAGAGCTGTATCGTGACCATCTTTAACAGTGTCTCACACTACACTATTTCCTGGAGCATATTCTGCACAAAGGCAATGTGAGCATCAGCCGTCCAAACTCCGAGCCCTAGGATTTACCCGTTTCCAGCGATGTGCTCAGTGTGTCTGCATGTGGATGACCAGAGACGATCAACTAGTCGGGCTGGCCTCGTCCCGTCCTGTGGCATGAGCCCCTGCCATTCAGCCGAGCAACAAATTCATCTTACCTCGCACCAGCTGTAGGAGGTCAATTAGCTCGCCTAGATACACGTAGCGTTACACACCTCCAATTAATATGACTGATTAGATTGCTAACTTGGCACATTAAACAGCACTAATTTTGACATACCGACATTATATAATAAGTACAAACACAACATAATAAAAAGAATTCAGTACTTGTGTGTCAGAATATAATTTAATATGTATGTTTGTGGTGGTGCATGAAACAGTATGTACCTCTAGGATATGTCATAACATCTTACCGGTATACATTTACTAAATCTAACACAAATTATAAATTGTGGCATATTAATCAAATGCCTGAATCAACATATAAATCTGAAGTAACTTTCGAGTCATCCCAATCTTCTGAGCTCTTTTGCGCTCAGTAGGTATCTCCTTCTGCTTTGATCACTACGTGATACCATTTCATTATCACAGAAACTGCACACGACTGATGTTCTGTCGTTGCAATTCAGATCGTCTGCAGTCCGCCAGCCTCTGTAGAATTTTATGACCTCTTTGGCCACGTTCCGCGGCGAAACATGCGTCAACAGTCAGCGCTGAAGGACGGCAGCTGTCGAAATACGACTGTGTTATACTTAATCCCCACAGATCAGGCACTGAACGCTCTTCCCGGTTGAATCCATAAATTTACAAACAGGATAGCAAGAAAAAACTGATTTAGAGCATGGGCAAAACACTTGATTCAGCTCAACATCTCAAACACTCAACGCATGTTCCCATCAGAAAACAGAAATTTGTTTGACCTCATAAATCAACTAAAATTTTAACATTTATCTACAATTTCACCGCGTCTCATTAGAAACCTCTAAAGTAATGTTACCCTGTGGAGAAATCGTCCATTTAACTTTCATTTTGAACTTAGCGTATAACTGGATCCTGAATTCAGCGAATGTTTATTTTTATTTGCAGTAAAATATGTTTTATTGCCAGATATTATTCACTTAATCAGTTTACGAACTTTTCTCGTAATTTTACGTACATATTTCTATTCAAAACCCTTCCAAAATACACTCCTGGAAATTGAAATAAGAACACCGTGAATTCATTGTCCCAGGAAGGGGAAACTTTATTGACACATTCCTGGGGTCAGATACATCACATGATCACACTGACAGAACCACAGGCACATAGACACAGGCAACAGAGCATGCACAATGTCGGCACTAGTACAGTGTATATCCACCTTTCGCAGCAATGCAGGCTGCTATTCTCCCATGGAGACGATCGTAGAGATGCTGGATGTAGTCCTGTGGAACGGCTTGCCATGCCATTTCCACCTGGCGCCTCAGTTGGACTAGCGTTCGTGCTGGACGTGCAGACCGCGTGAGACGACGCTTCATCCAGTCCCAAACATGCGCAATGGGGGACAGATCCGGAGATCTTGCTGGCCAGGATAGTTGACTTACACCTTCTAGAGCACGTTGGGTGGCACGGGATACATGGTGACGTGCATTGTCCTGTTGGAACAGCAAGTTCCCTTGCCGGTCTAGGAATGGTAGAACGATGGGTTCGATGACGGTTTGGATGTACCGTGCACTATTCAGTGTCCCCTCGACGATCACCAGTGGTGTACGGCCAGTGTAGGAGATCGCTCCCCACACCATGATGCCGGGTGTTGGCCCTGTGTGCCTCGGTCGTATGCAGTCCTGATTGTGGCGCTCACCTGCACGGCGCCAAACACGCATACGACCATCATTGGCACCAAGGCAGAAGCGACTCTCATCGCTGAAGACGACACGTCTCCATTCGTCCCTCCATTCACGCCTGTCGCGACACCACTGGAGGCGGGCTGCACGATGTTGGGGCGTGATCGGAAGACGGCCTAACGGTGTGCGGGACCGTAGCCCAGCTTCATGGAGACGGTTGCGAATGGTCCTCGCCGATACCCCAGGAGCAACAGTGTCCCTAATTTGCTGGGAAGTGGCGGTGCGGTCCCCTACGGCACTGCGTAGTATCCTACGGTCTTGGCGTGCATCCGTGCGGCGCTGCGGTCCGGTCCCAGGTCGACGGGCACGTGCACCTTCCGCCGACCACTGGCGACAACATCGATGTACTGTGGAGACCTCACGCCCCACGTGTTGAGCAATTCGGCGGTACGTCCACCCGGCCTCCCGCATGCCCACTATACGCCCTCGCTCAAAGTCCGTCAACTGCACATACGGTTCACGTCCACGCTGTCGCGGCATGCTACCAGTGTTAAAGACTGCGATGGAGCTCCGTATGCCACGGCAAACTGGCTGACACTGACGGCGGCGGTGCACAAATGCTGCGCAGCTAGCGCCATTCGACGGCCAACACCGCGGTTCCTGGTGTGTCCGCTGTGCCGTGCGTGTGATCATTGCTTGTACAGCCCTCTCGCAGTGTCCGGAGCAAGTATGGTGGGTCTGACACACCGGTGTCAATGTGTTCTTTTTTCCATTTCCAGGAGTGTAGTATATCGTGTACACTTAACCCACGAAATTTACCCCCAAAACTTTGCCTTTGCTTTGCACTAGAACACTTTTCCTACTCCCACAATCAATTAAAATTTAATGAGGCCTGATGATTCCCACGCATCATATTTTGCGTAAAAAGTAATTAAAAATAAACTACAAATATCACACGAGAAGTCCATCTAGAATACTACAGACAACAAACTGAAATAACCGTTTTTAATTTCCTTCCAATTCATTCCTCTCTTTTGTAAATACCGAAATTAAACGTGATCTGCAGGCCTCTGTGCCCACGGTATACGTGCATTGTCGACACTCCCCTCGCACTAAGTTGTGCCTCCAAATTTTATCACTTACATCCTAAATTTACCAAACTACCCCTTACACAAAACAGAAATAACCTCCAAATTTCTTACGCACTACACGTGAAATTACGCTTATATTTATACACACCCCGTTCTTCATACATAAAGTGCAACTCTGCTGTCTTTCCCTCTTATGGCATTTATCTCGCCTGTGTGAGAATCTTTTAAATATCAGCTTTTTGCGTTTTTTCACCTGCTTAAATCCGTGCCCTCTTTCTTCGTTCACCGTCGGTCGCTTTTTATGTTCACATACAAAATTTGTGACAACCGCTGGAATGCCCTTTTTACTTTCGAAATATGCACACTCCCCTTCTTCATTAACATCCTTTATTTCACTTACAGGCGGCACATTTTTAATTTCACCTCTCTCTAAACGTTGCTTCCACAAAAGATCATTTTCAATATCCCTTCCTTTTTCCTCCACATTTTAATAATACGTTACAATTTCGGATCAACTCTCAATTTCTCTATCAATTCCTTGATTATCCTGATCTACATGCAGATCATCTGTAGCATCCAGATCTTCCCCGGAATTCGTCGCTTTATCCTCCTCTTCAGACTCAAATATACTGTCTCCTTCCTCCAAATTAACGATGACAGTATCTGCAGTATTCTCACAATTAACCACACAACTTGAAACGTCGGCTCTCTTAAACAAATCCTCACTTATATCCGCCGCATTACTACAGTGTTTATCACAGTTAACTCAATTTACATCCACCGATAACTCATAGAATTCATTACTTAAAACATCCAATATATCCGTCGGTACGTTATAGCATTCACCACCAATAACTTCGTCAGCCTCATCCGATACACCACACATGTTACCGTTACTGCATCACATCACATCAGAATTCACAGTACATTCGAATTCCGCCAAATTCGAAACTGCCTCTACGTCCGTAACATTTTCTCTTCTCTTAGATTTCTTCAACACTTTGCATTCTGGTCCACTAGCTAACATATTACTTTCACAGTCATCATTTCAGATTCACTCATAATTCATGCTTTCATCAAAAGTCATTGGTTCACTTCCATCAACAGGAATCAAACCACCAACTTCTTCCTCCAAATATTCAAATCAGTAGCCTCAAGTTCCGCAACTTAAGCCTCTAAAACGTCGTCTTTGCTTCCTTTTAATAATAAATCACCAATTTCCGCCGATACACAATAAAATTCATCACCGGCTGACGGGACTATCGCTACACCGTCTTCACAAATGCGTTCACATTCTTTCGTCGATATACCTCAAAACTCATGTCCTCCTGACGCGACTACTGCTTCGAATTCTTCACAGAGACTTTCACCTAATTTCTCCGACACAAAATCATCTTCGTCACTTTGACTTACATTACTCCAACTACTGCTACTGACTAGAGCCGCATTAGAATTCGTCGTACTTTCCACCTCCACCAAATTCAGATTCACCTCTGCCTCTCTTTTGATCACAGAATCTTTCAGCATACATACATTCATTCCATCATGCACTTCCCTTTAACATTCTCCAGTCCCGTATTATCATTATCGAAACTCTTAACTCATTTTACAATATTTCTTGCGCCCATTTTACGGTTGCGCTGCTTAAAATTATTCTCCATTTTATTTTTGCTTCTTATAACCTCCATCTCTAACATTTGTGGCTTCTTTGCCGAATTTTCAACACTGGCTGAATTTTTAAAATGATGTGTCGTCTCCAACGCCGGATTGTTTCGGCACCTCCGGACCTGAGATGCGACGATCTCTAATTTCCCGGCCTCATGTTCTCGAGTTGCATTTGGTGAAGATCCTGTCCCTCAAATCTTTGTTCCCGATTTTTACTTTCGTTATCAAAGTTCTCCTTTCAATTTCCACTGAAACAATAATTATTACGGTGGTAATTGTTTTGGTGTTAATATAATTCCTGTTCTGGTACCATTTCCCTGTCTACTGTTCCCATTACGTACCTCAAATTTGAACGAGTGTTCAAGTTTCTCAATGAAATCTAAAAACTCGTCATTGGAATTTGAAAGACTGTGGGCAAGATCCACTTGTAAATGTTCTGATAAGCGTCTTTTGAGCGTTGTAATCTCTGTCAACACTCCCAGCGGACGATTTGTATATGTCAACTTAACCAGCTCCCCCATGAACCATGGACCTTGCCGTTGGTGGGGAGGCTTGCGTACCTCAGCGATACAGATGGCCGTACCATAGGTGCAACCACAACGGAGGGGTATCTGTTGAGAGGCCAGACAAACGTATGGTTCCTGAAGAGGGGCAGCAGCCTTTTCAGTAGTTGCAGGGGCAACAGTTTGGATGATTGACTGATCTGGCATTGTAACAATAACCAAAACGGCCTTGCTGTGCTGGTACTGCGAACGGCCGAAAGCAAGGGGAAACTACAGCCGTAATTTTTCCCGAGGGCATGCAGCTTTACTGTATGGTTAAATGATGATGGCGTCCACTTGGGTAAAATATTCCGGAGGTAAAATAGTCCCCCATTCGGATCTCCGGGCGGGGACTACTCAAGAGGACGTTGTTATCAGGAGAAGGAAAACTGGCGTTCTACGGATCAGAGCATGGAATGTCAGATCCCTTAATCGAGCAGGTAGGTTAGAAAATGTAAAAAGGGAAATGGATAGGTTAAAGTTACATATAGTGGGAATTAGTGAAATTCGGTGGCAGGAGGAACAAGACTTTTGGTCAGGTGAATACAGGGTTATAAATACAAAATCAAATAGGGGTAATGCAGGAGTAGGTATAATAATGAATAAAAAATAGGCGTGCGGGTAAGCTACTACAAGCAACATAGTGAACACATTATTGTGGCCAAGATAGACACGAAGCCCATGCCTACTACAGTAGTACAAGTTTATATGCCAACTAGCTCTGCAGGTGATGAAGAAATTGATGAAATGTATGATGAGATAAAAGAAATTATTCAGATAGTGAAGGGAGACGAAAATTTAATAGTCATGGGTGACTGGAATTCGAGTGTAGGAAAAGGGAGAGAAGGAAACATAGTAGGTGAATATGGATTGGGGCTAAGTAATGAAAGAGGAAGCCGTCTGGTAGAATTTTGCACAGTGCATAACTTAATCATAGCTAACACTTGGTTTAAGAATCATAAAAGAAGGTTGTATACATGGAAGAATCCTGGAGATACTAAAAGGTATCAGATGGATTATATAATGGTAAGACAGAGATTTAGGAACCAGGTTTTAAATTGTAAGACATTTCCAGGGGCAGATGTGGACTCTGACAACAACGTATTGGTTATGAACTGCAGATTAAAATTGAAGAAACTGGAAAAAGGTGGGAATTTAAGGAGATGGATAAGCTGACTAAACCAGAGGTTGTACAGAGTTTCAGGGAGAGCATAAGGGAACCCTTGACAGCAGTGGGGGAAAGAAGTACAGTAGAAGAAGAATGGGTAGCTCTGAGGGATGAAGTAGTGAAGGCAGCAGAGGATCAAGTACGTAAAAAGACGAGGGCTAGTAGAAATCGTTGGGTAACAGAAGAAATATTGAATTTAATTGATGAAAGGAAAATATAAAAATGCAGCAAATGAAGCAGGCAAAAAGGAATACAAACGTCCAAAAATAAGATCGAAAGGAAGTGCAAAATGGCTACGCATGGATGGCTAGAGGACTATTATAAGGATGTAGAGGCTTATCTCACTAGGGGTAAGATAGATACTGTCTACAGGAAAATTAGAGAGACCTTTGGAGAAAGAGAACCACTTGCATGAATATCAAGAGCTCAGATGGAAACCCAGTTCTAACCAAAGAAGGGAAACCAGAAAGATGGAAGGAGTATATAGAGGGTCTATACAAGGGCGATGTACTTGAGAACAATATTATAGAAATGGAAGAGAATGTAGATGAAGATGAAATGGGAGATGCGATACTGCGTGAAGAGTTTGACAGAGCATTGAAAGACCTGAGCCGAAACAAGGCCCCGGGAGTAGACAACATTCCATTAGAACTACTGACGGCCTTGGGAGAGCCAGTCCTGACAAAACTCTACCATCTGGCGAGTAAGATGTATGAAACAGGCGAAGTACCCTCAGACTTCAAGAAGAATATAATAATTCCAATCCCAAAGAAAGCAGGTGTTGACAGATGTGAAAATTACCGAACTATCAGTTTAATAAGTCACAGCTGCAAAATACTAACGCCAATTCTGTAGAGACGAATGGTAAGACTGGTAGAAGCGGATGTCGGGGAGGATCAGTTTGGATTCCGTAGAAATATTGGAACACGTGAGGCAATGCTGACCTTACGACTCATCTTAGAAGAAAGATTAAGCAAAGGCAAACCTACGTTTCTAGCATTTGTAGACTTAGAAAAAGCTTTTGACAATGTTGACTGGAATACTCTCTTCCAAATTCTAAAGGTGGCAGGAGTAAAATACATGGAGCGAAAGGCTATTTACAATTTGTACAGAAACCAGATGGCAGTTATAAGAGTCGAAGGACATGAAAGGGAAGCAGTGGTTGGGAAGGGAGTGAGGCAGGGTTGTAGCCTCTCACCAGTGTTATTCAATCTGTATATTGAGCAAGCAGTAAAGGAAACAAAAGAAAAATTCGGAGTAGGTATTAAAATCCATGGAGAAGAAATAAAAACTTTGAGGTTCGCCGATGACATTGTAATTCTGTCAGAGACGGCAAAGGACTTGGAAGAGCAGTTAAACGGAATGGCCATTGTCTTGAAAGGAGGATATAAGATGAACATCAACAAAAGCAAAACGAGGATAATGAAATGTAGTCGAATTAAGTTGGGTGATGCTGAGGGTGTTAGATTAGGAAATGAGACACTTAAAGTAGTAAAGGAGTTTTGCTATTTGGGGAGAAAAATAAGTGATGATGGTCGAAGTAGAGAGGGTATAAAATGTAGACTGGCAATGGCAAGGAAAACGTTTCTGAAGAAGAGAAAATTGTTAACATCGAGTATAGATTCAAGTTTCAGGAAGTCGTTTCTGAAAGTATTTGTATGGAGTGTAGCCATGTATGGAAGTGAAATATGGACGATAAATAGTTTGGACAGGAAGAGAATAGAAGCTTTCGAAATGTGGTGCTACAGAAGAATGCTGAAGATTAGATGGGTAGATCACATAACTAATGAAGAGGTATTGAATAGAATTGGGGAGAAGAGGAGTTTGTGGCACAACTTGACGAGAAGAAGGGACCGGTTGGTAGGACATGTTCTGAGGCATCAAGGGATCACAAATTTAGCATTGGAGGGCAGCGTGGAGGGTAAAAATCGTAGAGGGAGACCAAGAGATGAATACACTAAGCAGATTCAGAAGGATGTAGGTTGCAGTAGGTACTGGGAGATGAAGAAACTTGCACAGGATAGGGTAGCATGGAGAGCTGCATGAATCCAGTCTCAGGACTGAAGACCACAACAACAACAATTTTGACCAGTTCAGGCACACTTCCATTTTTGAAAATTAGCCCGTTCAGGAACTCGTTCTGAAGTAGCGTTTGCTTCGCTTTGCTCCAGAGTTTGTACAGGAAATAATTCTCAAACGATTTATAGGTTGTAAATGAAGCGCTACCTCAGATGTTAAGTCCCATACTGCTCAGAGCCATTTGAAATATTTTGAACCTCCAGCCAGCTTGGGATTTTGACGATCTAATGCACCAGTTGTATAGAATTTTGGCAGGGGGGCATCCAACAACTCTTAATCTGCGCCAAGCCGAATAATTGTTTGCGCAAGGGTCAATGATGAACCAACGCGTTATTGTCTTGCACAATTTGTGGAGCCCTGTCTCCTGAATTAATCATCTAATTTTTCTGAATCTGTAATCATTTCGTTGTCTGTACAATTACATCATATCTACCGATTTCGATCCTATTCGGATAATTCCTTCGAGGAGCATGTATTTTTTCCGTCTTATAGTATGCAGTATATAATTCATACAAAATTTTACATTTCTGACATCCAACGCCGATAAACATACGTTGAAAAATCCACATTACGATCAATACGAAACTGGAATTAAAATTACACGTATTATTTATTTCCACCAGTAGAATGCTACAAACTATCGCTGTTCTTTGTATTTTCATTTTGGCCAAGTCACTTACAGTGAATGCGAAATCAATTTATGCACGCTCTGATATTAATGTTACTGGCTGGCCTATACAAAGATTTGCCAATTGCCAGCCGTGGTGGCCGAGTGGTTCTAGGCGCTACAGTCTGGAACCGTGCGACCGCTACGGTCGCAGGTTCGAATCCTGCCTCGGGCATGGATTTTTGTGATGTTCTTAGGTTAGTTAGGTTTAAGTAGTTCTAAGTTCTAGGGGACTGATGACCTCAGATGTTAAGTCCCATAGTGCTCAGAGCCATTTTTGATTTGCCAATTAATGCAAAAGCCCATGTGAGTTTAAAATGTTTACCTGGACCAAATCGTTCAAATGGCTCTAAGCACTATGGGACTTAACATCTGAGGCCATCAGTCCCCTAGGCTTAGAACTACTTAAACCTAAATAACCTAATTACATCACACACATCCATAACCAAGGCAGGATTCGAACCGGCGACCGAAGCAGCTGCGCGGTTCCGGACTGTAGCGCCTAGAACCATTCGGCCACAGCGGCCGGTTAGCTGGCCCAGGAAGTTAATGAAGAACTGGAGATGTCCTTATGACACAAGGTGAAATTGTTTTGTACAACACAACGACCAGTATGAAAAATTTATGGCCCTAGCTGTGGATTCTAAGATGGAAATTTTTGCATAGTATTAAATTTGATATTAATGGCAGATGCTAGCAGAAACAAGTTTTAAATGAGCACATTAATTTAATCAATTTAAAACACGCATTAAATACATATGACTGTGGAAGAACATCAACTAATGTTACAAAATGTGCCCTAGGTGAATTATTGCAAGTAAACCTGCTGGTTTTCAGCGTTACCTGAAGGTAATGAGAACGTGCCATTTAGACGATCTAAAATTACTCTCGCGCTTTTATTGCAATAAATACAGTGACTGTTGGCCTGATAGTTAGTTTGAGAAATGCATGCATCTACTAAGGCAATGCTCGACTTGAGACAGAAAACAGCAATTATCTGAACAAATATGGACATAGGGTTATCCTATGAATTCGGTCCTACTAATAATACTCACCATAAACATTCAGCATGAAATGTGTAGGAAGATTCCAGTGTGCCTGTGTGTCTGCAGTACAGAGGGTCATGCGTTTGCTAACATGAACTCTCAGCCCCCATGAGCTGCTAATATGTCCACCAGATCCACACTCCCCATCTCTGGACGAATTCTTTGATCAGTCCCCTC
The DNA here is from genome assembly GCF_023864275.1 of Schistocerca cancellata. Classification (NCBI taxonomy): domain Eukaryota; kingdom Metazoa; phylum Arthropoda; class Insecta; order Orthoptera; family Acrididae; genus Schistocerca; species Schistocerca cancellata. The sequence goes on from NC_064629.1 coordinate 759,257,199, forward strand.
CTCGTCCCACAACCTATCCCAGCATATTCTCACTGTCATGCAACCTGCTGTTATCTTCCTGCAGAAGAGGAGATGCCCACCAATCACAGAATAGGAAAACTCAGCTGGCCAATGGCGTGGTTCCTTCTTACACAAAAATCCCACCAAAAAGGAGCATCGTGTCAAAAGTGCAATGAATTTCTGATTCACCCTACTTTCTCGATAAAGCTATTGCTCCTACTCCAACTGTGTGACGTTACAAATGTTTTTACCAATTATGTATTTTTGCACCCAACAACAAGCCCCACATCAGAGGTCTCTTGAACTTATAAAAACTGTACCCAAGGCTAGGCTCTTATTTTTCTGCAGACCGTGTTTCTTTAGGAAAGCGTAAGATTGTTATCTGCTGAAGGTGGTCATCAAAACACGAGAAAGCTCTGGACTCCCGCTGGTATAATACTTTACCTGGCCTCTACTCATATGCACGACTGGGGACGGCTCATAAACACACAATAGCTCTGACCCCATGGGGCTCGTCCGTTGTCGCAACTTTCTGTAGACGACTCGTGAGGCTGCCTGCCTGCATGGAAGACAGAACCGATACTTTTTGTTAAGTCAGACACTGCTGTGCCTCACGGAGATCCAGCGTTTTATCCTGTACTCTCAAAAGCAAAAAGAAATGAAGATGTCCTCCACTGTGATAAATGTACTCAAGATTTGAATTTAGTTAGACTTCAGCACATTCTGTCACTCCAGTCCATTTTAGCTGGACGTTAGTACATTCTGTCACTCCATTCTATTCTACTTTTATGAATATTATTATCATTTTTCAAAGCCTTCTGGAAATCTAAAAATATGGAATCCGTTTAACATCTCCCGTTGACAGCACTCATTACTTTGTGAGAATAAAGAGCCAGTTTGGTTTCACAAGAACGATATTTTGAGAATCTATGTTGGCTATTTGTCAATAAATCGTTTTTGTTGAGGTAATTCGTAAGTTTGAATACAATATATGATCCAGAACCGAATTGCAAATCGACGTTAGTGATATTTGTATATAATTCAGCGTGTTACTAGTATTTCCATTCATGGTTATTGGTGTGACAAGTCTCTGTGTACGGATCGTTCGATGAGCGAGGGACTATATATAATTCCTAAGTATGGAGCTATTGTTTCAACAAACACTAAAAGCCCCCTGCTGGTTAGTATAAGAATGATTTAAAATATTTGCCTAGTTATTGTGCAGTATTTGCCTCTGATATATTAATCAAATAGATAAATGTGTCTTGAAATTACTGCAGCCAGTCACCTTTTCTTTCTTTCTTCAGTATTTATCATCCCATTACCGGTAAGTAACGCAACAAAATCTGTCTCATAACGTGAATGATTCACGCCATACTTCGTACTTACACGTTTCGTTTATACATCTTGCCACAGCTACACGACCCCCACACTGCTGCAGACAACCAATAAACATATACCATCTAAAGATGAGTCGCTAGCCAGTTCGAAACCAATAATGGGAAAACAAAAATTCAAGAACGAAAGTAAAGGTGACTGGTTGGAGTAATTTCAAGAAACTTTTATTCATCACTGTCGCAATGACCCTCACCCATAATGGATGAAAGTGTAAGACAGATAAATAATTACAATAAACGTTAAATAACATACCCAACCACAGTGGTTCATAGTTCAACTGATAAAAGTTTATTGTCTTTAGAATTGACACACGAAGTAGTAGGCTGGTGAAATTAGCTATGCCCCTATACAGAGGTGAGCGAACGCACAATATAAAATAAGAAATAAAATAGCTGGGAACGCATACAGTGTTCACAGCTAAAATCAACAGAATCTAAATTCCTCATTACCACATATATAACGAGTGTGTAACTGAAACATGCACTAATGCAAGCGTCTATTAGTACCAGAAAATACTGTAAGTTCCTCACTGGTGAACTGAGTTAAAGTCCAGTCTCAGTGGACAACCAACTTCACGAGCAAAAATACATGTTCTTCTGAACTACTGACAGAAGTGAATCAGAATCCTTACTACCGCAGAAAAACTCTTAAGTCCTTACAAACTCGTGCAAAATATGTTCCTGAGTATCATTGACCGACTACACGAAAAAGTTTGTACAACCAAAAATGTGCGTGGTTGAATCGCCACTCAGAAAATTACACATTTTGTCTCTTCACACTTATAGCAAACTGTGTCCTACTTCAAGACGGCCACTACCCTTTCTAGGCCTCAAACCTCTCCTCCGCAGAAACATGCAGCATCCATGTCGCTTAATGACATTTACTTTAATTAACCCGATTCCCAACGTTTTTTACGTAAATTATATCGAAAAGCTGATTGTGTCAGTAGGAGCGCGATGAAATTCTATACAAGACTGAACCTGGCACTTAATTTTATGTGCAGTAGTTCCCCAAACTTTAAGCGAATGCAAAGATTAGTTACAGTGCCAAAAATCAGTTCATAATCTCTGCGTCGTTAGTTACTAGAATGAATACGGATTTGTTTCCTCCTCTTTCCATTGAAGTAATCAGAATAATTAGAGGAATAATAGTGTTTAAGTTAAAGGGGAAACTGTTAAAACTTATATACAATTAATTAAAAAATAAAATAAAGACTGAATATCTTATTAACTAAATGTTGGATGTGGTATGAAATAACGTCCACCAATGCATACTACCTTGCTGATTGTGTATGTGTCATGTATTAAATTTTATGCAGATTTTTCATCTTACTTAGATTAAAAAATGTCTCGCAGCTCAGTTAATTACGGCGTGATACATGTGAGTGGTTCAGTTAATGCGCACTATCAAGAGCTGGAATATAAGTATTTGATCTCTTTTGTACTGTAATTATTGTAAGAGGTATTACAGATTTAATTAATTTCAATTATAAAATTTCCTCAGTGGTGTATTGTCTCACACACGTTAATTACTAATCACACCTGCATAGCTGTAGAATCGTGTTGTTCCTCTCTATAATGTGAAATATCATCCTTCTCTTTGTTTACCGTGGTTTGCATTGAAGGTGCACAAACGCGAACAACTTAATTAAGCCTTTATTCCCAGTAGCGTTGGTACTGACGTCTCGTCCGCTAGTTTGATTGTGACAGAAGCAGTAGTGTGTGGCAGCTAACACTCAACTGAGCAGCACAGAGAGCTGCCCTACGCCAGCACATCCTCCTAGGCCTGGCTGAGGCACGTTTGTCTCGGAGCGCACGCAAACTGAAGGCCGCTCCCGTCCAAAGTCAGGTGTGTGTGGCTGCCGACAATCAACCGCACGGCACAGAGAGCTGCCGCTCCCTGGCCCGCCCTCACACGCGTTTGCCCTGAGTCCGCTTCGCAGTGCACGCGCAAACTGAACGTCGCTCCGTACCAAATCAAGTCACCCTCATGCAAATATGGTCTCTTGTGTCACGTTACCTCCACCTACGTTGTATTTCAGCCAATGATCAAAATAACGGAAGCAGCACCAAGAATTAGACCGACTTATCAAAGAAATCCAGATAGTAGTCAGTATACATAAACACAACAGTGTAAAATTTTGTGCAAGAGAAAGGCAGTATTTTCTATATATATTTGGCTTCCTAAAATAAACATGTATACATATGTGAGTGAAAGGTGAAAGAATTTAAATCCAGATTGAACTACAAGTTTAAATATCAAAGACGTAACAAATAAACCATTCTTGTGTGCACCTACTCATGGGTGAAAGTGACATTTTGTATGCAAATAAAACATTCAAATCTTGAGGCACTATATCTGATGTAACTAATCAGTGCCTGTCCTCCAAACGAACTGATTAAACAATACAATGAATATATTAAAAATAGGTTCTGTGGTATTATTTGCCCATTTCTTTCCGTTTGATGTAGTTTCTTTGTGGAACTGCACAATTAGTTCTCATTCGTCGGTTGAAATAACATTAGAAGCACAATTCTTTTCACTTCACACTCACTCAGGCTAGCACTTGTAGTGACGAACTGCTCATTGTGTTAGCTATTGCTTCTAGCCATCCGACGGTATCAGCAGACCCAGTGCAGATAGCATTGCTGCGTTGTCCTTACACCTCATCAGCCAGAACTTTCCCAGACAAGGAAACATACACAAACCGTGACCTATTTGATCCTATAATCTAAACACACAGGTAAAATCACAATTGGTAGACCAAAATCACATGACAGAAAAATCATCACAACAGAGACAAACATATGCACAGCCACAGTGCCAAGAATAAGAAATGCAATTGCAATTTTTTTCTCCTCATGCTGTGATCTCTGTCTTCATTTAAAAAGGATACCGACGGCAACAGTGCATACATTACAGATCGGAATCTCACGTAAAGTTCTCTTACAAGGGACGTCTATCGGCTCGAACAGGAATTTGTATTTAAACATTTGTACACAGACGAATCGTACGCTCCTAACCACGCTTGCAACGGCATGTGATTGTGTTGCTCTTGGTTTGTACACAACAGCGTTCAGTCTTTGAGGAGGGGTGAAGGCAAGGGGGGAGGAGGGTGGAGGGTTAGCACGTCAGTCTATCAGTTACCTCATCAAGTAGTTGACGTGTTTAGCATACATGACTCAGTACTGTCATACACATACAGCAAAACTGAAAGAAACCGTTAATGCCTGGAACGTTTTAAATACTGTGGCATCCAAGTTACAGGGTGGCAATTATTGAACAGTATGAAATAAAACTGTCATAACATTTGAACGATTTGCGTTAGGACGTTCAAACTGCATGGTTGACTGCGGGCCATGACGGGAATTAGTATGCGCATGCACGGTTTGGTTTAGCGCCGAAGCCCACATTCATTGGGATGGGTTCGTCGATAAGCAAAACTGGCGCATCTGGAGGACTGAGAATCCGTATTTGGCTATCGATAGGTTTCTTCACCTTCAACGGGTGACTGTGTGGTGTGCAATGTCCAGTCACGGAATAATTGATGCGATATTCCTTGATGGCACCGTGACCATCGAACGGTACGTGAAGGTTTTGCCAGATCATTTCATCCCCATTACCCAAAGTGACCCTCATTTCGCAAGATGTGGTTCATGCAAGACGGAGCTCCATCCCATCGAAGCAGGAGAGTGTTTCATGTCCTGGAGGAGCACTTAGCGGACCGCATTCTGGCTCTGGGGTACCCAGTGGCCACTGGCATGGGCCTCGATTGGCCGCCATATTCTCCGGATCTGAACACATGCAACTCCTTTTTATAGGACAACATTAAAGAAAAGGTGCATAGCAATAACTCCAAAACCACTTCTGAGCTGAAAACAGCCATTAAGGAAATGATCGACAGCATATTCCGACACTTCAGCGGGTCACGCAGAATTTAGCTATCCGTCTGCGCCACATCATTGCCGATGATGGCAGACATATTGACCCTGTCATAATCTAAATCCGAATGTCTGCAGTCACGTTTACATGTTGAACAAAATGTGTGTATGCCTAGTTTGTAACTAACTTACATTTTTTTTTTCATATAGTTCAATAATTGTCACCATGTAAGAAGGCGATATGCAACGGAAGACAAGTGCAGGACAGGATTATGATACTTTCTCAAGGCTTTTTTGTGGATCTAATTGTTCAGTAACATGAATATTAATTTGAATGCTCAACTGAAGTTACATTGGACAGCACAATGGATGAAAAAAACGAATTTATAGACGATAATGCGATTAATAGTGCTCAAGATGGTAGTACTAGTGGCAGTCGCAGAAACAGTTCTCTCAAAGAGAAGCTAACAGTTTGAGGATTATGAACCAGCAACAGAAAAGAAATTCAGTACTGTTACTGTTTTTAACCTTCCGTTGATCTCACGGATAACACTCGTCATCCATATGAATTTCCTGCTGTATTTTATCTAAGGAGGCTGGACTGAGTTCGCACCGTTTTGGGTACCTTTCCGGTAACTCTCCAGCCGTTATTTTCACCCATCATTGGCTTTCAGATACGCATTTCGCATTGTTTATGAAGCATTATTGTAGCATGGAGGACACTGGTCATCCACAGTAGTGTTTGTTACTTTATTGCTTTCCTAGATTCAGTCTGACTTTCATGTACATGATTTTAGTAGTATCAAAACGAATTACAGTTAATTTGCTCTTTACTTACGATAGCTACCTTCGAAAAGTGAATATTCTCTGTACTTTTAGTTCGAGGAATAAATATCAAAGGAGATATATCTAGGGCACAATTTAGCAGAGATCCTGATGTATGGCTCGAGTGGTTACAAGAGTTATGTGATGAAGATCCTTACAGTGGTATTGCTGACTCATAAAACGAGGATTGTGTAAATGAAAGCTGTCATGAATCAGGAACAGAACAAGAAGTGTCAGAAAGTGATGAATTTGAATCACAGAAGGAAATAATTCAAAAGAACGTATTTCTTTTATGAAAGGATGGAATAGCTAAATGGATGATAAGTAGGTGTCATACCAATCTTAGAATGCCTAGCTTGTAATTTTATTACGCGTTTAGCTCTCCGGAATAATGAAGTTAAATAACAAAGACAGAAATAGATATTACGAAGTTATTCCTGAATTTAAATATAATAGCCATTATTACAACATATACTAATATTTACATCAATGGAATTCGTGGTAAATTTTCTAGCGAAAGAAATGCCAAAATTCTAATGTTACAGAGATCAGAGCGTTACTGGTTTGCTGTATCTGGTTATTGGTTTGCTTTATCTGCCTGGATCTGTGAGGCATTCTGGAAAGAGTTTATCAGACTTGTGGGTTAACTCAAAGGATAACAGACTTGAATCATTCTACATGCACCCATTCAGAATGCACTTGAGATGTCTCAGGTTTGATGAAATCCTTCATAGAGGTCTGCACTGGGAGAATAACAAGTTGGCTGCTATCTGGAGATAATCGAGCTGTTTAGGAACAATTGCCAAAAATATTTGTCATCTAGTGTATATCTTATTGTGTGTGTGTATTAAACAAAATATATTTAGATTTAAATAAAACATTTCTTATGTTACTCTTACACACAGTTCAAAGTGCCCAAATACACCTTTTATGTTGTGGATGAGACCTGTAATCGCCGCGGGTACCTATGTCAGGGAATATCGCGTGAAATAATGGAGGGCCAACAAAATTTTCGGAAGAAGGTCTTGAACGTATTTATGATGATTATCGTACACCTCCACGTAAAGTTGCTACCAACAGCTCGTTATTGAAGAGACATCCATCTATGAAAAGCACATGTAACATTAAAGGAATATTTGAATATGTGGAGGAAAAAGACGTAATGTACATCCATTTTGAGGAAAAAGAGCTATCGAAGAACTAGAAACAAAGCAACGCATACTATCCTAGTTCGGCGAAGAATGAACGAAAATGTGTCCATTATTGGCATCTGAAATTTTGGGCACAGCAAAAAGCAAGAGATGTTGGACACTCAAAGTTTAAATGTTTTGCAATTTTATTAGTAGATCTCAAGAAAGAATACAGAATGTGCCGTAGATACATCACTACATTCATGGGAGCCAGAGATGTAGCAGAAGACCAACATATTCGCTAGTCTGGGGCCCGTTTTGTCGAAGAAATAAACAAGAAAACTGCCAGTTTACAGATACAGCCGTACTGCATTTGGAACACTGATGAAAGAGGTTTTAGTTACGAACTAACTGCTGGAGCGACACTATCTAAAAAGGGGAAAGACCAACAATTGCCTTAGTCCAGACTACACACAATACAACTCATAGTTATGCAACAGAAGCTGGAATTTCAGTGAGTGGACATCAAACAAGAAAACTGCATTTGTCTTCAGGAAAAAGACTTCCGCCCAGAAAGTTAAGAAAGGTTATTGAAGACAATCTCCTACGAAACATACGTATTTGGATGTAGCCATTCTGTAATCAGAAACGGTCCGTGGTACAGCTCAAATAATTTATTTATTTCTCTGTCCAAATCACAGAGTTTCTCCTTCGTCCTGAGGAGGACCATGTCCTCTGGATTGTACCACATAACCTTAAAGATTCCATCGTGCGGTCTCTTTATGGCGTTGGGCTTCTTTTAGATGTGCTTATTTTACCTTACCCACAAGTTCCCGCACAGAGATTTGCTATGGTGTGAAATCTGTTACCTCTGTCAACAGGTTCGCCGGCCTTTCTCGCATCATCAGTTCTTGCAGAGTGAATCCAATGGCGCAAATTTCGTCACTTGTCATGGTGTCCTCAAACATCGGTACATAATGAGCCTACTTTGTGAGTGGTCGCTGCAATTCGCCTTAACAAGCCAGCCCATCTCCCTCATGTATCATTTAGCTGGATTACTTGTGGGATGATAAACCAACGTCCGGATATGTTTAACACCTTCTTGTGGCATAAAGTTCCCCCACAACTTAAATACAAACTACGAACCACTGTCGGAAAATATGACTTTTGGATCGCCTACCTTGGCAAAGTAGTCCTTCTCTATCTTATTGCCAATTTTTTTCTTCTGGCCCTTTTCATCTTTTATAGTTTAACACTCTTGGAAAATACTTCAGTTGTCAAAAGTACATATTTAAAACCCCCAAAAACCTGAAGGAAGAGGACCAAAAACGTCAGTTGCATCTAAATTATGAACTTAGATACTATGCATTTTCCCTGACTCCCGATAATACCATGCTTTACTTACAGGCTATGAGCACAAGCCCAGACCTACTATCTCACACTGCTTGCCATGTTACTGAAGATTACATAGACCCGCAGCATCTGCAAGCACTGTTGCTGTCCATAGTGCTCATGGCTCAGATGACTATACTGAATCGAAGCTTCTACATGCCGTTCCGCGAAACAGATCTTCGATTTACCCTTGTTTCATTCTTTCCTTAAAAAGACATGCCTTCATAAAATTTGTAGAAGTGCTGGAACTTCACATTTCCCATACAGTGTCTTCAAGAGCTGAAGATCAGGATTCGCATTCTGCATTCACTCCATATCTCTGCAGATGCCACAAATCTCCTTTTCCCCTAGGGTCTCCATTATTTCTTGTGTTACCGATTCCCCTGGTCAGGTAATACATATCATTGTCCATATACTCAACAAAGCCAAGAAAATTCTCTAGCCGCGTGAACTAGGGCGCCTTGTCACGGTCCGCGCGGCTCCCTCCGTCGGAGGTTCGAGTCCTCCTCGGGCATGGGTGTGTGCGTGGTCCTTAGCGTCGGTTAAAGTTAGATTACGTAGTGTGTATGCTTAGGAACCGATAAACTCAGCACTTTGGTCCCATAAGATCTTACCACAAATTTCCAATTTCAAAAAATACTCTATCGTTTCTGTGGGGCTGTGGAGTAAATCACTCTGGAAATAAGCAGACAGGTGCCTTTTCAGAGTCGAAATCTACATAAGCGTGCCTAGCTGTTAGCCCAAATGCAGTAATTTCTGCAAGACAGGCTTGCAAAACACGTCCATACTTCCCGATAACTACAGTAACAAGGTCTGTTCAAGAGTATGTTCTACAGTTGCGATTGCTTCACTCCAACCCAGTACTTACTAAGCAAAATCACCTCAAAAACAACGCAATCGCTAAACTTTGTCGAATTTTGATACTACCACGTGTGTGCGCCTCCGTCGAGCTACTGCTTAACAAATTTAGCTTTCGCTTCATTGGACATACCTTCAATAAAACGTTCTCCACACGACGCTAACACATGCAGAACGTGGTACGTGCTTTCCTCTCTAAAACATTTATGTTTATTGCTCACCATGAACTTTGTAACAGTTGCCCCTCCATGCTTTATTACAACATTACTTAGCGATAAATAATGCAGTCTACCGTTGTCTTCTCTCTGCCTCTGTAACCACAGCAGTTTGCAGTCCATTCACCTCAAATTTTACCAAGTCCAGGTCTGCGTTAACTTGTGACTGGCACTGAACCACGTGGCCTGCACAGTCAGATACTGATTTCAGTGCAAACTCCGTTACATTTACCCTATTAATTGCTCTGTCTGCACATAATCTGTCCCTTGCCACAAATCCTCCTCCACCGCGGTGATTCGGTCTGCCAAATTCCTTTCTGCATCCATAACTTTCCAGCTGATCTTCTATAAAATACCGTGGGTTTTTACTTTTCGATCATTCAGATCTCCAAACTCCACAAAATTATTGTTAATTCCCACTTTCTGATCTTTAGTTTCATCTATCATCTTAACTTTGCTATTAATTTCCTCAAATGTATTACCGAAACCCCCTTAGTGTTTACGTGATAGCAAATAGCTGCGACTGACAACTTCCTGCTCCCAAAATCTCATGTCCTTCCCCAAAAAATATCCTTTCTTCTCCCACAGACCTACTTGGAGTTCCTATATTGCTATACACTTCATCATACCAACGTTCACTAGGCGACTGCTTGATCCCGTCACCCACGGCTAACTTGCTACACCGACAAAGTTATTACAATATTGAATGCTCCTGATACTTCTGTCTACGACCACGGTGCCGCTACTGTTGGCCGCTCGGGTTAGCCGCGCGGTCTAGGGGCGTCTTGTCACGGTCCTCCCGGTTTCCCCCATCGGAGGTTCGAGTCCTCACTCGGGCATGGGTGTGTGTGTCGTCCTTAGTGTAAGTTAGTTTAAGTTAGATTAAGTAGTGTGTAGCCTTAGGGACCGTTGACCTCACCAGTTTGGTCCCTTAAGACCTTACCACAAATTTCCAAATTTCGCTGCTGTTGTGGAGGCATGGCCGTGTGCTATAGCTGACTGCTGTGGTGACGCGCTGGAACTAAGCCCCGCATCAAGTGAACTGGTGCTGTATGCCAACGCGACGTGGCTCTGTGTGCTGGAAACATACCCTCGGTGCGCTTTGCCAACAAGGTGGCAGCTGCTGCCGCCCAGTACCTCCGTGCTGTGCTAGACCCTGAGACGTAGCGCCGTATAACGATCCTGCCTTGGAGCGGTTAAGTGGGAGATGTTTCTCAGAACTGGATAGTGACAGATGGTGACGCGAGACTGGACGCGCACGTTGTTCATGTATCAGTCGATAGAGGACAATATTGTACAGGGGGACTGTGATTTTAGTTTCGATTATGCCCACTAAAGTGCACTAAAGTAACAGAATGTGTTTCATAAACTGTTCTAGTACTTTCATAAAGTGTTATTATGTCTTTTTGTGTATGTAAAATATTATAAATGTGTTTTAGCAGTATGAATAATGCGTGAGTGTGGATTAATGTTAATATGAAGATAATTGTTTAACGAGTTATGTAGTAGGATTTAGTGTGGGAACATTTCGAAGAAGTATGGATATGGACAAAGGGGATTTTTGTAGAATACATTTGTAAAGTAAGTTTATAGTAAAGGGAAAGTTCATTCAGGTATAAATAACAAAAGTAAAGAACTTTATGCGTAAAGAAAACTTCAGCATATTAGATAATTACGTCGGTAAAAAGTGCAGTCGGGAGGTTTACTATTTTGCGATACGTTACGGATGAAAAGCGCGGACTGACGCGGGAGAATGTTGTTTTGCTATTGGCTGTTTAGTAAACTGACCAATGGTAAAGCAATATTCCTCGCGCGCCTTTCTCTGCTGGTAGAGAAGACAGAGTATTCTAGAGAAAAGTGGGAGCCTAGCCATGAAACAGCTCGGACGTGTGTAGTAGTAGTTCCGATGGAAATGATAAGTTGCCGGATCTAGCAGTGTTTCATACATCAAAAGTGTTGGAAAGTGACGGCATAATTATTCCGATGTGTGTGTAGAAATTTCGGAATTTTTACGTGAATTCTGTAACGAGAAATGACATAAATTCCGCGTGGCGTATTGAGCAGGTCGGTGGCTAAAAACTGTGACTGCATTTGGTACCGACAGACTTAATATTTGGCCAGCATTATCAATCAAAAACAATAAGTATTTTTGTTGTTGTTGTTTGTTTGGGGGGAAGAGACCAAACAGCGAGGTCATCGGCCGTGCCCTTTCAAAGGTACCATCCCGGCATTTGCCTGGATCGATTTAGGGAAATCACGGAAAACCTAAATCAGGATGGCCGGACGCGGGAAAGTATTTTTGTAGCTATTACGTTTTCGGGAAATGCAACACCATAAACTTGCTAACGTGAGTGAAAGGGATTGTGAGTGACTGTGTTAAGACTAGCACGCGCTTGGCAGTGATACTTGTTCACCTACGTTTCAGAATATATTAATTGAGGACAAAATTTCCAAACTTTCATTTCGTGTTTCCCCCGAAACGTAGATTAGTGACTTAAATTGCAGCCTGGTTCACGTCGAAGTACAGTAGGTTTCACTCGGCTTTCCTACTGATGATCTGCTGAGACAATGTTCACAGGTAGGTGCAAGTTCGTCGTAAAGGGACGGAAAGAACCGCGCCGCCGCAATCCGCCTGGTGGCGATGACTATATGGCTGCCGCTGTGGCATGCTGGAGCACGCATGGACTCTGATGAGTTGCCTTGAGGATCCCGCTGCTGCTTAGCGGACACGCGTTCAAGACGAAGCAAGCAAACACACAGCCCTAAATATCAGTTGTGGTAAACGCCTAGTCAACCTAGCCTTCAGATCTATTTGCCTAACTAACTAAATCCTGGACGTGCTCCAAGTTGTGACAATAACAGCTCCTCGCGGCATAGTCAGTGTCTGATTTAAAGTCTTAACCTGGTTACTGTGTGCTTTTATGTCAAAATATGCTAAAAATTTGCCTCTGCTATATTAATCAGACGGACATAAAATTACTAGGCTAACCATAGCTGCAATAAAAGTTACATAACGTACTCCATCCTCAGTGGTTTATAGTTTAACTAATAAAAGTTTATTGAATTTGAAACTGACACATTAATTAGTAGGCTAATGAAATCAGATATGCGATAAAATGATTTGACAGTAGCTCGGGCCTCCAATGCTGTGGTTAGCTAACACACCATGTAAAATAATAAATAAAATGGCTGGCAAGCAAAGACAGTGTTACAGTTAAAATTAACATAAGCTAAGCTCCACACTAACTCTCATATACTAAGTGCGTAACCGACACTCAATGCACCAGCCGAATTGTTGATTAACAGCAGAAAATATTGAAACGTCCGTACTGGCTAAACAATGAAGTAAAAGACAAAATATGAACATAAATCTTACGAACTAAGGGTTGGATGAGGTATGTAATAACGTCCGCCAGTGCATACTGCCTTGCGTGATTGTGAATGTGTCTTGTACTAAATTATATGCAGATTTAGAATCAAATTTATGAAATGTGTTAACAAACTTTTGCAAGTCTAAACTTCAACAAAGTAACACACCCTATGCACAAATCATTAAGTATATGACTTTCAGTCCTCAAATTGACCTCTAACAGTCTCGTGTCCTAGCCGCACACGTATTCTAATGGTGTCCAGTACTAAATTAACTTGAGTCTAACAGTTTCACTCCGCTCAAAAGTATCCGGACAGTCTGAAATTTCACCCGAAAACGTATCCTAGCACTCTCGCACCAACCACAAACGTATTCTGACAATTTTACAATGTGCTCAAAAGTATCCCGACAGTCTAAGTCATACAACAACCCTACAGTTAAATTAAAAAGTGTCTCATAGCTCAATTAATTATGATGTGATGCATATGATTCATTCAGTAGATGGACACTACTGAGTGCTAAAATGTAAGTGCTTGATCTCTTTTGTACTATAAATATTATAAAAGTTATTAAAGATCTGCAGAATTTCAATTATAAAATCGTCTCGGTGTTAAGTCAGCTCACAGATATTAATTACAAGTCATATCTGCATACTAACAGAATCGTGTTGATCCACTCTTTCATTTGACATATCGTCCTTTTCTGTATGTATCAAGGTTTGCGCTGTAGATGCGCAGACGCGAATAATATAAAATAACCCTTTGTTTACGGTAGCGGCGAAACTGAAATTTCGCCCACTAGTTTGAATGTGACAGCAGCAGGTGACCGACACCCACGTCGCGGAGGCACGCTCAAATGGAACGCCGTTCGACACCATACCCGGCCACCCACATTGAAATATAGCCCGTCGCGTCACAGTGAGTAGCTGCGGTGACCACAGCTTTTCATGTCACTAAGGGCAAAAATATTCCACATACGTGTGATACAGAGATTTGAATAGATTAATGTCAGACCGCTCTATCGAATGGGCACGTAAAATTCCGCTTTAAAATCATTTTCATTCTAACAAACCGACCCTATCAACCCACACTGGGTATCGCATGAAAGACGCGATGAGCAGAAGTTTTTTGGGTCGACTCCAACTATACACTGCATATTCAAAATATCTGCCGAAATATCACAGAAAACGTGCTTGAGGGCTCTTACGTATGGGGTTAACCAGAATCCCACTGAAAGACGTTCGGAAGTGGTAGTATAACCCAAAACAAGAAAAGAATGTGTAGTAAACATGGGCTCGAAAATGCATACCTCAAAGGCTATAAGCATTTCTTTATCTTCGTTACTGTGAGACGCATCTCTTCTACTGAATGCTCTTTGGTTTGGATATTCTGAGTACGGTGCTGTGGACCAAAACAAGAAAATAAAGTCCAGTGAACATAGACCCTAAAGGGCATATGAGCACTTGTTCATCCTCGCTACTGTGAAACGTATCGCTTCTACTGAATAAGGGTGAGGGGGAAGAGGGGAAGGGAAAGTGGTGACGGGGGGGGGGGGGGGGGCTAGCTCTTAAGGCATGAACTTTAGAGCCCTTGTTTAGTGCACTTTTTTTCTTGGTTTGATCCATACTGTCACCTCTGAAAGTTTATCTATAAGACTACAGCAAGAAAATATTAGGGTACCGTACGCGATTGCACTAAATCAGCAGGAGAGTTCCCTTAGCCTCTGTCACATCACTTATCCAACTTCATACCTACAAGTGATGCCCTTGTTAAGCCGAACAACTCATCGGAGGGTTGAGGAACCAACTCCAGCGGGAAACTGAGTTGATGAGCAGTCAAGTTTTGGAGGTAGTGGAAGGCAAAGGGAAACAACTGAATTTTTCACCCGAGAATCTGATGGCTTTGGTCAGTTCTAAATTACCCGGATCTTCAAGTCCCGCAGTTGGATATCCCGCAAGAACAGGATTGAAAGAAGACATTGAAACGACACCACAGCGAAAATTATCCCTGAGCATTGCAAGAAAGGTTGTAACATGGATGTGTGTGGACTACTTCAGATGGAGAAACTAGCCATAGTATAAACGGGCCCGAGTGACCTGTCTATTCTTTGGCTTAGTGATACTCACTGGAGAGAAAATAGCCATTTCATAACCCAAGGAAGAAGCACTGTGTACTTTTCAGGGAGTAATGACCAAAGCAGAAACGTTGTTGCAATAGTTGTTCCCAGATATCTGAACAACTGTGTTATGACTTATGTACCCGTTGATGACAGTATCATGTCTATCAAATTGAATGCATCTTCAAGTACACTCTACATCATCCATATCTGTGCCCGTACTACTGACGCATCGAAGGAGTTCTGTGAACAACTGGGACAACTCCTTAATACGATCCCTAACAAAGAATAGGCAATAATTCAAGGAGATTTCAATGGTAAAGTTAGAGATAGCACTCTGACACGCAATCGTAATCTGTTGGACCTTATGGTCTACACGAGATAAATGAACGAGGTAGATACTAGATTTCTGTGTGAGTAATGACATGACTGTCTTTAACACTATATTCCAACACCACCCAAGACGAATGTACACTTGCATAGCACCTTGTGATAAATTTAGAAACCAGGCTTACTTTATCTCAGTGCGGAAACGCTGGAAGACTTCGATCTTGGACTGTACGATCTTCCCTGGACCTGAATGTGGAAGTGATCACAATCTACTGTCTATGGAAATGGGATTAAGATCAAACTCACCAAGAAGAGTGGAGAAAGACCAGTAAGACTCACCAACAATGAAGCTATTTGGAAATTTCATGAACTTATAAAATCAAAACTTCACAATGTCTGTTTTCATAAACATGGGATCGTTTCGTCGTCACTACAGATATCAGAGCAAGCAAAAAATGCGTAACACTCCTGGCTATCATAGAACACACTACAACTAACGAAAATGAGAAGCAATCTGAATAAAACTGGTATCCACACCGCGCAAGATCAAGTCAGATATCAGAACCTGTGTAGTGAAATACAACGGAATTACAGAAAAGGGCATGTCACATCTTCATTTATGGTATTTGTGATGTGATAGAATAACCTCATAATCACAATCAAATACATGATCTCTACAGGAGACTCAAAAGCATCATCGGTGAATTTAACTCGATATAATTAGAAACCCCTTATGTACAGTAGCAAAAATTTTTCAGGAGAATCTAAAACGTGATTATCAAAAGGAAATAATCAGCTAAGTTTGATGAGAAGGATTTCACATTTTCTGCTAGGCACTGTATTATTTTAGACCAAAAAGGTTTCACGTATCTATTATAGGAACAGATATACACTCCTGGAAATGGAAAAAAGAACACATTGACACCGGTGTGTCAGACCCACCATACTTGCTCCGGACACTGCGAGAGAGCTGTACAAGCAATGATCACACGCACGGCACAGCGGACACACCAGGAACCGCGGTGTTAGCCGTCGGATGGCGCTAGCTGCGCAGCATTTGTGCACCGCCGCCGTCAGTGTCAGCCAGTTTGCCGTGGCATACGGAGCTCCACCGCAGTCTTTAACACTGGTAGCATGCCGCGACAGCGTGGACGTGAACCGTATGTGCAGTTGACGGACTTTGAGCGAGGGCGTATAGTGGGCATGCGGGAGGCCGGGTGGACGTACCGCCGAATTGCTCAACACGTGGGGCGTGAGGTCTCCACAGTACATCGATGTTGTCGCCAGTGGTCGGCGGAAGGTGCACGTGCCCGTCGACCTGGGACCGGACCGCAGCGACGCACGGATGCACGCCAAGACCGTAGGATCCTACGCAGTGCCGTAGGGGACCGCACCGCCACTTCCCAGCAAATTAGGGACACTGTTGCTCCTGGGGTATCGGCGAGGACCATTCGCAACCGTCTCCATGAAGCTGGGCTACGGTCCCGCACACCGTTAGGCCGTCTTCCGCTCACGCCCCAACATCGTGCAGCCCGCCTCCAGTGATGTCGCGACAGGCGTGAATGGAGGGACGAATGGAGACGTGTCGTCTTCAGCGATGAGAGTCGCTTCTGCCTTGGTGCCAATGATGGTCGTATGCGTGTTTGGCGCCGTGCAGGTGAGCGCCACAATCAGGACTGCATACGACCGAGGCACACAGGGCCAACACCCGGCATCATGGTGTGGAGAGCGATCTCCTACACTGGCCGTACACCACTGGTGATCGTCGAGGGGACACTGAATAGTGCACGGTACATCCAAACCGTCATCGAACCTACCGTTCTACCATTCCTAGACCGGCAAGGGAACTTGCTGTTCCAACAGAACAACGCACGTCCGCATGTATCCCGTGCCACCCAACGTGCTCTAGAAGGTGTAAGTCAACTACCCTGGCCAGCAAGATCTCCGGATCTGTCCCCCATTGAGCATGTTTGGGACTGGATGAAGCGTCGTCTCACGCGGTCTGCACGTCCAGCACGAACGCTGGTCCAACTGAGGCGCCAGGTGGAAATGGCATGGCAAGCCGTTCCACAGGACTACATCCAGCATTTCTAAGATCGTCTCCATGGGAGAATAGCAGCCTGCATTGCTGCGAAAGGTGGATATACACTGTACTAGTGCCGACATTGTGCATGCTCTGTTGCCTGTGTCTATGTGCCTGTGGTTCTGTCAGTGTGATCATGTGATGTATCTGACCCCAGGAATGTGTCAATAAAGTTTCCCCTTCCTGGGACAATGAATTCACGGTGTTCTTATTTCAATTTCCAGGAGTGTATATATATATATATATATATATATATATATATATTTTTTTTTTTTTGTAGGATTTCATTTGATGTAGAAATCCGTCATGTTTACACTTTTGAGCTGAAACCCTTAATTTCCAACAGTTTTATATATATATATATAACTGTTGGAAATTAAGGGTTTCAGCTCAAAAGTGTAAACATGAGGGAGTTCTACATCATATGAAATCCTACAAATGGTATTTACTGCGATTTATTAATGAATCAATAATAATATATACTACAATATATGCTCCTATGTACGTACAATACGTCCTCCACCAAAATAACCTAATACATGCACGTCTTCACAACACTCTGCAGGTTATGCGTTTCTATGAGTGGTACGTCCAAATACGAGGGCGTAACCTCCGCTCAATACGACGACACTACTCCACATTAATGGGAGTAACACTCTAATGGTCGACGTCGGAGCCAACGTCTTGCTGTATCAATAACTTATCCATCATCCACATAGTGCTTCCAGCGTAGTGCAACCTTTATTAGGCCAAACAGATGGAAGTCGGAAGTTACGAGATCTGGATTATAGGGTGGATAAAGAAGAACAGCCAAATGAAGATTTTTGAGCTCTCTTGTGTGTACAGACTTGTGTGAGGCCTTGCGTTCGTATGGACAGGAGGGAGCTTGTTTGCATTTTTGTGGCGACGAACACGCTGAGGTCCAATACTACACTGTCGCCATCAGCCTCGTAACGCGTAAGCAATTCCGCACAGATGATCCTTCGTTGCTCTTTATGGTCTTCTGTTAGGCGGCTTGGAATCCAGCGGGCACACAACTTTGAGTACTCCAACAGATACGTCTATCTGAGCAGCGTGGTGTCCGATTGTGATCCGTCGATCAACTCGAAGTGTCCACAAGCTCCAACTTTTCAGAGGTCACTGCTGTTTGCGGCAGTCGGCACGCGAAAGATGGGACAGGTTTGAGTGACCATGATTCGATGATGACAGACGTTGCACCCAACGACTAAACGTGCTTTTATTCACAACCAGGCCTCCGTAGACAGTCTGAAAGCGCCGATGAATATCTGCGATACTCTGATTTTCCGCCAGAAGAAACTGAATGACAGCTCTCTGCTAGGAACGACTTCGGTTACAGACGCAATTTTGAAGGCAATGTGTAGCGCCGCCACCTATCGGAACTTCTTGAAACTGTAGGGGCTGAAGTGGGATTATTCCACGATGCCTCAAAACAAATTCTGCATTTTTTTCAACCTAAACTGGCCGAGAAATAAATGTTTTGCATTACTTACCGAACGCCGCTTCTATCTAAGACGAAATATCTGTGCACAAAACTCTCTCACTTGAGTTTCTTCAGCTAGGTAAGGCAGAAACTTTCTGATATCTTCCATTTTCCATTGACTGATGGAAATCTGTTCATTGTAGACAGTTAATGTAGGGTAGATAGGTGAAACCCCTTTTGACAAGTTGACCGTTGATACTGCCAACCCATCAATGAAGGACTTGCTGTCACTATACGTTTCACGCTTATTATGAAAAGTAGCTGGTTGTACTGTGAGGCCATAAATTTGGCTTCCTTTCCTCAGAAACAACAACATTTTGTAGTGTGAACAGTTCTCGGGTATCCGACCGGGTAGCGTCGTAGTTTCTCCACAATATTTCGGCAGACGTACACGCTGCCATCTTCAGGTGGTTCCTGACGAATGCTGTGCTGTTCCTCTCGGCGCCCTATATGTACTAGCCGTTACCCCCTCCACCGTTCCTCTCCTGGTGTCTTTGGTGCGGCTGGCGCGCTGGCTACTTGAGGTGGTGGGGAAAGCGGCGCCTGGGTTTGAACTGGGGTCTGCAGTCTCCCTGCTGCCGCCGTCGGGGGCGGTCCTCGATCTCTGGGACCGCATCTTTCTCTCCAGTGCAGCGTTACAAGCCTGACTAAGTTGAAGGCCGCTGTCTTTATTAATTAGATCGTCCTGTAGTCGGATTTCGATGACCTCTTTAGTAACGCACTCCAAGAAGTAGGAGGATTGACAGAGTATTTTTGTTTTTTCATAGTCCATAGTATGGTCAGTCTTTATACAATGGTCAGCCATTTAGTGACCTGGAGTAATTCGGTATGGCACTTTTGTTCGCGGCACCTCTCTTCTAGAGTGCGGACTGTCTCCCCAATGTATGGTTTTCCGCACTGACAGGGAATTTGATAAACGCCTGGTTTTCGAAGGCCTAGGTCATCTTTCACTGAACCCAGTAGAGTCAAGGTTTTTGTAGGGGGTCGGAATACACATTACACATTGCGTTTCCCCAGAATTCTACCTATTGTTCTTGAGGTGTTTCCGACAAACGGAATGCACACCAACGACTTGTGTTCTTCTGTTTTTTCTTCTTGTTCTCTTGGCGCAGTCTGTCTGAGTGCGTGTCTTATTTGCTTCTAGCTGTACCCATTTTTCCGAAATGTTGTCTCGAGGTGCTGTAGTTCTTCTGGAAGGCTCTCCTGATCACACATCGATCGTGCCCTGTGAACAAGTGTGCGCAAAACGCCTTCACGCTGGGAGTTGTGGTGGCAACTGAAGGCATTTAGGAACAGCACAGCATTCGTCAGAAACCACCTGAAGATGGCAGCGTGTATGTCTGCCGGAATATTGTAGAGAAATTACGACGCTACCCGATCGGATACCCGAGAACTGTACAAATTGGAAATACACCGGGAAAACTTCAGATCGTACCATTTTGCAGTACTGAAGCCACCAGTCACGTATGTTCTTGCTGTCAGGGGTTTCAACCACTTTTAACTTCAAACCTTCTTTGAACACTTGACTGTAGAATAAGTTCTGTACAATTTATTTTAGAAATATAGATGCGGTCAATCGTTATTGTCTTTCTCTTGGTCATGCTGAAGTCCTTACAACAGGGTATGTATGAGTAGCTTCTGAATGGGAAACTATGTTCGTTTGAAATCTCTCTACATCCAGCAACCTAAGTAAGACACGGACAAGACTGTGGATTTTGTTCTATCCGTCACATCTGTCTGACATTACGTACAGATGTTTCACTTTGTAGCTGACTTTCTATTCAACATAATCAAGAAGAAACGAGCAAACCTCATCAGGTCCTTCCCTCGGAACCACGTGGTCAATATCTGGTTTTCAGGTAATGAATATTAAAAATGTACATTGGCAGTTGGCAAAGATAGAAATTTTTTTACATTACATTTGCAGGAAACATAACAATACACATGCAATCAAACGTTAATATGGCTACGTCGTCACGAGTTATTACTAGTTCTTCAACTTTCCATTTCTGGAATAAAACTTCGTAGTAAAACGCTTATGTAGCATCGGTTCCGCCGCAGCAGCTCTTTTGGCTTTTGAAGTTGAGATGACTGACATTCAACTCTTCACAGCAACAACACGTGTGAGTCATAGGTAGTCCAAATTCCTGATCAAAGTTTTCGTGATATATCTTTATCCAAACCCTTTAAGTTACAGACCCAAATGAGTCATTGTTATGGGGCCTAAACTCTGGATGTATTTGCAGAAATGATACCTGCATTATATTGACGTTTGATCTTGGGCTAACATACTTGTATTCGTTTTTACCACAATGTGTCCTATAAACTGAATACTTCTTAAAGTAATCCTGGACCAGCACCATAAGTTTGAGGTATTTAGCATATCCTGATGTCCATTTACCTCTTTTGTCCTGTGGTGATTCTCCAAGACCCAGAAGTTTTCTTATTCTTTTTATTGTCAGCACCCACATCATGGGTAGACAAGACAGCATTTTTACATATCTTTTTTCTTCGAATTGAACTGTTTAGTCAATAGTCGTATGGTAGTTCCTTTGATATGCTGGTTCCCCTTCATTTTTATCTTTCTCTGTTATTCTAGGCCGCCTAGAAGCAACGGGCTTTACACCAGTAACAGTTTGAAGATGCAGTTTGTTCAATTTTAGATGAAAACGATATGAATTTATTGTAAATTTCCTATTGATCTTCGTTTGAAACATATCAATGGAGTCTCATGCGGCATCTGGAAAAGTATAAAATAGTCTAAATGAACAGTGGAAATAATTCGGGATTCCCAGATAGGAGAAAATAGAATATAACCTTAACATTCTTTGGATTAACATTTAAAAGTTATTAACTGGGAAACAAAATATACAAATCACAGTGAAAACAACAAATGTATAAGCACTAAATTAATTGTGTAGCTGATATAACATTCTTAAACGTATTTTAAACTATGACGCCGGCTGAGGTGGCCGACGGTTCTAGGCGCTACGGTCTGGAACCGCGAGACCGCTACGGTCGCAGATTCGAATCCTGCCTCGGGCATGGATGTGTGTGATGTCCTTAGGTTAGTTACGTTTAAGTAGTTCTAAGTTATAGGGGACTGATGACCTCAGGTGTTAAGTCCCATAGTGCTCAGAGCCATTTGAACCATTTTTGAACCATTACAATGGATGAACTGCTAACGGTACTGACGTGTTGCCGCGAAGTTACTGTCATTAAACTATTTGGTAAAATTATAAACCTGAATGTGGCAAAGGTCACAAAACCGACTTCGATTCTGACAGCAGCTACTAAATTTTCTTTATATTCATGGACTTCGCTGTCCAGTGGAAGTGTATGTCCCTTCTGTTTTACAGTTCAATAATATTTTGAGATTTGGACAACGCAGCAAACAGTGCAGAAATAGCATAAAATGTGGATCTTATCCGCATGGCTGTAACGGATCGTGCAGCCACATCTCGATCCCTGAGACAACAGATGGGGACGTCTGCAAGACAGCAACCATCTGCACGAACAGTTCGACGGCGTTTGCAACAGCAACGAATATCAGCTCGGGGACCATGGCTGCGGTTGCCCTTGACGCTGCATCACAGACAGGAGCGCCTGCGATGGTTCACTTAACGCCGAACCTGGATGCACGAATGACAAAACGTCACTTTTTGGGATGAATCCGGGTTCTGTTTACAGCATCACGATGGTCGCATCCGTGTTTGGCGACATCGCGGTGATCACACATTGGAAGCGTGTATTCGTCATCGCCATACTGGCGTATCACCCGGCGTGATGGCATGGGGTGCCATTGGTTACACATCTCCGTCACCTCTTATTCGCATAGACGGCACTTTGAACAGTGCACGTTGCATTTCAGATGTGTTACGACGCGTGGCTCTTCCCTCCATTCGATTCCTGGGAAACCCTAAATATCAGCAGGATAATGCACGAGCGCATGTATCAGGTCCTGTACGGGCCTTTCTGTATACAGAAAATGTTCGCCTGCTGCCCTGGCCAGCACATTCTCCAGATCTCTCACCAATTGAAAACGTCTGGTCAATGGCGGCCGAGCAACTGTTTCGTCACAATACGCCAGTTACTGCTCTTGATGTACTGTGGTATCGTGTTGAAGCTGCATGGGCAGCTGTACCTGTACACGCCATCCAAGCTCTGTTTGACTCGATGCCCAGGCGTTCAAGGCCGCTATTATGGCCAGAGGTGGTTGTTCTGGGTACTGATTTCTCAGGATCTATGCACCCAAATTGCGTGAAAATGTAATCACATGTCAGTTCTAGTTTAATATATTCGTCCAATGAATACCCGTTTATCGTCTGCATTTCTTATTGGTTTAGCAATTTTAATGGCCAGTAGTGTACATGGCGCTCTGCTACATCACCCGCTGACTCGATGACGCTTCCGACAGCAAGATGCTGAGACATGCGAAAAAAGCCACAGCTCATAAGTTCATGTGACAGGTAAGGTGTGTTAATGATGTTATATTGGCGCCAAAGTTCGCCACAATTATTCCCAATACCATCGTAGATGTGTCGCACGATCGGAAGGTTGTCACAGTCCCTCTACCCACATATCAATTCTTCTGTTGACGCCTCTGCGATAAAGATCAGAACCTCGACGCCCAGTTTTGAAATCACGCGGTTTTCTTCTGAGTCGCCGAGCAAAGCAATCCAGACACACCGCTGCTCAGAATCTGCACGAAAAGGCCGAGGTTTGTCGTCAGTGAAACTACCCCTTTCCCTGCGGCGTTGATTCTCACACACTTCGCTGTCAAAAACTACAGTTGACAGTACGATGAACAACAGGAAGATGTCTTGACAACGATTGACACTGCTGACACTCTCGGCCGTTTCAACCCTTCTCTAACGGCATTGTAGGCATGCATCTCTGTCGAACGTGATCGTAGCCATTTGGAGCGGAGCGCGACCGCAATGTTTACCCTTGTGTGCAGGTTGGAACCGCTATGGACTGATCAAAATAATTCGATGAAATTTGAACGAGATCTGAAACAGCTAAGGGTGCTTATGCTTTTCCAGTGCTCCTATTTTCTGTCCTCCTGTGGCGAGACCACGAGGGATGCAAATTGACACATGTATGAATAAAACGGCAAAGATTCACTCTAAACACCGCAGTCTGACAAAACCTCGATGGCACCTGCCCACCTTTACTGAGAATTTTAAAAATGTACTTGTAAGACGGAAACCGTGACGAAATGTTAGGCGCTTGCAGATCGGCAACACAGTCGATACTCTCGTATATCAGATGGCCAGAGTAGCAGCGAAAGAGGAGCATCGTAACCTGCCTGCAGGCGTCTGGAACTCTCGTCATGGTTTCTGTCGGTACAGGTACAATTTTAAGGTGCTTAACAAAGATGGGTAGGTGGCACTGAGGATTTTTCTGAACTGGGAGGTCTTAGAGGGACGTTTTGCCGTTTTTTTTCACGCATGTGTATAAATCGCATAGTCTAGACAGTATATCTGGTGAGATGATCAAAGAAATGGAATTGAAAAGTCTTGATGTGCTGTACTGATTATGTACAACAATTAAGGATACATGGGAATACCCAGATGACAGGTCAAGTCCCTCTTCATACCCCCTACATAAGAAAGCGTCTCCGCCGGCCGGATTGGCCAAGCGATTCTAGGCGCTTCAGTCTGGAACCGCGCTGCTGCTATGGTCGCAGGTTCGAATCCTGCCTCGGGCATCGATGTGTGTGATGTCCTTACGTTAGTTAGGTGTAAGTAGTTCTAAGTTCTAGGGGACTGATGACCAAAGATGTTGAGTCCCATAGTGCGCAGAGCCATTTTTTAAGAAGGGGTCTATCAGGAACGATTCCAACTACCGAACTGCTGCTTTCAATTCCCACTCAAGGAAAATTTTTCTTAACACCTTGAACCCGCGTTTGAAGTTGAAGCCGTTTATTCAGCCTCACATATGCGCAGAACAACCAAGTTTTGCTGAATCAAAAGTAAGTCGTGAACATATTCTCAAATAATCACGAGAGTTCTGTGTCCCTGTTTTCATCCACATCCTTCATCATAGGCAGTCCTTCGACTGCTTTGTGTGGGAAAAGTTGTAGCAGGTGCTAGTAGCGTTGCAGGTGCCGCACCGCACCTGACTGCACTTACCAGATGTCAATACAATAATCACCTCGTGAGTGTGAAGACAAATGTTGGCACGTCTGATTTCTTCAGTTTATGTAAGGATGTCAGGGTTGTGCTCTATCCTCCCAATTATACGTTCAAAAAGGCTCTTCGCAGTGCCGTATGATTGTTAGCCGCGCGTGCCGTATGATTGTTCGCCTGCCTGGGTTACTTCCCTTCAAGTGGACTCTCCCAACGTTCCACTGTTTCGTTTATCTCAACCAGCGCCAGTAGTATCGTTCGTGTGTGTCGTTACTTGTTGACGTGAACGTTTAAGTTCAGTTCCTTTGTTCGTTTGTTTCGTTTCGGTCACTGTTAAAATGCTGACCACTGAAGAACGTGTAGTTTTAGTCGAACAAGTGTTCAAAGCTGGCGGTTAATACACAGTATCAGTTCGTCAAACGTTTAATTCAGTTTTCCCGGAGACAACACTCCCACATCGTGACACTGTGTGAGATTTGATTAACAAATTTCGAAGTACGGGTTCAGTGAGAGATGCACAGAGAAGTGGTCGTCCTAGCGTTTTGTCTGAGGATAAACTACTCGATATTTCCGATGAAATGTCCATGAGTCCGAACAAGTCAGTAAGAAAACCCGCCCAGGAAATGGATGTTAGTATCGGAACGGCCCACACAGCTGTAAGGGAAAAATAAGAACTTTTCCCATACAAAGTGACAGTCGTGCAAGAACTAAAAAATACTGAGCATGGCAAGAGACTGCATTATTGTCAATAGTTCAAAAATTTCTTTCAAGAAAATGGAAGGGATATTCTTAATGAAAGGTTTTTCACTGATGAGGCGTGGTTTCATTTATCCGGGTACGTGAACTCGCAAAATTCTCGTATGTGGAGTACTGAAAACCCATTGTGTATTTATGAGGAACCACTTCATTCTGTGAAAATAGGAGTTTAGATTGAAATTTCTTGACGTCGGATTGTGGGTCCCATATTTTTCAACGAAACAATAAACGCAAAACGATACTACAGTGATATTCTGTACCCATTCATAGGAGAACTTGTGTAAGTGAAATACTGAACGGTTATTTTCAACAAGATGGTGCAACCGCGCATACAGCTCGTGTTTCAATGTCACTACTTGATGATGTTTTTGGTGATCGCATAACTTCACAGGGACTTGAGCCTCCACGATCGCCTGACCTAATACCACTTGACTTTTTCTGCTGGGGTACAGCGAAAGCAACCATCTATAAAAACCGTCCGATATCCATCGATGAATTGAAAACTGCAATATCCACTTTTACTGCTTCTGTTACAGAATAAATGTTACAGCTTGTGTTTGGAAACATGATTAGACCAACTGAATTGTGTATTCAAAAACAGGGGGGACACTTTCAACATTTAATGTGAAAATTTGTAAGTAAAAATGAATATTCAGTAAATTAATAACTTGTATTTCACTGAGTTCCATTTCGGTGCATTCACTGCGGCACACGGCACGCTCGTCTAACAGTTATACGGCACTGCGGAGAGACTTTTTGAACACCCCGTACATCTATGCAGAGCACGTATTTTGGAATGCGCTTCATATTTGGACTAAATCCATATCAATTGGCGGTAAAACTATTATCAACCTCCGGTTTGTTGATGACACTATGCCTTTAGTCAGCAGCGAAGACCAGTTTGCTGAGCTACCAACAAAAGTAAAAGACATTAGGTTACCATATCCATTAGACCTCAGTCTCACGAAGTCCAAACTCATGATAACTGATCGAGGACAACAGGTTCAGCACACAGGTCGACTAAAGGAGCTGGTAGTCGTGCATTCAAACTGTGGTTCAAATGGTTCAAATGGCTCTGAGCACTATGGGACTTAACGTCTGTGGTCATCAGTCCCCTAGAACTCAGAACTACTTAAACCTAACTAACCTAAGGACATCACACACATCCATACCCGAGGCAGGATTCGAACCTGCGACCGTAGCAGTCGCGCGGTTCCGGACTGAGCGCCTAGAACCGCTAGACCACCGCGGCCGGCTTCAAACTGTGAATTTGAGATAAGAAGACAGATCCCATCAGGGAGAGTAGCTATGAAGAAGCTCACCAAGATCTGGCAAAACATAGCGATTACGAACACCACAAAGGTCTGGCTTGATGGAACGCTTTACTTTCCCAGTCTTCTGTGGTTGCGAAACGGGGAACCTTAACGCCAGGGACGGGCAGCCTTATGATGCACTTGAGCTTTGGTACTGGCGCAGGATGCTTCATGAAAAACATACAGAACGAAGAATAAATGTGACCATTATTGAGCAGCTTTTCTTCTTGTGTCAACCAAAAAAGTTATCGAGGTTTTTGATCATATTATGAAAAGAGGTGGAGAAAATCTACAGCAGATAACCATGGAAGGAAATATCGAGGGCAAGAGAACGAGGGTAGGCAGTGACCAGGTGGACAAATCAAATCAAGAAGATCTCTTATCTACCTCTTCAGAACCCTCTGAGAGAAACTGGTAAACGTCTGGGATGGCGACACCTGGTAGACTTTTTTTAGTTATTATTATTATTCTTTTTATTTATGTATTATATCTAGATTTTTTCGCTTTGAACAGCATAATGCTAACATATTTGAAATTATGTTAAATTATTATGTGCTGTATTCATGCCAATTCCTTTATAGAGGTAACAGATTAAAAGAAAATAGCAAATAAATAAGTAAATGAGATACTTGGTTCAGGGAGTGACGACGTTTAACGATGAGCACATCGACTTCTGATTCATCATCATCACATACATTTTATACAGGGTGTAAAGGATAGTTGTTTACAGCGTGCCACAGTGATACATTGTCTAATTCACATGCAAAAGCGCGGGAGCGCTAGCACCGACTTGGTACGCTACATATTCAATATTCTGCATCTGAATCTTACGCAAGCTATCATATGGTGCATGGCGGAGAGTATGTTGTATCACTGCTAGTCATTTCCTTTCCTGTTCCACACGCAAATGAAGCGAGGGAAGAGCGACTGTCTATACCCCTCTGTATGATGGGTATCTTATTTGGTACTTGTGCGAAATGTACGTTGGCGGCAGTAGAACAGATCTGCAGTCAGCTTTAAATGTCGATTCTCTAAATTTTCTCAAAGAACATCACCATCAATCCAGGGATTCCCATCTGAGTTCACAAATCGTATCTGTAACACTCACGTGTTGGTCGAATTTACCGGTAACAAATCAATCAGCATGATTTTGAATTTCTTCGATGTCTTCCTTTAATTCGACCTGGTGTGAACCTCAAATACTCGAGGAGCACTACAGAATGGCTCGTACTAGTGTTATATACACGGGTCTCCTCTACAAATGAATCATACTTTCATAAAATTTGCCCAATAAACGGAAGTCAACCATTCGCCTTCCCTACCACAATCCTCACATGCCCGTTCCATTTCATATCGCTTTGGAATGTTACACCTAGGTATTTAATCGATTTGACTGTGTCAAGCAACCCATTACTACTGATGTATTCGTTCATTACGGGATTGCTCTTCCTACTCATCTACATTAACTTACTTTTTCTACATTTAGAACACGCTGCCATTGATGGCACCAACTAGAAATTTTGTCTAAGTCATCTTGATCCTGCATCTTCCAAGAGTCACTCACCGGCGGCACCTTCCCGTACACCAGAGCGTCATCAGCAAACAGCAGCACATTGCTGCTCATTCTGGAAGTCATATCATTTACGTATGTAGATAATAAGAGTGGTCCTATCAAACTTCCATGGGGAACTCCTGACGATACCCCTGTCCCCGATGAACACTCGTCGTCGAGGACAATGGACTTATTTCTGTTAGGTAATAAGTCTTCGAACCGCTCACATCTGGGAACCTATTAGAAATGATCGTACGGGTCATCTACATCTACATCATACCCCGCAAGCCACCTATTGGTGTGTGGCGGAGGGTACTTTCAGTATCATTATCTGATCCCCCTAACTATGTTCCACTAACGAATAGTGAGTGAGAAGGATGATTGTCGGTAAGCCTCCATGTTGGCTCTAATTTCTCGAATTTTCTCCTCGTGGTCAGTACACGAGATGTATGTGAGGGGAAGTAACATGCTGCCGACTCCTCCTGAAAAGTGCTGTCCCGAAATTTCAGTACTAAGTCTCTCTCTGATGCACAACGCCTCTCTTGTAGCGTCTGCCAGTGGAGTGTGTTTAGAATCTCCGTAGAGCTCTCTCGCCAGCTAAACGATCCAGTGATGAAACTCATCGCTTTTAATTGGATCTTCTCTATATTCTCAATCAGTCCTACCTGACAGGGATCCCAGGTAGATGAACAATAGTCAAGAATCGGTCTAACAAGTGCGTTTTAAGCCACTTCTTCGGTGGACGAGTTGCATTTCCTTAACATCCTTCCAATGAATCTGAGTCTGGTATCTGCTTTTCAGAATGGTGCAAATGGCTCCGAGCACTATGGGACTTAACTTCTAAGGTCATCAGTCCCTTAGAACTTAGAACTTAATCCGATGAGACCGATGACCTCGCTGTTTGGTCTCTTCCCCCAAAACAACCCAACCCAGCTTAGAACTACTTAAACCTAACTAACCTAAGGACATCACACACATCCATGCCCCATGCCCGAGGCAGGATTCGAACCTGCAACCGTAGCGGTAGCGCGGTTCCAGACTGTAGCGCCTAGAACCGCTCGGCCACCCCGGCCGGCTATCTGCTTTTCTCACTATCTGTCTTAAATGGTCATTCCAACGAAGGTGCTCTGGATAGTTACGCCTAGATATTTTACGGCAGACGTTGTCTCCAGCTGTTCCTCATCAAAAGTGTAGCTGTACAGTAATGGATTTCTTTTTCTATGTAAACGCAACATGTCACATTTATTTACGTTCAGTGTCAACTGCAACAGCGTGTACCATCCGTCAAATCACTGCAGGTCGTGCTGCAAATTCGTACTACATTCTGGCGTTGCTACTTTGATATACACAACTGCATCATCTGCGAATAGCCTTAAATAGCATCCTGCGTTTCCTATTAGATCACTTATATATATCGTAAACGGTCCTATCCCACTTTCCTGTAGTACTCCGGATATTACCTTTACATCTGTCGATCTTGTTCCGTTAAGAGCGACGTGTTAAGTTCTACCTGCAAGACAGTCTTGAATCCAATCGCAAGTATGCTCCGAGACTCTGTAAGCACGTATTCTTTTTTCTTTTGCGAAATCCATGTTAATTATTATAGAGGAGACGTCAGTTTTCCAAAAACGTCATAATTCTTGAGCATAAAACATGTTGCATAATTCTACAACAGATTCACGTCGACGATGTAGGTCTAGAATTGTGTGGATCTGTCTTACTGCCTTTCTTAAAAACCGGAATAACCTGCGCCTTTTTTCCAGTCATTAGGTACCTTTCGTTGCTCAAGCGACCTACGATAAATTACTGCTAGAAGGGGAGGAATTTCTTTCGCATAACTTTTACAGAATGCTATAGGTATCTCATCTGGTTCTGACGCCTTTCCGCTGCTAGGAGATTGCAGCTGCTTTTCAGTTCCGAGACCGGTTAACTCAATATCTGCCATTTCGATGTTCGAACGACGATTGAAAGGAGGGACAGTGTTACGATCTTCCCTAGTGAAATAACTTAGAATAAGTGAATTCGGTATTTCGGCTTTCTCTCTGTGACCTTCCGTGTCGGTGCCGGTGTGGTCTCTGAGAGAATAAATAGATGATTTTGACCCACTTATTGATTGTACAAACCACCAAAATCTCATTGTTTTTACTCAGGTCGGTTGACAACGTTTTACTTTCAAAATCATTGGACGCTTCTCTCATTGCTCTACTTACGCTCTTTTTCGTTTCGTTCAGCTTTTGTTGTCAGCTAGGTTTTTACTTCTGTTGAAGTACTGTTTGTTTACGTAACACTTTTCTAACACGGCTATTAAATCATGGTGGATCTTTCCCATCCCTTAAAACCTTACTTGTCTAGGGTATATTGAACGATTCCTTTGAATTTTTTCATTTCTCCTCCACATCTTCGTCCTCATCACCGAATATTTGGTACTGACTGGTAAGATATTTTGAAATTTATATCCTGTCACCCTTGCTGAGCAAATATATCTTCCTACATTTCTTAGCATTCCTTGTAGGACCCGTCGTCATAGATGCTGTCACAGCATTATTATCAATGATACCTTCCTCTACGTTAACTGATTCGATAAGCTCAAGTCTGTTTGTTGCAAATCGGTCTAAGACGTTACCCTCACTAGTTGGTTCTTTGATTATATGCTCAAGGCAATTTTCGGACAAGACATCTAGAACAATTCCACACGAATCCCTGTCCCTGGCACCAGTTTTCATGGCATAACACTCCCAATCTAAACGTGACAAGTTGAAGTCACCCCCTATTACTACATCATGATCAGGAAAATTCCTAATTATATTCAGAAAGTTCTGTCTGAAATGCTCTACAACTACAGATCTTGACCAAGGTGGTCTATTAAAGCATCCGGTCACCATTTTTGACCGTTCTTTGATACTCAGTTTCACCCACATTAATTAATATTCGGAACCCGCGATAACCTCGCTAGATTTTATCGAATTTTTTACTGAAACCAACACGCTGCCACCACTGGCGACTAATCTATCCTTACGATAAACATTCCAATCTGAACTTAGGATTTCGTTGTCATTGACGTCTCTTTTCTGCAAGCTTTCTATTCGCAATGCTAGTCTGTCCCAACATTATCTACGCATTATAACCTTCAGTAAGCGATACCAATTCTGGGACCTTATCTTGGATGCTCCTGCAGTTTACTAAAACGATATTTATCTTTTCCATCTCTGATCTGCGAAAACAAAAATTCTCTGAGGCCACTGTGGCTTCCCAAACGGAAGGTTCTCTAACCTAAAAAAGCACCATGTGCACGCCTCACTTACTCCGCTGCGTTAGTAGCCGCTTCCTGCGTGTAGTGCACGCCTGACCTATTAAGGGGAACCCTACAATTCTGCACCCGATAGCGGAGGACGAGAAACTGGCATCCGATACCGTCGCAGAGTCGTTTGAGCCTCTGGTTTAGGCATTCCACTCTGCTCCAAACTAGAGGACCGCGATCAACCCTGGGTACGATGCTTACCCTGCAACCCGCATGCGTTGCTAGTTGCTTTCACCAAAATAGCCAGCCGCTGAAAGGAGCCGAGAATGGCCTCAGAACCCAAGTGGCAGGCGTCATTCGTGCCGACATGTGCCACTACATGCAGCCAGTTGTACCCAGTGCGCTCGATAGCCACAGGCAGGGCCTCATCCACATCACGGATGAGACCTCGCGCAAAACATACCGAATGCACTGTGGAATTCTTTCCCGCCTTGCCTGCTATCTCCCTGAGGGGCTCTATCACCTGCCTAACATTGGAGCTTCCAATGACAAGGATAACCACCCTCTGTATTTGTCCGGACTGGGTAAGAATATCGACGGCTGGCCCAACAGTAGAGGCATTCCGTGCTGGCTAAGAGTTACCATCACCACTGGGTAGCACCTCGTACCTATTGCTAAGACGTAGGGAACCAGCCGCACGGCCTGCTCCCTCTTTCGCCTTCCACCCAGCGACATCCGAACCCACCAATGTGTGCCACCCACTCTGTGGTCAGGTCAGATGTTGCGTATCAGAAGCCGTGGAGATGTCCGAGTCATCAGGGGATTCCAGTGGCATCAAAGATGTCGCAGGTCTCGTCACTGGCGCCCTAACTTCACCGCAACTTGGAGCATTAGCTAGAAGCTTGTCGACAGTAGCCAACGCAATTTCCAGCAGTTTATGGATAGGAGCCAACTCTCCTTGTGACCGCTTACAACAAGCACAGTCCCTAGTCATACCGTACTGTGTATAAAATAGATATAGGGTCTCAAACGGTGCTACTGAGTTTGAAATGTATAGAAAATATACCAAAGGAGAATAAAGTAACACTAAAATTGATGCGCAGATTTCTCACTGTACTCTGAGACCGCAAGCTATTAAAAAGAAATAAATTTCTCTACTGAAGTCGATGTATTTACAGATACCTGTTGCTAGAAACCCTATTTAACGAGAAGTTGTAAACAATCTGCAGCGGAGCACCGTGTCAAACGCTTTCGTAAATCTAGGAATATGGAATCGACCTGTTGCCCAGGGCTTAATTTAGATTTAAAATGGATTTAACATAGAACACCTGTATTAAATCGCAACGTACCTATAATTTGCCGCTCCGCCTGCACCAGTGAACATGGCAGTGGTTTGCATAATGTAGTAACGTTAGTTTTCAAATGTATTGCTTATTTGTAGCAATAAATAAGAACTTAGATCAGTTCAGGCGCAATACAATACAATGAGTAGAAGGTAACTTACATTTAAAGTATTTACTACACATCAAATTCCGTGACCCATGCCACATCGTGTTTTTATTCCTCTCTTGGAAGCCGGAATTGTTCGTGGCCTCGATGGAGTAGCTATATCTCCATCCTCATTCATCGATAAATAGTTTATTAATTAATAATGGCCCATAGGTGTCCGTTGGAAATTTTTCCAGGGGGGGAGGAGGGGGAGGGAGCAAGACAAGAAATTGTCATTTTTTACATAAATTATTTGACCAGTTTTGAGACGTGTGATGCCACAAGAACTAAATTTTGTATGTGACACAATTTTTTTTGTATTACATTGAATAGATGTTTATCTTTAGTATACATAGATTACTTTGATATTTGAGAGGTAAGCGTATCATTAAAATCATGATGTATGTGACACATTTTTGAAGGTGACGATCTAAAATTATATTCATTTACGATTACATTTGACATTTATCCAACAAAACGATCAATAAGCTCGAAAATAAAGCAGAAAAATATTTAGAAAATATATTTTTGTCCATATTCCAATAACGTTTAATGATACTCAGTATGAATGATCTGAAGTAGGGAATAATAAGGAGTGAGAATTCTTTTGGTTACAGACAAAAATAACCAGTCATAAAGAGCCTTTGACTAATCTTCCTCGAAAGTGATAATGCAGAGAACAAATTTAATGCATACCGGCGTGCACACAGGATCACACGAGGCATGCTGTGAAACCAGAAAATGCTAGGGGGAGCGCTGCTTTTAGCTATTGATGATTCCACAACAACACTTCAAAGAGGAAGTCGGCGTGGCACACAAGAGCTGCTGTTTTCCATCTTTGTTTGATCCACGTAACAGAAGTATCCTTATGATTATGGAAAGCAGAGCGAGTTATTGGTACAAGAAGCTGAAGCCAGCTCTCCATAAACGAGTAGCAGGTGTTAAAATTTCTAAAGAGAACATGGTAATTGCCGTAATATTACCTCACATCGATCATCCACATAATGCTACAATTAGTTAAAGGAGATGCTGTGCGGAATCACGGAAATTACTTCTACATCTACATCTACATTTATACTCCGCAAGCCACCCAAAGGCGTGTGGCGGAGGGCACTTTACGTGCCACTGTCATTACCTCCCTTTCCTGTTCCAGTCGTGTATGGCTCGCGGGAAGAACGACTGTCTGAAAGCGCGCAATAATCTCTCTAATTTTACATTCGTGATCTCCTCGGGAGGTATAGGTAGGGGGAAGCAATATATTCGATACCTCATCCAGAAACGCACCCTCTCGAAACCTGGCGAGCAAGCTACACCGCGATGCAGAGCGCCTCTCTTACAGAGTCTGCCACTTGAGTTTGTTAAACATCTCCGTAACGCTATCACGGTTACCAAATAACCCTGTGACTAAACGCGCCGCTCTTCTTTGGATTTTCTCTATCTCCTCCGTCAACCCGATCTGTTACGGATCCCACACTGATGAGCAATACTCAAGTATAGGTCGAACGAGTGTTTTGTAAGCCACCTCCTTTGTTGATAGACTACATTTTCTAAGGACTCTCCCAATGGATCTCAACCTGGTACCCGCCTTACCAACAATTCATTTTATATGATCATTCCACTTCAAATCGTTCCGCACGCATACTCCCAGATATTTTACAGAAGTAACTGCTACCAGTGTTTGTTCCGCTATCATATAATCATACAATAATGGATCCTTCTTTCTATGTATTCGCAATACATTACATTTGTCTGTGTTAAGGGTCAGTTGCCACTCCCTGCACCAAGTGCCTATCCGCTACAGATCTTCCTTCATTTCGCTACAATTTTCTAATGCTGCAACTTCTCTGTATACTACAGCATCATCCGCGAAAAGCCGCATGGAACTTTCGACACTATCTACTAGGTCATTTATATATATATTGTGAAAAGCAATGGTCCCATAACACTCACCTGTGGCACGCCAGAGGTTACTTAAACGTCTGTAGACGTCTCTCCATTCATAACAACATGCTGTGTTCTGTTTGCTAAAAACTCTTCAATCCAGCCACACAGCTGATCTGATATTCCGTAGGCTCTTACTTTGTTTATCAGGCGACAGTGCGGCACTGTATCGAACGCCTTCCGGAAGTCAAGAAAAATAGCATCCACCTGGGAGCCTGTATCTAATATTTTTTTTGGGTCTCATGAACAAATAAAGCGAGTTGGGTGTCACACGATCGCTGTTTCCGGAATCCATGTTGATTCCTACATAGTAGATTCTGGGTTTTAAAAATACGACATGATACTCGAGCAAAAAACATGTTCTAAAATCCTACAACAGATCGACGTCAGAGATATAGGTCTATAGTTTTGCGCATCTGCTGGACGACCCTTCTTGAAGACTGGGACTGCCTGTGCTCTTTTCCAATCATATGGAACCTTCCGTTCCTCTAGAGACTTGCGGTACACGGCTGTTAGAAGGGTGGCAAGTTCTTTCGCGTACTCTGTGTAGAATCGAATTGGTATCCCGTCAGGTCCAGTGGACTTTCCTCTGTTGAGTGATTCCAGTTGCTTTTCTATTCCTTAGACACTTATTTCGATGTCAGCCATTTTTTTGTTTGTGCGAGGATTTAGAGAAGGAACTGCAGTGCGCTCTTCCTCTGTGAAACAGCTTTGGAAAAAGGTGTTTAGTATTTCAGCTTTACGCGTGTCATCCTCTGTTTCAATGCCTTCATCATCCCGGAGTGTCTGGATATGCTGTTTCGAGCCACTTACTGATTTAACGTAAGACTAGAACTTCCCAGGATTTTCTGTCAAGTCGGTACATAGAATTTTACATTCGAATTCACTGAACGCTTCACGCATAGCCCTCCTTACCCTAACTTTGACATCGTTTAGCTTCTGTTTGTCTTAGAGGTTTTGGCTGCGTTTAAACATGGAGTGAAGCTCTCTTTGCTTTCGCAGTAGTTTCCTAACTTTGTTGTTGTACCACGGTGGGTTTTTCCCGTCCCTCACAGTTTTGCTCGGCACATACCTATCTAAAACGCATTTTACGATTGCCTTGAACTTTTTCCATAAACACTCAACATTGTAAGTGTCGGAAGAGAAATTTTCGTTTTGATCTCTTAGGTAGTCTGAAATCTGCCTTCTATTACTCTTGCTAAACAGATAGACCTTCCTCCCTTTTTTTATATTCCTATTAACTTCCATATTCAGGAATGCTGCAACGGCCTTATGATCACTGATTCCCTGTTCTGCACATACCGAGTCGAAAAGTTCGGGTCTGTTTGTTATCAGTAGGTCCAAGATGTTATCTCCACGAGTCGGTTCTCTGTTAAATTGCTCGAGGTAATTTTCGGATGTGCACTCAGTATAATGTCACTCGATGCTCTGTCCCTACCATCCGTCCTAAACATCTGAGTGTCCCAGTCAATATCTGGTATACTGAAATCTCCACCTAAGACTATAACATGCTGAGAAAATTCATGTGAAATGTATTCCAAATTTTCTCTCAGTTGTTCTGCCACTAATGCTGCTGAGTCGGGAGGTCGGTAAAAGGAGCCAATTATTAACCTAGCTCGATTGTTGAGTGTACCCTCCACCCATAATAATTCACAGGAACTATCCACTTCTACTTCACTACAGGATAAACTACTACTAACAGCGACGAACACTCCACCACCGGTTGCATGCAATCTATCCTTTCTAAACACCGTCTGTACCATTGTAAAAATTTCGGCAGAATTTGTTTCTGGCTTTAGCCAGCTTTCTGTACCTATAACGATTTCAGCTTCGGTGCTTTCTATCAGCGCTTGAAGTTCCGGTACTTTACCAACGCAGCTTCGACAGTTTACAATTACAATACCGATTGCTGCTTGGTCCCCGCATGTCCTGACTTTGCCCCGCACCCGTTGAGGCTGTTGCCCTTTCTGTACTTGCTTGAGGCCATCTAACCTAAAAACCGCCCAGCCCACGCCACACAACCCCTGCTACCCGTGTAGCCGCTTGCTGCGTGTAGTGGACTCCTGACCTATCCAGCGGAACCCGAAACCCCACCACCCTATGGCGCAAGTCGAGGAATCTGCAGCCCACACGGTCGCAGAACCGTGTCAGCCTCTGATTCAGACCCTCCACTCGGCTCTGTACCAAAGGTCCGCAGTCAGTCCTGTCGACGATGCTGCAGATGGTGAGCTCTGCTTTCATCCCGCTAGCGAGACTGGCAGTCTTCACCAAATCAGATAGCCGCCGGAAGCCAGAGAGGATTTCCTCCGATCCATAGCGACACACATCATTGGTGCCGACATGGTTCAAATGGCTCTGAGCACTATGGGACTCAACTGCTGTGGTCATAAGTCCCCTAGAACTTAGAACTACTTAAACCTAACTAACCTAAGGACAGCACACAACACCCAGCCATCACGAGGCAGAGAAAATCCGTGACCCCGCCGGGAATCGAACCCGGGAACCCGGGCGTGGGAAGCGAGAACGCTACGGCACGACCCCGAGATGCGGGCAGGTGCCGACATGAGCGACCACCTTCTAGAGGTGTACGAGAATTTTGTAGTGGATAAGAACTCTATACTCCAGATCCCGGGGGCCGGGAAAGGGAGTTAAGTGTACCATCTTGCCTACCCCCCCCCCACCTAGCCCATCTCCATCCTCTGTGGACGCCTATGACGGTCATAATTTTTCATGAACATCTACGTCTTTATCACCAACAATACCCGGGAAGTGACCTGACAGAATGTGGCGAACGATACGTCTGGTAATCCAATAAATTAAAGGCCTATATCATTAACGTCGATATGCAGCAGGATTTAGGAACATACATCGTATTCGAACATTATGCATAACCTCGAAGAAAACGGTCTACTGACACACAGTCAACACGGGTTTAGAAAACATCGTTCTTGCGAGTTGAGTGCTATTGACAAGGGATTTCAGATCGATTCCGTATTCTTGGATTTTCGGAAGGCTTTTGACACTGTACCACACAAGAGGCTCGTAGTGAAATTGCGTGCTTATGGAATATCGTCTCAGTTACGTGACTGGATTTGTGATTTCCTGTCAGAGAGGTCACAGTTTGTAGTAATTGACGGAAAATCATCGAGTAAAACTGAAGTGATTTCTGGCGTTCCCTAAGGTAGTGTTATAGGACCTTTGCTGTTCCTTATCTACATAAATCATTTGAGAGATAATCGGAGCAGCTGTCTTCGGTTGTTTGCAGATGACGCTGTATTTTATCGACTAATAAAGTTATCATAAGATAAAAACAAACTGCAAAACGATTTAGAAAATATATCTGAATGGTGCAACAAGTGGCAGTTGACCCTAAATAACGAAAAGTGTGAGGTCATCCACATGAGTGCTAAAAGGAACTCGTTAAACTTCGGTTACACGATAAAACAGTCTAATCTAAAAGCCGTAAATTCAACTAAATACCTAGGTATTACAATTACGAAGAACTTAAATTGGAAGGAACACATAGAAAATGTTGTGGGGAAGGCTAATCAAAGACTGCGTTTTATTGGCAGGACACTTAGAACATGTGGCATATCCACTAAGGAGACAGCCTACACTACGCTTGTGCGTCCTCTTTTAGAATACTGCTCCGCGGTGTGGGATCCTTACCAGATAGGACTGACGGAGTACATCGAAAAAGTTCAAAGAAAGGAAGCACGTTTTGTATTACCGCGAAATATGGGAGAGAGTGTCACAGAAATGACACAGGAATTGGGCTGGAAATCATTAAAAGAAAGACGTTTTTCGTTGCGACGGAATCTTCTCACGAAATTCCAACCACCAGCTTTCTTCTCCGAATGCGAAAATATTTTGTTGACACCGACCTACATAGGGAGGAACGATCACCACGATAAAATAAGGAAAACCAGAGCTCGTACGGAAAGATATAGGTGTTCATTCTTTCCACGCGCTATACGAGATTGGAATAATAGAGAAATGTGTAGGCGGTTCGATGAACCCTCTGCCAGGCACTTAAATGTGATTTGCAGAGCATCCATGAAGATGTAGATGATAAAATTAATTGTAAATCCAATGAGTAGTTTTTAAAATTATAAACAGCCGACCAGTTGCAATGGATAAAGAATTCTTTACCTAGGTTTCGACAAATATAAATTTGTCTACTTCAGAAGGTGGCCTAAGGACAATGAACATCATAGCTTATATTAGAAAAGTATGAAACTTAAGTCAAGAATTTTTTTTCTTTATTGTTATTTTGAAACCCGTACAAACATGGAAGCTGTCAGCAGCATGTTACGCCGCTCTGCAGCCATAGAGCAGATAAATAAACAACAGAAAGAATACACAGATGTGACATAACGGTGGGTAATAAAACATAAAGACAAAGACGGAGCCGTCCACACTCGACGATAATCCACACTGCAAACTCTTGTCACGACGCACAAACACTGAAGATGGCGATAGCACGGGTGAACGATGGAGTGTGACGGTGAACACTGAACACTAAACACGACGGCACACATGAGACACTGATGGCGATGATCTCCGGCGAGCGAATGTCCACTTAGCGTGTGCGAGTCCGGGGACCTGCCAAGAGGGGAAGAAGGGTGAGGTGGGGGAGAGGAGAGAACAAAGATGCCAATGGCTGAGGAGATGGGGGGAGGAGGAGAGGGACAGGGGAGGGGAATCCCATGGGAGGAGTGGGGAGAAATGGAGGAGGGAGGGAAGTGGGAGAGAAGGGTGGGAGGGTGCCCAAAGGAGCAAAAACAGGAAGAGGGAGGGAAGATCAAAGTTGGTAGGAGGGGTAGATGGAGGGGAGGAGGGCATCATCAGGAAGAGGGAGCTGGCAGAAGCCACCTTGGGAGAGGGTTAGGAGGGTGGAGAGATGGAGACCGGGTGGGACGTGGAAATACAGGCGCGGCAGCGGGCAGGGGTGGGAGAGGATGGGCGAGACAAGCGGGTGAGGAGGATCGAGCTTGCGGGAGCTGTACGGGATCCGTATCCTTTCACGGAAAAGGAGGAGGTGGGGGAACGGAATGAGATCGTACAGGATCCGCGTGGGGGAAGGGAGACGGATGCGATAGGCGAGGTGAAAAGCATGGCGTTCAAGGATTTGAAGGGATTTATAAAAGGTAAGGGGGCGGAGATCCAGGCCGGATGGGCGTAACAATGGATAGGGCGGATGAGGGATTTATAGGTGTGGAGTATGGTGGAGGGGTCCAGACTCCATGTATGGCCAGAAAGGAGCTGGAGGAGACAGAGACTGGAGCATGCCTTGGCTTGCATTGTCAAGAGATGGGGGGTCCAGGAGAGTCGACGATCGAGGGTGACGCCAAGGTACTTAAGGGTGGGGGTGAGGGCGATAGGACAGCCATAGATGGTGAAATAGAAGTCAAGGAGGCGGAAGGAAAGGGTGGTTTTGCCTACAATGATTTCCTGGGTTTTGGAAGGATTGGCCTTGAGCAACCACTGGTTGCACCAAGCGGTGAACTGGTCAAGATGGGATTGGAGAAGGTGTTGGGAGCGCTGCAGGGTGGGGGCAAGGGCAAGGAAGGCGGTGTCATCTGCAAACTGGAGAAGGTGGACGGGGGGTGACGGCGGCGGCATGTCCGCCATATATAAAAGGTACAGATGAGGAGAGAGGACGGAGCCTTGGGGCACACCGGCGGAGGGAAAAAAGGTGTAGGAATCCGTGCTATGGATGGTGACGTAGGAAGGACAGTGGGAGAGAAAGGAGCCGATGAGATGGACGTAGTTAATGGGAAGGGCGATGGTTTGTAGCTTGAAGAGGATAAGTCAAGAATACATTTTAACACAAACTAGAGAGCTCTTGCATTACAGAAATATGAGAACGACGGCTGGTACTTACAATTTTCATTAGTAAGGACTAACGTACCATCGCCATTTTTACAAATGTCGGCATAGATCCATTTGTCAAAATTTAAATATAACCCTAGAATTAGGGTTTGTCATGTAAATATAAATTAGTACGTGGATTTTGCAGAGCTCACAACTGACTGAGTGCAATCGGTGAGCGTAGTTACTCTGCGACCAGGGCAGGTGGCGCTCATGGCGCGAACCATGTGCCAATTGCCGTACAAAGGCAACGTGTAAATTATCAGTATTAATAACGTCCTTAGATAAAATAACAATAAAAAGAAGGAAGGCGTTTAACACTCCCGTTATAACAGTATGGGAGCATTAGTACAATTCATGTAGTTATACATTAAAAAGGCAGGTGGCGCTTACGCCGAGAGAATTACGCACAGTGGCATATACAGCCAAAATATAAAAATTACATTACTACATTAGTGAATCCCACAAACAGTATATACGTCAGAACTTTAAAATTCACAGTAATGGCTCTTAAGACAGAATTACGAACCCTGGTACACAATCCAGTTAATACACATTCGCAGGGAACCAACGTTTTAGAGCCAGACAAAATCACATAAGGGCCGATGTACAAGGTGCATCCTTACTTGAACAACGTGCAATCATTCGTTTTCTGAATTTGCGTGGTGTGAAACCAATTGAAATTCATCGACAGTTGAAGGAGACATGTGGTGATGGAGTTATGGATGTGTCGAAAGTGCGTTTGTGGGTGTGACAGTTTAATGAAGGCAGAACATCGTGTGACAACAAACCGAAACAACCTTGGGCTCGCACAAGCTGGTCTGACGACATGATCGAGAAAGTGGAGAGAATTGTTTCGGGGGATCGCCGAATGACTGTTGAACAGATCACCTCCAGAGTTGGCATTTCTGTGGGTTCTGTCCACACAATCCTGATGACGACCTGAAAATGCGAAAAGTGTCATCCAGGTGGGTGCCACGAATGCTGACGGACGGCCACATGACTGCCCGTGTGGCATGTTGCCGAGCAATGTTGACACGCAACGACAGCATGAATGGGACTTTCTTTGCGTCGGTTGTGACAATGGATGAGACGTGGATGCCATTTTTCAATCCAGAAACAAAGCGCCAGTCAGCTCAATGGAAGCACACAGATTCACCGCCACCAAAAAAATTTCGGGTAACCGCCAGTGCTGAAAAAATGGTGGTGTCCATGTTCTGGGACAGCGAGGGCGTAATCCTTACCCATTGCGTTCCAAAGGGCACTACGGTAACAGGTGCATCCTACGTAAATGTTTTGAAGAACAAATTCCTTCCTGCACTGCAACAAAAATGTCCGGGAAGGGCTGCGCGTGTGCTGTTTCACCAAGACAACGCACCCGCACATGGAGCTAACGTTACGCAACAGTTTCTTCGTGATAACAACTTTGAAGTGATTCCTCATGCTCCCTACTCACCTGTCCTGGCTCCTAGTGACTTTTGGCTTTTTCCAACAATGAAAGACACTCTCCGTGGACGCACATTCACCAGCCGTGCTGCTATTGCCTCGGCGATTTTCCAGTGGTCAAAACAGACTCCTAAAGAAGTCTTCGCCGCTGCCATGGAATCATGGCGTCAGCGTTGTGAAAAATGTGTACGACTGCAGGGCGATTACGTCGAGAAGTAACGCCAGTTTAATCGATTTCGGGTGAGTAGTTAATTAGAAAAAAAATCGGAGGCCTTAGAACTTGAATGCACCTCGTAGTGGCAACCATACATCATCTCCGGCGGTACTCCGCAAGGATACCGCCCTTCGAATGTGCCATTCCAGCACTAATCGAAGCGCTAGGTTTTCAGGTGCCAGCCAGCCGAGCAGCAGCAGTCCAGCCGAGCAGCAGCAGTCCAGCCAGCCAGCCAGCCAGCCCTCCCGCAGCAGCAGCAGCAGCGGCCCCGGCCCCGGCTCCGGCCCCGTCTGCGGCGGCAGCAGCAGCAGCAGCAGCAGCTGCGGCATTCCCGTCAGCCGTCGTCAGCGCCAGCAGCGTGGGACTGATCTTCGTCCATCTTCGTCTTCATCTGTCTTCGTCTGTTTCCAGTTTTTTTTCCTTTCCTTTTCGTCCTGTGCATTTTTGTTTATCCCTGTCGTCATGTCAGCCCCCACCACCACTACCACCACACCCATAGCTTATACTTCCCCCTCCGCCGCCACCACCACCATTACATGGTGAGCACAGTCACACCCCCCTCTCTCCATCCATCCTCTTCTCACACTCCCTTCGCCCTTGCTCTTTGTTGCCCCCTCTCCAGTTTCTCCCTCCAGCTCCTCTCCCTCAGATCCTTTCCCCCCACTCCCCCAGCCTGTCACTGCAGCTCCAGCTAGGGTGGTGGCCCGTCAGGCCACTGTCCATGCCCAACTCTCCCCATCGCCTTCGCCATCACCGCCACCACCGTCGCTGTCGCCATCGCCGTCGCCTTCGCTGTCACCATCTCCAGCGCCGACTGCTGCGTCCACGCCGGAACCTGCCCCTTCCCGCCACCTCCTTATAGCTCCCGTCCCTCATATCACCACCCACCCTTCTGCCGCCGTTAAACGCCCTAGTGGCATCACCACCTCCTCCGCTCCCAAAAAGGCCCTGCCCCATCCTCCTTCCACCCCCCAGGATGCTATGGATTTCTCCCCGCCTGGCCCTGCTCCCTCCGCCTCCTCCTCCTCCTCCCCCCCCTCTTTATTCAAATACCTCCTTTCCCATCCCGATCCTTCCCTTCTCGAGGCCCATAATCTCTCCCTCCTCCTCTGCCAACACTTCCCTGGTGCCCCCATCTCCCTTCTCACTCCCAGATGGGATTCCGTTCTCATCTCCTCCCCCAGCTCCACCATCCATACTGACGTCCTCTCCCACCTCCCCATCACCCGTTTTGGCCCCAACACCTCCCACACCCCTGCTCCTTCTCCATCT
This sequence comes from Schistocerca cancellata, assembly GCF_023864275.1. Taxonomy (NCBI): domain Eukaryota; kingdom Metazoa; phylum Arthropoda; class Insecta; order Orthoptera; family Acrididae; genus Schistocerca; species Schistocerca cancellata. Next base: position 759,301,525 of record NC_064629.1, read on the forward strand.
CCTACCCGCCAACCCCAACCCCCATGTCGCTCACCGACCCTCACCGCCATGATCACTTGGCTCAGTCCGACGATCACAGAGGAGGAGGTGTTGGCGGAGCTCAAGGCACATCCCACACTGGAGGTGTGGGCGGTCCGCTGCATTTTCACCTCTGCTGGCCCCACCCACCTTATGCGGGTATCCTCCAAGGACGCCCCCTCCATTGACCGTCTCCTGAAGGAGGGTGCCCTCCTCTTCAACCAGCGCTATAAGGTCGACCCCACCCGTTCCCCTCCTCAATCCCTGTGCTGCCACAGGTGTCTATAACGCACACCCAACAGCCGAGTACCGCAAGACCTGTACCTGCCCGCATTGTAGGCAAGCGCACTTCCTCCGGCAGTGCCCTAACCTTCAATCCACTCCCTCCTGTAATATCTGCAATCTCCCCCATCCCACCTACTCCCAGAAGTGTAAAGCCCGACCCCCTCCGACCACTCCTGAACTCACCATCCCTGTCCGTCCTCTGGACGCCTCCACCCCTCCTGGCAATTCCCTTCGTCCCCCCCCACCGCTGAGGACATCATCAGGCTCCCCACCATTGTCCTACAAAACGTCCACCCTTTCCAGCGCCCTCACACCCTCCAACAGGCCTCCCTCGCTGCCCGTTCCATTTTCCACTTAAAAATGTATGCCACCTACTCCAACAACCAGGCCCATTTCACCTTCTCCCGTCTTGACACCCTTGTCTAAATCCCTGTCATGATGCAACAGCACCGTATCCTTTCCAACAACATCTGCTCCCTTCCCACCAACAAGAACCTCTTCCTGCACACCCTTGCCACCCACTGCGTGGATGCCTTCCTCCTCAATGAAACCTTCCTTCAACCCCACCACACCATCTACACGTCGCCCTACCTCCTTCACCGCTCCGATAATCCCCTACCGATTGCGTGTGGCGGAGTTGCCATTGGTCACCACCGCCAGATCCCAGTTCGGCTACAATCTCTCCTTCCCGACCCCACCAAACACCTGATCCTTAGTCTCTTCTTCCCCGGCCTTGCCGTCAACTGCGCCACCATCTATGTCCGCCCTAACGCCCCTATTCCCTTCGACTTCCTCTCCCACACTGACCGTACCTTCTCCTCCTACGTGATCGCCGCAGACTTCCACATCCATATACGTTCCGCCGCCCAGTGACGGCGGTGGCATCGGTTCCTCTTCTCCCTTCAAGGCGACCTCATCCCCATCCCCCAGCACACCCGTTGCGAATGTTATCCTTTTGTCCCCTAACCTCCTTGGCCGCATAACGGTGGATGTCCTGGAGCCTATTGATAGCGACCATCTCCCTGTCCTCCTCACCGTTTCAGACGGTCGTCGCCCCCACCCCGACCCTCGTACTGACCCTTCCCCAAAGTACATCCATGACTATTCCCATGCCAACTGGAATGCCTACCGGGATACCCTCTCCACCCAGGTCGATAGCCACCCCTTCACCTACCGCCACCCTGACGATGTAACCCATGCTGACTCCTTTCTCCAGCAGACCTTGCCTGAGGCCGTCGAGGCCCATGTCCCTACTGTCGCCATCCACCCGCACCGTCCTACCCTACCCCAACATGCCATCCTCCTCCTCTGCGAATCCCGTCGACTCTAACGTGCCTTTCTCCACACGCATGACCCGAACACACTCCGACGCCACCGGCAACTCCAGCGACACATTCGTAATTTGCTCGCGGCTAAGAAACGCCGGGACTGGCGACAGACATGCACCCGTTTAAATGCTACCCTACCTATAAACTCGTCCAAGTTCTGGTCAGCCTTCCGTCGCATTACCGGAACTAAACCCTCCCCCTACTATCCTCTTCTTCATAAAGATCATCCCTTCCCTGACATCCTTAGTAAGGCCAATCACTTTGCCTCTTACCTCTCTGATGTCTTTTCCATCCCTGATGATCCCCAGTTCGATTACTCCCTCTTCCCGGATGTCTGCGATCGAATTGACACCTCTGTCCCTCCCCTCGCACCTGTTTTCCAGTACTTGGACAACATGGCTCACACGAAACTCAGTGCCCCTATCACTACACAGGATCTCATCGCTACACTCCGCACGAAACGCAACACCGCTCCTGGTCACGATCGAGTCACCTTCGTGAAGCTCCTGTGTCTTTCCTCTCCACACTGGCCAGGCTCTACAATGTAGTCCTGACCACCGGTTACTACCCTGACCTGTGGAAAACCTCCCGTATCCTGATATTCCTTAAACCTGGTAAACCGCCGTCCACCCTCTCCTCCTACCGTCCCATCAGCCTTACCTAGGTCTTCAGCAAGGTCCTGGAATCTATCCTTACCTGTCGCATCCAGCAGCATCTCGGCCAGCACCGCCTCCTTCCCAATACCCAGTGTGGCTTTCTGCCGTCCTTCTCTTCCGACGACCTTCTCCTTCACCTCACTCATCTCCTTTCCGAACAGCTTAATTCCCGTCACTCTGCAATCTTCCTCTCCCTGGACCTCGAACGTGCTTATGACCTCGTATGGCATTTCGGTCTCCTCTTCAAGCTCGAAACATACGCCCTTCCCGTTAATTACGTCCGTCTGATCGGCTCCTTTCTCTCCCACCGTCCTTCCTACGACACCATCAATAACACAGACTCCTACACCTTTTTTCCCTCCACCGGCGTGCCCCAAAGCTCCGTCCTCTCCCCCCTTCTGTACCTTTTATATACGGCGGACATGCCTCCGCCGTCACCCCCCGTCCACCTTCTCCAGTTTGCCGATGACACCGCCGTCCTTGCCCTTGCCCCCTCCCTGCAGCGCTCCCAACACCTTCTCCAATCCCATCTTGACCGGTTCACTGCTTGGTGCAACCAGTGGTTGCTCAAGGTCAATCCCTCCAAAACCCAGGCGATCATTGTAGGCAAAACCACCCTTTCCTTCCGCCTCCTTGACTTCTATCTCACCATCTATGGCTGTCCTATCGCCCTCACCTCCACCCTTAAGTACCTTGGCGTCACCCTCGACCGTCGACTCTCCTGGACCCCCCATCTCTTGACAATGCAAGCCAAGGCATGCTCCGGACTCTGTCTCCTCAAGCTCCTTTCCGGCCGTAAGTGGGGTCTGGACCCCTCCACCATACTCCACACCTATAAATCCCTCATCCGCCCTATCCATTGTTACGCCCATCCGGCCTGGATCTCCGCCCCCTAACCTTTTATAAATACCTTCAAATCCTTGAACGCCATGCTTTTCACCTCGCCTATCGCATCTGTCTCCCTTCCCCCATGCGGATCCTGTACGATCTCATTCCGTTCCCCCACCTCCTCCCTTTCCTTGAAAGGATACAGATCCTGTACACCTCCCGCAAGCTCGATCCTCCTCACTCGCTTGTCTCGCCCATCCTCTCCCACCCCCGCCCCTTGCCGCGCCTGTATTCCCACGTCCCACCCGGTCTCCATCTCTCCATCCTCCTTACCCTCTCCCAAGGTGGCTTCCGCCAGCTTCCTCTCCCTGATGATGCCCTCCTCCCCTCCATCTACCCCTCCTACCAACTTTGATCCTCCCACACTCTTCCGGTGTTTGCTTCTTTTGGTACCCTCCGTCCTTTCTCTCCCTCTTCCCTCCCTCCTCCATTTCTCCCCACTCCTCCCCTGGGATTCCCCTCCCCTGTCCCTCTCCTCCTCCCCCATTTCCTCAGCCATTGGCATCCTTGTTTCCCCCCTCTCCCCCACCTCACCCTTATTCCCCTCTTATCAGGTCCCAGGACTCGCACAAGCTAAGTGGACATTCGCGTGCTGGAGATCATCGCCATCAGTGTCTCATGTGTGCCGTCGTGTTTAGTGTTCAGTGTGCACCGTCACACTCCATCGTTCACCAGTGCCATCAACATCTTCAGTGTTTGTGCTTCGTGTCAACAGTTTGTAGTGTGGATTGTCATCGAGTGTGAATGGCTTCATGTTTTTTATGTTCAAGTGTCTACTGTTTTTTCCCCGCCGTTTTGTTCCAACTCATGTGTCTTCTCTGTTTTCATCATTGTACTATCTTTGGCTGAAGAGTGGCGTATTGTGCTGCTGCCAGCCTACCTGTTCTATGGGTTTTAAAATCACAACAAATAAAAAAAAACGATACATCGTGTGAAATCCACATTACATAAAGGGTAGTGAGCTTAAAGCATTGAAGGTTCATCTTAGCTTCCTGAGTAAATAGACCACTAAGGTTACCAGTATTAATGTTATACCATAAACAGTACAGGTTTAAAGCCTTCGAAAAATTGTCTACAAGCAAGGTTCAACTGGTCGTTTAGTATATAACCGTCCTTGAGCTCTAGATGTTTGAAAATTTGTAACTCTTCCCACAGATCTAATCTACGCCCTTTGACTTCTCTGTGTGGGGTAACAGTGTCTTCTAACTGTTTAGGCGTATGACCGGCCATCAAGAGGTGTTCAGCAAAAGCAGAGCTGTGTATATTCGCTCCTTTATTACCTAATAGGTGTTCTTTATATCTTGTTTTCACAGCTCTTCCTGTTTGACCAATATAATATGAAGGACAGTTACTACAGGTTAGTTTGTAAACACCTGAATTGGAAAACGAATCGCCGGCAATCTCTACTGAATGTACAAGATTTCTCTTTAAACTGTTATCTGTAGAGAAGGAGACGTTACAGTTATATTTTTTTCCTTAGAAGACGTTTTATCCTATACGATATATTACCCAAGAAAGGAATGGAAATAAATTTTTTAGCTTCTTTGCTATCAGTTGGGAATTTGTTGCTCAAAGTCGAATAGTTTTGGGAAGTTTTCTTACTGAACAAGTAATCAATCATATTCTGATTGTACCCATTATTAGTCGCAATGGCTTTGATGACATTCAATTCTTTTTGTTGATCGGCAGGTGATAAAGGAGTAGTTACCATACGGTGAAAGGCAGAATGAAGAAACGCCAGTTTATAAGCCTTTGGATGAGTTGAGTCAGCAAGGATGACATTATCTAAATACGTTTCCTTACGGGAGATATTGAAATTGAAGGAACTATTCTGTATAGAAATTGGCACATGGTTCGCGCCATGAGCACCACCTGCCCTGGTCGCAGAGTAACTACGCTCGCCGATTACACTCAGTCAGTTGTGAGCTCTGCAAGAACCATGTACTAATTTATATTTACTTGACAAACCCTAATTCTAGGGCTATATTTTAATTTTGACAAATGGATCTATGCCGACATTTGTTAAAACGGCGATGGTACATTAGTCCTTACTAATGTAAAATTGTAAGTACCAGTCGTCGTTCTCATATTTCTGTAATGCAAGAGCTCTCTAACTTGTGTTAAAATCTATTCTTGACTTAAGTTTCATACTTTTCTAATGTAAGCTATGATGTTCATTGTCCTTAGGCCACCTTCTGAAAAAGACGAATTTATATTTGTCGACACCTAGGTAAAGAATTCTTTATCCATTGCAACTGGTCGGCTGTTTATAATTTTATTACGTGGAACCGTTGCAGCTATGTTTAAAATACTGAGTAGTTTTTGTTTGATCGTGGTGGATATTTTTTATGCACTCAGATAGACGATTCTTGCGCCAGGTCCTAATAATTTCTGATGCGCCGACGACTCTTGTATGTGGTGATCTGTATGAAATCAACCCCAGTCCCCCCTTCTAAATAAGGTAAAGTCACACTGGTAAGGCAGTTGTGAGCAAAATCCACGTTATGTGGAGAAAGGCGAGGCCCTGCCATTCCCGATCCCTTTTAATGGGCAAGGCACCTGTTTTAGAATATGAAGAGTGTTTACATGATTAACAGCCGTGTATAGTAGCCATACATACCATAAAATATTCTGAAGCAGTATGAACGTGAGACTAAACACTTAGGTATATGGTACGTGCTGTTGATGATCACAATGCTTCTGTTTTTCATACAGAAACCTGAGGCCAGCAGAGGGTACTGTAGCTAGGGTACATGATTAACCAGTATCGCAAATGTAATGTTTAAAATGCAGTATGCGTAGTCATTAAGTAAAATTACTTCATACGGCACAACGAGCGTCTGACAATAGAACACGTACTGACATACTATACGTGAAAGTAGATCCATACTTAAAATTCAGCTAAAAAGTGCAAATACCAATAATGTGAAGTTCGTAGCCTGGCCAAGTAAAACATACAACTGTGCAAAAGCTAGTATAGAACGTTTAACAATAAAGTCACATCTATAAAACGAAATCTTTCAGCATGACAAAACGATTACTGTGAGGTAATTATCGAAACAGTGATTATTAATTAAAACATTAAAAAAATCGATAGTCGATAATATATCCAGAGTGGGATGTCGGTGACCTCGCGTCGTGGCTTCTCTGTATGCCGTACTTGTTTTCCTGCGGCGGAACTTGCAGAGGAAGATGCAATCTTCTCGTCGCTGGCGGCAGGCGCACACGACCGCTCGCCAAGCTGCTGCGGCGCTCGACGCTGCTCAAATTGTAGCTTTCGTAACAATCAAAGTAAGAATTCAGGTTAGACTAATTCTGTTCATTCCGCAGTAATTCAGGTTTCCGTTTTCTGTGTACGTAAATCTCCACTTCCTCCGTTAGGTTGGCGCCCTATGAAACACTTTCGTATTATTCTTTATTTTTCTCTCTCTCTAAAACGAGAGCCGGCCGGAGAGGCCGTGAGGTTCTAGGCGCTACAGTTTGGAGCCGAGCGACCGCTACGGTCGCAGTTTCGAATCCTGCCTCGGGCATGGATGTGTGTGATGTCCTTAGTGTTAGTTAGGTTTAAGTAGTTCTAAGTTCTAGGCGACTGATGACCTCAGAAGTTAAGTCGCATAGTGCTCAGAGCCATTTGAACCATTTTTTTTCTAAAACGAGTCTTGAAAGTCCTTTCTGTCTGACCGATACAAAAACTTGTCTTGGCAGTTGATATTATAGACATCAGATTCCAAGCCGGCCGAGATGGCCTAGCGGTTCTAGGCGCTTCAGTATAGAACCGCGCGTCTGCTACGGTCGCAGGTTCGAATCCTGCCTCGGGCATGGATGTGTGTGACGTCGTACGGTTTAAATAGTTCTAAGTCTAGGGGACCGATGACCTCAGATGTTAAGTCCCATAGTGCTTGGAGCCATTTTAACCATATTTTCAGATTCCAAATATTTGTTGTTGTTGTTGTTGTTGTTGCCAACTTTGTGGCGTAGCGTAGAACCAATTGTACTTTTTGTTTGAAATCAAATTTTAATATTCGTTTTTCTCAAAGCCTGTGCAGTTCTGTCGGAAAATCCACCATTCTACGACATACCAACAGGTCCTCTGCGTTCAACCCAACGATTTCAACAATTGGTGAAGACATGCTGTAGTACTTCGTGGACTATGGGCTGGACAGCCATCATGTTGGTACCACAAGTTCCTCTTAGTCTGCAGAGGAACGTCTTCTGCTATGTGTAGAGGATGGTCTGTAAGGATGCAGAGATACTTAGGCGCTTTCAGTTTAGCGTCAATGAGAAACGGGCCAGTGAACTGATGGTTCACATCACACCACACATCTACACTCCATGGATTCTGACGTTCCAACTAACAAAGCCAACGGGGATTGTCAACAGACCAATAGTGCATGTTTCGGCGATTTACCTGGTCGTGTTTGGTAAATGTTGATTCGCTGATAATACGTGTACCTGACTATCAATTCTGTGAAAACCGCACTTCAAAATCGCTTTCGATTTCCGAAATATCTGCGATGCAAGTCTTAGATGATTCAACTTATATATTGTAATTGCTCAAGTATTTACCGTCGAGCTAGCAGTGCTAATCCTACAGTTCAGTGGAGTCACTGATAGACACTGCTAGAAAGGGAGATAATTCTGTAATGAATGAAGAGGGTGTTCCAAAATACCAGGGGAGGGCGGGGGGTGGCAAAAGCTCCCCACACCGCTTGCAGACGCTGCTAGAAAACATGACGTCATAGTTACGAAGAAAAATGGTTCAAATGGCTCTGATCACTATGGGACTTAACTACTGAGGTCATCAGTCCCCTAGAACTTAGAACTACTTAAACCTAACTAACCGAAGGACAATACACACATCCATGCCCGAGGCAGGATTCGAACCTGCGACTGTAGCAGCAGCGCGGTTCCAGACTGAAGCGCCTAGAACCGCTCGGCCACACTGGCCGGCCCGTCATGTTCATTGATATACACTGTGTGATCAAAAGCATCCGCATAGCCCTAAAAACATACGTTTTTCATATTAGGCGCATTGTGCTACCACCTAATGCCAGGTACTCCATATCAGCCATCTCAGTATCCATTAAACATCGAGAGAGAGCAGAATGGGGTGCTCCACGGGACACACGGACATCGAACATGGTCAGGTGTTGGGTGTCATTTACGTCATACATCTGTGGGCGAGATTTCCACACTCCTAAACATACCTAGGTCCACTGTTTTTGATGTTATAGTGAAGTGGACACGTACAGGTCGACCACTTGTGTTGACCGACATAGACCTCCGACAGCTGAAGAGGGTCGTAATGTGTAATAGGCAGACATCTATCCAAACCATCACTCAGGAATGCCAAACTGCATCAGGATACACTGCAGGTAATATGACAGTTAGGCGGGAAGTGAGGAAATTTTTATTTCTTGGTCGAGCGGCTGCTAATAAGCCAAACATCATGCCGGTAAATGCCAAACGACGCCTCGCTTTGTGCAAAGAGAGTACACATTGGACGATTGAACAGTGGAAAAACGTTGTGTGGAGTGACGTATCGCGGTACAAAATGTGGCGATCCGATGGTAGTGTGTGGGTATGTCGAATACTCGGTGAACGTCATCTGCCAGCGTATAATTGGCCAACATTAAGATTTGGAGGTGGTGGTGTTGTGGTGTGGTCGTGTTTTTTCATGGAGGGACTTGCACCTCTTGTTGTTTTGCGTGGCACTATCAGAGCACAGGCCTACATTGATGTTTTAAGCAACTTCTTGCTTCCCACTTTTGAAGAGCAACTCGCGGATGGCTGTTGCATCCATAAACACGATCGAGCACCTGTTCATAATGCACTTCCTGTGACAGAGTGGTTACACGACAATAACTATTCCTGTAATGGACTGGCCTGCAGAGAGTCCTTACCTGAATCCTATAGAACACCTTTGGACGTTTGGAATGCCGACTTCGTACCTCGCCTCACCGACCAACATCGATACCTCTCCTCAGTGCAGATTTCCGTGAAGAATGGGCTGCCATTCCCCAAGAAACCTTCAAGCACCTGCGAGAGTGGACGCTGTTATCAAGGCTGAGGGTGGGCCAACGCCATATGGAATTCCAGCACTACCGATAGAGGGCGCAACGAACTTTTAAGTCATTTTCAGCCAGACGTCCGGATACTTTTGAACATATACTGTAAGTCCTTTTTCGTAGACAATCGGATTTTATCTAACAGCGAAGAGAATGGTCCAATACCTTGAGAACTGCAAGAAGAGATTAATGGATCCCTATTTCTTTCTCGAACATAGAACATATCAGCTCGATAGCTTTCAACTCTGGCGATTTCAGAGCCCAGGAAAGATGTGTTATTGGGTCCTCATGCTCATCAAAAACTAGTAACGATTGTTTTTTCTTCGAAGTCATAGTCTTCTGCTGGGAACGCTATCTGCGCCGTTTGTTATCTTAAATGGTGTAATAGGAATAATCTGGCACCTCGCCTTTAAAATGCGTATACAAGACACTAAAATTAACGATGTGAACTTTAAACACTCCATACAGTCTCACAACGCTTCATGTTTGAAGCGAATTGTTCTGGATAGTTTCTCTCTACTGGATTTACCATAGGTAAACACATCATGCTGCTGAAAACAGTTTTAAAGTTCACCTGTCGGGTCCCGTTTTCTATGATAGGAAGCCCAAGTCTCGTACTCTACACAACTGAAGCCTATTTTTTGTTTTGACTGTGTTTAAAAAAGTTTCAATAATAGCAGATACAACAAAACTGTTGATATACCAGGTGCGTTCAATAAGTAATGTGGGAATGTCCCACAACAAACTACGTATTGTGATTCTTGAGTTTCTCCCGGCGTATTTGATAATCAAAATATCCACGGGTATGCTGCCGGTCTATAGTGTCCAACGGGCACAATATTTCGGCGATCAAACATGTCGCCATCATCAGGTGAACTGACGGACTGAGCTCCTGTGAACGTGCCGGCACGGAGATCCGTACGCTATGGCTGCTCAGAGGGAACTGGGTTTGGTCGCGGCGGCGGCCGATTTAAATACCCTCCGCCCGCGGCGCGCTCCCTCCGCCGTCCGCGCCCAGCGCCACGGTCGCGCGGTGGAACAGATTGCGACGGCGTCTGAGATGACGTCGGTGTGATGGCTCTGTCCGCCGTGGACGTCACAACTATACGTCTGCTCGATTTACTCTTGATTAATCCGATCGCTGGTTCCCAAGCCTTGCTAAGATTATAGCCACAATCCCGGTTTATGAGGTCGTCATTGGTGCGAATTTCGATGGCCTCTATAACAACGGTGTCCCAGTATCTCGACGTCTGTACCAGAATCCTCGTGCGGTCATACTCCATGGCGTGATTTTCCGACAAACAATGTTCAGCGACCGCCGACTTGCTCGGATACATCAGTCGAGTGTGCCTCTGGTGTTCACGGCATCGATCCTCGACGGTACGCATCGTCTGACCAATATACGACTTGCCACATTGACACGGAATCTGGTACACGCCGGCCTTCCTCAAACCGAGGTCATCTTTGGCGCTCCCCACCAGTGCACGAGTTTTATTTGGAGGACAAAACACAGTTCCGACCCGGTGTTTCTTCAGAATGCGGGCGATTTTCCCCGAGAGTGCGCCTGTGTATGGAATAAATGCAATGCCTACCTCCTCCCTCGTGACTTCATCCATCTCAACAGGTTGTGCTGCAGTGGGTGGGCGGAGAGCACGTTGAATCTGCCACTCTGAGTACCCATTTTTTCGAAATACAGTTCTCAGATGTTCCAATTCCTGGGGTAGACTCTCTGCGTCAGAGATAGTGCGCGCCCTATGTACTAGAGTTTTAAGTACCCCATTCCTCTGTGAAGGGTGGTGGCAGCTGTCTGCATGCAAATACAGATCAGTGTGCGTAGCCTTCCGATACACCCCATGACCTAGGGTGCCGTCAGCCCTCCTCTTGACCAAGACGTCAAGGAAAGGTAATTTACCCTCCGTTTCAGTCTCCATAGTGAATTTGATGTTGGGGTGTATGGAGTTTAGATGTGTAAGGAAGTCAAGGAGTTTATCCATACCATGTGGCCAGATGACGAACGTGTCGTCCACGTAACGGAAAAAGCAAGTAGGTTTCCATACGGATGACGACAGGGCTTCCTCCTCGAAGTTCTCCATGTACAAATTCGCTACCACCGGTGAGAGTGGACTACCCATGGCGACTCCCTCCGTTTGTTCGTAGTATTCTCCATTAAAAAGAAAATACGTGGAAGTCAAGACATGCCTAAAAAGTTCAGTGGTCTTCTCATCAAACTTCTGACTAATCAATTCTAGTGACTCTCGCAGGGGTACCCTCGTAAACAAGGAAACGACATCAAAACTCACCATGATATCTGACTCATCCAACCTGAAGCTATCAAGGCGTTTAACAAAATCCACGGAATTACGGATGTGATGAGGGCATTTACCCACATAAGGACTTAATATTCCCGTCAGGTATTTGGCCAACAAATATGTAGGTGCCCTGATGTTGCTGACAATGGGGCGTAATGGTACCCCCTCTTTGTGAACCTTCGGGAGTCCATATAGTCTAGGCAGTACCGGACCTTGGGGTAACAATTTCTTAGCGTCACCCTCCGGTAAATCTGCGTCTTTGAGAAGCGCCCTCGTCTTGTTCTCCACCTTCTTTGTAGGGTCAACGCTGATCTTCCGGTAGGAATCGTCATTTAGCAGGCTCTGCATCTTATCAGTGTAGTCCTTATGGGAGACAACAACTGTAGCATTGCCTTTGTCAGCTGGTAAGACAACAATTTCAGAGCGCTCCCTCAGATCACGAATGGCCGCCCTCTCTTTACTGCTGATATTTGACTTCATCGGCTTGGATTTCGTCAACGCACGACAAGTTTCACGACGTATTTCCTCGGCTGATTCTGGCGGAAGTCGAGCTGCAACCTGTTCAACAGCACTAACAATTTCTGCGACCGGAGTGAACTTGGGGGTGGGAGCGAAGTTGAGACCTCTCTGCAAAACCGAGACCGCATCATCACTCAACACCATGCCACTCAAATTGATGACAGTCTTGCACGGAACTTGCAGGGATGGTTTGTCAAGGAGACGTGAGAACTTAGCTGTTTGACGTCCTGTAGCCTTCCTATGGGCGGAATCAGCTGACACCCAGGTGACACCATCAATCCAATCCCAGGAACAAGAAGTGAACTTACTAGCTAGTTGCAAATGTAGTTTGAGTAATTCCTGTGAGATAAACTCAAGGCTCCGGCGGGTGAATTGCACTCTCTCACGTACCAATGCGAGGCTGGCTCGTTTCTTGATTCTTTTAGCTGCTGCAGAATCGATGTGATGCATAACCTTAGCAAAATTTGGAACAACATTCTCGGAACGACATCTCTTTGTGCCCGTTGGACACTATAGACCGGCAGCATACCCGTGGATATTTTGATTATCAAATACGCCGGGAGAAACTCAAGAATCACATCATACACCTTTACGGGGAGGAGATGTATCGCAGCATGAAGAAATTTGAAAAGTTGCGCCACCGTAGATGTCGTTTGCTAAGTACTCTTGCCTTTCTAAAGAGAGTAAATCGAGCAGACGTATAGTTGTGACGACCACGGCGGACAGAGCCATCACACCGACGTCATCTCAGACGCCGTCGCAATCTGTTCCACCGCGCGACCGTGGCGCTGGGCGCGGACGGCGGAGGGAGCGCGCCGCGGGCGGAGGGTATTTAAATCGGCCGCCGCCGCGACCAAACCCAGTTCCCTCTGAGCAGCCATAGCGTACGGATCTCCGTGCCGGCACGTTCACAGGAGCTCAGTCCGTCAGTTCACCTGATGATGGCGACATGTTTGATCGCCGAAATATTGTGCCCGTTGGACACTATAGACCGGCAGCATACCCGTGGATATTTTGATTAAACTACGTATTTTTTCAACCGAAATTGGCTGAGAAAAATGTATTGCATTACTTATTCCAGCTTCAGCCTCTTTAATTTCTCGAACTTCCTACTGGTGGCGGCAATATATTTAACCGCCAATACGGTGTCTGTAACGGAGGTGCATTCCAAACAGTGAACTTTCATTGTGTTTCTTTTGGTGCTAAACAAGAAGATCGCAGATATTCCTAGGCGCCTGTTCAAGGCATCTGTCACCACCGCAACAAGGAAACGCAAACCCGTCCGATCTCCCGCGTACCGACCTGCCGCACACAGCTATGACCCCAGCAACGTTGGATTGTGCAGACACTCTCATTCGAGATGACCGACGGATCTCAGTCGAACACCTCGCTACACAACTGGACGTTTCTGTTGTTAGTGGTGACACACGCGTTCACCATTTGGGGTATTCAAAGGTGTTTACCCGCTAGATTCCTGGCCGCCTAACAGAAGATTGTAAAGAGCAACGAAGGACCATCTGGGTGGAGTTGCTAGCGCGTAACGAGGCTCATTGTGACAATTTTTTGTCGAACATCGTCACAGGCGATGAAACATGGGTTCATCACTTTGAACCGGAAACAAAATCCATGGAGTGGCGCCACATCGCCTTTCGTCAGAAGAAAAAGTTTAAAGCCGCGCCCTCAGCCGATAAAGTCATGAGGACGGTCTTGTGGGACTCTGAAGGAGTTATATTGTTTGAAATCCTCCCTTATGGTGCAACGATCAACGCTGAAGTGTACTGTGGTACCTTCAGGAAATTGAAGGAACGAGTTCAGCGTGTTCAGTGACACAAAAATGCAAACGAGCTACTTCTTCTCCATGACAACGCAAGGCCTCACCGAAGTCTGCGCATCCGAGAGGATCTCACAAAACTTCACTGGACCGTTCCTCCTCATCCAGCCTATATCCCGGATCTTGCGCCTTCCGACTTCCATCTGTTTGGCCCAACGAAGAACGTACTTAAGGGGAAGGGGCACGTGGATGGTTTCAGGCTTTATTGATGAAGCAAGACGTTGGCTCCGACGTAGACTAGTAGGGATGTACCATGTGGGTCCTCCCAGAGAGGTGGCGTAAGGCCGTCGCACTGAAAGGAGATTATGTTGAAATAGGGTTTTGTAGCCAAAAGAGTGGGGAATAACATGGTGTATTATAATCCTGAATAAAACAACCTGTTTTTATAAAAAAAAGTGTTTTATTACTTACTAAACGCGCCTCGTACATTTCCTATTGAAAAATTGTTGATACTGTGTGTTCTGTATGCGTATGAAGCACAGCAGATAGTTACGCGGATGTGAGTGCTAAATATTTTTAGGAAATTTGGAAATTTGTGTTAAGGTTTTATGGGACCAAACTGCTAAGGTCATCGGTTCCTAAGCTTACGCACTACTTAATCTAACTTAAACTAACTTACGTTAAGGACAACTCACACACCCATGCCCAAGGGAGGACTCTAACCTCCGACGGGGGGAGCCGAGCGGACTGTGACAAGACGCCCCAGACCGCGCGGCTACCCCGCGTGGCTAAAATTTTTAGCTAACAACATTTTCTCATGAGCTATGCACCTGTCGTAACAGTTGATACAGAAGCTGTACATATTTTTTGAGGATTTCAGATTGTTGTTGTGGGAGAAGCAGTTAAACTTCCGCTTATAAATGTCATTAAAAGCTTGTAAGTGTGAAAATGAACGTCATATATAGCTTTTAAAATCTAGACCGCGACAAACAGAAAGTTGTACTTGTTCAAATGGCTCAAATGGCTCTGAGCACTATGGGACTTAACATCTATGGTCATCAGCCCCCCAGAACTTAGAACTACCTAAACCTAACTAACCTAAGGACAGCACACAACACCCAGTCATCACGTGGCAGAGAAAATCCCTGACCCCGCCTGGAATCGAACCCAGGAACCCGGGCGCGGGAAGCGAGAACGCTACCGTTGTACTTGTTAATCGTGGGAAAACATGCTACGGGTTGTGTACCTATATGCGCGCGCACGCACGCGCGCGCACACACACACACACACAAAATGGCTCTGAGCACTATGGGACCTAACTGCTGTGGTCATTAGTCCCCTAGATCTTAGAACTACTTAAACCTAACTAACCTAAGGACATCACACACATCCATGCCAGAAGCAGGATTCGAACCTGCGACCGTAGCCGTCGCACGGTTCCAGGCTTTAGCGCCTAGAACCGCTCGGCCACCCCGGCTGGTACACACACTGAACTTAACAGCCACACTTAAGTGTAAGCTTTCATCCTTTCCGGAAGGTAAGATCTAGTGTGTGATTACTTGTATTTATCGTTAATCATTTGTCACTTACGGGAGACGTAGGGAAATGTTTCTGGGTTCCGGAATTCTAAATAATTTGGTACATCGTCGCTTATTTCTGAGGTTGGAAATGCGTAACTTGCGATCCTATTCTTTTATCCCTCTTAGAACTTTTTCAAGCAAGCTGTTTAATCAAGAGCAGTTGAAGTAGAAATATCGTGTGGGTTGGAGAAAAGGCTATTCAGGCGCCGCTGGAGTAAGTAGTCCAAGATGTCGTCAGTCCTTAACCAAATCTCAGTGTGGCTATCGAGTGCACGATAGGCAATATGCATGATATCAGAATACTTTTCGAGAACACATTGTGAATCTCCAACAGCTGGTATACATTTCATTTTTGCTTTTTCCGGTACCTTAGGTATTAAACAGACGATACACAAGTAAAAAGTTCCATCTAACAAATAATATATTAACTTAGATTTCAATTGTACGCGGGTGTGCTGAAAAGTAATGCCTCTAAATTTTTTATTTGCAAGTTCTTGAAGCTTTTTAAATAACATAGTAATATATATATATATATATATATATATATATATATATATATATATATATATATATATAATTGTACATGTCTATATTTATTCTTCATGCCCACATATTTCTTTCTGAACATAGCCACCATTGGGACAAGCACATTTTTCCCAATGAGAGACAAGTTTTTTGATACCGTCACTCTAGACTAATGTTAGATGTTGTTGAAGGAACCACAGCGTCATCTCTGCCTCCACAGCTTCATCACTACAAAGTGAAGTCTTCGAAGATGTTCTTTTTGTTTCGGAAACTGATGAAAATCGGATGGGCCAAGTCGGAACTATATGGAGAATAATTGATTGCAGTGAACTCATGGCGTCCGATTGTTGCAGAAGCTGCAGCGCTGGTGTATGGAGACGGTGCTCCATATATGGACGAACTCATTGATTTAGAAACTTGATTACTGCACCGTAATTTTCAAACACCGAAGTATTTGTGTTACACATTCCATGTTACGCTCTAAAATTCAGAGTCCTCTAGCAGCAGAGGGCTGCCAACATGTAGACGTAAAGAATAAAGAAGTAAAATCTACATCTACATCTACATGATTACTCTGCAATTCACATTTAAGTGCTTGGCAGAGGGTTCATCGAACCACAAGCTCCCTACCATTCCACTCCCGAACAGCGCGTGGGAAAAACGAACACCTAAACCTTTCTGTTCCAGCTCTGCTTTCTCTTATTTTATTTTGATGATCATTCCTACCTATATAGGTTGGGCTCAACAAAATATTTTCGCATTCGGAAGAGAAAGTTCGTGACTGAAATTTCGTAAATAGATCTCGTCGCGACGAAAAACGTCTTTGCTTTAATGACTTCCATCCCAACTCGCGTATCATATCTGCCACACTCTCTCCCCTATTCGTGATGATACAAAACGAGCTGCCCTTTTTTGCACCCTTTCGATGTCCTCGGTCAATCCCACTTGGTAAGGATCCCACACCGCGCAGCAATATTCTAACAGAGGACGAACGAGTGTAGTGTAAGCCGTCTCTTTAGTGGACTTGTTGCATCTTCTAAGTGTCCTGCCAATAAAACGCAACCTTTGGCTCGCCTTCCCCACAATAATATCTATCTGGTCTTTCCAACTGAAGTTGTTCGTAATTTTTACACCCAGGTACTTAGTTGAATTGACAGCCTTGAGAATTGTACTATTTATCGAGTAATCGAATTCCAACTCATGTGGATCACCTCACAGTTATCGTTATTTAGCGTCAACTGCCACCTGCCACACCATACAGCAACCTTTTTTAAACCGCTTTGCAACTGATACTGGTCTTCGGATGACCTTACTAGACGGTAAATTACAGCATCATCTGTGAACAACCTAAGAGAACTGCTCAGATTGTCACCCAGGTCATTTATATAGATCAGGAACAGCAGAGGTCCCAGGACGCTTCCCTGGGGAACACCTGATATCACTTCAGTTTTACTCGATGATTTGCCGTCTATTTCTACGAACTGCGACCTTCCTGACAGGAAATCACGAATCCAGTCGCACAACTGAGACGATACCCCATAGGCCCGCAGCTTGATTAGAAGTCGCTTGTGAGGAACGGTGTCAAAAGCTTTCCGGAAATCTAGAAAAACGGAATCAACTTGAGATTCCCTGTCGATAGCGGCCATTACTTCGTGCGAATAAAGAGCTAGCTGCGTTGCACAATAACGATGTTTCCTGAAGCCATGCTGATTACGTATCAATAGATCGTTCCCCTCGATGTGATTCATTATGTTTGAATACAGTATATGCTCCAAAACCCTACTGCAAACCGACGTCAATGATATAGGTCTGTAGTTCGATGGATTACTCCTACTACCCTTCTTAAACACTGGTGCGACCTGCGCAATTTTCCAATTTGTAGGTATAGATCTATCGGTGAGCGAGCGGTTGTATATGATTGCTAAGTAGGGAGCTATTGTATCAGCGTAATCTGAAAGGAACCTAATCGGTATACAATCTGTACCTGAAGACTTGCCCGTATCAAGCGATTTCAGTTGCTTCGCAACCCCTAAGGTATCTACTTCTAAGAAACTCATGCTAGCAGCTGTTCGTGTTTCAAATTCTGGAATATTCCATTCGTCTTCCCTGGTGAAGGAATTTCGGAAAACTGCGTTCAATAACTCCGCTTTAGCGGCACAATCGTCGGTAACAGTACCATAGGCACTGCGCAGCGAAGGTATTGACTGCGTCTTGCCACTTGTGTACTTTACATACGTTAATACCATTTGTTTTATTTAAAATGATTTAAGAGTTCTCACATAAATTCGGAGGCATTATTTTTCAGCACCCGCAAGTTTCAGCATGCTGTTTTACAAGGAAAAGCAAAACAGACCGGAGATAAAAGAAACCTAGAGATAGAGGAGGAGTAATTACATGTTAAGAAACGTTACACGTATGTTGTTCGGTAAGAATATGCTCAGCGGGAAACCAGACGGATCCTACATGCTACAGTACAACTGTAATACCCGTATACTTTATTACTACACCACAAAAATCGTAATTTACGAACCTGTATTACACTACATTGCACAGCACTACACAGTACAGCACTTCGTTGCTGTCTTTTGCTGGGAGTTTTATGCAGATATCTTTTTTTCTCTCGTTTGCTACGGTTTATTGGCCACTGGCGTCCTGAGGTATTACAGGGAGTAAGCTGTCACGGATCCTAAATTCTAGTTCTCCCTTTCTATACTAGAGACTGGCAGGAGCGAGGTTGTCAGGCTAACAGGGCAGCCATTTCCTCGTTACTACTTACGGACGTTGTGGTAGCGCTTTCAGTCTTGATATATCTTGTTGTCAATATAGGCCTGTAGACCGTAGTCCGGTATTGTGCCTGACTGTATGTTCAGCTTGCGTTACAGGTCCCCATTTCTCACTGCGGTATAGGTTGCGCCTTCAAATACGTGCGCCGTCAGTTGCGCCGGCGCGTTTCTCACAGCCGCCACCGCGGCGCTAGGGTGCGGCCACGAACGATTACGCTGCTGCCAACGAGGTGCAAGCATCCCCTCTCCGGACCTCCAAAAAAAAAAAAATGGCTCTGAGCACTATGGGACTTAACATCTATGGTCATCAGTCCCCTAGAACTTTGAACTACTTAAACCTAACTAACCTAAGGACATCACACAACACCCAGTCATCACGAGGCAGAGAAAATCACTGACCCCGCCGGGAATCGAACCCGGGATCCCGGGTGTGGGAAGCAAGAACGCTACCGCACGACCACGAGCCGGAGCTCCACCGGCGGCTGTAATTAAAGTTGAACATTTATGGACTGATCTCAGTTTGTGTGTTTGCCAGTCGAATAACATTTACAGACTTCTGTAGTGGCCACGGCTCGACATCTGAATAGACATTGTACTGTAGAGTGACAGATTTGTGAATCTTTTATATCTGTATATATTTCTAGATTCAGATCTGCTGTTAGAAACTGACGCTGCAGTTTCAGCAACCAAGTTAAATATTATTTTTACTATTTGATACTAGATGTAGAATGAATTATCTGAATTCTCTGTTCATGAACAGCATCTGTTCCTTGCTCTTGTATCCACTAAAGAACGGCAGAGCTTGTAAAGGATGACATAACACGTATTACGCTTTGGTCTGTTTTGTTAGCAAAGGTCCTCCTGTTCTGTCCCAGAGGATGTGTCTGAGGTTCTGATTTTTCAAATTCATGGGAGTGCGAGGTGCATTGCAAATAATTACTAATTGAGACACGAGCTACGTACATTTCGAAACTTTTAACACATTTATACAAATGAAGAACTGGTAAGTTTTTCTCCATATTTCTTCCCATACCTCTTGCTATTCCAGCACTACTTCATTTTATTCTCTCATTTGAATCAAGTATCTCCTGCATATTCTCATACTGTCGTCGTTGTGGTCTTTATTCCAAAGTCTAGGTTGATGCAGCTTTCCATGCTTGTCTATCCGATACAAGTCTCTTCATTCCTGCGTATCTACTGCAGCCAACATCCTTGCGAATCTGATTTCTATACTCGAGTCTTGGTCGTCATCTACAGTTGTTGCCCCTAGTGACATTTCATTTGTGAACATGACAAAAAGACCTGTAAGCGCAGATACCAGAGTTTTACGATTTAAATTTTTTGAAAACTATCAATGAAATGACCTAAGGGTATCCATAAAACGAGGAAAAATGATATATAACATATGCAAAGTGAGTTATGAAATGAACTGTAGTAACGAAAAATTTTGTAGGAAGTTCGAACTGAAATCACGAAAAGGAAAAATTAATTTAAAATCTCCATGTTCTTCTTTAAGAAATCGCATTATTTGAAGGTGTACGAATATTGTTTCACAACCATCTTAGAGGTATGCATTGTGTGACAGTCAGTATGGCAAGATCTCGGAATTGAGGGATCGTCTGTTGCAGAACAACACGTGCTCGTCTTAAAAAAATTAGGAAATCTTTCAGCATTTGCTGAAACAATTAGCGTTTGCTCTTCGATACCTTACTTTAATTTCAAAAACTGTCTCATCATGGGAAATACCCCACACGCTAAAAAATAGTAACAGATAATCATACACCACATGAACAATGCTCCAAATTCAACTTTTACGAAGCGACATGGGCAACGCCATTAAAAAACAAGGTTAACAACCAGTAGCTAAAACGTGTAATGGTAACCAAAACATTCAAGAACAAAATATGGGAGGGAAAAGTAAAATTTTATAAAACCATGAGAGTCACAGATCCCTAACGAAACATGATAAAAGTAAACTACAAGCACCAGAAAAGATATCCATTAGGAAAGTGAAAGGTGTTGCCAGGACAGACAGTATAACAAATAAAGATATTAGGAACGAACTAAATATCTATAACAGTCTGTTCAAAAGAATTAGGGGAACCTGTGTTTCAAAGTCTGGTATGTTAAATCTAGCTTGATACAGGTGGTAACTGCGGACTTACTATATGCCTTGAGATCTTCGCTTTCAGTGTAGGCAATTAAAATAATTCGGCATCTATTGGCTGTGTTATGCATTACAGTGTCAGGTGAACCCCCCCCCTCTCCCCCCAGGCGGAAGTGAGTACCGGTATCCCAGTGTTTTCCAGTTATGTACACAAATGGAATTTGTTATTTTTGGACGTTGTATTCAACCAAGCACATACAATGCAATATCTTTATGGAGTGTAAGATGCAAGAGCAGTCCGTTTCATCCAAAAAGGATGGACTCTCGGCCATGTTGTTGCAGATGCCAATGCCTCTCTGTTATCCACAGGTCACGGTTACCTTAGAGAGAGACAGGTCAGAACACTAGGAGAGTTGCAAAAGATCACCGACGCATTGCAATCCCACGTAAAGACCGGTATCTGGCTCTCTCTGCTCTGTGGCGTTGTACGGATAACCCCAGAGCACTGCAAGACGGTCTCAGAAGGGTCAATGTGGTCACAGTGTCGGATCAAATTGTAATGAAACGGTTACGAGAAAGGACCATACGACCCACAAACCTGTTAGAGTACCCCTCTTGACCCGACAGGGTCTTGCTGCTCACCTTCGGTTCTGTCGCTCCTAGGTCAACTGGCAACTGCGTCACTATCGAAACGTGTTAGTGACAGACGAGTCCAGATGCCTCCTGATGCAAGTGATGGCTGTGTTAGTTTGTGGAGTCCCGTGGTGAGCAGTACCGGCCATATTTTGTCGAGGATATCTGTCGTGTCGTTGTCCGCGGTCTCCCTATCGCCACGCAGTGCGTTGGACACATCCTGTTGGACCACGTGGTGGTTGCTGCATTCTGTGCTTGCCCTGAATGCCATCTAATGCCAGGGCCTATGTTGAGGGCGTCTGTACGGATGTCTTGCAAAGCCTCAACTTAGAAGTGATGGAATCGCCACCGTTAGTACTGGCCAAATCTCCATAGTGCATATGTGGGACATACTTGACTGACATGTTGGTGGTTGTCCTGTTCCATCACAGTTTCTCCAAGAATTCTCATGGGCTCTCATTGAAGAATGGGAACGAATACCACAGGGAGACCTCCGCAGACTTACACGGAGCAAACCACGTATGTGTCAGGCAGTGATAAATGCTCACCGAGGGCATACACGTTATTGAAGCTTTCAAAGTCGGATGAAAAGCGCACAGGATGACAGGACAAATGATTGTTTCCATGCGTGTTGTACATTAGTTATATGTAAAAGATCAAGGATGTAATGCTGTTTTATTGTGTACTTAATTTGTGAATGATAAAGATATAATTTGGTACCTTACCCATTCCTGAGTAAACGCTGAATGGACTATTCCAGACGCCCAAAGCCATGCTCTCCGAATTTTCTTTAAGCGGTGTATTAGTGAAAAGTCTGAAAAAGTGACACATCATAGAAACTCCGATTACAAAGAATAAATGCTGACAATCTCAAATTTGGCCATGCTGTACCAGCCAAGAGGAAGAGATGTAGGTAGACCCAGAAAGAGGTGGCAATGAAAAGTGAAGACGTGAAACGTCCCCTTAGAACAATTTATACATGACTGTGCTTAACCTGACACACAATATTATTTAGCGCAACGCAATCTGACTTTCAAAAATCCCTACAAAAGAATGGCCCTGACTAACATTAACCTGTACCTTTCACAAATCACTTACCTCACCAAAAATCTTCCTTACTCGAACTACTGCAATACAGCGAGCGCCACTACTGCCAGCTAAATAAAAGATTCAAACTACGGAAGGCACTAACTTCTGATAGGGATAGTTAGCAAATGAAAGATTTTAATGGAGAACAAACAATGTATTTACCTTAACAGTCATAATATATATAGCAGTTCATGACAAATTACAAAACTCTGCCATCTCTCTCCCCACATCCACCACTGCTGGCGGCTCACCTCCAACTGCGCAACGCTACGCGCTGTTCACATCCAGCTGCCGCTGCCCAACACTACAATGGCAGACAACAATGCAAACTAGCCACAGAGTGCACACAGCACAGCCAGTGATTTTCGTACAGAGCGCTACGTAACGTTCCCAATAAGAAAACATAAACAGCCTACTTACATAGCCCCCATGCTCCCCACAAAAAGATTTTATAATTTTTTTTGGCCAGAGCGAATAATGATTTGATAAAATTTTTCATAATTACACTAACAAAGATATCCAATTCACACATTTATTGATACAATGTTGGTCAAAAGCTAAAATTTTCTCACAGTCCATAAAGACAGTCCTGATCATTCATCATAATAGTAATTACAGTTTTTTTTCACAAAGTCTCATTAGTAAAAGAAATTGCACACAGAAGTAGCGGATTTCCATGCAGTCTTGAAGATGTAGTGTTGTCCTTCCAACGGAAAGACAGTGCTGATTCCTGACATGCAGACAGGTAATGGGCCACAACAGAGCAAACCCACAGCAGAGTCATTCGACGTTTTGAAGAAGATTGGTAGGTAGGTCATCACAGAGTAGACCCACTGTAGTCCTGGTAGAGATTACGGTATTGGTGGGCCACCAGAGGTGCAGACCCACTGTAGTCCTTGTAGAGATAATGGTACTGGTGAGTCAGCAAAGGTGTAGACCCACTGTAGTCCTTGTAGAAATAATGGTATTGGTTAGTCATCAAAGGTGTAGACCCACTGTAGTCCTTGTAGAGATGGCCAGCAGCCATCTGTTGTGACTGTGCAGGTGCACAATCACCATCGAAGAGTCTTGCGGAGAATATAGCAAGTCCATAACCACCACTTGTGCACTCACTAAGTTTTTGGAATTGTCCTTAGAACCAGCAATGCTGTTATCCAGTCCCTTGCTGAATTATTAACACACGTGCAAACACTAACAGTCCCAACTTCTCACATATTGTCCATATACTATGACCAACAGAAACGTGTGCAGTGAAATGGAACTTACAAGTTACTTAATTTGATGAACTGGTGTCAATTACAATATTATAACATGAGAATACAATTACAAAGGTACAAAATACATCATTAAAAACATAACAATACAGATAATATTTGTAGTACAGGCTTTACAACAGAATAGAAATAAACATATACGTCAGTGTTACAGGAATTATGACATGAGTACATACATAAAAGATCAGAATAACTTGCGAAACATCAACTTCACACATGAGCATTAAAACAAAAGAGAATAAATAATTTCTAAGCATATTTACAAGGTAAATAACATATTATTAATGCCAATTATATTTGAGGATAACAGTATTCCTCATCATAGTGAATGTAGCTTAATATTAAAAGAAGAAAAAATTCTATGAAACTACACAGAGACAGGAAGAAAACAAATACACAGGGGTACACAAACACATAGTGGGATAACACAAAAGGAAAGGACAGGGTTCGTTTTCAGTGTAACATTTGGTTTATTGCAGTATTTTGCAAACAAAACTTTCTTTGCTTCTTGGAGGTGTCCCTTCGTTCATCATTATTCCCAAAAAGTCCTATCTAAGCCTGCTTTCTGTGTTCTGACCACATCCTCTGTCAAAAATAGTTTTTCTCCACTGTACAGTATCCTTTTTTTTGCCAAACCATTTTCTGATAGCTTCTCAATGCATTTCTTATAAATTCATCATAGTTAGTTTCTCATGTAGTCTACCCCTCTTAAGCTAACTTAAATCTACTGAGCTCAGATATATATACCAAGGAACGAGGCAATGCAGCATCACATGAAACAATTAATATAAACAGCAATGAAAAAAAACGCAGATTTGCGAAGCAAGCAGCATTAAGAAATTAGCAAAGCAATTGTAATATTACAACTAATATAAGGCAATGTGTAGCAAACTATAAAAATAAATCATTAGTAAAACTGGCTTCACAGCGTAATACAAAGTCAAATTCTGTAACATTATGCCTGGCAAACAGCAGCACCAAATAACAAAACTTATATCTAAACATGACATAGCTCAAGCAGAAAAAATATTACACTAAAATGGCCATGTCTAATGCCTATGTCACATCTTAACACTAGAGTGATGCATCACGAGAACTTACACTAGCAGATAAGTTACCAAATCGTAAAGAAATTATTTATGCAATTCCTGTGAAGGGAAATGTCTATTTATGTGCCCTCGTTTTCTTGGAAGTAGATCATAAATTTCTTATTGACTGGATCTGTAGGCATAAAATAACTATATTAGTACATATATTTAATTTTATTTTAACCAGTGCTGCAGTGCAGCTAGGGACTAGATATTAAAGGAAATAAGCAACTATGTACAAAGTAAAGCATAAGAACATCATTCAGTAGTCATGAGGCATTTCATAAGTTAGTAGAAAAATCTCTCAACTAGAGAGACAGTAGTCATAATCAGGTGTATAGACATAAAAATATTTCTCGTCATTTCCTTAGGCATGTCAATAAATATCATAAATTAAGAGCTCCACAGTGTAATCATATGTTTTCAAGTTCGACCATGTCGTTTTTGCGATGCTTTCTACAAAGGAATGTCATTAGCGTGCTATGGGCCTCTTTTTTTTTCACCTAATGGCTTTCTTTTGTCAGACGACTACCTCTCAGCTGGGCGCCAAAAACGCATTACGTCAAGATCACTTACCTTTCTTAACGAAATATTTACGACAGCAGTTTCCGCTACAGTGACAGTCTCATATAAAAAATTTCACAGGTCGAGAATTTGCGTTACAAATGTGTAGAAACAAAATCTTATGAATATAACAGTGTCCAAAAAATTTTCGCCGGCATTGTGATACATTCACGCATTTACACACATTTCATAACTCTTAAAGTACGATTCTTGGTTTCCAACATCCTTTTCATAAATCAGAGTCCCTAACCACTACTCCTTATTCCTTACCTTATTACACATATACATATTCATCAACACGTCTTCAACACTTCATCATAATAAATACATATCATAATAAACATTCCTCAACAGCATAATACACATCGTCATCATAATAATATCAAACACCTCAGTCAAATCTCAAAAACGTCGTAGCTTTCTGCAATAATTTCAAAACCTAAAGAAAATTCTCTGCTCATTTCAATAGTGTCATCTACCTCAAACGTACTTTAAAAATCATGATCCCATCCCAAATACATCATTGAAAGCTCTCATAGTATCACAATGGTTCCGAAAAAATATGAACAGTTCACAAAGCACAGACAAAATACAGTTTCATAAGTATGAAGTTATCCAGCTGTGTAATCACGTAAACATCTGTCACTGACGTAATAAAAAGTTTGTCTCTCTCAGTTAAATGATCAGATAGCTGTGTAATTTGTGTTAGAGATATATGGTACCGATGTGTAAAGTTGTATAAGCAAATACCATGTTAGCTAGGGCTCCTTGTGCTTGCCAAACACATGATACACAAAGTAAGCGTGTACCCCCCTGAGGATTAATGTAATTATACCCTCAGGTGTTACAGATTACAGCAATGGAATGAAATGTATCATGGAAAACTTTCTTTGTAATTCAAAAATCTTTAAAAATAAATGTTTTAAGTACAAAATTAATCACTCAAATACGTGTCCTGTAGCGCTAAATGTGCTTCTTACTGTAAGATAATCTCTGTGGAAGTGTCGTAGTTATTGTCCTCCGAAAGCTAAGTTCTGCAGAAGTCAATGTACTGACCTCATGATAAAAAAAAGTGAAATGCTTTGCGTATAGATATCTAACTTAATACGCTTATTGCCGTGATGAAGAAAGTACTGTGCTCTAACGTATTGTTGTGCTACGGAAAAGGCTGTCTCATTGTAGCTGTACCACAAAAGTTACTATTAAACATGTTTTACTTTATAGAAGAATTCAGAAAAAACTGTGCAGATATAAAACTGATACACCGCAAAATCAACATTGTAAATTGTCACTCATTAGTAACGTCGTGATATAATCGTGTAGCTGTCACATAAACTAACCACTGTGTCATCTGGTATCTCTCAGAAAGTACTTTAATTCAGAATGTATTTTCAAGTAAACCAAAATGTTGCATTAAAATCTCATTAGCAGTACTGGTAAATGTTCTAAGTATGTGAGCCTTATAGTCGTTACGTAATCGTGCAACTAACAAGCAAGAATGTACACACACACTAACACTGTGTCGTCTGTTCGAAATAACAATGCATTCGTAATTTGTGTTTGAATAAGTTCTCTTGGTTCTTGACTGGATATTTAACTTTAAACATTGTTGCATGGTAACAGTTTCTAAAGCATACTAGTAACGTGAAGTGAAACGTTTTATGGCAAAGACAAAGTTAAAAAGCAGATTATCTTTCAATTAACGGTTTTACATGTGAAATGTGGTGTAAACCTTTACTCTTCCTAGTACGCAGAGTTTCAATTTCAACGCAATTATCATGTGGTATACGTCGGATTCTGTAAGGTCCATTGTAAACTAGAAAGAATTTGTGACTCAAGTGTTTCTTCTTATGTGACAACGAATGAGCTTTAATGAGAACTTTCTGACCAATATATAATTTCTTTGCATTTGCTTTACCGTGTAGTTTTCTCTTTTGTCTGCTGCAGATTTTATATTTTTAAGAGCCAAATCAATTATGTCTTTGTGTCGAAGTTTACGTGTATTCGGGATGGGTACAAGCTCTCTGATTCTGTTCGGTGGTTCTTCATTCTTCAGTACAAGAGTAGGTGGTAAAGCAGTGGAATCATGAGGCATTTCATTCAGCACATTTTGAAATAAGTGTAAATAGCTGTCCCAGTGCTGATGCTTTCTGTGACAATAAAGTCTGCAAAGCTTATTGATTTCTTCCATAATCCGATCAGACGGGTTACAATGTGGTGAGTACAATGAAATAAAAACAGGTTTGATTTTATGATTCCGAAGCATGCGTGACCAAACAGCAGATCTGAATTGCGGTCCGTTATCTGAAATGACTTTACTAACGTGTCCAACTTCACGTAAGAAATTTTTAACAAAGGCGTTGGATACAGACCGTCCAGTGGCTTTACGTAACGGAGTGAAAGAAACAAATTTTGAAGTAAGTTCAACAGCGACTAGAACGTACGAAAATCCATTCGATGTTCTGACAAGGGGTCCCAAGAGATCAACAGCAGCAAATTCTTTTAATTTAGAAGGAATAATAGGAAACAACGGAGCACGATGTGAGATAGAAGATGGTTTCGCCTTTTGACAAAGTTTACAAATAGACAAGACTCTTCGAATTCTCTTTTCCATATTGTTGAAATAACAAGTCGTTCGAAGAATATGATAACATTTTCGTGGACCAAAATGTGCGTAGCTGAAATGAATGTACCAAATGAGCTTATTAATAAAATCGTCTTGAATGCAAAGTACCCATAGCTTGTCATCAACAGTGCAGCGTTTGAAGAGTATGTTGTTTCTAACCAGGTAATAATGCCGAATCTGAGTGTGTGTCTTTTCATGCCATTTACTTTTGATGTCTTTCCAAATCGGATCTTTATCTTGTTCATGAGCAATGTCCTTTAAAGATGTGGTGATGAAGTTTTCAAAGGCGACTTTCTGAATGTAAAGAATACTGAAATTTTTCTCAAGGTTGCCTTCTGTGTTACTTTTCTCAAGCCCAGCTGGTGCGCGTGACAGCGCGTCCGCAACAATGTTCTCCTTGCCGCGAATGTAGACTATTGTGAAGCGGAATTCTTGCAGAAACAATGCCCAACGTTTTAACCTGTGATGATTTAATTTTGAAGACATAAGAATTGTAATGCACGATGATCACTGTATACTTTTACGTGGTTGCCAGAAAGAAAGAAACGGAATTTGTTAAATGCCCAAACGATAGCTAAAGCTTCTAATTCAGTAACGGAATAATTTTTTTCAGATTTTGTTAGCACTCGGCTAGCAAAAGCAATGGTTTTCTGAATGGTAGTGTCATTTTCTATGGCTTCTTGAAATAAATGGGCACCAACACCGACTTTAGAAGAATCCGTGCTAAGGCAGAAATCTTGTGACAGATCTGGATGAGCTAGTATTGGCGCGTTAAGTAGCGATTCTTTCAAAGAATTGAATTCCAACTGTGCTTGTTCGTCCCAGTTCCAAATAGTATTTTTTCCAGTGAGAGAACAAAGTTTTGGTGTAACAAGAATTTGCATATTCAGAAAACGACGGTAAAAATTTACGAGACCTAGAAAACTGCGGTATTGTTTTTTTGTGGATGGAACTGGAGTGGCTCTGATTGCTTCTAACTTACCAGGATCCGGCTGAATGCCTTCAGAAGAAATAATATGTACCAAAAACCTCACCTTTGACCTACCGAATTCAGACTTTTCCAAGTTAACTCTAATTCCAGATTCTGCGAAAATACGTAACAAACTGTTGAGGATGCGGTTATGTTGTTCCCATGAAGCTTCTGCTATTAGAATATCGTCCACATATAATGTGATGTGACGTTTTAAGAACTCAGGTAATATGAAATTTAGCCCCCGAATGAATGCTGCTGAAGAAATGTTCAAACCAAAAGGAAGTTTCCGAAACTGATAACAAACGCCGAAGCAAAGGAAAGCTGTGTATTTTCTACATTCTGGATGAAGTTCGATGTGATAAAAGCTGGATCTGAGATCAATGGAAGACAACACTTTTACACCATTAAAATTTTGAAGAAGTTCTTCCATCGTCTGCGGCCTGTCTGTTTCAGGAATAATTATAGTATTGATTTGTCTCGAATCTAAGACAAGCCTGATCGATCCATTTTTCTTCTAAACAATATGTAATGGATTGTTGTATGACCTTACTGCAGGCTCAATAATGCCCTCATCAAGCATAGATTGTATTTCTGTTCTAACACAGTCCCTATAATGTGCTGGAATTACGTATGGTCTAACACAAAATTTAGTATGCTCACGAACACGAAATTGGTATTGAAATCCCTTGATTGTTCCTGTTTTGTGAGTAAAAACTGTGGAATGTGCTTGTAAAATCTCAAAAATGTCCTGCCTATCAGTGTCATTACAATTCTCAATTGTTTGAATTTTATTCTGAATTAACTCATTAATTTCAAATATGCCTTCGATATCATCCCTGTCAGTACTTGCAGAGTGATTGTTAGTGTCTAGTTCCGTAGAAAATTCCGAACTGTTGTCTAACAGAAGGTAAAGCCGATTAATTTCCTCGTCATGGTTTGAGAGCCAATCTTCAAATTTCAAAGCTATGGACTTACCTTCTTTCTCTAAACTTATTTCAGCATCGTGAAAGCTTAAGATTGCTTTATATTCATTCAAAAAGTCTACTCCCAGTATAATTTCCGTCGACAATAATGGAACAATAAGAAAGTTCATAGAGAAGCTGTGGCTTTGGCAAAAGAATTCTATGTTGGTTTGTTGGTGTACATCTACACTTTTTCCAAAGATTGCACATTGTAATTTAATCTTACGTAACGGAAGTGTGGGGCAATCGTTCGATTTGTTGCATTTGCTAAAAGCTGTTTCACTAATTACTGAAATGGGACTGCCAGAGTCAAGTACTGCCGTAAATTTTACGTCATTTACAGTAATGTGAATCACAGGATATGCAATGTTGTTATGTTTCACGTCGTGTTCCTGGAGTAAGATGTCTCTAATGTCTTCCATTCTTACATAATTACTAGCTACGACACCTGCGACATCCGTTTCATAAGTACGTTTTGTGGCTGCCAGCAGTGTGAGTCGTTGCCTATTGTCTCTTTGTTGGCGTGCGTCGTTATTGGGATTTGGAGACCTAACTTCTACAAATTCACCGTGACGAGAATCCCGCCAGTTCTGATGCAGTTCAGGTCTGTCGTTACGATCATATCGTCTGTCGTCATGTCGGTAGATTCCATAGTTTCTTTCTTGTTGGTCACGTGGTGGAGAATTTCTCCCTGAGTCGTAACTGCGCGCTGGACCATTGTGTCTAAAGTTATTCTGTCTCCCTTGATAATAATTGTTTTGGTTCCCATATTGTCTGTTTCTCTGATTGTCTCTGTGATAGTCATTACCATGGAAAGGTGATCTTTCCCTGTAACTATTACTCTGCCAGTGATTGTCATACGGGTGGTGTCTGTTTTGGTCACGATTTACGTTGTAAGAATAGGCTTGTCGTGGCCATTTATTCTTTCTGTCGTCACGGAATTGTGACGGATGTGACCTGTAGTGATTGTTTTCCTGTTTTCGCACCCCGCAACTGTCTGTGTCAATTTCTAATTCTTGTAATAGTCCCTGAAAAGCTTCAATGTCGTCTTTGCAACGTCCTGCCAAAATAATATGCCGTAAATGTTCAGGTAATTTGATTAAGCAAATGCGTATGAGTTCTGAGGGGCTGTATGGGTTTGACAGGTACTGATTCTTGTGCAACATGTCTTCAAAATATTTGACAAGACTGGAAAATTCAGATTGTTCAAAGTGTTTCATCATCATGATGCTATGTTTTACTCGGTCTTGTGTAGCTTGTGACCAATATGCTGAGAGGAAGGCATGGTAAAATTCTCCTTCACTGTGACAATCGTGAATGACCCGTCGCATTCTTACAGCTGGTTCATCCTCCAAGTAGCCACACATAAATTCTAACCTGTGCTCCAATGACCAGTTGGGAGGAAAACAATGAGAGAATTGATGGAGCCACGCTTGTGGATGAATGTCGTTGGCAGAATTCTTAAACGTTTTGAATTTACGTGTAGTAATGAACAGCTTATAGTCAAAATCATCATGTCGGCGAGTAACATATCGGTTATTGTTACGTCGTGTCGGCGGTTCCATCTCAAAATTCGGTCCACCTTGCCAATTCCTTTCATAATTACCGAAATGCCCTGTGTTATTATTTTGTGGCTTTTCCATATTTCTAAGTTTCTCTTCCCGTGTTGGAGCACGAGTGTCCTCTGAAATACACTCCTGGAAATGGAAAAAAGAACACATTGACACCGGTGTGTCAGACCCACCATACTTGCTCCGGACACTGCGAGAGGGCTGTACAAGCAATGATCACACGCACGGCACAGCGGACACACCAGGAACCGCGGTGTTGGCCGTCGAAAGGCGCTAGCTGCGCAGCATTTGTGCACCGCCGCCGTCAGTGTCAGCCAGTTTGCCGTGGCATACGGAGCTCCATCGCAGTCTTTAACACTGGCAGCATGCCACGACAGCGTGGACGTGAACCGTATGTGCAGTTGACGGACTTTGAGCGAGGGCGTATAGTGGGCATGCGGGAGGCCGGGTGGACGTACCGCCGAATTGCTCAACACGTGGGGCGTGAGGTCTCCACAGTACATCGATGTTGTCGCCAGTGGTCGGCGGAAGGTGCTCGTGCCCGTCGACCTGGGACCGGACCGCAGCGACACACGGATGCACGCCAAGACCGTAGGATCCTACGCAGTGCCGTAGGGGACCGCACCGCCACTTCCCAGCAAATTAGGGACACTGTTGCTCCTGGGGTATCGGCGAGGACCATTCGCAACCGTCTCCATGAAGCTGGGCTACGGTCCCGCACACCGTTAGGCCGTCTTCCGCTCACGCCCCAACATCGTGCAGCCCACCTCCAGTGGTGTCGCGACAGGCGTGAATGGAGGGACGAATGGAGACGTGTCGTCTTCAGCGATGAGAGTCGCTTCTGCCTTGGTGCCAACGATGGTCGTATGCGTGTTTGGCGCCGTGCAGGTGAGCGCCACAATTAGGACTGCATACGACCGAGGCACACAGGGCCAACACCCGGCATCATGGTGTGGGGAGCGATCTCCTACACTGGCCGTACACCACTGGTGATCGTCGAGGGGACACTGAATAGTGCACGGTACATCCAAACCGTCATCGAACCCATCGTTATACCATTCCTAGACCGGCAAGGGAACTTGTTGTTCCAACAGGACAATGCACGTCCGCATGTATCCCGTGCCACCCAACGTGCTCTAGAAGGTGTAAGTCAACTACCCTGGCCAGCAAGATCTCCGGATCTGTCCCCCATTGAGCATGTTTGGGACTGGATGAAGCGTCGTCTCACGCGGTCTGCACGTCCAGCACGAACGCTGGTCCAACTGAGGCGCCAGGTGGAAATGGCATGGCAAGCCGTTCCACAGGACTACATCCAGCATCTCTACGATCGTCTCCATGGGAGAATAGCAGCCTGCATTGCTGCGAAAGGTGGATATACACTGTACTAGTGCCGACATTGTGCATGCTCTGTTGCCTGTGTCTATGTGCCTGTGGTTCTGTCAGTGTGATCATGTGATGTATCTGACCCCAGGAATGTGTCAATAAAGTTTCCCCTTCCTGGGACAATGAATTGACAGTGTTCTTATTTCAATTTCCAGGAGTGTATGTAATTCTTGTATTACCTGCGTCAACTGATCTTGTACTTCCCGGATTTCTCTTTTGTACTGTGTATTGAATTGATTTTGATTTTGTTTGAATTTTCTTATTTGTTCATACTCTTCTGTGTCAGTGAAGGCTACGGGTCTTGTGTCATTCAGATCATCATCTACCTTTGTGGATAAGTTAGTGACCTGATCCGAAAGTTCGGCTACTTTCTCCGATAGTGTACTTATATCCTCCATGTGTCTTTCTGAACCAATTTTCAGGGTATCTACTGTGTCCTTTAAATTTTCCTGAGTTTTTGCAAGTTGCGTAACCGAATCGGTAGATGCAACTGAGTCAATTTTAGCTTACAAGGTCTCATGATTTTCATGAACAATAGTTTGCAGTTCTTTTATAGCTGCTTCGTGATTCTGTAATGCATTTTCATGCCGCGAAAAAATAGGTTGAAAATGCTCACAAATTTGTGTTTTTACGTCATTACAGACTTTTTGACATTTCGATTCAATGTTATGTAACTCAGTAGTTAAATCTTCACGTGTTTGTTCAAGTGTGGTGTCTAACTTTTGAAGATTTTTTTCCATTGCGTCTAACTTTTTAAGATTTTGTTCCACTGTGTCTAACTATTGCTGTGTTTGTCTCTGGTATTGTTCCATTGTGTCTAACTATTGAAGCTTTTGCTGTGTTTGTCTCTGATTTTGTTCCATTTGTTGCATTAATTGTAATAACAATGCATTATGGTCTGGAATCTGTTCCTCTACGCTTTTCAGCAGTGCATTTGCACCAGAAACATTCACATTTTGACAAGCAGAAAATGTATCTTGACTTATTTGAGAAAACGGTGAGGACGTAAAACCTGAATCTACAGTATTTGCAAAATTGTGTCCTATCATTTCGGATTCCTGAGGCGAGCTGTTGCCGACCGATCGATCGATAATGCTTCCTTGTTCACTAATTGTTTCACTGTCTACACCATTGTTTGCAGCCCGCTCCATTTCCCTATGTACAATTACCAAATTACTACTTGGAACGTCTGTTAATTCACTACACAGTGGTGCTGATAAGCTACGCTCGTCGTCACTATTATTTCTCAGTTTACTTTGGAGCCTAGTGTTACGTTTTTGACACGCCATTATTGTGACAATATTTCACAAGATAACACAGAAAAACACAATTTGAAGAGCAAAAATAAGAGAACACATTAACATAGCACTGAAAATTATATCTAGCTAATTGCAGCTGCGAAATACTTGGTCCAAATCTACATGCATGCCACAACTGTTTTACTGTGCAACAATGAAAAACCACAACTACCAAGGAAATTCTCTCTATAATTACGCGCTAGCAGTAAACAAAAGCTACACTAATTACACAAACTACAAGAAAAAATCAGAAGATTCCAGTGAGGTATCCTAGGCTAAGAGTCGCCATATGAAACGTCCCCTTAGAACAATTTATACGTGACTGTGCTTAACCTGACACACAATATTATTTAGCGCAACGCAATCTGACTTTCAAAAATCCCTACAAAAGAATGGCCCTGACTAACATTAACCTATACCTCTCACAAATCACTTACCTCACCAAAAATCTTCCTTACTCGAACTACTGCAATACAGCGAGCGCCACTACTGCCAGTACGCGCTGTTCACATCCAGCTGCCGCTGCCCAACACTACAATGGCAGACAACAATGCAAACTAGCCACAGACTGCACACAGCACAGCCAGTGATTTTCGTACAGAGCGCTACGTAACGTTCCCAATAAGAAAACAAAAACAGCCTACTTACATAGCCCCCATGCTCCCCACAAAAAAATTTTACAAATTTTTTTGGCCACTGGCCAAAACAATTTGTAAAATTTTTTGTGGGTAGCATGGGGGCTATGTAAGTAGGCTGTTTATATTTTCTTATTGGCAACTATGTAAGTAGGCTGTTTATATTTTCTTATTGGCAACTATGTAAGTAGGCTGTTTATATTTTCTTATTGGCAACGTTACGTAGCGCTCTATATGAAAATCACTGGCTGTGCTGTGTGCAGCCTGTGGCTAGTTTGCATTGTTGTCTGCCATTGTAGTGTTGGGCAGCGGCAGCTGGATGTGAACAGCGCGTAGCGTTGCGCAGTTGGAGGTGAGCCGCCAGCAGTGGTGGATGTGAGGAGAGAGATGGCGGAGTTTTGTAATTTGTCATGAACTGCTATATATATTATGACTGTTAAGGGAAATACATTGTTTGCTCTCTATTAACATCTTTCAATTGCTAACTATCCCTAGCAGTAGCTAGTGCCTTCCGTAGTTTGAATCTGTTATTTAGCTGGCAGTAGTGGCGCTCGCTGTATTGCAGTAGTTCGAGTAACGGAGATTTTTGGTGAGGTAAGTGATTTGTGAAAGGTATAGATTAATGTTAGTCAGGGCCATTCTTTTGCAGGGATTTTTGAAAGTCAGATTGCGTTGCGCTAAAAATATTGTGTGTCAGTTTAAGCACAGTCATGTATAATTTGTTCTAAGGGGACGTTTCAGACGCAACACACATACGTACCTAAGTCTTGAAGTGAAGAAGAGGAAGTTGCAAAACGGAATATAAAATATAGACACACGAATATTGATATTCACAAGAGGACATTACGTTTGGTACAGTATCAATAAAAATGATGGTTTGGATGTGAGAGGTTCACATGATAATGACTCAGATATCAGTGGGCCCAATCACTTAGAGGCCACAAGGACTGCCTATGTTTCGTAGATATTCATAGGCGCCTGTTCAAGGCATCTGTCATCATCGCAACAGTAAATTCTAACTATTCATGAGTACTGGTTGAGTATTGGGGATCCGCAGTACGTGGCACTACAGGAAGGCATGGAACCAGCGCACAGGCTGGTTGCTAGATTTGTTTCCAGTAGTTTCGAACAAAACGCAAGTATTGCGGAGATACTTCGGCAACTCAAACAGGAATCCCCGGGGGGAAGGCGAAGTTCTTTTCAAGGAACGCTACTGACAGAATTTAGAAAACTGTAACATGAAGCTGACCGCAGAATGATTCTACTGCTGGCAGCATACTTTTCGCTTAAGGTCAACGAAGATGAGATACAAGATATTAGGGCTCATACAGAGGCATTTAGACAATCTTTTTTCCCTCGTTCTGTTTGCTAGAAGAAGAGGAAGGGAAATGGCTAGTAGCAATTCAGGTTACTACCCGCCACGTGCCGTACACTTGCTTGCGGAATATGTCTGTAGATGTAGATACTAGAACTCACCACTGTCCACCATCGACACTCAAGTAAGGACAAACCGGCCAAGTGTTCTGGATCGGAAGACGTAGTGACAACCGAGTTTTCAGGAGATTTAAACGCCACAACGGGTGTCTAATCTTCCGTCACTGCTCTCCAAGACCACTGCAGCTTAGAGTAGTAACCTGAAGTCTAATAAACATGGCCATCGTGGCTTGTAGCTGTTTCCGGGTAGCTGCCAATTCCTCTTGTACTCGCACACGTAAGAAATGCAATTCATATCCATTTCGTGCAGGGTAAAAACTATATAAAAATACCAAAAAATTACAAAGAAGGCAGCTAGGACCAACTGAGAAAAACCAGACCGCAGCGAGGGAGAAAAATTAGCCAAATGTGGCGCTATTAAATACGCGACGAATGTAAAATAAAATCAAGAAAGGTAAAAACTGTCACTAAAATATGCTATACGTAGCCATTATTTTACACTAAATATAGTGAAACGCACAAACTCTTAAAACAAAAATAAATAGTACTCTCACTACAAACGCAGATAACATAAAAGCTATTGCTTGTAAAAAAATTCTTAAGAAATTGGAAAGTGTCTTTAAACCCAATTCAACCTAGACAAAAACACAAGTATTATCCACTTCTTCACGGAAGCATGCGAAAATGAGCCTAAACTAAACGCTGTGTACAAACAGATACTGCTCCCAGGAGCTACTCTCGGCTCGATGGCTGTAGCCTTCGAATCTCTTCTCTCTTTTTATAAGAAGCTAATTCTGAAAGGTACGCCGGCCGCGGTGGTCTAGCGGTTCTGGCGCTGCAGTCCGGAACCGCGGGACTGCTACGGTCGCAGGTTCGAATCTTGCCTCGGGCATGGGTGTGTGTGATGTCCTTAGGTTAGTTAGGTTTAAGTAGTTCTAAGTTCTAGGGGACTTATGACCTAAGATGTTGAGTCCCATAGTGCTCAGAGCCATTTGAACCATTTGAACCATCTAAAAGGTACGGTAAAAGTGTCACAGGCACGGGTGAATAAACAACGTAGTAGAAATTCTTGCTCGAACACATTTCTAGGGCATCGTTATAGGTTGCTCCCTTTATGACCATTTAGCCAGTTATCTGTAGAATCGTTACATTTTCCTTAGTTTCATAGCAAGTGATAGGAACTACAAAATACGGAAAAATTTACAGTTAAAATTAATAAATCAGGATAGCGAAGGAATTGAGTAAGACAAGCATTTGTGACTGGAAACTTAACAAAACTAATTTTATTAAATAAAGAAAGCGGCTCCCAGAGTAGCGGATTACGTGTAGATTGTTCATGTAAGCGTTTTAGGACAGTGTAGTCCGTCCGCCGATCGTATACGATGCGTTCTGAATCCAGACAGTGTAATTTTCGTCGTAGCAGATCGAGAATTAGTTAGTTGGTTGGTTGATAGACGGGAGGGGATCAAACAGCGAGGTCATCTGTCCCATTCGGTTAAGGACGGAGGAGGAAGGAAGTTGGCCGTGCCCTTTCAAAGGAACCATCACGGCATTGACCAGAAATGATTTAGAAAAATCACGGAATACCTAAATCAGGATTGCCGGACGCGGGTTTGAGCCGTCGTCCTCCCGAATGCAAGTCCAGTGTGCTAACCACTTCGTCACCTCGCTCGGTAGCAGATCGAGGAAAGGAAATTTTAGTATGGCTTTAGTCAAGTGCATGGGCGTCTATTGAAAGATCGCAGGACAAGTCTAGCTTATGAACGGTAACAATGCCCACACAGAACTAGGGACAGAAAGTGGCTGATACCAGATGTTAATAGCAATGAAATTCAGGAGTAGAATTATGTTGCACAGATAGTTTGAACGCTGATGGTGGACAACTAGAATGTATGTTGCGTAGGTAGGCAGAACGCTGGTGGTGGATGCGTGTTTATGGGATTCAGAAAACGAAATAATTTGGGTGAAGACAAGCGTTAAAGTTAGATCGAAGATGACCAACGTATGCTTTTATAGACCCCCCCGCCTCAGCAGCAGCAGTGGCGGAACATCTGAGGGGAACTTGTATAATTTTTCGATTAAATGTCCAGGTCATGTTACAGAGTGGCCACGCGTATAGGCGGACCTCCTCAAAGTCGCCAACAGTCTCCTACGAGGGTGGATGAGCGAAGTGGGATCACGGCACTCTTTTTTACTTAGGTGGAGAAATCTCCCCTGAAGATGGATGAACCAACGCGTCTTGGTCAACGGCATAAAAAGGAGAAGGCAAACGGAAATCGCTCCAGTGAAGACCTTAAGTATATGCCAACAGAATGCAGCCATGTGTGTTGACATTAATGAGAAATTAACTAATTATGACGGTTTTAGGAAGCCAATATCTGGCAGAAGAGGTAAGGGAGCTTCTAAGGTCATCATTAAGCGGGATTCGTTTGAAATTGCGATGGAGATGGGACCATGAAATATACGAATGCTACTGAATGTGGCAAAACTTGATGCAGCAAAAGACCAACTGAGGAAGAATGATATACATACGACGTACCAAGAAGGAATTATCGAAATTACGCGGAAATAGGTAAACGTGATGCACACATACAAACAAATGATTACAATTTCAGGAAAACTGGATGAATTATTTCGAGAAAGGTCCTTGTAAACAGAGGAAGTCAGTAACTCGTTGGTCCACCCCTGACCCTTATGCAAACAAATTTTTCGCGTAATTCTGATTGACAGAGTTGTTGGACGTCCTCATGGGGGATATCTTGCCAAATTTTGTCCAACTGGCGCATTAGATCTTCAAAATTAGGAGTTGCGGGCGGGCGGGCGTTTTCTTGCTGAAATGTAAGCCCGCGATTGCTTGCCATGAAGGGCAACAAAACGGTGTAGAATATCGTCGACTTACCATTGTGATGTGAGGGTGCCGCTCGTGACATCCAAAAGATACTCCAAACTATCACTCTTTTCTGGCGGGCGACAATCAGGTTGGTATCCCACTACCGACCAGGGCGCCTCCAGACACGGTTTAAGTGGTAATCGGAGCTCAGCTAGAAGCAGGGCTCGTCACTGAAGGCAATTCTACTCCAGTCAAAAGATTCCAGGCCTAACACGTGTCTGGAGACGCCCTGAGCCGCGGTGGGATACCAGCCTGACTGTCACACGCCATTCGGCCCGACATCCGGGAGTTATGGTCTGGGGTGCCATTTCTTCTTATAGCAGGATAGCAGGACCCTTTGGTAGTCATCCCCAGAATCGTTACAGTGCAGCGGTATGTCAACGATATTCTCCGTACTGTTCTGTTACCTTTCATGGCAAGACGTCCTGACTTACATTTCAGCAAGATAAGGCCCGCCCTCACACGGCAATGGTTTCTACTGCTTGTCTTCGTGCTCCCGAAGCCCTGCCTCGACCAGCAAGGTCGTCAGATCTCTTCCTCATTGAGAACGTTTGGAGCATTATGAGGAGCGTCCTGCAACCAGCTTGAGATCTGTAGATCTAACACAGTAACTGGACAGAATTCGCCATGATTCCCTCAGAAGGATTTCCAATAACTCTGTTAACCAGTGCCAAGCCGAATAACCGTTTGCATAAGAGCCGGAGATCGACCAACGGGCTATTGACTTATCTGTAAAGCTCTTCCTCTTGAATAAATCAAATGGTTCAAATGGGTCTGAGCACTATGGGACTTAACTTCTGAGGTCCTTAGTCCCCTAGAACTTAGAACTACTTAAACCTAACTAAACTAAGGACATCACACACATCCATGCCCGAGGCCGGATTCGAACCGGCGACCGGAACGGTCGCGCGGTTCCAGACTGTAGCGCCTAGAACCGCTCGGCCATTGAATAAATCATCCAATTTTTGTGATACTGTAATCATTTGCTTTTCTTTTGAGGTACATCACATCTAAAGATTTACGTCACATTCGGATAGTTCCTTTTATGTCTGACGGTGTACTATCCAACATCGGCTCATAACTTGGGGCAAGACTACAGCAACTTCCTGCGTGTGTTAATCGTCAGGAAACACGAATGCTTTCTTAAGTGGATCCGGGAAGTAACGGAGGTGGTCCCAACATACGAACATATTGAAGAACAATTAAAACTGACTGAAGAATAAGATATTGTTGCTATAAAGGGTGATTTTAATGAACTAAATGACAGGCAATAAAACAGCAGGAAGTGTGGCTTGGAGGAAACAAATTAAAGAGGTGAAAATTTGGAAGATTTCAGCAATCGAAATGCGATTATTACAGACACATAATTTCAAGTTCCACGTAGAAGGAGGTACACACTGGAAGCAGCAGGCAAAAAGCGATTTCAGTTAGATTATTTACTACTGAAGCAAAGGTACTAGAAAAAAAAATCATGCCCTACGCATCCAGAGACAGACACAGATACCATACACATGTGTTAGCCAACTGCATCAGTACAATGAAAAGAGTATGAGATCGGTCAAAAAGAAC
Organism: Schistocerca cancellata; assembly: GCF_023864275.1. Classification (NCBI taxonomy): domain Eukaryota; kingdom Metazoa; phylum Arthropoda; class Insecta; order Orthoptera; family Acrididae; genus Schistocerca; species Schistocerca cancellata. Next base: position 759,342,351 of record NC_064629.1, read on the forward strand.
TGGACAGTAGCAGGGTCGAAAGAAGAGGTAATGAAGATGGCTTCTGTAGAGAGAACCAGTAAAATAGCTAACAGAAGGGATGAGCCAGAGCAGTGGAAAAACATCAAGATAAGAATAACTGATCAAAATATAAAATTTTAGGAAAAAGTAAACCGCAATTGGGGAAACCTTGGATAACAGAAGAAATACTTAATGTAAATCAGGGCCGCGCGGGATTAGCCGAGCGGTCTGAGGCGCTGCAGTCATGGACTGTGCGGCTGGTCCCGGCGGAGGTTCGAATCAAATGGCTCTGAGCACTATGGGACTTAACTACTGTGGTCATCAGTCCCCTAGAACTTAGAACTACTTAAACCTAACTAACCTAAGGACATCACACACATCCATGCCCGAAGCAGGATTCGAACCTGCGACCGCAGCAGTCGCGCGGTTCCGGACTGCGCGCCTAGAACCGCTACACCACCGCGGCCGGCGAGGTTCGAATCCTCCCTCGGGCATGGGTGTGTGTGTTTGTCCTTAGAATAATTTAGGTTAAGTAGTGTGTAAGCTTATGGACTGATGACCTTAGCAGTTAAGTCCCATAAGATTTCACACACATTTGAACATTTTGTAAATCAGGAAAGCAAGAAGCTCAGGAATGTAAACAGTACAGTTGACTACAAAAGAATGAAAAGTCGTATCACAGTCAAATGCAAAGAAGAAAAATGGAAATGCACCAAAATAATTGCTGAAGAGACAGAAGATCAGAAAAATGGAAAGCAGGACAAAGCTTAGAAGAAAAAGGGAACCCTTCATTACAAACCTAGAACGAAATCTGCGTTGTTTAAAAATGAAGAGGGAAATAACACTGATAGACCATGCAACTTGGAAAGATTTTGTAGAAGGACTATAAGGTGATAAAGACTTAAACAATGAAAATAATCTAATTCAAGACATCAATAAGTGTGAAAGTGAAGTACAAGGTCCTCCAGTCATAGAACATGAATTTAAGGCTATTCGCAGATGATGCAGTTGTTTATACCAAAGTAGGAACGCCAGAAGATAGTAAGAATATGCAGAACGATCTGCAGAGAATTGATGAATGGTGCAGCCTCTGGCAGTTGACTCTGAACGTAAATAAATGTAACGTATTGCGCATACATAGGAAAAGAAGTCCACTACTGTACAGCTACGCTATTGATGGCAAACAGCTGGAGACAGCGACTGCCGTAAAATATCTAGGCGTAACTATCCAGATCGACCTTAACTGGAATGACCATATACACTCCTGGAAATGGAAAAAAGAACACATTGACACCGGTGTGTCAGACCCACCATACTTGCTCCGGACACTGCGAGAGGGCTGTACAAGCAATGATCACACGCACGGCACAGCGGACACACCAGGAACCGCGGTGTTGGCCGTCGAATGGCGCTAGCTGCGCAGCATTTGTGCACCGCCGCCGTCAGTGTCAGCCAGTTTGCCGTGGCATACGGAGCTCCATCGCAGTCTTTAACACTGGTAGCATGCCGTGACAGCGTGGACGTGAACCGTATGTGCAGTTGACGGACTTTGAGCGAGGGCGTATAGTGGGCATGCGAGAGGCCGGGTGGACGTACCGCCGAATTGCTCAACACGTGGGGCGTGAGGTCTCCACAGTACATCGATGTTGTCGCCAGTGGTCGGCGGTAGGTGCACGTGCCCGTCGACCTGGGACCGGACCGCAGCGACGCACGGATGCACGCCAAGACCGTAGGATCCTACGCAGTGCCGTAGGGGACCGCACCGCCACTTCCCAGCAAATTAGGGACACTGTTGCTCCTGGGGTATCGGCGAGGACTATTCGCAACCGTCTCCATGAAGCTGGGCTACGGTCCCGCACACCGTTAGGCCGTCTTCCGCTCACGCCCCAACATCGTGCAGCCCGCCTCCAGTGGTGTCGCGACAGGCGTGAATGGAGGGACGAATGGAGACGTGTCGTCTTCAGCGATGAGAGTCGCTTCTGCCTTGGTGCCAATGATGGTCGTATGCGTGTTTGGCGCCGTGCAGGTGAGCGCCACAATCAGGACTGCATACGACCGAGGCACACAGGGCCAACACCCGGCATCATGGTGTGGGGAGCGATCTCCTACACTGGCCGTACACCACTGGTGATCGTCGAGGGGACACTGAATAGTGCACGGTACATCCAAACCGTCATCGAACCCATCGTTCTACCATTCCTAGACCGGCAAGGGAACTAGCTGTTCCAACAGGACAATGCACGTCCGCATGTATCCCGTGCCACCCAACGTGCTCTAGAAGGTAAAAGTCAACTACCCTGACCAGCAAGATCTCCGGATCTGTCCCCCATTGAGCATGTTTGGGACTGGATGAAGCGTCGTCTCACGTGGTCTGCACGTCCAGCACGAACGCTGGTCCAACTGAGGCGCCAGGTGGAAATGGCATGGCAAGCCGTTCCACAGGACTACATCCAGCATCTCTTCGATCGTCTCCATGGGAGAATAGCAGCCTGCATTGCTGCGAAAGGTGGATATACACTGTACTAGTGCCGACATTGTGCATGCTCTGTTGCCTGTGTCTATGTGCCTGTGGTTCTGTCAGTGTGATCATGTGATGTATCTGACCCCAGAAATGTGTCAATAAAGTTTCCCCTTCCTGGGACAATGAATTCACGGTGTTCTTATTTCAATTTCCAGGAGTGTAAAACAGGTAGCGGGAAAAGCAAACACAAGAATGAGATTCATTGGAAGAATCATAAGAAAGTAGTTTATAAGGCGCTTGTTCACCCGATTCTTGAGTATTGTTCATCTAGCTGGGATCCCTATCAGGTACGACTGGTAGAGAAGATAGTGAAGATCCAACGAAGAGCGGTGCGTTTCGTCAAGGGATCGTTTAGCTGGCGAGAGAACGTTACGGAGATGCCAAACAAACTCCACTGGCAGACGTTACAAGAGAGACATGTCCTTAGGTAAGTATTTCTAAGTTCTAGGGAACTGATGATGTGGTGTCACCGCCAGACACCACACTTGCAAGGTGGTAGTTTTTAAATCGGCCGCGGTCCGCTGGTATACGACGGACCCGCGTGTCGCCACTGTCAGTAATTGTGGACCGAGCGCCGCCACACGGCAGGTCTAGAGAGACGTACTAGCACTCGCCCCAGTTGTACAGCCGACGTTGCTAGCCACGGTTCACTGAGAATTACGCTCTCATTTGCCGAGACGATAGTTAGCATAGCCTTCAGCTACATTTGCTATGACCTAGCAAGGCGCCATTACCAGTATAGGTATTGAGATTCTATTAATGTATCATCAAGAGCGATGTTCTACAAATGTGGATTAAAGTTAAGTATTCCAAAAGCTACGTACTTTTCTTTATAGCATTCATTACGTATCCTGTTTCAGACCTCACGCCAGCCGGCGTGAGTTTAACCGCGTGCCTTTCGGCTTCATCTCATTGTGTCTAGGCTGTCTTGTCTAGACACAACAGATGACCTCAGATGTTAAGCCCGATAGTGCTCAAAGCCACATCTCGCATATTGATCACAAGAAGAAAATTCGAGAGAGCCAATACAGAGACTTACCGACTATCATTTTTCCCACGCGCTATTCGCGTGTGGAACGGAGTTGGAGGGATCAGATAGTGGTACCGAAAGTATGAGGCGTAGCGCCGTATAACGATTCTGCCTTGGAGGTGGTTAAGTGGGAGATATGTCTCAGAGCTGGATAGTGACAGATGGTGACGCGAGACTGGACGCGCACGTAGTTTATGTATCAGCCGATAGAGGACAATATTGGATAGGGGGACTGTGATTTTAGTTTCGATTGTGCCCACTAGAGTGCACTAAAGTAATAGAACGTTTTTCATAAACTATTCTAGTATTTTCATAAAGTATTATTATGTCTTTGTGTGTATGTAAAATGTTATAAATGTGTTTCAGCAGTATGAATGATGCGTGAGTGTGGTTTAAGGTTAATATGAAGATAACTGTTTAACGAGTTATGTAGTAGGATTTAGTGTGGGAACATTTCGAAGAAGTATGGATATGGACAAAGGGGATTTTTGTAGAATAGATTTGTAAAGTAAGTTTATGGTAAAGGGAAAGTTAATTCGAGTATAAATAACAATAGTAAATAACCTTATGCATAAGCAAAACTTCAGCATATTAGAAAATTACGTCGGTAAAAGGTGCAGTCGTTAGGTTTACTATTTTGCGATTGGTTATTGATGGAAAGCGCGGATTGACGCGGGAGAATGTTGTTTTGCTATTGGCTGTTGAGTAAACTGACCAATGGTAAAGCAATATTCTTCGCGCGCCTTTCTCTGCTGGTAGAGAAGACTTAGAGTATTCTAGAGAGGAGTCGAAGTCTAGCCATGAAACAGATCGGACGTGTGTAGTAGTAGTTCCGATGGAAATGATAAGTTGCCGGATCTAGCAGTGTTTCATACATCAAAAGTGTTAGAAAGTGACGGCATAATTATTCCGATGGGTGTGTAAAAATTTCGGAAATTGTAAGTGCATTTTGTGAGGAAAAAAAGACATATTCCGCGTGGCGTATTGAGCAGGTCGGTGGCTAAAAACTGTGACTGCATTTGGTACCGACAGACTTAATATTTGGCGAGCATTATCGATCTAAAACAATCAGTATTTTTGTAGCTATTACGTTTCCGGGAAATGCAACACCATAAACTTGCTAACGTGAGAGAAAGGGATTGTGAGTAACTGTGTAAAGACTAGCACGGGCTTGGCAGTGATACTTGTTCACCTAAGTTTCAGAATATATTAATTGAGGACAAAGTTTCCAGTCTTTCATTTCATATGAAAACTTTCTCCCGAAACGTAGATTAGTGACATTAATTGCAGACTGGTTCACGTCGAAGTACAGTAGGTTTCGCTCGGCTTCCCTACTGATGGTCTGCTGAGACAATGTTCACAGGTAGGTGCTGGTTCGTCGTAAAGGGAGGGAAAGAACCGCGCCACCGCAAGTACCCTCCGCCACACACCATTAGGTGGCTTGCGGAGTATGATGTAGATGTATATGAATGTGAACATGCCCTTTGGAGTCTCAAAAAAGGAAAATGGAATGGTGTTGAGGATGATATGGTAGAATCGGTGAAAAACATAGGTAACACACAGAAGACCAATTACTAGAGTAATAAATCATTGTTAAGAAGAGGAATTATGTCAGAAGAATTCACAAACTGCCGAATCACTACCATATCTTCAATAGGAAAGGCAGCTTAGTTATAGAACACTATCAGTGTTGTCACTTGAGTCCATAATACTCATTAATACAGTTAAAGGCCGTACAAAACGAAAAGTATATATGTATATTAGATAAGACCAATCTTGATTTAGAGAATTTTAGCAGTTTTAGCAACTTTTGCCATGGACGTGCTATTGGAGCGAAGGATGGATATAAATAGAACATAACGTATCTTCATTGAGTTAGAAATTTTGAAATTTGTGGTAAGTCCTATGGGACCAAACTGCTGAGGTCATCGGTCGCAAAGCTTACGCACTACTTAATCTAACTTAAACTAACTTACACAAAAGACACACGCACACCCATGCCAGAGGGAGGACTCGAACCTCCGACGAAGGCAGCCGCGTGAACCATGACAAGGCGCCTCAGACCACAGGGCTACAACGCACAGCTTAGTTAGAAAAAGGTTTGACAACGTGAACTGGGAGCTATTCTTTAGAGCTACGAAAAATATAGGAAGTAAATGGAATATATAAGAATGATTAATCAACTATATCAGTAGAAAATCACAAAAAAGTCTGTGTGATAGAGTAAGAAGCCAAGAGTAGAAAAGCAGTTAAACAAGGATGTGGTCATCTCCACTATTTAAATTGTTCCTTAAGGAGTCTATTTAGAAATCAAAGGGAATAAAAGTCAGTGGTAAAAGGATACGTTGTATTACATTCGATTATGGCATGGTGATAGTTGTAGACTCCCAAAAAGAAATGAGTAAAATGCTTCAAGTCCTATCAGACACACTTAAGCCATGGAAATTAAAAAAAAAGTTACGATAGTACGGAAAATGTAAGAGAAATTTAAACCAACATAAAAATGGACAAATTCATAATAGATGAGGTGAAACAATTTACATAGATTCAGAAAATCGTTTACAAAGTCATTTGTATCGAGTACATTGCTTTATGGCAGTGAAAGTAGGACTCCAAGTAAATTGGAAAGGAAGCGACTTGAAGCTGCTGAAATGTGAATTGACTGAAAATGACAAGAACGTGCAAGACGGAAAGAGAAACCAACCTGGAAGTCTTGAGGAAAGTCAACGAAGATACAACATTATTTAAGCAAACAGAAAAGAGAAAATAAAATTTGTTTGACACTTCACCAAACACAACAATTTCATCATTAATATTCCTGGAGGGAATGTGCTGAGAAAGAAAGGCGAGAGATGGCCTAGGATAAAGGACTTGGAAGACATCGAGGAGAGGATGGGATGTGACAATTACATGGATATGACACCAGCAGCCAACGACAGAAAAAGTGGTTGCATCGACAAGGCATTTGCCTGTTGCATATGTATTTATGTTATAGTTTTTCATGGAGATTTCAACGTAGCAGCAATAGCCTAGGAGACTCAACTGATTAAAACGTGTAGTAGGGACACACAATGGTGCGAAATTGCTTTATGTGCCTTATCCGAAAATCAGCCTAGATGGCTGCCAAGTGGAGGACCTGGTTTCGATTCCCAATACTGCCAAGGATTCTCCATGGTAGGAGGACGGGTGACAGGTGCACACAAATTTGTGATGCCAATTGAGGAGCTAGTTGAATGAGAAGTAGCGGCTCGACGGTCTGGAAAGTAAGCTAAACGGCCGGGAGAGCGACGTGCTGAGGACGTACCACTCCATACCGCAATCGCATGATGCCACGAAGCAGAGGGTGATACGACTGCCTGTCGAATCCCTTGTGCCTTCCAGGCCTGTACGAGGATCTCGTAGTTAAACAAAGAACCAACTTCTGAAAATTACGTCTTATATCCGCTGGTGACAATCAGACACGAAATTTTGGACTCAGCCTAGAACAGGGAATCAGTGATCATTAGGCCGTTGTGGCATCACTGAATGAGGCTGAATATAGGAACGCAGAGAAAGGTAGGAATATAATTCTGCTTAGCAAGAGTGGAAAGAGACAGATTTAAGATTACCTGACAGGTCAACACGAAAATTTCATCTCCAGCACTAAAAACATAGAACATTAATGGACAAAATTCAAAATAATTGCACAAGTCGCTTTAGATACATACCGAGTAAAGTTGTAACGGATGAAAATTACTCACCGTGATTCGACAACAGTGTTAGGAAGCACCTACTAAAGCAAATAGAGCTTCACTGAAAAGTGAAAAGTAGCCAGACTCTCACAAACAAATAAAAACGTAACGAAGTCAAAATTATGGTAAGGGGATAAATGAATGACGTGTTCAACGAATTCGAAGGGAAAATTCTATCTACCGACGTGACAGAACATCATGTAAAGTTTTGATCTGATTTTAAATCAGTGAATGGATCGAGGCCATCTGTCTAGACACTCAGTGACCGTAATGGCAGTGAAACAGAGGATGGAAAGATCGAAAAACTAAATGTCTTTCTCCAAAACACAGAGGAAGATCGCGCTGTAATTTCACTTCTACATTTCCATACATACTCGACAAGTCACTGCATAGTTATCACGGAGGGTACCTAGTACCACTGTTAGTCATCTCGTTTCCTATTCCACTCTCAGACAGAGAGAGGTAAAGCGACTGTCCTCTTTACCACCTCCGTACGGGGTGTTATGGCGAAGAGTCAACCGCCGGCACGTCAGTCGGGAAAGATAGAGAAGAGATGGCTGTGAGAAGACGTCAGCCAATCGACAACCGGACCTTCCTCCAGGACGACAACGTGACAGCAGCGGCCCCTATGTGAAGAGGACACATAAGTGCCTCGTCCGACCGGTCGCGACACAGTTCACTAGCAGCTTCAAGAACAGGCACATGTATAGCGGCGTCAACTAGACTTACTTCGCTTGTACACTCTATTCAACACAGACTTGTAATAGTTTATACTGAAGGAGATCTATTATTTAGTATGTCGCCCTTTGCTTGTAACACATTTGAGTGATTGCAAAAGTTAAGTCTTGTATAATTTCTTATTTTGACAAAACTCATTAATACGATTTGTTCGAATGTTTGTCTGGCGAACCAGGCTTTCTAGACACCAAACGAGACATAATTTCTTTTACCTGTATTTGACTTGAAATGACAGTTCTCTAAATTTTCTCAGTAGTGTTTCGCGAAAATAAGAGTTCACGAAACATCCTTAACATTGGTGTGTCGATCCTACCTAGCAGTAACAAATGCAGCAGCGCGCCTGTGAATTATTTCGATGTATTCATTCTATCTGACGTGGTAGGGATCCCACATACTCTACCAATACTCAAGAATGGATCTCACGGTGTTATACACGCGGTTTCTGCTACAGATGAACCACATCTTCCTAGAATTCTCCCAATAAACCGAAATCGACAATTAGCCTTCCGAGGTACCGTCCTTATGTTCTCGTTCATATTCATATCGTTTTTCAACCTTACGCCTAGATACTGATTCAAAAAGACTATGTCACCGGCCGCTATGACCGAGCGGTTCTAGGCGCTTCAGTCTGGAACCGCGTGACCGCTACGGCTGCAAGTTCCAATCCTGCCTCGCGCATGGATGTATGTGATGTCCTTAGGTTAGTTAAGTTTAAGTAGTTCTAAGTTCTAGGGGACTGATGACCTCAGATGTTAAGTCCCATAGTGCTCAGAGACATTTGAACCATTTATCCTCCTGAAGTTATTAAAGACACCTTCCCTCACCCCACAGCGTCATTAGGAAATACTCGCAGATTGCTCCTCACTCTGTTCGCCAGGTCTTCCTTTAAACCACTGCACAAAGTAATACTATCGAAATAAGTGAGAAAGGAGTAGAAAACCCACTGAAATCTCTCAACAGAGAAAAGTTCTCTTACCTGACGGGATAGCAATTCGAATCTACCCAGCGAATGCGATAGAACTTGCTCATTTTCAAGTAACAGTGTGCCGTGGGTTTCTTGAGGAGCGAAACGTTTCTAGTGATTGGAAAAAAAGGCATAGGTCATCCCCGCTTTCAAGAAGGGTCGTCGAACAGACGCATAAAACTATAAGCCTGTGTCGTCGGTCTGTTGTAGAATTTTGGAACACGTTTTGTGCTGCGTTTTACGACTTTTTTGGAAACCTAAAATATCCCCTGTGTTCCTAAAACTACAGCTCGCTCTGTTCTTCCACGTCACCCAGAATGCACCAGATACAACGCAAGTAGACGTCATTTTCCTCGACTTTGAGAACTCGTTTGACACAGTTCTGCACTGTCAAAAATGGTTCAAAACACGAGCGTATGGAATTTGTTCCAGCCTAACGACAAGCGACGGCACGAAGATGAAGAACGCAAGAGCAGAGAAGGCTATGAGACGACGTGAGCCAATATCCCGTTGACTAGGACCGCACCATTCCAGGAGCGGCCTCTATACGAAGAGAATATAAGCGCAGCTCTTGCCAGCCTGGGGCGGAGAGTAAAAGACGGACACTAGTAGAGAGGCCTAGATGAGCAGTCATATTAACTTTAGCAGTAATTTATTAATGGCTCTGGTTCAAATGGCTCCGAGCACTATGCGACTTAACTTCTGTGGTCATCAGTCGCCTAGAACTTAGAACTAATTAAACCTAACTAACCTAAGGACATCACACACATCCATGCCCGAGGCAGGATTCGAACCTGCGACCGTAGCGGTCACGCGGTTCCAGACTGAAGCGCCTTTAACCGCACGGCCACACCGGCCGGCAGTCATTTATTAGCGACATAGCAGATAATGAAGGACGCTAAGTGTTTGCATGTCGCCCATCGCTTGTGACAACTTGTTGTAAATTCAAAGTTAAGTTTTGTCAACCTTTTTCATTAAAATAAAAACTATTAATGTAATTTGCTATCCTAGAAGGCAGCATCTTTTAGGCGCCCTTTAAGAGATGAGTGGGCAGGGCCCCACAGAATATCACATCACCTGTATGATTTGACTGAGGAGGTTTTACCAAACAGAACACGGCATGTCAGTCTGAAAGGAGAGAAGCCTTCAGCTGAAAAAGTAACTTATGGTGTGCCCCAAGGGAGTGTTACAGGACCATTATTGTTTAGAATGAATGTCACTGATCTACTAGATAACGTCGGAAGTCCCATGAGGCTTTCCGCGGATGATGCTATAGTATACAGAGGAGTCGCAACGCTAGAAAGTTGTTGCAAAATGCAGGAAGACCTCCAGAGTAATGATGCTTGGTGCAGAGAGTGGAACAGACCCTCAACATAAACAAATGTCAAGTATTGCGAATACGGAGACAGAAAGGGCCTACATTATATGATTACACAATTACAGAACAGTCACTGGAAGCAGCTGCTTTCATAAAATATCCAGGAGTATGCCTACGGAGTGATTTGAAGTGGAACGATGACAGAAAATTAATCGCTCGTATGGTAGATGCCAGACTAAGATTCATTGAAAAATGCTCAGTAAACAGTCCATCAACTAAGGAAGCAGCATACAAAACACACGTTTCACAAATATGTGAACATTTCCCGTCACTCAGGGATCCAAACAAGATTGAATTGGAGAGGAAACAGAGAAGATCCAAAGAACGGCAGCGCGTTCTGTTACAGGTTCGTTTAGCAAGTGAGAAACCCTTACTAATATGCTCAGCGAACTCCTTTCGCACATTGCTTCAAGAGAGGCGTTCAGCATCACGGTACGTTCTACAGTTAAATTATCGAGAGCATACGTTCCTAGAAGAGTCAACCAGTATAGTTCTTCCTACTACGTATATTTCGCGAAAAGATCTTGAAATTAAAGTCAGAGAGATTCGACACGAAGGTTAACCAGCAGTTGTTTTTCCCGCGAACCGTATACTACTGGAAGACGGAGAGGGCAAGTGACACTGGTACATGTGGCGAAACAAGCGCTGTGTCATTTGTGAGACACAGAGGCGAGGGAGTATGCCGGGACTTACCCCGGCTCACTGCTACTAGCGCCACGTCAACGTAGCGCGTCTGTGCTTAGCACACAAGTACTGCACCATACTTTAAGAATGAAATGTGTTTGTGTGTGTTTAGGTGTGTGTGTGTGTGTGTTGTTCTTAGCATAAGTTAGTTTGCTTAAGTAGTGGGTAAGTCTAGGGACCGATAACCTCAGCGCCGGCCGCTGTGACCTAGCGGTTCTAGGCGCTTCAGTCCGGAACCGCGCTGCTGCTACGGTCGCAGGTTCGAATCCTGCCTCGGGCATGGATGTGTGTGATGTCCTTAGGTTAGTTAAGTTTACGTAGTTCTAAGTCTATGGGACTGATGACCTCAGATGTTTTCGGTACGAATAGAAAGTGAGCTCTCGAGGACTACACCGTTCTGGATCCACTAGATTTCGCGGAAGTAACTGTTCGTGTGCCGCCCGTATTGTTAACAAAACCGTGTGGTAAGTGGTGATATTATTTTTCCACTTTTGTGGCGAGCAATTATTTTGATTATCAGAAGTTAGGGTGAAAGACTATTTAATGGAAACTTAGCTGAACTGCTCATAGTGCTGTTTAGGATAGAGACATAAGTTATTAGTCTACCATCAAGAATATTACAACGTTGTGAGTGTGAAAGTCAATTAATTAGAACTCAAAATCTTCATTTGTAATCATAGTTCCTGATCCCGCACAGTAAATAGAGAATAGAAATATTTCTTTCAGTGGACTGGACAAGAATGTGGACTTGCAGACTGGAAACTATGGTCAGTATGCTCTCCATCGCTTTCTGGTTGACCACAGAAATAGTTTTCAGGCTCTTGTAACAGACGGCGCCACCGCCCCACAGTTTTAAAATGAAGAAATCGTCACCAAATTTGATAAAATGCCCCCAGTAATGCTAGCAGTACAACAGCACTAAACACAGCCAACTCCCATACAATGCAGCCATCACACGTGAGCGCTCAATTTCAGTCTGAAAGCCCCCTAACTTCATGAAAATCGGAAATTAAATTTCGTTCAGTTATTCTGTAGTCACTTAAAAGCGGTAATAAAATTGTCCGATAATATTGACTTTCCCATTAGCGTTTCTAGTTCGATGGGAATTAATTTAAATGGGATTTAGTTCACTGCAGCACATCGCGACACAATGCAGAATGTTACGTTTCAGCTCCCCTTAGTGTCTAACACCTACAGAAAGATAAAGTTCTCGCAGTCTGCGAACACCCATTATCTTGTGAATAACGAATTAAGATCAAGTTCATCCCCTAGAGTAAAATTTGAAGTCTTTTACATTCGGCGCGGCCGATACGCTGCACAAATGTCTGTCTCCCGAGATACCTACCGCCGAACTCACCGTTGAGTCTGAGTAGGGTGACCAGACGTCCGGATTAATCCGGACATATCCTCCTCTGTAGCTCTTTGCTTTTTTCTTAAATACTTTAACTATTGGCATAGCGCCGGCCAGTGTGGCCGAGCGGTTCTAGGCGCTTCAGTCCGGAACCGCGCGACCGCTACGGTCGCAGGTTCGAATCCTGCCTCGGGCATGGAGGCATGGATGTGTGTGATGTTCTTAGGTTAGTTAGGTTTAATTAATTCTAAGTTCTAGGGGACTGATGACCTCAGATGTTAAGTCCCATAGTGCTCAGAGCCATTTGAACCATTTTTTTATTGGCACAGCCTTCGTGATAAACACTCACGAAGGCGGTGTTAGTAGGTGGCACCAGGATCGTCGATGTTACCGTTGATCTACCTATAAGCGAATGCAAATATCGATTATTTAAAATTTTCGTTTCGTATCTTCGCTTTGTATTGGCTTAGCTTCCTGTAGTGCACGTGTGATTTGTGAGTGTAATTTTTAAGCGAGTGGGTTACGTAAAATATTTGGCTATGCCTAAACGAAAGTGTACATTTTCTGATGTCCTTTCCTGCAAATATCCGGCTTTAAGAAAGGGAGAAATGAATTTGAAGCGGAATGTAAGATATGTGGAGCTGAAACGTACGTCTCAGTGGCCAATGAAGGTAAGAAATATCTCAACAGATTAACTGTCATGGTTTTATTTCATTGTTTCATAGTCATTCAATTTACTTGTATTCGGAAGGCTAAAGTTCAGTTTACATGTCGTCAGCTGCTTCTTGAATTGTAGATGTTGGTAGTGGTGCGTCGAATGAAGGAAAGTGAATGGTCTTACGTTCTTCGTTTTGTAAACATATCCGTGTAGTTGACATAACAAAACAATTGACGCCACACTGTCACCACAATCAGTATTTTTAAATTTTTTTATATTGCTCAGTTAACCACCACCTGACCATCAGTAACAATTAACTACTAGATTTACCGGTAATTCCCGGCAGTCACGTGACTTGTCCAAAGCTGACGGGTGGTATCCTCATCTGCAGTTGACCCGTTTGATGTGTCCTCCTCTTTTTCTTCTTTCGTCCTCCTTTTTGAAGCTGTTTGTCCTCCTTTTTAAATAATTGTATCTGGTCACCCTATATCAAAGATACTGTGGTGTTGGCGCGTCTCGCTTATGGAGCACCGCCGACGTCACACTGTCCTGTTCGTTACAATGAAAATCACTTTTACGACCTCAGTTAAAGTTTGAAAAAAATATGAACTGTAGATGTATACAGATAGCCCTCTTCCTTGAGGTAATTTGGCAGCTACAAACCACGTTATAATGCTTCTGGTTACCTTGTTACTGCCAAACGCATATTTAAACTTTTTTGCAACATTTGTTTAAATGAAGATAATATATTTATAAATTCACGTAAATATTATATTGTCAGTTATACCAAAATGCTACACCTCAGTAGAGTCTCTATATTTCGAGTCTCGGAATTATGAGCTTCAAATTTATCGTAAACAACTTAACGGTACTCTATCAGTTTCCCCCATCCATAAAGAGCACAACATCTGTCAAACCATTCACTCCCCTTAGATGTGCCTGCGTCACTGACTCCAAGAATAAGTTTTTCCCGGTTTTTAATTGTTTCCAATCGAAAGCCTCTAATTGAAAGTGATATTTCATGTTAGTCAGTTGCGGTGTAGTACAGTTTGTTGACTGGTTTTTTCTGTACACCTTCCAAAAATAAGTTCGGTATCAAAGGTAAGTAAATTTGGGACTTTGAATGTTAAGTTAGAAGCACTGTTTTGACAAAGGAGAAACATAAAAATCCTGGCTCTCAAATACGATTCCGGCGATGTGGCTATTGGTGACTGGCGAAGAACCCGACTTCAGTTGGAACAATTCCCTTCAAAGAAACTACGAGGTGTCGGTTGAGCTGTAAGTCCGATCTCTGATCACGTACAGGGAAGAGAAGCTCCCCATACAATCATGCAAATTTTACAGAAACCATGTCGCGCAATGGATAACGTATTATTGAAGGAAAACTACTAGGGGCGATTAAATTAAAAATGGAAGCACGCGATTTTCACGTTCATGTGCTGTTCAGATAGTAGAGGAATAGTTGAGGACAAATAAGAGGGAGTGCAATGGCTGAGAAGACGAAAGAGCAAACATAGAATGTGATAGTATCTACGCTTATCGGTACGTAGCCATGATAATTGTTCGTAGGCTGGTGTGATAGGGCGAAAAAGCGTACGTCACAAATATATCGTACACAAGTATTCATCGCCAGTTCCAGCCTGAGTGAGCATCCGTAGAAAAGTAAGAAATTACTTGTAGAGTGGCATGACCATAGTCAAGTATGGGAACTATTCTTGTCTCTAAGAGCTTCTTTTTGAGTTCCAAAGGAAATTTATTTTCACTTGGGCAAGCAGCATGGTAGATGTCTTGTAATGTAATAGCATAGTAAAAGACGGTAATGTACCAGAATGCTGCTATCATTGTTTGTTTTACATTAGCAATAAGTGTATTTCGGCGTTATCGTCGTCTTCAGGCTGTCTTAAGCCAAATGCGCTTTGTTAAAACTCTTAACACTGTAACATTTTGTTTTACTGTGTGCTAGTACTTACCTCCATATTGCACCGTGAAGCTGTCGCTGTCTTACCTTATTGCTGCATAGGGCGTTTCCAGCTGCAGTCAAGTTTTTAAATACACTCCTGGAAATGGAAAAAAGACACCGGTGTGTCAGACCCACCATACTTGCTCCGGACACTGCGAGAGGGCTGTACAAGCAATGATCACACGCACGGCACAGCGGACACACCAGGAACCGCGGTATTGGCCGTCGAATGGCGCTAGCTGCGCAGCATTTGTGCACCGCCGCCGTCAGTGTCAGCCAGTTTGCCGTGGCATACGGAGCTCCATCGCAGTCTTTTAACACTGGTAGCATGCCGCGACAGCGTGGACGTGAACCGTATGTGCAGTTGACGTACCTTGAGCGAGGGCGTATAGTGGGCATGCGGGAGGCAGGGTGGACGTACCGCCGAATTGCTCAACACGTGGGGCGTGAGGTCTCCACAGTACATCGATGTTGTCGCCAGTGGTCGGCGGAAGGTGCACGTGCCCGTCGACCTGGGACCGGACCGCAGCGACGCACGGATGCACGCCAAGACCGTAGGATCCTACGCAGTGCCGTAGGGGACCGCACCGCCACTTCCCAGCAAATTAGGGACACTGTTGCTCCTGGGGTATCGGCGAGGACCATTCGCAACCGTCTCCATGAAGCTGGGCTACGGTCCCGCACACCGTTAGGCCGCCTTCCGCTCACGCCCCAACATCGTGCAGCCCGCCTCCAGTGGTGTCGCGACAGGCATGAATGGAGGGACGAATGGAGACGTGTCGTCTTCAGCGATGAGAGTCGCTTCTGCCTTGGTGCCAATGACGGTCGTATGCGTGTTTGGCGCCGTGCAGGTGAGCGCCACAATCAGGACTGCATACGACCGAGGCACACAGGGCCAACACCCGGCATCATGGTGTGGGGAGCGATCTCCTACACTGGCCGTACACCACTGGTGATCGTCGAGGGGACACTGAATAGTGCACGGTACATCCAAACCGTCATCGAACCCATCGTTCTACCATTCCTAGACCGGCAAGGGAACTTGCTGTTCCAACAGGACAATGCACGTCCGCATGTATCCCGTGCCACCCAACGTGCTCTAGAAGGTGTAAGTCAACTACCCTGGCCAGCAAGATCTCCGGATCTGTCCCCCATTGAGCATGTTTGGGACTGGATGAAGCGTCGTCTCACGCGGTCTGCACGTCCAGCACGAACGCTGGTCCAACTGAGGCGCCAGGTGGAAATGGCATGGCAAGCCGTTCCACAGGACTACATCCAGCATCTCTACGATCGTCTCCATGGGAGAATAGCAGCCTGCATTGCTGCGAAAGGTGGATATACACTATACTAGTGCCGACATTGTGCATGCTCTGTTGCCTGTGTCTATGTGCCTGTGGTTCTGTCAGTGTGATCATGTGATGTATCTGACCCCAGGAATGTGTCAATAAAGTTTCCCCTTCCTGGGACAATGAATTCACGGTGTTCTTATTTCAATTTCCAGGAGTGTATTTGTCTTAATCTCTATTATTGCTGTTGTTCGTAAATGTAAGCTAGGTCTTTTATAGCTTGTGTATATTGTATATACTGTGTGGATTAACTATCAGTCTTAGCTGTCAAAACCACAACAGTATATACAAGTGATAAAAGACCTAACTTACATTTGCGAACAACAGCAGTTAATAAAGATTAAGATAAATATTTAAGTCTTGGCTACAACAGGAGACGCCGTATGCAGCAGTAAGATAACAAGACAGTGGCAGCGCCACGATGCAATATGGAAGACAGTACTAGCACACAGTAGAACAAAATTGTTATTAGTCATAATGTTACAACTTTTAACAAAGCGTATTTAGTTGCAGATAGCCTGAAGATGGCGATGATGGCGAAATAGGCCTATTTCTAACGTAAAACGTTTAGCAATTAACAATTATAGCAGCATTTTAGTACATTACCCTCTTTTATTTTATTATGTCGAAACGAAATACTTTTTTATATTTCTAGAGTGAGTGAAGCGACGTTGACACTTTCTTACAGACTGCCGTTGCGTGTTCAGTGCAGTCAAAATGATGGTCTAGAATTATCCCCAAGTTCTTGGCAGGAGAAGAAAAGATTATTTCTGTGCGGTTCAGGATTAATAGTGGAAGAGGTTCTCTGAACTGAGGGTTAATAAGTCTTTTGTGAGCGATTAAGACAGCTTGCGTGTTAGATGGGTGGTGTTTCAAACCTAAATTGTGCGCCCACACTGGTAGGGCAAGTAAGTTGGCATTTGCTTGCTGGATGGCTGTGCACAGGTTTCTTGGACTTGCACTTAGTTATGGTCAGTAATTTAAAGATAAAAACCGGAAAGGTAAGTACGAACACCAATAGAATAGTCAAAGTGCGTGACTGTAGCAACTAGCTGGCTCCGAACGTTAAAACTGCACAGTTAACCTCTCTGTAAATTAACTAGCCTCGCTTCCCCGTCGGCTCGGTGACTGCATCACCGGCTCATACTTACCACTCTCAAATGGTGTGAGTGTGGAAGGCGGTGGCAGTTGCGGCTGGAAATTCTGAGTGTAGCTCGACCTCTGTACTCTGCTCGAAGATGCAGACATCTCTGCCAGCGGCTCCCTAAGTGAAGTGCGTTCTCGGCAGCGCCCTTCAAGCAAGTGTGTACTCTTCGATCTCCGCCAGCAAGTGCCTTCTCTTCGATGTCTCGGTCCCAAGTGTTCACTGACACTACTCTCAGAGCCATGTCACCTCTGGTTACCTACACGATGGTGGCCCTATGTTTGCAAGTTTCTAAACGTTAAGTCCCGCCCCTAACTGTTTTGTTACGATTTACATAAAAAAGAGATATTTGCACAATTCAAGCTCAGTCAGCAAGCATAAAACGAACCTCATCAACCAAGAAATTTCGAACTCTTGCTGTATGAATTTTGTTACTGAGTTTCTTCTTCTTCTTATTATTATTATTAAATAGAAACTTATTATTAGAGATGTTTATTTTTAGAAAATCTGTTTAATGATTAAATCCTAACATTATAATTTATTACAAATATCATAATTTTATTAAAAGTAATACAGTAATTGTGTAAGTCTAGCTGGCAGTAGTAGCCAGGCTAGGGTCGAAGTGGCCTCCTCCTTTTGTTGATTTTTAGAGTCCTGCAGCCTTGTTGCGAACACTTGAAACCAAGCAAAGAGACTACTGTGTTATTGTCAGCGTGTTTTGTGGTAACAGCTGCGTGCGATCGTCTGAAGGGTTATTGTTTGTGTTTCCCGTATGTGAGATAAAAGGTAAAAGAGAAACATTTTGTATTAAAATAAATGGCGCGATATTTAATTGCTACGTTACGAGCAAAACGTTATATTCCAGCCTTCACAACTATGTTTTCGTGTATTCTTACGACTATGTGATATCGTATTCAGACATTTAGCGTAATGGCGGCCGTTCGGGAATGAATACGATACTGCGTTGTTCAGAAGTACTATGCAATGTACCTGCGGACATGCATGCATGTGTTACTGAACAATATCACATTTATCCACCGTCACCAAGAAAGCCACTTTCAATTGAAATAACTCCCCTGTACGGGACTATACATAATGAATGCACGGTTGCAGGTTGCCCGTCGGTCGTGCATAGGTAGCCAAAGCCGTTAAGGCGCGCTCGCGTAAAGCGGGAAATTCGGATTCGAGTACCGGTCCGGCACAAATGTTCTTTGTGGTCATTCCATTATACAACTGATCGTTTTCCATATTCGCAACCACAATATATTTCGTTCATTCGGTGATGGTAGTCACTGGTCAGTTGCTTGACGCGGAAAAGTGACTACATTTTTGGAAGATACACTACTGGCCATTAAAATTGCTACACCACGAAGAAGACGTGCTACAGACGCGAAATTTAACCGACAGGAAGACGATGCGGTGATATGCAAATGATTAGCTTTTCAGAGCATGCACACAAGGTTGGCGCCAGTGGCGACACCTACAACGTGCTGACATCAGGAAAGCTTCCAACCGATTTCTCATACACATACAGCAGATGACCGGAGTTGCCTGGTGAAACGTTGTTGTGATGCCCCGTGTAAGGGGGAGAAATGCGTACTATATGTTTCCGACTTTGATAAAGGTCGGATTGTAGCATATCGCGATTGCGGTTTATCGTACCGCGACATTACTGCTCGCGTTGGTCGAGATCCAATGACTGTTGAAGGAATATGGAATCGGTAGGCTCAGGAGGGTAATACGGAACGCCGTGCTGGATCCCAAGGGCCTCGTATCACTAGCAGTCGAGATGACAGGCATCTTATCCGCATGGCTGTAACGGATCGTGCAGCCACGTCTTGATCTCTGCGTCAACAGATGGGGACGTTTGCAAGACAACAACGATCTGCACGAACAGTTCGACGTCGTTTGCAGCAGCATGAACTATCAGCTCGGAGACCATGGCTGCGTTACCCTTGACGCAGCATCACAGACAGGGGCGCCTGCGATGGTGTACTCAACGACGAACCTGGGTGCACGAATGGCAAAACCGCATTTTTTCGGATGAATCCAGGTTCTGTTTACAGCATCATGATGGTCGCATCCGTGTTTGGCGACATCGCGGTGAACGCACATTGGAAGCGTATATTTGTCATTGCCATATTGGCGTTTCACCCGGCGTGATAGTATGTGGTGCCATTGGTTACAAATCTCGGTCACCTCTTGTTCGCATTGACGGAACTTTGAACAGTGGACGTTAAATTTCAGATGTGTTACGACCCGTGGCTCTACCTTCATTCGATCCCTGCGAAGCCATACCATTCAGCAGGATTATGCACTACCGCATGTTGCAGGTTTTGTACGGGCCTTTCTGGATACAGAATATGTTCGACTGCTGCCCTGGACACCACATTCTCCAGATCTCTCACCAATTGAAAACGTCTGGTCAGTGGTGGCCGAGCAACTGGCTCGTCACAATACGCCAGTCACTGCTCTTGATGAACTGTGGTATCGTGTTGAAGCTGCATGGGCAGCTGTACCTGTACACGCCATCTAAGCTCTGTTTGAGTCAATGCCCAGGCGTATCAAGGCCGATACTATGGCCAAAGGTGGTTGTTCTGGGTACTGATTTCTCAGGATCTATGCACCCAAATTGCGTGAAAATGTAATGGTTCAAATGGCTCTGAGCACTAATCGACTTAACTTGTAAGGTCATCAGTCGCCTAGAACTTAGAACTAATTAAACCTAACTAACCTAAGGACATCACACACATCCATGCCCTAGGCAGGATTCGAACCTGCGACCGTAGCGGTCGCCCGGTCCCAAACTGTAGCGCCTAGAACCGCACAGCCACTCCGGCCGGCGAAAATGTAATCACACGTCACTTCTAGTATAATATATTTGTCCAATGAATACTCGTTTATAATCTGCATTTCTTCTTGGTGTAGCAATTTTAATGGCCAATAGTGTATTTACCTCCTTTCGAAAAATATAAAGTATAAGAAGAACCTTCTAAGAAATACAGTAAAGAGTACAAAACACTGATTTTAAATTATTTCTTGAGAGCTGTCTGTTTAGCTGGTGAAACATGACTGTACTCTCGTATCCTTCCTAGACGTAAATGGCATCAGATCCTCCATGTTCTTTATTACGGATGTTAAGAAAGGACTTTAATGTCTCTCTTGATAATTCCATTTCCAATAAAATTTTTGAAGCCCGACTACCTTCAATTAAGCAAGTTTTCTGTTTCTACTGCTGGTGAGAAATGACTGTCCTGACGTGTTCTTCCAAAACGAAAATCACATCCACTTCTTCATATTCTTCATTACGGATGTCCCTCTTGCCGATTCTATTTCTAATCAAATTATAGGACGCAAACTACTTTCAATGATGCAAGTCTTATGTGTTTTCTTCACACTGTAAGAGTTGTATGTTTTAGAAAGAGGAAAAGTGCGGTTCTCTCGATTCAGGAAGTTTTCGTTTTTGGCAAAAAGTTCGAATTCATACTACAAGAACAGATCACTAACATGGAATGTTACTCAGACTACATGATGAATGGAAAGTTCTACAGAAGAAAATGAATAGAAATTCAGACGAAGAAAAAGAAAAAAAAGAGACATTTATGTGGAAAACATGGATGATTTCTTCGTAATAGCTCATTCTGTTGCTTTTGGAAAGATTAAATCTTAAGAAAATAAGAAATTTTTAACACGTTGGTGCTAAACATGGCGACATGTCTCCATGACTGGTGTTGATCGCAAACTAAAACGCAAGGAAGAAAAGGCACAAGAGCGAACTGCAATGCAAATTACCAGAACAAAAAGGACGTATGATGAAATGTAACAACAACATTTTACGATTTACGAGATTACTTAATGAGAAAGTATCATTCAGTACTAAGAAGGCAAGGAAGGGATGATTGTGACGACAGTGAAAATTTCTCTTTCGACACTCAGAAAATACAATCAAGAGTAAAAGCTGCGGCAGCTAGAAAATCTCGAGGTACACTGCACATATTTACTCCCCATCTCTTTGAAGGTTTTGATAGGTGCAGAATCAGTTATAGAAGCGGTGTTTACATATTGAAAGCTGCTGCAAAAGCGTTCGGCCTTGAAAACCGTGTTATAAATCAAACTACTTCTCAAAGTCGCAGAAAAAACTTCAGAGAAGAGAGACATGCCGAAATTCAGCACAAATTTAACAAATTATTACCAATAATTTGTGTTGCACTGGGATGGAAAGATGCTCGCAACGCTTCAAGGTGTTAAAATGGTAGACAGACTGGCAGTATTAGTAACCTTTCAACGCAAAGAGGGTTATAATATCATCTGGAGAAGATCAAGCCGTGGCGGTTTACCAGACAGTGGAGAAGTGAAATATAGCTGACAAATCTCAGGCACTTTAGTGTGATTTGAAAGCTAGCAATGCAGGTCGAGTAAACGGCTGCTGTACCAATCTAGAAAAATTGTTTAATCAAAATGGTTCAAATGGCTCTGAGCACTATGGGACTTAACATCTGTGGTCATCAGTCCCCTAGAACTTAGAACTACTTAAACCTAACTAACCTAAGGACATCACACACATCCATGCCCGAGGCAGGATTCGAACCTGCGACCGTAGCAGTCGCGCGGTACCGGACTGAGCGCCTAGAACCGCGAGACCACCGCGGCCGGCAATTGTTTAATCGTGACGTGTTATACCTCCTCTGCGTAATGAGATTTCTGAGTTGGTGATGAGGACCTGTTTTGACTCAATTATGGGCGCAACGTCTGGCCCAGCCATGGAACTTTTCAAGAAGCTTAGATTAACCTGTCCGAAAATCGACAGGAACGCGTATATAACTTGTAGCAGCAAAGTACCTGATAACTTACGATCGTAGCCGGCCTGGGTGGCCGAGCGGTTCTAGGTGCTTCAGTCTGGAACAGCGCGACCGCTACGGTCGCAGGATCCAATCCAGCCTCGGGGATGGATGTGTGTGATGTCCTTAGGTTAGTTAGGTTTAAGTAGTTCCATGTTATAGGGGACTGATGACCACGGATGTTAAGTCCCATAGCGTTCAGAGCCATTTGAACCATTTGAACTTACGATCTGTTAACGACGATCTTTTTTGACGGCAGTCCAAAGAATGAACATCGTTCGCGTCGCAGGACTTGTAACTCAGTGAATGACAAAGACCGTATATAGATTCAGCTTACACGTGTTTGAAGATCAGTTTCACTTATCTAATGTGGAGAACAAGTAATTAACAAGAATATAGATTTTCCTTGCGCTTGTGTACATCCGATCCTGGTTTCTGTCAACACAAGCAATTAACGCACCTATTGCATACTGATGCTAGTGACAATTCTTTATTTGTATATGGATAAAAGATACGAACACAAAACTGTTCGTCGAAGGTGGTCTACAGGAAATATGCAAGAGGCAGTGAAAACTGTTGTGAGATAGGAAATGGGACTTAGGAAAGCCAGTGTTCGTTCACTGCTCCTAAATGTATGTGTGTGTGTGTGTGTGTGTGTGTGAATTCCTAAGGGACCAAACTGCTGAGCTCAGTGGTCCCTAGACGTACACACTACTTAAACTAACTTATGTTGAGAACGACACACACTGCCATGCCCGAGGGAGGACTCGAACCTCCGGCGGGAGGGGCTGCGCATTCCGTGACATATCGCCTACAACAGCGCGGCCACTCTGCGCGGCACTGTTCCTAAAACAACCTTCAGACAGCGGTTCAGAACAGCTAAGAATTAAGACCTGTCGTGCTGTCAAAATGAGACTTTTCAAATTGACAAGTCAAAGTGAAAATTTTGTGTTGCTTTTGTGAACGCGCAAGAGCTAGAACTTATCCGCTATTTAAAAGACATGGATGGCGGATTGTTTGGATTGACCGTGAGGGAGTTCCGAGCGTTAGCTTTTCAGCTGGCAGAAAAAATAAGCAAACTGACGCCTCCGTTTAATAAAGAACTGAAAATGTTGGATAAAGACTAGATGACTAGGTTTCTTTCGAGGCCTCTATGATTCTGCCACGTTTTGAGGTTAAATTTCTAAGGAAATGTAAATCTGTAATAGCCGTTAATCCGTGTTAGCCAACGACCCTGCCGCAGTCATAACACCGGTTCCCAGCAGATCACCGAAGCTAAGAGCTGTTGTGCTTGGTTGGACCTAGATTGGTGAGTGCCTCTGTCTGCCGAGCGCTGTTGGCAAACGGAGTGCACTCATCCCTTGTGAGGACAATTGAGCATTTACTTGATTGAAAAGTAGCGGCTCTGGGCACGACAACAGAAAACGGCCCCGGGAGCGGTGTGCTGAACGCCCCTCCATATTCGCATCCAGTGACGCCTATCGGCTCAGGATGTCACGATGGTCGGTCGGTACCATTGGCCCTTCCGAACACTTTTTCGGAATGAGAGTCTTAAACTATATTAGAGTTGTGAATGTGGTTCCATTCTGCCCCAGGTCTGGGACACAACGGATCAATTATCAGAATTTTTAATTTTTTTGTTGTGTTCGCCTGTGCGCCTGTACAACTGATTTCTTTGTTCCACTGTTTAACGTATATATTAAACGTCGCACATAATTTTTTTAGCTTCTTCTTTGCTATTTTAATTCAACTGTGGTATTTTTAATGTTAGCGTTACCGTACTGCCCTGGGTTCCCCTATGTGTACAAGTGGTCATCATGTGCTTGCTTCGGCGAAATACGAAAGAGGAAAACATTTTACAGCAATGAATTGTTTCATACTAATTCCCTTAATAGCAAAAACTCAAGTGCAACCATTATTGTACCACGATTTTAGCGGCAATAGCCACCCCCGCGTATTGTTCATTGAGTATATTCTGTGTAAAGGTATTTCTGTGTCCGTTCACCCAGCTTCGATATGTAACAAGCACTCCGAAAATAGGTAAGCGCTACGTTCGCTTCAGTTAAATACTGCCTACGTAGCGGAAAAGCCTCTTTAACGAGAATTTTGACGCTGCCCATAATACACTCCGAAGCCTCGAGGACCACTGCTCCATTTGGGCGCTACGCCGATGTATTTCATGGAACTAGAAAATGGAGCGAATCCGCAGCCGATAAGAGAGTAAGTGGCAATTGTATCTACGGTCCAATCGGAGAATTGCTGCTCTTGATTCCTACTCAACTGCTGTGCAGACCGGAGAAGTAGTCTTCCTCGAATTCCGGTTTTGATTTGGCGCTCATTCACCAGAATACAAATAAAGACGAAACCATCTTCGTCCCAGAAGCAGACTGATAATTATTGTAAAGTTTATCAACCTCTTGTTAAGAGGGGACGTATGAGAAAATAGACAGAAACATATAAGGTAATGTACATTTTACTGTTTCAGCGATAACTGAACCAAATTTTGCACTTGTCACCATATTATTGGCTAAAATCTGGATTTTTTAAAAATTTTTCATCGAAGAATTTAATCAGGATCTTGTTGGATATTTCTGGAGTAGATACTATCACCTGAGGAACATTTTCTGAAAGTTCACTTCACTTACCACTTTCAAAACGTGGTAAGTTATTCTTAGGAATTAGTCAAACAAATCTGTGTAAAAGTTTTTTAATGACATTGTCAGAACTCTCGTAACAATTTTTTAAATTTATATGTACGGTACACAGGATTTTTTATTCCATAAAAATTTAAATAAATTTCACAATAACGCACTTTGAATATTTTTTTACCACAGGTAGCTGTGTTATAGTATGAACAAAGTCATGCAGCAAAATTTCACCTTTTTGTCTGCAATTGTTCAGCAGAAATTGTTCCCTACACACTGAAAAGTGAAAGATGCGGGAAAAATAGAAACAAGATTTTAGTAACATTTATACGGAAACAAGTACCTTAACGTTTGCTGTAACCTTGAATTTGTCTTTTCGGTATTCTTGTAGCTCTTTCCTTCTGGGATGGTCCTTAGGGTGTGTCCTTTTGGCAATATCTTTCACTGACATTTTAGAACTAGCGATAGTCACAATATCAGTCTTTCCCAATAGGTCTTCAGCGAAACAGCCTGCGTCAAATCCTAATCTCCCAGGGGACGTCATTCTTCGAGTGTTTCCATCATTGCACACCAGACAAGCATCATAAGAGGGAATTTTAACAATAGTAGATGAGCAAAATGTTGTCCTTGCGTGTTTCTTCTAAATGAGGTTATTAATGCTTCCGTTCGGGATTTGTGTTCCAGCATGTGTGCTTTTCTTGAACATATCGTAATTAATCGCGACGTAAGTGGACTCGCAGCCTTCTACACTCTACATGTCTTCTTTGATGGCAGAAAACAGTAAAATAACGCTAACAATGGAAACAATGGCAAAGTCGCGTACAAAAGAGTGGGTGTGGCCTTGCGCATTGGTTGAAGAAATAATTCATGCTAGAGATGAAGTAAAAACTATAAACATACTACAAAACTGTCTGGTGGCAAAAATTTCAATATTTTAGACCAATTTTCCATACATCTCAGTTTAAACAACTGTTTAAGAATATTAGAAGAACGGTATGACCTGAACCAACAATCATCTATTTTAATTTAGTGATATCTGTTATAGACTAGAGATAAAAAGTGAAATTTATGAACAAATAACAGTTTTGAATGCTTACACGTTGCTGCATGTATATCATGTCTGGTATATCACTTACTAACTCTACAAAATGACAGAGGGGAAAAAACATACATTATTTTACTTAAGTTTCCTTACGAAATAGAAGCTCCTTCCCGCACTCTACATTGTGCTAGTTAGTGGATGTTGTTTCTGTACTGCTAATCACTGAGCTACAAAATGTTAACAAATGTTGTGAAGTGTTAAACTAACAAAGTACGTCGTCAACTTTTAAGAAAGCATAACAGTAGAATTGTTTGAGGTATGAAACGTCTTTAAACAGTTTCTCTCGGGGATAGGTAAAACATTAATTTACATTCACAACACACCACAATTTTCAGGCTTCAACAACCTTGCCAACTGCACGTTGGCCTGTTCTGCTTTATCAGGAGGTATTTCTTACATCTGAAAAGCTCATTTGTAACTTTGTCCATGGGTGCATATGTTGATCAGATATTTTCTTGCTTTTGTACTCGTGTTCTCAACATGGTGAAATGTTATCGACTGCCACACCATAGACTAATGGAACGTCGGGGAGCAACGTACCAAATAAAACATCGACCGTGGGCCTTGATTTATTTTAAGCAAGTAAAAGTCGTTAGATGGGTGAATGCACACTACGACACATAAAGTGTTAGTACAGCCACATGGCGGAAGTGTTAGTCAGTAAACAAGTTCACAGCCTTATCCCAGCAAATCCAAATAATATTCACAAGAGCAGTTCAGGTAGCGCGTGCGCTGGCAGTCTGCTTGTACAGCAGCGACGGTGGGAGTTACGGACAACGTGATGCCACAGGAATGTCTCACCTTACATCGTGTAGGCGATCCCGCTATGGCCAATGGTGCAGTGCTCTCTGCTGAGAGACCATCACATGTTACATGGTCATCTCTGGACAGGTATTTATTTATTTATTTGTGATCATGTACAACGTTTGGCGTCTTATAACTATGACAAACTGTGCTAGTAACGACGTGAGGAAGGTAGGTACTACCACAAATTTGTAATAAAGTCTCCATTGTTACATAAACTGCAGCGTAACACCGTATATTACTGATGTGCTTTAAGATGTGCTTTATAAATTCTTGATATACAATTAATTTAAAACTGTATCTAGTTTCTAATTACACTTCTTGTCTCTAATGCGTCGGGATATCAGCATAATCAGAAACGAAAGTCAAGAGTAGACACAGCTGAACACCACTAATTAACCGCATCATCCGTCACTGCTTTCCTCACGTACAAATAATCTTGATCTATAGAGCGTACTTCTTAATTTTTAATAATCTCATAGTCCTTATAAAATTTATTTCATAATCTGATCTTTTAGATTAGATTAGATTTACTTTCATTCCAATTGATCCGTAGCGTGGAGGTCCTCCAGGATGTGGAACATGTCAGAAAAACAACCATACATGACAAATATTTACAACTAAAACAAATAAGCTAATGTACCATTCCACAGGTCCCAAGTGGAATGACCGTCATTTTTTAATGAACACTAAGAGTCATTTTACAAATACTAATGCACTGAATTTAAAATAAAAAAGGTTTTTATTTATTTATAAGGTAATAAACATGTAATACAACTACTGTAATACTTATTTACAATGAACACGTTACTGCACTGAAATGGTGCAGAAGTTAGATTATACTTACACACACACACACACACACACACACACACACACACACACACACACAGACACACAAATTTTCAGTGAACACATTACTGCACTGAAATTGTGCAGAAGTTATGTTGTACTTATATACAAATCAGTTGGTTTTACTAAGAAATTCATCAATGGAGTAGAAGGAGTTGGCCACCAATAAATCCTTTAGGCTTCTCTTAAACTGAATTTCATTGGTTGTTAAGCTTTTTATGGCTGCTGGCAAGTTATTGAAAATGTGTGTTCCTGAATAATGCACACCTTTTTGTACAAGACTAAGTGACTTTAAAACCTTGTGAAGATTATTCTTATTTCTAGTATTGATTCCATGAATTGAGCTGTTGGTTTGAAAAAGTGATATATTTTTAATGACAAATTTCATTAAGGAATAAATATATTGGGAAGCTGTAGTTAGTATCCCTAGTTCCCTAAACAGGCTTCTGCAGGATGTTCTTGAGTTCACACCACATATAATTCTTACTGCACATTTTTGTGCCCGGAAAACTTTAGCTTGGCTTGATGAATTACCCCAAAAAATAATCCCATATGACATTATGGAATGAAAGTAAGCATAGTATGCCAGCTTTTTCATTTTTATATCCCCTATGTCTGACAAAATTCGCATTGCAAACAGAGATTTGTTAAGACGCTTCAGCAATTCTGTGGTGTGCTCCTCCCAGTTGAGTTTATTATCAAGCTGTAATCCCAAGAATTTAACACTGTCCACTTCTTCTATCTTCTTGTCATCGTATGTTAGACATATACTCTTGGGACACCCCTTACAAGTTCTGAACTGCATGTAGTGTGTTTTTTTAAAGTTTAGTGACAAAGAATTGGCTAGGAACCAGTGATTAATGTCCACAAATATTTTATTGGCTGATCTTTCTAAGACTACACTTGATTTGCTATTTATTGCAATGTTTGTATCATCAGCAAACAAAACAAACTTGGCATCTGGTAATGTTACTGATGAAAGGTCATTGATATACACAAGGAAAAGTAAGGGCCCCAAAATGGAACCTTGTGGGACCCCACATGTAATTAGTTCCCAGTTGGATGATGCCTGATAGCTTGATACATGTCTCTTTCCTAATAACACCCTTTGTTTCCTGCCAGATATATAAGATTTGAACCATTTTGCAGCATTTCCTGTTACACTATAATATTCTAGTTTACTTAAAAGGATATTGTGATTTACACAGTCAAATGCCTTTGACAGATCACAAAATATACTAGTTGCCTGCAATTTTTTGTCTAATGAATTAAGTACATTTTCACTGTAAGTGTAGATAGCCTTCTCAATATCAGAACCTTTTAGAAATCCAAACTGTGACTTTGACAGTATGTTATTTGCGATAAGATGGTTATAAAGACGACTGTACATTACTTTTTCGAAAATTTTTGAGAATGCTGGCAACAGTGAAATTGGACGGAAATTTGATGCTATTTCTTTATCTCCCTTCTTAAACAGTGGCTTAACTTCAGCATATTTCAGCCATTCAGGAAATATTCCACTGATAAACGACTGGTTACACAGATAGCTTAATATGTTACTTAGCTCAGAATCACATTCTTTAATTAACTTTGTTGATATTTCATCATACCCACTAGATGTTTTTGATTTTAAAGATTTTATGATGGACATTATTTCTGTTGGGGTAGTGAGGGTCAAATTCATATTATGGAAGTTACTTGAAATGTCTGGTCTAAGGTAATCCATAGCAGCATCTACCGAACCTGACAATCCCATCTTTTCAGTAACAGTTATAAAATGTTTGTTAAAAAGTTCTGCAACACTATACACATCTGTCACCAATGTATCATTTACTCTTAATGCTATTTGTTCCTCTTCATGTCTGGTTCTACCGGTCTCTTCCTTCACTATATCCCATATTGTCTTCATTTTGTTATCTGATGTGACTATCTTTTCCTTGTAATATATTTGCTTTGACATCCGTATTACAGTCTTTAATATTTTGCAGTATTTCTTATAATGTGCTATAGCATCAACATTGGAAATGTTTCGGATTGACAGGTACAGTTTTCTTTTTGTTTTACAAGATACCCCTATTCCTCGAGTAATCCATGGCTTCTTTGTAGACTTTGCTCTAACCTTGGTAAGTTTTGGGGGAAAGCAGTGTTCGAATAAGGTAAGCACTTTATTAGCAAAAATGTTATATTTTTCATTCATGCCATGAGCACTGTAAACATCAGTCCAGTGAATGTCTCTGAGGAGTGTCCTAAAATAATCAATTTTTGGCTTACTGATTACCCTCTTGAGCTCAGATTTAACAGATTTTATATCCTGTTCAGTATTAACATTTAACAGAAGGAACTGCATGTCATGGTCTGAGAGGCCATTGACTATTGGTTTTGTAATATAATTTTGTTCATTTGACTTTTCTATAAAGATATTATCAATGGCTGTTTGTGAGCAAGTGGCTATCCTAGTGGGGAACTTTACTGTGGGAATTAAGTTGAATGATAGTGTTACTAGCTCAAATAAGTTCTTATTGGGAGAGTCTTTAAGGAAATCTACATTGAAATCACCAGCAACCACTATTTCCTTGTTTTTGGTTGTTAAATGGGCCAGTACAGCTTCAAGGTGGTTTACAAACAGATTAAAGTTACCTGCAGGTGCTCGATATACACATAATATTATGAAAGATTTTTTGTGAAAATCTAATTCTGTTGCACATGCTTCCATATGCTGTTCTAGGCAAAATTTATGAATGTCTATGTTCTTAAATTTATGACAGTTCCTGATGAATGCGTCGGGATATCAGCATAATCAGAAACGAAAGTCAAGAGTAGACACAGCTGAACACCACCAATTAACCGCATCATCCGTCACTGCTTTCCTCACGTACAAATAATCTTGATCTATAGAGCGTACTTCTTAATTTTTAATAATCTCATAGTCCTTATAAAATTTATTTCATAATCTGATCTGTCCATTTTGTTTTAATCCAGTGTATTATTGTAACACTGATATGGTGAACTACTTTTGCATCTTGACGGAATCCGCCTGTATAGTCAGAGAGTTAAGGAGCCCGCTTAGGGGAAACGGGGAAACGAGTAGGCAGCCGATCGAATCTGCCTCTCGGACTAACGACGAGAGCTGAGCCAACCAGGCTGTGTTGTTAAGATAAATACTGGGCTGGAACCTACAGTCATCAAAAGTATCCGGACA
Source organism: Schistocerca cancellata (assembly GCF_023864275.1). Taxonomy (NCBI): domain Eukaryota; kingdom Metazoa; phylum Arthropoda; class Insecta; order Orthoptera; family Acrididae; genus Schistocerca; species Schistocerca cancellata. Next base: position 759,373,296 of record NC_064629.1, read on the forward strand.
CTACTCAAACCATACGTTTTTCATATTAGTTACATTGTGCTGCCACCTAATCCCAGGTACTCTATATCAGCGATCTCAGTAGTCATTAGACATTCTGAGAGAGCAGAATGGGTCATTTCGCGGGACTCACGGACTTCCAACGTGGTCAGGTGATTGGGTGTCGCTTGTGTCATACGTCTGCACGCGAGATTTCCACATTCCTAAACATCCCTAGGTCCACTGTTTCCAATGTGATAGTGAAGTGGAAACGTGAAGGGACATGTACAGCACAAAACCGTACAGGCCGGCCGCGTGTGTTGACTGACAGAGACCGCCGACTGTTGAAGAGGGTCGTAATGTGTAAAAGACAGATATCTATCCAGACCAACACACAGGAATTCCAAACTGCATCACGATCCACTGCAAGCACTATGACAGTTAGGCGGGCGGTGAGAAAACTTTGATTTCATGGTCGAGCGGCTGCTCATAAGCCACACATCACGCCGGTTATTGCCAAACGACGCCCCGGTTGGTGCAAGGAGCGTAAACACTGGACGACTGAACAGTGGAAAAACGTTGTGTGGAGTGACAAATCACGGTACAGAATTTGGTGATCCGATGGCAGGGTGTGATTGACCAGCGTGTGATTGGCCAAAAGCAAAATTAGGAGGCGGTGGTGTTACGGTGTGGTCGTGTTTTTCATGGAGGGGGTTTGGATCTTTTGTTGTTTTGCGTGTCACTGTCACAGCATAGGCCTACATTGATGTTTTAAGCACTTTCTTGCTTCCCACTGTTGAAGAGCAATTCAGGGATGGCGATTGCATATTTCAACACGATCGATCACCTGTTCATAATGCACGGCCTGTGGGGGAGTGGTTACACGACAATGACATCCTTGTAATGGACTGACCTGCAGAGAGTCCTGACCTGAATCCTATAGAACACCTTTGGGATGTTTTGGAACAGCGACTTCGTGCCAGGCCCCAACGACCGACATCGATACCTCTCCTCAGTGCAGCACTCCTTGAAGAACAGGCTGCCATTCCCCAAGAAACCTTCCAGTACCTGATTGAATGTATGCTCGCGAAAGTGGAAGCTTTCATTAATGCTAAGGGTGAGTCAACACCATACTGAATTTCCAGTATTACCGATAGAGGGTGCCTCGAATTTTTAAGTCATTTTCAGCCAGGTGTCCGGATACTTTTGATCACATAGTGTATGTTCTGCCTCAGATGCACACTACGAAAACACTTAGATAACGTTAGCAAACATTTATGTATGTATGTGTGATCTACACTAGACTCAGAGAGGTGAGATACACGGGGCGTGCTGGCGTCGGGGAAAGGCATTCGGTAACCAGATTCCTCTAGCACTGCCAAAATCGATGCACAGCACTGCAGACCTCGTAGAGGAAATGTGAAGGAAAAGAAGACGCAAATTTTAGACCCTCATAGTAAAGCAGAAATTGTTATCGACTATTACAGGGATGAGTATTACATCACGATACAATGCTAGTAACGTCTAAACCAAGGGCACCCCTCTACGGTGACTCCATTCTCGAGTTCTCTCATGTGCTGTTTCCTCGGAGTGTGTAACGCCGGAAATGCATATCCTCCTATTTCGTTGAGGGTCGACGGAACTCGTCTGGCAGTCTTACAGCAGTTTCTTATTCCGTAATGGTTACAAGACGACTGGTAATCTGAAAGTTCAGAGTTCAAAGCTACACATTTCCACTTTTTCATCAGCCGTACTATTCAACTAGAAAGAAAAGGGTGGCGAAATTTCGGACAATGTTTATCCAAATTATGAAATTGACTGTGAGAGCAACAACATAGCTAGGCTTACTGCATATAGGGTTGTCTGTAATTTAAGTATTTTTCTTCAGGTAGCTGAAGTCGCGAAAAATATGGTGTCTTATGTCAATAAAATATCCCACCACAAAAGCAATTTCTGGAGAGATATTCTTAAAAGCTAGAACCCGAACATGAAATCATTACCAGTTCAGCGTAATAAACGTGAAAAATGCGTGCTGCTACACGTGATACTTATTATTCCTAAGTGATTAGGAGCAGTGATTACCTTGACAACAAAGTAGTTCCACCAACAGCATGTGAGTAAGCATGTAACGAGCACCTGTGCGCTATTAACAGCCAGTAAAGCTTTCATGATTGAGCAGTGTTATCACATTGCTGACAGAACAGTCAGACAGTATTAACTATAATATATAATTATGCCTTAGATGCGAATTCTGGGACACACAAAACCTCGTGCTGATGCACCTGCGGTTTTTTTAGGAACAAACTGGCAAAAGGCTAACCATCGCTAAAAGGGAAAACGAAAAGGGGAAAACTAGGAAGTACGCGTAGACGGATAGATGAGCTGCAGTCATATGGTGGACCATTATCTCAATAATACTACGTGACACATAGCCATGGAAGGAATCTGTAAAGGCCTTTGAACAATTCTGGGACACTAATTGCTTAGTAACAAACATAACAAATAAACAAACACAAACAAGTAAATAGATTACAGGATGTCATTGCTCGCGCCCTGGTTTAAGCTCGAACCGTTGACATTCAGTTTACTATAATACTGTCGTGGTGTTGTCTGTGGATGGATGACTAACTAGGGTGTTCTCGAAGGGGTTTATGACTTATGTCAGACATTGCATGTATGATGTTGATTTGTCTTTCTTGCGAAGATGAAGTTGTCGATGGAGTCCACGATATGACCTGTCCTCCAAAGTGAGGTTAGCTTCAGCTGCGCAGAATTAATCAAACACTTGAAGTGTGCAGTTAAAAGGACTTGCCAACTACGCACGTCGTATGTCTGGCACATTTATGAGTTCTTAGGTATCCTGCATCCACACGACACAGATGAAGTGGCAATATTACTTGTCTGTCCGCCCCTGGTAGCTGAGTGGTCAGCGTTACAGAATGTCATACCTAACGGCACGGGTTCGATTCCCGGCTGGGTCGGAGATTTTCTCCGCTCAGGGACTGGGTGTTGTGTTGTCCTTATCATCATCATTTCATCCCCATCGACACGCAGGTCGCCGAAGTGGCGTCAACTCGAAAGACCTGCACCAGGCGAACGGTATACCCGACGGGAGGCCCTAGCCACACGGCATTTCCATTTACTGGACTCGAGCTATGAATCAAAGAAATGTGTGGTATTTAAGACCAACCAACAACACCCTAACATTTATTACGTACCCATCTGTCGTCGGTATTTCCAGTAATCGTGGTTTTTGTTTCCTTTTGTTTAAGAATTAGACGTTGGTCATGTATGTGTTGCAATGGTCAATATTCTCAAAATTCATATTTGACAGTTAAGCGTTCAGTTTATTTTACCGTTATCGTTATTACTCCGTAAGTGCGGAAAAAGATAGCACAAACACTGTACGAAAATCACCGTTCCATAGGTCAACTGGCGACCTCTGCCTTACCGCCTTAATTAACTGCAGCATGGGGTCAGCCAAACTGACTTTATCTCTTTATTTAGATGAAGACGTATTGAAGGATCTTGCCTGTGACACATACATGCTTTAAGCGCTAACCACTGGCATTTGGCATCTTTGCAGTACTAATATTAATTGTTTTTCAAATTGAAACAAGTTTCATGACAATAAAGTCCAAATGTTTATTCAGGGACACACAAAGGCACGATTAGATGAACACAAGCTCCAGACAAAACCGTACATGTTTTGGGCAGCGTTTCAACCCACGACCACCGGAAAAGAATGTATTTGTCTTGGCTTCGTCATATGCTCATGGAGAGAATGAAAGTGGTAAGAAGTTATGAACAGGTCTATCTTCAAGCTCTCACCACTGCCACACCCTTTAATGGAAACATGTTTCTTCTTCCACAGGCATCAATATAAGAGCACCAAGTAGACAGCAGACACCGCATCAGTTGCAATGGCTCATTGGGAGCATTCCGTTCGAGACAGAGGCGTCGCTCTGACTGAAGAAGGTGGTTTTCGGTAACAAATCCTGGCAGGAAGTAAGGCGTGCCATCTACTACTGCGAAGAGACGGTGGATGGATTGTATTGAAAGCGGCATTACCAAAACTGTTCCTGGCTCAGGCAGGAAGAGACTGAGTTCACACAAGGGGGGGGGGGGGGGGTCAGATTTTGTGAATAAGACCCGACAGCTTCCTACAAGCGAGGCAGTTTCTATGAGAGACCAATTTCATCAGTACCCGTGACACACCTCAGTGAAGGCAGAGGGAATCCACACTGAATGTACAATGTTTCGCGGCGAAACAGGAAGTTGGGGAGGAAAATATCTTATACTGGGTGGAATTTACAAAGCTCCATCAAGAAGCAGCGTGGGAAAAAGTAATTTTCCTGATTAGAAAGTGTTTTCTACATGTAGCTAGTGTCCAAGTGTGGTTTACAGGTCGCGAGGGACAAGACATCGTGAAGGATATGTAGCGCAAATGGTTGGCTATCGGTTTCCTGCAGGGGTTGCGTTTCTGCGACGCCCTTGGGACTGCGTTCTTGGAGCCTGGGACAAAGTGCCTCTTCCGGTAATAACGTCTGACCCCTTCAGAATACCATGCAGGTATTCATCGTAAAAGATGGAAATAATGAGAGATTCTGGACAATATGTTAGAGTACTGGAAACATTCTATTTTATTTTCCTGTTCCTTTGCTCGATTTTATGACGGTGAGAGCCAATGGTAGATTCGGCTACAAAGAAGTACAGAACTGGAGATAACAGAATATGAGTTAGTTCTTCATTAAGTTACGCATCTAAGTGAAAAAAATTCTTATGAATATCTTTTGAATATTACATACCTCATTTATTCCGTCTCTATCTACATACACAAAAGTAATAAATTAAGAGGAACTGTTTTAAGACAATTTTTGTTATTTCAGAATCATCTCTATTCCCCCACAGTTCCTAGCCCTTGCATCCTCCAAAAAATGTGTAAAATATTTCTTCTAATAGTCATTCACTTTTAATTCCTTCCTCCCCCTCCCCAAATTTCTTCCTGTCTGTCTTTCTCTTTTTCTTAAATTCTCATCTCACTTACGAATCACTCCATTCTACCAATTCTGTCCTAAGATAAATCAAGAAGTCTTCGTTTAAAATATTCGTTTTCGTTGTAAAGTCACCCACTACCTCACCTCCTATTTCACTTTCCTTCTATCACTCCTCCTAAAAGCTATGAAACAGCCTTCTTTTAAATCACCTGTTCTATTGGCTTTGCGGGACGGCGTGGCCGAGCGGTTCTAGGCGCTTCAGTCTGGAACCGCACAACCGCTACGGTCGCAGTTTCGAATCGTGCCTCGGGCATGGATGTGTCTGATGTCCTTACGTTAGTTATGTTTAAGTAGTTATTAGTTCCACGGGACTGATGACCTCAGATGTCAAGACCCATAGTGCTCAGAGCCACTTTTTTTCCTATCGGCTTTTCTTCGTTCTGAATACATCCTTGCCGTACCCTTTTTCTCTCTGTCCTAAGATAAAAGAAACTACTCATTATTTTTCTGTAATTTCTACTTTCGTTCATTATTAATCTTTGCACTTCTGCCCTCCACCCTGTTCCATACTCCCTCAATTCCTCCTCCTCTTTTCTCCTTCTCTTTCTCTGACTCTCTCTCTCTCTTTCTCTCTCTGTCTCTCTCTCTCGTACACAAATAGATGTGAACACACACGCTTACTCACTGACAAACACACACATACACACACACACACACACACACACACACACACACACACAGAGAGAGAGAGAGAGAGAGAGAGAGAGAGAGAGAGAGGTCTCAGCACCTAGAGAGTCGCAGGATGCAGTGGATAATGTCAAGTGCAGGACTCACTGGCTAATGTCAGTTGCCTATAATGGTCTCCAGACAGCTATATGCAGCTATAGGGGTCTGTGGGGATTGGCAACGCTTCATTTCGAGTACTGAAAGAACTAGAAGTTATGTCATTGTGAATGAGCATGGATGTTCATCAGCAGTTTCCGACTTCTGAAGTAGTGTTGTGGTTATGCGTAGAGGTGCGAGAGGTTATGACGGTAGCTGCCAGTACTGATAGCTGGTCGACAATATTGTTGTTCAAACTAGAGACGAGAAAAGGCGGTATGTAGAAGAAGCTTGTGTTGTTAATCGAAGAGAGCACTTCATGACAGTAACTAGCGGTCGGAGGCTCCTCAAAAGGAGAATGAACTCTACTGTTTCTATTAGATCAGTTGTGATTGACTTCCTGTGGCTCTTAGATATTTCTTGCATTGAACACTGGCCTTGAGAAGTTTTCTTTGCACATATTTCTGATGACATTGCAGTGCTCTATCTGGGAGTTAAATGATGAAATTTAAGTGGAGATCGGTGGTGATGTATGTTTTCGGTTCAGTTGTGTAATCTGGAACTTGACGTAATGTAATCAGTCTGCTGAAGAGCTGACGGTAGTATGTAACTGCTAACATTTTTATCCTCGTCTCATGCATCACAGCTTGGATGGTAAAACTTGTCTAAACTGTTGTATCCGGTAAGTGTGGAACAACAAAGTCTGGAGGCGTGAAAAAAAAAAAAAAGTTTCAGCCATCAGCTTGAGTTCACACAAGATGTGAACACAAACACTGCCATACGGAATTGAACACTGAGTCCCTATCACAGTCATACAACACTGTTACGTCAAGTCTGTATATATCCGTAGTTACAAGCGGTGAGTCCAACTACTTAGCGGGACTGCAGCCTGATTTCGCAATGCCGTCCGTGGCTGGGCGTGCGCTGTTTACTAGTCCGGGCGCGCAGGAGCTCACAGGCCGCCAGTGAGCCCGCGGTGGTGTGGCATGGCGTGATTGGCCGCAGTCGGTAGTTTGCTATTTTCCGTATGTGTGCCGGGCTGGTGTTGCTGGGGTTACCGCGGAAGCGGCTTAGGGTTAGTCGCGCCTGCGCAGTTAAGCGGTGGCGCTGCCGCCGCCTATCGGGCGTGAGCTGAACGCTGGCCGCGAAACGCTGTGCGCCACGATGCGGTCATCGATGATACTACATAAACTAATGCTCAAATGGTGGGAGTGGATCAGTCTCCGGTGACAAATTTTTCTGGTTATGGCATAATTGCCTCATGTAGTCAGACAGCACACCTTATCCCACCAGTACTGCGTTGACGCTCGTCACCGCGACCATGAGCTACCAAAGGAAGAAAACGTATATGACACGTATTAGTTGTTTGTTTGTCACTTGGGGACTAACCACCTTATAAGTGCGATGAAATTCATTTGGCACATGAATGTTCAATTTGTTCGATTCTCATATCTTCTAAATCCGTTACATTAGCATTTTTTTACAGGGTGTTCCATTTATCTGACGACCGCCTGCCTGGGATATTCCAGGCCGGCCACGGAAGCCGCGCCTGCCGGTCGAATGGGTCCCGCGGGACATCACTATGCCCCCCCTCTTTTTTGTGGGTTTTAACCTAAAGGCCCTACAGACATGCGCACCTTGTCGGCCAATGTCATTCGAGCAGTGAAACAGGCATCACCAGTGTAACAATGAAGTCTGGGAAGGCAACAATGCCATGAGCGAATTACACAATTACACAACGAGTGCCGGCCGAAGTGGCCGTGCGGTTAAAGGCGCTGCAGTCTGGAACCGCAAGACCGCTACGGTCGCAGGTTCGAATCCTGCCTCGGGTATGGATGTTTGTGATGTCCTTAGGTTAGTTAGGTTTAACTAGTTCTAAGTTCTAGGGGACTAATGACCTCAGCAGTTGAGTCCCATAGTGCTCAGAGCCATTTGAACCATTTGAACCACAACGAGTCTTTGTTTACCATTCGTATGAGCGTCCAGAGTCCGATCGTACTATTCTGATATTTTTCGAACAGAAGTTTCAAGGTGTTCGAGTTCAGAGCCATGATGCAGTCTACAAATTAGTGAATAAATTTCCTGAAACGGTAAGTATTCAAGACAAGAACCGTAAACGACGACGTACAGTGCTCACAGAAGCTTGTCTCGATGACATTGCATACTGCCTGGAAAATTCCCCTAAAAACTCTCTTAAACGTCTTTGGCAGTTGACAAAAATGTCGTGTTCCTCTGTACAAAGAGGTGTTAAGCAGCTTGGGCTAAGTTTCTATAAAGTATCAGTAGTACAAAACCTTCGCCCTAATGTTCCTGCGGTCAGGGTTATGTTTTGCGAATGGGTTTTAAAACAAGTGCATGACAGTGAAATGGATCCTTACCTCATTCTGATTTCAGACGAGGCTCGGTTCCATTTACACGGGTATGTTATTTCCCAAAACTGTCGACACTGGAGCGCAGATAGACCTGTTTTGCTTCATGAGGAATCCCTTCGCTATCAGAAAATAGGAGTGTGGTGCGCAGTTAGTGCTGACAGAATAATTGGCCCAATTTCTTTTTTACTGGTACTGTTACAAATATGTGCAAAACATTTTGCGACAGATTTTTAATGTACTGGTGAAAGTAAACGAAGCTTCGTATTTTCAACAGGATTGGGCAAGTGCTCATACCGGTTTCTTTGCAAGCAATTCAGGGTGCGTTCCATAAAAGAGTGATTAGTAACTATATCAGGCCCGCCAGAAGACCTGATTTTACACCGTGCGATTTTTACTTGTGGGTTGCACTGAAGGACTAAGTGTACTCAAAAAATTCTCACGCGACAGAGTAGCTCAAGGATAATATCCGCGAATCCATTAATTCAATATCTTACAGAGAATTTCATCGTGTGATTAATAATTTCTTGAACAGATGTCAGAAATGCGTGGAAAATAATGGTACGTAGTTCCAGTATCTCCTTGCGTTACATGGATAAGTAAAAAATTTACTTACTTATATTTTAAATGTAGTCATATCGTACCGCAGCAGCAGACGAGTGACACGGCATCTGATCGGCAGGCAACGGAGGGCTCGCTGCCCGGCATCTACTGCACCGCACATCAGATAAATGGAACACCCGGTATTTCTCAATAAATTTGTCAAGGTTTTCCAAGGCGATTCCAACTGTGGCGTTGTTAGTCTCGACAGCTATTTGTCATTCCCTTATGTTATATTTATGCGCTGGCCGCGGTGGCCGAGCGGGTCTAGGCGCTCAGTCCGGAACCGCGCGACTGCTACGGTCGCAGGTTCGAATTCTGCCTAGGGCATGGATATGTGTGATGTCCTTAGGTTAGTTAGGTTTAAGTAGTTCTAAGTTCTAGGGGACTGATGACCACAGATGTTAAGTCCCATAGTAGTCAGAGCCAGCCAGTATATTTATGCGACCCATAATGTCTGATAAACAATGGTATGACGAGACAAGTTGATGTTCTCCGGATCTCTCTTGAATGCAAGATTCTATCATTACAACAGCCTCAGAGAATTTAGACAAGTTCCAGACATTAAGGGGTGAAATCAAACGATTTCTTTTATTTTCACGATAAGGCCTCGGTCTTATACAGACAAAATTGTCTACGTACTTAACAAATTTTTCAGTACCACTCAGTATTTAATAAGACTATGTTTTCACAGAAGTTTTAAATTTTATTCGCTGGAGAAGAAAAAAACCAGTATAAACGAAAGCGTAATCGTGAAATTTCATTTTTTTTTCGCCTTCAGCTCTGACATCGGGGTGGTCCATTGATTGTGACCGGGACAAAAATCTCACGAAATAAGCGTCAAACGAAAAAACTACTAAGTATGAAACTTTTCTAGTTTGTATGGGGAAACCAGATGGCGCTGTGGTTGGCCCGCTGGATGGCGCTACCATACGTCAAACGGATATCAACTGCGTTTTTTCAAATAGGAACCCACATTCTTTATTACATATTCGTGTAGTACATAAAGACATATGAATGTTTTAATTGGACCACTTTTTTCGCTTTGTGATAGATAGCGCTGTAATAGTCACAAAGATATGGCTCACAATTTTAGACGAACAGTTGGTAACAGGTAGGTTATTTAAATTAAAATACAGAACGTAGGTACGTTCGAACATTTTATTTCGGTTGTTCCAATGTGATACATGTACTTTTGTGAACTTATCATTTCTGAGAACACATGCTGCTACAGCGTGATTACCTGTAAATACCAAATTAATGCAATAAATGCTCAAAATGATGTCCGTCAATCTCAAAGCATTTGGCAATATGTGTAACGACATTCCTCTCAACAGCGAGTAGTTCGCCTTCCGTAATGTTCGCACATGCATTGACAATGCGCTGACGCATGTTGTCAGACGTTGTCGGTGAATCACGATAGCAAATATCGTTTAACTTTCCCCACAGAAAGAAATCCGGGGACGTCAGATACGGTGAACGTGCGGGCCATGATATGGTGCTTCGAAGACCAATCCACCTGCCATTCAATACCGCTTCAACCGCACGCGAGCTATGTGCCGGACATCCATCATGTTAGAAGTACATCGCCACTCTCTCATGCAGTGAAACATCTTGTAGTAACATCGGTAGAACATTACGTAGGAAATCAGCATACATTGCTCCATTTAGATTGCCATCGAAAAAATGGCGCCAATTATCCTTTCTCCCATAATGCCGCACCATCCATTAACCCGCCAAAGTCGCTGATGTTCCACTTATAGCAGCCATCGTAGATTTTCCGTGACCCAGTAGTGCATATTATGCCGGTTTACGTTACCGCTGTTGGTGAATGACGCTTCTTCGCTAAATAGAACACGTGCAAAAAATCTGTCATCATCCCAAAATTTCTCTTGTACCCAGTGGCAGAACTGTACACGACGTTCAAAGTCGTCGCCATGCAATTCGTGGTGCTTAAAAATATGGTGCGGTCGCAATCGATGTTGATTTAGCGTTCTCAACACCGACGTTTTTGAGATTCCCGATTTGTCTGCTACTGATGTGCGGATTGGCCGCGACAGCAGCTAAAACACCTACTTGGGCATGATCATTTGTTAAAGGTCGTGGTTGACGTTTCACATGTGGCTCAACACTTCCTGTTTCCTTAAATAACGTAACTATCCGGCGAACGGTCCGGACACTTGGATGATGTCGTCCAGGATATCGAGCAACATACATAGCACACGCCCGTTGGGCGTTTTGACCATAATTGCCATACCTCAACACGATATCGACCTTTTCCGCAATTGGTAAATGGTCCATTTTAACACGGGTAATGTATCACGAAGCAAATACCGTCTGCACTGGCGGAGTGTTACGTGATACGATGTAGTTATACGTTTATGACTATTACAGCGCCATCTATCACAAAGCGAAAAAGTGGTCCAACTAAAACATTCATATTTCTTTACGTATATGTAGTAAAAAATGGTGATTCCTATTTTAAAAAACGCAGTTGATATCCATTTGACCCGTGGCAGCACCATCTAGCGTTCCAACCATAGCGCCACCTGGTTTCTCCCTTCGAGCTAGACAAGTTTTGTTCTTTGTAGTTTTTTCGTTTGATGCTTATTTCGTGAGATATTTGGCCCGGTCACTACCAATGGACCACCCAGTATATATGGTGGAAGCATTGCCTATACATGGTATACAAGAGGATTGCATTCGAGGTGCTGTTATTTATACTCATGTGCTTCATATGGAAATGTGTACGGCGTGATTATGGGCACACGACGGGAATCAACAGTGTTTCAACGTGGAATGGTAGCTGGATCTAGACGCATGGGACATTCCATTTTGGATATCGATCGGTACTGCAAAATTCTGAGATCCGCAGTGTCAAGAGTGTGCCTAGGGAACAAAATTTCAGCCATAATATGTCATGCGGACAACGCTGTTGCCGACTGCCTTCACTTAGCGCCGATGCGGAGCGGCGTATGCGTACAGTTGTCAGTGCTAACAGACAAGCAACAGCGCTTGCAGCAACCACAGAAATCCCTGTAGCGCTTACAATGAACGTATCCGTTAGGACAGTGCGGGGAAATTTGGAGTTACGGACTGTGGCAGCAAACTACCGACGCGACTGCCTTTGCTAACAGTCTTTCCTGGGCTCCTGGTTATAACGACGTATCGGTTAGATGCTAGACGACCGGAAACTGGTGTCCTGACAAGATGAGTCCAGATTTCAGTTTGTAAGAGCTGATGATTGATTTCGAGTGTGGCGCAGACCTCACAAAGCCATGGACCGAAGCTGTCAACAAGGCATTGTGCAAGTCTGTGATGACTCCATAATGGTGTGAACAGTCCTTTCGTCCAAACGAACACATCATTGACTGTAAATGGTTTTGTTCGGCTACCTGGAGGCCAGTTTCAGAAATTAATGGATGTCATGTTCCCGAACAACGATGAAATATTTACGAATAACAATATGCCATGTCAACGGGCCACATTTTTCTCGACTGGTTTGAATAACGTTCTGGACAATTCGAGTCAATGGTTTGGCCACACAGATAGCCCGACATGAGTCACATCGAACACTTATGGTGCACAGTCGGAAGTAAAATAAAAAGTTCAAATGGCTCTGAGCACTATGGGACTTAACATCTGAGGTCATCAGTCCCCTAGACTTATAACTACTTAAACCTAACTAACTTAAGGACATCATCACACACATCCATGCCCCAGGCAGGATTCTTCTGTCACCTTAGTGTAAGGCAGCGCCCATTGTCCGAGCTCAGCCCTTGAAGCGTTTAACATGTAACAAAACAGTCTTGAAGCCTGTACACTACTATATGGGTTCAATGACGCCTTGAAGATAGGTGCTGAGCACATTTACTTGTCTTCAGGCACTGTCGCTCATCGAACCTTTTTGAACTGAAAAAGTTAGGATGGACAGCAATAGAAAAACGAGAACTACTAATAGACATTAAAAGAAGCGATCTGTCAATTGGAATCACCATAGATAAACGATAAGAGTCATTGGGTAATCGAAGAATTGCACAGAAATGTACATCGTCTAACCACCAGATAGTATCATGGATTATCATCAGAAATTTCAACAAAACAAAAAACCAAGTCAAACAAAGAAACACGTTTGTTCACAGTTTGACGAGCATCTTAACGACCGTTAAATTCCATCGCATGTTATTTGCTCTATAAGACTGTCTTCGGATTGCTTCTTTGTTCCATGAATCACAATTTGAAAAACAAAGCTGCTGATTACCAGTATTCACTCGAAGCTCCCACGGTCAAGTCAAGCGCTAGTGCGTTAAATAACAATACTTGATTTCGGATATTCAGTGCTGGTGGTCAAACTCAACGTCCACACAGCAACACAATTTACCGTCGTAGCCTTTCCATGTCCGAAATGAGTAGGACCAGTCCCTATGGATCCAATATATCAGTTTTGGTAAATTAATGTGCTATAGAAATAACTCTGCGCCTGTTTTGTCACTAGGACTTCTCTTACGTCCCCCACGAGAAATACCGACCGACTCGTTTCCGAAGATCCTAGCGGCACTTGATATATTTTAAGATCGATGCATTTTCGTTAATCGGAGCTATAGCGACTGACTGGCTGCTATCACTACTGGGGGCTACCCACCCCACCACAATCTCTGTAACGTCTCCACATAATCACAACACGACTTCAGAAATTGGAAACTGCTGATGAACGTCCACGCCTTGGTACACTAACCTAACTTATAGTTCTTACAGCTCTGGATACTCGAAATGTAGTTTGTCCAATCTCCACTGATTCCAAATATCTATCACCAGAAATTGATACGCTACTGAAATTAATCCGTGCATCAAGCGACTCTGTGGATACTAAGACGAGTGTGTGTGTGTGTGTGTGTGTGTGTGTGTGTGTGTGTGTTTGTGTGTGTGTGTGTCTTAAATGATTAATTGAATACTTTTCACGTATGCAGGTAGAGAGGAAATAAATGAAAAATGCAACATTTAAAATATATATTTATAAGATATTTATTACACCTAAAAGCGTAACTTCATGGAAAACTAACTCGTATTCTATTGTCTAGAGTTCGATATTTTTCTGTGGCCAAATGGTCTTCCACTGTCTCTTACAGACAGAAAATTGAGCTGAAGAACAAGTAAATAAAACATAATGTGTTCAGTGCTCTAACGTCTTGTCCAGAATCACTCATTGTTTCTAACTTTACTCATTCGACTTGGCATGGTATACATGAAGCGTCGGACGTAACTGCCAAAATCTGGGCGCTAATGACCATAGAAGTTTTGCGCCCTAAAACCACAACAAAAAAAAAAAAAAAAAAATAACTGCCAAAAGAGGCAACTTCGTCCCAGGCTTCAAGATCGCAGTCCCAAGGAGCGTCAGGTGTAGCCGGTTGGCATCATGGCGATGTATCCGACAGTGCTCGTGGTCTCTCGTACCATTCCTTCTCCACTGGATTCATATAAGCAGTCTGGCAGGTCAGTGACGCTAATGCCCATGTTGAACAGTTTCTGTTTAATGATTGTGGGCATATGTACAGGAGGATGATTTTCCTATAACATGAGTTCTTACTCAAAATATAGCATCCTCACTCTAGGCAGCATCACGTTCTATATCTTTCTCGTCTTCCGATACGTAAAGGAAAACCGATATGCAATATGTCGATAGCTTTACACTCAGTTTCATAATTTGGATAAACATTTTCCGAAAATTCACCACCTTTTTCTTTATAGGAGATTAGTTCAAACGATAAACAAAATGGAAACATGTAACTTTGATCTCTGCACCTTCAGAATACCACTGCCGTCTTCAAAACATAACGCAACGAGAAATAGCTGCAACCCTAGTCTCACTGAACACTTGAGTCCATACGCTCGTGGAAGGTAACTTTATGGTTTCAATTTTCATTCTAAGAAGTGCAAAGTTGTCATTTCAGATTTCAGAATAGATAGATAAGTGATTAAAAAAAAAAGGTAAAGTTGGTCTTGCATGCTTAGTTAAGCATTAATCGTAGATAGTTAACTTATGAGCGGATTCGTAAATGTTTTGTATCATCTGTACCTCATATTTACTGGTATCCAGGTGCTGCCGTTGCGATTCGAACATTGAACAGGTCCATAATCTGTGCCGTAAAGTAAGCAATCCTTAGCACGTGCGCCATAGATGAACACAGAGTCAGCGTAGAATATCTCTGGCTGATGTCACACCATCGTCAGGTTTTTATGTTGTTATTGCCAAATAGTCCGATTTTTCAGCAGTTTTATTTACAGTGGCCCAGTATTTTGCTGCTGAGTGTGCCTAGAAACAAATATTCTATTTAACTTTAAAAGTTTTGCAGTCGGAATTATCTTGTCATAACCATTTTTAACAGTCCATCTGTTACATCATATCTCTACTGGTGTCCAGTAATCAGTAAGTGAAACAAATTAAGAAAAGGTCTTAACAAAAAGTACTTATAGGTTATTTACATATCGGGATGGCTGTGCGACGTAATGCGCTCTTTCACACTTCGACGGCGATTCTGCAACATAAATTGTCCACTTACCTCGATATTGCTGCAGATCTGCACACGTAACTCCTGACTGCAGCTACCTAACAGATCTCAGAAAAGCAGTGTTGAAGAAACTGAGATTCATAACTACACGTTCGAGGCCGCTATAAGTACAAATAGCTGAAAATAGTCTTGTGAACGCTAAAGAATAAATCGAAAATGGGTTTCTGTTCAAATTTCTAGATCAAGGGTCCTTTTAAACTTCCATTAGGATTTTTTTATTGTTATTAAGCAAGATCATCAGCCCACATTTGTTCAAATCATTAAAGTTCCTGTTCACAGTCCTCGTCACACTCAAACAGACAGATCTTTTCCTATCCAATTGCGAAATCATTTACGAGAGTAACACAGTCAATAAACTGCTATTTACTTTTGCACTCGGCATTCAGTGGTTGTCTTTAAATAAAGTTTTTGCTCGCCATAAAAACTTAGTAAAAACAAATACTTTGTACCGCTATGCTTTTAGTTCAAAGTTTACACACGCGATTTTCTCCAGAACAAAATATCTCTCGACTCTTAGAATTTTTCATATAGTTAATGGTAAAAACCAGCTACCTTTATCACTATACAGAAAAGCGGAAATCACACTATCACTTCATTTTACACATAATGCGTTCGGACACTTTGAGCATGACCGGCTCCTTCGAAAGCTGGTCCATCATTTCCTTCTTCTCTCTGCCTTTACAAGCCTCTCTATCTCCTGCGTTAAGTGGCAAACCGTCTCACTTCTTATTGGCTGTACAGATGTACAGAATTACGGTCAATCAGAACTGACTTTCAGGGCGCGGCTCGCGCCAAAATCTAGTAAGAACCAGCCACTGCTCTCAGCTCATCGACGTCATTAAAATAAGCAACTCAAAACTCTCTTGTTATACAAATAAAATGAAATAAAATTTAAGCTATACTTTACGTCTGGAATTTAACTATATAGTCACGAACGTTCTGGCTGTCTCTTACATATTCAAACATGCTTGGACATCCGTCATCCACTTGTAGGGGAACGACTGGTGGATTCGTTCCCACGATACAAAGCTGGAACACTTGCAAGTTCCTATAGAGAATTACAAACTGAAAATTTAATATTGGCGAATGTCCCACATACACTCACACAAGTACTCTCTATCACACTCACCGTAATACAAAACATAAATATCTACTTGAAATTCTTAAAGTTAATACTACAGCAAATTTACGAAAGGTTTTCTAAAATTAGAACTTTCCAAATTTGAATCTAAACATTGAAGGTGTTATATATTTTCAAATAATCACAGTTGATGAACTATTAACATACATACATACACATATATATAGATTTAGTTTTTTAAGTGTCGGATTATTACGTTTTTTACTGACTTTTTGTATTTTTGTAACTTCCATATTATAACAGTTATTGACTTCAGATTTTGACAGATTGTTCTTTTACACAACAGAAGGTTATGTACCGAATATGAAGTTCTTGGGGCTATTTCTAGATCAGTTATTAATTTTTATAGTTCCAGAGAATGTTACTACTCTGTAAGCGCCTCTCCGCTACTTTCACACGCTGCAGTCACGCCATATGGTTATGACACACGTTTGCAGGACACAGCTCACCCGTTGCAGATCGTATAAGATCCTGACTGCTTACACTGGAGCCCACATACATTCATACAAGAAAGCTTTAATAGACAAATTGGCGATCGTGCCCTAGCTGCGAAGCCTCAGTTGCTGTTCGAAACTAAGACAAATTTCCATTTTCAAGACAGGTAAAATTATTACGACATTTAAGAATCTTATTAGCTAGTATCACATGCTCCACGCTAAAATACCTCTTTCTGGTCTATGGTACAAGTGTAATAGATCACATGTTATATAAGTAGTTCTAAAAATATAGGGAACTTTACTGACCATAAATGTCTGTTATAAATGAATTAAAAATTTATTCCAATTAGATTTAATATGTTATGCAGCACTTAAATGTCTAGAACGCAACATATTTACAGAAGCCGCGTAAAACGCAACTTCATGTCTAATAAGAAAAACAAAACTGTAGAAAATGTCGGAAACTGCTTATGTCAGTCTTCAGTGCACATCCATCATGTGATTCTAAAATCAGTCACTAGACTGAAGTACCGACCGAAAATTGTTATTTGAGCGTAGGTACAGTTGGTGACTAATTTTGCGAGATCCATCGCCTCATGGTTATGCTGAACCATACAGCTTTCCGTCTGTTTACAGAGTATAACAAGGAAGAGCCCGAGTGGTACCAACATATTGTCTGTGGACCAAAAGTCGAAAAACTACCCGAACATTGTCATACTGTTTTGAATAATGTAGGAGATTACACTACTGCTGATTTATTTATGTCTTATCTTCATGTCATATTCAATAAAGTAACGAAAAAACGCTATTTCGCATGCACTTCAGTAATACAAGTAGATTACAGCTTACCGTCATAACGTTATGAAAATGTACTTTTAATAAAATAACAGGTATCCCAGATCGTCACGAATATGCAGGATAATATACACTTTCAGCTTCGAAGTGGTCAGTATCTAGTTTCAGTGGACAGTCGTACTGAAGTAATGTTACTGGATTACCACGAAAGTATGCAAACGTAGTAGTAGGGGTAGATACATAACAAAATACAATGAAACCATTCAGTGTCACAGTTAACTCAAGACAATTGATAAGCAGGAACTAAAAAGTGTGTGTGCTGGTGTAAGCTGTCGCCAGCACCCCAGTCAGCAAAGAGGTTGCAAAAAGATCGATAATAGACGCTGAATCAAGCGCGCCTATCAAGAGAGAGAGGCCAAAGACAAACTCGCAAACCCTCTCGACCGGAAGTATTTAGATTGCCGCCGAGAACCGGAGGGCCCAGTGCCTCACAGACAGCCTAGTCGCAGTCAGCTCAGTCACTATTCTAGTTGGGATCCGTCAGTTCACGTCGCCGGTTACCGGAGTGCAGTGCTTATAGCGAGACTTGCGCTTACCGGCAGTGAGGCTAACGCGGACTATTACGGAAGAGCTTGTTCCACAACAACCTGCTTCAAGATAAGAAGGTTTTTGTTGTTATGAATAAAGAAACTGTTAATACATGTGTGCAGTTTGTGGTCTAGAAAGAGGATACCGGGCACCAAACACCATCCTCTCCCTTCCTTCCCCTGGTACAAGACTCTACACTGTCAACGACGTCACAAAAGTGTGCAATTCAGCAAGTTCCTCCCCTTTAGATTTACGGGGTTTAGAATCGAGGCAGTGACAAAACTCATGCGGAAGAAGATATCTTCAGATTTCTTTACTGATTGTCGATCTACCAGACAGTGCTTCTTTCACAGAACAGGCAAAAATCTTATCTGCGGCGAGGATAGAACCGAAAACTAACGCGGGCTCCCGCTGAATGGCAAATACTTTTTCCTTGTTAATGAATGGACGGGTTATCGGTGAAATCGGTATATCGACGAGTTCGTCAAAAGTGATTCCACGGAAGTGCACACCGTGCTGTCAACTCCACGATGTATATTTTTACTGACAGGTGGAGAATTACGTTCGCTCGTTTCAAAAGTGCGCTGTTGTCATCGCACAGCAAACGGGACTCACAAGTGGAAGCGATGAAGTTAATCAAATATACCCCTGAATCCGTAATCAACTGCAGGCTCCAGCTTTCGAGAAAATGCTTTAGTATGCTTGGTTTGCTGCGAAACTGTCGGCAGATCGCGATATGTTTAGAATGTTAATGCTATGTCTTTTCCTAATGATGTTCACACTAAAGAATGTGACAGTACCATATATGCCATATCTCGTTCTTTTACGCTTTGAACAAGTTCATGACAGGTACCACCATGTGGAATACAATGGTTCTCTTCTGGTATGAAAGAGAAATAGAAGCAAAAACTAATGTACTAGAATTTATGTTTTTCATTTTCTATTACTGTCTATTACGCAAGGTTATACATGATATTTCATTATAAAATCTAACTTCCGTAACTTTTGAAATGATTATCTCTTTTGTAAGTAAGTCCATTGTGTTTTCAGACGTCACAAATATATTTGTGTCGTTGATTTCACATACTCCCATTACAACAAAAGGAAAAAATAGAAAAAAACATCGTAAGTTTCGATTTGGGCACGTAGCGCAAAGATTAAACCGGTGCTGTTAGCTACTACACTACCAACTCGCTTGGTGTGATACCCCCTGTGCGAACTCACGCAGTACCGTCAAAGCTTACTTTCTCGTAAACTATTGAGCGTTGACACCTAAGACAAAACGGGTATGAATTTCTTTTCGCTCTTCCTTCACCAGGAGAACCTTCGACTGTTCGACTGTATCAGAGAGCGCCCTACTGCAGCTCCTCCTTGTAACAGAGTTTCAGGAAACTGCTGATATGACTTAACGCCCACGCAAGTACATGGAGTTCTTGCAGTATTTCTGCAACGGCAACATGACTCGGCCATAACAAATGGACCCCAAATGACGTTTTTGAGAAACTAATGTTTTATCGAAATAGGTCACCACATCCTGCATCCCTAACAACTATTATGATTTAATTATGATTGTTGAAGCAAGATTAAACCGTATACATTCCATGAAAAGTGATATGTTTCAATTTCGTGTAATTTGTTGACTTTTTTATTCTCTGGTTTTGTCGCCCTTCCTGAAACCATATCACTGGTGAGCTTTTCGATTAAATTGTTGGATGCTAGTTGGAAACTGGATCGCACTGGGACTAGGATTGGGATGGATACAGTATCAGGTGGTAGATGCACTCCACTGTGACCTCAAGTTATTAAAGTCTTTAAAACTACTTGAATAAATATTCAATTACGCGTATTTGGCGTTTGTTGTCTATATAGGAGCGCTTTAGAAACGGACGTACTTACGGAAGAAGTCGCTTAGGTTTCATTTTGAAATATTCAATTTATTTCATTAACCTTATTTCACCTAAATTCGTTGCCTTACCAACGCTTAATTTTTTCAGGAAGTTCCACAGTGATGTAAACAGTAAGATATCTTGCCTCCATGCCTGTTTGTCCTTCTGGTTTTACCCTATTTATGTGAACATCAACGTTTTTACTAAGCAGGAGACTTTGAGCAGTTGCCTCAGAAGACAAGCTGATGTGTGTAGTGAGTATATTGAAAACGTTATTAAGCCCTTTCCAATACTATCCAGCATGAAAAGGGGTAACAGCGTTGTCCACTGAGTAACTTCCAGCCACAAGGGCCTTAATATAAGGAACGGTCAAAATGTTTCCATTCTAAGGCCGTACAGTCCAGAATCGTTATGCCAGTCTGGCAAAATCGCCGTGAGCATTGAGACAATCATCCCACGAACTCAGTGGGGTCAAGATACCCGTTTCGTAAAATAGTGTGGCCTGCTTTATAAAGAGGCTCACAACTGCCAGCTGCAGATGGTAGTCTGACAGGAATCATCGACTCTTCAAGGCCTTTTTTATGGGACCGAAGGCAAGATAATCGAATGAGGAGATCAGCAACATTGGGTGGGTGCTCGATTGTCTCCCACTTGAGTTCACGTCACTCCTCCAATGAGACCTTTGAAATAAGTGAACGTGCGTTAACTAGTCTCATGGATGTCTACCTGTGTTTGTCCTTCGGCAGCTAAGAAGACAATTACAGCACGTTACGTCGCCATAGTTCGTGTTTCCGCAGTTACCTCACATACGCCGTAAAGACAGGAATGTCACAATAATCCCTTGCTTACATGTAGGTGCTTATATACCCGCATCAGAGTAGCGCTACATTGCATATGCACTGTGGAAACATTATCAAATGGAAGAGTTTGGTCACACGTTATATTTTAAATAACAGTCTGTTTTAACAATTACACCTTGATTATTCATATATGAATGTTGTGAAAACCCAAGCCACTTCCTCGTCGATTGGGCGGGAGCAAACGTGCCGATCAACTGCAACAACAGCAAGAACGTTAATTTCCCCTTTACTGTGGTCACCTGCTTTTTCTGTTACATTGTCTAGAGTTTGCACTACCACTTTCACGTAACCGATTGAAGATATTGATAAATAATTGCCGGAATCGTTGATGTCCTTTTTGATATCTTGCTACATACGCCATACAAGAAAGAACTGCATTCTTCCTACATTCTCTCTACACCACTACCATATAGGCTTTTCTGCGTTTGTAAATCCCATCATCCACTCACGACCTACTTGGACTGTCACACACTAACTGACTAGCAAGTCTTAGTGCACGCAAGAAACAAGCAAGCACACTGTAAGCAAACATAACAACATCGTATATAGTAACTGCGCAGATTGAATGGCACAAACAAGTGTAAAAATTTTAAAATTTGATATCACGTAAACGAATCGCAGTAGAATCCAGGTAACAATACGAGCCCGTGACTATGACTCCATTCCGGGAAGCCGCTCGTCAATAGCACTTTTCACTTCCGCAGTATACCAGTAAAGTTTTAGTGATTCACCCTACGGACAAGGGCTGGCCAGAAATTCTGCACACGTGTGGAGCTGCTGCACACGTGCAATATCCCGGTCACAGTGTGCACACTTACCAGACGTGTAAACAAGGAAACTGAACCGTCACTGCTCTTTTAGTGTATGTCTTTAAGCACAGTTGTCGCCGCTTCGCTTCACCCACTATCTAGAATACACTGTACCTTGGCCACTCTCTCCCTTTTCAGTGTGCAAAGATCAATGGAAGATATCGTGTTATTCCATCGCCCTATCGTCATACGTCACGGTTCCAAAAGAAAACGTAAAAACAAATGGCGCATAAATAAGCCGGGTCGGTTTTACGCCAATTTTAGGTACCTAAACGCTCTTCATGGCAAGGGTATCAAACATTTCTCCCAATAATTAAAGGATAAATATAAATCATATAAGTGTACTTTCAACAACCTGTTTAATACCAAATTTTTCAGGTAACAATGTTCGCCTATGCAACATGAAGCTGGATGTGGCACACTCAATAAATAACCATTTCAAATGAAAAAAAGGAAAGAAATCCTAACCCTTTACATCATTGGTGATGAGAAACAATAAAGTTCATGTCGGGCACAAAAGCACGGCGCATCGATAAACACAACCAGTTGCGAAGATTTTCGTCACTAATACTCGATCGAAACCTCGATATGTTCATTTTCATTATGGTTCAAATGGCTCTGAGCACTATGGGACTTTACTTCTGAGGTCATAAGTCCCCTAGAACTCAGAACTACTTACACCTAACTAGCCTAAGGGCTTCACACACATCCATGCCCGAGGCAGGATTCGGACCTGCGGCCGTAGCGATCTCGCGGTTTCAGACTGTAGCTCCTAGAACCGCTCGGCCGCTCCGGCGGGCATTTTCATTATGCAGAAATCGCTTTCAAACACGTCAGTAGATCCGAACATGGACATAGCTCTCGCAGCTTCGTGATGCAAGCGTGCAAATTCTTACTGCAGAAAATTTTGTTACCTCTTACTGCCAAGAACTTATCCTTCGGCCATGCCTTGCACTGCAGGTCGACCATTTCCATCTATAGACGATTCGTAGCATCTTCAACTGATGCACAAAACGGCTGTGCAAAGCATTCAATGATAGGAGACACACTCGCCCTATCCACAAATTGTGCTCGAAGTTGTTCCCTAAACTTTACAATTAGTGACACGTATTCTTGAAGTCTGGCTCTATCGTGGACCAAACTAAGGGTAGGGAAATGTGTAGTGTTTTCAGACAATAGTTGGCTCTCCTAATGAGCCAGCGTCCTTTCAAAAGCATTTACTTTCTCCAACATGTCAGAAATTAAATTAATTTCACCCTGCAAACTCTCATTGAGGCTCTTGATGTGAGACGTAATGTCCACGAGAAATGCAAGGTCTGATATACAGCAATTTTGTTCTAATTTCGGTGCACTCTTTACCTTCTAACGTCAGAGAAGTCCTAATGCCAAAAACGTAAATCAAAAAATCTTTTCAGCATTTTGCCTGACAGAGCCATCGTGCTTCGGTGTAGTAAGGTACGTCACCGTAATCCTGTCTTAGCTCCTGTCCGCAGCTTGTGGTCGTGCGGTAGCGTTCTCGCTTCCCGCGCCCGGGTTCCCCGGTTCGATTCTCGGCGGGGTCAGGGATATTCTCTGCCTCGTGATGACTGGGTGTTGTGTGATGTCCTTAGGTTAGTTAGGTTTAAGTAGTTATTAGTTCTAGGGGACTGATGACCATAAATGTTAAGTCCCATAGTGCTCAGAGCCATTTGAACCAGCTTTTTCTTAACTCCTCCAACAACTGGCGATGCGTAAGCCCTTGTGTTTTAAGACAGTTTGTACAACGCACAATAATTTGCAAGATTTTTTCTAACGTTATTGATTTTGCACAATGCGCCTCTCGATGTAGAATGCAGGTAATTCCATAAAACGTTTCTTCTGTGCGTCCTAGGTGCTCATCAGTGCTCTGAGTCCCCTTTGGGTGTCTTGTATTTCCGGTGCTCTATCCGTGGTCACTGAGATTAACCGATTCCAATCCATGCACCATCAATCGTTTACTCGAAAGCTTGGGGTATATCTACACCTCTTGTAGTCCCTTTCCAAGACACTACGTGCAAAACATCTCCTGTTACACAGCGTTATCAAAAATGGTTCAAATGGCTCTGAGCACTATGGGACTTAACTTCTAAGGTCATCAGTCCCCTAGAACTTAGAACTACTTAAACCTAACTAACCTAAGGACATCACACACATCCATGCCCGAGGCAGGATTCGAACCTGAGACCGTAGCGATCGCGCGGTTCCAGCCTGTAGCGCCTAGAACCGCTCGGCCACTCCGGCCGGCACAGCGTTATCGACAACCTGTATGTACACTATGTAATTAAAAGTATATGGACACCTGGCTCAGAATGACTTACAAGTTCGTGGAGTCCTCCATCGGTAATGGTGGAATTCAATATGGTGTTGGCCCACCCTTAGCATCGATGACAGCTCCCTCTATCGCAAGCATACGTACAATCAGGTACTGGAAGGTTTCTTGGGGAATGGCAGCCCATTCTTTACGGAATGCTGCACTGAAGAGAGGTATCGATGTCGGTCGGTGACGCCTGGCAGAAGTTTTTTTAAATCTCATTTTGCTCTCTTTCGTTCGTTGTATCTGCTCGGGGCGGACGTCGTAAGACACCCGTTTTCGTTCGTTGTTGATCGGTGAACTCAGTTTTTTTTATTACAGAGGGCAGCTAACCCTCTGACCGAACACGCTGAGCTACCGTGCCGGCATTTTGTTCGTTTTCGTTCGTTGTATCTGCTCGGGGCGGACGTCGCAAGACACCAGTTTCAGTTCGTCGTTGTTCCATTAACTCAGTTTTTTTTTATTACAGAGGGCAGCTAACCCTCTGACCGAACGCGCTGAGTTACTGTGCCGGCAGAGTTCGGCGTTCCAAAAAATCCCAAACGTGTTCTACAGGATTCAGGTCAGGACTCTCTGCAGGCCAGTCCATTACAGGGATGTTATTGTCGTGTAACCACTCCGCTAAAGGCCGTGATTTTTGAAGAAGTGCTCGATCGTGTTGATAGATTCAATCGCCATCCCCGAAGTGCTCTTCAACAGTTGGAAGCAATAAAGTGCTTAAAACATCAATGTATGCCTGTGCTGTGATAGTGCCACGCAAAACAATGGGAGGTGCAAGCCCCCTCCATGTAAAACACGACCACACCGTAATACCACCGCCTCCGAATTTTACTGTTGGCACTACGCACGCTGGCTGATGTTCACCGGGCATTCGCCATACCCACACTCTGCCATCGGTGGGCGCTAATGACCATAGAAGTTTTGCGCCCTAAAAAAAAAAAAAAAAAAAAAAAACTCTGCCATCCGATCGCCACATTGTGTACCGTGATTCGTCACTCCACACAACGTTTTACGACTGTTTAGTCGTCCAATGTGTCCGCTTCTTACGCCAAGCGAGGCGTCATTTGGCACTTACCGGCGTGATGTGTGGCCTATGAGCAGCCGCTCGCACATGAAATCCAAATTTTCTCACCTCCCGCCTAACTGTCACAGTACTTGCAGTGGATCCTGATGCAGTTTGGAATTCCTGTGTAATGATTTGGATAAATGTCTGCCAATTACACGTTACCGCCCTCTTCAATGATCGGCGGTCTCTGTCAATCAACAGACGAGGTCGGCCTGTAAGCTTTTGTGCGGTACGTGACCCTTCACGTTTTGCACTTCACTTTCATATAGGAAACAGTGGACCTAGGGATGTTTAGGAGTGTGGAAATCTCGCGTACAGACGTATGACACAAGTGACACCTTATCACCTGACCACGTTCGAAGTCCGTGAGATCCGCGGAGCGCCCCATTCTGCCCTTTCACCATGTCTAGTGACTACTGAGGTCGCTCAAATGTAGCACCTGGCAGTAGGTGCCAGCACAATTCACCTAATATGAAAAACATATGTTTTTGGGCGTGTCCGGATACTTTTGATCATGTAGTGTATATCACGACCTGAGCTGTATCTGTAAGATCTGTTGTTTCATCTAACGTAACAGAGAAAGCAACGAAGATCTTAGCCTTATTTCATTAACTGCTTGTGTACTTCGCCGGCCGTAACACATACATGTCGTATCACTATCTGTTTGGAAAGGCCGATATCTTGAAACCTGCTAACGTTCGTGGGACACAAACGTTTTGCAACATCAATGAGACAGTCCTTTACAAATTCACCTTTTGAAAACGGTTTCTCGGATATTTCTGCTCTTAATGCAGTTTTAAAACTTGGTCGCAGTGCAGACTTACTATGATTGTTATTCTGGAAAAATGAAAACAGTACTTTGTACTGTAAGATAACTACGAGTGTAAAGCAAGAAACGAAGAGTTCAAGAGGTATCAACTATTATGATTTACATTAAAGCGTATTTATGTGCCTCGTCACTTTTCTTAAGTGGGCTTGCCGTTCCTCTCAGTTCAGTATGCTACACTCGTCTTTATAAAATGAGTTTTAGTGTCTTTCCCCCGTGAACTTGCTTTGGTCGCCTATTATTCGGCGGCACAGTAAACACCGCCTGTTTTACTCACTGCTGTAAAGAAGAATACAGTTCCCAGTCGTGTTTAAATGACTGAGAACACAGATCTCCCGTTCTTTGCCTTTTTTTCAATTCCCGCCATTTATCAGTAGGTCTCACTTAAGGCTACAGTAGCCAGAAGGAAGCATGATTGGATGTGCTTCCGCCCTCTTGGTTCCGCGTTAACAAGGAAGCGGAACCGTTGCCGCACATTAGGTATACGTATCTAGTCACAAATGTCGCGCTCGAACCGCGCGACCGCTACGGTCGCAGGATCGAATCCTGCCTCGGACATGGTGTAATGTCCTTAGGTTAGTTAGGTTTAAGTAGTTCTAAGTTCTAGGGGGCTGATGACCTCAGACGTTAAGTCCCATTGTGCTCAGAGCAATTTTATTTTATCCTTCCTCCCATAATGCCGCACCATACATTAACCCGCAAAGGTCGCTGATGGGGGTCTGCATCCTTCCACCATTCTTCACACCTACAAATCCATGATCTGCCCCATCCTTTGTTATGCCAGCATCGCTTGGATTTCCGCCCCTCCCCGGTTCTATAAAGCCTTCCAAATCCTCGAACGCCATGCACTCCGCATCGCCTTCCGCATCCGCCTTCCGTCCCCCACGCGCATCCTCTACGACCCCATCCCCTTCCCCCACCTTCTCCTTTTCCTTGAACACATCCGCACACTATATATTGTCCGCCGCCTTGATCCCCCTCACCCCCTGGTGTCTCCCTTCCTCTCCACTCCCAACCAGTTGCCGCGCCTTTACCGTTGTGTCCCTCCCTCTCTCCACACCCTCCATCTCCTTTCCCAACACAACTTCCACCATCTACCCCTCCCGGATGATGAGCTCCGCCCTGACAGCTACCCTTCCTACCAACTCTAACCCCCTCTTCCTGCCTCCTCCTCAGGGCTCCCTATCCTCCCCCTCCCTCCTTCTGAGCGGCTTTCCCCTCCTAATCCCTCTCCATCTCTTGTGCCTCCTTTCAGTGTCTCTGCACTCCCTCCTGCCCTGTCTTCCCTTTTCCTCTCCTGGCCCACGTGTCTCCTGCCTCTTCGTGAACCCACGGTTGACCCTCCTCTCTTCATCCCGCCGCTTCCTCAGCTGCCCTATGCTCTCCCCTCCTTTTCCATCCTCTCTGACCTTTCCCTCGGCAGGTCCCACCTGGTAGTTTTACTCTTCGTCGTGTGTGCTCCAAGTGGGTTTTAAGTGTGTTGTTTCGGAGTGTTTTTTAATACTGTGACCAACTTTTCACCTGTGCATGCGCATTTAGTGTCTTCTCTGTGTTTCAAGAATCACCAACTGTGTTTTTTAACTTTCTGGTGACTTTATTAACTGTCCCCCATGAACATCTACTTGTCCATGTCTTTTTACCTCCATTTTCTCCCATTACTCTGTTTTATGTTCCCCTTTTTTATCTCCTTATGTATACATCATTTTATTCTTGTTTTAGCTGTCGTGTCTCTCGGCTGAAGAGCGGCTGATTGTGCCGCTGACAGCCCTCCCCTGACCATATGGGGCAGGGGAATGAAATCACAATAAAGAAAAAAAAAGTCGCTGATGTTCCACTTGCCGCAGCCATCGTGGATTTTCCGTTGCCCAAAAGTGCATGTTATGCCGATTTACGTTACCGCTGTTGGTGAATGACGCCTCGTCGCTAAATAGAATCCACGCAAAAAATCTGTCATCGTACCGTAATTTCACTTGTGCCCAGTGGCAGAACTGTACACGACGTTCAAAGTCGTCGCCATGTAATTCCTGGTGCATAGAAATATGGTACGGGTGCAATTGATGTTGAGGTAGCATTCTCAGCACCGACGTTTTTTAGATTACCGATTCTCGCGTAATTTGTCTGCTACTGATGTGCGGATTAGCCGCGACAGCAGCTAAAACATCTACTTGGGCATCATCTTTTGTTGCAGGTCGTGGTTGACGTTCACATGTGGCAGAACACTCCCTGTTTCCTTAATTAACGTAACTATCCGGCGAACGGCCGGGACACTTGGATGATGTCGTCCAGGATACCGAGCAGCGTACATAGCACACGCCCGTTGGGCATTTTGATCACAGTAGCCATACATCAACACGATATCGTCCTTTCCCGCAATTGGTAAACGGTCCTTTTTTTCATTTATTGTATTTCGATTCCCCCCGAAGGGGGCGGGCTGGCAGCAGCTTATTACGCTGCTCTGCACCATACAGACTTTTTAAAACGTAAGGAGAAGTTAAGGAACAATAAAAGCAGGCGATAAAACAGGGACTTAAATTGTAAAACAGCGGAAAATTGTGGAAAGTTAAAACATAAAGCAAAGGGTTAGCAAAGCGAATAAATTCACAGGATGCACACAGGTTACATAGTAGACAGACAATTAAAAAACATGGCGACAGTCTGGTTTCTGTTCGCAAGAGATATAAAATCACACCCAGCGACAGTATGATGGCCGTTCGCAACACTCCGGAAAAGACACACAACACTGAACACTCACTGTAAACCTGCACTAAAATGTTCTTAAAAAGAGGACACACCATAGCCTAGGGCAGATGGGGGGGAGGGTGGACCTGGACAGATGAGGGGGAAAACAAGGAGGGTGGAGAGGAAAAACGAAAGGTGGTGAAGCAAAGGAGGGAGAGGAGTCATAAGGGGGAGAGGGGCAGGGCAGACGCGAGAGGGAATGGGAAAAGGCAGAGGAGGGAAATGCAAAAGGACTCAGGGGAGAGAATGGGGGCAGGGAGAGGGTAGGTGGGGAAAAAAGGAGGATGGAAGGGGTGGAGAGGGAGCCCAAGAAAAGGATGAAGGAAAGAAGGGGGGTGAGGATCAGAGTTGATAGGAGGGATAAATGGAGGGAGGGAGAGTATCATCTGGGAGGGGGACTTTATGGGAGCCACCTTGGGAGAGGAGGTGATAGGTGTAGAGATGGATGGTAGGGGCGACACAACAGTGAAGACGTGGCAGGGGGCGGGGATGGCAGAGGAGAGGAGCAACTAGGGGGTGAGGGGGATCAAGACGGCAGGAGGTGTAGAGTATGCGGATATGTTCGAGGAATAGGAGCAGATGGGGGAAAGGAATGAGGTTATAGAGGATCCGCGTGGGGGACGGGAGGCGTATACGGAAGGCGAGGCGGAGCGCATTTAAACGGTCCATTGTAACTCGGGTAATGTATCACGAAGCAAGTACCGTCTGCACTGGCGGAATGTTACGTGATACCACGTACTTATACGTTTGTGACTTGTACAGGACCATTTATCACAAAGCGAAAAAAGTGGTCCAACTAAAACATTCATATTTCTTTACGTACTACACGAATATGTAATAAAAATGGGGGTTCCTATTAAAAAACGCAGTTGATATCCGTTTGACCTATGGCAGCGCCATCTAGCGGGCCAACCATAGCGCCATCTGGTTTCCCCCTTCAAGCTAGACGAGTTTCGTTCTTTGTAGTTTTTTCGTTTGGTGCTTATTTCGTGAGATATTTGGCCCGGTAACTATCAATGGACCACCCTGAATATATATCCCCCATGCTTGTTACGTAGGCCAAAAGTGGCCAGACGATACCGTCGGTTCGCTGACGAACTGGGTGTTTGCCTTGGTGCCTGGGAGCGTGACGTTGGGAGAGGTCGGCCGTCTTGATGCCATGGGGAGGCGGTGAGTGAAGTACTACGTTGCGTGCTGGTGTGTGCCGTCCGCCTGCTCTGGCGACATGTGTTCTCATCCAACAAGTGGCGCAGGCAGCCTCAGGTACTGCAACCTAAGTTGTTTGTGGTGTCACCATTAAGGCAGTGACCTCGTACACGTGGGGCCACCCGGGGACGGCAGAGCTGTGCTAACTTACATGTGCGCACACACGCTAAGATGCCGGGTGCAAAGCGTGCTGGCAGCGAGACCGTACGAACTTCTCCTCGACGATTTGATTCATATTGACGTGGTGTATAGGGCACGACCAGAACTTCAACATATATAAACAGCGAGACGCAGCTCCCAACCACTTCTGAAAAAATCGAATCTGAATATTTTAGGCGTGCTTGTATACTTTGTATGGTCGCTAGACCCCAAGGGGTGCGCAGCGGAGCGAGTAAGTGCATAGGTGCGTAAGTGCGAAGTCTCTATATTGAGTCTCGCTGCGGGCACTTCTTTCTTTAATCCCCACGTAATTCTAACAACAGATATTATGACTATGTAAGTTATCAGTACCTAGTGATTCACTTATTAAAAATTCAAATGGCTCTGAGCACTATGGGACTTCTGAGGTCATCAGTCCCCTAGAACTTCGAACTACTTAAACCTAACTAACCTAAGGACATCACACACATCCATGCCCGAGGCAGGATTCGAACCTGCGACCGTAGCGGTCGCGCGGTTCCAGACTGAAGCGCATAGAAACCCTCGGCCACTCCGGCCGGCTTGCGCTTATGAAACTAAACGCTTACTCACTTGGCTACGTAATCCTTGAATTCTAGCGATAAAGTATACAAGTACGCAAAAAATTTTCAGACTCGATTTTCTCGAAAACTGTCTAGAGTTTCGTCTTTCTGTTTACAAATGTGGAAGTCCTAGTCGTCTCCTGCACACTCCATTAATAGATGTTGTCGTGTAACTGCTAATAAACAACGCTATACGAACCAGTTAAACAGTCTCCGGAGAATAGATTTAATTTCGTATTTTACCTTTACGGTATGCGTCTCTGAACAGCAGGAACTTTTCATTCTTCCTGCTGATGGTGCCATCGTGCAGTTTCAGCACGGCGCGCGTCGCCAGCAACGAAGGACATTTTGGTCCCTTCCTGTTGTATCGTGCCTACTCGTCAAATATGGGATGCCTAGGAAACCTGCTTTCCCGGCTCGCTAGACAACAATTCAAGCAAATCGTCTTAATGAATTTTATTACAGAAAATAAATGACAGTACTTGACTTTGAGTAATACATAGATGTGTAGCAACCAAAGGGAGACATCCAATATAAGCAATGTCGTCCAGTATAACGATTCCAGTACAATAGAAGTAATGCAGTGGATGCTTCAATCCAGGTCGCTGGTCTTGAAGCTTCTGTAGATCTGAGTGACACACTGCACTTACTACCGTTGACAAATAATGGAGTTTCACAGTACCTGGTACGTTTTGAGCAGTTACGTGGGCTTCAAACTGCTGCAACCAATCGGGCCATTCCTAGTCTAGAAATAATAGTTAAATCAAGGCCCTAAGCTGTCGACAGGGGGACAGCTGAAAATGTGTGCCCCGATCGGGACTCGAATCCGAGACCTCTTGCCTACATGACAGACGCTCTATCCATGTGAGCCGCCGAGGGCACAGAAGATACTGCGGCTGCAGGGATTTATCCCTTGCACGCTCCTCGTGAGACCCACATCCCGAAATTAATGCCCACAAACTACATTCGTAGTCCCCCTACCCATTACACTCATTACTCGCGGCAGACAATCTTACCGAGTCCTGTAAGAGTTCGGGCATTTCGTGTGTATCCAGCACAGAAGAAGAAGGTCAATGACCGGTTAGCCTTAACTATATGAAGATGGTATCTGTTCTTTCGGACATGTCCGGAAGAACATATACCATCTTCATATTCCTAGTCTTGTTCATGAAACTGACAAAATGTGGTATAGCAGTTGGAGCGCCAGTAGGTGCCTGTTGTACTGCATTCGTTTGATTTGCCAGCAGCTTCTGTACTGTCTTTAGCAGTGTTGACATTTGCTGGGTCTGAAACTGAAACACCTGCGTTAGCTGCGTTGCATCTATCGCCTGCAGGTGTGGAGACTGAGGGGAGTGGGGGGTAATCATTTTGGAAGAGATAAATGCAATAAACAGACAAGGCAAGCAATAAAAATAAGTGCAAAAGCAAAGAAAAGTTCCGCAACGCCCCCCTGAAAACAATGATTAGCAAAATCACTAAGAGAGACATTATGAAATTAAGTATACACGCCCCTGCAAACAAAATACAAAGTAAAATTAAGGGGCCAGCAAAAACACAATATCCCACGAAAAATTTAAAGTTTGTAGCAGCCAGGCGCGCGGTCTTCTTAACACTCGTCGCCAATGCTCTGTAGTGGTGGCTCAAGTTATCACACCGATGTTCAGGATTTAGAATTGTTTCAGTCCTTTCCTCTGAACTACAGGAAAATTGTACAGGCCACTGAAGCTGATTCAGATTTGAACATTTTGCTAAAATATATTTGCACATCTTGGCCTCGCTCATTGCATTGCATAAAGAAATCTGTTGTGTGCCAACACTTCGCACGTCGGCATCGCCTCGCTATACAGCAAGGTGTGATTCTTGTTCACAATGACAGTGGACAATCACGTGTGTTGATCCCCGAAACTTTGCAAAAAGAAGTGTTCACCAAGTACACTGGGGGATTGTTTGTACGAAACAGGTAGCGCACCGACACTGTACTTGGCAGTATATGGACACCCAAATAGAACAGATGACGTCACAGTGTCACGCATGTGCGGAAAATCAGTCCGCTCCGCCACAAAATATCTCAAGTTGGCTTAAGTATCAGTCACCATGGCAACGTGTGCACATAGAGTTTGCGGGACGCTTCTCGAACACTCATTGGTTGATTGTGGTAGACTCTTATAGCAAGTTTTCTTTTGTTGTGCCAATGAACCCGAAAACGTCACGTAGCACAGTTCAGGTTGAAACGTCCCCTTAGAACAATTATACAAGACTGTGCTTAAACTGACACACAATATTTTTTAGCGCAACGCAATCTGACTTTCAGAAATCCCTACAAAGGAATGGCCCTGACTAACATTAACCTATACCTTTCACAAATCACTTACCTCACCAAAAATCTCCGTTACTCGAACTACTGAAATACAGCGAGCGCCACTACTGCCAGCTAAATAAAAGATTCAAACTACGGAAGGCACTAATTACTGATAGGCATAGTTAGCTAATGAAAGATTTTAATAGAGAACAAACAATGTATTTACCTTAATATCATCAAAAGTCGTAATATATGTAATTTCAAAACTCCGCCATTTCCTTCCACACATCCACCACTGCTGGCGGCTCACCTCTAACTGCGCAACGCTAAGCGCTGTTCACATCCAGCTGCCGCTGCCAAACACTGCAATGGCAGACAACAATGCAAACTAGCCACAGACTGCACACAGCACAGCCAGTGTTTTTCATACAAAGCGCTATGTAACGTTGCCAATAAGAAAACATAAACAGCCTACTTACATAAATAAAACATAAACAGCCTACTTACATAGCCCCCATGCTCCCCACAAAAAATTTTACTAATTGTTTTGGGCAGTGGCCAATAATGATTTGAAAAAATTTTTCATAATTACAATAACAAAGATATCA
This sequence comes from Schistocerca cancellata, assembly GCF_023864275.1. Taxonomy (NCBI): domain Eukaryota; kingdom Metazoa; phylum Arthropoda; class Insecta; order Orthoptera; family Acrididae; genus Schistocerca; species Schistocerca cancellata. The sequence goes on from NC_064629.1 coordinate 759,406,955, forward strand.
AATGCACACACTTATTTATACAATGTTGGTCAAAAGCTAAAATTTTCTCACAGTCCATAAAGACAGTCCAGATTGTTCATCACAGTAAAATTTCAGTGTTTTTTTTTTTTCAATGTCTGAGCAGTAAAAGACAATGCACACGGAAGTAGTGGATTTCCATGCAGTCTTGAAGAAGTAGTGTTGTCCTTCCAACTGAAAGACAGTGCTGCCTCTTGACATGCAGACAAGTAATGGGCCACAACAGAGCAAACCCACAGCAGAGTCAGTCGAAGTTTGAAGAATATTGGTAGGTAGGTCATCACAGAGCAGATCCACTGTAGTCCTGGTAGAGAGTATGGTATTGGTGGGCTACCAGAGGTGCTGACCCACTGCAGTCCTTGTAGAAATTGTGGACAGGCCCACTGTAGTCCTGGTAGAGATGGCCAGCAGCCATCTGCTGCGACTATGCAGGTGCACAATCACCATCGAAAAGTCTTGCAGAGAGGATAGCAAGTCCATAAACCACCACTTGTACACTCACAAAGTTTTTGGAATTGTCCTTAGAACCAGCAATGCTGTTATCCAGTCCCTTGCTGAATTAGTAACACACGTGCAAACACTAACAGTCCCGACTTCTCACATATTGTCCATATCCTATGACCAACAGAAAAGTGTGCAGTGAAATGTAACTAACAAGTTAATAATATGATGAACTGGTATCAATTACAATTTTATAACATAAGAATACAATTACAAAGGTACAAAATACATCACTAAGGAACATAACAATACAGATAACATTTGTAGTACAGTCTTTACAACAGAATAGAAATAAACATATACATCAGTGTTATAGGAATTATGACATTAGTAAATACATAAAAGATCAGAATAACTTTTGAAACATCAACTTCACACATGAGTATTAAAACAAAACAGAATAAATAATGTCTAAGCAAATTTACAAGGTAAATAACATATTATTAATGCCAATTATATTTGAGGAGAACAGTATTCCTCATCATAGTGAATGTAGCTTAATATTAAAAGAAGAAAAAATTCTATGAAACTACACAGAGACAGGAAGAAAACAAATACACAAGGGTACACAAACACATAGTGGGCTAACACAAAAGGAAAGGACAAGGTTTGTTTTCAGTGTAACATTTGATACTGCAGTCCAACCCAAAACTTCATTCCATAGATTTTTCGTCTTATTTCAACATTTGTTTCCACCAAAAATCCTATCCAAGCATGCTTTTTGTATTTATATGTTCACATATTTCTTACCTCATTATTTATTTACCATTATCTTACCTCAACATTTATTTCCAAGAAAATCCTACCTAAACCTGTTGTCCCTAAAGCCTACTTTTTTTTCTCATATCCTCTTTCAAAATTCTTTTTTTTTTTTGGCCACACCATTTTCTTATAGCTTCTCAATGCATTTCTTCCAATTCATCATAGTTAGTTTCTTATATAGTCTACCCCCTCTTAAGCTAACTTAAATCTACTGAGCTCAGATGCATAAACTACGGGACGAGGCAATGCAGCAGCACAAAACAATTAATACAAACAGCAATGACAAAAAAATGGAAATTGGTGAAGCAACAATATTACAACTAAGATAAGGCACTGTGCAGCAAACAAGAAAAATGAATCAGTAGTAAAACTAGCAATACAAAGTGAAATTTAGTAGCACTATGCGTGGCAAGCAGCAGCAGCAACTTCTATCTAAACATGACATAGCTCAAGCAAAAAAATATTACAGTAAAGACAACAATGCAGATAAGGGAAATGTCTATTCACATCTTGATATCTATGTAATTAAAGTGGTGCACCACAAAAACTAATTCTACAAAAAATTACCAAGTACTCGAAAAGAAAATTATATATGCAGTTACTGTTATTAGTCCCTTCTTATTGCTCTTTCCATTCCAAGAGCTCCTTTTTCAAATAATGTGGATCATAAAATAATTATTTAATAGATCTGTTGACAGAAAGTGTTCACATTAGCAAATGCATTTAAGTTTATTTTATAAAACCAATGCTGCAACACAGCTGGAAAACAGATATTAAACAAAATGAGCAATCTCTCAACTACAAAGGCAATAGATGTAAAATGTTTCTCATCATTTCATTAGGCATTTTAGTAAATATCATAAATTAATAGCTCCACAGTGTTATCATGTTTTCAAGTTTGAGCGTGTCGTATTTATGATGCTTTCTACAAAGGAATGTCAATAGCGAGGATAATGGACTCTCTTTTTTTATTCTCCACCTAATGGCTTTCTTTTGTCAGACGACTACCTCTCAGCTGGGCGCCCAAAATGCATTACGTCAAGGTGACCTACCTTCCTTACCGAAATATTTACGAAATCAGTTTCCGCTATAGTGACAGTCTCATATGAAAATTTCACAGGTCGAGAATTTGCGTTATGAATGTGTAGAAACAAAATCCTGTAAATATAACAGTGTCCAAAAATTTTCACCGGCATTGTGATACATTCACGCATATACACATATTTCATAACTCTTAAAGTACGATTCTTGGTTTCCAACATCCTTTTTCACAAATCAGAGTCCCTAACCACTACTCATTATTCCTTACCTTATTATCCATATACATATCATCGACATTTCTTCAATATTTCATCATAATAAATTCCTCATATAGCATCAGCTTATTGATCATAAACATACCTCAACAGCATAATACACATAGTCATCGTAATAATAACATCATAACACCTCAGTCAACTCTCAAAATCGTCGTAGCTTCCTCCAATAATTAAAAAAAATTCTCTCCTCGTGTCAAAAGTGTCATCTGCCTCAAACATACTTTAAAAATCGTGATCCCATACCAAATATATCATTCAAAGTTCTCATAATATCATAATGGGTCTGAAAAAATATGAAAAGTTCACAAAGTACAGACAAAATACAATTTCATAAGTGTGAAGTTATCCAACTGTGTGATTACATAAACATCTGTCACTGCCGTAGTAAAAAAGTTTGTCTCTCTCAGTTAAATGATCAGATAGCTATGTAATTTATGTGTTAGAGGAATATGGTACCGATGTGTAAAGTTGTATAAGCAAATACCATATTAGCTAGGGCTCCTTGTGCGTGCCAAACACATGATACACAAAGTAAGCGTGTAGCCCCCTGAGGATTAATGTAATTATTCCCTCAGGTGTTACAGATTACAACAATGGAATGAAATGTATTATGGAAAACCTTTGTATCATTGTACTTTAAATATCTTTAAAAATAAATGTTTTAAGTATAAATTTAATCACTCAAATACGTGTACTGTAGCGCTAAACTGTGCGTCTTGTTGTAAGATAATCTCTGTGGAAGTGTCGTAGTTATCATCCTCCGAAAGCTAAGTTCTGCAGAAGCCAATGTACTTACCTCATGATACACAAAAGTGAAATGCTTTGCGTATAGATATCTTAGTTATTACGCTTATTGTTGTGATGAAGAAATTACTGTGCTGTAACGTATTGGTGTGCTACGGAAAAGGCTGTCTCATTGTAGCTATACCACAAAAGTTACTACTAAAACATGTTTTACTTTCCAGAATAATACAGAAAAACTGTGCAGATATAAAACAGATACACCGCAAAAGCAACATTATAAATTGTCACTCATTAGTAGCGTCGTGATAAAATCGTGTAGCTGTCACATAAACTAACCACTGTCTCATCTGGTATCTCACAGAAAGTACCTTAAATCCAGAATGCATTTTCAAGTTAACCAAAATGTTGCATTAAAATCTCATTAGCAGTATATGTTCTAAGTATGTAAGCCGTATATTCGTTACGTAATCGTGCAACTAACAAGGAAGAATGTATAAATAACAACACTGTGTCGTCTGTTCGCAATAACAATGCATTCGCAATTACTTGTCTAAGTTACCTATGTTCTTGACTGGATAGTTAGTTAGCTTTAAAACATAATTGCATGTTGACAGTTTGTAAGTGTGACAAAGAGTACTAGTAACGTGAAGTGAAAAATTTTATAGCAAAGACTAAATTAAAAAACAGTTTATCTCTCAATAAACGGTTTTACATGTGAGATGTGGTGTGACCCTTTGCTCTTCTCAGTACGCAGAGTTTCAACTTGAATGCAATTAACATGCGGTATTCGTCCGTAAAGAATACTGGAATTTTGCTCAAGGTTATCGTCAATGTTATTTTTCCCTGAGCCAGCGGGCGCAAGTGGCTGCCTGCGGTGCGAGTCATTGTCTGTTTCTTTGTTGGCGCACATCGTTATTGGGATTAGGAGACCTAACTTCTACAATTTCGCCTTGCCGAGAGGGCGCTGCTCTGTTTGAAGCTCGCCAGTTCTGATGAAATTCAGGTCTGTCGTTATGTCGGTAGTTGACATAGTTTCTTGTTTATCGGTCATGTGGTGGAGAATTTCTCCCGGAATCGTAACTGCGCGCTGAACTGTTGCATCTGAAGTTATTCTGTCTCCCTTGATAATAATAGTTCTGGTTGCCAAATTGTCTGTTTCTATGATTGTCTCTGTCATATTCATTACTACGGAAATGCGATCTTTCTCTGTAACTATTACTACTCTGCCAATGGTTGTCATACGGGTGGTGTCTGTTTTGGTCACGATATGTGTTGTGAGAATAGCCTTGTCATGTATTATTTCTGTCATTGCGGAATTGTGACCATTGTGACCTGTAATTGTTGTACTCCTGTTTTCGCGTTCCGCGATTGTCAGTGTCAGTTTCCAGTTCTTGTAACAGTCCCTGAAAAGCTTCAATGTCGTCTTCGCAACGTCCTGCCAAAATAATATGCTGTAAATGTTCAGGTAATTTGATTAAGCAAATGCGTATGAGTTCTGAGGGGCTGTATGGGTTTGAAAGATACTGATTCTTATGCAACATGTCTTCAAAATATTTCATAAGACTGGAAAATTCAGATTGTTCGAAATGTTTATCATTATGATGCTATGTTTTACTCGGTCTTGTGTAGCTTGAGACCAATATGCTGAGAGGAAGGCATGATAAAAATCTCCTTCTCTGTGACAATCGTGAATGACCGATCGCATTCTTACAGCTGGTTCATTCTCCAAGTAGCCACACATAAATTCTAATCTGTGTTCTAATGACCAGTTGGGAGGAAAACAATGAGAGAATTGATGGAGCCACGCTTGTGGATGAATGTCGTTGGCAGGATTCTTAAACGTTTTGAATTTACGTGTAGTAATGAACGGCTTATAGTCAAAATCATCATGTCGGTGAGTTGCATGTCGGTCATTGTTACGTCGTGTCGGCGGTTCCATCTCAAAATTCGGTGCACATTGCCAATTTCTTTCATAACTTCCGAAATGCCCTGTGTTATTATTTTGTGGCTGTTCCGTATTTCTATGTCCCTCTTCCCGTATTGGGGCGCGAGTGTCCTCTGAAATACGTAATTCTTGTATTACCTGTGTCAGCTGATCTTGTACTTCCCGGATTTCTCTTTGGTGTTGCGTATTAATTTGATTCTGATTTTGTTTGAATTTCCTAATTTGTTCGCACTCGTCTGTGTCATTAAAGACTACTGGTTTTGTGTCATTCAGATTATCATCTACCTTCGTAGATAAATTATTTAGCTGATACGAAAGTTCAACTACTTTCTCTAATAATGAACTAATTTCCTCCATGTGTCTTTCTGAACCAATTTTCAGAATATCTACTGTGTCCTTTAAGTTTTCTTGAGTTTTTGAAAGTTGCGTAACCAAATCGGTAGATGCAACTGAGTCAATTTTAGCTTGCAAGGTCTCATGATTTTCATGAACAATAGTTTGCAGTTCTTTTAAGGCTGCTTCGTGATTCTGTAATGCATTTTTATGCCGCGAAAAAATAGGTTGAAAAAGCTCACAAATTTGTGTTTTTACGTCATTACAGACTTTTTGACATTTCGATTCAATGTTATGTAACTCAGTAGTCAAATCTTCACGTGTTTGTTCAAGCTTATGTTCCACTGAGTCTAACTTTTGAAGCTTTTGTTCCATTGTGTCTAACTGTTGCTGTGTTTGCCTCTGGTGTTGTTCCATTGTGTCTAACTTTTGAAGATTTTGTTCCATTGTGTCTAACTGTTGCTGTGCTTGTCTCTGGTGTTGTTCCATTGTGTCTAACTTCTGAAGCTTTTGCTGTGTTTGTCTCTGATTTTGTTCCATTATGTCTAACTTTTGAAGATTTTGTCCCATTTGTTTCTGATTTTGTTCAAGAGTTGTGTCTAACTTTTGTAGCCTTTGTCCCATTTGTTGCACTAACTTTAATAACAGTGCACTGGTGTCTGAAACATGTTCCTCAGTGCTTTTCGGCAGTGAATTTGCACCGGCCACATTCACATTTTGGCAAGCGAAAAATGTGTCTTGTCTCGTTTGAGAAAACGGCGAGAACCCAAAACCTGTGTCTACAGTATTTGCAATATTGTGTTCTGTCATTCCCGATTCCTGAGGCGAGCTGTTGCCGACCGATCGATCGATAATGCTTCCCTGTTCACTACCTGTTTCACTGCCTACTCCATTATTTGACGCCCGCTCCATTTCCCTATGCACGGTTACCAAATTACTACTTTGAATATTTGTTAATTCATTACATGGTGGCGTTAACACACTGCTTTCGTCTTCACTGTTACTTCTCAGTTTACTTTGGAGCCTAGTATCACGTTTTTCACACGCCATTATTGTCACAATATTTCACAGGACAACACAGAAAAGCACAATTTGAAGAGCAAAAATAAGAGAACACATTAACATAGCACTGAAAATAATATCTAGTTAATTGCAGCTGCGAAATACTTGGTGCAAATATACATGCGTGCCACACCTGTTGTACTGTACAACAATGAAAGACTGCCACTACAAAGGAAATTCTCTCTATAATTACGCGCTAGCAATAAACAATAGCTACACTAATTGCAAAAACTACAAGAAAAAAATCAGAAGATTCCAGTGAGGTATCCTAGGCTAAGGGTCGACATATGAAACGTCCCCTTAAAACAATTGTACACGACTGTGCTTAAACTGACACACAATATTTTTTAGCGCAACGCAATCTGACTTTCAGAAATCCCTACAAAGGAATGGCCCTGACTAACATTAACCTATACCTTTCACAAATCACTTACCTCACCAAAAATCTCCGTTACTCGAACTACTGCAATACAGCGAGCGCCACTACTGCCAGCTAAATAAAAGATTCAAACTACGGAAGGCACTAACTACTGATAGGCATAGTTAGCTAATGAAAGATTTTAATAGAGAACAAACAATGTATTTACCTTAATATCATCAAAAGTCATAATATATGTAATTTCAAAACTCCGCCATTTCCTTCCACACATCCACCACTGCTGGCGGCTCACCTCTAACTGCGCAACGCTACGCGCTGTTCACATCCAGCTGCCGCTGCCAAACACTACAATGGCAGACTACAATGCAAACTAGCCACAGACTGCACACAGCACAGCAAGTGTTTTTCATACAAAGCGCTACGTAATGTTGCCAATAACAAAACATAAACAGCCTACTTACATAAAGAAAACATAAACAGCTTACTTACAAGGTGTTGTCTTCTATTTTTTGCCTCGAAGGTTTGCCTGAAGTAGTTTTGTCAGACAGCGGACCTCAGTTCACATCAAATAAATTTGAAACATTCTGTGAACGCAATGGCATACAGCATCTAACCAGTGCACCGTTCCATTCACAGTCGGCTAAGCGGAAAGTTTCGTCAGAACCTTCAAGCAGCAGACGGCTAAACTTGGCACCGCACACGCCAGGGATCAAGCTTTGCAACTGTTTCTCGCCTCCTATCGTTCACATCAACGAGATGGACCATCGCCGGCGGAATTGCTTCACGGCTGCCACCATCGGACGCTGCTCCACCCTTCTCAGCACCAGGCGCCGAAGGAAGGCCGCAAGTATTGCTACGCGCCGCATGATATTGTATTTTTCAGGGTTTTTGGCGGCAGCAGACGGTGGGCGCGAGGCGAGATCCTTCGTTGACTTGGCGCATGCATGTATCTCGTTTCAGGCCCAGACGGATTGCAGCGCCGACATCACAGTGAAATTCGCCACTGTCATGTCTACGGTGATCCTTCTGTATCTTTTCCGCTATGTTCACGGATCCCAAGGACAGCGCGGCCAAAGCAGCCGCCAGATGGTGTCATCATGACACTGCGGGATGACCCCACGAAGACTGAGCCTTCGCCTCCTCCACCTACTCTCGTTTACTGATGGAATTGGACCCGCCCACGCCGCAGCAGCCTACGCTTCCTACATCTTGCTATGGACCTCAGGAGGTGGACGCGTACCCTTCTGGTCGTCTTTCGGAGGACGTTTCCGCCGAAGCGCAGACCGGATGGCGGGGTACGACTGGAAGCCAAGACGTCCCCTGCAGCCACAGCTTCCAGTTCCAGTCACTCAGAGCATCCATGCTACTCTTGTCTCCCACACCGTTGTCGAACTCCCTATACGACGTCGGTCCGACGCTTTGGAGAGGGGGAGGGGAGGGATATCCAGCATAAAGTCAAGCGCCGGCACGCCAGTCTGGAACGACAGAGCAGAGAGGGCTGAGACAAGACGTCAGCCAATTGCACACTGACCGACCCCTCTCTAAGATCCAATACTTCCCGCACTGCATGTTCGGTTTCTCTGAATGATCAATCGGAAGGTACAAGATCCGCCTCACGTGACAGTGTTCTACGCTCTCCTGCAAAGCCAATCGAATAGTGGGTCTTCTCTTGGTTTGCTAATCTAAACCAGACAGTCACCTAGTGCAGAAATTTGTTCTATCTCCGGATTTTGGCGATGGACTGTTTTCCAAACGCCTATGACGCACCATTACCTACGATAAAATTAAAGTGTCACTCCTAAAACTATCCACAGGTCTCGTTCTAATTTCTATTACCCAGTTTCCTCCTCTTGAGAGTGGCTATCCGTGTCAGCCCCTTTTTAGCTGATCAGAACTGCTTTACGTGGGCGTCTTCCTTATGTAAATCAAAAGTCTTCTCAAACTTCCCATTAGCTTTTAATAAAAAATTCACTGTATGGTCTTTGCCCACTTCCTACGCGCATGTCCATTCTCAGAACAAAAGTAGGGCTGGCCCTGCAGTCGTCTCTTCACTGCTTTTTTCATTGATAATTAACTGTGCAGACTGTCCTCTCTGACAGGATCTTGTATTCTGGATGAAACAGTGCCGATGTGACACGCCGAATGACTTTATTGACACAGAAATCACTAACAGATTTTTATGTAAATTTTGTTCTCTTTCTGATATCGTAAGAAGGCTTGCAATCTAAAAATCTTACATAGCATCTTTACTGTAACCTCTGTTGTGATGAGGGTTGACATTGGGACAATGAGTGGAAAGCTGAGTAACGGCCCTCTGGGGGCTCAGGGGTTAGAATAGTCCTGAGGTATTCCTGCCTTTCGTAAGAGGCGACTAAAAGGAGTCTCACACATTTTTGCCTTTATGTGATGGTCCTCTGTAGGGTTTGACCTCCATTTTTCAAAATTTTCCCGAAGAGCGAACCAACTGGGGAAGGGCGCCTTACTTGGTGAATCGTGTCCATTGTGCATTGAGATCTTCACCCCACTTTCTCGTCGGGGCATTGCAGTCCCGCTCATCCTCCATGTCTTAAGCGAGTACACCTTCCTGGGTGCGTTTTCCTCCACCCACTATGCAGTGTCGTTTTCTGCGCCGACGAGGACCATGGAATTCTTTGCACTTCATATCCAGCACGGTAACCAGTCCGTTGTGGTGGGGCCGCCATGTAACCTGTTGGTTGTAGCCCCCTGACAACACAAGGATCTTTCTGCTGATGCCTGCTCCGTTAACTCCCCACGTATTCCATGGAGTAGATGTCCATCTACCTGGGGCATCAGGACTCCCGGCAACGGCCATCCTGCCAGGTGGCCTTTGCTGCAGCTGGGTGTCACCGATGGAGAGGGTCCCTGGTCGGAGTCAGTGGCATCAGAGCGGATGATATGTGATGAAGTGTAGTACATCATCTCTTTCTGTTGGTCAAACACCAGCAGTCTCTAAACGTTCACGGGCTCAATTCAACGCACAGAAGTACGACCCCAAATCGTTCCACTCTTTGGCTACACCATGGAAGGAACGTCAGGCTGAGGATGTTAGCAGCTCTTATTCGTCCCAGTAACTTGTATGTTCAAGAGCTGATGGGGAATCTTTCATGATGATGAAGCCTCAGTTTTTTGTTGAGCATTTAGAATACAAGTTTGGAGAGGTGGAGCAGTTGTCCAAAATTATATCTTGGTCAGTCTTGATCAAAACAGCATCCTCTGCCCAGTCACGGACGATACTTGCTTGTGACAAGCTGGGGGATGTTTCTGTAACCATCACGCCCCATGAGAGCTTAAATATGGTCCAGGATATCACATTTCACAGGGACCTTCTTTTGCATTCTGACGATGAGCTGCGCTCCAATTTAGAACGGCGAGGTGTACATTTCGTTCGGCGTGTCCACTGGGGTCCAAGGGATTATCAGGTTGCCACTGGTGCCTTCATCTTGGCCTTCGAGGGTGATACATAACCCGAGAAGGCTAAGGTGATGGTCTACTGTTGTGATGTAAAACCCTATATACCTCCCTCGATGCGGTGCTTTAAATGCTGAAGTTCGGTCATATGTCTGCCTGCTGTACTTACAGTGTCGCATGACGAGATTGCAGACCCCGATTACATCCCAATACTCCATGTCCCCCGCCTCCCATCTGTGTCAACTGCAGAGAGCACCGTTCGCCTTGCTCGCCAGACTGCAGAATTCTCCAGAAAGAAAGGAAAATCATGGAGTACAAGATCCTGGACCGAATGACCTACACTGAGGCTAAGAGGAAATTTGAACGCCTGCACCCTGTACACATGACATCGTCTTATGCCGCTGTTTCAACAGTTCTAGCCCCATCAGCCCTGCCAACCCCAGTCACCTCTCAGAGCCAGAAGACTACACCTGCCCCCATGATAGTGGGGGGGGGGGGAGCACTTCCTTCCCTGTTGCTCCTGCACCACCTAATTCAGGAGCAACGCCCCCTCCACCATCAGAGACACCTGTCCCCACTTCTAAGCCGGAGAAGCATACAACTTCTTCGGCTGCTCTCGCTAGGAATGGGTCCCTTGGGTCACTCCCTTCCCAGATTTCTGCAAGTGGAAAAGACGACACCCACCAGTGGCTGAAGAGCCCAAAGGCAGCTAGTCTTACGGCTTCACGCTCATCCTCAGTCCTGGAGACTGAATCAGTGAAGTCCTTCCAGTCAGGGAAACACAAGGAACAGCAAGAGAATTCCAGAAAGAAGATCCCCAAGACCAAGGGAATTGCGATGGCACCCACACCACCGCTACCTCCAAGCTCTCCGTCTGCAGATGAGGTGGAGATTCTGGCGTCTGCTGAGTTTCAAATGGTTCAAATGGCTCTGAGAACTATGGGACTTAACTTGAGATGGCATCAATCCCCTAGACCTTAAAACTAACCTAAGGACATCACACACATCCATGCCCGAGGCAGGATTCGAACCTGCGACCGTAGCGGTCGCGCAGTTCCAGACTGTAGGGCCTAGAACCGCTCGGCTACATCAGCCAGCTCCGCTGAGGACCGCCTGTTTGAGCTACAGCAACTGTTAAGCTTTACACCTGCTTTCTCCATTGCCCTCCAGGAAACCTAGTTCCCAGCAATGCAGACCCCAGCCCTCCATGGCTATAACAGACACTACAGGAACCATAGCAATTATAATCGAGTGTCAGTCTGTAGTGAACCTGTGCCCCTTCAAACCCCTCTTGAAGCTGTGGCTGTCAGAATAAGGACACTGCAGGAAATAACTGTCTGCAATGTATATCTTCCTCCAGATGGTGCAGTATCCCTGAAGCCATTAACTGCACTGATTTATCAAATCCCTAAACCTCTCTTACTTTTGGGAGATTTTTACGCCCATAAGCCCTTGTGAGGTGGCACCGTGCTTACTGGCTGAGCCAGATATGTCGTAACATTACTGTCACAGATCGACCTCTGCCTCTTAAATACTGGGGCCGCCACACATTTCAGTGTGGCTCATGGTAGTTACTCGGCCATTGAAATCAATTTGCAGTCCAGGACTTCTCCTATCTATCCACTGGAGAGCCCATGATGACCTGTTTGGTAATGACCACTTCCCCATCTTCCTGTCACTGTCGCGGCGTCAGGCCCATGGACACCTGCCCAGATAGGCTTTAAACAAGGTGGACTGAAATCTTTCACCTCTGCTGTCACCGTTGTATCTCCCCCACACGGTAACATCGATGTGATCGTTGAGCAGGAGACAACAACAATCGTTTCTGTGGCAGAAAACACGATCCCTCGTTCTTTGGGTGGCCCCAGTGAAAGACAGTCCCTTGGTGGTCGCCGGATGTCGCTGAAGCAATTGAGGAGCGTCGGCGAGATCTACAGCAGCATAAGCAGCACCCTTTCCTACAGCACCTTATAACCTTTAACGGCTCTGTGCTTCCGTTCGCCAACTTATCAAACGACAGAAGTGTTAGAAGTGTTGGGAGAGATAGGTCTCGACCATAGGGGGCCTTACGTCACTTTCCCAAGTCTGGGCAAACGTCAACAGGTGTTCCCCGGTGTTAAAATTAATGGCGTGATATCTATCGACGCAAACGCGATTGCCCTGCACTTGGTGAGCACTGTGCTCGAGCCTCTGTGTCGGAGAATTAGCCCCCAGCCTGTCGCACTCTCAAACGGCGGCTGGTAGGGAAAGTCCTCTCGTTCAAAACACGCCACAGTGAATCCTGTAACGCCCCATTTGCAGAGTGAGAGCTCCTCAGTGTACTTGCACATTGCCACGACACAGCTCCTATGCCAGATCAGACCCACAGTCAGATGATAAAATATCTCTCATCTGACTACAAGCGACAACTCCTAGTCATCTTCAACCGGATCTGGTGCGATGGCGTCTCTCCATGGCAATGGCGGGAAAGCACTATAATTCCAGTGGCCAAACCCGGTAAAAACCCGCTTGATGTGGATAGCTATCGGCCCATCAGCCTCATCAACGTTCTTTGGAAGCTGCTGGAATGTATGGTGTGTCTGTGGTTGGGTTGGGTTCTGGAGTCACGTGGCCTACTGGCTCCATGTCAGGGCGGCTTACACCAGGGTCGCTCTACCACTGGTAATCTTGTGTCCCTCGAGTCTGTCATCCGGACATCCTTTTCCAGACGCCAACACCTGGTTGCCGTCGTTTTTGATTTACGAAACGCGTATGACACCACCTGGCTACATCATATCCCTGCCACATTATACGAGTGGAGTCTCCAAGGCCCGCTCCCGATTTCTATCCAGAATTTACTGTCGCTTCGCACTTTCCGTGTCCAAGTCGATGCCTCCCATAGTTCCCCCCATATCCAAGAGAATGGGGTCCCGCAGGGTTCTGTACTGAGTGTATCTATTTTACTAGCCATTATTGGTCTAGCAGCAGCCGTGTAAGGTGTCAGGCAAATCCAACACCTTCCATGAAAACCCAGACATGATAAGCAAATCCAGTAGTATGTCACATAGCTCCGAATAAATCGTGACATTAAATTAACCAAAGTAATACGAGTAACGAGTGAGCAAATGGAATACCACAGACTAACACAATAATGCCTAAATGCATGTCATACCTTCCCACCGTGAGACAGACGCAGTTCCGAGGGGAGAAACGAGAACAGAAGCCGAGAGCAGAACCGCGTTAAGCTAAAAGGCCCTACGATAAGGGACGTACACCCACGTTGCCAGCTAACCACCAGGATCACCCCCCAGCCCATGTTAAAAGCTAGAGCCCTCCAGAAGAACAGTATAGATCTTACGATAACACAAAAAGGGCCACACCAGCCGCAAGTTTTAGCGTGAGACTTTTTCGCTTCTCTGTTACGTTGCAAACGTTAAAAACATTGCCCCACCACGAAAAGTGTAACGTTTCTCATTGGATAGACAGAATTTTTGTAGGCAGAGCTTAAGGTTTACATTGAGACCCTGATTGGTCAGATGAAAACACAGCTAGATAGTTTTTTTTTAAACCAACTTCGGTAAATTGTAGTAAGGTGAAGTTAGGTGAGAATTGCTTCCGAGACGGCGAGCTGTATGGAGCTGCGCCGGCCGCTGCCCCCTGACGAACACCGACAAGGTAATGAACGCACGCGTTGAAGCATTTTTGAGTCCATAAAGCCTCACTCAGAACTGCAGAAATCTCATCTGCTACATCCCCATTTTACGTAATACTAGTGTCGATCGTCAATTAAATCTCATGGTATTTACATTTGCTACGTAAGTTAAAATCTGATGATTTCTCTGTTATATAGTTATTGAGAAGCCACATCACCCACTGTAATTTACGACAAGCTAGATAAGTAATTAAAGATAATTGAGGGTCACTGTAGACCATTTTGATAGTTTTCTCTTTTGTGAAACTTAATTTAAACCTAGATTATAGATGTGATATGGCATAGGTCATCCTTCGATCCATTGTAGAACTTGGAATCCCATTCAGGGAATATTCGTTCACATTTTTGTTGAACGCAGTTGGTTTTTATCATCCTGTATTAAAACATTTCCTTTTATCAATAGTGCAATTTATAAACAATGTTTTGTGAGTAGAACAAAATTTCCAATGGTAAACTTAACTACTTTTTCGACGTTATTTTTACCAGCCAGCTAAAAATAGGAAAGCCTTGAACCCCTTCCACTAAATTTAGTTAGTATTAAGATTCTTTTACAGGGAGTGCAGTGGAGCTGACGCTGAAATCATTAAGTAATTGGTTATATCATCGCTAGTCTCACTGAACTCTTCTGAACTCTACATGTCATGTGTGGTCTGGCGTCTAATTACCAGCAACAGGTCCCAGGTTCAAACTAGTCAAATCCCTAAAAAACATGCTCAGAGCGTCGTTGCGCGAAAGTGGTAGGGAGATACGACATAAAACAACAGACACCACGCAGAATGTTAGAGCTGTAGGACCGTCAGTCTCACCTTCTCTGTATTCAGATGACTTCTGCATTTCGTACTGCTCCACCAGTAATGGTGTTGCTGAGCGGAGCCTACAGGGGGCCATCCATAAGGCGCAGTAAGGGTTTCCAGATTTCGGCCGAAAAGTCGTGTGTTATGCACTTCTGTCGGCGTCGTACCGTTCATCCGGAACCAGAACTTTATCTTAATGACGATCCACTCACTGTAGTGGAGACATATCAATCCTTAGGACTGGTTTCCTTCGCCCGATTGACATGGCTTCCTCACCTTCGTCAGCTTAAGTGGAACTGCTCGCAGCACCTCAATACCCAACGCTGCCTGTCCAACACTCACTGGGGTGCACATCGCTCTACGCTGTTGCAGATCTACAGAGCCCTTGTTCAATCCCGCCTTGACTATGGGAGTCTGGTTTATGGTTCGGCGGCGCCCTCAGTGTTGCATTTACTCGACCCGGTGCACCATTGTGGCGTTTGCCTATCGACAGGAGCTTTGAGGACGAGTGCGGTGACCAGCGTCCTTGTGGAGGCCGGATTGCCTCCATTGCAGGTTAGGTGTGCACAACTGCTGGCCAGTTTACGATGTACACGTTCGTAGTTGTTCTGCGCATCTGAATTACTGTCTCATTTTCCCACCCACACCGGTTCATCTCCCACATCGGCGGCCCATGTCAAGGCTACCAATTGCAGTTCGTGTCCGATCCCTTCTTTCTGAACTGGAGTCCTTGCCTGTACCACCTATACTTGAGGTCCATTCACGTACACCTCCATGGTGTACACTTAGGCCGCGGCTTCACCTGGACCTTCCACATGGTCCTAAGGACTCAGTTAACGCCACGGCTCTCCGCTGCCACTTCCTCTCGATTCTTGACATGTACCGAGGCCACGAAGTGGTTTACAGCGACGGCTCGATGGCTGATGCTCACGTCGGCTAAGCGCATGTCCGTGGAGAACATATTAAACTACATTCCCTGCCCGATGACTGCTGTGTTTTCACTATCGAGGTGATGGCTATATCTCGTGCTCTTGAGCACATCCGTTCATGCCCTGGGGAGTCGTTTCTTATGTGTACTGAATCCTTGAGCAGCCTACAAGCTATCGACCAATGCTACCCTCGTCATCCTGTGGTAGCGACCATCCAGGAGTCCATCAACGCCCTGGAACGGTCCAGATGTTCAGTGGTGTTTGTCTGGAGCCCCCGTCACGTCGGAATCCCAGGTAGTGAACTTGCAGTCTGGGTGGCCAAACAGGCTACACGGAAACCGCTTGAGATCGGCTTCTCTGCAAATGACCTGCGTTCAGTACTATTCTACAAGGTTTTGCGGCTTAGGGAGACGAAATGGCATAACCTCAGCACGCACAACAAACTACGTGCCGTTAAGGAGACTACGAATGAGTGGCAGTCCTCCATGCGGGCCTCTCGCAGGGACTCTGTGGTTCTCTGCCGGCTCCGCATTGGCCACGCTTGGGTGACACACGGCTACCTCCTGCGCTGTGATGACCCACCTCATTGTCGGTGCGGCGCCCGGCTGACAGTGGCCTATATCTTGGTGAGCTGTCCTCCTTTGGCTGCCCTGCGACGGACACATCGCCATTAATTTTATCCCACAATGCCTCATCGGCTAATTTAGTTTTCCGTATTATACGTGACAGTGGGTTTTATCATTCTACTATATACGTTTTAGCACACGTCCTTTGTCCCTTTGTGTTCTCCACTCTGACGCTTTTAGGGTGCATGTTTTAATGTGCCACAGACTTTCTTTTCCTTTTTTATTCTCGTGGTCGGCCAGCCACGGTCATCTGCTCCCTTGGTTTTACCCATTCTATCAGTTTCTTGCTTCTCTCTGTGGTTTTCTTTTCCTGTTTTTTTTCCATACTACTGTTGGTTCTCCTCCTGTCGTTTTTCTGGTTCTTCCTTTCTCCTGTTATTGTGCTGCACGTCCCCTTTCTTTTCTTCTTTCCGTTGTGTAATTACACTACTGGACATTAAAATTGCTACACCACGAAGATGACGTGCAACAGACGCGAAATTTAATCAACAGGACGAAGATGCTGTGATATGCAAATGATTAGCTTTTCAGAGCATTCACACAAGGTTGGCGCCGGTGGCAACACCTACAACAATGAGGAAAGTTTCCAACCGATTTCTCATACACAAACAGCAGTTCACCGGCGGAGGAGAAATGCGTACCATCACGGTTCCGACTTTGATAAAGCTCGGATTGTAGCTTATCGCGATTGCGGTTTATCGTATCGCGACATTGGTGCTCGCGTTGGTCGAGATCCAATGACTGTTAGCAGAATATGGTCTGTGGGTTCAGGAGGGTAATACGGAACGCCGTACTGGATCCCAACGGCCTCATATCACTAGCAGTCGAGATGACAGGCATCTTATGCGCATGGCTGTAACGGATCGTGCAGCCACGTCTCGATCCCTCAGTATATAGAAGGGGACGTTTACAAGACAACAACCATCTGCACGAACAGTTCGACGACGTTTGCTGCGCCTGGGATGGTGTACTCAACGACGAATCTGGGTGCACCAATTGCAAAACGTCATTTTTTCGGACGAATCCAGGTTCTGTTTACAGCATCCGTGTTTGGCGACATTGCGGTGAACGCACATTGGAAGCGTGTATTCGTCATCGCCATACTGGCGTATCACGCGGCGTGATGGTATGGGGTGCCATTGGTTACACGTCTCTGTCACCTCTTGTTCGCATTGACGGCACTTTGAACAGTGGACGTAACATCTCAGATCTGTTACGACCCGTGGCTCTACCCTTCATTCGATCCCTGCGAAACACTACATTTCAGCAGGGTAATGCACGACCGCATGTTGCAGGTCCTGTACGGGCCTTTCTGGATACAGAAAATGTTCGACTGCTGTCATGGCCAGTACGTTCTCCAGATCTCTCACCAACTGAAAACGTATGGTCAATGGTGGCCGAGCAACTGGCTCGTCACAATACGCCAGTCACTACTCTTGATGAACTGTAGAATCGTGTTGAAGCCGCATGGGCAGCTGTACCTGTACACGCCATCCAAGCTCTGTTTGACTCAATGCCCAGGCGTATTAAGGGCGTTATTACGGCCAGAGGTGGTTGTTCTGGGTTCTGATTTCTCAGGATCTATGCACCCAAATTGCATGAAAATGTAATCGCATGTCAGTTCTAGTATAATATATTTGTCCAATGAATACCCGTTTATCATCTGCATTTCTTCTTGGTGCAGCAATTTTAATGGCCAGTAGTGTATTTTGCCGGGAGCAGGGGACCGATGACCTCGCAGTTTGGTCCCTTCCCCCCTCTTTTCAACCAACCAAGCTACCTACCTACCTACCAACCTACTGAAAAACGCATATGTTATCACTAACCACATGTACGTACTTAAACGGTCTGAAAAATCTAGGTGGATGCGTTCCTTTCGTTGTCTGTGTGCTGACCAAAATGAGAATGTTGTCTACGAGACTTGCAGCTGCTCGGTGAACTTTTGATGGTTATGAACTGTCAGATCAGTTTCTATGTTGGGGGCTTGGCCATATACGTGTTCTACGGCCAGAATCCGTTCTCGTCATCCTTCCGTGGTTTTTGTGAAGTAATTTTAGAATGAACAGTCCGAAAACTATCATGATTTTGATGCGCTGTTGCTCCTCGTTTTGGACCCTACACTAGAGCAGCATTTATTAATGAAAGCTGGAAACACATGTGATTAAAATTAGACATCTGGTGATTTTTCCTGCTTTCACTTCTGCTTATTTACGTAACAACTCGGTACGCAGTTTCATCAGTGCTCCTAAACTGAGCAGTGGTGTTTGGATTACTGGATAATTCCTGCAGCTCCTTGTCTAAGAAGAAACTCACTGTTTTAGCTATATCGAACGTTAGGTCTTTACTCTTAGGAAGTCTTCACAGTTTTTCAGCTTTTCGATGTTTACCTGTGAGCTTGTAACAAATTTAATAATTATAGGAGTTGAGGAACATCGTCTACGCTTGTCTCTTCTAAGCAGCTTTTTCTGAAATCTTACCTTTCGGGCGAAAACGTGCAGCAAGTAATTTGTGATCAATGACTAAATATAAACTTGTTCCATTTAAATAAATGTCGATTCTCTTTACGGCGGAAACCATAGCTAAAAACTTAATTTCTAGTTCACTGTTGTTCATCTGAGCTGCTGTTAATATTGTAGGCGCAAATGACGTTCGCTGCTCCGGTGCCCCACTGAGAGGCTTCCATCCCTACTGTTAACGGCTTTTAAGCGAATAAGTGTCGAGGAGCAGCATTGATCTCAGTCTGTTCTAAAATGGTTGATATTTCTTATGAAATTCTTCTGAATATAAGAATGCGACTTCCTTGCGTTAAATACACTTAAGGGATGCATTACGTAGCTGATTTTTGATAGGTTTGGCGTAGTAACCTATTTTAGGCAAAATGGCCCATCACTCCCTCAGATTCTGCAGGTACAACAGCGCATCGAACGCTGGTAGAAGCTGTAAGTTCGTTGCCGACGGCTAAGGATGTGACCTAAGTACCCAACCTATTGTTAAAGAATCCTGCAATTTTCCAGCTGCATTTCAGCCCTGCGCCCTGCAGACAGCTGATGGTCGCATTCAAGCTATGTCCTTGTTCCCACAGTTCTGTTTCTCAACCTTGATGTGACTGATTCTCGCTTTTGCACAATTGATGAAATCGTAACGTTGCTGCCATAATATTCGTCTGCTGATGGTAGTCTGCTACTAGTAAATGCCCACAAACGACCAGGAGCCTAAGTCTAGTGCCGGAACCAGTTTAAGTAGAAAATGAAACAGGTTTGGGCCAGACCACGGGAAAAAGATGACTTATTAGCTGTTGTCGTCCTTTACCTTAGTGGAAACAAAAGGTTCCCGCAGTCTTTTAACGTGAAATTCCTATTCACCTTTCACTTCCTGTAGGAATTGAAAATTGACGGTTGCGTAGTGATTTACGCTGAATCTGTGAATGTTACTGCTGCGTTTATAAGATATATAATTTCTTCCGCTACTCCACCCGTCTGTTCTGCTAGAGCTGCTCTTACAGTGCAGCAGTCAGCTTCTTCTGGAATGCCTGTTACTACTGTTTCTGTGCAAGGAGTTCCACAAGTGCCATGTCCATGAGGTCGACATCTGACGCGGAAAGACTCATCACCAAAGCAATATCGACCATCTGTCGTCTCGTGATTTATGTTCAACATACGGATGTGAATGAAGAGAAATTCACTCGGCAACACGTGAAGAGCTAGTACAGATGTCAGGCCTAAATGGCGGTACGTAAACTACTTCACGAAAAGTCATTAACATTATGGGCACAATCGACTCAAATAAGAACCAAAAGTCAGTCATGTAGCGGAGAGGTCGCCACCCGCTGGCCAGTCCACCGGATAGCGTGAGTGAGCAACGTGATGAGCTGTAAGACCAAGATAATTGTACCTAGCGCACGCGCACCGAACGTGGCGTGTGTGATGCCCGCTGGTGACAGATCGCTTCCAGTTCCTTGTCCATCTTTGGAGAAGGTTACCGTATAAGACATCATACAACTAAGAAAATAAAATGTATGAACAATTAAGTCCGCGGCTCGTGGTATCGCGGTAGCGTTCTCGCTTCCCGAGCACTGGGTCCCGGCTTCGATTTCCGGCGGGATCAGGGAATTTCACCTGCCACGAGATGACTGGGTGTTGTTGGGTCGTCTTCACCATCATCGTTCATCCCCATTATGGTCTGAGGAAGTGAATGGCAAACCACCGCCATTATGACCTTGCCTAGTACTGCATCGTTTCCCTACGGTCTGTCAAGAACCATGGGACATCTTTTCCATTTCCATGAACAAATAAAATGTACTTTAAAATATTTTCCTTTATTAAAACTGGAATCAGGAAATTAAAAGTACATTAGCACTGATGCAGATGGAAACAAAGCTAAACCTACAGTACTAACCTTCTTGCTAAAAATCAAGTTTTACTGGTTGTTCCTGAAAGCTCACACTTGATTGGCAAATGTCCTATCGATTAAGATATAGTTTATGTTCATACTTTGCTAACTGGTGTGTCATATCAAGGGATCGCAGCACGGAAAATTAGACACCCGCTTGTATACTCAGCTCTGTATTCATACCATCCGCATTTTAGTTCACACTGAATCGCCAAATAAACTGGTATAAGCACGTATATTCGGCAACAAGTGTCTGTTGCAGTTGTTAGAGCGGTTACTGCTGCTACAACGACGGGTTATCAGGATTTAAGTGAGTTTTAATCTTGTGTTATAGTCGGCGCACGAGCGATGAGACACAACATCTCCGATGTAGCGATGACGTGGCAATTTTCCCGTACAACCTTTCACGAGTGTACCGTTAACATCAGGAATCCGGTAAAACATCAGATCTCAGATATCGCAGTAGTCGGAAAAAGATCCTGCAAGAACGGGACCAACGACGACTGGAGACAATCGTTCAAGGTCGCAGAAGTTCAACCCTTCCACAAATTCCTTCAGATTTGAGCGCTGGTCTGTAAACAACGTGCGTACTAACTATTAAACGAAACATCATCGATATGGGCTTTCGGAGCCGAAGGCCCATTCGTTTATCCTTCATGACTGCACAACACAAAACTTTACACCTCGCCTGGGCCCGTCAACACAGACATTGGACTGTTGATGACTGGAGACTTGTTGCCTGGACGGTCGAGTCTCGTTTCAAATTGTATCGAGCATATGGACGTGTACGGGTATGGAGACAACCTCATGAATCCATGGGCCCTGCATGTCAGCAAGGGACTGTTTAAACTGATGGTGTGGGGCGTGTGCAGTTTGCGTGATATGGTACCCCTAATGCGTTTAGATATGACACTGATAGTTGACACGTAGCCTACGTAAGCATCCTGTCTGACCACCTGCATTCATTGATGTCCATTGTACATTCCGACGGGCAATTACAGCAGGACAATGAGACCCCGACACGTCCAGAATTGCTACAGAGTGTCTCGAGAAACACTGTCTCAAGTTTAAACACTTTCGCTGGCCACCAGACTCCCCAGACATGAACATTATTGAGCGTGTCCGGGATGCCTTGCAACGTGCTGTTCAGAAGAGATCTCCACTCTCTCGTGGTCTTACGAATTTATGGACAGCCCTGAAGGATTCGCCGTCCGCTGTGGTCGAGCGGTTCTAGGCGCTTCAGTCCGGAACCACGCGGTTGCTACGGTCGCTAGTTCGAATCATGCCTCGGGCATGTATGTGTGTGATGTCCTTAGGTTATTTAGGTTTAAGTAGTTCTAAGTCAAGGGGACTGATGACCTCAGATGGTAAGTCCCATAGAGCTTAGAGCCATTTTTGAACCCTGCAGGATTCATGGTGTCAGTCCCCTCCAGCACAACTTCAGACATTATTCGAGTCCATGCCACGTCGTGTTGCTGCGTGCTCGCGAGGGTCCTACACAATAATAGGCAGGTGTACCAATTTCTTTGGCTCTCCAGTGTATCATGTACTCTCTTAACATAATACGCTCTCTTATACACCTGTCGCCCAGTAACAAGTAATTCTCTTCACTACCCATAGATGCCGTAACATCAACATTTTCCACATCGAGGTAGGGATTAATGCTTCGCTCTAAGTCCCTATTTCGTAAAACGTCTGCACCCGTAATTAATCAAAAGTTATGTTGCAATGTACTATTGTTCGTTCTAAACCACATATAACACAAGTCACAGTCGACAAAGAGTTTATCAATTTACACTGAGGCGACAGAAGTTATGGGATAGTAATAAACTCATATAGGGATGGCAGTTGTATTACATACACGAGGTACAAAAGGGAAGTGCATAGCTGGAGCTGTTATTTGCACTCACGTGATTCATGTGAAAACGTTTTGTACATGGTTATGACCGCACAACGGGAATCACTAGACTTTGAATGCGGAATGGTAGTTGGAGCTACACCCATGGGTATTCTGTTTCGTAAATAATAAGGTAATTCGGGATTCCGAAATCCACAGTGTGAAGAGTGTGCCGAGAACATCAAATTTCAGACATTTCCTCTCACCACGGACAACACTGTGGCTGACGGCATTAATTTAAGGACGGAGAGCTGGGTTTTGCTTAGATTGTGAGTGCTAAGACACAAGCAACACTGCGTGAAATAGCCTCAGAAATCAACGTGGGACTTACGAGGAACCTATCCGACAGGACTCTGTGGCGAGGTTTGGCGTTAATGGACAATGGCAGCAGACGATCGACGCGAGTGCCTTTGTTAACAGTACGGCATCGCCTGCAGCGTCTCTCCTGGACTCTTGACCATAATTGAAAGATCAGTCCGTGCACAAAATTCTTCACCGGGTACACTTTCGTGATTATGGAGGGCTATAAAGGCAACATGGCTCACTATCGCTGCAGGGGACTTCCAACAGCTTCTTGTGTCCGTGCAACGAAGAGTTGCTCTGGGCAAATGGAGGGCTTACACAAAATTAGGCGGCACCCCATGACTTGTCACCTCAGTGTATAGAGTGCTTATAGTCGAAGGAAGATTTGTGTTTAACGTCTCATCGTTGAAGAGGTGCTTTGTAACTAGTTTGCTGTCGCTCTTCTGTAAGGAACTCAATAAGGCAGTCACGAATTAAGTAGCATCTCATACTTAATCGAAGGAGATAGTATCAGTCTTTTTCATTGTAATCAGAGACCGTTTCGTAAACATACACCTACAATTTTTCAATTTATTATAGCTACTTAAAATTGTGTACACTAATTGAACCCCAACAACGCCGACTAATTTTGGAAACCATTCAGGGATATTTTCTGTGTGTTTTAGGTGGTTCGTTACAGGGCAGTAATATACTTATGATTTAATCTGTTTTTTGTTCTAATTATATTCATTTCACTGCAGTTATCTGCATAATAGTGAAAACAACTGTGCTATGCAGTCGCCTGTACACACAACATTAAACGTAGAGTAATTCAACAACTCTCAACTACAAAATGTACTGCTCGTTGGTTGCTGCAGGAAGAGCTCAACGTAGCGTCGTCGTGAGGTTTATCCATAGCTTTCAGTGAGCTTAATCAGGTGGTTCCAATCGGCAAACACGTCGTCTGTAAACGTATCCATATTCCTGTGTTTCGCTGTTGAAGTATAACAGGCACTACTGGAGAAATAAAGCGCACTGAGAGAGGACCAAGTATTGGTTACTGCAAACCTGAGACGGATATTAAAGTGGACCTCACTGTTTTCAACACTAAGTACTGTGAATGAATGTGAAGTATCCTGAATTTTGAACATTTTTATAATAGTTACACAAGCTTGCCTTTCATCCTCTATATTTAAGAACACAATGAATTTAACGCAAATGGTTTCGATTGACTGCCAAAAGAAACAAAAAACCAACTTTGTAACTCTGTCATAACAGAGAAGTAAGTTCACAATACACACAAGTACTTGGAACAACAAGTGGAGAACTTACACAGTCAGAGTTCGTTCTACATTAGTTGACTATCAAATATGTGAGTCCATGCTCTCTTTGAGTGCAGTACATTTGAACAGACTAACACTTAAGTTACGTTCTGTACAAGTTCACAGTTTCTGTAATCTTGCCAAGTGAGTCCGACAGAATACCGGCAGGCACTTGAGCCGGTCCCGAGGTCTTTTGGCGGCGATGGTGACGTGTGGTCGGCAGTGCTGGATCCGGAGCGGACTTTCACTCTTGGCTGGCTGCATCGTAGCTACCGTGATTGTTTCTTTTCTTCTGTATTGTTAAATCATTCCCCTGCCTCATATGGGCAGGGGAGAGCTGGTAGCAGCACAGTCCACCGCTCTTCAGCCAAACGGCTCTACAAAAATACAGAAAGGGGAATTCTTATATAAAAGGGAGGATAAAAAGGGGGACAGAAGAAACACAGTAAACGGAGATTATGGAAGTTAAAATATACACTAATATTGGGACATGCACTGGGGGACAGTTAAAAAGTCGACATGAAGTTAAAAGAACACAGCTGGCAATTCGAAGTTCACTTAAAAAACACTGGAGGCAAACACAAGTTAAAAGTCTGCCACAGTATAAGAATCACATGGAGCGAGACACCTAAACCACTGCAAACGACAGAGCACAGCGCTGGTAGGGACCTGCGGAGGACTGGAGGCTGGTGAGGAGGGAAAAGAGCGGTGGAAGGTGCGGGGGGGGGGGGGGGGTGGCGCTGGGGTGGGAGAAAGAGGAAGAAAAGAGGGAAGGAGGCGCACCAAGAGGCAGGAGATGGGGGGGGGGCAGGAAACAGAAGGAAGACTAGATGTGATGGAGTGCATAGACACAGAAGAGGGCCATGGGAGACAGAGGCAGTGGAGCAGGGGGAAAAACTGTTCAAGGAAGGGAAGGTAAAGGAAATGAAGGGAAGGGATGGGGAGGGGTGGGGAGGGGAGGGGAGGGGAGGGGAGGGAACCCTGAGGAGTAGTGGGTTGGAAGGTGGGTTTAGAGTTGGTAGGAGGGTTTGATGTCAGGGCGAATCTCGTCATGTGGGAGGGGCAGGTGATGGATGTGGCAGTGGGAAAGGAGGTAGAGTGTGTGGAGATGAACAGAGGGTGGGGCACGATGGTAAAGGTGCGACAATTGGTTGGGGCGGAGAGGAAGGGGGACACCAGAGTGTGAGGGGACATTATACAGGGTGTGGATGTGTTCAAGGGAAGGAAGATGGTGGGGGAAGGGTATGAGATCGTAGAGGATGTGTGTGGGGGGCAGAAGGTGGGTACAGAAAGTGAGGAGGAGTGCATGGCGTTCTAGGATCTGGAGGGCTTTATAGAGTATAGGAGGGCTTGAAACCCAAGTGACACTGGTATAACAAATGATGGGGTGGATCACGGATTTGCAGGTTTGACCATGATTGTCACGGACGTGGTCCTAAATACCTGCACTGTGGAGGTACAGCTCTTCCTGATTGGCTGCTCACGACTTGGCGGATGAAGCAAAAGATTTGTGGTATCAGCGACCTATCTTGCTGATTTACACGCCCTCTGTACTGGGATCCAGTGTACCTGAAAGCCCTCTGGAGGTCCCACTGCAAATTACGAAGTCAGAACAATGTGTAGCCATAGGGGCTGAGCTGCCAACCAACCTGACGGTTGTGTGTTGTGATGTGGCGTCGGCGGTTGACGGCTTTTGTGACACACGAGAATGGAAGTAATATTTTTTCTCAAGTACACATACAGTGCCCGCCCAGCTAGCCAGTCCGTCTAACTCAGTGCTACCCAAACGAGAAGGTGTGCCGGTCCCAAGCACGAATCCCCTTGGTGGATCAGTGTCGAGGTCCGGTGTGCCAGCGAGCGTGTGGATGGTTTTTAAGGCGGTTTTCCATCTACCTCGGCGAATGCGGGCTGGTTTCTCTTATTCCGCCTCAGTTCCACTATGTCGGCGATTACTGTGCAAACACTTTCTCCACATATGCATACACCATCATTACTCTACCACACCAACATTTGGAGTTGCACTCGTCCCTGGTATCGGTGTGGGGCGGCGGTGAGGTGGGTGGACTTCTGCGGCCTGTTATGGGATTGTGAACCACTGAGGGCTACGGCGGGATGAAGTCTCTTAGTCATTTATAGATCCCTGGTTTAACAAACTCTACAATATGCACACACATACAGTGCATAATGTCCACAATTGCGCTGTTGTACAGATATTTTCTGTTGGAGTGTAGTAATTTCATGGAAAAGTCTTAATCGCTAAAAACTTTGTTTATGACGAATTTCGAGTAATTATCATCAGATAAAACGTTCTCATACAAGCGAAAAATACAAGAAAAATGTAAAGTTTCAAGTGCAATTACCGTTAAGCATATCTGCAAAAGATGTTATGAGAAGTCGTATGCCATACCCATGAATGGCTCATTATGGACAGTTCCAAGCGGCCCAGGCAACAGGTGCCCGAATTTTCTTCTCTGCCATTAAAAGTGTCGTCAGTTTTCACTGAATCTATACATTATTTCGAAAAGCTAGTTTGTATAAGTATAAAGCGGCAGAAAATTCTTACAAGTGAAATAAAGCTATAAATGTTCACACTGAAGCATATTGTTTCCAAAACTGGCCTCCTGTCTTTATGAAGACAAATTGGGTGGACATTCTCAATCGAAGAAATGAGTGGCCAGCACCAAAATAATCCGCTCAGGTGAAATAATTAGTACAAAGCGGCTCGTCTTTTCAGTATCAAACTTAAACAGGCCAAATAAAGGGGTAATTTTAAAATTTCACAGCAGTCCCCCACTTCTAGTTTCGTCCTATTAAGTTCGACGTCGTGGACACATTTATTTAATCCAGTGTGTGTGTTCCAAATGAGTGCAAGGAGACTGGATCAAAATGTTTGGCACTGTAAAACGGGCAGCAGGTTTAGTCATTTGGCGGAAGGATACTTAAGTTTCCGATAGTCTGGCGCCCACGCTGCTTTGGGTACTTTGTGGCCGTGTCTTGTCAACTGTGCGAAATGGTTGGATTCGGCCTGTGTGAGGCAACAATTGAGACCTTCCATTTAGTGTATCACTTATTACATACCAACACAGCCTGGAAAAAACAGTGAAGCAACTAGAAGGCATGATCTGAGGCCAGCATAGCTTTGTACACGTAGACATCATTGGCGGATATGTAAATGATTAGAATTTGCAATTCTCTGTGACAGGTCGCAAGAGTGTTTGGCTTTATTCGTGTTTAGCATTGTTACTAGGCCTGATTGGATACATAATGGGCGTAAGGAGCTTAAGATGTTAGATAATCACTACAAAGGACGCGCTGATGGCGCTGTCTCAGATTAGTACGCGAAAGCACCACCTGACAAAGCACACACATCAAAAAAGTTTTTCTTCACCTCGATTCCGAGAGTTCCGGAACCTGTAAAGAAAATTGGAGTAGAGATCAACATAAACATAATTTCCTCCCTTTTTATTGCTCATGAAAGCCACTCACTGCATGTTGTACCACTATACAGCGACCAACAGAGGTGGTGGTCCTGATTGCTGTTCAAATGTGTGTGAATTCGTAAGGGACCAAACTGCGGAGGTCATTAGTCCCTAGACTTACACACGACTTAAACTAACAACTAACAACTAACTTGCGGTAAGAACAACACACACACACACACACACACACACACACAAACACACACACACACACACACACACACGATGGAGGACTCGAACCGACGGCGGGAGTGGCCGCGCAGTCCGTGAGATGGCGCCTCAAACCGAGCGGCCAGATTGCTGTACTACACGCCGGTACCTCTAATACCCAATAGCACGCCCTCTTGCACTGTTGCACGCCTGTATTCGTCGTGGCATACTATCCACAACTTCATCAAGGCACTGTTGGTCCAGATTGTCCCACTCCTCAACGGCGATTCGGAGTAGATCCCTCAGAATAGTTGGTGGTTCACGTCGTCCTTAAACAGCCCTTTTCAATGTATCCCAGGCATGTTCTATAGGGTTCATGTCTGAAGAACATGGTGGCCACTAGTCGACCGATGTCGTTATCCTGAAGTAAGTAGTTCACAAGATGTGCACAACGGGGCGCGAACTGTCGTCCATGAAGACGAATGCCTCGCCAATATGCTGCCGATATGTTTGCAGTGCCGCTCGGAGGATGCCACTGACGTGTCGTACAACCGTTACGGCGTCTAGCATGACTACCAGCGGCATACGTCGGCCCCACATGATGCCACCCCAAAATACCTGGTTACCTCCACCTCGCTGCACTCGCTGGACAGTGTTCAGCCTGACCGGGTTGTCTCCTAACATGTCTTCGACGATTGTCTGGTTGAAGGCGTATGCGACACTCATCGGTGAAGAGAACGTGATGCCAATCCTGAACGCTCAATTCGGCATGTTGTTGGGCCCATCTGTACCGCGCTGCATGGTGTCGTGGTTGCAAAGCTGGACCTCGCCATGGATATCGGGAGTGAGCTGCTCATCATGCAGCATATTGCGCACAGTTTGAGTCGTAACACGACGTCCTTTGGCTGCACCAAATGCATTATTCAGCATGGCGACGTTGCTGTCATTGTTCCTCCGATCCATAATCCGTAAGTAGCGGTCATCCACTGCAGTAGTAGCCCTTGGGCGGCCTGAGGAGGCATGTCATCGATAGCTCTTGTCTCTCTCTGTATCTCCTCCATGTCTGAACAACATCGTTTTGGTTCACTCCAAGACGCCTGGACACTTTCCTCGTTGAGAGCCCTTCCTGGCACGAAGTAACAATGCTGACGCCATCGAACCGCGGTATTGACAGTCTAGGCATGGAGCCCCTTACGGTTATGGCAGCTAAAGACGGGAAGAAAGCCAATCTGCATTCCGTGTGCATACCGGAGGGAGTCATCCAAGATGTGGAAAGGGTCTTTCCGGATGCCATGAAGGGTACATGGTGCAGCCAACTGCAGGTCGTGGATCATGTCGGCACTAATGACGTGTGTCGCCATGGATCGGAAGAGATTCTCTTTGGTTTCCGGCGGTTATCTGAGTTGGTGAAGACTGCCAGTCTTGCTAGCGAGATGAAGGCAGAGCTCACCATCGTCGATATTACCGATTGTGGACCTTTGGTACAGAGCCGAGTGGGGGGTCTGAATCAGAGGCTCAGACGGTTCTGCGGCCATGTAGGCTGCAGATTCCTGGATTTGCGCCATAGGATGGTGGATTTTCGCGGTCAGCTAAATAGGTCAGGTGTCCACTACACACATGAGACGAGTACACGGGTAGCAGGGGCAGTGTGGCGTGGGCTGGGCGGGTTTTTTAGGTTAGACCGTCTCGGGAAAGATAAAAAAAGACTCCAGTCTCAAAGGGTACAGGCCAAAGAAACGACGAGAATCGACCAAGCAACAGTCGGTACTGTATTTGTAAATTTTCGTAGCTGTGTTGGAAAAGTGCCAGAGCTTTAAGCGCTAATAGAAAGTACTGAAGCTGAAATCGTTATAGGAACAGAAAGCTGACTACAGCGGGAGATAAATTCTGCCGAAATTTTTACAGAGGCGCAAACCGTGTTCAGAAAGGATGGATTAAATAAAGTAGGTGGTGGTGTGTGTGTCTGTTGGTAGTAGTTTATCTTGTAGTGAAGTTGAAATAGATAGTTCCTGCGAATTACATTGGATAGAGGTTATACTCAATAGCCGTACCAAAATAACTGGCTCCTTCTACCAAACCCCCCGACCCAGATGATGAAATAGCTGAACGCTTCAAAGAAAACTTTAATCTCAATACAAATAAGTACCCCACTCACACAGTTATAATTGGTGGAGACTTAAGTCTACCGTCGATTTGTTGGCGAAAATAAATGTTCAAAGCCGGTGGTAGACAGAAAACGTCTTCCGAAATTGTACTAAATGCTTTCTCTGAAAATTACATTGAACAATTGGTTCATGAGCCCACACGAATAGTAAATGGTTGCGAAAACATACCTGACCTCTTAGCCACAAATAATTTTGATCTAACACAGAGCGTCATGACGGATACAGGGATTAGTGAACACAAGGTCATTGTAGCGAGGCTCAAAACCATATCAACCAAAACCACTAAAATTAAACGCAAAATATATCTATTTAAAATAGCAGATAAAAATTCGCTGGATGCCTTCCTAAGAGAGTCTCCATTCCTTCTAAGCTAATTATGTAAGTGTATATCAGATATGGATCAAATACAAAGATACAGTATCGACAGCAATAGATAGATTCATACCGCATAAGTTAATAAGAGACGGGACTGATCCACAATGGTACACAAAACACATCAGAATACTGTTGCAGAAGCAACGAAAAAATCATGCCAAATTCAGAAGAACGCAAAAACCCCAAGACTGGCTAACTTTCTCGGAAGCACGAAATTTAGTGCGGACGTCAATGCTAGATGCTTTTCATAGTTTCCACAATGAAACGTTGTCTCAAAATATGGTAGAAAACCCAAGGCGATTCTGGTAGTATGTGAAGTACACCAGTGGCAAAAAACAGTCAATACCGTCACTGCGCGATAGCGATGGAAATGTTACCGATGATGGTGTTACTAAAGCGGAGCCACTAAATACAGTTTTCCGTAATTCCTTCATGAAAGAAGACGAAGTATATATCCCAGAATTCGAAACAATAACAGCTGTTAGCATGGGTGACATAAAAGTAGATATGTTAGGTGTTCCGAAACAACTCAATTCACTTAAGAAAGGCAAGTCTTCCGGTCCAGACGGTATTCCAGTCAGGTTCCTTTCAGAGTATGCAGACACAATAGCGCCTTTCTTAGCAATCATATACAACCGCTCACTTGACGAAAGGTCGGTTCCTAAAGACTGGAAAGTAGCACAGGTCACATCAATATTCAAGAAAGGAAATAGGAGTAACCCATTGAATTACAGACGTCAATTTGCAGTAGGATTTTGGAGCATATACTGTACTCGAACATTATGAATCACCTTGAAGAAAATGACTTATTGATACATAACCAACACGGATTCAGAAAATATCGTTCTTGCTCAACGCAGCTAGCTCTTTATTCCCACGAAGTAATGAGTGCTCTCGACAAGGGATCTCACATCAATTCCATATTCCTGTATTTCCAGAAGGCTTTTGATATCGTTCCTCACAAGCGACTATTAATCAAATTGCTTGCATATTGAGTGTCGTCTCAGTTGTGTGACTGGATTCGTGATTTCCAAAACGGTTCAAATGGCTCCAAGCACTATGGGGCTTAAAATCTGAGGTCATCAGTCCCCTAGACTTAGAACTACTTAAACCTAACGAACCCATGGACATCACACACATCCATGCCCGAGGCAGGTTTCGAAGCTGCAACCGTAGCAGCAGCGCGGCTCAGGACTGAAGCGCCTAGAACCGCTCTGTCACAACGGCCGGCTTCGTGGTTTCCTCTCAGAGACGTCACAGCTCGTAGTGATAGACGGTAAATCATCGAGTAGAACAGAAGTGATATCTGGCGTCCCGCAAGGTAGTGTCATAGTCCCTGAGCTGTTCCTGATTTACGTAAATGATCTGGCTGATAATCTGAGCAGCCCCCTTAGATTGTTTGCAGATGACGCTGTAATTTACCGTCTAGTAAAATCATCAGACGATCAATTCCAATTACAAAATGATCTAGAGAGAATTTCTGTATGGTGCGCGAAGTGGCAATTGGCACTAAACAAAGAAAAGTGCGAGGTCATCCAAATGGGTAGTAAAGGAAATCCGCTAAATTTTTGGTATACGATAAATCGCACAAATCCCAGGGCTGTCAATTCGACTAAATACCTAGGAATTACAATTACGAGCAACTTAAATTAGAAAGGACACATAGAGAATATTGTGGGGAAGGTGAAACAGAGACTGTGCTTTATTGGGAGTACACTCAGAAGATGCGACAAACCCACTAAAAAGACAGCCTAAATTACACTTGTTCGTCCACTGCCGGAATATTGCTGCACGGTCTGGGATCCTTACCAGGTAGGACCGACGGAGGACATCGAAAAAGTGCAAAGAATGGCAGCCCGATTCGTCTTATCGCGCAATAGGGGTGAGAGTGTCATTCATGTGATACGCGAGCTAGGGTGCCAGTCACTGAAACAAAGGCGGTGTTCTTTACGGCGAGATCTATTTGTGAAATTTCAATCACCAGCTTTCTCTTCCGAACGCGAAAATATTTTGTTGACGCCCACCTACGTAGGGAGGAATGACCATCATAATAAACTAAGAGAAATCAGAGCTCGAACGGAAAGATTTAGGTGTTCCTTTTCCCCACGCGCCATTCGAGAGTGGAATGGTAGAGAAGTGATATGAAAATGTTTCGATGAACCCTCTGCCAGGCACTTACGTGTGAATTGCAGAGTAGCCATGTAGATGTAGAATTACAGACAACACGAGCCGTGTACCTCCTTCCTGGTGGAATGACTGCTACTGATCGGCTGTCGGATCCCCTCCGTCTAATAGGTGCTGCTCATGCATGGTTTTTTACATCTTTGCGCGGGTTTAGTGACATCTCTGAACAGTCAAAGGGACTGTGCCTGTGGTACAATATCCACAGTCAACGTCTATCAGGAGTTCTGGGAATCGAGGTGATGCAAAAGTTTTTTTGATGTGTGTATGAAAGTGGCCTCATCGTGGACTTCCATTTTGCCAGCTTGTTGAATCATGCAGCATCCAGATTTGTGGAGCGTTTGCATTTGACAGTGGCTCTATGTTATGCTGCATAGGAAGGTGAGGTCAGACAAGCTCGTCATCTAGATTTCGATCGACCACGTCTGACGACCACAAGGTCGGATCGCGGTATTAATCACCGAGCAAATCGTAACCCATTCACATGAGCGCTTGTCATCCGAAAACAAGTAATGAAGTGTCTACAACTTTCTGTGCTGTCTTGCACCACTGGTCGGAGACTAGCAGCAGCCGGACTGGAGAATTACTATACTGTATGGCGGTTACCGTAACACCAGAACCCAATCGGCAGAATGTGGAGTGTTGTCGTGACGGGGAAGCCTGGAATGGTGAGGAATGGTGTCGCTTTATTATCAGTGATGAGTCGCTCTGCCTCATCGTCGTCAGGTATGGTGACAACCTGCCTCGTGTCAGCAGAATGATGTTCGTCCACGTACAGCTCGTGTGTGTATGAACAGCCTGCATGGTGTTGAGTTACTCCCGTGCCCAGTAAGAACTCTAGATTTTTGTCAGATATAACATTTGTGGGTCTGTCACTGACATCAGCTCTGTCCCAGTGGCAATACTCAGGACATTAAACTACAGTTACACAGTTGTGGGCCAGCTTACCTCAGGAGTGGTTGCAATGTCTTCATGACACCCTTCTAACTGGATCAGTGCATGCATAACCAACGTTATGTGCATAATGAAGCTCATACTGTTAGGTTCTTTATTCATTTGACTGTTTTGTAGTCATTGAAATAATATCACATACCCTGTCAACCCGCGAAGCTTCATATCGTTTCCTCCACTCGTTCTGAATACGTCACTGTTTTTGTCAGGCAGTGCATAGGCGTGTGCCCTTTCATTTCGTGAGTGGTGTTGTCTAAAAGCCCGTGGGACTTCGACACGCCCGGGTACGTGATCTGTATATAGACAACGACTACGTCGATCATTTCCACTTGCAGGTGAGAGAACCTGCTAGCCTTCTACCAGAGCGCGCCTGTCTGTCTGCCTGACAATTCGCCGGCCTCATCGTCTGCAATATTTCGTTCCAGCTACTTCTTCATATCTGCTATGCTCGCTGTCTACCTGTCAGGGGCTGCAACATTCACTTTTCAGCCTTGCGGACCACACTCCCAATCGCTTTTTTGTTCGTATGTCAGATGGCATTCGTCCAACATACTACAGCTCATATTTGTCAAATTGTTGAAGGATTACCTGTGACAAACAGATAGGTAGCTTCATGAGGTGCATGTTTTTGCTACCGGATTCCTTTCAATTTTCGCATTTAGTGACATCTGGGGGATTATAATGGGCAGTCAAATAATAACGAGACACATGAAAAAAAGTAAATACACTGTTCATAATTTTAAAAGCAATGGCAATATCTGTTAGGATATTTACCGCTCCGTGTCAGTGCCTTCATGGCAAAATGTTTGCTGTTGCCTATGGATCCACGGTTGTACTCATGCATGCACCTCTTCGTCCGAAGCAAATTGACGGCCACTAATGTCTTTCTTCAGGAGTCTGAAAATATGAAAATCGCATGGAGTGAGATCGGGCTTGTGTCGAGGATTTGTAACGGCTTCCCAACGAAACTTCTTCAGCATACTCTAAACAGCCTTGGCAACGTCTGGGCCCACTGAAAGTTTCGAATTGCTCTGTATTGAAACATGCAATGTCCTGTGAGTTAACCTTTGGTGTCCCATGTATCTGTACAAGGAATATTATTTACTTTAATTCCGCTGCAGTGATATAAGCTGAAGATACGTTCTGCGTCATCCGAAATCGGTTATGCAGCGCGGGGGCTGTGCAGCTGTTTCTAGATGAACGTTGTGGTCTTCAGTTCGAAAACTGGTTGGAACCTATATCCATCTGAACCTGCTGGCCACGTTCGCCTCTGAATTTCCCTTTGCAAATTTTACCCCCTCCTCCCCCCTAAACCAACCCCCCCCCCAACCACTTCCTACAGTTACGAAAAGTGACGATTCCTTTATCCTTTAGGCCTCAGTATATGCCCTATCTATCGATCCCTTCGATTAGTTTCGGTTGAATAAAAAGATAAAAACTTCGACAAATATTCCGGAACAAATGATGTTTCTCTTATAGTGCCGTGAGGAACCTACTCCCAAAGGATTTGTATATGTGTTCGTGATACATCTTATACAGATTTGTTTCTTTACAGAATGGACCTACCACTTTTACAGAATACGAGTTAGCTCCGTTGTTCAGCATATCTGCCTGATTAATGTGCTGTTAACATTATTATTAGCTCCACTAAATTTAATACTTCGTCCCCTGTCCGAAGCTCTACCTACAGCTTCTATTTTCAGTAGGCAGAGAGATATTTCTACAGCTTCCATTTTTTTATCAGTCGATCAACCAAACAAAGTTAGTGTATACACAATCTTCATTTCGATAGCAGTGTGATCAGCTGGAACAATTTTGTTTATTAGTAGCAGAAGCCTATTTTTACAGTACATGCAATTGTAAACACACACAAAAACCATTCAGAAATATCATCGTCCAAATTTGCAGATCAGATGAAATTTGTCCATAATTGAGTACACCTAGGACAATATCGTTTGCAACATCCGTTGAGTAGGTAAATTGACAAAGAGCGCACTGTTACCGATGTTCCACAGTGGTTTAGGGGCCTCCAACCGACCTACTCCTCTTTGTGGCCGAATGGAAGACGTTCTCGCGATTCCATCCAATCTTGTTGCACGGATTTCACACGAAAAAGTCTAGCTTCATCTAGAGTGAGCTTCAAAGGTTCTGTTATTCGAAGCCCGATAGCCTTGTTTGAGACAGTTCATGACCGAACACTGTGTGAACTTCAATGTCTTTAGCCTTCAGTCGTTCATGATCGGCGGCAACTTCTCGACGAATATTAGGGAGTGCGATACCGGCAAGAGAGTAAATCTTAACAAGAATGAGTTTTAGGCAACTTGTAACTACCCTGCAAACTTCGTTCAGAACCAGCCCTAAAGTTTTAACGTAAGACAATATGTACCAAATACTGGAGGCATATTCCGCTGCAGCACAGGTACAAAGTAGTAATTGTTAGAACTTGTGGCTTAGCTACCCAATTTGTGCCTTTTAACTTACTCAAGATGTTCTACCAAGGGCAGGATTTCTGTTTGACGTTGGTACAGTGTTGTCTGAAGTTGAAGAAGCGGTCCAATGTTACCCCTGAACACTCACACAGTGTTCAAAGAGGATAACTTTCCCAAACACATTAAATTGCCCAGAGTCCTTCCATATAAATAAGATGGAGAACACTCTCCGTCCAGAATGAGATTTTCACTCTGCAGCGGAGTGTGCGCTGATATGAAACTTCCTGGCAGATTAAAACTGTGTGACGGGCCGAGACTCGAACTCGGGACCTTTGCCTTGGGTAGCTCAGTTGGTAGACGACTTGCCCGCTAAAGGCAAAGTCCCGAGTTCGAGTCTCGGCCCGGCACACAGTTTTAATCCGCCAGGAAGTTTCACTCTCCGTCCCGTTGGCCATTTCTGTTCTGACTGTACCTTGGTGTTGGTGATAAACGTGCTTTCAGTGCTCATTGTTGCCTTTAACTGAAGACTCTGCTTTTTTTATTGTGGTTGGGTGCTGTTGCTACGTGAATTTGCTGGTAGGGACTCAGAGCATTTCAACACCTATATGACCGTGCCTCTAATTAGGTAATACAAAAGCCGTCACCTACATGGACAGGAACAGGAGTACAAAGAGTCCATCTTTCCTAAGATCCGTATATTTCGGAGACAGATGTATACCAAAACAGCCGTAAGACAGATGCACATCATCTACATCTACATGGCTACTCGGCAAACCATGCTTAAGTGTTTGGCAGAGGGTTCACCGAACCACCTTCACACTGATTTTTCATAATTCCACTCTCGAACAGTGCGTGGAAAAACTAACTCCTACATCTTTCCATGCGGGCTCTGGTTTCCCTTATTTTATTATGATGATCGTTTCTCCCTAGATACATCGGCTCCAACAAAATGTTTTCGCATTCGGAGGAGAGCGTTAGTGATTGAAATTTCATGACAAGATCCGCCCGCAACAGTTCGTGCAAGTAAGGAGCTCGTTGTATTTTACGAGAACGATGTTTTCTAAATTCGTCAATAGCCCATTCTCTTCGAGGTTATTCATAATGTTCCTAGACAACATACGTTCCAAAATTTCTGCTGCTCATCGACGTTAATAATATTGGCCTGTAATTTAGAGGATTAAACCTATTGCCTTTCTTGAATATTGGCGTGACCTGTGCAGGTTTCCAGTCATTGTATACGGGTATTTCGTCGATATAGAGGTCGTATATGATTGTTAAGTATCGACCTATTGCACAAGCATACTCTGAAAGGAACCTAACTGGTATACAGTCGGGACCAGAAGACTCTTTCATTAGGTGATATAAATTGCTTCACTACTCCAAAGATATCTACCTGTAAGTTACTATGTTTGCACCTGTTCTTAAATCGAATTCTGGAATAGTTACTTCGTCTTCATTGGTGAAGGAATTTAGGAAGTCTGTGTTTAGAAACTCTGCTTTAGCAACACTGTCATCGATAGAATTTCCATTCCTATTGTGCAGAGAAGGCACTGGATTGTGTCTTGCAGCTAAGATACTTTACATATACGATCAGAATCTCTTTGGATTTTCTGCCAGGTTTCGAGACAAAGTTTCGTTGTCTTTTGTTAATTTGTTTGGTACAAATCTCTCAATTGCTGTCGATACTATTTCTTTGAATTCAAATCGTATCTCGTCAATACTTACGTTGTTAGCTTGGAAGGATCAAATACTGTCTCTCAAGAAGGCGTCAAACGAATCTTTATTTGATTAATTGAATAGATATATATTTTTTATGGTGGATTTAGGGGTTACGGTATTCACTCTCGCTACGACATCCCTGTGTTCACTAATTCCTGTATCTATTTTGATGCTCGTTATTAGCTCACGATTATTTGTTGCTAAAAGGTCAAGTGAGCTTTGGCAACCGTTTACCATTCTGGTGGACTTATGAACTAATTGCTCAAAACAATTTTCAGAGAATGTGTTTGGCACAATTTCCGATGATGATGATTTATTCGTACCTCCAGATTTAAACATGTATTTTCGCCTTCATATCAAGGGTAAAACTGAAGTCACTACCGACTACGACTGTGTGAGTTGGGTACGTATTTGAAATTAGACTCTAGTTTTCTTTGAACTTTTCAACAATTGTATCATCTGAGTTGGGATATCAGTAAAAGAATATAGCTATTATTTTATTCCGATTGCAAAGAATGACCTCTACCCATACTAACACACAGGTACCATCTACTTCAGTTTCTCTACGAGATAAACCACTTCTAACAGCAACAAACACGCAACTGTATTTAGCCTATCGTTTCTGAACACCGTTACGTCCTCCGAAAAAATCTCGGATCAACTTGTCTCTAACTTCAGTCAGCTTTTAGTGTCTATTACGATTTTAGCATCAGGGATTCACCAACATTTTACAGAGACGCTGGACACCACACGACTAAATGGCGGAAATAATTCGACAGAGCCGCTAAATAGAACAGGTGGGCTGATGTGATTTGTTTGGCAAACGTGTGCTTTTACTTGGACATCATAGCCAGCAGTGGATAGAGAAAAACCAAGAAAAGTTCAATACCTGGGACAAATTCTAGATCGAACTGAAGGAGCATTTGGTGACAATGAGCATCAGAATAATGCCCAACGTCTTGGGAAAACGAGCCACTCATGCAGATTGTCTTAGCGCTGTGCCTCATCGTGATTCCGAATGTGACGAAAGCCGACAAAATGTCTCACTTGATGAAATGAGTCACAGTAAACATGTACCAAGCTCTTTTGGTGAAATATGTCACAGCGACAGAGATAATTTTCCACGCAAATACAACAGAACCGAGTCGGACGAAAGAGGTACGGCCGACAACCGAACGTGGTACCTGTGAAAGTTGTGGAGGCTCCCCATGAGCTCGCCTCTCTCACACACCAGATAGTACGAAAAGAGAAACAATAGTGCATAGCAGTCAGAAACTTAGGACAGAGTACGTAAGGCGTCGACACTGACGGTTTCGTCGACTTTAACGTTATCCACACGTGATATGCAAACTATATACCGATAGAGGTAATTCGGATTGATTTGATTTGCAAATAATGTTTTCCTTGATTTTATTAACGATTGTCCACACCTATTTTATTAACCATTATCCAAATTCTCTTCATTCAACTGTCTTACCGACTATCATTGCTAAACATCGAGTATTCCTAGCAGTTTTATTCTTTTTTTTTAGAATTGCTTTTGGCTAAGCTGGCTGACTTGCAGACGCAGCAGAGCGAATCGGCGGAAGGGCACCATTGACACAGATTGTAAAAATGTGACTTCAGGTATGTTAGCATGCACCAAAGGCTATTTTGTGCATTGAGGCATCTAGGACGACACCTGTGGAAAGGCAACACAGCATGCCACCGGCCGTACCGTAGCTTCCCTGTGGTGGAAGGCAGCCCTTAGCACGTCTCGGCACGAGTTGGTGAAGTTGTAGGCGGCCTCGCCATCGCTCCCAATGCCATAACTTTATGAAGAACAGTTACACAGGCGCATGTCTAGACTACCGGGCAGCAACAGGGTGTGTGTAGAAACGCACAGAGAGCATGGCGCCAATCTGTCTATACGAAGATAATGCACCACTGGGCTCCACGGCCTCTGTAATAGCAGCAGGGAGA
The DNA here is from genome assembly GCF_023864275.1 of Schistocerca cancellata. Classification (NCBI taxonomy): domain Eukaryota; kingdom Metazoa; phylum Arthropoda; class Insecta; order Orthoptera; family Acrididae; genus Schistocerca; species Schistocerca cancellata. The sequence continues at coordinate 759,446,788 of NC_064629.1, forward strand.
GGTGGGATGGCATTTACGACACTACATTCTGGGCAGGAAAGGCCACGAGAGGAGAGAGGATTTCATAAATCGTGAGACCACGGTTTTCTTGACCCAAAATATTGTATCTGGGACCTCGTGAAAAAAGCAAGTAGGTATCTTAGGAGGTATGGGGAAACAAGCTGTCACGTTGAATAATGACAGTACCTATATGCAAATTGACAGCAGATATCTTTGTGGCTTATGAAAGCAACGAGGTTTTGACTATATAACAGTTAATATGGAGAAAGAGTTGTAATAATTGTTTTGTAAATGTATTTGCACAGCTCCCTGGGTATATAAAATATCATATTGAGCTTAAAAGTCATAATGACGAAAGTAGCGAGTTGTGATGAGCTGCAAAGCTCGCATGCGCAGTGGTGTCGGACGCAGAACCAAGGAGGATGGAAGACAACAAGGCTTTGAACTTTAACAGCCATGTTGTCAGTGACTGGAGAGTTAAAAATTTATTATATGGAAAAAAGTACGTTTTAACAACTATAAAATGACGTATCGTTAATGTGCATGCTATTAAGTCATCTCAGAAATATGTAAAGCATGAATGCAAGAATTTCTACGCTAGTGACGCTAGAAAGATTTGGAGCTATGGCCGCATAAGTAACAACGGCTAAATGGCGTCATATTGGTTGACGAGTAGTTAATGTATCAGATGTGAAGCAGCAGTGCAATCTTGGTTTGTCCACTGCTCATCTAAACGACACACGCACCAACGAACGTCACAACACAACCAGGCAATACTATCTAATTAATTTACTTGAATACTAGAACTGTATGGGAGCTTAGTGCAATTTGTTAGATTACGTGTGGGGAAATATAGCGAAATATCTCTTAAAGACAGTAATAATTTCAGTCCAAACCATTTGACGTTCCCAATTATAAGATAAGTTCAAAACTACTCGAAAGTTTTTTTTTCTAAATAATAGAGTTTTGTAATATAAAAGACTGGAGAATAACTTAATTAAGACTGATGAAGTAATTTTGATCATTCTGACCGAGAGAACGGAAGTTTTACTTGAGTGCCTTGGTCCATTATGATTCAAATCGTTTTGATGTAAATATTTTGCTGTATTAACTTCAAAGTTTTACTGAAAGCTAAATTCTTGGTAAAGATATTCGTTTCCATAAAGTGACATCTAAAATTTAAGATATCTGCCTCACAGCGTACCAGTGTATTAGAATGGTAGCTTCCATATTTAAAGAACTGGAATTACAATCCAGCAACCATCCACAACTCAATACAAAATCAAAACAACGTAAATAAGCTCCATCACAACTTCTAGACCATAAATAAAAACAAGAAATACTTACTAACAATATTTATTATAGGAGAAAAGTGGAAGGTGGGTCACTATCTGTTCATTCCTGAGCTGTCTTCTTCCTTGTGGACTGGCGGATATAACCCCAATATCAAAATGCTGGGTGTGTCAATTCCTAAGGGACCAAACTGCTGAGGTCATCGGTCCATAGACTTACACACTTCAACTACTTAAACTAACTTACCCTAAGAACAACCCACACACATGCCAGTGGGAGATGCCGCGCAATCCGTGACATGATGCCTCAAAACCCGCTGCCACTCCGCGTGGCACAAAATAATGCCTAAGTAGTTAACATTGACACAGCGCTTTGTAAGCCATAGTGGGTTTAGCTGAGGATCGAATCCCTATATCTACCACACGCTTTGGAATAAGTAGTAGATCGCCTTTATTAGCTTGAAACAGTCCGAGTATGGCACCTAGGGGTCAATCGAAATGCAGTAAAATCGGTATAGTTATTTCCTAGATATTAATAGGGTCGGTATGCCGCTGGATGATAGGGAGATTCTTGGTTGGAGCAGGTCCGGCGTAAGAGTTTCAAGGACACAGCGCTGGTAAGCCAGGGTCACGAGCCTTCACAATTCGAGTTAAGGATAGGAGAGACAAGAAGATGGGTCCAGCGACAGGGGGTGCAGAATGTGGCTTGTCACCACCTGGAAACACTAATCCTAAACGGACCTGGTCAACGAAACGATAGTAATTGAAGCTATAAACAAGAAATATCACCTGATGGTCAACAAAAATTGGTTCAAATGGCTCTGAGCACTATGGGACTTAACATCTGAGGTCATGAGTCCCCTAGAACGTAGAACTACTTAAACCTAACTAACCTAAGGACATCACACACATCCATGCCCGAGGCAGGATTCGAACCTGCGACCGTAGCGGTCACGCGGTTCCAGACTGAAGCGCCTTTAACCGCGTGGCCACACTGGCCGGCGATGGTCAACAGCCAACAGTCACTGTAGAACTGTGAATATGAGAGTTTGACACTCTTGTTAGACAATTTCACTAATTGAAAAGCACTGTTTGAATTAATAGTAAAAGATTGCAAGTGTTCAGTCGCACATGGCATCCGTGACAGAAATTTCCGGAAAATTACTTTCTGAAGGTTTATCCTTTGTGAAAGATGTTATCCATAATTTTAAAAACTATGAAGACGCGAACTTGAAAAACGGCAAAAATTAATTCCAAAACGTTACCAAAAATTTCATAGGGCAGTATCACGTCACAGAAAGACAAGAAAAACTGTTGCAAAAGCGATGTTTGTATATTTACAAATAGATAGTTACGAATTTCAATATGGAACATAATAGTGACGTAGCAGAAACGAACTATGTACACACAAACGCAGAATGTTCAGACGATGACAAACAGATGGTGTTGGCTACAGAAAACGGTGGCATAGATGGTGCAGACGACTTAAGAATGGATGACAGTCCGTGTCTAGTAAAAATAAAAACTGAAGTTCTCCCATCCATGTTTGCAGAAGGTAAAATCAGAACCACACAATGCAAATGTGGAAACTGGTTCTAAATTATAAACAAATAAGCGAGGAGCTATATCAGAGTGTAGTCGAGGTGCAGCAACGTTTGAGACCACAATCATGCATACTCTAAATAACGTGAGTACTAATATGACAACCATGAACGGCAACGTGAGTACAGTGTATAGCAATTTGAATGTACTACATATTGGTATCACTGACCTATTAAAAACAGTGAAACCTACTTTCACTAATCAGAGAGGGTCGAGGACCGAGTTAGAACACTGAAAACTACTTTCACTACTCATTTAGAGGAGAACAGTAAACAAGTGGCGGCGAATCTTAATAGGAATTGCACTGAACTAGATACTAGCTTATCCGACAAGGTAAAAGTTAACCTACTCATTTTGAGTAAAGAAAGCGATAGTTAGTAAATTCACCAAAGTCAGAGCTAAAAGAAGTTCAAAAGAACATTACCGATATCGACCAGAAAATCTATTCTGAAATGCAAAGAATCAGAGAGGAAGTAGAACCAATAACAGATGGCAAAACAAATGCGATAGTTCTTGAAAAAAAAGACGAAGTTTCTGAAGAAACAAATGCGAAATTTTTGGCGACGGAAACTATCGTAAATTCCTACATAGAGGAGGAAACGTTAAGGAATACTGTGACTAAAATTCGCAATGAAATCGACTCGTTGCGTCAGTAATTATAGAGTAGGGCAGCTAGTGTACCGTTAGGGGTACAGGAGCGTAACTTCTTGTACAAAGAGGATAAGTAAGATCTGCAAAAGAAGCAAGAAGGTTGGCACACTGTTGATGTTGTAAGAAATTGTGAAAGAGTTCTACCGAGTGATATTGGTGACAGAGAAAGAATAAATTTAATGATAGATGCCCTGGCAGGCGACGCAAAAAAAAAAGAGGTTTGAAATTGAATATGGACAACTTAACATTTTCCAAGCCTAAGGACAAGTTTTTGAAAGAATACTATTCTATCCAAAAACAAGACAGTTTGTGGCATGAATCTGTTATCACCAAAATGTCTGAAAATCGTGGAAATAACTGCCTGAAGGAATTTTGCGAAACATGTTTTCGAAAAATCGAATACCTGAAAGGGAGAAAGGCTAAGTCTGAAATAATATGGGAAGTCTGGAAAAAGGTTCCATATAACTCAAAACATTACATTGGGAGTAACTATGAAACATTCGACGAGTTTATGGAGAAGGTTGGGAATGATGATCGTTGGTGCGAAACTCACGAACAACCAAAGTTGAGGCAACTTGAATGAGTCTGAGAGAGATGGCATTGGACAGTAAGTTATTATCCTGACAGTGGGGGCAACTGTGCTAACTGTGTGCAAGATAACAATAATAACAATAGAATGCACAGCGATAAGGTAAACTAGTTTTCGTGCAGGACGAGGACCTAGCAGGCGCTAATAAAAGTAGTTGGCCTGCAAGTAATAAAGCACAAAAGTGTTATCGATAGAGGGTGAGTGGGACGAGGACGAAGTGTTGTCACAATAGAAGGTGGTTTCGAAAGAGGCACCACAATCTGAATACAGTAGGAATGCAAAAATCGGGTGCAGGCACAGTTTTGGTTGAACACAAACCAATTGAAGTAAAGAGTGAACAATCTAATTCTCAGACAAATGGCGAGAAGCAAGTTGAAGCAACAGATCTGTATGAGGCTGGTTTGGAAGTGCCTCTAGAAAGCAGGTTGTCGTCTCACATGACAATTTCCAGCAAATGGAAGAGGCTGAAGAGGAGGTGGTATTCGTGAAGAGACTGTCAACTGTATGGTGGATTTCAGGAATGAAAAGGTGAAGAATGTAGTGACATCTAATGGGTTCTATTAACTTAAAAGAGAAAGGAAGAGAGGAAGGAACATAGCACAAAGATGCTTCCCACAGAAGATCTAGATGATATAATCCCATTTGAAGGTGATGTAGAGAAACTCGATCCAGTTAAAACGATAACTAACGAAGGAGGCGAACACGATTCAAACATTAGATTAATGGAAAACCATACAAACTTTGATGTGTGCGAAATAAAGGAGGTATCTTATATTTATCAGTGATGTAGTTAGTAGCGATGATGACGAATTTGCGTTCACTAAAAAGACTACTATAAGGAAACTGACAACAATGAAACAGATTCAGATGACAGCGAGTGAAAAATATGAGGTACTGGGAAATGGAAAAGCAACTTTTCTTCTAAACACATATGTGAATTTTAATGTGAATGAGGAAGATATAACAATAACATGGGTAGTTAATGACGATGTAGTTTACGATTCTGTTAGTTTAGGAATAAAAGAGAGTGAATTTGAGAAAGGCATACAAATTCATGGAAGATATTGCGTTATCTTCTCGGAATATGGAGAAAGTGGCGAACTATAATGAGAATACAACAGAGGCAAGTGAGTATGAAGGGGCAAGGTATATAGTACAAGATGAATTTAGTAAATTACTGTAGCTCATGAAGACCCTGAAGCGATGCAGTTTAAATGTGACAAAACCGAAAGTCGGAGAGAAGACGATTTTCGCCAGAGAGAAAGGGCAATGAAAGATGTTAAGGAAAGGAGGAGGAAGAAATCTCCAGATAAAGATCGAAGAGTAAAACTGGGATCGATTTCATGGAAAAACCTGGCAGTAAAAGGGGATTTGTTAAGAAAAATGTGTGTAAGCAGGCAGGAGCTAGAATTCGATGAGAAAGTTCAAGTTTGTGTACGACAGTCCATTTGTAATTGATAACAGTTCTATGAACAACATATATTAGTGGGAATTTTTGATCCCTGGGAAACCTTTACGTATGAGGGATATTACAGATGTAATAAAATATGAATCAAGAGTTACTAATAGCGCTTATTGAAAGAGAAACTGATGTGAGAAAGCACAAAAGAAGCAACTCGAGGTAAACACAGAAGAGACTCAAAAATATGTTTAAATTCAAGGAATGCCACTATAAAAATATATTTGCAAATACGATTGTAATTCTAAAGTCTATAAAATTATTCTTACAAGTTTCAGATTGTGTTACAAATAAAAAAAAGGGTTGCTGAAACAATAAACTGAAGAGAGAGAGGGGCAGAAGAAGTTTATTAAAGACAATGTGCATGAATAGGCAATGAAGTAACCAAAAAGGGTTGTGCAAAAGTTGTCTCCAAAAGTGAGCACTAGGAATGTAATGTAAAGATAATGCGAAAAGGGACACCATAATAACATGGAAGTTGAAAGAAAGTTGGAGAGCAAAAAAATATAAAGAACTCAAAGGGTGTGTTGTCATCAGGAAAATTGTTGATGTAACATGTTGTAAGTTCAAGTGATTTTGTGAACAAAAACCCGGGAGATGACAAAGTTGTAGAGATTAGAGAATAAATTAAGCAGAGGTTATGTACACATATCAAAAGAGTGCAAGTACCAGTGTAGATATTCGTATTAAGTATTTTTCTAAGAAACGTTTTTAAATGTCTGTGTCTACAAATATGAATTCAGCGAAATTTAGTTTCTATTGATAAGTGAAGTAAAATATAACACAAAAAACACAGTAAATTTAACACTCAAGTTTAGTTTTTGTGAGTTTATATTTTCTTCCCATTATCCGGTTTGATACATATTTTGCTGCATTAACTTCAAAGTTTTACCGAAAGCTAAATTCTTGCTGAAGAAAATTCATTTCCATAAAGTGATGCACTATATGAATCAGAATGCTACTTTCCGTAGTCAAAATAAGTGATGAACATCAGCTGGAATTACAATCCAGCAACCATTCAGAATTCAGTTCTAAACTGAAACAAAGTAAATACGCTACATCACAACTTGGTGATTGTAAAGAAAGCAAGAGTATACCTAGTATTTATTACAGGAGGTAAATACAAGGTGAGTCACGAACTGTTCTTTCCCGAGTTGGAATCTTTGACTGTGGACTAACGGATACATCGCGATATCAAAACGACATTGAAGGTAGTTAATGTTAGTAATGAGATAATGTGAGAATTGAAACACTATATACAACAGTCGCTTTGGAATAAGTTGTCAATCGCCTTTGTTAAGGTTGAAACGGTGCAAGTGGGGCACACGTGGCTCGATCGAATTGCGGGAAAGCTGACTGTTATGTCCTAGATATTAGCAGCGTCGGTGTGAATGAAAGCGAAGTTCTTACTTGCAGCGGGGTCCAGCGTAACAGATTCAGGGATACAGCGCTGGCGAAGCCAAAGTCACACATCGCCACAGTGCAGGCTGACAGTAGGAGGTACAAAAGACCGAGGGTGCAGTATGTAGCGTGGCGTCACGAAACGCAAACAATAAATCAACCTGTTTAACGAAATGCTATTAACTGAAACTATAAACAAGGTACATGACCTCCTGGTCGACAATCTCAAGTCTTTGTGGAACTGATAATGTTGATGCGATTATTGTGCAATTTGGCGCTAATTAAGAAGCGGGGATTGAGCTAAAAGAACGTGAGCTTATGCAAGCATACTTAAGAAGTCAACAGCAGTACTTGTGGTCAACACAATGATGCCGTTAAAAATGGTAAGATCTGTAATTTGCTTTTGCAGGTACATGATGCAATCTGCTCAGTAAACATAAGCTTTTCTTGAGTTGGAAGAACACCCCGTTTCGATAGCGTTTTCGCAATCACTGCCGTTTGATCACGGAAACGGATCAGTCATGCCAGGAATGTAGTAACTTTATCTCTGAGTTGCTTCTCTTGGTTCCCTATCGACCATAATTCCCTCTCAGTTGTTTAACGTACTTGTGAAAATCTTTGACAGTGAATAGGATAATGAAACATGTTACATTGTATTTCAATGCAACTAGTACACATATTTATTCTAGGTTTTGCAATGAACAATAGAACTTATCGTAAGTTTTACTTTCATTGCCTTGGCATTTTGCTGTCCACAAAATTAAATTCCAGTGGTACTATTCCGCCACCAGTTTTGAAGTAATAGGTCCATAACTTAGCGTTAGTTAAATATCGTTGTGTAACAACTAATAATTAGGTATCTACATATACATACGGGTTGGATATAAGGTAACAAAAAAAAGTCGCAACACCAAAAAATAGTGTAGAGTAATAAAATTTCGGGAATACACTTATTGAGTAACATATTTAAGTGATCAACATTGCAAGGCCTTGCGTTAATGTACGCACGATATATGCCATTGCAAATGTGAAATAATAGTTGTAGTAGACTGACCCGACAGCCAATCCACTATGACTTGTAGCCGAATAGCACGCGTTTAAGCTCACGCAGACTGGCGTGAGGTCTGGAACATTACAATGTAATTAATATAGCAAATAAAGTACGTAGTTGAAGTAATACTTAACTTTATTCCATAATTGATGAACATCGCTCTTGTTGATACATTATATAATCTCAATATAAACTGGTAATGGCGCCTTGCTAGGTCGTAGCAAATGACGTAGCTGAAGGCTATGCTAACTATCGTCTCGGCAAATGAGAGCGTATTTGTCAGTGTAGCATCGCTAGCAAAGTCGGCTGTACAACTGGGGCGAGTGCTAGGACGTCTCTCTAGACCTGCCGTGTGGCGGCGCTCGGTCTGCAATCACTGACAGTGGCGACACGCGGGTCCGTCGTATACTAGCGGACCGCGGCCGATTTAAAGGCTACTACCTAGCAAGAGTGGTGTCTGGCGGTGACACCACAATAATAACCGGCGTAACTGCCAGAATTTTAAATGCAATCACTCAAATGTGCATGAAATGTGTTGTACAGATGCCGGATGTCTGAATTTGTGGCATGGAGTTCCATTCCTGTTGCACTTGGTCAGTTAGTACCGGCACGGTTAATGCTGGTTGTGGATGAAGCATGACTTGTCTTACAATGACGTCCCATGTGCGCTCGACTGGAAACATATATGATGATACACCAGGCCAACGCAACATGTCGACATGCTGAAGACCATGTTCGATTACAACAGTGGTTCGTGGACGAGCGTTATCCTCTTGGAAAACATCCCCTGGAACGAAGTTTGTGAATAGCAGCACAGTGATGTGCAAATTTGCATTCACGGTGCGTTGAATGATAAGGAGAGTGTTCCTGCTGTCATACGGAATCGCGCCCCGGACCGTAACTTAAGTGTATGTTGTAACGAAACATATTAAAGGCTTTACTGTACCGAAGTATGCGATACCCTCCAAATTCAACCAGTTTAACGAGTATTTATGATTATAGAAAAGTTATTGTGTATGTTAACAATGATTGCGTAACATGTCTCCATAAACAGTCAACCCATTAAATTATACTGAATAACTAACCCACACAAAAGTTAATATCACTTGATCACTGATACAGCAAATGTCATCATGTAAAAACACTGAGTTCATCTTAAATAATTAATATGAAGTACGAAAATTAGTGTACAACTTAGGTATTTTGGATCTCCTTAAATAAAAATCACCCAGTGAAACCTATTTGTTCACTAGGAGCGGTTTCACTTAGTATTCACGAAATCAATCCTGTTTTAGACGAAAACCAATGTATTTCTTAATAATTCATGTTAATTACTTATTTATGCAAATTAGAGAAGTCAATTGACAAACTCCTAAAAAACGGACCTTTTGTAACAAAGAATTATTCTGTCACGTCAACAAATCTGTCTGTCATTTTAATAACATGTTAAATTATGTCACTCGATGCAAATTAATAACTTTTCTGCACAAATTATGATAACAGATGTACATGTGACTTGTAAACTATATCTCTTTTTAGTAGTTCTTTGACAATGTTATAAATACGAGCAGCAAGAAGGGTCGAGAGGCAGTCGGAATGTCACTTTGGTACAGTGTGTTTGTGTGTTATTGTTTGAGGTGGATAAAGAATGCAAAGAACATGTAAAGGAAGTTGGGTTGTGTCATAGTCTTTGGTGGACAGTGGAATTAAGATGGCCACCAGAGTAATAAATATTTGAAGTTTACATATTTGTTGGTTTCGTTCATTCTTTATCATCAAAAGCACATAAAAAACACGGGACCTCATGTTTTTAACCCTAGACAACCAGATTTAGAGCCAGCATCAACATCGAGACACAGCAGCGATCCAGCAAGCAGCAGTGATTACTACAATGCATTGTAATGGCGCCAACCTCACATCAAGTGCTAACAAGCTCCGTAAATGGGAGTGAAATAGTGCGATTATAGCAATTAGCAATATCTACGACCAGGCGACCATTACAAAAGTGGGGGCTCGTCCGGGATCTTTAAGTTCATCGATGATAATAGTGCAGCGATAAATTTCGTAAGTGCTTAGCATTCCAAAAAAAAAAGTTTATTTGTGCAGTGTGGCAACAGTGAAAATATGTCAAAATTAAATAAATAAATAAAGTGTGTTTGTGCGACTACCAAAAACCATCATCACACCGCTCGGAAGATTAACGTCTGGATTATGTCAACAGAAGGCATCAATCAAGACCTCAGCTTCAATAAAACCGAATAGAAGTGAAGAAACCAACAGGAACACCGATCACGACATCATAGCATAAAGCCAGGTATTTTGTTGTTGTTGTCATTTAAATATAATTAATAGTTAACATATCTCTACCTGAGAGCGATGAGCTCGTAGGAAATGTAAAAATTGAACCAGGGGATGGTGAACAATTAAACTTAACAGAGTGGCTAGCAGGGTTTGCAACTCAAATAAGCTCGCAACTTAAACAATCCAGTGAAGAAATAAGTGTGAAACTGAAAGAAAACACAGATAGACTGGATAAGTTAAGTTTCAATTTTGATGTATTAAGTACTCATCTCAATGAGAAGTGTGAGGAAATTAAAACTACCCTCAGTAAGGACACTAGAGAACAGTTGATACACTTTAGAAAAGAATTTCAAGTTAAAGTTGAAAGTTTAAATGAAAACATGCAAGCTAACACAGACAGCATTGATGTCATCTACAACAGAGTAGATACTGAAGTTGAAAGATTAGATCAGAGAATAGACAAAACTTCAGAAAACCTTAAACAAGAATACAACCTGTATACCACTAATGTAGATACAAAAGTAGAAAATATGCACACTAAATGTACACAATTGGAGGACGCATTGATGTCCAAACAAACGATTTACAATCAAAATACAATGTATGGGCACATCCAAGTGAAATGCTTTCCTGGTGAAAATCTGCACCCTATTGACTTTATTCACCAATGTAAGGATATGTTTGTGGTAGGAATGTCAGATAACATAAAAATCAAGTTAGTAAAACGGTTTCTAGAAGGGGAGGCCCTATCCTGGGCAAATGAGAATAATGATTCTTGGAATACTTTTGAAGAGTTTGAAACTAAATTTATTTGCAAATTTTGGTCACAATCCATACAAGCCAGATTAAAGTCAGAATTTCTAAATGGACCAGTGTATAGAGGGAAAGTAGGGTGAATGCAAAAATTTTGCAGAGATCAACTGAAAAAGCTTGCTTACTTGAATAACTCTTTTGATATTATGACACAAATTGATGTTTTAAAAAGAAGGTTACCAGAGAGACTGCAGTGGGAATTGGTCCATGGACCAGACGATTCAATGGAAGAGTTCCTGAAATTTGTAGATAGATTAGATAGGGCCTTGGAAAGAGAAAATAACCAAAGTTTTGGCTCTGGCAACAACCAGTATGGGGGGTGGAACAGGAATGTAAATAGAGATTATTATGGGAGGAGAGACTTTGAAAAGTCTGGAAATAATGCTCCAAATAGGGGAGATAGGAGATATGAAAATGATTTCAGAAACAATACACAGGAGGGAGGATGGAGGAGAGATAACAGGAATGATAGAAGTAGGTATTGGGGAAGAGAACAAGATAGAAGGGGGTTTGCTGAAACTAGTGAACAAAACGACAACTACAAACGGACAGACCGAGGGAACCAGCCAGGAAACGGTGGACAGTCCCACTAGATGTCCGTAGTTTTGGGGCTAGACAGTATTATGATAGGACAACACATAACCGAAACTGGAAAAGGAGAGGATACAATGTAAAGAGTAAGTACCATGAAAACTCTGATGTTGTTAGAATGAATAAATTAGAATTTAATAAAAGGTTTTGGGATACTATGAGTAAAAGTGATACAGGTAATAAAAACAGTGTTCAAGCACAGGTAGTTAGTGAAAGTGCAGAAGTTGAAGGTATTGCAGAGTTCCATAGTTGGACTGAAAAAGATACTGGTGTTAATATCAAGTCAGACACACCACAAATAGAATCTATTTTGGGGGGTTTATTTGATAAGAAGGGGGATGACGAAGTGTTTAATGGAGCCAAAGACTCAATTGCTGAGATTCAGATACATAAGGGGGAAACTGAAGATGGGGTTGTTGCGGAGGAGGAGGAAGAAGTAATAGAGGGACATTTAAATAATGATCCTAAATCAAGTGATGTTGTTGATGACAGTGTGGAGGAAGAAATAAAAGTATTTGTAGAATTGAAAAGTGATGATGAGGTAAAGGTAAGTGATGTGACAAACATGGGTCATAATGAGGTTAATGTAAGTGAAATGCAGATTAGGGAATGTGTATCTGAGGACAAGCGATTGCCTATGGGGAACTATGAAACACTAATCCATGAGAGTGGTAATAATAATAATATCAAAGAAAATATAAAGGGATGGAATGTAAATGTGTGTTTTCAAGAGAAAGGGGAAAAGTTTTTAGAAGTTTTGTGGAACAACTATGGAAACTGTATAAACAAAGATGCCTTTTGGAAAGAATTAGCAAAGGTAAGTGCAACCTTGTATCCTACATGGTGGACAAGAATCCGTAGTGGACTTTATAAAAAAGGGGGTGAAAACAGTAGTTTAAGTGACAACACAGTGTTAAAAGGAACAGATGAAAATAAAGGTTTATGTTTAAATGTCAATGCTTTGCAAACAGAGAGGGATGTGTCTAAGTGTATGAAAGAGACATTAGACTTAGGAACTAAAGAAATTGAAAATGATCTATTGTTTGAAAATACAGAAATAGACAAAGATGTTGAGTTAGGTTGTCCATATGTTAAAGTAAACATTGACAAGTGGGAAGGAAGAGTGTTAGTAGACACAGGAAGTCCTGTTTCTGCCATCACTTCTAGACTTAGAGATAAGCTCAGAAATTCTCAACATTTTCCTGAGATGCCAGTTGTTGGATTAAAAGTGAAAGGAGCTACAGGCAGAGCCAGCAAGGTAGTTAAGAAACAAGTGTTACTTACTTTTAAAATTGATAACCTAAATTTTGAACATGGATGCTTAGTAGTAGATGACCTGAATGAAAATTTCATTTTAGGTATGGATTGGATATTAAAAGTGAATGCTGGGTTTAATTTTACAGCAAAACAAATGTGTATTATAGAACCTGTTACGCTACAAAGCTATGTAGTGAATTTGTTAATTTTAAACTGTGGTGACAGCTGTAACCACATTCAATCAGTGTATCATGAAAATGAGGATGTTTATTACCTGGATGAGAACTTAGAGGAAGATGTAGAGGGTCACGAGTTTGAGAAGTTAGTAGAGAAAAAACTGGGGGAAGCTGAAAGCCTAAATAGTACACAGAGGGAAAAATTAAAAGAGTTATTATGGGAATTCCAGGTAGTGTTTGATGATAGACCTGGTAGAGTGAAATATTATCAATGTAAATTACAGTTAAAACCTCATGAGCCTTTCTTTATAAAACCATATGGAGTACCATTTGCAAAAAGAGACGCTGTGGAAAAAGAAATACAAAAAATGGAAAATTGGGAAGTTATAGAAAGAAGTCGCAGTGCCTACAACAATCCGTTGGTCATTGTAAAAAAGGGAGACAATAGCGTTAGGATTGTATTAGACTCCAGACATCTGAACAAGTATCTCATCAGAGAAAACGACCACCCAGAAAGTATAGATGAGCTGTTAGGTAAATTTGAGTGTGTCAAACATATGACAAGCCTAGATCTCACCGCTGGTTTTCATCAAGTCGAACTTAGTCCTGATTCGAGAAAATATACAGCCTTTTTATATAATGGTAAATGTTATCAGTATACAGTCGTACCATTTGGTCTCAATGTATCAGTTGCGGAATTCATCAGAGCATTAGATTTTGTACTTGGTCATGAAACTAGTTCAAAATTAACCATTTATGTAGATGACATTTTAATCACTGGGAAAACTTGGGAAGAACACCTTGAACTATTGAGGGAGGTATTTATGAAACTCAGAAAGGGAGGAATGACATTAAAATTAGAAAAATGTAAATTTGGGCTAGAGGAGTTAAAATTTTTGGGACACATCATCACAGAACAAGGGGAATTGAGAAAAAGGCGACATGCAGCCAAGGGAAAAGCTACACAGTTCAAACCAGGGGACCTTGTACTCGTCAAGACACAAGAGAAATCAAAATTATTGTCAGCCGAACTTAAAAAGTTTTTTGATATTTACATTGGTCCATTTGAAATAAAAGAAAGCCCACATCCTAATGCGTATAGACTTATCTTTCCCAGATCAAGAAGGTTATTTGGATTAAGAAACATCACTGAATTGAAACCATATAAACATGGTTAAGCACATTTCCCTGTTTGAATACAGTTACTTACCCATTTTCCATAAAGCATGTTATCAGCAAAGTTTTTTACTGGGTGTGTCTAATAGCAACTACCACTCATCCTACAGACCCTGGAGAAGTTCCAGATCTCTGAGAGAATGATTTTATATTTATATTGTCACTATTGAATATTAAATTTTGAGACATCTTCTTTACTTGCAACGGGCAAGAAGGTGACAAACATTTATTACTTTCCTTTTGTATTGTTGAATATGGGACATACTTGCACCAAATGAAAGACAATGAAAAAATTGTTGTGCAAGACCCATAATTTTGTGACTATTGTGTTCTTAGGCATAAGATTTGTGTACAATTTTCTACAGTTAATCAGATGTTCACCAAGTTTGATGTTTGTGTTATGTTGTGACCAATTTAAGTGTCCAATTTTAGTATTAATATGTTCTTGTACTGTCTTGACTATGCGTCTCAATGGGAGACAAGTTTTTTAAATATTTCCTTTTTTTGCAAGTGCATATTATATTCATACATGTGACTTCTCTAGTGTTTGTGTTTATATATCATGTCCATACTTATATTTATGTTCTTTGTTTTCATTTCTTTTATGTGGCTCAAAAAGAGCAGACAGTTGCAATATTTTCCTATGGACATATGACCTGTCCATCTATGTAATATATTTATGATCCTTCTATTATCTTGATTAGTCTGTGACTCAATGAGAACTGACTTTGAAATAATTTACATATATTTTTGATATATCTTAAAATCGCATGTGATATATTTATGTCTGTTTTTTATCATTTTCCATGTGGCTCACTGGGAGCAAAGATTAACATTTTTTTTACTTTCATATATTACTAATTATTTTTATTATGCTGTCATACTGAATGACATAACTCAAAGTGCATTTGAAACAACACAACTAAAATGTTTGCGGAAAAAAGTCATTTTGGAACGGTGTAACGGTCATTGCATACATTCACATTATGCATAGTAAAAAAAAAAACACACACAAAAAATTTTTATTAAAGTAGTACTTTTCCAAATTTTAACAATTTGACACATTTGTCCTAGTCGGCTAATATCATTAACATTCTGTAAATGATATTACCCGAGGGGGGTGTTGTAACGAAACATATTAAAGGCTTTACTGTACCGAAGTATGCGATACCCTCCAAATTCAACCAGTTTAACGAGTATTTATGATTATAGAAAAGTTATTGTGTATGTTAACAATGATTGCGTAACATGTCTCCATAAACAGTCAACCCATTAAATTATACTGAATAACTAACCCACACAAAAGTTAATATCACTTGATCACTGATACAGCAAATGTCATCATGTAAAAACACTGAGTTCATCTTAAATAATTAATATGAAGTACGAAAATTAGTGTACAACTTAGGTATTTTGGATCTCCTTAAATAAAAATCACCCAGTGAAACCTATTTGTTCACTAGGAGCGGTTTCACTTAGTATTCACGAAATCAATCCTGTTTTAGACGAAAACCAATGTATTTCTTAATAATTCATGTTAATTACTTATTTATGCAAATTAGAGAAGTCAATTGACAAACTCCTAAAAAACGGACCTTTTGTAACAAAGAATTATTCTGTCAAGTCAACAAATCTGTCTGTCATTTTAATAACATGTTAAATTATGTCACTCGATGCAAATTAATAACTTTTCTGCACAAATTATGATAACAGATGTACGTGTGACTTGTAAACTATATCTCATTTTAGTAGTTCTTTGACAATGTTATAAATACGAGCAGCAAGAAGGGTCGAGAGGCAGTCGGAATGTCACTTTGGTACAGTGTGTTTGTGTGTTATTGTTTGAGGTGGATAAACAATGCAAAGAACATGTAAAGGAAGTTGGGTTGTGTCATAGTCTTTGGTGGACAGTGGAATTAAGATGGCCACCAGAGTAATAAATATTTGAAGTTTACATATTTGTTGGTTTCGTTCATTCTTTGTCATCAAAAGCACATAAAAAACACGGGACCTCATGTTTTTAACCCTAGACAACCAAATTTAGAGCCAGCATCAACATCGAGACACAGCAGCGATCCAGCAAGCAGCAGTGATTACTACAATGCATTGTAATGGCGCCAACCTCACATCAAGTGCTAACAAGCTCCGTAAATGGGAGTGAAATAGTGCGATTATAGCAATTAGCAATATCTACGACCAGGCGACCATTACAATGTCCAGTGTGTCTAGGATGCCGACAGGTTGGTTGCAGGATTCATTGGAATGAACGCTGCAGGGCATCTGGGTCGGAACTGACCGTGTAACGTTCGTTGTGTCACTGTGGTGCCAACTGCTGCCCAAATTGCTACTGCAGACGCAATACGATGCATCAGAGCCATATGCCGAACACGGTCTTCCGTCTCTGCAGTGTCACGTGGCCGTCTGGAGCCCGATCATCTTGTGACTGTACATTCTCGTGACCACCGTTGCATAGTTTTCAGCGACTACATTCTTTTCAAGTCCTTCTGCGCTATCGCAAGAGGAAAAACCAAATTCGCGGAGCCCTGTTTCACGAATTCGTTCAGACTGAATGACGTATTAATAATTACGTCGCTGTGTGTTGCGAGTTTTCCTACTGTCAGTGTACAAACGTGTAGATGATGATGATTATGTTTGGTTTGTGGCCGGCCGTGGTGGCCGAGCGGTTCTAGGCGCTACAGCCTGAAACAGCGCAACTGCTTCGGTCGCAGGTTCGAATCCTGCCTCGGGCATGGATTTTTTTGATGTCCTTAGGTTAGTTAGGTTTAAGTGGTTCTAAATTCTAGGAGACTGATGACCTCAGAAGTTAAGTCCCATAGTGCTCAGAGCCATTTTTTGGTTTGTGGAGCGCTCAAGTGCGCGATTATCAACGCCCGTACAAATTCCCAACCTTTGCTCAGTCCAATGTCGCCACTTTCGGGAATGGTAATGAAATGATGAGGATAACACAAACGACCAGTCATCTCGAGGTAGGTGAAAATCCCTGACCCCGGAACCGAGAATGCAACAGCGAGACCACGAGCTGTGGACTATAAGTGTGTAGATAGTGGGGTAGTACACTTTGGCATACACATGTCAGGATCACGACAGTGATTGGATATTCTGTGATGCCATCAGGAATAAAAAAAAATAAAAGAAAAACCTTACATTATAAATTTTCGAAAATATTTTTTAAACGTTTTGCATAACTTAGTACTTATCTAACAAAGAGAGAAGAAAAAATTTGGCAGTTAAAATCGGACTGGTTTATAATCACTTTACTAAAGCCGTAAATCCGTCTTAGTTATAAAATATCTGCTAGCATGAATAAAGTAATCCAAGTATTTGATATTTCAGCTATTTCTGGTTTCTGGGTATTTTGCTCCACATTCTATCAATATAACACTGTTCATACATCGCCGGAATTGTTTAGGAAAGTTTGAATAATATTTTGTGTATCTGTATTTGAGGTGATTTGGAAACAATTTTTTGAGGTTGGTTAGCGTGCGTGTTTGAATAAGGACTAGAAGTTCAGAGGAGAGCAGACAGAAATTTGTTGGGACGAAAACAAATGCCAAGTGTGGAGCGGAATCAAGATAGGGAACTATCAGAATGGGGGAGAAGCAGATAACTTTTCCCATGGAACAGATAATTCAGAGTCTATCTGTGTTTTAAATTGAGAATAGATAATTCAGAGTCCATATGTGTTTCAAATTTAAGACGTGGAGAATTTCGAGTCAGAAGTTGCAATTGTAAATGACAGAAATGGAAAGAGGATACCACTGTGACTTCTCAACACTCAGTTGCTACTAAAAGGGCCAGAGATTATCAGGCAGAGAGAAGCGGAGCAGTTTCGCCACTGCAGATGCATTATCAGTTGAATTAAAGAGCATCAACACCTGAAGAAGAGATGAGCAAAGTAACTCAGGGCTTTACTTGCTGCAGTTGTTGTGAAGAGTCGAAAAGAAGAATCAGACAGTGAGAAAAGAAGCCTTACATGAAATGAAGGTAACTAGGAAAGAAATAAAAGAAAAGTGGGATATTTTAGGTGAAAAAATAGACGATTTAAAAAGATTAGCGACAGAAACAAAAGGTGAGGCTGCAGAAGCCAAGAAGATAAGCGCGATCAGCTAAACAGTTGGCTGAAGACAGAGAGAAAGTGCAAGAAGGAATAAATACAAATTTAAAACAACTTCCAATCCTAGAACAGGAATTAAACAAAGTAAACAGGAATCAGGATGAGCAGCGAACACACATGGGAGAAGTAGAAAGAAGATTAGATAACGTTGATGCTGATATTGTCGCGATATTATGTGAAGTCACAGTGCTGTTAGAATTGCGCAAGAACGAATTAATCTCACGTGAAATACGGAGAGGAATGGATTCACAAAATTCAAATATAACCTTGCCCTGGGAAAGTGAAGAAAATCTATCACTGGCCTATTTGAATGGAGCACAGGAAAGAAGGAACAGTAATGGTAATGATTTTCTTGAACAAAATGCGCGACATTCACTTTTGGAGACTGTTGAAAATCCACGAAATAGTTGCACTTCACTCATGAGGACACGTGTACGCCATATGAACGAGTATGTCTCAAGGGAAAGTGTAAGAAGTGTGTCAGTAACATAAGGGGGTTGGGGCAGGGTCCTGGATCAGGACATGAGGACACAGGACAACGCAGACAATTGATAGAATGTATACCAGGAGGAAGAAGCATTTGATTTTAAGAACTTCCTTTCTCTATGGAAATTTCGAACATACATGAACAACAGAAAATCAATTCATCCCAAGGCGTAGATAGCTCAATTCAATTTGTCAATGACATTGTCAATGCCATTGCTACATAAGCTAGACTTCTTGTGTGCACACTTAGAAGGAGATCCGGTAGTCTGACGAGGGGAAGGCCTCAGACACGGCCAACCGTTTCGGCTCAAATTTGGCAGGTCGCTTGTGTACAACCTAAAACGAAGGACTCTAAGATAATTTGGGTCAACACCCCTGCAAATTTGAGAAAATCATCCCTAAAGGTTATGAAGGCAATCGACTCAAAATTGGAGGGGTCGATAGATAATTGTAAATAGAACATTTTTCATCATTAGGTATGGGGTCCGAAAACGCATACTTTTCGAGAAATCGAGGCAAGAAACTTTCACAACTGCCGCTTCTGTACCCACATGGTAAACGCTTTTCGCAGGCAGCACCGATAGCACAACGGCCAAGGTAACTGGCTGCGAATCGGAGAACCCGGGTTAGAATCTCAAAGAAGCCTAGTGGATGTTATTGTTTTCGTTTGTATTTTTCCATATCTCAATTGATAGGGATAGGAGGGTTAATAAGATAAGTAAATCAATAGGGAATGATAATAATAAGGTAGGTAAACTAGTTTCCCAAACGCTGTGAGTTAGTAAAGTTTCAGACTTTTAAGCCTTGTCACATGAAAACAGCTCCGAGTAAGAGCGCTGCGAATTCCTGACGAGGGATCACAGATAGCCAACCGCGCGATGCTTGTTTAAAGCGAGGTACGGGACAGAATGCACGCTGGGAGAGTTATGTCGTCCCGGTTGCCTCTTCGTCATACCAATGTTGTGAACATGGAAGAGTGACGGTGTCCAGCACGAGCCCTATAGAAGTCAATCGGAAAGAGTTGTTTTCCGTCATTAGGCTACCGCTTACCTCGTGGATACATGTAGTGATTTTTCCATTGTTAATGCGCCGAATAAAATACGTTTTGTGAATGAATACAGTGTTCTTCCGTAAGTAACATATCACAAGTACTGTATGTAGTTTGTAGTAATTAGATCGTCTGTTTATGCCATAATAACTAGTTATTGTTTGTTGTGTCATATCTTTCAGGTGCATAATCAGAAAAATGGAGGATGTACACCCTTCGACTAGCGCTGTAATATATAGTTGGGAGCCTGTCACAGACGATGGCAAGCGAGAAGTTACCGACGCTGTGTTTTGGTTTGTAAAAGTGTTGCAAGACAGATACATTATCAATGCACTACCGGAAGAAGGCAGTTCTGTTTCTTTCAGATTGATAGGAGCGGCTATCGTCCAACGATTTTTGGAGCTGAAGAACGAAATGACTTTTGTTGATACTGAAGTACTAAACCTGAAGACGAAGCAGAAGGTGATTCAGTGAAAGATATTCCGAATAGTGAATCGCAAAATGGTCGTAACACTTTGGAAATCTCCACGTCACTGGGAATATGTGCTTCATCTGTTCTCGATGAGTATTACGAACCGGTTACTAAACTATTGAACTATGGCGCTATACCCTTGAAGTAAACGTACAGGCGGGAGTGCTAGCCAGGAATCATCCAAATTGGAACTTACAAACACTGCAAAAGAATGGAGCAACAACACCCCTGAAAAGGAAGAAGACCCTGAAATTGTGGGAAAGTGATATCGTTAAAGGAGGGACAAGATACGACAAATACCAGGCGATTAATAAGTGTACATACGACCGATTTGTCGAATCTCGTTGTCCTAACGCGAATGTAACAACGAAAATACTTCAGGAGTGGGCTGCAGGTGCAGCGTTTCAATATACGGCCAACAAGGATTTTACGTTTGCTGCATCATTATCTTGGGCAAGAAATTACAAATCGGAGTATAATATTCGTCAACGGCATGTCACTAAATACGTCTCTCATAAGAAGGTACAAAATATAGAAGATATACAGAAAGTGGCGGCTCTTTTCAGCACGCAAACGGCGTCACTTATGACCGGTTTTAATGGTGATTACGTGATCAATGCCGATCAAACAGAATGCAAGTATCGGGTGAACATTCGACGCACGTTATCGCATAAGGGAGAAAAACGAACCCTTGTCGCAGCTGGTAGTAGAAACAAACTAAAGGTCCTCGGGTTATAGAAGAGGTCAATCGTTTAACCAACTCGTTGAAAAATGTTTACATTACCTGCTCCAAATCCGGGAAACTGACGAATGCGATTTACAGAAAATTAATTGAGAATGTTTTAAAACCATGCGTTTCTGATAACAAGTTTTGTCTAATATTGAATTCCTGGAGTGG
Source organism: Schistocerca cancellata (assembly GCF_023864275.1). NCBI lineage: Eukaryota > Metazoa > Arthropoda > Insecta > Orthoptera > Acrididae > Schistocerca > Schistocerca cancellata. The sequence goes on from NC_064629.1 coordinate 759,468,186, forward strand.
ACAAATTAATACTACAATATATGACACAATGTTTATAGATGGCGAAGGTCAGCCGACGTGAACAGTAAAAGTAATACCGCCAAACTGCACACCTGGGTGCCAGCCGTGTGATGTTTATTTCTATCGCCAGGTTAAAAACCTTATTTCCAGGCTCTAAAATTGCAGTGTGCTTCTGTAAACCCAGTGGGAATTGCACAACCGCACGGATGCAACAACTATTCACAGCATAATTCATAACCAACTTTCAGCACCGATTTTTCAGGCAATGATATCGTATGCGTGGTATGCATTAAAACTAATTCCCGATAAAGACATATTTTTAAATGTAAACCAAGTTTGTTTCCCGCCGAGTCTTCGGAAGGAACAGTGCAGCTGTCGAAAGATTGCATTCATTAGATGTTCTTGATGCCGTGAGTATATTTGTTTCAAATGTTTGTATGACGAGTACCATCCATCTAGTTAATCAAAATATCCACGGGTGTGCTGCCGGTCTCATCAGGTGAACTGACGGACTGAGCTCCTGTGAACGTGCCGGCACGGAGATCCGTACGCTATGGCTGCTCACCAGTGGTAGCGAATTCGTACATGGAGAACTTCGAGGAGGAAGCCCTGTCGTCATCCGTATGGAAACCTACTTGCTTTTTCTGTTACGTGGACGACACGTTCGTCATCTGGCCACATGGTATGGACAAACTCCTTGACTCCCTTACACATCTAAACTCCATACACCCCAACATCAAATTCACTATGGAGACTGAAACGGAGGGTAAATTACCTTTCCTTGACATCTTGGTCAAGAGAAGGGCTGACGGCACTCTAGGTCTTGGGGTGTATCGGAAGACAACGCACACTGATCTGTATTTGCACGCAGACAGCTGCCACCACCCTTCACAGAGGAAAGGGGTACTTAAAACTCTAGTACATATGGCGCGCACTATCTCTGATGCAGAGAGTCTACCCCAGGAATTGGAACACCTGAGAACTGTATTTCGAAAAAATGGGTACTCAGAGTGGCAGATTCAACGTGCTCTCCGTCCAACCACTGCAGCACAACTTGTTGAGATGGATGAAGTCACGAGGGAGGAGGTAGGCACTGCATTTATTCCATACACAGGCGCACTCTCGGGGAAAATCGCCCGCATTCTGAAGAAACACCAGGTCGGAACTGTGTTTTGTCCTCCAAATAAAAGTCGTGCACTGGTGGAGAGCGCCAAAGATGACCTCGGTTTGAGGAAGGCCGGCGTGTACCAGACTCCGTGTCAATGTGGCAAGTCGTATATTGGTCAGACGATGCGTACCGTCGAGGATCGATGCCGTGAACACCAGAGGCACACTCGACTGATGTATCCGAGCAAGTCGGCGGTCGCTGAACATTGTTTGTCGGAAAATCACGCCATGGAGTATGACCACACGAGGATTCTGGTACAGACGTCGAGATACTGGGACAGCGTTGTTAGAGAGGCCATCGAAATTCGCACCAATGACGACCTCATAAACCGTGACTGTGGCTATAATCTTAGCAAGGCTTGGGAACCAGCGATTGGGTTAATCGAGAGTAAATCGAGCAAACGTATAGTTGTGACGACCACGGCGGACAGAGGCATCACACCGACGTCATCTCAGACGCCGTCGCAATCTGTTCCACCGCGCGACCGTGGCGCAGGGCGCGGACGGCGGAGGGAGCGCGCCGCGGGCGGAGGGTATTTAAACCCAGTTCCCTCTGAGCAGCCATAGCGTACGGATCTCCGTGCCGGCACGTTCACAGGAGCTCAGTCCGTCAGTTCACCTGATGATGGCGACATGTATGATCGCCGAAATATTGTGCCCGTTGGACACTATAGACCGGCAGCACACCCGTGGATATTTTGATTATCAAATACGCCGGGAGAAACTCAAGAATCACATTCATCTAGTTGTTCGAAGAAAATTGAGGACACGTAACAGTGACTGGAAGAGCCATTGTAAAGTGACCTGGAGTAACATTTTAGTTGTTTACTATCCCATGAGGTTTGGGAATTTATTTGCCTACTTTATATTATCATTCCTTATTGATTTACTTACCTTAGTAACCCTCCTATCCCTATCAATTGAGATATGGAAAAATACAAACGAAAAGAATAACTTCCGCTTGGTTCTCTGATCCCCAGCCAGTTACCATGGCCATTGCGCTATCGGTGCTGCCTGCGAAAAGCGTTTACCATGTGGGTACAGAAGCGGCAGTTCTAGGAGTTTCTTACCTGAATTTCTCGAAAAGTATGCGTTTTCGGACCCCATACCTGATGATGAAAAATACTCTATTTACAATTATCTATCGATCTCTCCAACTTTGAGTCGATTCCTCGTCATAACGTTTAGAGGTGATTTTATTAAAAACGCGTTGGTGTTGACCTAAAATATCTTAGATTCCTTCGTTTTAGTTTGTACACAGTCGACCTGTCAAATTTGAACCAAATTGGTTGGCCATGTCTGAGGCCTTCCCCTTGTGAGTGATATCACACAAACGTGAACCTCAAATCAGGAGTCTGAAGTTGCCTTCCCTGCAATGTATTGGATGAAAGGAATTCAAGAGTGCATCAACCAACAAACTGCGATGCAAAACAGTTAGAATCATCAGAACACATGAGTCTGGTGAAGTTCTTTGACAATTCTTAGAACAAGAACCAGTACTTCGACACAACATATAGTGCCAGCGAAATGCTATGCTTTTGCTATATGTAATTGCTATCAGATATCGGCCAGCAGGTGTGGCGGGGGCGTAGAAGCATTCAAAAACATCGTATTGCAGGTGCTAGAGTTCGCTTAACAGATTATTAGGTGAAGGAAAGCGGGGGGGGGGGGGGAGAATGGAGAATAAAGGGATCAGTGCAAATAATATTCGTGGACTAAATGGTTCAAATGGCTCTGAGCACTATGGGACTTAACTGTTACGGTTATCAGTCCCCTAGAACTTAGAACTACTTAAACCTAACTAACCTAAGGACAGCACACAACACCCAGCCATCACGAGGCAGAGAAAATCCCTGACCCCGCCGGGAATCGAACCTGGGAACCCGGGTGTGGGAAGCGAGAACGCTACCGCACGACCAAGAGATGCGGGCATTCGTGGACTGCCACGATGGTTGAATAACAGAAGAAATAACAGGAACATAACACCAGCCATGAGTACCCCTTCCAGCCTTTGACAAAAACAGAGGGGAAATATTTCCAGTCAAACAATCACCCACAATTTGTACCAATGTGGCCACAACCTTACGAAATGGTGCAACAAGCAAATACCACGGAGATTAGGGCAGCAAATCTTCGTGACAACGGTCACACCGGAAACCAGAATCCACAGGGGTAAGTGTCAGAAGCGAGATCGGCCATTAGAACCTCCACAGAACAATTTGGAGCAGATCTAGAAGATGTCAGAGGACGAGCAGCAAGGGAGAGAAGACGACGACGTGAGAGATGCACAATACAAACACGATGGCAGTAATAAAAAGGAACGAGTTTTAAATGATGAAGGGGATCAAGGAATAAGTATTTGTATGGTAAGCCATACTTTAGAGAAGGAGGAAAATGAGGAAGAAGAGGATAATGAAGACTGGGAGTCGATTCCACAGAGCAGAAAATATGGTAAAGAAGCAAACAGTGATCAAAGAGGTGAACTCACAGAAATATCAAGCGGGTACAGAGTGTAAGAGGAATCGACAAACAGTGTAACTTTACTCAAGTGTGTAGAAATATTGTAGATCATGTTGGAAGAAAATAAAAAAGGTTCAAATGGCTCTGAGCACTATGGGACTTAACTGCTGAGGTCATCAGTCCCTTATAACTTAGAACTACTTAAACCTGACTAACCTAAGGACAACACACACATCCATGCCCGAGGCAGGATTCGAACCAGCGACCGTAGCGGCCGCGCGGCTCCGGACTGTAGCGCCTAGAACCGCTCGGCCCCTCCGGCCGGCTCATTTTGGAAGAAAAGGAAGTGGTGTTCAGTCAGGAGTTACAGCAAGAAGTAAAGATAAGTGTAGAAAAGGTGAAATGGAAGAGAATTTTGGACAGTGGCTATCAGATCTCTGCCATTTCTTACGTCGCCTTTGAAAGACGTGAGGAAAGGTAACGTTGACCAGCTCTGTCAAAGACGCGCAAAAAGTGTGCAATAGTAGGCAAATAGACAAGAGTAAACAGACAGGCTAGAATTGAATTTACATGTCAGGGACATGAGCTAGAGCGTAATTTCTTCATTGTACATAAGCTTTCCATAGAAATGATATTCGATATAGATTTCATGAGGGAAAACAAGTCCTCATTAGACATGGTATGTGGTATGATTACGTTGAAAGGAGAGAAAGACGTGCAAATATGTTTTCAGCGTCAAGCTGTTAAGGCACAGGTCCCAGCGAGTTGTCTAAGATCGTTCGTGAAACCAGAGACCCGTGTCTAGTTGTATTTATGCTTCATTTTCCGAGCATTCTGGAGGAAAGAAGTTGGGGACATTCTTTTTGTATATTTGTTTAGGAGCACGTGAGATGGTGGAAGTTGTGATATGTTAAGGACAATCAGAAACGGAGGCTGTACGACATGAATCGACGGAAGTTGGATGACCATCAGTCAAAAATTAAGTTATAAACGTACCACTACGTACACCAATGTAAACAAATGATGACTTATGTTGTAATGAACTTTCAGTTCCTTAGATTGACATATGAGCGAACATATGGAGGTTAAATCAGGTGGCAGTAAAGGAACATGTCACGGAAATAAAGGTTTACAAAAAAAATGTAATGACATAGATAGATAGTTTATCCACATTTGGAATTTATATTTTTATATCTGTTCTTTATGATGTTGTCCAACAGCCACATTAGAATAGGTTGGAGATGAGAATATGTTAGTTTGTGTTTCAATTTTCTTTGTTATGAGATTTTTGTAAGGACAACTCGACACCTAGTCGCAGGGAACGACCACTTGAGGAGTAATTGGGGGAGGTACTATACGAAAAGTCGAACTGAGCAGATGAATAGAAGTAGATAAAAGAACATGATGAGGAGGAAATAATTTATACACAGCTTGTTGTCTAAAGATGAGAAAAACTGAACTAGGCTAAAATTACGTAAGGTCATGAAGGCATGTACCATTATACCAGCATAACGGTGGTGAAGGATTTATGCATGTTAAGTTATTGAATACACTAGTGCAGGGCTTCACAACATACGTGCTCGCGGAGCAAGCTGTGAGCAGCAAGGCGCGAGCACGGAGCAGCGCGAGCACGTTACCCCCACTACTGGACCAGAGCGGAGAGTGGGGAGAGTCACTTGGTGCACATAACAGCTGCCGCCAGTCAATGTAAATCCGCGGCCACCTGCAGGGATATCACTCACGAATTATTACTGCGACAAATGAAACAAATAAAGGAGAATGTACACGTGCCACATAATTTTATTAGCTTAGTGTATGCCTCTACATTCGTATTAATTTGTGAACTGTTACACAATAAAAGGTGTCACTGAAGTATGGGATTCTCGGTTATCTTGTACTTTTTGCCCTTGCAATTGCGTCTATGTTCGGTGTAATTGTTCTTGTGCATTGTAGGCGCAGCGTGCAGTTTAAATTTCGATCAGACAATGCGTTTCTCAGGCGCGTCTTGTAACATTTCATTGCAGAGAACAGTTGTTCACAAACATACGTGGAACCGAACATTGATATTATTGTAGCCGCCAGTTTGTGCAAACGAGGAAATCTATCCTGAGGGAAGTGTCTCTAGAATTCCAAAATGTTTTTCTTGTTCTGAAAATTGTATTCCCTGTCACACTGCAGGTCAATAATTTCTAGTTACAGCTCAGGATGAATCTCTTCAATATTCGCTGAATATGGAGAGGAGAACAGATCAAAATCACTGTCTAGTGCTGTCAGATCTTGAAAGCGTTGATCAAATTCTTCCTTAAGGGCAACTAAACTATGGGAATAACGTTCACAGTCTTTGTGAACATCTTGCATGTAAGATAATTTAAGAAAATGAGCTAGATTTCCAGTTTCCAGCTGACTCACCCAAAGTGTCAGTTTCATTTTAAAAGCTCGTATTCGATCTATGAAATGAGTAATTAGCAGATCTTTACCTTGTAGTGAAATGTTCAGAGCATTCAGATGGCTAGTTAAATCTGCTAAGAACGCGAGATCACATTTCCATGAAGGCTCTTTCAATTCAGGAACACACATGTTATTTATTTCCATGAACATATTTATCTCATCTAATAGGCAAAAAAATCGATTTAATAATTCGCCACGACTAAGCTAGCGGACCTCGCTGTAATAAGGCAGGCTACCATACTGGCTTTCTACATCCTCAAGAAAGCTTTTAAATTGCCTGTGTTGTAGCCCATGCTTCCTTATATAATTGGTTGTACGAACAACAACACTCATCACATTTTTTAGAGTGATACTCTTTCCACATAAGTTTTCCTGGTGGATCACACAGTGAACGCCTCTTATTTCATTCGGCACGGTCAGTTTTTGAATTTTCTCCTTCAACAGCGCAACGAAATATGGTTTTTTCCCTGTCATGGCTGGTGCACCGTCTGTAGATACTGAAACTAAAGAATTCCACGACAATCCTATAATTTCAACAGTTTCTTCAACACTACTTAAAATATCACTTCCGGTTGTAGTGTTCTTCATGGCTACTACATCGAGGAGCTCGTCCCTCACCTGAAGATCTCTATTAACACCTCTAATAAATATGGCAAGCTGAGCTGTTCCAGTGAGATCAACACTTTCGTCCAGAGCTAGAGAATACGCCATAAAATCTTTACAGATATTAGCAAGCTGGCTCTGGACGTCGTCTGCCATGTCCTGTATGCGACGCATAATGGTCATGTTAGGTAATGGCACAATCCGAAACCGTTCAACTTGAGATGGACACAAATGTTCCGCTGCAACTACCAAACATTCTTTTATTAAATCGCCATCAGTGAAGAAGCACAGGGATTTCGCTAAAAGCAAAGCAATTTTGTAACTCACTCTGAGAGCTGCCTCAGATGATTTTTCTTCGTCGTCCAGATCTTCTTCGGATAGCTTCCTTTTAAGTTTAATAGCTTCCTGTGCACGATCTGGTCCATCACATTTTCCACTTCCGTAGTCTTTCGCGTGGTACGACATATAATGTCGCTGCAAATTAAATTTTCCTAAAAGAATTAAGCATTTTGTGACATACTAAACATTTTGCAACACCATCTTTTTCTGTAAACAGATACAATTCCTCCCAATGGGGGCTGAACTGCGAAAGCATGGTTGGGGTTACACAACGGCGACTTGACATGATTCTTAACCAGCGAAGTGACTCTTAGAGCTGATCGTAGTGCTTTAAACGTTACACAGTCGGCGCGAATTCAATAGGCACGCTGCGGCCCTATTCAAACGTGCGCGCGCATTTCCCCTCCCTCCGTACTCCGCGACCTTGCACCTGCTCGCGAGCACGTGCCTGAACAGACGCGAGTACTCGCGCTCAAAACTGGCCAGTTGTTAAGCCCTGCATTAGTGCAATACAATCAAGTGCAATCAATGGTAATCGTAAAGTACTAGACGCTCATCTTTTAATTTATTACAAATCTTACAAATGGTAATAAAGATAGGGAAATAAATATTGAATTTCTTGTATATTTTGGAATGATTTGAGACCCCTGGGCTAAAGAATTTAGCTTCTTGAGGGCTCTGGCTCTGAGCACTATGGGACTGAACTACTGACGTCATCAGTCCCCTAGAACTTAGAACTACTTAAACCTAACTAACCTAAGGACAACACACACCTCCATGCCCGAGGCAGGATTCGAACCTGCGACCATAGCGGTCGCGCGGTTCCAGGTTGTAGCGTCTAGAACCGCTCGGCCACCCCAGCCGGCCTCTTGAAGGCCATCGAGCCATTATATACAGCGTGCCGAGAAACAACTTGACCAAAGTGTGGGGCAGAAGGGCAGCATCAAACAAAGGAAACTGAGCGTAGGAGCTTCAGGCTGCAGTTGCATATTTTAGGCGCTACAACGGACGTTTTTACTCAAAATGACATGTCATTTACAAAAGATGTATACGTGAAAATAATATTTGGACTAGTCAATCGTCATGGTGGGTACAAGAAAACCTTGAAGGATCACCTACACATGTGACGTACGTAGATGACGTACCATATAGCACTTCTTTACAAATGGAAACTATCACATGTCTGTGTTTCCTAAAAAGATCAAAGTAAATGATAGATGAATATGCTGTAATTCACGTAAGTATGTCGTAGCAAATGTTGAAACTGACCACTGTTTTCACGCTGTCACAGCGCCGTAAATATTCAACTGCCACCCCTGGTCCCCACAGTCAAATCCGTTTAATGCTGTCCTTCTGTCCTACACATCTGTTGAAATTGCTTTTTGTCTCGTATGTATATCAGGTAATTTCATACATAATTTTTGTGAGACATATTCTCAGTATAAGGTTAAGTAAGACAATTTCTTAATTATTGTGAATATACAAAATGTTCGTAAGAGTATAATGTTAGTTGCAAATAATCTGAATATGGCCAAGCAGATAACAAGGTACTGGAGAGCGGGTTTCACTGACACTCGCCAGACAGAAGGAGACCACAGCAGGGCGACCTGCGCCCGCGGAAGCTTAAGTGGGTGTCCCCTTACCAACTTACTTCGGGGCGAGACTACAGAGGCGAGAACCGAGCGTCACAATACGGCAGGCATGCCACCCTGTCCAGCAACGACGGCTGCGACTTCCCGACAGACTTGTTTCCTCAGGGCCAGAAAACAGTGGGCACAGCAAAACACCCAGCAAGGCAGACGCTGACGGTGGGATACGAGGTATACAGAAAGCAATTGTTCGTTACAACGTCCGCCAACGGCAGAGTTTGGACATTGATAAACACGACTCTGCAAATGGCAGTGGAATTCAGGCAACGAAATGAGCTAGCTCCAAATGGAATGGAGATAAGACAACTGATAATCCGGAAACATTGTCAAATTGCACCTTCGTGCCATACCATGACCGATGGTATCAAAACAGTGTATCCGGTTGACCCATTTCAAAACCAAATGCCGTAACTGTTTTCCTACACCATATCCTTATGGACTCATCATATAACTACGCTCTTCACTTGTACATGGAAAATGCAGTAACCCACAGAGCATCTTGATGAATAGATTAAGAGCAACGTCAGCCAGTAAGGACAAGAATCCAATAGTAGAATCCTGTAATCCAGTCTACGAAGAAGACGTATGAAGATGCTGATACCGTGTAGTGTGTAGAGCTTGACACCTTTATAATGACTCTCCAGCTGTCACTAATGGATGAGATGTGACGGCGAACTACAGCGACGGTGACGCATTTCTCCTGCTCAACAAACAAGAATAATTTCACACATTTTCACCAAGCAACTGGAGCTTCGCCCTACACAGACGAACAGGAATAAATCTTCGTTCTCATAACAATGTGTTAACACTCTGCGTCCCCATGTCCCGACAAAACACACAGTGTTGTCCCATGTGACGTGTGTCACCTCTAATTCAATGTAGGATGAAAAGTGTTTTGTGAATTAAATTTATATTTCTTATTTGACGAACGTTCTAATAACGCATACAATTTTTTGTATTTTCTCTCTTTTTCAGAAAGACTGTTAAAGTTGTAAAGTTTATCTGTTATGTGTATGTCATTTACTTGTTTAAACACTACATTATTTGTTAACATTTAACATCATGTCGTTTGATTCCAGTATGTCGGAAACAATGCCAAACACCACAATCTCATTAAATTCATGTTTAAGCTGGAAATGATCATTTGGATATTTCTTATGTATAACAACACTAAACAATCAACAAACGAAGTACTGTTTTTCTGTTTAACTGTTGGTCACTGTTAGGCTTTGTGATTTACATGTATATTTATTATTATGTGATTCTGTAATTGTTGTTTATATGTTTGAATCGTTGCAAAAGTGGGAATCTCAACGTATTAATTTTTGAGTCTCTTTGTGAAGTACTACTGTATATGTATATTGTGACTTTACCTTTAAAAATGTTTGATTTTTGTGATATATAGTGTGTAGTTACTGTGTGACTGACTAAATTTCTAATTTTTCACATTTCGTTTCAAGTAAAAGTGTTCAGATCTAGATGTGTGTATTTGAGTGGAGCTTGTCATATCTCGCGTACTTTGTAAGCTAATATTAAGAAGGTACCACCATGTTTACAGAGATGAGTGAATAGTTGGTGTCGTAAATAAATGCACTCTGTCCCGAAGTAAAAAATATTCAAATATGTGTGAATTCCTAAGGGACCAAATTGCTGAGGTCATCGGTCCCAAGACTTACACACTACGTAAACTAACTTAAACTAACTTACTCTAAGGACAACACACACACCCATGCCCGGGGGAGGACTCGAACCTCCGGCAGGAGGGGCCGCGCAATCCGTGACATGGCGCATCAAACCGCAGGGCCACTATGCATTTCCTGTCCCGAAGTAAGTGTGACTGTTTGTTTCTCAGTGAAAGAGATGGTCTGATTTTCTTTTTTGGTAGTTCAAATTCTTGTAGCTGTAATCATTCGCTAACTGAACTCCTCGTATATGTGGCATTAAAAAACCCGTCATGTTTGGATACAGCATTAATAGTATTCTGGTTCCCGTCGTTGAAATATATGAGTGTAACGTTGCACAGCGCTGTGAAATGGAACAAGCATCTGAGGACCGTGGTAGGGAATTTTAGGAAAATATGGCTCATATGTAAAGGAGACTCCATATAGAACACTTGTACGTGCTATTCTTGAGTACAGCTGGAGTGCTTGGGATCCGTGTAAGATCGGATTGAAGAAGAACATCGGAACAATTCAGAGGCGGGCTGCTAGGTTTGTTACTGACAGGTCCGAACAACTCTTAAGTGTTATGGAGATGCTTCGGGAACTCTAATGGGAATCCCAAGAGGGATGGTGATGTTCTTTTCGAGGAACACTATTGAGAAAATTTATAGAACCAGCATTTGATGCTGATCGCAAAGACTCTACTGCTATCAACACATACTGCGCATAAGGACCACGAAGATAAGATATTAGAAATTAGGGCTAATACAGAGGCTACAGTTAGTCGTTTATCCCTCGCTCTGTTTGCGAGTGGAACAGGAAAGGCAATGACTAGTAGCTGTACAGGGCTCTCTCCGCCACGCAGCACCGTATTGTAGCTTTCGGGGTATCTATGTAGAGGTAGGTGTAGGTGGAACGTATACATACGTGACTTTCGCATATTGAGTAGCAAGGAAGACTGACTTAACGTGATTCCCGTTAGTACGAGTGTGACAGGAAAAATTATGCGTTCATTTATAAGTTGGCAATGTCTCCGTTTCCAACATCCTCAATCAATTTTCTTTCCAAAAATGGGGGGTGGTGAAAGACTTCGAAACTGGTGGTTTCACGACTTTCTCGTTATTCACATGTAATATGCAAAGTATGTACAGAGGTACTAAAATCGAATAAATTTGATTTGAAAATAACTTATTTATTTTATTAAAGATTATGCATGTATTATTTTCATTTAATTATCTTACCAACAGTGACTGATAATACATCTAGTACTTGTAACAGCTTTGTTTTTTGAGAACTTCATCTGGCTGGGCTGGTAATTTTACAGACAGACAGCAGAGCAAAACGGAGGCAAGTTCACCATTAATACAAGTTGTAAAACAGGAGACTGCAGGTAGGACAGCATTCACCGATGGCTATTGTGTGCATTGAGAACGCTAGGGGGACGCCTGGGCAAGATAATAATCCGTAACTTCCCTGTGGCGGAAGGCAGCCCTTAGCACACCGCGGTAGGGGTTGGAGAAATTCTAGACGGCCTCGCCATCGTTGTTTTTGCCTACAAAACGTTCTAAAGAATACTTACAGGTCTCTGCTAGCAGGCAGCAGCGGGCTTTGTGCAGCAACGCTGAGGGAGCACAGCGCTAGTCTGTCGACAGGAAGACAATGCACTGCTGGCCAACACGGCCTCTGTGAAAGCAACAGAGAGAAGGGAAGGCGTTTACGACCCTAGGCTCTTGGCAGGACACGCCGTGAGAGGAGTGAGGATTGCATAAAGTGTGAGACCATAACTTTCTCGTCCCAAAATACTTGTAGACGGCCTCTCATTAGAAAAGCAGATAGGAACCTTAAGATGGGGTGGTGGTGAAAGACTTCGAAACTGGTGGTTTCACGACTTTCTCGTTATTCACATGTAATATGCAAAGTATGTACAGAGGTACTAAAATCGAATAAATTTGATTTGAAAATAACTTATTTATTTTATTAAAGATTATGCATGTATTATTTTCATTTAATTATCTTACCAACAGTGACTGATAATACATCTAGTACTTGTAACAGCTTTGTTTTTTGAGAACTTCATCTGGCTGGGCTGGTAATTTTACAGACAGACAGCAGAGCAAAACGGAGGCAAGTTCACCATTAATACAAGTTGTAAAACAGGAGACTGCAGGTAGGACAGCATTCACCGATGGCTATTGTGTGCATTGAGAACGCTAGGGGGACGCCTGGGCAAGATAATAATCCGTAACTTCCCTGTGGCGGAAGGCAGCCCTTAGCACACCGCGGTAGGGGTTGGAGAAATTCTAGACGGCCTCGCCATCGTTGTTTTTGCCTACAAAACGTTCTAAAGAATACTTACAGGTCTCTGCTAGCAGGCAGCAGCGGGCTTTGTGCAGCAACGCTGAGGGAGCACAGCGCTAGTCTGTCGACAGGAAGACAATGCACTGCTGGCCAACACGGCCTCTGTGAAAGCAACAGAGAGAAGGGAAGGCGTTTACGACCCTAGGCTCTTGGCAGGACACGCCGTGAGAGGAGTGAGGATTGCATAAAGTGTGAGACCATAACTTTCTCGTCCCAAAATACTTGTAGACGGCCTCTCATTAGAAAAGCAGATAGGAACCTTAAGATGTTTAGGGGAACATGCAGTGGTGTTAAACAATTGCCTTCTTTGAGTCACTAACAGGACAGTGGAAAAACTATTTCTCTTCTTTAGCTGAAGTCACAGAGCCCTGTGAGTGAGGTATCACGGGAATTTCATTAGACAGACTCCTCTGACGTAGTACTTTTTGGAAAATTATTGAGAAGTGAAGGAGGCTCTCCAGCCAGATTCGGAGGATTTGGCTTTATTTCTGTTTTATGGGAGACTGCTCCAACAAAACAGGTCCTTGTCATTGGGCAACTGATTGTAATATTTTTTCGATTGGCCCGCCAAGAAGAGGCAGACGTGACGGGGGAAGACAGGAGGCGCAAAAGGAACACTTTGCCTCTGATTGCATGAGAAACACTTCGAATTCTACTCACAGATTTGGTTTCCGACTTCAGCATGTCTGCCTGGAATAACATGTGAAGCTAGGGGTAGGTAGCTGTTCGGGTTTTGCATGTATCGTACTTGACAGAGTCACAGTCTGCTGCAGACCTTTTATGATGTAGAGGCTGTGTGAATGCAAACGCCCGTAACTAGTCAACAGCAGTATTGGCAGTCATCACGATACAGTTAAAAATGGTAAAATATTCAACAGACTTCAGCAGGTATTGCAAACAATGTATTTAGTTCTCATGAGTAGGAGCAATACAGTCTTTTGGCACGCGTAAAATAGGAACTAATTGCTTTCGGTAATCACTTTCGTCGGATCGCGGAAACGGATCAGTTACGGCAGGAAAGAACTGACTTTACCTATGAGTTCCTTCCTTGTATTTCCGCCGACCATACTACATTGTAATTGTTTCATGTACGTGTGAAAATCTTTGTCAGTGAATAGGATAATTAAACATGTTTATATTGTACTCTAGTGCAACTGCTCCGTAGGTTTAAGACAAGTTCTGTAAAAAGCAATAGAATTCATAGTAACTTTGACTTTTATTATGTAGATACCCCTCCTGGCCACAAAATGAAATTGTAGTGTCACTACTTCGCAGTCCAAAATTAAGCGTTAATTATATATCATTGCATAAATTTTTTAATTAAGTACCAGATATAAATAATTAATGCATAATTTATTAATATCCATGGTAATGTTATTTGTATGGCATATTTTAGCTTTTTAGATAATAGTCTGTAATTATCAAGAATAAATAACTAACTCATAATTAGCAGACTTCATTGGATATCTGCATATATAAATACATGTATATATGTAATAATGGTGTAAAAATTAGCAGCTATGATTTTAGAGTCTGGTGGTAATAGAGAATGTAGAAGAAGAGTTATATTGACCTTAACCACCAATCTCCGCTACTAGACGAATGCAGCATGAATATTCGTCTCAGCCAATCAGGACTTATGCCACAGCTGTCAAGCGACAATCCGGCTTCTGACCAAACCAGGTGCAACCATCTCCTCTAGCAAGTACAGATCCCTTCTGACGGACAGACAGCTGGAGGTTGAAGAAAAGCAGGCCATTACGCTTTCACTGTGAATGGCCTGGACACGTTGCGTGCTACCCGAGAGAGAGAGAGAGAAGACAAATGTATGACAACTATTACGCAGCCAGACGTCAGCCACCACAACAGCAATTTTCACGTCAGACAACTGCATGTTATTACAATCGACCTGTGGGTCGAAGCCCATCGCAATAGCCTGGACGAAGTAACTCGCCAGGATAGCGTGTTTTCCGCCATCACACAGAGATACCAGTTGCTCGCCTAGCAGCCGACCTCAGCAAAAGTAAGCGAGGCGACCATATGTGGAGATAAGGCCGCCGCAGATGCAAAGCCTCAATGGACGAAAGTCACCATCTCTGTCAGGAAATATAATTGACGTCATATCCAATGGCATATCCCTTCGAGCGCTAGTCGTCTCAGGGCCTTCCTTTTCTGTTATGTCAGAGTCTTATCGTCGTCAGCTAAAGACGACTATGCTCCATGATACAAAGGTGGTTGTGTTGAGAGGCCCAAATGGGAAACAAGTCCCGCCGACAAAAATATCTTAGAATAACTATCACTCCACAGCGCAGCACCTCGAATTTGTCGTTTTAACAGAAAGTAATAAATATTATTCTCGGATGGGACTTCTTGCAGGCATCACGAGTAGTCTTTGTGCAAAATCAGAGGGCCTGACTGAGGAACAGCGCCGGTGTGTCTTAGCCGTTCTGTGACATTATTTGGATGCTTACAGATCGAAAATGGGGAAAAGACAGACCGAGAAGCCAGGGCTAAACTCATTATCAAAACTGGAGATCATCCACCAACTGTCCACTGCTCTTATGCAACGACGAATAATTTGGGAGGAGGGGGAGAAGATGCTGCAAGATGGTATGAATGAACTTTCATAGAGTCCTTGGTCCTCTCATGTGGTTCTTGAGAAGGAGAGTACAAGGAGTTTCTGACGGAACTAAAGACGATTGAACAAAGTCATGAAGAAAAATGTCTATGTATTGCTGTGTATTGATACATCCTACACAACTTGAAAGGAGTAGCTATTGACATATAGCAGACAGGCGAGGTTAACGAGGCTGACCAGAAAAAAGACTACCTACATATCTCCTGATGGCCCCTATGAGAATAAAGTTATACCATTGGTCCGTGTCACGCTCCAGGTACTTTGGAAAGTGTGACAGACAACTTGGCTCGACACCTTAAACGAAGGACTTGTCCTTGCTCTGTGTATAGAACTGTCGTTTTTTCGAAGACAGTAGAAGAATTTCTAAGCTGCCTTACAACTACCATAAAGTGTGATCAGACTGCAGGCCTCCAGTTGAATCCAAAAAGTCTCTTTTTCGCCGACCAAGTAATAAACATCTTGGGAGATCTAGCGAATGTCGATCGAGTTCTTCCTGACGCATAGAAAACAAGAGGATTGCGAGATTTTCGAACTACTTGCCACGTTCGTGATGTAGTAAGTTACCTCGGAATGTGCTGATACTGCTAACGATTCATGAAGGACGTCTGTACAAAGATACGTCCTGTACAAGAACTACTGCAGAGAGACATCAAATGTTCTTCTAAAGAGATGCAAGAAAGATATTTTCTTGTTATTAAGGAGGTTCTAACACCATAACATCAGCTATAGTACTAGCACAGTATTACGAGAATGCCGAGACAGAACTTGGCACCTGGGCTAGCAGTTACGGCTTAGATACAGTTCTACTGCAAATTCAGGAGGTTGCTGTGAAGGTGTTAGCGTATGCTTCCAGAGAATTCTCAAAGTCCGAAACAGACTACTCTAAAACAAAGGTGGATTGCCTTGCATTTCTTTGGGCTATCAACAAGTTCCAGCCAGGTTTATGTGGCAAATCACTCACCATTGTGAAGAATCGCCGTTCTTTATGCTGGCTGGCTAGCCTGAAGGATGCGTTACGTCAACTGACATGCTGGGCACTGAGGCTTCACGAGTACGGTGTCACAGTGGTATATAAAAGCAGAGGCAAACAAAAGGACGCAAACTGCCGTTGAAGGAATCCTTTAGTGGAACACGTCACCAGTCATTGAGCTAGAGTCTGGGAGTTTTGGTACTGATTTTTACGCCCCTGCAGAAAATAGGACTATTGGAAAGTAAGTATAGCTCTACTTTGCAATGTGTCGTACCGCAGTTCGCTTGTTGCACATCTATATGAAGTCTAGCATTATGTTCCTTCATCAAGAAGACAAAAGTGCAGAGATGTAGTCCATATCCTTCGTGTTAAGCCCTGCTACAGTTCAGAGGCGCATATCTACGATGAGACGTTCAAAAAGACTGAAGATCGACTCGATGATCGCGAAGATTCGGCTGGCTGGCTACCATCAATGCTCTTCATAGTAAAAAAGTTATAACAACACGACCAGAACGCGATATGCATTGTGTCTAAATATCAATAATGCTGGAATATTCTATGTTCCTATAAATAGCTGCGGTCCGTGTCCAGAAAGTCAGTTCTGCCCTGGCTGTACGTTGGTGTTCGTCACTAACTTGCTTTGTTGTGCATCACACTGTCGTTTTTCGAAGACATTAGAGGCATATCTAAACTGCCTTACAATTACCATAAAGTGTGATCAATTTGCAGGCCTGCGTTCGTATTTGGACTTGTAGGTGAGAAAGACCATTTTTTGTGGATTCTCCTCTATGTTGTACCCTTGAAAATCTATAAGAAATATACAATTCGGCAGCCGTGTTGATATCAGCCTGATAAGTTTTGGATTCCTACTGAGAGCATGTATTTTTTGTAAGGGAATACGATGGTCAGACAATCTATAATGCCATTCGGTTTAGTAATTTCACTCACAACCTTCAATTCTTTCATGTTCTTTGATAACTATGTACATAGAACTAAATTCATCACAGGCTTATGCGCGCAAAGTGATGTACTCCTTTAGGTATGTGGTACCACTAACCCACATCCCTGAACGTCTTACTAATGCTAATTTGAAGCCCGATCGACATATAATTTGGCGCTCTCTCCCTCTTTGCCAGTGCAAGCCTATCCGAAGGATGTCATTCAACGTCCACAGTTTCTTTGTTATAGTTGATAATTTCTAGTATTTTGTAGTTAATCTGCATATTTATATCCTTAAGAATATGATTATCATTTAATATTTCTGTCGTTTACCTCTTTTTCTGAACATTTGCAGTATGTTATGAATCGATGACTTTTGTGGTCACTGAGCCCTGCATTTTACCCTCATTCTAACCTACAGCTCAGACATATTTGTTGCCAGAACGGGCAACAAATTTTTCGATATAGTTATTTAGTCACTATCTGCAAGAGTTTCCATAATATCCCTTACGTCTGCCGCAGGAAATAAAATTCTAACTTCTATTCAGTAACTGCTAAAATACACTGGTGTCCTAAATTAAAGCAACAAAAGGAAATTTTGCAAGGATGCGTTTATGTTGCCACAAAACAGGATAAACAGGTGGTAGTGTAGTAGAAACAAATAAAAAAATACAGAACGAAAACAACTGTAACATGCATAACGGTAAAGGAAAATGTTCTTCATTTTCCAGCGGATTTGCACCCACATTACGACAACTGGTTAATGTGGTCAGTATGGGATGTGACCACCTCTGGCAGCAATACAAACCTGACAACGACGAGGCATGCTGTGGAAGATGCCATCAGTCTCATGTTGGGGCAATAATGCTCATTCTTCGTGCACAGCTGCTCGCAGTCTCTGAGAATGCTTGGTGGTTGCTGACGTGACGCAAGCCGTCTCCATAGTGCATCCCAGACATGCTCTATGGGATACAAATCGGGAGAGCGAGCATGCCACGCCACGTATGCAATATCTTCCGTTTACAAGAAAACATCAACCACCTGTGCTCTATGACGTCGTGCTTTATGGTCAATTAATATGACGTGTGGGCCCACAGCACCTCCCAACAACCGCAAATGAGCTCCGAAGATCTCGTCACGATACCTGAGAGCAGTTAAACCTCGACAAATCAGCCGTGCAATTTCATGAAGAGGGGTTCAAGCGGTAAGCATAATCCCTGCCCACATCATTAGCACTCCTCCTCTATCTCCATCTCTTTCCACGACGTTTGGGCCCCGAAATCGTATTCCAAGTTTCTCCAGATGCGAATCCATCGAGAATCACTCTCCAGAACAAATCGGGAATCATCTGTGAAAACAAAATTGCGACACTGTTCGATCGTCCAGGTGGCATGTTGATGACTCCACTTTAGATGTGCCCTTCTGTGAAGACGCGTCAGAGGGAGACATACAGCATGTCTCTGACAATAAAGGTCACTGTGCCAAAGCCTTCTGCACGCCGTTTGCTTCTATACAACACGTCCAGTGGATGCTGCGCGCTCACATGCCAGTTGCCGTGCAGTACTAAGGTTTTGTGTCCTTACAGCCAAATAAATGTCTTCAGAAGTCACTTGTGGTCGGCCTTGCCCTGGACTTCGGGATACAGATTCGGTCTCTATAAACTACAGCCATATTCTAGAAACAACAGAAAAATTCACATTAAGCTATAGGGCCAAATTAGTTTGCTACTGTCCCGCTTCCTTCTTTCTATGGCCCTCCACCGCAGAGAGTCTGAAAGGCATCTTCTGTGTGCCATACTGCACCGCCTGTGACTCTATACACAGCGATTGTGGATGTGGGGCTACCCAGCAAACTATCTCGTTTCATAGGTGCCCTGACATCATTGTTGGTATGGTTGTCCGTTGACCGGAATGCCACCTCCCGTGCAGAACGCGATCGTACGGACAGCTGGTTGACGGTGTGTATGATTATATCGTAAATTAGACAGAGGACGGGGAAACAGCGGTTTGTTGCTTTAATTTTGGACACCAGTGTAGAATGATCTCACAGTCTAGCGATTAGAGTTCTAGCTACTAATATGGAAACCGGTAGTACGATTCACGCTGACCACATCGGATTTATCAATTGTAGCAAGGTTCTAAAGCTGAATAAGAAATGAATAAATCAAAGCAATTTAGAGGCGGGCTGCTAGATTTGTTACTGGTAGGTTCGATCAGCACGCATACATTACGGAGACGCCTGGTGAACTCAAATGGGAATGCCTGGAGGGAACGCACTATCGGCAAGGCACTATTGCGAAAACGTAGAAGCCGACTACTGAACGATTCGATTCTACTGCCGCCAACGTTTAGTAAGCGCAAGGACCATGAAGATAAGATGCGAGAAATTAGCGCTCGTTCAAACGCTCTGAGACAGTCGTTTTCCCTCGCTCTATTTGTGGGCAGAGCAAAAGAGGAAATGACTAATAATGGTAAGTGTTACCTATCGACATAGCCCGGGCGGTGGTCTGCAGAATATGTACGCAGATTTAGATGTAGAACAGCGCAATGGATACTCAGCCAGAGAAGTGCAATCAAATAGAAGGTCTGGGAGCCCAATGACATCGTTTATTCTACAGCTACAAGGAAATA
Source organism: Schistocerca cancellata (assembly GCF_023864275.1). NCBI lineage: Eukaryota > Metazoa > Arthropoda > Insecta > Orthoptera > Acrididae > Schistocerca > Schistocerca cancellata. The sequence continues at coordinate 759,488,048 of NC_064629.1, forward strand.
ACTGCCTCTTACTACTTTGTGAACAATATTTCTTATTTCTAGGGCCTTAAGTATATCTGCCCAAATCATTAGTGAGATAGGAAGGATGGATAGATGGATAGATGGAAGGAAGATTGGGTTTAACGTCCCATCGACATCAATGTCAGAGACGGAGCACAAGCTCGAATTGTGTCACTGATGGGGAAGGAAATCGGCAGTGCCCTTTCAAAGGGACCATCCCGACATTTGCCTAGAGCGATTTGCGGAAATCACGGAAAATCCAAATTTGGATGGCTGAAAGCAGGTCTTAACCGTCGTCTTCCCAAGTACGAGACCAGTTTGCTAACCACTGCACCACCTTGTTGGGTCATTAGTCAGTGATGCAGGTGAAAAGAAGGTGAACCGCAAGTAACAGTATCTACAAAACACTTGTCTTAGAAAAATAATAGGTATGGTAAGGACGAGACGAAGATTAATTGCATAAGCCCAGTGCCGTTAAGTACAGCGGTAAATGAATGGGGAGTGAGCAGCGGAGCTTAAGACTACTGGTGTTGCATTATCTGTACACTATATGGAATTCGAGACAATGACTGCCACAAGAACGGATCACATCAAATACTCCACATCGTCAACACTACTGCTTTATCGACGGATAAATGCAGACGCTATCAGGCCACGGGGAGTTACGTCATGCAGGTACTTATTACTAAATTTTCATAGACAGTACAACTTATAATGTATCTGGAAGGTTCGATCCGAATTTTAAGGACTATATGCGAGGAATAGGTTCCTACCATGCTTATGAAGTACTGAAGAAAGTGGAATTAATGACAGAATCTTCCGAACAAACAGAGAGATTGTAACAGGTTCATCCTATTTTACAGAACTCTGTCTTTAGCATAAATGAAGATATCAACTTTGGTTGAGTCGTAACTCGTGCATGAGACTACAAATATCTTATTTTAAACAGAACATTCTGATTCTACGAAGATGTATCTTCTACATACTGCGAGGCGTAGCGCCGTATAACGATCCTGCCTTGGAGGCGGTTAAGTGGGACATGTGTCTCAGAACTGGATAGTGACAGATGGTGATGCGAGACTGGACATGCACGTAGTTTATGTATCAGCCGATAGAGGACAATATTGTATAGGGGGACTGTGATTTTAGCTTCGATTGTTCCCACGTAAACTGTTTTAGTATTATCATAAAGTGTTATTATGTCTTTTTGTGTAGGTAAAATGTTATAAATGTGTTTTAGCAGTATGAATGATGCGTGAGTGTAGTTTAAGGTTATTATGAAGATAATTCTTTAACGAGTTATGTTGTGGGATTTAGTATGGGAACATTTCGAAGAAGTATGGATATGGACAAAGGGGATTTTTGTAGAATAGATTTGTAAAGTAAGTTTACGGTAAAGAGAAAGTTAATTCAGGTATAAATAACAATAGTAAATAACTTTATGCATAAGCAAAACTTCAGCATATTAGATAGTTACGTCGGTAAAAAGTGCAGTCGTTTGGTTTACTATTTTGCGATTGGTTATTGATGAAAAGCGCGGATTGACGCGGGAGAATGTTGTTTTGCTATTGGCTATTGAGTAAACTGACCAATGGTAAAGCAATATTCTTCGCTCGCCTTTCTCTGCTGGTAGAGAAGACTGAGAGTATTCTAGAGAAGAGTGGGAGTCTAGCCATGAAACAGGTCGGACGTGTGTAGTAGTAGTTCCGATGGAAACGATAAGTTGCCGGATCTAGCAGTGTTTCATGCATCAAAAGTGTGGTAAAGCGACGGCATAATTATTCCGTTGGGCGTGTAGAACTTTCGGAATATTTAAGTGAATTTTGTGACGAGAAAAGACATACATTCCGCGTGACGTATTGAGCGGGTCGGTGGCTAAAAACTGTGACTGCATTTGGTACCGACAGACTTAATATTTGGCGAGTATTATCAATCAAAAACAATCAGTATTTTTGTAGCTATTACGTTTACGGGAAATGCAACACCATAAACTTGCTAACGTGAGTGAAAGGAATTGTGAGTGACCGTGCTAAGACTAGCACGGGCTTGGCAGTGATACTTGTTCACCTAAGTTTCAGAATATATTAATTGAGGATAAAATCTTCAACCTTTCATTTGTGTGAAAACTTTCTCCCGAAACGTAGATTAGTATCTTAAATTGCAGCATGGTTCACGTCGAAGTACAGTAGGTTTCACTCGGCTTTCCTACTAATGATGTGCTGAGACAATGTTCACAGGTAGGTGCAGGTTCGTCGTAAAGGGACGGAAGGAACCGCGCCGCCGCAACTGGCATGCACAAACATGGGATATGTTTCTTAATTACGATGTGAATGAAGTTTTCATGTACCTTGTGTGACGTCAGGTAAAAATACGAAGGTCTGTTGTTTGGCGTTGGTTAGATTTTAGTTTTTTAATCTGTGTCATTTTTAAATGCCACTGTCTTTTACAAGAGCCTTAAAATTAATGCACAGGCAGCTGAAAGGCGATTGAGAATGTGCTGTCCATAATCTTCAGTCCATAAGTCAGCCTGACGAAACCGAAATAAAACTGTCGTAGTATAATGGAGAGAAATCAGGAACTACGACGATAAACACAAGTCTACTGTCGTTTGAGGAATCAGTATAGAATATTACAATTCGTTCTCACACGTATTAATTTTGCAATTCATTCAATTATTCCTACTCTAACCAGGACTTCACACAGTTCAGAGACGACATCCACCTGAAGTTCCAGGTATCGTTATAATCACTCGAACTACTAATTAAGTATAATTAATTGCTCACCTCTAAAGAGGGTCTCTTACCAAGCGTTTTTTTGTAACATAGCGGGCGGCATACAAAACAATACCCCGAAAACGACACACAGCCTTTCCAAGAAATAACTAATCAATGACTCTTCACTTTTATACATGGGCACTAGACAAGCACGATAACTAACTCGATAAAAAAAGCAACGACAACAATCTTGTCAGCCGTCTTAAATACGGACAGAATCACGGCACATTCTGAAGCGTTGCGAGAAACTTCGCGTGCGACTGACGAATAATTTCGAATAATCTCCCAAGTGAAGACATGAAGACACTTTGGGCCTTATATATCCTAGGTGCTGGCGGCAAACGGGGCATCTGCAGGTAGATAACTTCCAGCGTCTGCAGAAGTGCTCATATAGCACGCTTATTAACTACAAGGTCATTTATATCATTTTTTATTGGGCGCTAACAACTTCAGTTTTCCATAGATAAAAATTGTACACTGCTTATGTTATAAAAAAGTATAAGCTTAATAACTAAAGAGCTTTGTTAGCATTTATTGCTTAATTAGCTTAACCAGATTAGGGCCTAAGGCCATCTCCAATTATTATAATTTACACTAATAATAATAACAGTAGTGAAGAGCATTCTGAATGATATAGAATAGCTTAGCTCATCTGAAGGCATATTTATGGTTATCAGAAACGGAAGGGATAAAGAAACAGGAGATTGAAACGACAGTAACAATAGCATTAACTTCCAGAATTTTTCATCTGAAATCGAGGGTAGATCGTACTCTCTGAACTGCCTCTTTTCTACGTTCTGCACCTTATTGAAAATGCAGTGTCACCTTGAAAGTTGGTGCAACCGCATCATTGCATGAATTAAATATAGTTCTGTTATTTTGGCGTTCTATCCTAACGAAGGTTGGTTACCTTAACACGTTCTTACAATTTTTGGTAAAATTACTTATTTTATATAATAATTCGAAAAGTAAAAGAGGTGGCTTCATGAAACCCGTACCAAATCTTTATACGTGAGAGAGGCACTAAATGCAGAACTATAACTTTCTACCTTTAATAGTACGCGCTTTTAATATTTCAAAAAATGTGGATTTTTGTGGAAACTAATCAGCATATCATGCTGAGACAAAAACATTTGATACTGACACGGTTTTACATAATCTAGTCAAGTTGTTAAAACTATTTACATATTTAGTTTCACTATAAATTATTGGGCATCTCTGTTTGCTCTGCTCCGACACATGCCAGGTTTTACCAAGTTGACATTGGGCAAATATTGGCGGGAAAGTCTATCTCTCACTCGCCACCAGTCATACAGATACTGCTCTAGCTTCCCACACATCATCCCCATTTTATTTTCTGACAATTTTTTTGTGCCAAATTAAATATTACAAGCAAGATTTACTAAAAACATTACCTCTATAAAATCTAATACTAACAATATCTGTTGCTTATTGGTAGGTATAGAATACACTGTTATACATACACATCAAAAGACACAAATCAACATATACGCAAATATGGAAGAAAATTTGTTGTTCATATTTAATCATTCACTGCATACAGATGAAATTATCTTTGTATTTAAAATGTTTTACTTTGTTATTTCTGTCAATGTAACCTAAAGAAAAGAAACATATAACACTGAACACATACAACTTTTGTACACATTTATAACTTTACAGACCGTAGGTACAGCATACTATCGAAAACGCACTCATTACTCACTCTGGATAGAGTGGGGGAAGTCACTATGATGAGCGTTCTACTCGCCATTCCATACCTTTAAAAGGGAATGGTGAGGAGACACTTTGGCTGTTGTTCTCCCTGAGAAACAGATAACATAGCTTCAGCAGATAACATAGCTTCTCAGGAAGTACAAAATAAATTATAATCTACTTTCTCTTTACCTTATTTTGTTAATTATAACAGAAGTGAAGAGAAATAATGTTTCTGTTTAAAGTATATTTACCAGTACTGTTATTTACAGCACATTGCTCGTAAGATGCACAATGCTATTATTGTCATCTTTAATTTATCTTTTATTACAGGACCTGTTTCACGAACTCTGCTCTTTATAAAAGTTTTTGCCTTTCTGTACTACCCGATATTTTACTTAGTCAAATAACAGCTAATCTGGATTACGTATTTTTAAAATACCCGTTACGTTAAGTCGTAAGGTTGAGCATATCCAATTCGTTTTTACCTTTTCATGGTTCAGTTGGAATATGGTGAGTTTAAACCGAAGCAGAAAGCTCTCAGATATTTAGTGAGTCGTCGAACCTGCGTCGGGGAGACAGACTACACACAGTACGAGGGGGAGTGTTCACTGCAGTTGACAAAAATATCATCTCCATTTGCGTCAAAATTGAGTGTGACAGTGAAGTTATCTGGTCGCGTATAGAAGAGCTAGATGAAATCAGGTTAAGTGCTGGATGTTTTTAATAGCCACCCAATTCCATTGTGACAGTGTTAGAATCATCCACAGAAAGTGAGGGGTCAGTTGTGAATAAATAGCTAGATCGTGTAATTCTTATTGGAAGCGACTTTAACGTACCGATTATAGACTGGAACGTCTATGGATTCACTGGAGGTGGTACGGACAGACAGTCTTGCGAAGTACTTCCAAATGACTTTCCTAAAAACTGTCTTGAGTAGCTAAATCTACGTCTACATCTGAATCGTACCCCGCAACCCACCAAATGGTGCGTGGAGGAGGGGTGGGGTACTTTCGGTACAACTACCTATCTGATCCCTCCAACCCTGTTCCATTCGCAAATAGTGCGTGGGAAGAAAGGTTGTTGGTAAGCCTCTTTATGGTTCTAATTTCTCGACTTTGCTCCTCGTGGTCAATACGCGAGATGTATGTGGAGGGAAGTAAAATGTTGTCGGACTCCTCCTGAAAAGTGCTGTCCCGAAATTTCAATAGTAAATCTCTCCGTGATGCACAACGTCTCTCTAGTAACGTCTGCCAGTGGAGTCGTTTAGCATCTCCGTAACGCTCTCTCGCCAGTTAAATGATCCCGTGACCGAACGGGCCGCTCTTCGTTGGATCTTCTCTGGCACCTTTATCAGTCCTACCTGATAGGGGTCCCAGATAGATGACCAATACTCCAGAATCTGTCGAAAAAGCGCCTTATAAGCCACATCTTGCGTCCTTAAGCGACTTCCGATGAGTTTGAGTCTGGTATCTACTTTTCCCCTACCTGTTTTATGTGATCATTCCACTTAAGGTCTCTATGGACAGTTAAGCCTGGATATTTTACGGCAGACGCTGTCTCCAGCAGTTTCTCATTAATAATGTAGCTGTACAGCAGTGGATTTCTTTTCCTATGTATGCGCAATATGTTCATTTCTTTACGTTCAAAATCAACTGCCAAAGCCTGCACCATTCATCAATTCTGCAAATTATTTCTATCTTCTGGTGTTGCTACTTTGGTATAGACAGCTGCATCATCTTCTAATAGCCTTAAAGAGCATCCGCCGCTTTCTACTACACCATTTCTATATACTGTGAACAGCAACATTTCTATCACACTTTCCTGTGGTACTCCGGATATTAACTTTGCCTCAGTCGATTTAGTTCCGTTAAGAGCGACGTGTTGAGTTCTGTCTGCAAGAAAGTCTTGAATTCAATCGCAGGTCCGCTCCGATTCTCCGTAAGCATTAAACGGCAGTGCGGGTCGGTATCAAATGCCTTACTGAAATCAAGGAATACCGCATCAGCCCGAGCGCCGTTGTCCACTGCGCCGTGGATCTCATGGTGGAACAGGGCGAGCTGAGTTTCGCAGGATCTCGGTTTGCGGAATCCATGTTTATTTTTGTAGAGGTAATGTTCCATTTTCCAAAAACATAGTAATTCTTGAGCATAAAACATGTTCCATAATTTTACAACAGATTGACGTCAACGATATAGGTCTATAATAATGTGGATTAATCTTACGGCCTTTCTTGAAAACGGGAAAGGCCTGCGTCTTTTTTTCCAGTCGATAGGGGTCTGCAGCTCGTGGTCGTGCGGTAGCGGTCTCGCTTCCCACGCCCGGGTTCCCGGGTTCGAATCCCGGCGGGGTCAGGGATTTTCTCTGCCTCGTGATGTCCTTTGGTTAGTTAGGTTTAAGTAGTTCTAAGTTCTAGGGGACTGATGACCATAGATGTTAAGTCCCATAGTGCTCAGAGCCATTTGAACCATTTGAACCAGTCGATAAGTACCTTTAATTGCTCAAGCGATGCACGATAAATTAAACCACTTCCTCCGATAGCCCACATACAGTGGAACCTCGGACTTTATCGACGGCGTCAGTATAGTGATGGGGGTTAGTGATCGTGTCGTCATAGCGACTATGGTTACTGAAGTTAATAAACCTGTTAAGAACGATAGGAGAGTGTTTATGCTAGAAAGAGCGCATAAGCAGTTCTTAGCATCTCACTTAGGCAGTGAATTTAGTCCCAGTATGATGGACGTAGAGGAATTACGGGAGAAGTTTAAGCATATCGTAAATCACGCTTCTGAAAAGTATGTGCATAGGGGATTATTGACGGAAAAGAGCCACCATGGTTTAGTAACGAAATTCAGAAAATGCTGAAGAAGTAAACCTTGTTCTACTGTCGGTTCAAAAGAGAACGCACAAATGACGACCGGCGAAGGTTAGTGGAGGATTGTGCTTCTGTAAGATTATCCATGTGCGAACCATATAAGAACTACCCTCGTTATACCTTCGCTGAAGGTCTATCAGAGAACCCGAGAAAATTCCAGTGCCAGAGGCCGAGACGAGTCAACGCGCCTGGAGCGGTAGCAGTAGTAGCAGTTTTCTGTTGCACAGCAGTTTAATTTTTTTTTACGTACTTCTAGGAGGTAGTGAAGTATATCAGTGTATTCCACCGCCCGAAGCGCTACGTCACGTCTTTACATTTAAATATCGTGTTAGTACACACAATAAAGTTTATTTCTGTGCATTGGAGTTTGCATATTTATTTCCTGTAGTAGCTTTTTGGCAAACAGAGCTTCTGGTAAAAAGTTACTGTTGATAAATCCATTTTCGGTAGAGAAGTTTATATCTGTTTTATGAGTTTTCGGATCTTGCGATATCATGCTATAGTGAGAACGCTGCAAAGCAGATTTGAGTGTTTGTTTATTCTCCTCGTTATGTTTTGCACATGTTTCAGCCTCAGTAGCGCCACCGTCAGGAAACTGTCTTTTTTGCTGAGTCTGTTGTAGCTTTCTAAATAAATCTTGACAGATTTTTTTGTGTTTTTTGAGATGTTATATCCGGTTTCTGACACAGTGCGATATGGCTAGGGATAGTACTTGTTTTGAGTGGACACGAGGAGAATTGGCTGCTGTTCTTAAACAGTTGGAAGCTCTGTTGGCTAAAGTCGATAGGGTTCTGACTAACGCTCAAAGCTGCAACGAAATAAAGGCGCCGGTGACGAGACCTACTACACTTTCGGTGCCGTTGGAATCCCCTGGTGACATGGCTGCCGCTGTATCTTCCGATACACAACGTATGACCCACCTGTCCTCACTCGAGAGTGAGTGGTGGACAGTGCTCGGTTAGTGCGCCATTGGACGGAAGGCAAAAGGGGGAACGTGCCCCAGGGCTGGCTCATTACGCATTATGAACATGTACGAGGTGCTACACAGTGTTGATAATACTTCTGAGCCACCACGAGATGCCTCTGTTGTTGGGCCAGCGGCCTATTCTCCTGCCCACTCCGGACAAGAGCAGCGGGTGTGTATGTTGTATTATATTGTATTGTGCTGTATGTTAACTGGGAGCCTAGAAACGACGGAGAGGCTCCGTCCGCGCCGCAGCCGCTGCGGTCCACAACCCCACTACGACTACCGCAGTCCACTTCACCCCTCCGCCGCCCCACCACGAACCGCCCTTTCAGGGTTATTATGCGCTTCGGCCCTCGGTGGACCCTCCGCTCCCCCCTCCTCCATACGTGAACGCGTACGTGGAGAACTTGTTTGCGCAGCAATCGCCGACATAGTGTAGCTAAGGTGGTCTGGTTCCCTTTAAACCAGCCCGCATTCGCCGAGGCAGATGGAAAACCGCCTAAAAACCATCCACAGACTGGCCGACTCACCGGACCTCGACACTAGTCCCCTGGGCGGATTCGTGCCGGGGACCAGGCGCTCCTTACCAGTAGGGAAAGCCGTGTGTTAGACTGGTGATGCTGCGCCCACGCGCCTGCGCCGTCTGCAGCTCATACAGAACAAAGTACTCAAAATCATAAGCAACGCTTCGCGCTACACACGCATCGCGGACCTTCACCGGGAATACCGGCTAGATACCATCTTGCAGGTATTCCAAAAACTCTCCACACGACTGTGCAATAACACGAGGCACTCGCGCAACCCGTTTATCCTTCCTCTGTGTAACTACGACCACAACCATAGATGGAAGCATAACAGACCAAAGACACTATTGGCTAGGAACTAAACATCTATGCACATCTATGCACTCTAACACGACAGTACTGGCGAGCCCCTGCAACACAGCTACTACGGGTAACCCCAGATGCTCGACCTGTCGAGAAACAGGCAACCGCAGGGAAACCGTACTGTACACAGCACGCAAACCAAACACACACACCACCTAAACTGTCTGTGAGTCGATCTATGACCGATCGCCCACTAATGTACAACAACCTTGAACTGTTGCAGGGAGGCAGAAACTACAGCAAGCCCCGCAACGAGCTCCAGCAACGACAAAGGTAACGATGCACGATACCTCGCACTAACATAACCACACCTTGTATGCACTGTCGCAGATAGCAGGCCGCTACTGCCCTTACTACCAGTCCTATTGTCGCAGAGGTTTTTATCCATTGGCGCTTGCCTTGGCACTTTTTTTCCTCTGCCCTTACAACCACTACCCTTCGATCGCTTTCGTCCACTTTCTATCTCCTGATGGACCATGTTAATGAGTAATCTTACCCAGACGCATGGATAACGTCACAGCCCGCATCCTGTGACTCCTGATTCAAAAACTAACATGTTATACGGAGGTGACAGTAGAACTTTTGGTTTGGTCACCAAGTTGGTGTGGGCGTGGAGGGACCCCATCCTTCCTTGAAGCGTTAGACCGCACGACTAACCGGGCGGGCGGGTGCGTATGTTGGTCATTGGGAGCTCCAACGTTACGCGGGTGATGGAGCCCCTCAAGGAAATAGAATGCGGGATGGGAACGAATACCAGTGTGCAATCGATATATTTTCCTGATAGGGGAAGGGGGGAGGGTGACGGGGGTGAGGGAGAACGTCGTGCCGGCGGCAATGGAGCGCAATGGGTGCAACCAGCTGCAAATTGTGGCACATGTCGGCACGGACGACGCCTGGCGCCTTCGTTCCGAGGCCATCCTCGGATCCTTTCAGCGGATGGCTGATTTGGTGAAGGCAACTATCATCTCACGCTGGTTGCTGGCTAACTTGTCTATTTGTAGCATCGTACCCAGGATCACCAGCAGTCTGCTCTTTTGGAGCAGACTGAACGTCTAAACAAGAGGCCAAGACGACTCTGAGATAGTATCGCGTGCGAAATTCTCGACTTCCGTTATCAGGTGGACTATTTTAAAGTTCCCCTAGATCAGGTGTGCACTGTATGCAGGAAGCGTCTACTAGGGTAGAAGTGTACGTGTGGTGTGCACATGGGGCTTTTTTAGGTTAGAGAAACCCACCACAGGATCAGAGATGAATTGCCTGCCAAAATCAAAGTTACATCATGCACAATGTACTCAGAGTGCTCGTCCTCGCAGATCAGATGTAGAGAAGGTTAATATGATATTTGTAAACTGCGGAAGCATCAAAGGAAAGGTCTCAAAAATAGTATTGCTTATTCAAAGTTATAAGGTGCAGACAGTATTAAAAACAAATAGTTGGTTGGAACTGGAAGTTAATAGCAACGACGTCCCAAGTTCAGATAGGTGTATTTATCTTAAGAATTGGAGTCACCAGTGGTAGAGGTCTATTTAGAGCAGTAAAGAGCTCGCTACTATCTAGTATAGTTATCTTGCTCCAGAATGTTGATAATCTGGGTGAAGTTAATCAACAGAGGTCAAACAAAAGTGGTAATCGGATGCTTTCATAGATCGTCTGGGTTATGAGCTGTAGTGTTAGAGCGTTTGAGAGGATCTTATGGAATATCGTTAACATCTTTCCTGATCATGACGTTGTAATGGACGGTGACTTCAGCTTTCCAGGCACAGATTGAGAAAGTTATGCTATCGAAACTGGTGCCAGAGACGGATTCATCTCACAGTAATCATAAGGATGTGATAGCAAATATGACTACAGTTTTACAAACAATATTGAGAGAGGTCTTCACGTATTAGGAAACTTGCCTGTGATAGTACTCCATGACTTGTATGGTCTTCCTACCTTTCTTCTTCCAATGCATTTATAACTGAGAGCCTTTACCGGGAATCTTTCTCCACCCATACCATCTACATGTTCCTTCTAAATGGTTCAAATTGCTCTAAGCACTATGGGACTTAAGATCAGAGATCAATAGTCTCCTAGACGTAGAACTACTTAAACCTAACTAACCTAAGGACATCACACACAACCGTGTCCGAGGCAGGATTCGAACCTGCGACCGTAGCAACAGCGCGGTTCCAGACTGAAGTTCCTAGAACCGTCCGGCCACAGCAGCCGGCATGTTCCTTCTATTTCCTCCTATTTTCCTTTATTATTTTTTTCGTTTAGACTATATATTCGCGAATCTTTCCTTATCTCTTCTTTCCGTTTTTCATCTTCCATCGAATGTCCTTTCACTCTTCTTAGAAATCTCATTTCTTGAGTCTGTTCTTCTTTCTTAGTGTCTTGTTGTTACCCATACTTCATTTACATAAGCAAGGGTTGGTACTGCTTCTGTTTTATAAAATTTTCAACGGTATTTCTTTCCTGGCTTTATTCTGCAAACGTTTTATGGTGGTTACACACATGGAAGTAAACAGATTTAATTTTTGGTCCGCGTCATGGTAATATTCGTAAGTTATGTCGCATCCAAGTTATTTAAAATGTTCCACTTGTTCCGAGGTTTTATTATTCAAGACTATTTGAGATCTTACCGATAGTCTGCCCTGAAATACGATCACCCATTTTATCTACCGAAATGTTAGGTTGTAATCAGAGGCTATCTGCTGCAATTTATAGAATCCCATTGTCTTCATTCTCTGTAATCAGAGCTAGGTATGGAGATATTTCTGCTTAGTACGAGTGACAGAATACAAATTGCAAAATATCTGAGCAGTCAGAATTAAATATTCAGTGGTGAGGACGGAGTGTGGAGCGAAAATTCAGAAGCATCTTTCGATATGCCTTAGATTTGTATGTTCCAAATTAGGTCTTAAAGAATGTGAAAAATTCACCACGGTTTAATAGGAGTGTTACAAAACTGCTCCATAAACAAGGAGAACTTCATCACAGATTTAAGAGAAGTCAAAAACTAGCTCACGAACAATAGCTGAACGAAGCAAAAGTGAGCTTAAGGAGAGCAATGAGAGAAGCGTTCAGTGAATTTGAGAGTAAAATTTTGCTAACCGATATGAATAAAAACCCTAATAAGTTTTGGTCTTCTTTAAAATCAGTAAGCCACTCGAAAGTATCTCTTAATTTACTCAGTGAGCGTATTGGCACAGAAATGCCAGATAACAGAGAGAAGGCCAAAGTATTGAATTTGATCGTCCGAAACTTTCACAACGGACGAATTCAACACAGTTCCTCCTTCCCATCGTAGAAATGACAAATACTGAGATAAACGCTCGCGGAATCGAAAAGGAACTACAATCGGTTATTTAAGAAAAGGCGTCAAGACCAGATGAGATTCCTACAAAATTCTGCACACACACACTGAAGCGCCAAATAATCTGATACAGGCATGCGTTTTCAGATACAGAGATATGTAGACAGGCAGAACACGGCACTGCGGTTATTGACACTTATTGTGTCTGGCGCAGTTTTAGATCGGCTACTGATGCTACAGTGGCAGGTTATCATGATTTAAGTGAGTTTGAACGTGGTGTTACAGTCGGTGTACGAGCGATGGGACACAGCAAAATGGTTCAAATGGCTCTGAGCACTATGGGACTTAACATCTGTGGTCATCAGTCCCATAGAACTTAGAACTACTTAAACCTAACTAACCTATGGACATCACACCCATCTATGCCCGAGGCAGGATTCGAATCTGCGACCGTAGCGGTCACACGATTCCAGACTGAAGCGCCTAGAACCGCACGGCCACACCGGCCGGCTGGGACACAGCATCTCCGAGGTAGCGATGAAGTTGGGATTTACCCGTACGACCATTTCAGGAGTGTACCGTGAATATCAGGAATCCGGTAAAACATCAAATCTCCGACATCGCTGCGGCGGAAAAAAATCCTGCAGGAACGGGACCAACGACGACTGAAGAGAATCGATCAGTGTGACGGAAGAGCAACCCTTCCGCAAATTCCTGCATACTTCAATTTTGGGCCATCAACAAGTGTCAACGAAACATCATCGATATGGGCTTTCGGAGCCGAAGCCCCACAGCAGAAAGCTTTACGTCTCGCCTGGGCCAGTCACTACCGACATCGGACTGTTTACGACTGGAAACGTGTTGCCTAATCGGCAAGTCTCGTTTCAATTTGTATCGAGCGGATGGACGTGTTCGGGTATGGAGACAACCTCATGAATTCATGGACCCAGCATATCAGCAAGGGACTGTTGAAGCTGGTGGAGGCGCTGTGATGGTGTGGAGTGTGTGTAGTTGGAGTGATATGGGACCACTGATACGTCTAGGTACGACTCTGACAAGTAACACGTACGTAAGCATTCTGTCTGATCACCTGCATCCAGTCATGTCAGTTGTGCATTCCAACGGGCTCGATAAAATCCAGCAGGATAATGCGACACCCCACATGTTCAGGATTGCTACAGAGAGGCTCCAGGAACACTCTTCTGACTTTAAATACTTCTGCTGGCCAGCATACTCCACAGACATGAACATTATTGAGAATATTTGGGATGCATTGCAACGTTCTGTGCTCCACACCCTCGTACTCTTTCGGATTTGTGGACAATCTTGCAGAATTCACTGTGTCAATTCATTCCAGCACTACTTTGGACATTAGCCCCGTCCATGCCACGTCGTGTTGCGGCACTTCTGCGTGCTCGCGGGGCCCTACACAAAATTAGGCAGGTGTACAAGTTTCTATGGCTGTCAAATGTATTATACGAAAGCACTGGCTCCACTTCTAGCAGTTTATCGCATATCGTTAGAGCAACGAAGGGTACCTAGCGACTGAAAGAAAGCTCAGTTCATTCCCGTTTTCAAGAAGGGCTGTAGACTGATGCACGACATTACAGTCCTATATCGTTGAAGTAAGTATGTTATAGAATTATGGAAAATGTTTTGTGATCAAGAATTATGATGCTTTTGGGGAACGAAAGTCTCCAGAATAAAAATCAACATAAAACCAAGAAACACATCTTGCGAAATTCATGACACCCAATTCCCCTATGAGACCCATAGTGCTGAAGCGCTCAGGTTGATGCCGTGATCCTTGACTTGAAGGCATTTGACACCATGCCACACAGCCGATTAGTGGAACAGTAAATGACTATCGGCCCAGATCTGCCACGGTATTGTTGCAGAAAGAACAGATGTAAAGGTACTATCCGGAGTATCTCAAGGAAGTGTGACAAGACTGTTACTGTTTACAATGTATATAAATGATATAGAAAGCGAATTACCAGTAGAGGTTTGATGAATGATGCAGGCTCTTGCTATTGATCCTGAACGTTAATAAATGGAACACACTACGCATGCAAAGGAAAAGGAAGCCCCTGCAGTACATTTACACTACTGATGAGAAACTGCTGGACACTGCTCATACTGTTAAACATGTAAGAGTAACTAACTTAAATGGAATGACCACATAAAACAAATAGTAGGAGAGTTGACTTTCATAGGAAGAGTCCGAAGGAAATGTAATTCATTCTCAAAGGAAGTGGCATATAAGGCGCTTGTTCAACCGAATCTTAATTATTGATTATCAATATTGGCTCGTTACTAGGTAAGACTGAGAATGAGATAGAGAATATCCAACAAAGAGCGCCACATTTCGTCACGGAGTCGTTTAGTCGGCGCGAGAGCGCTACCGAGATGCTCAACGAACTTCAGTGGTAGACGCTACAAGAGAGGCGTTGGGGATCACAGAGAGGTTTATCATTGAAATTTCGAGGGAGCAGTTTCAGGGATGGGTCTAACAGTGTATTACTTCCTCCAAATACAGCTTGCGTAATGACCACCACGAGAAAATTCGAGAAATTAGAGTCAATACAGAGGCTTACCGCCAATCATTCTTCTCACACGCCATTCGCGAGTGGGACAGGGTAGGGGGCATGAGTTAATGGTACCAGATGCCGCCACGACCACACACCATGAGATGGTTTGCGCAGTATGATGTAGATAATGGTCGTATGTACAACTGCTAAGCGGGCCTAAGGCTTCCATCGAGTCTCTCGTTGACTAGTCTGTTGTGGCAGTAAACGACAGCAAAAGGAAATCTGAAGTTTTAAATTTCGAGTTTAAGAAATAGATAAAGCAGGATAATCGTATATATATATATATACCTTCGTTTGACCATCGCTCAGAGTCCCGTATGGACAATGTAGTAATCGGCAAACCTGGCGGAGAAAAACTGAAAGATTTGAAAGTGGGTCCGGATGGAACCCAAAAGTGTGTTACAAAGAACAGTATGCAGTATTGGCCCATTACCTAGCCTGCATTCATCACGAATCTCTCACCCAGTGCTGTATTGCAGGCGACTGGAAAAAAAAAATCACAGGTGTCTCACGCGTATGAGAAGTATAAGAGAACGGCCCTCCTAAATTACAGACCTACATCATTAACATCAATTTGTTGCAAAATTCTATTACATGTTCTGATTCAGAATATAATACATTTCCTTGAGACCGAGAAGCTTCTCTACACAAATCAGCAGGCTTTTAGAAAGCCGTGCGAAACTGTTTGCCTTTTTGCCATGTGATATAGTGCAAACTACATTTTCAAAGAGTATCTTTCACGTTTCCCCATTGCAGACCATTAATGAAGACACGAGTATACGGAGTAGGCTCCCAGGTATGAAATGGGCTCGAATACTTATTTCGTAACAGAACCCAGGATCTTTTCCTCGACTGCTAGTGTTCATCACAGACAAGAGTGTCGTAAACAGAGCTCCAGGGCAGTGTCACAGGACAGCCATTATTTTCTGTATACATAAATGATCTGGCGGACAGGTTGAACAGCAATATGGATTGCTTGCGAATGATGCTGTGGCGTACGGGAAGATGTCGTTGATTGACTGTAGGAGGATTCAGGATGACAGACAAAATTTATAGTTGGTGTGATGAATGGCAGATAGGTCTAAATGTAGAACAACGTAAGTTAATGCCGGAGAATAGGAAAAATGAAACTATAATTGCCAAATACGGCATTAGTAGTGTCCTGCTTGACACGTTCATGTCGTTTAAATATCTGGGCGTAACTTTTACACCTACATGATTACTCTGAAATTCACACTTAAGTGCCTGGCAAAGGGTTCATCGAACCCTTTTCTTACTACTTCTCTACCATTCCACTCTCGCGTGGGAAAAAGGAACGCCTAATTCTTTCCGTTTGAGCTCTGATTTAATTTATTGTGACGATAATTTCTCCCTAGGTAGGTGGGTGTCAAGATATTTTCGCATTCGGAAAAGAAAGTTGGTGATTGATATTTCGTAAATAGATCTCGCCGCAAAGAAAACCGCCTTTGTTTCAATGACTGCCACACCAATCCGCGTATCACATTAGTGACACTTTCACCCCTATTGCGCGATAACAGGAAACGAGCTGCCCCTCTTTGCGCTTTATCGATGTCCCCCGTCAATCTTACTTGGTAAGGATCCCACACGGTTCAAAAATATTCCAGAAGAGGACGGACAAGTGTAATGTAGGCTGCCTCTTTAGTGGGTTTGTCGCATCTTCTAAGTGTTCTGCAAACAAAGCGCAGTCTTTGTTTCGCCTTACCCACAATATTTTCTATGTGGTCTTTCATATTTAAGTTACTTTTAATTGTAATTCCTAGGTATTAAGTCGAATTGACAGGCTTTAGATTTGTGCGTTCTATCGTATACCCAGAATTTATCGGATTTCTTTTTGTACCCATGTGGATGACATCGTCCTTTTCTTTGTTTAGTGCCAATTGCCACTTTTCGCACCATACAGAAATTCTCTCTAGATAATTTTGTAATTGGAATTGTTCGTCTGATGATTTTACTAGACGGTAAATTACAGCGTCATCTGCAAACAGTTTAAGGGCGCTGGTCAGATTATCACCTAGATCATTAATGTAAATCAGGAACAGCTGAGGGCCTATGACATTACCTTGCGGGACGCCAGATATAACTTCTGTTCTACTCGATGATTTATCGTCTATCACTACGAACTGTATCCTCTCTGATAAGAAATCACTAGTCCAGTCACACAATCGAGACGACACTCCACATGCACGCAATTGCAATAATCGCTTGTGAGGAACAGTATCAAAAGCCTTCTGGAAATCTAGGACTATGGAATCCATCTGAGACTCCTTGTGGACAGCACTCATTACATCATGGGAATAAAGAGCTAGCTGCGTTGCAGAAGAAAGATATTTTCTGAATCTGTGTTTTGTTATGTATCAATAAGTCATTTTCTTCAAGGTGATTCATAATGTTGGAGTACAGTATATGCCCCAAAATCCTACTGTAAATTGAGGTCAGCGATAGTGGTCTGTAAATCAATGGGTTACTCCTATTTCTTTTCTTGAATATTAGTGTGACCTGTGCTACTTTCCAGTCTTTAGGAACAGACCTTTCGTCAAGTGAGCGGTTGTTTATGATTGCCAAGAAATGCGCTATTGTGTCTGCATACTCTGAAAGGAACCTGGTTGGTGTATCATCTGGACCGGAAGACTTGTTTTTCGTAAGTGATTTGACTTGTTTTACAGCACCTAAGATATCTACTTTTATGTTACTCATGCTAACAGCAGTTCTGGTTTCGAATTCTGGAACATTTACTTCGAGTTCTTTCGTGAAGGAATTACGGAAAACTGTATTTAGTAACTCCGCTTTAGTGGCACCATCATTGGTAACATTTCCATCGCTATCGCGCAGTGACGGTATTGATTGTTGAGACAATGTTTCATTGTGGAAACTATTAAAAGCATCTCGCATTTACGTCCGCACTAAATTTCGAGCTTCCGTGAAACTTAGCCAGTCTTGGGGATTTTGCATTACTCTGAATTTGTCATGCTTTTTTCGTTGCTTCTGCAACAGTGTTCTGACGTGTTTTGTGTACCATGGTGGATCAGTCCCGTCTCTTATTAATTTATGCGGTATGAATCTATCTATTGCTGTCGATACTGTATCTTTGAATTTTAGCCATATCTGGTCTCCACTTACATAGTTAATAACGTTGCAAACCGAGATGAAGTTCAACGAGTATGTGAGGATTGTGGCAGGGAAGGCGACTGGTCGACGTCGGTTTAGTGGGAGAATTGTGGGAAAGTGTGGTTCATCTGTAAAGAAGACCGCGTATAGGAGACTAGAGTGACCTACTAGAGTGTTGAGGATCCGCAACAGGTCGGATTAAAGTAAGACATCGAAGAAGTTCAGAGGCTGTCTGCTGTATTTTTTACTGGTAGGGTCTAGAAACATGCAATCGTTATGGAGATGTTTCGGCAATTCAAATGGGAATCCCTGGAGGGAAGGCGACTTTCTTTTCAGGGAACAGTACTGAGAATTTAAGGGATCGACATCTGAAACTGACTACAGAACGATTCTACTTCCGCCAACAAACATTTCGCGGAAGGACCAGACAGGTAAGAGTAATCAGGGCTTATACGGAGGCGTCCAGACAGTCTTTTTCCGGTCTATTTGCGAGTGGAACTGGAAGGGAAGTGACTAGTAGTGGTGCACTGTACAGTAGTTTGCAAAGTATGTACGCAGTTGCCCTTATCAAAAGTGTGTTGCTTACATTTGCCTTTCTCTATAATCTGCATTTCCTCAACCATTTTATCTCTTCAAGTTTTGTCTGTCCTCGTTTATCAATTTCTATCTAACACATAATTACACAGCTATCTGATCATTTAACTGAGAGAAACAAACTTTTTTACTACGGCAGTGACAGATGTTTACGTAATTACACCGTTGGATAACTTCACACTTACGAAATTGTATTTTGTCTGTACTTTGTGAACTGTTCATATTTTTTCGAACCCATTGTGATATTATGAGAGCTTTGAATGATATATTTGGTATGGGATCACGATTTTTAAAGTACGTTTGAGGCAGATGACACTTTTGACATGAGCAGAGAATTTTTTTTTTAATTATTGGAGGAAGCTATGACGATTGTGAGAGTTGACTGAGGTGTTATGATGTTATTATTACGATGACTATGTGTATTATGCTGTTGCGGTATGTTTATGATCAATAATCTGATGCTATATGAGTTATTTGAGTGTGCTACATATCTGATATGATGAAATATTGAAGAAGTGTCGACGAATAAGGTAAGGAATAATGAGTAGTGTTTAGGGACTCTGGTTTGTGAAAAAGGTTGTTGGAAACCAAGAATCGTACTTTAAGAGTTATGAAATGTATGTAAGTGCGTGAATGTACTACAATGCCGACGAAAATTTATTGGACACTGTTATATCAATAGCATTTTGTTTCTACAGAATTGAAACGCAAATTCTCAACCTGTGAAATTTTTATATGAGACTGTCACTGTAGCGGAAACTGCTGTCGTAAATATTTCTGTAAGAAAGTTAAGTGACCACCTGCACGTAATGCGTCGTGGGCACCCAGCTGTGTGGCAGATGCCTGAAAAATAAAAGCCATTAGTGTGCCTTTCAGAGGCACAGGTGGAGAAAAAAAAAGGGGGTCATTATCATCGCTATTGACATTCCTTTGTAGAAAGCATCGCAAATACGACACGCTCATTACTTGGAAACATAATTTATCGTACTTTGTGCTACTTACTGAAATGCTTATGAATTGATGGGAAATATTCTTACATCTGCACACCTGATTATGACAAGTATCTTTCTATGAGAGTTGAGAGATTTTTTTACTACCTTATGAAATGCCATATGGCTAATGAATGATGTTTCATGCCTTCCTTGGTACATATTTTCATTTTTTTAAATATCTAGTTTCTAGCTGCACTGCAGCATTGGTTAAAATAGAATTTTATAGATGTACTAATATAAATATTTTCTGTCTACAGATCCAGTAAATACAAATTTTGTAATACATTTCCCAAAAATGGGGGAGCACAAAGACATTTCCCTTCACAGGAACTGCATACATAATTTTCTTTTCAAGTACTTGGTAATTTTTTGTAGAATTAGTTTTTGTGGTGCACCACTTTAATTACATAGACATTAAGATGTGAATATACATTTCCCTTGTCTGCATTATTGTCTTGAGCTATGTCATGTTTAGATATAAGTTGCTGCTGCTGTTTGCCAGGTATAGTGTTACTGAATTTGACTTCGTGTTACTCTGCTAAGCCAGTTTGCTACTGATTTATTTTTCTTGTTTGCTGCACAGTGCCTTATACTAGTTGTAATATTGCAATTGCTTTGCCTATTTAAATTTTTTGTCATTGATGTTTGTGTTAATTGTTTTGTGCTGCTGCATTGCCTCGTCCCTTAGTTTAGCATCTGAGCTCAGTAGATTTAAGTTAGCTTAAGAGGGGGTAGCCTATAAGAGAATGAGTTGTGAGGAATTTGAAGAAATGCACTGAGAGGTTATGCGAGAAAAATACAGAAAGCATGCTTGGATAGGATTTTTTTGGTGGAAGCAAAGGTTGAAATAAGACGAACGATCTATGGAATGAAGTTTTGGGTTGGACTGCAGTACCAAATGTTACACTGAAAACGAACCCTGTCCTTTCCTTTTGTGTTATCCCACTATCTGTTTGTGTACCCTTGTGTATTTGTTTTCTTCCTGTCTCTGTGTAGTTTCATAGAATTTTTTTCTTCTAATACTAAGCTACATTCACTATGATGAGGAATACTGTTATCCTCACATATAATTGGCATTAATAATATGTTATTTACCTTGTAAATATGCTTAGACATTATTTATTCTGTTTTGTTTTAATGCTCATGTGTGAAGTTGATGTTTCAATAATTATTCTGATCTTTTATGTATGTACTCATGTCATAATTCCTGTAACACTGATGTATATGTTATGTCGATTCTATTGTAAAGCCTGTACTACAAATGTTATCTGTATTGTTATGTTCTTTAATGATGTATTTTGTACCTTTGTTATTGTATTCTTATGTTATAAAATTGTAATTGACAGCAGTTCATCAACTTAAGTAACTTGTAAGTTCCATTTCACTGCACATGTTTCTGTTGGTCATACTATATGGACACTATGTGAAGAGTAGGGACTGTTAGTGTTTGCACGTGTGTTAATTATTCAGCAAGGGACTGGATAACAGCATTGCTGGTTCTAAGGACAATTCCAAAAACTTTGTGAGTGCACAAGTGGTGGTTCTGGACTTGCTATATTATCCGCAAGACTCTTCAATGGTGATTGTGCACCTGCACAGTCACAACAGATAGCTGCTGGCCATCTTCACAAGGACTACAGTGGGTCTGCATCTTTGATGACCCACCAATACCATTATTTCTACCAGGACTACAGTGGGTCTGCACCTCTGGTGGCCCACCAATATCACAATCTCTACCGTGACTACAGTGGGGTCTACTCTGTGATGACCTACCTACCAATCTTCTTCAAAACGTCGAATGACTCTGCTGTGGGTTTGCTCTGTTGTGGCCCATTACCTGTCAGCATGTGAAGAGTCAGCACTGTCTTTCCGTTGGAAGGACAACACTACTTGTTCAAGACTGCATGGAAATCCACTACTTCCATGTGCATTGTCTTTTACTGCTCAGACTTTGAGAAAAGAAACGGCAGTTACACTGAGATGAATGATCAGGACTGTCTTTATGGACTGTGAGAAAATTTTAGCTTTCGACCAACATTGTATCAATAAGTTTGTGCATTTGATATCTTTGTTATTGTAATTATGAAAAATTTTATCAAATCATTATTGGCCACTGCCCAAAACAATTTGTAAAATTTTTTGTGGGGAGCATGGGGGCTATGTAAGTAGGCTGTTTTTGTTTTCTTTATGTAAGTAGGCTGTTTATGTTTTCTTATTGGCAACGTTACGTAGCGCTCTGTACGAAAATCACTGGCTGTGCTGTGTGCAGTCTGTGGCTAGTTTGCATTGTTGTCTGCCATTGTAGTGTTTGGCAGCGGCAGCTGGATGTTAACAGCGCATAGCGTTGCGCAATTGGAGGTGAGCCGCCAGCAGTGGTGGATGTGGGGAGAGAGATGGCGGAGTTGTGAAATTTGTTAGACTGGATGTCATGAACTGATATATATACTATGACTATTAAGGTAAATACAATGTTTGTTCTCTACAAAAATCTTTCATTTGCTTACTATGCCTATCAGTATTTAGTGCCTTCCGTAATTTGAATCTTTTATTTAGCTGGCAGTAGTGGCGCTCGCTGTATTGCAGTAGTTCGAGTAATGAAGATTTTTGTGAGGTAAGTGATTTGTGAAAGGTATAGGTTAATGTTAGTCAGGGCCATTCTTTTGTAGGGATTTTTGAAAGTCAGATTGCGTTGCGCTAAAAATATTGTGTGTCAGTTTAAGCACAGTCGTGTATAATTGTTCTAAGGGGACGTTTCAATCGTAATTGACATTTTCCCTTATAGTAAGTATACGCTTTTCTACAGAAGTTTCTTGAGACATGAGGTAAATAAATATAAACTTCCTTTCCATTTGTATTTCTCCATAGATTACGTCAGCCTACCTGTATCACCACACATAATTCCACTACTGAATGGGTCATTCTAATAACCTCACTTCCACTTCCTTACATCAGCCTACTGACCTCTGTGCACAATTTTCTGGGATGAGCGTCACGCAACTCTCTGACATCACTTTAAAATAATACAAAAATCGCTTTTGCTTTGGCCTATATGGCATAAGCTTGTTATATTCTCTTAGCAATAGGGAACATAATAACCAGTGTAAAATATGCCATTATGCAGACTTCATTCCCACAAATTTACAAAATTTCCGCTTTTACGATGGTTCATATAAAGTATTCTTATACTTTCCTGCTAATCGTTGCTTTCAGATTTTTACCACCTATATTTATTACTATCTTGTCTGCTCTTGACTTGAAGTTTTCAATTGTAATTTGTGTGCCACAAAGCAGATACTTCAGTATCGGCGAAATATTATTATACTATGAAAATTCTTATTCAGTAGTAGCTTGTATAGATGAAGACATAATTCTTACCCACTACGGATAGAAAAGACGAAGGAAGCAACCCTGAATAAGAAATAAGATTTTATTTTGCTGCGTATGCGCAGTAATCCAAACTGTGTATCCGTCGTAGAGTGGCAGACTACCCACAGGTTGTCACTGCTGTCATCTATACTCACCAGTTAGAACATTATGACCCCCGACATATTATCGGTATAAACCAACACCGACTCAAAGGAAGGCCTCGGCGCTTGTTCGTGACGTCACGTCATCTAGGCACGGCGAACGCCAGGTCTCTTGCAGGCATACTCATAATGGTGGTGTCTCCCTCCCTGATTGAGGAAAATGTGAAACTATTGGCGGTAGTTGACCAACACACATTGTTCTGAGAGATTTGTGCAATCAATTAATTGTGCAATTCATTACACTTTTTAACAAATAGTGTACTCCTGAACTTAAATTTCTACCTGTTTTAAGGATTGACATACAAAAACAACTTCATTGTCCAGCAGCAACAGAATTCGTGCTTCTTTACCTTATTTGCAAATCTTTGGAAGTTACGTTTGTGCTGGGTTGCTTTTACAAGAAACTGTGAACATACTGGTGCTCTTCTTTAGGTATCTTGGTTGACTATGGGGTGAGGAGCACCGAATGTTAATGAAATATCTTGCGATTGTACTCGTTGGGGGAGGGGGTGGGGGACAGAAGAAGAGGCAAAAGAGAGATACTTGTTTTACCAAATAATTTTTTTTTATCTTATAAAGTTTCTCCTTTCAGTTGCAAGAGGGGAACATTTATCTTTTCTAATGTGCATGTTTAAAAGAGTTTAAGCTCAGCAGTATTTTCGATGTATGAAGCTATTTTTTTTCCTGTTTAGAATTCCTTTCGTTGAAAACGACTGTAATCTAACAACTGGCAACAGTTGGACATTTACACATGTAAATTAGTTCACATTTCTAGTGACGATGTCAAACTAAAATAAATAAATAAATAAAAGAAACGAGTTCATTGTAAGGGAGTTGGGGTAAGTTTCGATATCAAAATGGATCAAGTAAATATAGTTACTTGAATGTAAAATTTCCGAAGCTTGCAATGGGGCAAAGCGTCTTCTCATATTGATCTAAGTTTGTTTCGACAGGATTCGGTTATACAGAACTATGACCTTCATTTGTAGCTTTACGATAGTAAGAAAATCTTTCATCTAAATAAAACTGCAGAATCCAAAACAATACCAAACATTTTGTCCAAAAATAAGAGATTTATAGTGATAAGCACGCCCAGGCGTTTCTGCCTGCGACAGACCTGGCGTTCGCCGTGCCTAGCTGACGTGACGTCACCAACAAGCGCCGAGGCCTTCCTTTGAGTCGGTGTTGTATAAACCCGTCCACACGATAGCAGCGTCACCTGGCGAGGAATAACTGCTAGTCGGATACACGCACGGCGCATGTAGTTCAATGAGAGAGCTGTCAGTGTGTAGAATAGGGAAGCAGCGTGATCTGAGTTTGACCGAGGGCAGATTGCGATTGTCTGGAGGCTCGGCACGAACGTTTCGGAAACTGTACGGGTGTTCAGGGAGTGCTGCGGTGAGTGTCTTCAACACGTGGCGAAACCAAGGGGAAAACACTTCGAGACGTCGTGGGTTTGGGGTTTTGCACGAACATTGTAAAATCAGTTCTTACCTTTTTGACTTCAGTTCGATAAATATTTACTTTAGTATTCACGTCTTAAAACTGACTAGAATATAGCTCGGATTTCTTGCCTATTCCTTCTGTCGACTTCTCTTCTAGTAGTTCATTTTGTTTTTTGAATTCGTTGCGAACTTCCCGATTATTGTGTAACACGTTATGCAGTCTGGATAACTATTGCCCTACTCTTATTTTCAGACTGATGACCACAGCAGTTAAGTCCCATAGTGCTCAGAGCCATTTGAACCATCGTATTTTCAAATCAAGATTATTAGAATCAATTTTGTAGTTTAAACTATCTACGCCCAATTAGAATTCACCCCATAGTGCACTGTTGCTGGACTCGTGCTTGAAATTGGACTGGTTTATATTTTGCAATTCTTCACTGCAGGAATCAATTCTATTTTGCAACATACTGAGTACCTGGCGTTGCCCTGGAATGTATTTATTCCATTGTTCCGTCAGTCCATCTCCCCTTCCCCTCTCTCTGTCTCCTCCTTGACTCCTCTCTGCCCATCTCCGTCTCCTCTTCCCTCTCTCTCCACCGCCTCCACCACCACTCTCTACGCATCCCCTCCTGCTCCTATCTCTGTCCATACGCTCCTACCAATCACCCTGACCATCTGCTCCTTCCTCCTTTCTCAGTTCGTCTGCTTCCCCTCCCACTCAGTCTGCTCCTTTAATCTCTTTCTTCCTCTGGCCATCCCCTCCTCCCCACTCTAATTCAGTCTACTCCTCCACCTCTCTTTGTCCATCTCCTCCTCTCCCTCTCTCTATTCAACTAACCTAATGACATCACACACAGCCATGCCCGAGGCAGGATTCGAACCTGCGACCGTAGCAGTCCGGCGGTTCCGGATTGCAGTGCCTAGAACCGCCCGCCCACCGCGGCCGGCTGCTCCACCCTTCTGTCCCCACGTTACCGCTAGCACTGCACAGCAGCCTGGTGGTTCTTACTCCAAAGTTATTCTTTCCAGATCGTAACTAATACCTGTACCAACTTTGGCTGAAATTGCTCCAGGGGTTTAGGATGACCTTTTTGTCCATGTCTTCGCCTGCGTACACACATGTCAGTTATACGGTACATATATTTAACACAATTCATGTGTATTTTGCGGGCTTTCAAATAATAAAAATGATGTGGTGATGGTGGTGTGGTGGCCCTCAACTACATACCTTCACACTCAGAGTTGAAATATTAAACGTTTGTCTGGTTTCGTTGTCTAGGGGCTGGGCTACGTAGTTGCCCAATTACAAGCCAAATACTGCTGAGTCTACAGTATACAATATGAATATACATATGTATCGAGTGGTTGAAGGTTCCTATCAGTCGGCAATTGCGAATGTAACGTAGAAATTTATAAATGAAAGACTGCAATTAAATAAAATCTGCAGGTACTATTTTAACGATTTCAAACGATGAGCACGATAGTAGAAGTACTTTTGAGAATGAGGTATATTTCTGCGAAATACTTATTGTTGTCGATGGTCCAGCAACTAAATAAAATATAAGTTGAATAACAGGGAGATAACATTTTTCTACTTCATGCAATTAGTTATGAACAAAATAGCTCACGAGATATTCACTTCTAAATGCATACTATGTCTTTACTGCAGAAGCTACGGAAATCACACAAGAGCACAAGTCGGCATTCCGAAATATTTCTATCTCCCACGACCACGTGCTAACCGCCCCACACACTCGAAGTCTCTCTGCAACGGTGCGTCCATCGCGCCATACTCTTCGTCC
Organism: Schistocerca cancellata; assembly: GCF_023864275.1. NCBI lineage: Eukaryota > Metazoa > Arthropoda > Insecta > Orthoptera > Acrididae > Schistocerca > Schistocerca cancellata. Next base: position 759,514,648 of record NC_064629.1, read on the forward strand.
AGCACTCCCCGTGTCCTCTCGCAAACTGTCCCCGCTTCCGTCCAGTCTCTCCATTCACTAGCGCTGTGATTGGCTAGAGCGCTCCCATCATGTCTTCAAGCCAGTGCACATTCACAAACGTAATGAAACGCATTCAAAATACTGAATTTACATTTAAATAACCTGATATTAAATAAATATTCCTACGGAGGGACCATAAACATGCTCTAACATACATTATTAAATACTTAAACAAATTAAATAAACATATATCAAAGGAATAGCAAGAAAAAGTAGCCAAGTAGCCTAATGTCCTTGGGCTTCCTAAAACACAGTAAATATTTAACCAATTTCTTCATGAATAGTATATATCGGATATAAACATAGACATAGATAAATAAATATATTTATAAGCATGATGCCACCGTTTTTTCGTGTAACTGTGGAGTAATTATGGCCTGACGCTATCGGTAGTTCAAAATGGTTCAAATGGTCTGAGCACTATGCGACTTAACTTCTGAGGTCATCAGTCGCCTAGAACTTAGAACTAAATAAACCTAACTAACCTAAGGACATCACACACATTCATGCCCGAGGCAGGATTCGAACCTGCGACCGTAGCGGCAGCTCGGTTCCAGACCGTAGCGCCTAGAACCGCACGGCCACTCCGGCCGGCTGCTATCGGTAGCAATCGGCCACTTCGACCTCCAATATCTCATGTACTATTCAAGTAACAGGCATGTAGTTTATACCAATTTAGGTTTACACTAATTGCTTTCTAAAGACATGTCGATCGACGCAATCGGATGAACCTTTTAGATTTTGGGAATTTGTTGTTGGGTGTTACTTGTACAATTTACAGTCAGATACCAAACAATAACTAATAAAGATATTGAAAATCTGATTACACCATCAGAATCGTCGTCCAAGTAAGGGTAGTATACATGTTTCTTTTTGAAGTATCATGATTCATCTGGATACTATTAATTTCTGTATGAACTGTGAAATGTCTGCCATTAAGGTTCCGCCATCTTTGACACTCCCGTCGTGTCTCCTTCATCGACGCACCGTCACTATGGAATTCGCAGCCACGCTGTCGGCCTGGACCCCGGCTAACGCTCGGCACCACGTGGCCGCAGACGAGCCGCGGCCCGCCGAGAGGCCCCAGGGCGGCCACGCCAGCTCTGAATTTCGAATATTTTCAGGGCGCCACAACTCGCGCGTTACCTCACAATTTGTACACATATTTCACCAGTATCTCTGTTGAATTTCAATCCCGTAGTTTCCTTTTCACGCAGCTCAGCAGTGTCATATGTAATACTATCTGCGTTTTTTTTTTCTACTGGAGTTATTAACAAAGAAGTAATAAGTTTACACATCATGTGTATTGCGACAATTTTACATGCATCTAACTGATTGTGACGTTATATCACCTGAACTATGTATATAATTTTGCTAGTGTATTCAGTGTTATATGTGAATACTGTACGCAAAGTGTGTCACAAAAACATTTTGTCATAATGAAGTAATAGATTAAAATTTCAAAATTCATGTGGCTGTTTTACTGCACGAACAGATAAAATGTAGTAAGCCTAAATGATAAACTTTTCCCCTTCTTTTCCTTTTGTGGGGACTGTCAGCGAAAAAAACTTTTTTACTATTAGAAATCACTAAGTGCTATCATTCTCAAATAATGTATGAATAAAGTATGAGATTCCTGTCTCGGGCATGGATGTGTGTGATGTCCTTAGGTTAGTTAGGTTTAAGTAGTTCTAAGATCTAGGGGACTGATGACCACAGATGTTAAGTCCCATAGTGTTCAGAGCCATTTGAACCATTTGATTGTTTTTACTCCAAAGCGACTCTTTCCTGACTGATATGTGTACCACATATCGTTGAAATCTGTCCAGTGGTTTAGGGCTCTGAGCACTATGAGACTCAACATCTTAGGTCATAAGTCCCCTAGAACTTAGAACTACTTAAACCTAACTAACCTAAGGACATCACACACACCCATGCCCGAGGCAGGATTCGAACCTGCGACCGTAGCAGTCCCGCGGTTCCGGACTGCAGCGCCAGAACCGCTAGACCACCGCGGCCGGCTCCAGTGGTTTAGAAGGAGACGTTGGCCCTACTTTTACTTTAACATTGCCCTCTTCACTACATTCTGTCTTTGGTTTATTTTCTGTTTCTATTCTATCGTCGTCAGAGAGTGGTTCGATTTTAATTTTTACATAACTTTTTGCAATAAACTATTTTTAAGAACCGGGTAGAAGCAGTTAAAAAGTACTCTTGACTTAATTTCTTGAACTCTACGAGTGATACTCGCTCAGTGTACCTGCAACCGTCAGTTTTATGTAATGCAAGCACTGCTACCACTGTTTCCTTCAATGGAGCGTGCCTCTAAGTTTCGTTTCGGTACCCTATTTCTGATTATGGAGTTCACCCTCTACACTGATCACTTTCACTGTTCACTTTCCCGGCCCACTTCGCACCATATGTGTGGTGGCGGGTGAAAATACAAATATTTTTTATTGGGTTTTTGTTAGCTTTTATAGCTTGCAGTTCGTGCGACTTTTCAATATCACAGAGCTTTACAAGAGCCTGAAAATCAGTTCTATGGACAGCCAGAAAGTGATGAACATGCTGCCCAAAATCCTGAGTCCACAGGTCCACAACCCAGCTAGCCGAAACTGAAATAAGATGTTATACCTCTCTGAGTATAATACACAGGAGTCGGCAACTATGACGACAAATAAATGCCATATCATAATGAAGACAACACAGAGAAGACTTCCACCCGAAGTTTCAAGTATTTGTAAGTATAACTCTGATAATTAAGCACAGTTAATTTCGCGTCTTAAAAGACACGCGCTTTTCTGTAACATAGCGGGCGACACGCAAAACAGAGCCTCTAAAACGGAACACAGGCTTTTCAGCACATTGTCAATGCATGACCGTTGCCTTTCACACACCTGCACTAGACAAAGGTGGAACTGATTTGATGGAAGAAACAACCATGTTAGTAGCCTTAAACGCCATCCGTGGCTTAGTAGCACAGTCACGGACAGAATTACGGCTCACAGGACGCATCGCCTACTACTGACGACGATATCTAATAATCTCCCAAGTGAGAAAACATTAGCCCTTAAACAGGGTGGTCAAAAACAATCTGAAAAGCTTGTAAGGGTGTTGCAGGGTAGGATGTACTCAAAAATAAATGTTGAGAAAGAAATTCGATCCGTTGCGCCGTTTCCGACTTAATTAGCATTGATGTTAGCCAAAGAGGGCGTTGAGCGTGCAAATTCAAGCGGCCCGCCGGATACAATTTGTGTCAGTTGTTATCAAACTGTAGACCAGGGGTTTCCAAACATTTCATTCACAAAACAATTCGCAAGTTTTCGTGACGCTTTTAATTGTCGCCAATCTTTACGAGCCGACACAGAAGGGCACTGCGGTAGTCATTAAGCAGTGAACTGCTTATTATTTGACCTTGAGCTGTGACCTTAATCTCATTTCATATGCACTGCCACAAATAAATACCATTCTTGGAGGCACTTGTAATGTGGTTTCATGAAACCTTGTTACTTCCGCGTGACGTTAACATCACAGGAAATTGCCAAGAGATGCATACGCTCTCAGCCCTGGCTGGATATCTGCGCGCCGTAAAATACCTCGCCACGTGATGGCAATAGTGGATACCTCACTTCCCTGTGGTCACCGCTGGCATGGGTCAAGAAAACTTTGACTATAGTTCATCGTACGAACAGACTGTAGTGTTGAATTACGCGCAAATTTTCGTTTCATGACTAGACGGTGATTGCGACATCCGCGACACACGGAGCAGAGGTGGATTCAACTACACAATTTCTGTTTGCAGTTACGGGTGTTATATCATTTTACTGCCGCGGTATAATCTATGCGCGTGCAAGATTTTGCGTATTTTTACGACTTCTTCTGACGAATATAAATGTATAACAATAACGTCTTCCGAAGGGTTTAGAAATTTAGTGCGTTAATACAGCACCATCTTGTGGGTAGCGGCAACTTATGCGATCTGAAAAGCAACATATAGTGAGATTAGTGTGTTTCGTGACTACAGATTCTTAATGAATATACCCTGTGTTTAACAGCAAGTATTTAATTAAAATTGCCTTAAAGATAAATCTAATGGAGTTCTTTCCTCAGAAGTCTTGCTCTGAATTTTATTAATTTCCGTCACTTTGATTTGCAGCTAAATTCCTTTTGTGTGGATTTGTGTTAATATGGAAAAGAGACGGAAGATAGATAGTGAGGGCAGAAAATTTAAAGAGCACCTGGGGCATCAATATTTCGTGATTGAGTCAAGTAATAAGGCAATGTGTATATATTGAAATTAACAATATCATTTCTCAAAGCGTACAATTTAACACTCATTATTCGGCATAACATTCTTAGAGCGATTCCAAATATACCGGAAAAGAACTTTTAGAAACATGTGCAAATTATTCCATTCAAAAAATTATTGCATTCCATCGTGGCGAGGTGGCACAGCGACCGTCAGTTGCTACTATTTAAAAACCGTCGTTGGATGTACAAGTTCTTAATTGATTTAGGAACAACGCATTTCTCCCGGATAGGGCATCAGGTCATATTAAGAAACCAAATTTTTGCTAAAAATCGTCCGTCAGAGGAGGTATGTTGCCGGACAAAACGTACTAAAATCTCATAGAGGAGACGACTGCATAACTGCGCAGAACAAGACCTCGCGTGTAAACTGTAAACAAAGCCGTATAGTAGCACGGCCCCAGACACCAGTCTGTATTCACAACGTGCATACATCTAAACGATACGAGCTCATCACAACGTTGGGGTAATCGTAATGACAGGTGCCATGCGGCGCTGCCGTTGGGTGTACTGCGTGAAAATGCGTAAAATTCAAATAGTAATGGACAGAACGAGAAAAGAATAAAGCATAATAGAGCATATGGGAATATACGGAGTGCAAAACATACTAGATCGGAAGCTATATACAGAGCCACAGACAATCTTTCTACTGAAAAGCAGTGTAAAAGAATAATGAAATAAATTGTGTAGAGCAATAAAATAAAGATTAGACTACAAATAGAAGTGTAAAAGGCAACAATGCTATAGAGATAAGATATAACTGCATACACATAACAAAAGACCAAGTCGCTGGTAATAGAAAAGCTTAAAATTAAAGTATTGTTTGAAAATGGGAAACACACTATCACAGAAAACCTGATGTTTGCCTGATAACTGATCACTGAGTAACATATCCTTCTTATCGTATGAATGTTTAACAATTTCGATCTCTTCAAGCAGATTGCACTACTTTCCTTTGGTAGTCTGGTTTGAAACCACGTAAGTTCGCGAGTGTAGGTGGCCGGTGGCCTCCGGAATTGAGGTGCTCAGCAAAAACGGAATTATGCTTGACTTACCTTTGCTTAGTGAGTAAATGCTTCTGAAATCTCACTTTAAAATCTCTTCCCGTGTGGCCAATAGAAGCTGTTTGATATTCACAGCAATCGAGCATTTAGATGCCCGAGGCACCGTATTTATCTGTCTAGGGACCCTCATTGTGAGTGTATTGATACTGGATTATATTAGAGATGGTTATATTATTTTCACATTTTGACCAGAGAGAGATTACCTATGGCATAAGCTACATCACCTAAAAATGGAAGCATAACAATCGGGTAATTCTGAGGTGCAATGCTGAGAGTGGTTTAATTTTAAGCTTTTCAATTACCAGGTACTTGGTCTCTTGTCATGTGCATGCAGCTGTATCTTATCTCTTTAGTATTGTTGCCTTTAAGCCTTTATTTGTAGTCTAATCTTTATTTTATTGCTCTACATAATTTACTTCATTATCCTTTTACACTGCTTTTGAGTATAAAGGTTTTCTATGCCTCTGTACATATCTTCAAAAAAAAAAAAAAAAATGGCTCTGAGCACTATGGGACTCAACTACTGTGGTCATCAGTCCCCTAGAACTTAGAACTACTTAAACCTAACTAACCTAAGGACATCACACACATCCATGCCCGAGGCAGGATTCGAACCTGCGACCGTAGCAGTCCCGCGGTTCTGGACTGAGCGCCTTAACCGCGAGACCACCGCGGCTGGCACATATCTTCCAGACTAGTATGTATTGCACTCCGTATATTCCCATATACTCTATTATGTATTGTTCTGTTGTGTACATAGACCTGCGTAGTCAGCGCGTACACAACTTTCCCACTAGAGCGCGCCCCGCTAAGCACAACAGCGCAGGCGCAGCGCTCGTCCGTCTCCGCACTACGAGTTGGCGCTGCCATAGAGACGGACCAAATTCTGCTTCCGCCGATCCGCTTATTAATATGTAACGCAGCTAATGAGATTTCTGCTAACGTAGAACCTTTTCTCCTCGTGGATCACACTCGCGCAGTGATACATGAGCGCGTGAGGTATTATAACGAGTTTACAGACCTCCAATCAGTCAGTCTGCATTTGTCTGCACTAGTCTGTACCAGTCTGCATTTGTCTGCACTAGTCTATACCAGTCTGCATTCGTCTGTACCAGTCTGCATTAGTCTGTACCAGTCTGCATTCGTCTGTACCAGTCTGCATTAGTCTGTACCGGTCTGCTTTAGTCTGTACCAGTCTGTACGAGTTCTACATTTGTCTGTACCAGTCTATAGTCGAGTTTCAGTCTGCGCCTAATAAGATTACCATATTCCTGTACATAGCTATGAAGATAAATGTATAGACACTTTTGTCGAGTATCAGAGATATATGGGAGAATAACATTAACGTACCAATACCAAGGGACTTCAGATTGTCAATTGCAAATAGCATCCAGAACCAAGTTAAGTAATTTTATGCTTGTATTTACTTTAATAAATGTGTGTGAAAATTAATCAAGTTCTGTTTAAAGTTGGTCACTGTCAATCAGCTACTGTAAGCGTGCAAATGGCATTTCTATCATCTGACCTAACGGCAGAAGATAAACACGCCACGATAAGACCACGAGACATATTGCTGACACTCGCCTACTTTGTTAGAGCGACAAGTCAAATAATCTGATGGTGTGTGTACTGAAGGTCTTACAGTACGCACACCACATGTTCTTTTCTCAATTTGTCCATTACTATTTGAGTTTTACGCTGTTTTCACACTGTACACCCAACGGCAGCGCCGCATAGCGCCTGTCATGACTATTATCCCAATGCTGAACATGAGCTATCATTTACATGTAAGTACTGTGTGAATACAGACAGGCCTTTGGGGCCGTTCTAGCATTCGGCTGTGTTTACAGTATACACCCAAGGTCCTGTTCAGCGCTGTTATACTTGTGTCTTCCATGAGGTTGTCTGTTTTTTAGTACATTTTGTCTGGCACTATACCTTCTTTGATGAAAGGTTTTTGGCCAAAATTTGATTTTGTAACGTGACCTGATTTCCTATCCGTGTGAAATGCATCATTCGTAAGTTAATAAAGAACATTGTGCAACCGACAACTGTTTTTTAAGTAGTAGAAATATATGCGTCTTTGAAACCTGGTTTGAAATACCAGTAAATGTTGTGATTCTTCAGTTTCTTCCGGCGTATTTCTTGGTCGAACAGTCCATGGGTGTACTGCCGATCCGTAGTGTCCAACGGGCACAATATTTTGGAGACCAAACATATCGCAGCATATCGCTGACGAACTGAGCTCTTGAGGGCGTGCGGCCGTCTTAAATCCCCTCCCCTCGCGAAACGTTCTCCCCGCGGTCCGCGCCCGCGCGTCAGCGGTCGCTGAGACGCTGGCGTCGGCGTCTGTGGTGGCGTCGGTGTAATTGCCTCGTCCGCCCTGGTACACCCGTTCGTTGGCGACATGTCTGATCGCCGAAATATTGTGCCCACTGGACACTATGGACCGGCAGTACACCCGTGGACAGTCCGGACCACTAAATGTTGTTTAAAAATGTAGATGCTGAACATGAAGCAGCAGCAGGAGCAGCTCGAGCTAGTGTTGCGCGTGGCTCACTCAATAGTAAAGCATGAATAACCCCTTACTTCCTGAGAATTAATAAAGGTTTGTATGACTGCAGCAGTCTGAGAAATGTGTCCAGAAAAAGTTAATTTACTTAAAAACATCAGTTTGTCAGCAAAGACTGTCGCTTGAAGAGTAAATGATACTGCTGGGAGTATATTAACTCAACTGTCTGAGAAAACAGTGGATAAAAAATGTTAAGTGTATAATTGTATGTATAGCTTGTTGGCGTTATAACATTCACTGCACGGGCACGAGAGATGAAAATTTTGGAGGAGGAGAAAATGCCGCTCAGAAAACAATCTTTAGTGGAAAAGCTTAACCTGTATCACAACTGAGGGGGGAAAAGACGCGTGGAAGATATAAAGGTATCGTTGCTCTCACGTCAAAGGCGTACAAAATGACAAAGGATCAAAATCATTAATCTTACAATGCATCATTGATCAACAGTCTTCGTGGGGAAAAAGGTTGGATATGTCAGAAGTTTTAAAGCCAGTTATGTCACCTGTTAGTTATGTAAGATCACATGCTCTCAGTGATCGTCGAGTTCGTGAGTTTATTGAAGACAATGAAGAAAATGACATATTATACAGCAGTACGCTGGCTTATCTGTGGAAAAGTTCTGACGCTTTTTTTTAGCTTCGGACAACAATCGAAATCATCTTGAATGAAATTAAGCTGGCAACGAGCGTGTATGGGAGTAATCATTAGATACAGATTTAACTAAACATATGAACGACAGAATTAAAATAACAAAGAGAGAACCAGCTACTGCCTAGTTTGTACACACATAAAAATTGTTTTGTTTTAGTCTCAGTTCAACAAAAGTGTTTCACACATTTTAATACATGCCAAACATTCAGTCAGCAATCACAGACTATTTCCCGTAGATTTCGCAAATGAAGCTTTCGGCGCTTTAAAAATGAATTTGAGTCTCGTTTGTCAGATTTTCATGGAAGTGGAAACGATATCAAGATTTTTAAAAACATTTTTATCGTCGACATAGGAAGCCTTGGCCCATTACTACAAATGGAAATACTTGCTATCCGCTACTGGGATTTATAAAGATAAATACCCAGATTCATCATTTCTGGAATTTTATAAGAGTTTTCCAATCATATAGCTTGATCAGTTGCATAAGCTCTCTCGTGATCATCGGGGGAGGGGGGGGGGGGGGGAGGGCGCAGTTCGAAGCGGGACTCACCAGTGAAGACTGTTCTACTCTGATTAATGAGATTCCAGGCCGAAGGCGAATCCCGAGACGCCCCAGACAGCAGTGGGATACTAACCTGACTGTTGCCCGTGGCCGGCCGCGGTGGCCGTGCGGTTCTGGCGCTGCAGTCCGGAACCGCGGGACTGCTACGGTCGCAGTTTCGAATCCTGCCTCGGGCATGGGTGTGTGTGATGTCCTTAGGTTAGGTTTAAGTAGTTCTAAGTTCTAGGGGACTTATGACCTAAGATGTTGAGTCCCATAGTGCTCAGAGCCTTTTTTTTTTTTTTTTTTTTTTGCCCGTGTTGCCCACCACCCAAGGTTGGTGGTCTCGGGTGGCACTTCTGCTCATAGCAGGACAACTTTGGATGTCATCCACGGTATCTTTACAGCACAGCGACTTGTCGACGATATTCTACGGCCTGTTTTGTTGGCCTTCATGGCAAGCTATCCTGGGCTCACATTTCAGCAACGTAATGCCCGCCTGCAGACGTGGGGAGTTTCTAATGCTTGTGTTGGTGCTTGCCAAGCCCTACCTAGGCCAGAAATGTCGCCGGATGTCTATCCAGTTGAGAACGTTGAAACATTATGGGTAGGTCCCTCCAGCCATCTCAAAATTTAGACGATCTAACGTGCCAGTGTGACAGATTGACACGATGACTCTCACTTGCTCAGTTTGTGAAGCTCTTTCTCTTGAGTAAGTCATCCAATTTTTCTGAAATTGTAATCGCTTGTCTATACATGTACATTACATTTATCGATTACCATTCCATTCGATTGTTTCCTTCGTGGTGCGTCGTTTTTCCTTTTTTTTTTTTTTTCCTCCTTGTATTGGAGTGTATGTAAGTTAACGTGTATCTTAATTGGGCGTAAAATAAAATTATTGTTGTACGTATTTGGTAAAATTTATTTGTACTGTGGAATCTACGCTGTACAGCGTTACTTCGTTTAATGAGCATGATTTGTTTCTGAATCTCACTCGTAATCAACGCACGCTATGTGAAACTGTTTTCCGTAAAGCAGGTCAGTGCGATCCCTTCCGAAAAACAGGTACTCAAACATGTCTAATACAGGATCTTAGTTTTTTTATTAATAGTACAGTACATCGTGTTTTAGGAGAAAGTTGTCTAGAGCTGTTTGTCTATGACTGTATCGTTAATTAAATTCGTAGCATGCATAGCCACTGCCTTGTGGGCATGTTTAAGGAATTCGTGTCACTTAGCGATGACAAATCACAATTGGAATACATAAACATATACTGCAAAAGAAAGGCTTACTATTTGCCTTTGAAGTAAGAAGTTACAACATCGTTGCAGAGAATTTGTAGCATCGACAAGGAAGCCGGAGCAGTGGTACGGTTGACATTGGCGGTGCGAGCTGCAATGGGATGTATATAGTTGACTGACTACGGAGTAGTTGGAGCCTCTACTTTACAAAGTGGTTTTTATAGCAGAACACGTGACTCTGTTCATTTATAATGGTCCAAGAGACCGATCCAGACTAGGTGGTTTTTGAAAGACTGAAAACACAATCTTTATCCGAAAAGTCATTCGTTAAGCGTGTCAGTTTCTTGTATTTTATTCTACTCGCTATACGAAACACTCGTCAGGAGAGTTGCTCAATAAGCAAGCTTCGGGTGTAGTAAAAAGCTGCAGCGGGCAGGCTACTATGCTTGTCTGAACTGTTACCGCGGGCCGGATTAGTGGTGTTCGCGGACCAGTTCAGGGCCTGAGGGTGCGTAGTTAGGAGACCCCTGGCGCAGATGATAGCGCACGAGACTGCACAGCCTATGGCTCAGGTTTGTTCCTTACTACTGTCCCATGTCCAGCTTTTGTATTGCTCAATTGTTCGGTTTTAGAAAACCAAACGAAGCACACGTTTGGAGACACTGTCTCCGGTGGGCCGCTTGAAATTGCACGCGCAACAACCTGATTAGCTAACTTCAACGCTAATTAGTGGGAGACGGCGCAACGTACAGAAGTTTTTCCTTGACACTTATTTCTTACCACAACTTTCCCTGGAACACCCTTCAAGCTTTTCTGACTGTTTCTGACCATCCTGTATAATCTCGGTGTGGACAGCTAAGCGAATACCCTTAGAAAGATCGCTTTCAGCGTTTGCAGAAGTGCCCACGTAACAAAAAACAACGTTTCCAATTTTTCTCTGAAGAATACTGTACACTGTTTATGTTCTATCTATCCGCTTAGTAACTCTCAAATTGTAACTTCCAGACGTTTTAAAAATGGACTGACGGTAGATTGACCTATTTCTTTTCTAATTTCTGTAACTTGATCAAATTACAGTACCATATTGAAATTTTTTTTATGTCCATCCTTCTGGTAGAAAACTAGTTGTGCTTCGGCCATTCAGTTCTGAAATAAAAGAAAAATACCTCCAGCCATCCAACAACATTGAAACGACATCTGGAGGTCTTTTACACGTTATAATTAAATATAGATTGACTCTTACACAGAAGATTACAGCAACCAGCCAACTGTAATCTTCTATGTAAGAGTCAACCTATACTTTGTACACAGCAACGGGCTCAATATCATTTTTTTTTTTTTTTACAAAACAGCATTATAATTAAATTCTCTCATCTTTATCTATGATAATAATGGAACTAAAGAAATGAATTAAAATGTGTACCACGGCCGGGACTCGATCCAAGGTCTCTTTGCTCACAAGCAAACACTACATAATCGGTACTAGTGGAATACAGGAAAAAGCATACATAATTAAAAACATTTTCTTCCTGAAAAACCAAAAACAAACTATTAATCTTATAGAACAGTTGCAATTAAAGGTCTTGTTTTAGGAAGTATGGATTGTTTCCATTACATCTCTACTTACATTAAATTTGTCTCCAGAAAATTCAAAACAATTTCTCTTTCTTCCTGAGAGCAGTGTCACCCTTATATCGCCATGTAGACATTCCATATTACTTTCGTTAATTTTTTTTCTTTATCGCAAACGGTCGTGGTTGTGCAATAGTAAAATGAACAAGAAAAATTTACAGTAGTTTTTACTTAGCAAGATGGCCACGGTCGAATTAGATCCAGTTGAGCAAATTTAGTTAGTACCAAGACACCAAAATTTCAATCAGCCTGAGGACAACGGCCGGAACAGTTAATAAGACCAGTTTCTTCAGAAAACGGCCGTGACCCAAAACGTTAAACTGTTCAATTACTTCATTAAAATAAAAGGCGTAATTTTACGGCCGTGACTAATTGGCGGTATCAGAGTATAAATATGCAAATTTTCATTAAGGATGGGCGGCCGTGATTGACCAGTAAAACCAATTAACTTAAATATTTAAAAAGGAATATGACATAGTATTAAGCAGGCGGCCATCACTGGTCAACAGCTAAGCGAATTAATCAATACAGAGTGGAATTTACTGAGACAACGGCCTTCACTAACTGACAGTATCAGTGTATGAATCTGCAAATCTCATTAAGCAAGGACGGCCGTAGCTGCTCATTAAAAATAGTTATCTTAAATATTTGAAAGGAAATGTTACATAGTATTAAGCAGCCCGCCGTTACTGGCGAACATCTTAGTAAATTAAACTCAGACCGGCCAATGCCGAACACACAACAGTTTAAGGGAATTAAGACTAGAGAATCCTTCAGGCTACAACGGCTGGGACAAATTGTCAGACAAATCAGGAAATGTCAGGTACAATTTACTTTCTGAACAAATGGCCGCGATAACCCACGGAAGAACAATTACTATTACAGTTAAATACAAAGCCTTTATCCTCCTTTCAACAGGAACGACTGTAATAAATCAAGAGCCCAGGCACATTTAAAGGCCACGTTTCTGCAAGAACACGGCCGTGAATAACCAAGGGAAAACAAATAGCAAAACAGTTAAAAGCAAGGCTCTGAATTCTCTTTAAACAATGAACAACAGACTTAATAATATATAACAATCTCAAGTAAAAGGCATATGAGCTTATCGTACAGTTACCTAACAGTACTCACACGCGGAGCGTCAAACAATGGCGCGTTTTTAACGTAAGCCTCAGGACACACTACAAGTTAATTTCAGAAGATGGCCAAATCACACATTAACACTGTAACTGATAGAAATGCATAAATTATGTCGCACAATTGCCACAAGGTGACCTTTACCAATGACGCTCTGTACACAACTACGTTTAACAAAAAAAAAAAATGTTCAAATGTGTGTTAGATCTTATGGGACTTATCTGCTAATGTCAGCAGTCCCTAAGCTGACAGAGTACTTCACCTAAATTATCCTAAGGACAAACACACACACCCATGCCCGCGGGAGGACTCGAACCTAAGCCAGGACCAGCCGCACAGTCCAGGATTGCAAGGCCTTAGACCGATCGGCTAATCCCACGCGGCTTCTCACATCCTGTCTTGGTCCACATAGGAAATGAATGTAGCTGCAGTAGAATCCTTCTGGAGACAGCTTTGAACGCTGGCACTTTAAATTTTCCCACGAGTATTCCTCGAAAAGAATATCGCATTCCCTCCAGGGACTTCAGTTTGAGTTACCTGGCGAGGGTTTTTTTTCCCTGATACAATTTTGTTTGTAATTGTTCGTTATGTATGTTCGGGGCGGACGTCCCATGATACTTATTAAAGTTCATCGTTGATCCGTTCACCCAGTTTTTTTATTACAGAAGGCAGCTAACCCTCTGACCGAACACGCTAAGCTAACGTGCCGCCTCGGCTAATCCCACGCGGCTACGTTTAACAGATGGCTCAAATGGCTCTGAGCACTATTGGACGTAACTTCTGAGGTCATCAGTCGCCTAGAATTTAGAACTAATTAAACCTAACTAACCTAAGGACATCACACACATCCATGCCCGAGGCAGGATTCGAACCTGCGACCGTAGCGGTCGCTCGGTTCCAAACTGTAGCGCCTAGAATCGCACGGCCACTCCGGCCGGCTACGTTTAACATAGTAACTCCCAGTCAATTCAGTGTATTTTTAACATTTACTTCAAGCTAGGGAAAAAAGAGCAAACATTCGCCTTCACGCTCGTCCCCCGCAGCCCAAAGCAGACCTTTAAGTCTGAAACACAGGGCAAGGTTGCGATGAGCTGGGAGAAAATCAAAGAACTCGTTTGCGAAGTTCACGAATGCTGACCGTAGTTCCAAAGGCAAGGAGTAATTGAAGCCAGATCGCAGCCTCCGTTCCGTCTAGGCGACAAACCCGGGGCCGCGATCATAAGCCCAGTACCAAAAATCTCCCGCGATCTGCCACACACGCTTCGGTTGACAGCGGCCAGCCACCCGTCTCTGCTCGCGCCGTGCTGCCGCCACGGGCGTGTACACACGTGACCCCAATACTGGCCCTTCCCAGCGTCCGCTTCGTTGACAACACCGGTCGGCCACCTCTCACCGTAATTCGCGCGCGGCCTCCCGTCAAAATCCCCACCAGCCGCCGCGGTTCGCGCCCTCTGGCCCGGCGCCGCACGTCAATATCTTCGCACGTCCGAATCGACCGCTGGGTAAAGCCGAGGGGCACGCATCAATTACATTAACTGAATACTGTTATGTCAGTTTACCTTTGTACCTTAATTATGAAGATTGGTTAAGACATGTTTTTCAATTTTTGGTCCAAAAATCAGTTTTTACGTAATAAATTAAGAGGTAAAAGATACAGCCTTATAAAGACCTCGACCAGTTGTTATTAGATAACAAAGACCCTAAATACAGAACTACAACATTCTACCCTTACTATTATGTACTTTTAAACTTTCGTAATCGGTGTATTTTTGAGGAAAATAATCGGCTGATCATGCTGAGACATAAATCATTAAACATTGACATTGTTTTAGATGATCTGGCAAAGTCTTGCAAAATTATTTAAACATTTAATATCTCTTTAAATTTTTCTGCTACTCTTTGCTTGTTCTGCTGGCACACGCGTCAAGTGATGCTGGCTTGAACTCGGTCGAGTGACACATGGAAAACCTATCTCTCATTACCACCGTAGAAAAACAAAAACAGGGTTTGCTGCCTCATGATCTTTCACAAATGCACCACGTGCCTTTCTCCAGACGCACGACAAGTATCCAAGCGCCAGTTAATCTCGTCCCATACTTCTGCGAGAATATCTGGAGTTAACGCATTCACTGCTGTTGCTATGAGTCGTAACGACAGGACAGAAAATGTCGGAAGGAGAGGCACACAGACGGAATCTTTCACTAACCCCTATGAGAAAAATCAAATACTGTAAGATCAGGTGGCCATGGAGGCCCATGGCGCCATGCGAAATACGTAAGTCCCTTAAGGCCGATCCATTTCCGAGGCACCTCATTGCCGAGAAGTGATTTTATGTGGAGACGCCGGAGCTGTGGTGCTCCGTCTTGCAATTACGGAAAAATATCTCTTAGATATCCAGCCAGGTATGTGATTACTGCAGTCGTCTTTTCATTAAAAGGCCGGCCGAAGTGCCCAAGTGGTTCTAGGCGCTACAGTCTGGAATCGCGCGACCGCTACGGTCGCAGGTTCGAATCCTGCTTCGGACATGGATGTGTGTGATGTCCTTAGGTTAGTTAGGTTTAAGTAGTTCTACGTTCTAGGGGACTGATGACCTCAGAAGTTAAGTCCCATAGCGCTCAGAGCCATTTGAACCATTTTTTTTTCATCAAAATGAACAGATCACTTCTTGGGAAACTTTGGAGAGTCTCTATCGTGCTCGACGATGGTATGAGGCTGCTGTGCTCCCAATAATCTTACGTCGTGATGGTACAACATCCGACAAGTCGAATGAAGCTTCATCACAGTGATGAAGGGCTTGTGGCAGCTGAATACTGTACGGTTTCAAACACAGAAGCTGCCGCAGAACACCCCGGACAGACACTTGAGGAATGGCTGAATCGTCTGACATGGCGAGTAGACATCTGCGGAGTACGTGCAAAGTTGTTGGATGTGTACTACGTCTTGAACGAACATACTGGAATGATCTGAGGATTCGATCTTTATAAATATCTGTGTCTAAAAACTGCTTGTGTCACTGTGCAATGCTTTCGCCTGTATAGTGTGTAGGTTTCTACTCTCAATGAAAATAACGTCGCACAGTTCTAACTAAATGGCGCCTGTTGAAATGGAGAACGCAGACCGACTCCTGTTGCAGTATTACCATTCAGTGACGTAAGAGACAGAGAGAGGGAGGGAGGGGGGAAGAGATAACTGCATGAAGGAGACATCTACTGGCAACCACACGAACTGGCTACTTACAATTGATTATCAATTAAACTTTTCGTTTCAATGTGTAGGTTGAAATTCACGCAAAGTTTTTTTGTATCTTCCTGACTATATATGTCAGTCGCAGTGACACTTCCTAGTTCTCCATTTATGACTCTGGCGTAATACCTTACGGATTGAGACGCATTTTTGATCACATTTTTAAGTGAGGAAATGAAAAGTAGACCTGTCCTAAAGACTCCATTGTAACACTTTTATCGATTAGGAGTAGGTTTATTTTAAGTAGCTGTGTATCTGCAGTTTATGGAGTGCGCATTCTGTGTTGTTTAAACTCCTTCATGTATGGCAGGAAACTTAAGAGTTTTCAAAAAATCAAAAGAACATGTTGAAATTTTAAATTATTATAATATTAATATGTTTATGAAAAAAGTATGTTTGTCAAAAGCTGGCTCATGCTTAGGGCACTTGTATTTGTTACATGTAAACGCTGTAGGGAAGTCCCTCCGCAACGAAAGTTTCATGGCGCGAAGTAAAAGGTGGGTCAGGTGGTCGAACTGAGCAGCTCCTTTGTGTGAACGGCACGCAGTGTGTGGCTAGCCTTAGCATAGTTCACATCGACAGTGCGAAGAGAGGCAATTGGAAGCTGCATTACAAGGGATTTGCCTAGGATGTGGATCTCGCTATTATTTGGTATTAAAAGGAACAATGGAGTGGCTCTAATATGTTGAAAATGCTACGATAAGAAGAGATTTTATAAAGCACTCGCACTTCAAGAGCGGTGAGTACAGTTAGCCGCTATTTCGCTTGCCACTAATCTTCGCCGCTGCTTCACAGACTTCATACATTCAGTTAAGTAATGTATATGGGCATGGACCCGTTAATTTGTGTGTTGTTTCAATAATAATCACATAAAACGTCAATTCATGTTCGAAACCATAACTTCAATCCTGATCACGAAACTATGCAAGGTCCTCACCTAAGTGCTTCTAAAACCCGAGTGTCGTCATTTAAATGAACAATTCTTGCATTCATGTGTTTAAAAGTGATTTTTTGTCTAAAGTAAAAGGAGTCACAAAAGTTAAAGTAAGAGTAACATTTGGATGCTTTATTAACGAACTAATCCAAGTGAAATTCTTAAGGTATGAAGTTTAAGTACAAAAATTCGAAGATCAATTACTAGGAAAGTGAAAACCTTAATTATTAAACCCTAAAACCACACAAGCGAAGTTGATAGGCTTTTGCTAAAGTATCCTTAGTTTATTATAAAATATTATTTTGTACGACTACAGTGCAAGCTTGTGTAAACATTATTGCAAAGAGTACTTGCATCACAGGTGATTAAAATTCAAGTACGTATAAATCTTTAATAAACAGATTTACAGTACATTGTTAGAAGTGAACTTATGAGCACTTTCAAAGATAGTGTAGTTTTGGTACCCATCATGAATGGTTTGTCTTGAAGTTAATTAGGCCCAGTATTTTATTGTTGTTGTGGTCTTCAGTCCTGAGACTGGTTTGATGCAGCTCTCCATGCTGCTCTATCCTGTGCAAGGTTCTTCATCTCCCAGTATCTACTGCAACCTACATCCTTCTGAATCTGCTTGGTGTATTCATCACTTGGTCTCCCTCTACGATTTTTACCCTCCACGCTGCCCTCCAATACTAAATTGGTGATCCCTTGATGCCTCAGAACATGTCCTACCAACCGATCCCTTCTTCTGGTCAAGTTGTGCCGCAAACTTCTCATCTCCCCAATCCTTTTCAATACTTCCTCATTAGTTATGTGATCTACCCATCTAATCTTCAGCATTCTTCTGTAGCACCACATTTCGAAAGCTTCTATTCTCTTCTTGTCCAAACTATTTATCGTCCATGTTTCACTTCCATACATTGCTACACTCCATACAAATACTTTCAGAAATGACTTCCTGACACTTAAATCTATACTCGATATTAACAAATTTCTCTTCTTCAGAAACGCTTTCCTTGCCATTGCCAATGTACATTTTATATCATCTCTACTTCGACCATCATCAGTTATTTTGCTCCCCAAATAGCAAAACTTCTTTACTACTTAAAGTGTCTTATTTCCTAATCTAATTCCCTCAGCATCACGCGTCTTAATTCGACTACATTTCATTATCCTCGTTTCACTTTTGTTGATGTTCATCTTATATCCTCCTTTCAAGACACTATCCATTCCATTCAACTGCTCTTCCAAGTCCTTTGCTGTCTCTGACAGAATTACAATGTCATCGGCGAACCTCAAAGTTTTTATTTCTTCTCCATGGACTTTAATACCTACTCCGAATTTTTCATTTGTTTCCTTTACTGCTTGCTCAATATACAGATTGAATAACATCGGGGAGATGCTACAACCCTGTCTTACTCCCTTCCCAACAACTGCTTCCCTTTCATGTCCCTCGACTCTTATAACTGCCATCTGGTTTCTGTACAAATTGTAAATAGCCTTCCGCTCCCTGTATTTTACCCCTGCCACCTTTAGAATTTGGAAGAGAGTATTCCAGTCAACATTTTCAAAAGCTTTCTCTAAGTCTACAAATGCTAGAAACGTAGGTTTGCCTTTCCTTAATCTTTCTTCTGAGATAAGTCGTAAAGTCAGTATTGCCTCACGTGTTCCAGTATTTCTACGGAATCCAAACTGATCTTCCCCGAGGTCGGCTTCTACTAGTTTTTCCATTCGTCTGTAAAGAATTCGTGTTAGTATTTTGTAGCTGTGGCTTATTAAACTGATTATTCGGTAATTTTCACATCCGTCAACACCTGCTTTCTTTGGGATTGGAATTATTATATTCTTCTTGAAGTCTGAGGGTATTTCGCCTGTTTCATACATCTTGCTCACTAGATGGTAGAGTTTTGTCAGGACTGGCTCTACCAAGGCCGTCAGTAGTTCCAATGGAATGTTGTCTACTCCGGGAGCCTTGTTTCGACTCAGGTCTTTCAGTGCTCTGTCAAACTCTTCACGCAGTATCGTATCTCCCATGTCATCTTCATCTACATCCTCTTCCATTTCCATAATATTGTCCTCAAGTACATCGCCCTTGTATAGACCTGTGTCGGTATATGTATATTGCTGTGTATGTAAGCAATATGTAAATTCTTATGTATGTTTTTCACAAAATGGACACATGAATAGAAAAATATATATTTTCTGAATATGATAAAAATTAATGTTTTGGTACTTGATGAAATAGTGTTTTATGTAAACATTTATTTGAAGCGTTTGTTGTCTAACGTTATTTCAATTTTTTTTAGTCGCCCAACACTGTTTTGAAGTGTTATTGATGTTTCATTGATATATGCGTGTGGGGAAACCTTAATGAAAAGTGGGGGATGTGTAACACATACATCGATTTGGTGTACGTTTATTTAAAAGTAAATGTGTACCTGCAATTTATTAAGAGTGCATTCTTTGTTTTTGTTTGAACTCCTTGAAATATGGCAAAAAACTTAGAGTCCTCAAAAAAGCAAAAGAACATGTTGAAATTTTAAATTATTAAAATATGAATATGTTTATGAAAAAAGTATGTCTGTCAAAAGCCTGCTCATGCTTAGGTCACTTGTATTTGTTACATGTAAACGCTGTAGGAAATCCCTCCGCAATGAAAGTGGCATGGCACGATGTAAAAGGTGGGTTTGGCGTTCAAACTGCGCGACTCCTTTGTGTGAAAGGCACGCAGTGTGTGGCTAGCCTTAGCACAGTACACCTCGACAGTGCGAAGAGAGGCAATTGGAAGCTGCATTAGAAGGGATTTGCCTAGGATGTGGATCTCGCTATTATTTGGTATTAAAAGTAATAATGGAATGGCTCTAATATGTTAAAAATACTACGATAAGAAGAGATTTTATAAAGCACTCGCACTTTAAGAGCGGTGAGTACAGTTAGCCGCCATTTCGATTGCCACTAATCTTCGCCGCTGCTTCACAGACTTCATACATTCAGTTAAGTAATGTATATGGGCATGGACCAGTTAATTTGTGTGTTGTTTCAATAATAATCACATAAAACGTCAATTCGTGTTCGAAACCGTAACTTCAGTCCTGATCACGAACCTACACAAGGTCCTCACCTAAGTGCTTCTAAAAGCGAGTGTCCTTATTTAAATGAACAATTCATACATTCATGTGTTGAAAAGCGATTTTTGGTCTCAAGTAAAAGGAGTAGCAAAAGCTAAACTAAGACTAACATTTGGATGGTTTATTAATGAACTACTCCAAGTGAAATACTTAAGGTAGGAAGTTTAAGTCCAAAAATTCAAAGAGCAATTACAGGAAAATGAAAACCTTAAATATTTAAAAGCTAAAATCACAAAAGTGAAGTTGATAGGCTTTTGATAATGTATCCTTAGTTTCCCGCCGGAATTGTGTCGAGGTCTGGTGAGCCGGCCTCTCTGTGGATGGTTTTTAGGCGGTTTCCCATCTGCCTTGGCGAATACGGGCTGCCTGCCCTTATTCCGCCTCAGCTACACTATGCCGGCGATTGCTGCCAAACAAGTTCTCCAAGTACGCGTACACCACCATTATTCTGCCACGCAAACATAGGGGTTACACTCATCTCGTGTGAGACGCTCCCTGGGGAGGTGGGGTTTGGATGGAGGGGGGGGGGGGCAGAACAGCACTATAGCCATGAAAGATTGGTTCGGTGTGGGGCGGCCGAGGGTAGAAGTGGACTGCAGTAGTCGTCGTGGGGTTGTGGACCACTGCGGCTGCCGCGGCAACGGAGCCTCTCCGTCTTTTCTTGGCCCCCGGTTAACATACAATACATACAATACAATCCGTAGTTTATTATAAAATATAGTTTTGTAGGATTAAAATGCAAGAGTGTGTAAATATTATTGCAAGGTATACTTGCTTCACAGGTGGTTAAAGTTCAAGTCAAATAAATCTTTAATGAACAGGTGTATGGTAGAGTGTTAGATGTGAAGTTATGCACATTTTCAATGATTGTGAAGTTTTGGTACCCTTTACGAATGATTCCTTTTGAAGATTACTAAGGCCAGTGTAGTAGTTTATTACCTTGCTAAATAATTTAAGTGAATGATTAGCTTTTAGAGTTAGTTTTTACTGTTGCAATGAAGATGGATATGAGCGTTTGGCGTCATTGGCCGGGAGGCCAATTGCGGGACAGGTCCGGCCGCCTTGGTGCAGGTCAATTTACACATTCGACGCCACATTGGGCGACCTGGCGCCGGATGGGGATGAAATGATGATGAAGATAGCACAACACCCAGTCCATGAGCGTAGAAAATCCCCGACCTAGCCGGGAATCCAACCCGGGCCCGTAGGACGGCAATCCGTCACCCTGACCACTCACCTATCATGGCGGACACTATTGCAATAATCTATGATCTTTGGCTAGTGAAACTATACCAGTTTATGGGTCCCCATCATATCTCTTACACCTAAAACAGTTCAGCAATAGAGACCAGAAATAAAAAAACAATTTTAGGAAGGCAAACACTTTCAGAGGCAGCTACTTGACAGCACGGTACCCGTTAGAAGCCTTTACTAGCGTGACTGATAAACAACCAGCCACGAATGAGCATCAACTAATTCCGTAATCAGTGACAGGACCCGTTCATAAATATGTTTAGTACAACACACTCAAGCAACCAGTTACACTTTAGGTCAAAGACTGCACAATCCACAAAAGATAAGGCTTAAACCACGAGGATGAGTAGTGTGAGACCGACGCATTGTAAGTCAATGATCTACCAAGATGAGTACTCTTGAACGACAGTACCTTTCACAAACTTACCATTAAGCCAGCGGCACCATTAACAAAATGGTTCAAATGGCTCTGAGCACTACAGGACTTAACATCTGAGGTCATCAGTCGCCTAGATCTTAGAACTACTTAAACCTAACTAACCTAAGGACATCACACACATCCATGCCCGAGGCAGGATTCGAACCTGCGCCTGTAGCGGTCGCGCGGTTCCAGACTGAAGCGCCTAGAACCGCTCGGCCACAACGGCCGGCTGCACCATTTAAACTTCACATATCGGGCCACTTGAGATACTTTACATGTACCGCTGTCCGGCTTTAGGCACTGTGCCCTTTACTTCCTCCGTGCACGAAGCAAAACGCTCCTGCCAGCGTAGCTTCCATCAAGTAAATCCCGACGCATTCGCTTGGCCCCGCGGTTTCCACACAAATCCAGGTCTATCCTGTCTTCGTGCATCCTTCCTGCCTCTCCACAACCGCCAGTCTTCCTTCTCTCTAAGCCTGCCTCATCCACATATAAATACTTCTCTTGAAATGTTCAAATGTGTGTGAAATCTTATGGGACTTAACTGCTAAGGTCATCAGTCCCTAAGCTTACACACTACTTAACCTAAATTATCCTAAGGACAAATACACACACCCATGCCCCAGGGAGGACTTTCACCTTCGCCGGGACCAGCCACACAGTCCATGACTGCAGCGCCCTAGACCGCTCGGCTAATCCCACGCGGCTAAATACTTCTCTCCTCAGAGGAGTTTCATTTACATATTCAGGACAATCCGGCCAACCCAGATTGGCTAGTACACGTAAACGACACACTTCCTAATCCTTCTGTAATCCGAGTTTGTTTTCCGTCTCTTAGGATCGCGTCTTCGTCGTCGAGACTTTGAACCCATACCTATATTTGTTCATTTTTAACACAGCTATGAGCTATCCATAGTATTTTTTTCTGTGCAACATTAATCGAAACGTTCTCGGCCTAACAATTAAATTACATTTGTCGTACCTCGTAGAAACTGAAGTACTACTTTGTCAGTTTAAGTTCAAAGCGCTTACAGTAACTGAGAGTATCTATGGCTTGATCAGACATCGGGAGGTAAAAGTAATTTGTTTCCACAAAACGAAAGTAAAGCGTGTCACATAATAGTAGTGGAAGTTCCCTTTGTCATTATTATAGGGTCTAATTACTGTGATAACGGTAAAAAAATAATCAATCATGATGATAACAGTCATTGTAGATTGTGGATGCCAGGTACATTTCATGGCGCATTTCTTTTCAAAACTATAATTAGCTGTTTGAAATATGTAACTTTACCTAAGTCAGAGGTACTTTTATTTGAATATGCAACAAAGTGTCAGTACTTCCGTTTGAAATACTTATTTTTACGATAGAAAGTTTCATACGTGTATCGACTCAGTTTAACACGATTTATGAAACAAGTAACCCAACTTGGAAAGTGGAATAAAATCTGCTGCACTAGAATCTTCAGCAATATCTGTGGTCCATTTACACAGACTGATACGACTACGACAAGGACAACTGTCCAGTCTTTGAAAATTATATATATCGTCCTAATTTCTTATTTACTCGTACATCAATCTGCAACTTATTTTTTTACACGTGCACATTTTATATTAAAAACGCTCGAACGGAAATTCCTCAGAACTTTCTTGAAACTAATCTTTCCATCTTCGTAAAGCCAATACATCAACATTATCGAATGGTCAACTGTTCCACAGATAGGTTCCCGGGTTCGATTCCCGGCGGGGTCAGGGATTTTCTCTGCCTCGTGATGGCTGGGTGTTGTGTGCTGTCCTTAGGTTAGTTAGGTTTAAGTAGTTCTAAGTTCCAGGGGACTGATGACCATAGATGTGAAGTCCCATAGTGCTCAGAGCCATTTTGTTGCACAGATATGCTCAATCATTTTAATATTTCTCTCAATATGTAATGACAGTTTCACGAATCAAATATTTCTCACGTGTGTTTTCGGAGGATAACTTTACAAAAAACACCCGTTATACACTCCTGGAAATTGAAATAAGAACACCGTGAATTCATTGTCCCAGGAAGGGGAAACTTTATTGACACATTCCTGGGATCAGATACATCACATGATCACACTGACAGAACCACAGGCACATAGACACAGGCAACAGAGCAGGCACAATGTCGGCACTAGTACAGTGTATATCCACCTTTCGCAGCAATGCAGGCTGCTATTCTCCCATGGAGACGATCGTAGAGATGCTGGATGTAGTCCTGTGGAACGGCTTGCCATGCCATTTCCACCTGGCGCCTCAGTTGGACCAGCGTTCGTGCTGGACGTGCAGACCGCGTGAGACGACGCTTCATCCAGTCCCAAACATGCTCAATGGGGGACAGATCCGGAGATCTTGCTGGCCAGGGTAGTTGACTTACACCTTCTAGAGCACGTTGGGTGGCACGGGATACATGCGAACGTGCATTGTCCTGTTGGAACAGCAAGTTCCCTTGCCGGTCTAGGAATGGTAGAACGATGGGTTCGATGACGGTTTGGATGTACCGTGCACTATTCAGTGTCCCCTCGACGATCACCAGTGGTGTACGGCCAGTGTAGGAGATCGCTCCCCACACCATGATGCCGGGTGTTGGCCCTGTGTGCCTCGGTCGTATGCAGTCCTGATTGTGGCGCTCACCTGCACGGCGCCAAACACGCATACGACCATCATTGGCACCAAGGCAGAAGCGACTCTCATCGCTGAAGACGACACGTCTCCATTCGTCCCTCCATTCACGCCTGTCGCGACACCACTGGAGGCGGGCTGCACGATGTTGGGGCGTGAGCGGAAGACGGCCTAACGGTGTGCGGGACCGTAGCCCAGCTTCATGGAGACGGTTGCGAATGGTCCTCGCCGATACCCCAGGAGCAACAGTGTCCCTAATTTGCTGGGAAGTGGCGGTGCGGTCCCCTACGGCAGTGCGTAGGATCCTACGATCTTGGCGTGCATCCGTGCGTCGCTGCGGTCCCGTCCCAGGTCGACGGGCACGTGCACCTTCCGCCGACCACTGGCGACAACATCGATGTACTGTGAAGACCTTACGCCCCACGTGTTGAGCAATTCGGCGGTACGTCCACCCGGCCTCCCGCATGCCCACTATACGCCCTCGCTCAAAGTCCGTCAACTGCACATACGGTTCACGTCCACGCTGTCGCGGCATGCTACCAGTGTTAAAGACTGCGATGGAGCTCCGTATGCCACGGCAAACTGGCTGACACTGACGGCGGCGGTGCACAAATGCTGCGCAGCTAGCGCCATTCGACGGCCAACACCGCGGTTCCTGGTGTGTCCGCTGTGCCGCGCGTGTGATCATTGCTTGTACAGCCCTCTCGCAGTGTCCGGAGCAAGTATGGTGGGTCTGACACACCGGTGTCAATGTGTTCTTTTTTCCATTTCCAGGAGTGTAGATATAACGTGTGAAAACTGATAAACCTTCACAGAATCCCTCACCTCTGCTGAGAGAGTAAGTGATGTTAAAAGTATTTCTGAGGCTCAGTCTTCAGTCCGTACAGTGTATTTTCAAACAATTCCCAAATGTAACATAAAAGGAACCTAATGTTCACTGCTGTATTTAACTCAGCTACTAACAGAAATTCTTTTTCAGTGGATCCTAAGAATAGCGGCAATTTCTCGATCACACGCATTGACATAGTTCGCATGACATCTACCTTGCGACACGCGGATAAAAAACAGTTTTATCTAATTTGTTGTGATTTGCACCAAATCAATAGCTAACATTTGGCATGCGGAATTTACCTGTTGTTAACTACAATGACAAAAGTTACGAGAAGTTTCGTCATGTCATGGTGGGCCATTGCCTGGGTTTACCATTACTGACTCCAGTATAATGTTTGTTTTCACAAATCTCGTTACTGAGACTTCTTCCACTGCAAAGAAACGTATTTTTAATAATTGTTTCCTTTGTATTCGCTGCCTTCGTTTAACTTTTTTTCCTAGATATCGACTAGACTGTATTTGATGTTTGTATATTGAATGCACTACTGGCCATTAAAAATGCTACACCAAGAAGATCTCGCGTCCGGCCATCCTGATTTAGGTTTTCCTTGATTTCCCTAAATCGCTCCAGGCTAATGCCGAGATGGTTACTTGGAAGGTCACGGCCGACTTCCTTCCCCGTCCTTCCCTAATCCGATGAGACCGATGACCTCGCTGTCTCGCCTAATTCACCAAACAACCCAACCCAACCAAACACCAAGAAGAAATGCAGATGATAAACCAGTATTCATTGAGCAAATATGCTAGAGCTGACATGTGATTACATTTTCACACAATATGGGTGCATAGACCCTGAGAAATCAACCAGAAAAACCACATATGGCCGTAATAAGGGCCTTGATACGCCTGGGCATTGAGTCAAACAAAGCTTAGACGGCGTTTACAGGTACAGCTGCCCATGCAGCTTCAACATGATAACACAGTTTATCAAGAGTAGTGGCTGGCGTATTGTGACGAGCCAGTTGCTCGGCCACCATTAACCAGAAGTTTTCAGTTGGTGAGAGATCTGGAGAATGTGCTGACCAGGGCAGCAGTCGAACACTTTCTGTATCCAGAAAGGCCCGTACAGGACCTGCAACATGCAGTCGTGCATTATCCTGCTGAAATGTAGTGTTTATCAGGGATCGAATGAAGGGTAGAGCCACGGGTCGTAACACATCTGAAATGTAACGTCCACTATTCAAAGTACCGTCAATGCGAATAAGAGATGACCGAGACGTGTAACCAATGGCACCCAATATCATCACGTCGGGTGATACGCCAGTGGGGGCGATGAAGAATACACGCTTCCAATGTGCGTTCACCGCGATGTCGCCAAATACGGATGCGACCATCATGATGCTGTAAACAGAACCTGGGTTCATCCGAAAAAATGACGTTTTGCCATATTTGCATCCAGGTTCGTCTTTGAGTACACCATCGTAGGCGCTCCTGTCTGTGATGCAGCGTAAAGGGTAACCGCAGCCATTGTCTCCGAGCTGATAGTCCATGCTGCTGCAAACGTCGTCGAACTGTTCGTGCAGATGGTTGTCGTCTTGCAAATGTCCCCATCTCTTGACTCAGGGATCGAGACGTGGCTGCACGATCCGTTACAGCCATGCCGATAAGATGCCTCTCATCTCGACTGCTAGTGATACGAGGCCGTTGGGATTCAGCACGGCGTAGCGTATTATCCTCCTGAACCCACTGATTTCATATTCTGCTAACAGTCATTGGATCTCGACCAGCGCGAGCAACAATGTCGCGATACGATAAACCGCAATCGCGATATGCTACAATCCGACATTTATCAAAGTAGGAAACGTCATTTTACGTATTTCTCCTCCTTACACGAGGCATCACAACAACGTTTCACCAGGAAACGCCGGTCAACTGCTGTTTGTGTATGAGAAATCGGTTGGAAACTTTCCTCATGTCAGCACGTTGTAGGTGTCACCACCGGCGTCAACCTTGTGTGAATGCTCTGAAGAGTTAATCATTTGCATATCACAGCATCTTCTTCCTGTCGGTTAGATTTCGCGACTGTAGCACGTCATCTTCGTGGTGTAGCAGTTTTAATGGCCGGTAGTGTATAATGCCGTCTCTGTCCAAAACTGTGACTTTTGATTTCGTAAAGCTATAAATGTAGGAGGTACACTCATTATTTACCCTGCTGCCGCGCAGGTTCAAGTTTTCACTTCCAATATTCTGTATACGTAACGAAGAACACAGTTACAGTAGCGGAAGATTATACCACACGCTCCGTGAGCAGTACCGTATATTATCATTTATGCAATTCATGGGATCTTCTTTCCCAGCTGTTGGCAAACGTGGTGCTATCAGGAGGCGGACATACTCGGGAGAAAAGATGAGACTCCGGACTTACGAATTAGTTAGCCGTAAGTCATACGAAGAATAATCCAGAAGCTGATAATTGTTCAGCGAGAACAAAAGGGAGGGATGGAATTTAGGAAATACAGGCAAGGAAACGAAAACAAACTCGAATGGAGGACATAATTGTAGTAATAACAAAAATGAAATGAAAGTGGTTAAGATACGTAATCAGGTGAAGGAACAGTATATGGATTTAGGACGTTCTTTGATTGATCTCAATGTATAAGAAAAGATTGAGAATGCGATGTTACAAAAAGTGGGTTGATTACATTGAATAAATTTAAGGACTGTGTGGTTGCGTATCACTGTAGGCCATAACACATTGAAAAGTGTAATACAGACAAAATATCTACCATCAGATCCCTAACGGCTGCTGATGCTAGTGATGATGATAACGATAATGGAAATGGTGATGTAATATACACAGCGTAGTAGCAGTGCTCAACACGAAAAATGGTTGATTTACAAAAGAAAATCTCTGCTAAAACTGTGACCGTACGAACATCCATTAACGTGAGATTATCTTATAGGCTTGAGGACAACAGATGATATGCAAATGATATTCAGACCGTTAAATGCAACACTGAAAGTAACGGGAACTAAATAATCCGCGAAAGACTTCTTCGACCTAAACAGAAATTCCCGAGACTTATCTGATAAATCTGATTCTTTATTGGTACCGAAAAGCATGTTAAGGGATTTCGTATCCCTAGATACTATAGCAGTGTTTGCCATGCAGGAACGACCTATCGCTATGACGCCGATCTCAGTAGGGGAATCGAGGAAACAGGAGACTATCAATGTCAGCGAAACCCTACCCGATGCCTAATTAAGCGCTGCCTCCGGTAGGAGCAGGTCAGCTTTCACGAGAGGGAGGATTTCACATATGCAAGCCGTCCTTATGCTGCAATCACTGTCAAGCACTCGCCACCAGTTCATTAGCGCTCTGGATGCGGCACTCCGCCGGGCGAACAATGCTTTGGTCAGGTGGCCTCGAGCAGATCACTTAAACGCGATCTGTGTGGACGGTAAGCAGAAAACAGACAAACGTACATTTGCCATGTAATCTGGGTTGCGAAGTACACTGACGTTTTATTCACAAAGAGCTGGTGAGGTTGCTGCAGGGTGATTCAAGGAAACGAGAAAATTTTTAAATTGTTTTGGTAGCCTTGGAGGGTTTTTAACACAAATTAACATATAGGAACAAGCTCACGCCATCTTCTCATTTACTTAATACGTATACTTCGAGTTGTGCATTTGCCATGAAAGTTTTTTACAAAAACAAAGACAGCGTTGAATTTAAGATGCCACGATGATGTTCCAGCAGTACATGCAGGGAAAATGTAGGTATTTAATTTCGAGGAAACAGTCTCAGCTCGAAACTGTCCAAGCTCCTGTCACTACCAGTCCAACAATCCTCGTCGTGCATTGTTTTTTACGGTTCCATAGTTCCAGTGGTCGAAGAATACTGGGTCCGCAGCTCGTGGTCGTGCGGTAGCGTTCTCGCTTCTCACGCCCGGGTTCCCGGGTTCGATGCCCGGCGGGGAAAGGGATTTTCCCTGCCTCGTGATGACTAGGTGTTGTGTGATGTCCTTAGGTTAGTTAGGTTTAAGTAGTTCTAAGTTCTAGGGGACTGATGACCATAGATGTTAAGTCCCATAGTGCTAAGAGCCATTTGAACCATTTTTTGAAGAATACTGGTACACAATTTACGTTACCATCCATGCAAATTGCAGATCGTCCAGGAACTGAAACCCAGTGGCCATCGAATGTGACGAAAGTATTATGAAGAAAACTGTAAAAGGTAAACTACAACAGTGAGTTCGTTAACCGCTAGTTGGCTGTGGACGAAGCCCATTTCCATTTCAATGCATTTGTTAAGAAACAAAATTTTCGTAATAGGGCAGAATAAAATGTTGTTCAACTATACCAACATCCACTGCACAGCAAGAAAGTTACCGAGTGGTATTATGTGCCATGACCTGATATAATTGTTCCGCTTATTTATTTATTTATTTATTTTGAGGAAAAGAATAGTGACCACAGTCGCATCGGATCGGTACGTCAGTAGTGAATCACTGCCGGTACGGGCAGGAATTTCGCTGACGTCAGAATCAGCACTTCATCTACATCGAGGTCCACATGAGTACTCTACATTTCACAATTAACTGCTTGGCAGAGGCTTCTTCGAACCATCTTTAAAATACTTCTCTACCGTTCCACTCTCAAACAGCGCGCGGAAAAAACGAACACTTAAAGCTTTCCGCGCGAACTCTGCTATCCGTTATTTTATTCTGATGACCATTTCTCTAAATGTAGGTGGGCGCCAACCAAATATTTTCACTGTCTCTGTTTTAATTACTGCCACGCAGTTCCTGTAACATAACCGTGGAACTCTCTCCCTTATTTCGCGGTAGTACGAAACGAGCTGCCCTTCTTTAAACTTTTTCGGTGTATTCCAACGGTCGTATCTGACGCAGATCTCACACCACATAGCGGTACTACAGAAAGGGGCGGGTAAGCGTTGTGTGAAGGTCTCTTTAGTAGATCTGATACATTTTCTTAGTGTTCTGCCAATAAATCGCCGTCTTTGGTTAGCTGTTCCCACAACATTTTCTATGTGATCGTTCTAGTTTAAGTTAATTGTAATTGTAACTGCCAAGCATTTTACTGAATTTAAAGCCTTTAGATTTATGTGATTTATTATGTAACTGAAATTTAGCGGATTCATTTTAGTGCTCAAGTGGATGACTTCAAATTTTTTATAATTTTGAGTCCATTACCACTTTTTGCACCATACAGAGATCTTGTCTAAATAATTTTGCAATTCGTTTTCATCAACTGTTGACTTTCCATGACTGTGTATGACAGCATCATCTGCAAACAGTCAAGGAGGGCGGCTCAGATTGTGTCCTAAATCGTTCATGTGGATCAGGAATAACAGAAGGCCTATAACACGTCCCTGAGGAACGCCGGTACTACCTCTGTTTTACTTGCTGGCTTTACGTCAGTTATTACGAACTGAGACCTGACTGACAGAAGATCACGCACAACTGTTTCAATAATCCATAGGCACACTTGAGGGGAATAGTGTCAAAATCTTTCTGTAAATCTAAAAATATGGAATCAATTTGACATCCCCTGTCGATAGCAGTTCTTACTCCTTGAGACGAAAGGGCTAGCTGTGCTTCACAAGAACGATATTTTCTGAATCTGTGATGGCTGTTTGTCAATAAATCGTTTCCTTCGAGGTGATTCATAATGTTTGAGAACAGCATATGTTCCAAGATCCTACTACATATTGACGCTAGTGATAGAGGTCTGTAAGTCAGCGGATTACTCCTATTTCCTTATTGATGTGACTTGAGGAACTTTCCAATCTTCGGCTATGGATCTGTCTACGACCAAGCGGTTGTATACGATTGCTAAGTATGGGGCTGTTGTATCAGCGTACTCTGAAAGGAACCTGACTGGTATGGAATCTAGATCAGAATCCTAGTCTTTTGTAAGTGTTTTAAGCTGCTTCGCTACACCGAGGATATCTAATCAGGGTGGCAGTTTTTTTTCATTTGGATTCTGAAATATTTACTTCATATTCTTCTGCGAAGGAAGAATGACTGTCGGTAAGCCTCTGTATTGATTCTAATTTCTCCAATTTTTTCTTCACAGTCATTACGTGAGACTTATCTTGGCAAGTAATATGTTGTCCGAGGCTCCGACTCTTCCCGAAAAGTACTTTCTCGAAAGTTCAATAGTAAATCTCTCCGCGATGCGCAGCGCCCCCCTTGTAACATCAGCCAACGGAGTTTGTTGAACATCTCTGTAACGCTCTCGTGCTGGCTAAACGAGGTGAAATGTACCACTCTCCGTTGGCTCTTCTCTATCTCTTGTATCATTCGTATCTGGTAGGATCCCAGATAGATGAACAATACTCACTAATTGGTCGGACAAGCGCCTTACAAGCCATTTCCTTCGTGGATGAGTTACATTTCCTTAACGTTCTTCCTATGAATCGGAGTCTGTCATCTGCTTTTCCCACTATTTGTTTTGTATGGTCATTTCACTGAAGGTTTCTCAGAATAATTACTCTTAGATATTCTATGGCAGATACTGTTTCCAGCACTGTGTTATCAATAGTATAGCTATACAGTAGTGGATTTCGTTTCCTCTGTATGCCCAATATGTTACATTTATTTACGTTCAGGGTCAACTACCAGGGCCTGCACCATTCATCAGTTCTCTGGATGTCATTCTGAAAATCGTTTCTGTCTTCTGGCTTGGCTAATTTTTTACTGGCAACCGAATCAACAGTGAACAGCCTCAGAGAGCATTCGACGCTTCCTACTAGATTATTGAAGTTATTGTAATAAACAGTAAATGTCCTATCGCACTTCCTTAGCGTACATCTGTACATAGTTCCTTTAAGAGCGATGTGATGAGTACTGTCTGCAAGGAAGTCTTGACTCCAGTCGCAAATCTGCTCCGATACTTGATAAGCTCGTATTTGTTTCACTAAACGGCAGTGTGAGACGGTGTCAAAAGCGTTTCTGAAGTCCAGGAACACGGCATCAACTTGAGCGCCGTAGTTTACGGCGCTGTGGATCCAATGGAGAATCAGAGCGAGCTGAGTTTTGCAAAAATGGTTCAAATGGCTCTGAGCACTATGGGACTTAACTTCTGAGGTCATCAGTCCCCTAGAACTTAGAAGTACTTAAACCTAACTAACCTAAGAGCATCACACACATCCATGCCCGAGGCAGTATTCGAAACTGCGACCGTAGCGGTCGCGCGGTTCCAGACTCTAGCGTCTAGAACCGCTCGGCCACCCAGACCGGCTGAGTTTCGCAGGATATCTGTTTACGGAATCCATGTTGATTTTTGTGGAAGAGATTTTTCTTCACCAAGAGCGTCATAATTCTTGAGTATAAAACATGTTCCATAATTCTACAATAGACTGAGCTCAATTATATGGGTCTATAACTCTGTGCATCTGCTCAACGGGCATCTGCGCTTTCTTCCAGTCGCCAGACATTCTCCGTTGCTCAAGCGATCTGCGATAAATTACTGCAAGAAGGGGAGCAAGTTCCTTCGCATTATCTTTGTGGAATCTTATAGGCATCTTGTCTGGTCCTGACGCCTTTCCACTATTAAGCGATTGTAGTTGTTCTATTCCGTGATCGGTTATCTCAATATCTGCCATTTCGACGTTCGTATGACTATTGAAAGGAGGGACCATGTTACAGTTTTCCGCGGTGAAACAATTTCGGAAGACCGAATTCAGCATTTCGGCCTTCTGTCTGTCACCATCCGTTTTCGTAACAGTGTGGTCACTGAGTAAGTGAATAGATGATTTTAACCCAGTTACTGATTTTACATACGACCAAAACCAATTAGGGTTTTTACTCAGATTGGTTGACAAAGTATTACTTTCAAAGTGACTGAATGATTCTCTCATTGCACCCCTTACTCTCATTCTCAATTCGTTCAGCTTTTCTTTGTCATCTAGGTTTTGACTTATCTTGAATTTGAGAACAAGTTCTCTTTGTTTACGTAGCAGTTTTCGAACATCACTGGTGGTTTTTCCCATCCCTTATGATTTTACTCGGAACAAACTTGTCTAGGGCCTACTGCACGATTTCTTGGAATTTTTTCCATTCGTTTTCCATATCTTCGTCGTAATCACCGAATATTTGCTCTCTGAAATTTGTATCCTGTCACCCTGGGCAAGCAAAAACATCTTCCCACCTTTCTTAACATTCTTTGCCAGACCCGTTGTCATAGATGCTATCATAGCCTTACGATCACTGCTACCTTCCTCTGCGCTAACAGATTCGATAAGTTCAGGTCTGTTTGTTGGCCAGACGTTACCGCCAGAGATGGTTCTCTAACGATCTGCCAAAAGTAATTTTCGGACGAGACGT
The DNA here is from genome assembly GCF_023864275.1 of Schistocerca cancellata. Taxonomy (NCBI): domain Eukaryota; kingdom Metazoa; phylum Arthropoda; class Insecta; order Orthoptera; family Acrididae; genus Schistocerca; species Schistocerca cancellata. The sequence continues at coordinate 759,548,650 of NC_064629.1, forward strand.
CCAGAACAATTTCATACAAATTCCAGTTTCTGGCACCAGTTTTGATATCATGATACTCCCAAAATATACCTGGAAAGTTGAAGTCACCCCCTAATACAACAGCATGATCAGGAAAATAATTAACGATGTTCTATAAGCTATGTCTGAAGCGCTCTACCACTTGGGCTCTTGTCCCAGGCGGTCTATAATATCTTCCAATTACGATTTTTGAAGGAGATTTGATACTTAACTTCACCAACATTAATTCACAAACTGGATCCGTGATAACCTCGCTAGATTTTATCGAATACCCTACTGCAATAAACACGCCGCCACCACTGGTGACTAACCTATCCTTACGGTAAATATTCCAATCTGAATTTAAGATTTTGTTGTCATTAATGTCTGGTTTCAACCCACTTTCTATTCCTAATACTATCTGTGGACTGTAACCTTCAGAAAGCGATACTAGTTCTGCGACCTTTCCTTGCATGTTCCTGCCGTTTAAGATCATATTAACTTTTTCTGCCTCTGATATGCGATGACGAAATTTTCTCTGAGGACATTACGGCTAATTTATGAGGCAAACCGTCTTTGACCAGGGTTTCTCTAACCTAAGAAAGCTCCATGTGCAAACAACACACCTAGTAACCGCTTTCTGCGCCTGAATTACTAAAGGGAACCCTAAAATTTTGTACCCGATAGTCGAGGTCGAGAAATTCGCATCCGATACCACCGCAGAATCGTCTGATCCTCAGGTTTAGACGTTCCACTCGGCTCCAAATCAGAGGACCGTAATCAACCTTGGATACGATGCTACAGACAGATAGCTCAGCCTGCATTCCGCGTGCAATGCTAGTTGCCCTCACCAAATCAACGATACGCCGGAAGGAGCCGAGGATGACCTCAGAACCGAAGCAGAGGTCGTCATTCGTGCTGACATGTGTCATTGTATGCAGCCGGTTGCACCCTTTGCGCTCGATAGCCACCGGCAGCGCCTCTTACACATCACGGACGAGACCCCCCCCCCCCCCCACCCTTCCCCCGAGGCAAACATATAGAATGCATACTGGCATTCTTTACCGTCTTTCCTGCTATTTCCGTGAGGGGCTTCATCAGCTCCTTAACATTGGAGCTCCCAATGAAACGCATACTCATCCTCTGCACTTGTCCGGAGGGGCCAGGAAAATAGGACGTTGGCCCAACAGGAAAGGCATCTCGTGCTGGCTCAGAGTTATCATCAGCACAGTTGCTAAGTCGTAGGGAGCCAGCCGCGCTACCTGCTCCCTATTTCGCCTTCCGCCCATTGACACCGGAACCCACTATTGATTTCCACTCACTCTCGAGTGAGGATGGACCAGCCAGATGTTGAGTATCAGAAGATGCAGTGATACCTGCGTGACCAGGAGATTCCAAAACGCCAACGGTGTCACAGATCTCGTACCTGGCTCCCCGATGTCGGCGCAACTTTGAGTATTAGCCAGAAGCATGTCGACGGTAGCTATAACTGGTTGCAGCTGTTTACGTACAGCAGCCAATTCTCCTTGTGTCCGCTCATAACAAGCACAATCCGTAGCCATATTGTAGCGTGTAAAAATGGATTTAAGATCTCAAATGACCGTATGAAGTTTGGTATGCACGCAAAACTCAATGAGAACAATAAAGAAACACTAAAAACTGCTCTGCAGATTTCTCACTATGCCCTGGGACGGCAAACTCTTAAACAGTAACAAATTTCTCTACAGAAATGGATGCAACTACATCTACCCTTTACAAGTAACGCTACTTATCAGGAAGCTACTGCACAAGATAAGTATGCAAACTAGAATGGACTGCTCTGAACTATGTGACGCTGTGGTCTGGCTATGGGAAAATTACACTAGGAAGCCGTGTTACACAAGGACATGCACCAAGGTTTACACAAAACAAAAACTTACAGTAATTTGCTAACCACTGGTCTTTACAGTAAAATACACGGGTATAGTTCACTCTTTTGCAGAATCACATGAAAAAATGGAAACTAGACCAAATTACTGTGTATCAGACATCTTCCGCTCTGCTGCCGCTGCTGGTTGCTCTCTCGGCTCGGCGTCTGCCGGACAGAATAAGAAGAAGGAGGTTACTGGTAGGTACTTTGCCGATTAATCTCTAATTATTATTATTATTATTATTATTATTATTATTAACTATGTGTGGTTTATTGTACTTGCTTTTTACTGCTATTATTTTTACAGAGAGTAATCCGATTCGCCCGCATCTCGTGGTCGTGCGGTAGCGTTCTCGCTTCCCACGCCCGGGTTCCCGGGTTCGATTCCCGGCGGGGTCAGGTATTTTCTCTGCCTCGTGATGGCTGGGTGTTGTGTGTTGTCCTTAGGTTAGTTAGGTTTAAGTAGTTCTAAGTTCTAGGGGACTTATGACCACAGCAGTTGAGTCCCATAGTGCTCAGAGCCATAATCCGATTCTGGAAGAGATCGCGCATCCGTTTCCTACAGCCCTTGGGAAGCCGCAGCCCACAGAAAGTCTATCTGACCGATTAGACAGGTTTTCGTCCGACTACGGTGTAGCAGTACCAGCCCGAAGCTGAGTCACAGCCAACTGACTGCAGAACACTGCTGTTCAACAATGCATGCAATTTTGCTACGAATAGGTTTAAACGTGTAAATATATGTCTAGCACCTCACAGTGACTTTGATGTGGTGACTGAAACAAAGAATGTTCAATGTCTTGGTGCTAGTGTGCAGCATGCGTTGTTTGTATGAGACTATCTGTGTAGCATAATGGAATTCATAGAGAGGAAGATTAGGAATAAATACAATGTATCGGCTACTCCTATTAATGTTATCATGTTGAAAGGTGAGGCGTCAATTACTGATATGTATGGGGAGCCCGTTCTTGAGTTAAAATCTGGGGATGCCAGCCTGTATGTTAAAAATTGTGGTGTGGCAAATTTACTGATTACTGACACAAACGGAGCCGCTGGCGTGCTTGTACGAGAGCTGCATACTATCACTTTATTGATGTTTGCATGAAAACGGTGTAAATATAAATCAACTAGAACAGTGTATAAATGGCTATCTCGACCTGGCAAAAAAAAAAAAATGTAACTGTAAGTCCTATAAGCATAAAATCTGTGGAAGCCCAATTTACTGAAGGAATGCCTAGGTATGCAGTTGCTCCTATAGATCTGAATACTATTTGAACTGAATTAATAACACATAAAACCATTCTTCTTCTTCAAAAGTGAATGATTGTGTGATTTACATTAGTAAAGTAAGAAAAATTTTTATAAGATAAATTTTCATTTATATCCACCATACAATAATTTTCACAATGAGAGACGATCACGGAAATTTTTTATAAATAATAACACTGATACAGCAAAAATATTACTGTATAATTAGTTTAATATGACTAACAATTTATGTGCAGAGATGCATTTTTCACACTAATCGTCGTCGTCGGCTGCAACTCGATTCCGAGTATGCACAGTTTCTTCCTGCATATTATGAGCGTTTCAATTCAACTTACGGATGTGTTTCAGATAGATGAACAGACCAATCCTGGCATGAAACATGCGTCCACATATATCGCAGTGAACGGTTCACAGCGGGGTTGTAACTGACGGAGCTTCCTTGCCTATCGCTTGACTTCTTCGTGTCTGCGGCGTTCCCCTGAAAAAAAAGTTGATAGCGGTGGATGTAGTGTTCTTCCACAGTGAACGGTTCACAGCACCTTCTCCCCATATTTGTATGTTTATGCCGGTTATCTTCATGATCTCTTTCATCTGGTCCTTGAAGTGCTTTAGAGGGGCTCCATGAAGTCAATTGACGGAGCAGAGTTGACCATGAAGTATGTGGCAGGGAAGCCTTGTATCACTCATGCGATGCACATGGCCTAACCATTTCATCTGATCAGCGATGAGGGTTGCCTCAATACTGCTTAGATGAGCTTTCTTGAGAACCACAGTTTGGGTCACACGATCGTCCCACTTAATGGTCAAGATGTATCAGACATTTTGTTGGTGGAAGCGTTCAAATTTCTTGATATCAACGAGACAGAGTGTCTAAGTTTCACAGCCATACAGGAGCGAAGGAATGGCAACAGCTCTGTAAATGTGTGAAATCTCATAGGACTTAACTGTTAAGGTCATCAGTCCCTAAGCTTACACACTACATAACCTAAATTATCCTAAGGACAAACACACACACCCATGCCCGAGGGAGGACTCGAACCTCCGCCGGGACCATGACTGCAGCGCCTTAGACAGCTCGGCTAATCCCGCGCGGCCAACAGCTCTGTACACAGTGAGTTTAGTGAGTAGCTTTAGGTCTTTATTCGTGAAGGTTCTGTGTGTTAACCATCCAAATGCTGCTTGAGCAGCCCCAATTCTTTTATCAACATCTTGTTTGCAGGTACACCGTTTAGACAAGATGCATCCAAGATACGAGAAGTGCACGACCTACTTCAATGCAGTATCTAGGATAGAGATACTAAACATGGGGAGAGTTAATTCTGGGGCAGATTTTGCGAGTACCTTCGCTTTTCCCGAATTGATGGTAAGACCAAAGTGATCACCTGTAGTCTTAAAGCAGTTGACTGACAGTTGTAACAAAGCCAAGGTTAGACCAGGAGATGCAGTGTAATCAGCATACTGTAGCTCTGTCTGTCCCATGAATGCTGATACAATGTTTTCGTTATTTCTGTACTAATTGTCTGTCTTGTGACTGAATTAAAGAAACAACAAGTGAACGAAAAAATTATTTGAAATCGTTTTCAGTGAAATTCCTGTAGTATATCTTGATTCATAATCTGCCGCTAACGCCAGTTTTCGGACGAATATGATGCGCTGTGATTGGTTGGCTGGCAAAGTACTGCCAACTCTTGAAATCTTCAGTAATGTTAACAACGTTTTGTTTCCTAGTGAGATTCATACGAACAGCAGGTGTTCATATCAGCAGAAGCAGCAGTCTGGAGGAATATTGTAAATAAATATGTCCTACAATCAATCACACAGTTGCAGTTATAACTTTAAATGTACTGCGCCGAAGAGGCATTACCACCCATGCGGTGTGGTGTTCAGCACTCAGCGCAGGTCGTCGCCGCACCCTCACTTCAGCACGCCACATAGATCACCTTCGTAAATGTTTTAAGCATTCGTGCATAGAGAGGGGTAATTGTAAATTTAGTGCCATAATTAATAATAACCTTGATGAACTGGCAGTAGAAATCCCAAATAGTGTATACTCAAACATATTTACAGTGATCGATAAATAGTTCACTCCTGTGAGAGAACGGTCGATGGGTAGCAACTGCCAGGTATTGTGGAAAACAGCTCAACTAAATACACCTATACATTTAAATAGTGGTGGCCACAGTATGAGCGTAGCCACCATCAAGAAAACGGAAACGTTTAGTCAGAATACAGGTAGGCTAACTCACTGTACCGAACTCAATGGAAAGATAACGCATGCCACTGCAGTACTGAGAGTGAGCAGTTTGCCAAAAGGAGTTCGAATGACAATCACTTAACTAACCATAAAGGAAAAGCATTAAATCCACCATAAAAAGAAATATCAAGTCCTCAAAAGTCCTTCTAAGCGTAAGTTCCCCAATAGTGCAAATAATAATATAAGAAATGCTGCACATGAATACACCTCACTTCTTCTTCATTCCCACGTAATTATGATCATGTACATTTCAGGAAAAATATTGCGTACTAATACCGGAGCCTTTATGGTAGCTTCTATTGAAATCCTGCATTCCAACATGGTAATTCATTTCAAAATACTGTCATCACTATTTTTCATATGAGTGTCACTATAACTCCTAGCGTACTTGTTTCGGCTCGCCTCAGAGGAAAGAAAGTGTTATATATCTGTCTCTAACACACATGAAATGTAGTGCAGAAGAAAAATCACAAACCACCAAGACAGGGACTCAGAAAACACATAAAATAACGGAGGTGAAATATATAATCGTAACAATTATCGTAAAGTAACTGTAGCAGTTAGCTCATCAGTATGTAGTTATAACAGTAATTGTAGCTAATCTCCTTTACTGAATCGTAATTATCGCAGTTATTTCGCTCTTCATCGCAGTGGTAGTGAGATTGTTATCATTGTTTAAAAATTGTTTGTAAAATTACCAACGTCTCGAAGGGACCAGTTTAACGCCTCAGGAATTGTTATTGAAAGAAACAGCGCCCTACAACTTTAGCGTATCTAGTGCTTTCAAGCACCATTGTTTGACAACTAAGTGAGGATATTGCAGTATAAAAGAGTATTCTTTTTCAAAATCCTAGTTCTATCAGTTTCCTATATTCACTTTGTCCTGACTTTCTTGGAAAAACCCTGTGTTTCTGGAGTGCCAGATCGATGTGCAGCGACGGTCTTCCGTCGGTGGGAATCCCTGCGATGTTCAAAATGTCACGTATGACACTCTTCCTAAACTGATGAAAAATTGAGCAAACTGTGACTTTTACAAGTGTAAAAAATTTTAGTATAGTGTAGAGCAAGAAATATAGTTCCAATTTGCTTCAATAATTGTGTTTGTTTCCAGCGACCAAATAATCAAGTTGAAGGCTTCCTCGTGTAGCTGTATATAATCAAGGTTGACAAAAGACGTGGCAGTGCAATGCTGACTGGTCTTGCAAAAAAGAAAAAAAAATGAAACCAGAAGTCGCGAACTTCTTGTGGATAATTAGGGGAAGAACAATAATCCATGCATGGGAGCGGTTGTATCACTAAGAGATGGACTGGTACACATTGCACTTGGGTTATAACAAAGCATAAGCCCCTTGACGTGAATGGATGGTGTCCTCGCAGAACCTTACAGAGCTATGGCGCAGCGGGCAGATGCAACAGTGGGCGGGACAGTGACTCAGCTGCAGTCAAACGCTACACAGCTTGTGCCTGCAATCCTGTTGGCGATGTACAGTTTAATGAAACGGTAACAGCGATTGCAATTATGCTAACTTATGTGGATGCAGAAACACGAATATGATTGTGGGGAACCACAGTCGGTCGTTTTAATATGTAGAAATCGTTTACCGCAAACGTAGAAACCCAATTGTGCAAAAAAGAGGTACAAAATCGTTAACCAGTAGGTTCGAGGAGGACGGTTGTTGACAACAATTGAAAATTTCATGGTAATGAGGACAAGTTTTCCATTTTTGTGTTCCTGCCATAAAATGATAATACTGTCAATGCTACTGCGAGAGTAAGAGGAATCTACTGCTAATAATCTTCATAAGCACATATCGATTTAATACAGGGCTAATGTCAGGGCTATCCTTCCCTTATGTGAAGGTAGCAGAGTTTCACGAGAGCGAAATAAGGACGAACTACAGATACTGTCAAACTAATCACTTCACAATAAGACGCACGGTCCAAGTAAAGCCAGCGGAATCTTCGTAACGAAGTTGGATCTGTGCTGAGGCGTCGTCTTACCTCGCTTTGTAAATATTCAGTGTCGTATACTAAGGTTTCAAACTTGGTGAGAAGTTTTACATATTTACTACTGAATCACGTGGTTTAGTGGTCAAAGTCAGCAGTGAGCAATCCGATGAAATGCAAGAAAAACGGTTAACTCAATAGGTCATTATTAACGTTAAATATCACATAGTCTGGTGTGTGTTGAAATATTCCTTTCTGGACAACTACCTTTACGAAGTAGCCATGGTTTTAGCGAATCTCGTCAACATGTGACTTCATCAGATGACGTACCGGGCCTCGCGAAAAATACGGGTCTCGCAACGAACCTGTGACGACACGTTAGTCGGTTTGTCCGCCACACTTCGCGAGCGCTCGGCTCCGTGCAGGGCCCATGAGAAATAAATACACTGGGTTCCAAAATCATAGAAATAAACGGAAATTCTGCAAGGTGTTGTTTATTTTGCCACAAAACGCTATAAACAGGTGGTGGTAAAGTAGAAACAGTGTAACGAATACAGAACGTAAATAACTGCAACGTATATAACGGTAGACAAAAATGTGCTTCGTTTTTTTCCAACTTAACGGATTTGCACACACATTCCAACAACTGCTTAATTTGTCCAGTATGGGGTGTGACCATCTCTGGCAACAATACAAGCCTGACAACGACGAGGCTTACTGTGGATGTCATCAATCTCGTTTTGAGGAAATAACGCCCATTCTTCCTGCAGAGCTGCTCGCAAGTCTTGAAGAGTGATTGGTGGATGCTGACGTGATGCAATCCGTCTCCGTACTGCATCCCAGAAATGCTCTATGGGATTCAGATCGGAAGATGGAGAGACTACGTCACACGTGCAATATCTTCTGTTTCCAAGAAAACATAAACCACTCGTGCACTATGAGGTCGAGCATTATTGTCCATCAATACGAAGTCTGGGCCAACAGCACTTCGAAACAACCGTACGTGAGGCTTCAAGATCTCGTCACAGTACCTGACAGCAGTTTAACCTTATCGATTCACCCGTACAGTTTCATTGTCATCAGAAAACCTGCCCACAGCATTATGGACCCTCCACGGTATCGGTCTCTTTCCGCAAAGTTTGGCTCCAGAAATCGTGTTCCACGCTCCCTCCAGATGCGGATCGGTCGAGACTCACTCACAAGACCAATTCAGGACTCATCTGGGAAGAACATTGGCCCACTGTTCGATCGGCCAGGTGGCATGTTGACGACTCCACTCTAGACGTTCCCTTCTGAGAATACGCGTCAGAGGTACACTTACAGCAAGTCTTTGACAATAAAGACATCTCTGCCGAAGCCTACTGTACGCCATTTACCTCGATGCAATACGTCACGTGCATACTGCAAGGGCAGATGCTAGTTGCCGTGCAGTATTAGGGCGGTACCATTGTCCCCTTACTGCCAAATAACGGCCTTTTCTTTCTGATGTCATACGTGGTCGGGCCTCCCATGTTCTTTGGAATACACTTTCGGTCTTTATAAACTGTCACCGCGTTCGAGAAACAACAGAACTATTCGCATTAAGCCATCGGGCCACATCAGTTTGCGACTGTCCTGCTTCCATTTTTCCTACTCCTCTCCACTGCAGCGAGTCTAGCAGGTGTCTTTTCTGTGCCGTGTTGCAGCGTCTGTGTCTGTGTACACAGCAATTGTGGATGTGGGGCTACACTAAAAACACCTTGCATGCACTTAAACACGCACTTAATTAAACTCATCTGAAGTAGTTACTTGCTTCCCACCGGAGATGACAGCTGGCATTAGTAAGATCTGCAATGCCACCTGCTGTGACGTAAGCCCCACGACCTGTCTTTCTCGCCACGCATACAACGACTAAGCTTGTCGATCCTACTCTCGCTCGTAAGGGGCAGTGCTATATAGTCAGTTCCACGATAAAGTGTACGCCGTTATCTGTATGAAATAAAAAAACGCCATTATAAATATGTGCTTACATGAAAGTACCTGCTATTGCTAACTACACGTTTACCTAATAGTTAAACCAATCGTTGTCATTATCGCTTGTAGCTTGGCACCTTTTTGGCATGATTTTCCCCAGTTATTGTCTCGGTAACGATTTTCATATCGTCCTGATATTATATGACAGCTGCTTCAAAGTATATACTGGCTTTTATTTAAGCATCATCCTTATATATGACCAACATTTTAGATTGGATTTGCATCCGGAGACTATGTAGGGCAATCCATCTTGAACACCCAATTGTCTAGCTTCTACGCTGTACAGAGACAGCTGCAATCTTTCAGATCATTATTCTGTTTAAGCAACCAGTTTACCTAGTTCGAACAAAATATGTTCTTAACGGACTACAGCAAAATTTTTGATAAATATTGCACATTTTTTCAGCGCTCATTTTAAACTGCAACCGACGAAACAAAACGTTCGACTCTCACACTGTTTACCTATACACTGTGCAAAAGCGCACTGAGTACAGATTTGAGACCACTACCAGAGATGTTGAGAGAGGAGAAGTTGCTCTCTCACCTATTTTCCGTATGCGGAAAATTGTTAAAATATTTTGTTACAACCTGACACACCTTGAGCGAGACTCTAGAAAGTTAAAGGCCTGAGCAGACGTTGATAGAGCCTGGTAAGGCGCTAAAAGCACGAGGTACTTTTTATGTTTCGTAGTCATAGAAACCGAATGTTGGGAGTTGAAAGCCATCCCTTAGTAAATCTTGCCGGAGAGGCTCACAGCCGTACAGGGCAGATATATCAGCCCCTCATCGAGACAGGTCTCCAGTAGAACAACGCTGCAGTAACTGCATTGGCGCCAGCGGATGACTGGGCTGGGGTCAATGGACTAAAGAAATGTGTCTACACAGTGGAGTCGTAAACCGGGCATTGTGTGCAGAGACACATGTAATAAAAATTCACAAGTTTTCGTGTTCGCCGATACTTCAAATAGACCTGTGACCCATTTCCATTGGCCACCTCGGCTGTATAAGAAACTCTGACGTCTGAGAAACTTTTAGAGATAGGATCTTTACTATACCTCATACCTAACAAGCTCCAAGGCACAGACAATTTAGATAAATATCTTTTAGATTGTAGCTGTTCACTTGTTGCCATGGGAAGCGACACAACATTGGAGAAAATCATCTTCCCCCTCTACGAAAACTAAAAAAGCCGGAATTAGTGGTTTCCTTTTTTTTTTTCACAGAGACGCAGCTTTCGTAACTCTTTCCCTGGTTCGACATGAGTTTGTGTTGTCGTGTGGGAGGAGGGATTTAGCGCCTTTAGAGCCCTATGATTGGCTCAAGACGGCGTGAATGTGGTGTCGTCGTGCACTTTGTGGGAAAACGGTTTTTTTTTTATTTTTTTTGGGGAGGTGCGAGGCACTCGGGTGCTGGACTCTGGTCTGGTAAGAGCACCTTCTGGTCGATGCTCTGGATGTGTCGTTGGTGCTTGCGACCTGTCCTTAGACCGACTACACGTGTTAGTAGTTTAGACTGCGGAGTCTGTGGTGAAGTTCTTACTGTACCCACAGCGTTACTTTAAACGTCTCGGACTACTCGTTTGCTGAAGGCACACTTATTCGTTTTTTGGTTAAGCAGTCTTGACGTCTGTCGTATAAGTGAGCCAAATTGGTCCTTGGTACGACCAGCGTACGGGTGTGTCACACACTGAAATCTACCGTGATTTCAGAGCTCTGGTAGACAGTAAATTGCGATCCGTCTGCCTGATCGCTAGACTGTGAGATTTTTGAATTTCTTTCGTGGCCGCGATCGATTGACGGGTGCCGCGTCACGTCTCGCCTCCGCCGCACACATCTCGCCAGCTGCATGTTACATCGCCGCACGAAGCAAACTGGGTAACGAACTGCTGCGGCCTTGTCAGGGCGTACAGATGATCGCCACTTGCTCTCAGCTGCACCGATATAGAGAAACTTCCGTAGATTTGAACAATCAAAGTCTGCTCTGCGTCAGATCAATGCAGGTTGCGTTATCCACATTTTTAGGGCCAGAGTGCTTGACTCACTTCTGCCACCCAGGATCCTAGCCCATTGTGGTTTTAAACCACCTGTTAGTTGTTTACGGTATTCAATCAATAATTTATGTCTGTTTTTTTTAAATAAATGTTGTTAGAACTCTAGTAAATTTTTCATACATTCTCGGTCGTTTTATATAGTCCCCACAGCGTTAACTCGCAATGTCGCTGCGGACGTTACATTTAAAATTATGACGTACACTTCCTTGTGGAACTGACTGTACATCGCTCCTCTCTGCTACTCTGTCTTCATAAAACTAAACCGATTCGTCACAGTCTTGTATTACCACTATCGCGACCGCTACCGCATCGTATTGGATAATGCAAGAACGAAAACAGAGCGATGTGTAGTGCTACCCCTACCGGCTAGGGGAGGATCGACATTTCTGTGGCGACGTATACCATCTGGTAACGTCACATGTTCAACATTTGTCATCCTCTTTTGGAACATTTCCCGACAATTGCGGCCCCATAAATCTTGTATTAAACTACTAGTCTCAGCATCATCTACATCGGTTCGGGGGTTTTTGTACGTTAATAAAAACCACCCTATATTTAAAACATAGTAATCGTAGGAGCCACTGTTTTCTTCTGACAGAGAAGTATTGCTCAGTCACCTAGTGTACCAAATCAATGCCTGCAGCGAGTAAATGTTCCTTTCAATATTTCCTGCTGTTATCTGAATAAATACTCGTGAAAGTTCTTGGCTACAATTGACAGTCACTCTTTATCACTGGTTCAAATGGCTCAGAGTATTATGGAACTTAACATCCGAGGTCATCAGTCCCCTAGAACTTAGAACTACTTAAACCTACCTAACCTAAGGACAGCACACACACCCATGCCCGAGGCAGGATTCGAACCCGCGACCGTAGCGGTCGCGCGGTGGCGACCGTAGCGGTCGCGCGGTTCCAGACTGAAGCTTCTAGAACCGCTCAGCCACACCGGCCGGCTTCTTTATCACTGTTCTAAAATTGTGCTGGTTATTATTCTTCACTCTACACTGGCAATTCTTTGTGGCAAATATTACTTGAATCTTTCTGTAGCAGCTAATATAAAGCACCAAATGTTAAACTTTTGTTTTAAAGCAGTTACACATTTATGTAAGTTCCTTACTTGTATCTAACAGTGGAGGAAAACAGTAAATTTTGACATAAATACTGCAGTAAAATCACTTGTGATTATCAGTTGAAATACAACTTACATGTACCAGTACTTATATGAAGCACTCCTAAGAAACATAAACAGGAACAACATAAAGAGATTACAGCAGCAGCAGCGTTGGGGAAATGCTAATAATTGTCGATGTAATGTAATTATATTTCTTAACAGACTAGTATATTAAACGACCAATAGACGTTATCTACGGAAATTCTTGTAAGACCTGTGACACTCAGCTTCTATCGGTTAAAACGACTATGGAGAGAGAATTGTTGCAATATGTTGCTGCTGGCTGTCACTACTCTCAGTAACCGTATCAAGCCACTACACACACACACACACACACACACACACACACACACACACACACACACACACAGAGACAGAGAGAGAGAGAGAGAGAGAGAGAGAGAAGTGTAGGGGGAGGGGGCGATTTCACGCACTCACGCCCAGCGACAGCCACCCAGCCAGCTCCGCGCGGCTACGAAATGTTGCTGGGAAAGTAGCTAGCCAGAACAAGCCGTTTTTTCGGAGTTGTATTTGCCTTGAAGTACTCCATTTCTTCTCTCATAACCAATGCAAATGTTACTAATAAGTTTAGAATCCATGACAAATCTGTGCCCGCCTCCCTCCCCCCCTCCACACCCCACCATTAATAATCAAAAATAGATACCTATCTCTGTGTGATAGTTTGTGTAGCCAAATATCATTCCTAATTACCTGGAAGGGGCTGTTTTCAGCTCCGTCCATTTCAGTAGGTCTTAGTATCTGCATAATGGGAACTCTCAACTATATTACATCATTGCCCAGTAAAGTAAAGCATAATCACTGTAATTTATTTTTCCCATTTTCGCCTTTTTTTAATGCTCTAAGCCATCTTCAGTGGGATCTAGATCGATGCAGTTTTGTTTTCATATGTGTGATATTTGGATTACCAAACAGTTCACATTGCGTTTTTCTGTAAATAAGTAATTACTTACAGTATGTTGGCATCTGCGTTTCTTCTCATTTGGTCTGGAGATCGCATTATCACTTCATTTCCGAAACATAAGCTAATTTTTATATTCCGAACTTCTTCTTCACACTGTTCACCATGTTTACCTTTATTTTTGTGGTGCACTATTACTCTTTCGTCACTAGTTATAGATAGATGTTCCAAAACTGCGCTTTTAAAGACTTAAATATTGTGAGTTCATTATGTGTTTCCTCCTGTTGGGTTTGCTTACCTACAAGTAATTACTTATTTACGTGAAGAACGCCACGTGCCTGTTTGATAATCTAATAGTGACACATATCAGAACAAAACTGTATCGTTCAATAGCTCTCTGAATATGCCTTAGAATAAAGAAAACGGCGAAACGTGTCTGGGAAAAATAAATTACAGTATCGCAAGAAAAGGCGGTTTTATTTACAAAACAAATATTTCTGTGCTTGTTGCGAGGATGGTCACGCAAACAAACTTGTTAAAGCGTAATCAGTTTGCAGCGTTTGCTGTATTTGCGATCTACAATCAGCGACCCGTAAGCAAACACATGTACCGTCTTTTTTGGATAAACGTCTATTTGTATGCACACTGACATTCTGCAACGTCAAACACATACGTACGGGGGCAATTTAACTGTATTCTTGACTTTCAGTTCCTTTGTCTCCCTAGCGACTGGCACACACATACAGACCGCACAAACAGTAATACTACACACACTTCACACCCCTCATTACTGCTTCCACTGTTGATTTAAAACATGCCTTCCCATCACTTTAGATAGACAGGTACGATAACTCTGTTTCTATCGATGCAGTACATGTTAAATCTCGTACTCCAGCGAATTGGAAACTGACTCAGAATCGGGTATAGCATTTGGGTTGCAGATATTTCCGCTTTCGATGGCGATTCTAAAAAGTCACGGCGAACACGTCGCTTGTAAAGCTATGCATATGGAGCTTTAGTCTACAAGGAATGGCTGTTGGCCAGCCATAGGAAACAAATTGCCGGCTGGTATGGGGGAGCAGCAGTTCAGTAATCGACTTGCAGGTTGCATCCATCTTGTACGGTTTGGAAGTGTGGTCAATGGGTGGCGACGAACATGTGAAAAGACTGTGGATTCTATAACTGACGCACCACTATACTTTCAAACTACATTTTAGCCAACAATCCAGCCACTACATCATCCACAGGAAATCCTTAAGATTCTATATAAGAAAAACTTCCTCTCCCCACCAATTTCATCAATTCACTAGGCCAAAAACTCCCAAAATCGCTTCATATATGACCAAAGATGTCCCTCACACACCTCTGGTGCACATACACAGGCTGCACAAAAAGTAATGCTCTACACAGTCCATGTCCTCTCGCTCTTTTTTATCACCTATGATACAGTCTCAAATCAGACATGCGTAATGCTCTGTTTCTTTACATAATCAGTTCAGTTAGGGTCGTTAGTTTGTATGTTGATGTTGAAATCTTTCAAACTTTGTGTAATGATGTGCTGTTGCTTCATTCAATTCCTGTTTTGGGTATTGTTACTGATTGGAGTCTACATTACTTGCAGTTGTACGTAAATTTACCACTGTTTCCGCCCATCGACTGTGCGTTTATCCTAGCTTCCACAGTATACGTGGATCGCGGTAGTGACCTACCTCGTTTATTTCCGGCTATGAGATAAAACAAAGCTGGCCGCAGTTGCCGAGCGGTTCTAGGCGTTTCAGTCCGCAACAGCGCTGCTGCTACCCTCGCAGGTTCGAATCCTGCCATGAGCATGGATGTGTGTGATGTCCTTAGGTTAGTTAGGTTTAAGTAGTTCTAAGTCTAGGGGACTGATGACCTTCAGATGTTAAGTCCCATAGTGCTTAGAGCCATTTGAACCATAAAACAATATTTTCCTGGAACAGGTAAATAGCAGTATAATTCTACATAACTGCTATTTTATAACCATAGAAAACCTGTGAGGTATGTTAACAAAATTGACGAGAGCCACACACTGCTTCGTGCCACGCGGGATTAGCCGAGCGGTCTGAGGCACTGCAGTCATGGACTGTGTGACTGATCCCGGCGGAGGTTTGAGTCCTCCCTCGGGAATGGGTGTGTGTGTTTGTCATTAGGATAATTTAGGTTAAGTAGTGTGTAAGCTTAGGGAATGATGTCCTTAGCGGTTAAGTCCCATAAGATTTCACACACAAACTGCTTCGATGAAGTATGAAATGGAACATATACATTGGCGGAAAAAAATAGTACATTCTCCTAGAGGTTTCCAATTGACTCAAGATTTATTGTTGCAAAGTTGCATATTGAGTACATGAGGTGACTACAATTATAGATCAATAGCACAAGATATTCTGAGGCACCAGGTGTCGACCGGTACTGAAACACCAGTATTATTACGTGGTGTAGCCTCCACGGTCGGTAATGCCGGCGTTGACTATGCCGATAACGAACACTACGCTGGGATCTGTACTGCCCCGCCTGCTAGTCCTCATCACGTACTTCCGTAAGAGCTGTTCGTTGACGTGCCGCACTGGTCACTTCTCGTGCCATCATATTCAACACGTTGTTGACTGGAGATATGTACTGAGATCGTACTAGCCTGGAACGTTGCTGCACGTCTTGTAGGGCAAGTCGAGTTTCACGGGCACTGTGTGGGTGAGCATTATCGTGTTGGAAAAACACATAATCTTCGTGAAATAAATGGTTGTAACTCCGTCATAATCGGCGTCCATTTAGAAACAATCCTTATCGTATGTATGGCAATACAGGCGATAGTGTATGTACAAAAGTGCCCCTGGAGTAATGATCAATGCGACGCTATGGCCGACTCAACAACAATAAATAGACGACCTAGGACTGACATTACAGTGCAAACTGTTCCAATATACAGTTGTAATACGTTATTGTATCGTTTGTTGAACAAAATACATATCAGATTAACTGCTCGAGTAAATGAATAACTCCCATGGCATCACTAGCTCGGAGACCTAGAGGAGCAAACTCAGCCGCCTAACAGGAAAGAGTTCTCTTCCTCCGTGGAATAGCCCAATTCTCGCAGCACGCTAGAGTTGTGTCTTAGGGGTATCTGTTGAGTTCAGGAGAATGTAATGGATGAAGTAATACACTACTGGCCATTAAAATTGCTACACCATTAAGATGACGTGCTATGGACGCGAAATTTAACCGACAGGAAGAAGATGCTGTGATATGCAAATGATTAGCTTTTCAGAGCATTCACACAAGGTTGACGCCACTGGCGACACCTACAACGTGCTGACATGAGGAAAGTGTCCAACCGATTTCTCATACACAAACAGCAGTTGACCGGCGTTGCTTGGTGAAACGTTGTTGTGATGCCCGTTTAAGGAGGAGAAATGTGTACCATCACGTTTCCGACTTTGATAAAGGTCGGATTAGCAGAATATGGAATCGGTGGGTTCAGGAGGGTAAGATGGAACGCCGTGCTGGATCCCGACGGCCTCGTATCACCAGCAGTCGAGATTACAGGCATCTTACCCGCATGGGTGTAACGGATCGTGCATCCACGTCTCGATCCCTGAGTCAACAGATGGGGACGTTTGCAAGACAACAACCATCTGCACGAACAGTTCGACGACGTTTGCAGCAGTGCGGACTATCAGCTCGGAGATCTTCGCTGCGGCTACCCTTGACGCTGCATCACAGACACGAGCGCCTGCGATGGTGTACTCAACGACGAACCTGGATGTACGAACGGCCAAACGTTATTTTTTCGGATGAATCCAGCTTCTGTTTACAGCATCATGATGGTCGCTGTGGTGTCACCGCCAGACACCACACTTGCTAGGTGGGGCCTTTAAATCGGCCGCGGTCCGTTAGTATACGACGGGACCCGCGTGTCGCCACTGTCAGTGATTGCAGACCGAGCACCGCCACACGGCAGGTCTAGAGACACTTCCTAGCACTCGCCCTAGTTGTACAGCCGACTTTGCTAGAGATGGTTCACTGACAAATTACGCTCTCATTTGCCGAGACGATAGTTAGCATAGCCTTCAGCTACATCATTTGCTACGACCTAGCAAGGCGCCATTATCATTTGCTATTTATCTTGTGATGCATGTACCGTCAGACCGATGTTCACCAATTATGGATTAAAGTTAAGTATTCCAGAAGCTACGTACTTTTCTTCCTACTATAAACTCCTATAACTGTTCCAGACCTCACGCCAGCCTGCGTGAGCTTAGACGCGTGCCTTTCGGCTACCAATCATAGTGGCTTGGCTGTCTTGCCAAGTCACAACAGTCGCATCCGTGTTTGGTGACATCGCGGTGAACGCACATTGGAAGCGTGTATTCGTCATCGCCATACTGGCGTATCACCTGCCGTGATGGCATGGGGTGCCATTGGTTACACGTCCCGGTCACCTCTTGTTCGCATTGACGGCACTTTGAACAGTGGACGTTTCATTTCAGATGTGTTACGACCCGTGGCTCTACCCTTAATTCGATCCCTGCGAAACCCTACATTTCAGCAGAATAATGCACGACCGCATGTTGCAGGGCCTGTACGGGCCTTTCTGGATACAGAAAATGTTCGACAACTGGCTCGTCACAATACGCCAGTCACTACTCTTGATGAACTGTGGTATCGTGTTGAAGCTGCATGGGCAGCTGTACCTGTACACGCCATCCAAGCCCTGTTTGACTCACTGCCCAGGTACATCAAGGCCGTTATTACGGCCAGAGGTGGTTGTTCTGGGTACTGATTTCTCAGGATCTATGCACCCAAATTGCGTGAAATTGTAATCAAATGTCAGTTCTAGTACAATATATTTGTCCAATGAATACCCGTTTATCATCTGCATTTCTTCTTGCTGTAGCAATTTTAATGGCCAGTAGTGTATTTGTATTGTATGATGGCGAGAGGTGGGAGAGGCAGAAACCCAGTACTGGTAGAGACCACACTCGTCTCAAATGGCACCAAGAACCACCAAGTTTATCGTTACAGTCTGAAGAACTGATCACCAACACCTCACTCCATTAGATATTGCAGATAGGTTTATAGTTTAGTCCCGGATTTTGGCATAACGTTTGGTGATCAGGAACTTTATGCCACCATTTCTTCTCCTCTTCCCAGCCAAATGTTGGCAGTGAAAATTTCTTTCTCGGCCTGATTTCGTCCGGCTGCATCCGAGTTGAACGCCAACACAATAGCGCGTGCGTTAGACATCCCCGCTGTGGATGCGGGTAGGTTATCTATAATTGTCGCTCGCAAACTGGCAGACTACAGCGTCCTCCTACTGAAATTAACGTCTAACTGGGTGAACATACATAATATGTATATAAACAGCAGGGTGTTGTTACCTTTTTGAATACGCGAACCGCTTCCGAGTAAAGAAATTCTGGTGACGCCTATAACCACAATATAATTACGTTAGTGATTTCAGAGGCAACGTAATTCATTTTCTTTCTATTGATACCATACAGGCTGAGAAATAAAGTTCACTGTTCGAGGTAGTAACAGCGCTCTGTTGGCAGATAGACACTGAAGCGCCAAAGAACCTGTCATATACATGCGATTTAAATACAGAGATATTTAAACAGGCAGAATACGACGCTGCGGTCAGCAACACCTATATAAGACAACAAGTGTCAGGCACAATTGTTAGATCGGTTATTGCTGCTACAATGACAGGATACCATGATTTAAATGAGTTTGAACATAGTGCTATACTCGGTCCACGAGCGATGGAACACAGAATCTCCGAGTTGGCGATGAAGTGCCATCGCTGCGGCCGGAAAAAATTCCTGCAAGAACGAGACCAACGACGTCTGAAGAAAATCGTTCAACGTGACAGAAGTGTAAGCCTTCCGCAAATTGCTGCTGCTTTCAAATGCTGGGCCTACGAAAAGTGTCAGCGTGCGGACCATTCAAGGAAACATTATCGATATGGGCTTTCGTGCCGAAGGCCCAATCTCCTACCCTTGATAACAGCACGACACAAACTTTACGCCTCGCCTTGGCGCGTCAACACCGACAATGGACTGTTGACGACTGTAAACATGTTGCCTGGTCGGATGAGTCTCGTTTCAAATTGTATCAAGCGGATGGACGTGTACAGTTATGGAGAAAACCTTATGAACCCATGGATGCTATACGTCAGCTAAATTTTTTCCTGCTATGTCTGTCGCTGATACAGAATGGTCCATGTGAATTAGCAGAAAGTACCACCATTTTTCTTAAAGTGGAATTTCTTCTGTAGGTGTTAAAAAGGCATATTTTTAATTCGTTCAAAGTTCTGTTGGCAAACCATTCGGGTTTTTATCATAAACAGCTGGGGAAAAATAGTATACCTGAAAAAACGACATCGATTTTGACCTGATGATGGCATATGCCACCTGGAGAATGGTGGAGATACTGATAATGGTTTCAATGTCGTCCACCAACGTATAACATGGTGAAAGAGCTATCAGAGCGCCATCTGTGGCTACCATTTAATAGGGAATACTCGTAGACAGAGGGTTCAGTGTGGTGCAAACATGTAAAGCAAATATGCAGCCATGCTACGGAGGCGCACAGGTGCTTCCTACAGATAACTTAGCGAGTTTGAATGGGCTCAAGTTGTGGCCTTCCGAGTAGCGGGATGGTCCTTTCGGACAATTGCCCCACTAATTCGACGTGCTGCGTCGTGCAGCACAGACGCCCGCCCGCCAGCGTTGTGAAGCGTTGTGTAGAGTTGGCTAAGGTGACTGTCAGCATAAGGGGTTCTGAAGGAATTTTACGAAAGAGGATCGTGTAGTGATTGTGGTTGGAGCAGGTAATAACCATGGTAGGGACGGGGAATATGACGTAGATGGTGACCTGGTAAAGATAGCTACTCAAACTGTTGGCACTAAAGTTCACTTCGTGCAACTATTGCAGCGTCATGATTGGCCTCACCTTAACGCTGCTGTTAGGCGTCTTAACATGGGCTGGAGCAGACACTGATGGTGAGAGGCATGGCTCAAATTGGAATGGTGCCAGTTGAGTCTATCAATACATCGGATTTCACTAGGCATGGCCTGCACCTCAATATGTATGGGAAGGGGAGAATGGCAAAGCGTATAGGGGACAGTCTAGTGGGTGGTGGTGGGATCAATCACGGAAAAATTCCTGTAGTAGTTGGTGTTAGAGCTGCACCTTTTTAGATTGAAGTCAGGTGATAGGTATATCTGCTTAAAGGAATCCCTGTAACAAAGGAATCACCTTCAGAGGAGGTCAGGTATCCAAGCAGAGAATGAATTAGCATATTTCGTCAAAATATAAGAGGTATTAGAGATAAAGTTAGTGAACTGCATACAGATGTTGATTGACAAGGGTGAATGGTCTTTCAGACCATGATACATAAATTTTTACGCTAAAAGGATTATGTACTCAACCAAATGTTACACATAATTGCAAAGTATGTAGGAAAGCTAATTCAGTGGCAATAGAGAGTTTTTCAAACCTGTTAAGGAACAAAAATGGCAGGATGTTCACAGCGCCAATTACTTAGATGACAAATATAACGCTTTCCTTACGACATCTCTCATGCTCATTGAGAGTTGCTTTCCATTACAACGTTCTAAACAGGATACTATCAGTATAAGGCCGACTGGGTGGCTGACTGGTGGGATACGATTATCATGTAGAACAAAGTGGGAATTATATCAAAATGTTATAAGTAGTCACAATCAAGCTACAGTAGCCGATTACAAACAGTATTGTAAGGTGCTTAAAAAAGTTATTAGGAAGGCAAAGAGTATGTGGTACGCAAATAGAATAGTTAATTCACAGAATAAAATGAAAACCATATGTTCAGTTGTGAAGGAAGTGTCTGGTCAGCAGGACAAGATCGACAATATAAAGTCAGTTCGTAGCAAAAATATTTCTGTTACTGATAAGTCAGATATATGTACAGTATTTAACAATCATTTTCTGAGCATTGCTGGTGAATTAAATAAAAATTTTGTTCCTACAGGTAATCGTATACCTCCCTTGCACAATGTCTTTCTGAGATTGATGACTGAAATACTCCTCTGAGATACTGACAGGAGGGAGTTTGAGTCAATAATTAAATCGCTGAAGATAAGTACTCTCATGGATACGATGGAGTGCCTAGCCGAATATAGTACTGTGCTGTACTTAGCCATATTTGTAATCTTTCCTTGAAGAATGGTCAGTTTCCTGAACGATTAACGTACTCATTAGTAAAGCCGCTTTATAAAAAGAGAGCAAGGGACAATGTAGACGATTTGAAAACTATTTCTATTAAGTCAGTGTTTGATAAAGTTATTGAAAAGGTTGTGTATATATGTACAATTAATCATATTATGTCACATTATTTGCTGTCAAATGTGCAGTGCGGTTTTAAAAGAGAGAGAAAAGAGAATACTCTCCTCTCTCTGTGAGGCACTGGATGGATTAAACAGTAGGTTTCCAACTATAAATATAAATTATTTTATTTAACTAAGACGTTTTGTTGCGTTGATCACAAAATATTGCTCCAGAAGTGGGGCCATTATGGAATATGGGAGTAGCTCATAATTGGTTCACCTCTCACTTTAACAACAGACAGCAAAAGGTCATTGTTCATAGTGCTGAGAATGGCTGTGATGTGGAGTCTGATTGGAGCACAGTCAAATGGGGGGTGTCTCAGGGATCAGTGTTGGGGCCACTCCTGTTCCTTATTTCTATAAATGATATGACGTGTAGTATTACAGGTAATTCTAAAATATTTCTGTTTGCTGATGACACTAGCTTGGTAGTAAAGGATGTTATGTGCAACATTGGCTCTGTTTCAAACAGTGCAGTTCATAACATAAGTTCATGGCTTATAGAAAATATACTAAAGCTAAATCACAGTAAGACTCAATTTTACAGTTTCTGACACACAATTCAACTAAACCCGACGTTTTACTTTCACATAATGGGCATACGATTAGCGAACCTGAACAGTCCTAATTTTAGATGTTCAGATGAATAGTAAACTGTCGTGGAAAGCCCACGTTCAGGATCTTGTTCTAAGACTTAATGCTGCCATTTTTACTATCCGAACGATATCTAAAGTAAGTGATCGTTGGACTACTTTGCGTATTTTCATTCACTTATATCATATGGTGTTATATTTTGGCGTAACTCTCTCCATTCTCAAATGACATTTTTGGCTCAGAAATGGGCGGTTCGGACAGTAAGTAGTGTAAGTTTGCGAACCTCTTGTCGACCTCTGTCCTCTGTTCACTAGTCTGGGTATTCTGACATTGGCCTCTCAAAATATATTCTTTACTGTCTTTTCTTGTTGACAATATCAGCTTATTCCCAAGAATTAGCAGCTTTCACTCAGTTAATACTAGGCATAAATCCAATCTGCATTTGGATCGCAGTTCCTTAAATCTCGACAAGAAAGGTGTGCGGTATACTGATACGTCCATTTTCAATAAGCTACCTCAAGAATTCAAAAACCTTAGCAGTAATCCACGCGCTTTCAAATCAAAACTGAAGAGTTTCCTCACGGATCACCCCTTCTATTCTGTCGACGAGTTACTTGAAATACGCGATGTGTGGCCGCGTTGTTTGAGGCGCCACGTAACGGATTGCGCGGCCCTTCCCGCCGGAGATTCGAGTCCGCCCTCGGGCATGGGTGTGTGTGTGTGTGTGTGTGTGTGTTGTTCTTAGCGTAAGTTAGTTTATGTAAGTTTTAGTATTGTATAAGTCTAGGGATCGATGACCTCAGCAGTTTGGTCCCTTAGGAATTCACACACACACACACACACACACACACACACACACACACACACACAGTTCCTTGAAAAATTAAGCTGATTCCTATGTTATATTGTTGACAGAGTTTACTTAAACTTATGGCTTGACCTTTTTTTGGTTCATAAACGTTTTATTTTATCTGTTATTACTTTTATATTGCAATTTCATATACTGACACGTTCCATGGCTTTGGAGATTTGCTTCTCAATTTTGTCCTATGGAACTAGAAATGTAAAT
Source organism: Schistocerca cancellata (assembly GCF_023864275.1). Lineage (NCBI taxonomy): Eukaryota > Metazoa > Arthropoda > Insecta > Orthoptera > Acrididae > Schistocerca > Schistocerca cancellata. The sequence goes on from NC_064629.1 coordinate 759,572,225, forward strand.
AAAATAAAATAAAATAATCGCCGTATTTTAAGGACAGTAGTGGTATATCGTACAGCTACCACAGCACAGAAAAAAATTTCTTGCGAGGGCAGACGTGTACACTCAAACTGTTGCAAACTGATTATTGGCAGTGGGACTATGAGCACATACAACTTTGTCCTGTCTTCCACTAACGCCACAGCATCCACGTACACAGTTCGACTGGTTCATTCGTACAAGACACATTGGCCCCACACTCTCGTTCACTTTTCGTGTTTCTCGAGGGGATGCTAACCAGCACTCAGAACATGCAGAATGTTCTTGGACTCATTCCTTTGCTGCTCTTCCGACAGGAAAATGATCTTGTTCCAACAGTATAATGCTTGCGCACACACTGCTGGTGAAACTCAGCCTGTTCTGCAAGACGCACAGAAACTTATCTGGTCGGAATAACCTCTGGTCTTATTTCCAGTCGAGCACCTGTGGGATATGACGGGTCGAGAAGTGACTTATGCGACTCGTCAACCAGCAATCCTTCCAGAATTATCAACACAACACCACGTGCCCACATATAATTTTTTTCCTGCTTTATTAGCTGTGTGCATCTAAATGAAGTGTATAAACAATTTGTATATAATATTCTAATGTATATATGTTATAATAATTTCCCGTGAGCAAAATAACCAATGAAAGAGAATGTAAAGAGTTGAAGTAGACGCACGGGCCAAGTCAAGGAAATTCGTAATGTAAACCAAATAGGTTATTGTTACTGTCGTACTGTCGCTGGGCGCAGAAGCACGGCGCAGTCGGGCAGTGTCTGTCTGGTGGTAACGAGATTTGGTTAGTAGCGAGTCAGCGAGTCGGACCTCAAAGGAGGAATTCTGCTGCTAGAGGACGCAAGACTTGCACTGCAAGATCCCGTGGACGGTATGGCCAGGCTTAATGTAGAGAAGTAATTGGGCACAGCGCAAAACATCAACGTTAACCAATGTTTAAGAAGAACGCTGGGGCCCAAAGTTAATTGTGGTGAAGAGCCTGTGGCCATACATTGTCGTGGTATAATGGACCTAGCCGCACCGACCGCACCGCTATGAACTAAGACCCAACTAGACCATCATTTAGTCATTTAGAACTGTAAATGCTTGCCAGTGATAATTACGAATCGTCCAACAACAAATACCTTAGCAACTTACGTTCGTTCTGGTGAGTAATCCTCAGTAACAACTACCTGACAAGGTCCTCTCCGAATCGATAATTAAGCGAGTGTGTCATTAATGAACTGAAATTAAATGATGACAAGAGTGAAGTTTATCGACTTGATTAATAGTTTTAATGAAAGTGAACAAAAAGTTTTTTTTGGACTTGCAAATTAAATGATGATCATTGCCAAATAATTTGACAAAGCAGTATAGATAACAATACTTGATGATCAGACAATTTTGTACGAAAAGTAATATACGTAACAATAAGTCAAAGTATCGAACCTCGTAATCATTTTAAAAACCACTTATTATTGTAGAACAGTCAAAAAAATGGTTCAAATGGCTCTGAGCATTATGGGACTTAACTACTGAGGTCATCAGTCCCCTAGAACTTAGAACTACTTAAACCTAACTAACCTAAGGACATCACACACATCCATGCCCGAGGCAGGATTCGAACCTGCGACCGTAGCGGTCACGCGGTTCCAAACTGACGCGCTTAGAAACGCACGGCTGCACCGGCCGGCCTGGAACAGTCAATTTGAATACTAAAATTATTCTTTTCGAAAAGTTTACCTTTTCCAAAACAGTTTAATAGCAGTTGGCATACCAATGAGAAACGCAGTTCAGTTGTTACGTAACTAGTAGTGTAAAGAACTAGTAATTAATTTCATGAAGTAGTTGCAAGATTGACTTTGTACGTGACTGAAATTTTTCGAGGTAATCATTGTGTTCAGATAATGAGCGCGAATCAGTGCCATTGCGACTGTCCACTCCTGCCAACATACTGCAATAGTAATGTAATTTAATTTCAAAGTCAACAGTTTTAATTGATTTCTCTCACAGTAAGTGAGCTGGCGACTGATCATCTACAATAATTTTCAAACAAAGTTAAAATTAATTCATTCATTTCGGTCCAGAATTTAACTAGCTAGTTTCCGTGTTATTTTGTACATTTTTTAATTCTGCCGATCGTTACTGCGCGAAGTAAATCGCACAATGACGATCGAGTTACGACAGCACCCGACTTCTTCTGGGTGATTCTTTCACTTCGGATTCGATGCCTAATATCAAATTAATATCAAACAGATATCGTCACCTAATTAGGCTACCTGCCGGAGAGGAAAGGGATGTTACAAACTACGGAGCACTATGGGACTTAACTTCTGAGGTAAACCTAACTAACCTAAGGACATCACACACATCCAGGCGCGAGACAGGATTCGAACCTGTGACCGTGGCGGTCGCGCGGTTCCAGACTGAATCAGTCACAACGCCCGGCACGGGTAGAGCAGGCGAAGCATAATGCATCTCAGGACACTATTCGCCATTAGTAAGGCGAGTAAGGTTGGCAGTACATTCAAGTCTCGCCTGTACGTGTTGCATGGACCTGCAGTGGTAGGATGGGGTATTAGTGCTCTGTGTGTGGTGGATCTGTTAGTTGTGTTATTGTCTAGTTCTTGTGCAAGCTGTACGTATGTAGAATGCTTACTATTGCAGATAGAGTGTTTTTAGTGGAAGAGATTTGTTGTGCAGGTGGAAACTTTACAAGACATGCGAGCTGGCAATTTAGATTGTGTTTTCCTGCTTCGAGGTGTCCACATCGTGACACTTTACGTGATTTTATTCGCAAATTCTAGACAACAGGTTCAGTTCATGATGCACCACGAAGTTTTAGGCGTACAGTTTTAATAGAACAGAAGCTTGACGATATTTCTGAGATCATGTTGCGGAGTCCAACAAAATCAGTGAGGAGAATGCTGTGAGAAACTAAAAGCTCTCGTACGAGAGCACATAAGGCCATAACCAAAGAACTGGGGATGTATCAATATAAAATTACTGTTGTGTAAGAATTACATGGCATGGACTATGTGAAATGAATCGAATGCTGTGAAAGGTTTCAGCGATTTGATATCCGACATCGAGTTGATGTTTTACATAGAACTTTTTTCACTGATGGGGCTTGGCTGCACCTATCTGGTTACATTAATTCCCAAAATTCACGAATTTGGTAATCAGAGAGTCCACATGCCTTAATATAAACGCCATCGGAGTGTGGATTGTCACAAGTGCGAGTGCGAATTATAGAGCCAAAATTTTCCACACTACCGTCACTTAAAACGACTACTGTTCCCAGATAATTTATCCATTTGTTACCACGCAGAATGAAAATTGTCATTCAGTTTTCTAAGTAGACGATATTACTGCTCGTTCGACACACCAGTCCCTATTACGTTTAGATGAAATGTTTGGAGACACAGTAATTACGAAATGTCTCAGGCTCCCGCGCTTACCGAATCTATCTCCGAGCAACTATTTCCTTTGGGTGCGGCTAAGACATCTGTATATCAAAATAACCCAATGAAACTAGATGAGCTGAAGATAGTGATAACTGACTATCTACATTCGATTACGTGTGAAACGTTCGTAAAGATGTTCGCAAATAAAAGTGTTGAACTATGCCTTCAAGAAAGAGGAAAACATTTCGAGCACCTACTGTGATAATGGTGAGTACCGTGTATTTAATTGTAATAATGTCGAATCCACTCTCCCAACGTAACTGCAGCCACTAGCAGTAAATCCCGGTCCCTAGCGTATACAACGACATGAATGTGCTGCCCACTTTACGCGTCCCACAAGGCGAGACACGTGGAGTTTGCCGTTACGGTGAGACTTTGCGGACGCACTGTATAATTATATATACAGGGTGAAAAGTATTTCAACCTACAAACTCTGGGAGTTGTAGGGGACGTCAAAACAAATATTTTTCCCTGATGTCATTTTTACTATGAGGAGTATTTAAACCGGTAGAGGAAGACTTCTCTGGCGGCAAATTAATTAAACCAACAAACACTTTTCCATTTTTTTATGTCCAAGAGACAACACATAAACAAAACCCAATTTCGATTACAGTAGATTTTCAAAAATGCCTCCATTGACACGTAAACAAAGATTACACCGTTGGATCATCTTCTGTCTGACACGGGCAAAAATCCCAGGAATATCCTGTATTGTTCCTGCTGCTGCTACTATCCGTGCAAACAGATCCTCTTCTGATGCAACAGGAGTTGCGTAAACAAGGTTGCGCATCTCTCCCCACACAAAAAAGTCCAGAAGGGCCATATATGGGTATCGAGCAGTCCATGGTACAGGACCACATATGCCAGTCCACGTTTCTGGGAACCGTCGGTCCAGAAATCGACGCACACGATGACTGAAATGTGCCGGCGCCCCGTCATGTTGGGACAACGTACGTTATCTTGTAGGGAGCGGGACGTCTTCCAGCAATTCTGGCAATGCTCTGGCGAGGAAATTGTAATAGCGCATGCCATTTAATGGCCTACGTAGCAGATACGGCCCAATTAAACAGTCCCCAACAACACCAACCCACACATTAACGAAGAACCGCATTTGATGAGTGCTAGTAACTGTGCCATGTGGGTTATCCTCACTCCAAACATGCGAATTGTGCATGTTGAAGACTCCATCATGCCCGAACGTTGTTTCATCGGTATACAACACAGAGGATGGAAATGTAGGATGCATTTCACACTGTTCCAGGTACCACTGCGAAAATTGTGCTCTGGGTGGATAATCAACTGGTTCCAGGTTGTGGACACGCTGTAAGTGAAATGGAAGTAACAATTGCTCTCAAAGGACTGTTCATATATTCGTCTGATTCGTCCCCATGTTACGTGCAATTGCACGAGTGCTGATTGAATGATCCCGCTCCACTTGCTGCAAGACAGCTTCCTCAAATTGCAGCGTTCTTACCGTGCGACGGCGTCCCTGTCCAGGTAATCTGCTAAATGACGCGGTCTCACGCAGACCTTGGTACACAGCAGCAAATGTCGTATGATGCGGGATACGGTGATTTGAATACTGTCGATAAACCCGCTGTGCAGCTCGTCTGTTGTGGTGCGCTACGTAGTACGCACCAACCATATTAGTGCACTCGCTCCAGGTGTATCGCTCCATTAGTAAGCAGAGACAATGCAGTACTGTACCGGTGGACAGCAGTTGCCTACAACTGAAGAGCGTTATACGCCCTCTAAAAACTGAAGATCGTAATACGACCTCCACCGGTTTAAATAATCCTCCTAGAAAAAAATGACAGTAGGGAAAAATATTTGTTTTGATGTCCCCTACAACCTCCCAGAGTTTGTCGGTTTAAATACTTTTCACCTGTAATGTGGGTTTGGCTATAAATATGACGGGTTTCAGCGCAAAAGTCATTCTTGTCTGAGAATTGCTTCCTTCAACACCAACGGCACCTATAGCATCAGCAAAAAGATGCAGCGGCTTAGTGGAGATGATAATGATAATGGCTCATCAGAGGCTAATAAGAGTCGCCGATTTGACTCTAGTGATCCTACATTAGTGGATTTACGGTGATTTTTTTCTATGTTTGTGTTCATGGAGTATCTATAACTGCAGTGTGATCATTATATTTATCTTCTTCTGTAACAGATGTGAAGGGTATGTGCAGACTCAGGCTTTAACCTGCAAGAATAGTTCCATGACCTGATACAATGAAGATGCGTTTATCACTGACCATCGGTGATGTATTTGCTGCGAACGCGAACTCTTTTTTCACTTCAGGTAATGTGAAGAACATGCAAATGCAGGCTTGTGCCTGAAACTACACCACCACCTGCCGTGAATGTGATGATGATGAGTGATCGCCACCCCTGCAAACACTACAGCAGGTTCCGTCATCATCAATGTGGTACGAGTGGATGCCATCTGCTCGTCTGACAATTCAACCATGCACTCAGCACCGTGGACCGCCCACACTCGTCGCCATTAGACATTACCACATGATCACCCTCAGCATAGCAGCAGCAGCCCTGGAGTCCGCTCTGTTCCGGATCATTAGGTAAGTCCAGCTGCTGCATTTGGCTACTCTGTTGATGCTAGCGTTGCAGGCGACGGGAACTCACAAGATCGCAGTGACAACACGGATGAGGGTTACTGACGTCCTAAGACTTTCCCAAGTGCCTCAGAAGTCATTTTGGAGAGGGAGAGCACTAGATTCGTCAACGAACCATAGTATCCCACCGTTAAGCGCAATGCCGCTCTATACGGTGAAGTGTGAAATTACACACCCTCAAAAGATGACAGTGGTGTTTTTGAAGAAATGATCATTGTACAAATCTGGGTGGCTAATGGTGTGATATGGTAGGGTGAATGAATCACAGAGTGGTTAGGATATTCCAGAATGAGATTATCACTCTGCAGAGGAGTGTGCGCTGATATGAAACTTCCTGGCAGATTAAAACTGTGTGTCCGACCGAGACTCGAACTCGGGACCTTTGCCTTTCGCGGGCAAGTGCTCTACCATCTGAGCTACCGAAGCACGACTCACGCCCGGTACTCACGGCTTTACTTCTGCCAGTATCTCGACTCCTACCTTTCAAACTTTACAGAAGCTCTCCTGCGAACCATGCAGAACTAGCACTCCTGAAAGAAAGGATATTGCGGAGACATGGCTTAGCCACAGCCTGGGGGATGTTTCCAGAATGAGATTATCACTCTGCAGCGGAGTGTGCGCTGATATGAAACTTCCTGGCAGATTAAAACTGTGTGCCCGACCGAGACTCGAACTCGGGACCTTTGCCTTTCGCGGGCAAGTGCTCTACCATCTGAGCTACCGAAGCACGACTCACGCCCGGAACTCACAGCTTTACTTCTGGCAGTATCTCGACTCCTACCTTCCAAACTTTACAGAAGCTCTCCTGCGAACCATGCAGAACTAGCACTCCTGGTTAGGATATTTTCCAATACGCTGAGAAGAGCGTTGGGTAAGACACTAGGCCATGTACTCCACCTCGTTGTATACCCACATGTTTTTGATCCTATTAATGGGGCATCCAGTTCCATCTATCTTCCGAAAGATATTGGCACTAAAAAAGCATGTGTTAATATCCAGAATAGTGCCACAGGTAATGAATTAAGCTTTGAATCGTCACTTCCGACTTGTGTAAAATGTCCTATACAAATGGCGTGCTTACGAAAATATACTGTCCATCTGATGTTTGCAGACATTCTAATTTCAAAAGCATCTCGTTCCCTACAAAACTGCAGGACCTACTGGAGTTCATGAGGCAGAATCCAGAATATTCGGTTTATGTTTAGGGCCTAGATGTAGATGATAGCAATCCAAAAGAAGACGAAGATGTGCAGCACCACACTGTGCAGAGAGAACTAAAGCGTAAGCTTCCCAAATGAGCTGCTGATTGACCAAAATAGGTAGATTTGTTGCTATTCTCCAAGGACTAGAAGGAACACTGTGTACGAATCAAAACCATGCCGTGGCTACATTCAACACAACTGATTAAAGAAGAACATAAATGAAAGTTTTACTACAGGTCCTACAACTCGTTTACCAAGAGTGGGTACCTTTGAAAGGCACCTCATTGACTGTTTTTTTCCAGAAGCAGTATATATGAAAATGCCTACCGAGGATACAAACTCCTTGATGTTGAAGACAACAAACGCCAGAAATGATATCCCTTCATCATATACGCTGAAATCAAGGGCCAATTAGCTCATGTGGAATGTAGTGAAAGTGACCTTAATGTCTCGCATACTACCTTTGCAAAACAGCATGTACCATATGCAGCAACATATCGAGTTGTATGTCCCTATAACTCTATCGTCAACAAATTTGAGTTATACATCAGGACAATACTGCAGGCTTCACTCTGAGCACGAAAAATTGTGTGCGAAGTTGATGGTCCGAATCAGAAAAATATTTCCTTGACCGATTCAGAGGACAATGATTCATTATACTAGAAGGCAATCGACTATCACATTTTCTACCTGCTGTTGGATAGAAAAGCGGGAACTACACGCGGGAACCACTGTCATCTACGTCGAAGTTCAGTTCACAATGCATGCAACTTAAAATGTCAGCTCTCAGCACATATACTTCCTTGTTGAGCACTTGCGTCATTCCGGCTTCCAAGGAGATAAGGTAAGTGACACCGATAAAAAGTATATTTTATTTTCCAAGCAAATCGTGCCCAAAATAAATATATGCGTCCTCGTTTCGGCACGTTTATTTCTAGCGTCTCTTCAGGAACTTTCTCAAACAACGCCTCAGGAAGATACGAACATAACCAGCGTTGCATATCCCGATGGTGCAAAGTTTCAATTTTTTGACCAAGAAGTGGGTCTTTCTGTATGAATACCTCGATCAGTTGGAGAGACTCCACGAAGCCACGTTCCCCGAAATGACCGCATTCTCTAGTAAAGTACCTAGCGACTGGAAGAAAGCGCAGGTCGTTCCCATTTTCAAGAAGGGTCATAAATCAGATGCGAATAATTATAGGCCTATTTCGCTTACGTCAATTTGTTGTAGAATAATGGAACATGTTTTGTGTTCTCGTATTATGACGTTCTTAGATAATACAAATCTCCTTCATCATAACCAACATGGATTCCGCAAACAGAGATCATGTGAAACTCAGCTCGCCCTATTTGCCCAAGAAATTCACAGTGCCGTAGACACTGGCGAGCAGATTGATGCCGTATTCCTGGACTTCAGGATACGGTTCCGCACTTACGTTTAGTGAAAAAAATACGAGCTTACGGAATATCGGACCAGGTTTGTGATTGGATTCAGGATTTCCTAGAAGAAAGAACACAACATGTCATTCTTAACGGTTCAAAATCTGCAGATGTACAGGTAATTTCGGGAGTACCGCAAGGAAGCGTGATAGGACCTTTATTGTTTACAATATACATAAATGACTTAGTTGACAACATCGGTAGCTCCGTGAGGCTATTTGCAGATGACACGGTTGTCTACAAGAAAGTAGCAACATCAGAAGACTCGTACGTACTCCAGGAAGACCTGCAGAGGATTAATGCATGGTGCGACAGCTGGCAGCTTTCCCTAAACGTAGATAAATGTAATATAATGCGCATACATAGGGGCAGAAATCCATTCCAGTACGATTATGCCATAGGTGGTAAATCATTGGAAGCGGTAACGACCGTAAAATACTTAGGAGTTACTATCCGGAGCGATCTGAAGTGGAATGATCACATAAAACAAATAGTGGGAAAAGCAGGCGCCAGGTTGAGATTCATAGGAAGAATTCTAAGAAAATGTGACTCATCGACGAAAGAAGTAGCTTACAAAACGCTTGTTCGTCCGATTCTTGAGTATTGCTCATCAGTATGGGACCCTTACCAGGTTGGATTAATAGAAGAGATAGACATGATCCAGCGAAAAGCAGCGCGATTCGTCATGGGGACATTTAGTCAGCGCGAGAGCGTTACGGAGATGCTGAACAAGCTCCAGTGGCGGACACTTCAAGAAAGGCGTTACGCAATACGGAGAGGTTTATTATCGAAATTACGAGAGAGCACATTCCGGGAAGAGATGGGCAACATATTACTACCGCCCACATATATCTCGCGTAATGATCACAACGAAAAGATCCGAGAAATTAGAGCAAATACGGAGACTTACAAGCAGTCGTTCTTCCCACGCACAATTCGTGAATGGAACAGGGAAGGGGGGATCAGATAGTGGTACAATAAGTACCCTCCGCCACACACCGTAAGGTGGCTCGCGGAGTATAGATGTAGATGTAGATGTAGATGTATTGACAAGATTAATGTGGAGTACGAACAGGCGGTATACTTTTGGCATGAGTTCGATATCTATGACTGAGAGGAACATGTTACATTGTACGTAAGCACCGATTTACACCTGCTCGCAGATATTTTTCAGAAATTCCAAAGTATATGCACGGAAACATCCACTTCCGTCCAGCCGTCTATTACACATTTGTGGAACGCAATGGTAAGAGGAAGACGTGTAAATGTCATTGTCAATACTGTTGATGACATACTTCACTTCTTCAAACATGCGATTTGGGAGAGGCTTTGCACTGTGAGCATAGATACAAAAAGGCGAATAACTCACGAATGAGTGAGTCAGAGTACAGGCCATTTGATGATTTAAGTTACATCCCTTACTCAGCTTTATGGGCACGCCATGCTACAATCTCTGCTGTTGGGAGGGTTCCGATGGATGTCCTAAGAGGAAATTAGTAGACTGGAAGATGAGATCCAAAACGTGGCTGCTGATTCTGGCGAAGGATATGTCCTGGAATCAGAACTGACACATCGCACCCATTTCTTTGATGTTTACAGCAACTTTCCTCTGTATTCGAAGTACCTAGTCCCATATAATGGTTCTGTCCCCATGCTGTTGACAATACTAGGGAATCAGAAGAGGTATATTCTACAGTGTAGAAACTTCCAGCAGTGTCTCAGTTTCGGGATGAAACGAGTTAGAATCTCCTGCGGCATGTGTTTCATTAGCGTCGCTGGCTGAAAGACTACATTAAGGTAAAGACGGAACGCAGAGCTCTCGCGACGTGTCTGACTGTGAAAACGATACTTTTAAAGTAATGAATGAATAATCGATTTTTCGGAACAACAATGGAAGACCTACACAATATCACGAAATTCATTTAGTTAACGATGGTATGGGCGTCATGGGGCAAAACGTTACATCATGAAACCAAATTTGAAGCAGGCAATCGTCTTCCATCGACAACTATCTGCTGTGGAGATAGCCAAGTTTTCAGTGCAGTTCACTGTAATCTTACTCTCCCAGACATCACTATTACATTTTTCTTAGTGTCTTCATTAGTTTCAAAGCTTCGACAAACGTAAGATATACAAAACAGAAACTTTTTACTTATCTTAATTATCTCTTCTTGTTGTTGGCCATGCTTCTTGTGTATAGGGGTACATTCTTGCGGCTGAAATTTTGATTTAACGTTGTGGGTTCCAGATGAATAAATAACAGATGAAGTATAATCTGTTGCTATGATTTTATTTTATTTTACCACATTCTTCTGTATCGCACTGACTTTACAATATCCATTTTCATAAACCCATGAATTACATTGTTGTAAACAAAATTAATAATATACTTGTGTTCCCATCAGAGGCATGCGCACTACTATTTACATTCTGCAGTAGTCACAATGTTCCAAGAGTCTACAAACTTTCTTGGCAAAAGAAGAATCTCCACCAAGATGTGATATTACTTTATAAATGAATCGAGAAATAAATTTAATAATCAGCGTTAGATTGTGCAATTAATAATATGAATTTTAAGTATACCAGAAATTTCGTAATTTCAAATATTTTTTAAAGAAGAGTACTTTTGACTGTACATTCAGAGTGTAGCACTCTCCAGGCTTCACATGTACTGATTCCACTGCCAGTTTCCCAAACTTTGCTGATACGTAATTACTTTGAATGCGTACAGGCAGTTTCATCTATTCATCGACTGGGTAAAGTCTGGGATCCATATCAAGTAATTAGGCACAATGCCAGTGCATTACAATTGTCTGGATACGTGGCATAAAATCCATAGGGAATAACACCGCGAAAGAAGGTTATTCGTCTGATGAAAGACGAGGCGAATGGTTCACTGATTGTAGGGTTTGTAGCACTCAGGTACAAATTGTATACATACATTGCAGATGCAGGTGCTAACGAGAGGCAGGCTAAGGACGCCCGCTGTGCACCTTCAATGGCTTTAAAGATCAAGGATTACAGGAGGTGTCTGCTCCAGCACTATACACCAGCCTACGTATGGTCCACCAAGTAGTCATTAAATCGTGAGTGATTCAGGTACATACTGAACAGCAGCTGAAAGTTGGGCTCTCACGTCATGACTACAATCCGTTCATACGTGGGAATAGGGCTGGGACCCTATCATACTTACACTGTTCGTTGAGTGATTAAGCGTGTGGCTGTGCATTTTTCTTTATTTATAAATACTGGTTGTGTATGTCGAATAGGTCGTTGCTGTATGAGATAGTGTATGTAAATGACTGGACACTGTGTGTGCATACAACTTACGTTAAACTAAGTGTGCATGTTAGTATTGTATACGAACATGTGTGATTTTTCTTGACCTGCTGCTGCTAGTACCTGTTCTGCATATGATTAAAGTGTAGTATGGTGTACAGAATGATCAAACCAATCAGAAACAACATGAGTGAATGGGAAAGATAATATTTACGTTCTTCCAACAAAAAATTCCGTAAATTACATTTCTATATAAATCCATTAAAAATATTGGAAAACATTGTTAAAGAGCAACAACAAAGTTATTATTAAAATTTTAATGCAAAATATGTTGTTATTAATAAACCATATGCTAATTTGTTATACCACTGTTATAATTTCTGGGCCCTCTCAGTACTGAAAGATAAGGAAAAAGTTATTGTCAATAATAATTTTATTGTAATGATGCTCTCCCTGTGATGCAAAGACCTTGAATGTAGAGGTGTATGCAAATGAACTAGGTAGAGAGGACAAGGAGAGTGAGGGGGAGCTTTAATGTTATTGGTCCAGGGACATGCAAAAGCCTGAGTGTGTGGGTAAGTGGGGGTTCCCTTGAGTTATTCTGAGTATAACTCGCAGAACAGAGTCAGCTGCCTGTGCTGGATGACGGGTCCTAGATGGAAGCGAGTGTGTGGGGGGAGACGGAGGGAGTGATCTCGCCTAATTCCCTCAGTATGTGACCCGATACCCCGTAATTCCTTAACATATCAGTATAAACTGATACTCAACGTCATGTTAATCCAAAATGAACCCTGGAGATCTAGATTTTTATACCCATCGACGGAGTGTGGCTGTACGATAGTACACTGAAACGCCAAAGAAACTAGTATAGGCATGCGTATTCAAATACAGAGATATGTAGACAGACAGAATACGGCGCTGCCGTCGGCAACGTCTATATAGACAGCAAGTGTCTGAGCAGTTGTTAGATGGGTTACTGCTGCTACAATGTAAGGTTATCAAGATTCAAGTGAGTTTGAACGTGGTGTTATAGTTGACGCACAGGCGCCAGCATCTCCGAGGTAGCGATGAAGTGGGGATTTTCCCGTACGGCCATTTCACGAGTGCACCGTGAATATCAGGAATCCAGTAAAACATCAGATCTCCAACATCGCTGCAGACGGAGAAAGATCCTGCAAGATCGGTAGCAACGACGACTAAAGAGAACCGTTCAACGTGACAGAAGTGCAACCCTTCCAGAAATTGCTACAAATTACAATGCAGAGCCATCAACAAATGTCGGTGTGCGACCCATTCAACGAAACATCATCGGAGCCGAAGGTCCACTCGTGTACCCTCGATGACTGCTCAACACAAAGCTTTACGCCACGCCGGAACCTGTCAACACCGACATTGAACAGTTGATGACTGAAAACATGTTGCCTGGTCGGACGAGATTCGTTTAAGATTTTATAGAGCGAATAGACGTGTACGGGTATGGCGACAACCTCATGAATCCGTGGGCCCTGCATCTCAGCAGTGGATTTTTCAAGGTGGCGGAAGCTCTGTATTGGTGTGGGGCGTGTGCAGTTGGCCTGAAGTGGGACTCCTGGTGCGTCTAGACACTACTCTGACAGGTGACACGTACGTAAGCATCCTGTCTGATCACTGCATCCATTCATGTCCACTGTGCATTCCGACGGATCTGGGCAATTCCAGCAGGACTATGCGACACCCCATACGTCCAGAATTGCTACACAGTGGCTTCAAGGACACTCTTGTGCGTTTAAACACTTCCGCCGGCCACCAAACTCCCCAAACATGAACATTATTGAGCTTATCTGGGATGCCTTAGCCGGCCAGTGTGCCCGAGCGCTTCAAGGCCCTTCAGTCTGGAACCGCGCGACCGCAGGTTCGAATCCTGCCTCGGGCATGGATGTGTGTGATGTCCTTAGTTTGGTTAGGTTCAAGTAGTTCTAAGTTCTAGGGGGCTGATGACCTCAGATTTTAAGTCCCATAGAGCTCAGAGCCATTTGAACCATTATTTTTGTGATGCCTTGCTACATGCTGTTATTACGGGGACAGCCCTGAAGGTTCCATGACGTCAGTTCACTCAAGCACTACTTCAGACATCAGTCGAGTCTAAGCTACGTCACGTTGTGGCACTTCTGCGTGCTCGCGGGGTCCCTACAAGTTATTAGGCAGGTGTACTAGTTTCCCTGGCTCTTCAGTGTACATTAACATACAGACATGTCTTGTGGGTGCTACGTTTTATTTTGCCAATGTTTTTCTTTCCTTCAGCATACATCACGCGTATTGTTTATTTAACGTTTTGCATGTTCTTTTCCTCCGAGTAGACTATGTAATCTCTGTTCCATAATCGGGTAACAGTTGTGGTTCCACTTACTTAATAGGCTGCTAGACACTTAATGCAAGTTGCACGACCTTTAAACGAAGCATGCTTTGAGCAAACGTTTGGCACTTGAATAATCACAACAGGTTTTTTAGCTGGTGTCGCCTAACTGGCATAAATCAGTACGACTAGTTACCCATATTAACGCCGTGTAAATGTGTGTAACTTAGTGAGACACGAAATCTACCTTACTCATTGGACAAGTCTGCAACTCTTTGAAGCTTGGTGAATATAGATCCACGTTCGGTTTCTCTACAGTACACGTAGCAACTCCCTTCCTAGTACAGATATTTATATTGTCACTTTCTTGCTACAGATATTAACAATGTGACCGCGATTTAAACAGTGGAAACACAGACCTCTTGTATTTCTCATGATAGTTATGAACAAATGTTTTGAACTACCCAGTGTTCCTCGACGTCCCCTCCATAAGCAATTAAGGCCTCGTGGAGGGCAGGCTTTGTGCATGGGACCCAACACGACAAGGCAGACTGATACGCATCGTGGCGTTGACGACAGGTTGACACGTTATGGCTATGAGCTGCCGGCAGCCGGGTGAAGTAAGATGAATCTTGTTCAGTTTCCATGGTCCCCGATAGCGCCACACATTCTGGCGGCTGAGATGGATGGAACAAGTAATGCCACTTTATTGTGCACGCCAATGTTATTGACACTGAACGTGGCTAGGCAATAAGTTTGAAAACCTGCCAATGCCAGAAATGTGGGCGATACAAATACGGAAGAAGCGCTGAACCCCCGTGGAAGGGAACGTTACTGTGACGTGAAGGGAGTCGACCCCACCAAGCCGGTTCCATCGTCCAGGACGCCTCAAGAACGTTCATCCTCAGCATCGTCGTCGTCCACCCCAGGAGACAAAAATATCAGCAGACGGTTTCAGTGGATCACTGATGCGCCCACAGACAGTATCTCACACAGAAAGGTGGAGAACCACATCAGACGCAGGAGGTGGACATCTGTGTCCGTAGGTGGATGCTGAACAGAGATAGTTGCGAGGAGAGACGTCACGTCGTCCAGTGACATGGCGTCGGAGGACAGCGCATCATTAGTAGGAGGGTCGTCATCCTGTGCACATATCAGATGAAGGCAGTCATCAGAAAGGGTACGGCGCTGTCTCTTCCGTTTCCTCGGCGACCGTCGCTTCCTAAAATGCAGTTCCGTGTCGGATGGCGGACGACTGGCATCCGACATGCGTCCAGATGGCAGAAAAGCGGAGGTCGATACAGCTGCATGATCAACATCTATGGAGTCAGGACGGACGTCTTACGGCTGCTGAAGGCCATCGCTCGTTTATAGGCGAAACGTCCAAGGCGTCGTTGAGAGGAGTCGAGGTCAGTGCCGACTGATTCAGGATGGGTGCAGCAACAGCCCCGCCGCGGACACGTAAGAGAGAGGTAACACAGTCAGTGCTGCAGGGAGAGCGATGTCTCCGATAGAAGAATGAACCAGTTTGTGCCGACGACGTCCAGAACGGACATCGCCTTCCTAGTCACAAACTGAACAATGGTGCAGATGGTCATCGTACACGACGTAAGTCATGCAGCTGGCAATAACCAAGTAAGAAGCCACGTACTTCCTCAGCTCAGTTTGATGTGACGAACACATTGACGACAACGTGACTGACACCGTTGCCGTAACGTTGAATGGGAGCCACCGGAAAGCGTCCGACGGCACCTCAAATGAGTGCTCGACAAACCTCAACGTGTTGTTGTTGTGGTCTTCGTCCAAAGAATGGTTTGATGCAGCTCTCCATGCTGTTCTATCCTGTGCAATGTTCTCCATCTCGGAGTAACTACTGCAACCTACATCCTTCTAAATCTGCTTACTGTATTCATCTAGTGGTCTCCCTCTACAATTTTTACCCCCCACGCTTTCCTCCAGTACAAAATTGGTGACCCCTTGATGCCTCAGAATGTGTCCTGCGAACCGATCATTTCCTCTAGTCAGGTTGTGCCATAAATTTATCTTCTCCCCAATTCTATTCAGTATCTCCTCATTAGTTATGTGATCTACCCATCTTATCTTCAGCATTCTTCTGTAGCACCACATTTCAAAAACTTCTATTCTCTTCTTGTCTAAACTGTTTATCGTCCACGTTTCACTTCCATACATGGCTACACTCCATACAAATACTTTCAGAAAATATCTCCTAACAGTTAAATCTACACTCGACGTTAACATATTTATCTTCTTCAGAAACGCTTTTTTTTGCCATTGGCCATCTACACTTTATATCCTCTTTACTTCGATCACCATGAGTTCTTTTGCTGCCCAAATAGCAAAACTCATCTACAACTTCAATGTAGCACCACCTGATTGAACTCAACTACATTCCTTTATTCCCGTTTTGCTTTAGCTGATGTTCATCTTCTATCCTCTTTTCAAGACGCTGTCCATTCTGTTCAACTGCTCTCCCAAGTCCTTTACTGTTTCTGACAGGATTACCATATCAACGGCTAGCCTCAAAGTTTTTATTTCTTCTCCCTGGACCTTAATTCCTACTAAAAATTATTCTTTTGTTTCCTTTACTGCTTGCTCAATATACAGGCTGAATAACTCCGGGTATGGGCTACAAACCTGTCTCGCTCCCTTCTCAACTACTGCTTCCCTTCGTGCCCCTCGGCTATTATAACTGCCATCTGGTTTCTGTACCGTTTGTAAATAGCCTTTCACTCCCTGTACTTTACACCTACCATGTTTATAATTTGAAAGAGAGTATTCCACTCAACACTGTCAACGATCGGAGGCAAAAACAGCGTGATCAACCACAACAGTGCCTGTATGGCTGTGTGTGTATCGGAACTTGAGACCGTTAGCATGGCGCCCACAATGCCGGTGCACGTCTCTTGGTGCGCCATCTGATATTCACAGTGGTATTAATGACGAAAAAATGAATCTCGAGAACATCTTGCGGTGGAAGACGCATTTCATCCGGTATAAACCGATCGATTTCTTACGCTTTTGGTCCGTCATGATCGAAAGGAAAAGTTAATTTAATCTAGAAGTGAAAAATTCATGGGTTGCCTTCTAATATCGTGTCTGACATTCTTTTGCCCGGCGCAGTGCAGCAACGTGACGTGGAATGGACTCAAAAAGTCGTTGGAGCTTCCCTGAAGACATATTGAGCCATGCTGTCTCTATAGCCGTCCATAATTGCGAAAGTGTTGCAGGTACAGGATTCTGTGCACTAACTGACCTATCGATAATATACCACACATGTTCGATGAGAGTCATGTCGGGTGAACTGGCTAGCCAAACCATTCGCTCCAATTGTCCAGAATGCTCTTCTATCAATCGCGAACTACTGTGGCCCGATGACATGGCGCATTGTCATCCACAAAAACTCCATCGTGGTTTTGGAACATTAAGTCCATGAATATCAACAAATCGTCTTTTAATCGCCAAAAATAACCATTTCCAGTCAATGATCTGTTCATTCCATGTAAACACTACATCAACTCTTACCAACCGAAATCGGGACTCATCTGACCAGGCCACGGTTTTCCAGTCACGTAGGTTCCAACCTATACGGTCACGAGAACAGGAGAGGCGCTACAGGCGATGTCGCACTGTTAGCAAAGGCACTTTGGTCGGTCCTCTGGTGCCACAGCCCATTAACGCCGAATTTCGCCGCAACGTCGTAATGGCGTCCCACATTTCTGCGGTTATTTCACATAGTGTTACTTGTCTGTTAGCACTGAGAATTCTACGCAATTGCCGCTGCTCTCTGTCTCTAAGTGAAGGCCGTAGGCTCCTGTTTTGTCCGTGGTGAGAGATAAGGCCTATGTTATTCTCGGCATACTCTTGAAACTATGGATCGCGGAATAATGAATTCTCTAACGATTTCCGAAACGGAACATCCTATGCATCTAGCTCCAACTTCCATCCCATGTTCAATGTCTGTTAATCCCCGTCGTGCTGCCACAACCAAGTCGGAAATGTTTTCACATGAGTCTTCTGACTACAAATGACAGCTCCCTAAATCCACTGCCCTTTTAGATCTTGTGTATGGGATACTACCACTACCTGTATATATGTGTGTATCACTATCCTGTGATTACGTATTTCAGCATGCTTCCCGGCCGACCCACACTCTCATCTAGTAACACCTATTCGCAGACCCCTTCCATGAACTCCATGCTCGCTAATTGTACATTCCCACGTTAGGTCGAATATTAATATGCGTCCTAACTGAAGGTTTTGGTTTCATTGGCCATCGAGTTGAATCCGTTGAATGACTGGGTGGTGTCTGTTCTTTCTGACGTAGAGTGTCAGATCATGTCTTTACAGGGCTTAAAAGTAAGTCTATGCTATCGCTTTAGCCTTGTCCCGCAGTTTCGTAGGGTCAGCCATCGTTAATCGGATTTGGCGTGTTAATGTTTAAGGGGTGGCCAGATGCCCTTCCTGTCGCTCGTCACGAAAGCCACTTGATGATTGTAACGATTTTCCCCAGTTGGGGAGAGTGTCTGCGCAGCTTCCAGCACCTCTTTTGAATTGCCTCGAATAGTACTTGTTTCCGAGCTACGCTCCAAACAAAGTTCGTTTACAAATTTTTTGTTCTCTCCAAATTTAGCTTCCTTGATATATGCAGCACCTTTTTCTTGCAATACGCTGCTTTTCCTGTGCATTTCTGCTTTTCACGTAGGCTTAATTTTTGACATCTCTGGAGAACACATCCCTTAAGTAGGTAAAGGATGAAACCTGGCTGTTGCATTAGCGGCTTTCACTGTTTAATCTGAAATTTTCACATTTTCATTATTTCGCATATTACTTAACGCAGGTCTCCAGCATAGATTCAGTTCTGTGCCTAGCTATAGACTGCCAACAGTGTCGATCACCTTTGGCTCTGCCTTTGTGGTGTCCAGGAAGCAGTCTTCGAGTTCCGGCTGAAATGGCCAGCCATGTCGCAGTCCGCGTCGTGCCATCATTCTGGGTTGCAAATTGGAAGAAGCACTTTGCGTTCTGTCACGCATGCGGTGGGTCTTGTTTCGCTGTGCGGTTGCCTATTTGCAGCTTTGCAGTGTGGTACGAAGCAAGAGGGCGTGCTGAAAAGTAGTACCTCCGGATCTTTGATGTGAAGACTCTTAAGGCTTTTACATAAATCAAAAGGTATTAGCATACTGTGTACGTGAAGAATAAAAATGTAGGATATTAATAACGTTTGTTTTATTACAAAGCTTGAAGAATTTTCACATAAAATACTAGGCGGCATTATTTTCCACCACGCCCTCGTACTCTGACGCTGTACAGTGTGAGCATATTAGTAATATTTGTTCATGCAGATTGTATAGTTAATGCATAAACACGTTCTCTGTCAGCATCGTGAAACTGAAGGTTAAGAATGTCACTGAGACTTTCATGCGTTATAACCCTGTCTCGAATGTGGGGATCCGCTCTTTGTGCTTTGGTAACAACAGTACGTTTGAGTACTTTGTACAGAATCTGTTTGTTTCTCATTTATATGATTTGTGCAACATTTAATTTCGTCACATTGCCTGTCAATGAGGCATGCCAATGTTTCTCGACTTAAACTGTCTTTGCTTTGTTTCATTTTTTCACCTGGAAGCTGTGTGTGCCACTATTACACGCGTTATTGTGATTTTACTATCTATAGGGGCAATTATAAGGTATACTGTGAGGTGACAAGAGCTATGGGAAAGCAATACGCACATACACAGGCGGCGGTAGTATCCCATAGAAAAGGAGTAAAAGGGCAGCGCATTGGAGTCATTTGTACTGTCCTGTGCCTAGGGCCTCCCGTCGGGTAGACCGTTCGCTATGTGCAAGCTTTTCGAGTTGACGCCACTTCAGCGACTTGCGCATCGATGGGGATGAAATGATGATGATTAGGACAACACAGCACCCAGTCCCTGATTGGAGAAAATCTCCGACCCAGCCGGGAATCGAACCCGGGCCCTTAGGATTGACATTCTGTCGCTGTGACCACTCAGCACCATATTGAATTCCAGCATTATCGATGCCACGAACTTGTAAGTCACTTTCAGGCAGGTGTCCGGATACTTTTGATCACATAGTGTACACGTTAAACAACACTGGTGACCATGTACATCCCTGATGTATTTCTTAGATATGCGTTTTTGTGAACAATGCCTCTTCCGTTTTTGTACAGTTAAAATATTATATCTCTGCCTCCGAATTAGACATAATCTTCACCGTTATCGTCGGTTTTTCAAGTCTATAGTTGGCGGGATGTGGTTTACGAGAGCTCTCCACTTCTGTCTGTCCTAGTACCATTGTTCTCTCACCATTGTATCCCAACTGACTACTCTTACCCCTACATACTCATGTCCTTGGTCCAGCCTTGTTCTTTCACCAATCACATCTGTGTTTAGCCATTGGTTTGCTATCCTTGCTTCTTCCATTTTTTTGACATGGACAAAGTATGTTCATTAAAATAATACAGAAACTCTACCGAAGGCTTTTTAAGAATAAAATAAATAAAAGCTTGCCTATGTCCATAAATTTTTCTATAACACGACATAACATTAAGATATGAAACTACCTGGCAGATTAAAACTGGGTGCCGGACCGAGACTCTAACTCGGGACCTTTGCATTTCGCTGGCAAGGGCTCTATGGACATTTTTTTTTACAGTCCAATCTAGCCACTGTCAAGATTGATGATGATGATGATGATGAAATGATATGGACAACACAAACACTCATATCCCGGGCAGAGAAAATCCTCAACCCGGCCGGGAATCGAATCCGAGACCCCTGGACCCAGAGGTAGTGACGCTAGCCACAAGACCACGAGCTGCGGACGACTGAGCTACTCAAGAACGACTCACGACGCCTCATCACAGCTTCAATTCTGCCAGTTACTCGTCTCCTACCTTCCAAACTTCACAGAAGGTCTTCTGCGAACCTTGCAGAATTAGCACTCCTTGAAGAAAGGATGTTGCGGAGACATGGCTTAGCCAGCGCCATGTCCGACGGGCACTTTGATAGACGAACTAGCTCCATCTTCTCGTCTGGCACCGGTAGCGGTGGCTCACATTTCACCATCGCTTACCCGCATGCGAAGCTTTTTTGTGGAACACAGTTAAGTACATATGGAACTACCGACTATCAGGACAGCAACGGCACGTGACATATATCGCATTTTGACTCGA
Organism: Schistocerca cancellata; assembly: GCF_023864275.1. NCBI lineage: Eukaryota > Metazoa > Arthropoda > Insecta > Orthoptera > Acrididae > Schistocerca > Schistocerca cancellata. Next base: position 759,593,805 of record NC_064629.1, read on the forward strand.
CGACGGCCGAATAATGCCGTAGAGCACCGAGAACCAACAGTGGCATGATCAGTGGTATGACGTGTAGTGCGCCACCCACACTTTGATTTGGGGACGCGCACTGTGGTATGAGGTGGTAAATGGGAAATACGTGACTCATTTCAGGTTGCATACGATTCATATGGCGGATGAGCCACTGTGTCCACAGAGCAATGTTATAGACACAGAGGAACATCACCTGACATGTAGGCCTTCGGCGGACGAGTGGTGTTTGGTCCAAAAAATGATCTCCTTCCTCCTTCGGGTGGTCCCGCATGCAATAGAACCACAGATACTACTTCTCCCAGATATGACCTATATCCCCGAACGAAGACAAACACAGTGATTTGGATTCGGAGTCTGACTGTGTGTTTACCGGGAGGGCAGTAAGAATGTATTCGACTTTTGGGCCTTACTACGAGAACATCACTCACAGATTATGAGATATCCGAGGTATTGAACATATTAAGCAAATTTTTTAGGGAGTGCCTTGCTTGATGCCCCACCCATTTGTGGTGTCCCGGGTAGGAGAATGTAATTATTGCCTGTGAGTATTAAGAACAAGAAAGGATCAGGTCAGCGGAGAGGATCCACCACCATACGTGAAGACGAACCTGCAACCAACGCGAGGTACAATGGGATTAGCAAGGAACGCGCCCAAGAAGAGGGACGTGGTCCGTTATTGTTTTATACTAACAGAAGCAGTTTATGTTTTTTATTGTTACACCATTATGTAAGAAAAGTCCACTTATTTAAGTTTCAGAAATATTTTATTTTATAAAGGACATCGTCTTATTTTTACAAAAAAAAAAAAAACTGAGAGAAGCAGCTTATGTTTGTTGCCTGCGAAAGGCAAAGGTCCCGAGTTCGAGTTCCGGTCCGGCACACAGTTTTAATCTGCCAGGAAGTTTCATACCAGCCCACACTCCGAAGCAGAGTGAAAATATCATTCTGGAAACAGTAAGATAGCTTCTCTTGTTCCTCTGCTCCTTTTCAATCCAAACTGATCGTCAGCTAGATAATTAATTATCCGAAATTCATCTATTACAGGGTGATTTTAAGTCTGGAAATAAATTTTGTGTACAGAATGCGAGTGAATGATGCGCATCAGCAAGTTAATTCATCCAGGTTTATATTTTTGGGGAAAAGTAGTAAGAATGAGACGTGTGTTAGCAATTGCTTTACGACACGTGAGTGTTTTAGTTTGGCAACATCGATCGTGGCCATGTTGGCTATAGTAGCAGCTGTGATACTTGTTCATTTAGGAAATAAGCAGGAACAAAGCTGACTGTGATTCGATCAGTTGAGTTAACAATCAGCTGACTATTAAGTCTCAGATAGTGAAACTGTAGGTTGTCACTGGTTGTTACAATGAGTGACAGAAAGAAATGAAGCACCTAGAACGGTGGGAGGAAACGAAATGTAACTTTACTGGTTGAGAGTGGATGTGACGTTATTTTTGTGATTAAAAAAACGAGTCAAATATACTAAGAAATTGGTTCTATGAGCCCATTTATATGAATGATGCTGAATCCTTTGTGGCCTGGATGTATGCAACGATTTGACAAAAAGTCGTTATATAATCTCCTCAGGCAACCTGGCTGCGTAATGTTATAATTGCTCTTCGTATCCTGGATACTGGCAGTGGTAGGGGGTTGATGTCTGAACTGCTCCCACAGATGTTCTTATAGGGACAGATCAGGCGATCTTGCTGGCCTCGGGAGTTCGTCAACATCATTCAGACGGTTCATAGAGACACGTGTCGTGTGTGGTCTAGCATTTGTGTTTTGAAAAATGGCACAACGGTATTGTCGTTTGATCGCAAGAGTGGTAACATATGAGCGTGCAGGATGTCCGTGACGCACATGACGTACGGTTGTACTGTCGCAGTTTCCTCAGTCACTACCAGACGTGTCCTCGAGTATCCACACACCAAGATGTCAGGTGTAACACCTCTGTGCCTCTCCAAAACCTCTGAAGAATGGGACTTCTCGCCAGGTCGCCGCGATAGGCGCCAATGATTTTCATCTGAGGTAGTGAAGAACCGCAATTCATTATTGGACAGAATATTTCGATTCATTAGCATTTCATGCTTCCAGATCATGGCACCACTAGCAGACGCAGCCGTTTGTGTTGCGGTGATACCGACAGCCTAACCATGAGACGATAATTCCGTAGCCCTGCTACTGTTAGTCTCCGACCAGTGGTGTGGGATTCCACAGTTTGTTGCGGGGAGTCCACTACTCATTCCCGGATGGCAGACACACATATGAAGAGGCTACAAGTGCTACGAGTATACCTTTGTATGCAGAACAACATCGGACTACTGGCACATCAGAAGGCCGTAAAATTCTGGCTAACGCACAATTTCACCAGCCGGCCAAATAGAGACCCACAGTGGGGGCAATTTCAAGCTGTCAAGTGCTGATAGTGTTGTCTCACACGACTGCGTGGTATCACCGTTTCCTTCATAGAGATTACTCAGCATATGACGCAGTCACACGCCTTATGTACCCTGCCAGGCCTGGTAATAACACTAAACACGAACGACACTAATGCACCCTCGTATCAGTTCTACCTGTCACAGAGAATTGGAACTTAAATGATTTACATAACCGCCAATTCTCTGTTCATTCAACAAGTTATGACACCTGACCATGTTTTCTAGATGTTTCTCTGTTTTTTTTTCTGGCTGTTTGTTTCATCCTCGATGACTTACTGGAACTTTTAGAACTGACAGGGAAGTCACAGTTGTTAGAGTAATGTAGATATTTTATAGAGATTTTCTGCGATAGATAATATGTCTACTACTACACCTGGGAACTCAAGCAGATGGCTGATATGCTCTTTGTCACTTATTCCCTTTTAACATATACATTCCATCTCCCGCAAAACTCTTCTGGAAAAATTAAAAGTGTCCTTGAAATTGGTTATCGACATGTAACTTGCGCTAACACCTGAAAACTTAGATATGAATGGTCAGAAATCGATTTGTACTGCGGTCCTCCAGACATGTCAACAATGTTGAATGAAACAGGGTGTGCCGTTTTGCAAGTACACAGTTATTGTTATTCCTTCATACCCAAGCTTGTTCTACCACACCCCTATGTTTGCTGATGATGCGTATTATCTTATACCTGTGACTGACTTTGGCTGGAAGCTGGAGGACACACACAATGTAAATAAGAGCTAAAGTATGTCGTACTTCCAATCTTTTTATCGGAACAGTGAGTGTACCAACATGTGCAAACTTAGTTTACCACTTAACGTGCAATTGGACAAAACATCAGAACTGTCTTCTCAAGCCCAGGGAGTCAAACAGAGATTCTAAATAAGGCCCTGAAAGGCAGCTAATGTCAGGTGTGTATCGCAACAAAAATCATTATAAATGCTGCTGTCACATACCTAGAATGCATGAATTAATAAAAGTGAAAGTTTATCGTCTATTTTAGAAAGAAAACACAGCTATTCCCTTTTTTTCTACATATAATTTATCAACTGTTGCTTTCAGGGGTGAAGTGATAAACAACAATCATGTTCAGTTACTTTTGACACTCAATAACAAAATATTTAAGTCTTGGACATATTGAAATGATGATTATTAGAAACAAAATCGTTAACTCTATACATGAAAATATTTTATCACAGGAAAAAAAAATCCTCATTAGCTCATTTAAATCTATGTTGTAGCAGGTTGATGGAGAATAAATTTACTTTTTCAACCAATAAAAAAACCCTCATGTACTCAATGTGAGTGTAGGTTAGTATCCTAGCTTTTGATATTCAATGATTAAAGTGTCTGCATGTTGGAGTGAGCAAAATCTAGACTCAACATTCATTGTGACCTAATGCGTGATGGTACTTTACCAAGCAGCATCTGCAACGGCGTTGTCTCCATGCTGGATCTGAAACGCCAATTTCCTATTCTGGCCTTGACTGAATTCACTCAGTCACAACTTTCCAGCGTTCCGTAGAATGTTAATCTTTCCCTAGTTAAATAACTCGGTATGGGTTGGAGCGACGTGCACAGTTTCTTTGCCCGCAAAAATTCCCACAGGAATAATTAACTACCACTTATCTGTCACCATGATACGTGAAGCATATCGTCCTCACTCTGCAGAAAGCAAAACTCTCAACGCCCTCGCTCATTTCCACACACTTATGCAGTCCACCGTGAAACGAGAGAGAGACATAGATAGAACCTTAAGGTCTCAAAGTGCTTTTATACAATGAGGATCTCGGCACCGTGTCGCGTCTGTGTCGCCAGGTATGGCTTCAGTCGTTATGGATCAAGCTCTTGTAAGGTCCGTAAAATCCGGACGCCTTACAAGTACATATGCAATGTAAACCACAACAAAATTCGATGTAGCATATTTCTTAATCTAAATTAAAATCTATATGTATGTATTTCAGGAAAAATAAACGCAAACAACTAACAACTTTAGTGAAACAAGTTAAAGAAAAACAATATTTCTGTAATTACAGAAGGTGAACTATCGTTAATTCATTATTACTTTATTTTAACACGTGAACAGATCTTTAAATTGCATTATGAGTATTTAAACGCATGCACCACCTCAGTACCTGTGGTCATGAGTACACAGCGATTATATGCTAGGAATGTAAGAATTTCTCATCACCAGATTGTCCACTCCCACTGGAGAGTGGATGGCGGTACGCAACTTCAGATCACCAGCTGGTCAGCCAGTGCCCTCAGCTCTAACCCAAACATCTCTGCAGTCTCAGTGGAGTGAATTCTCGTGAAGTGGTTAAGGAAACGCAGCCGTTCGATAGCGACGGGAAGCTTGGCGGTCGTTGGAGTATGCTACGTGCAATAAACTGACTTTACCCACTCCTTCGTCAGGCTCCATCTCTACGTAAATTAAACCACCACTACACGGTATAATACCTTGGTGCTGCAATCCACAGAATACTGAGTCCTTCTCGACGCTTGGGAGACACTTGGAGTAAGGAAACGGTAATTCGCTACTTCGAGTGCCTCGCCACAAGACAGTAATGACGGATTTTCGAATGTATAATTAACAGCACCAAGTGTCAGCGCATTAGGAGCCACAGGTATTAAGAACTTATGTGGCCACTTCACTTGGCTCTAGAACTCTGTCCTAATTAACGAAGTTCTTGCATTAACAAATCGCAGTGATATCGAATACATACATCAAGCTAATTAGTCACTCCTACAATTCAGACAGCTTTGATCTTTTAGTTATGTTGAAAGCAGCGTTCTGCAATGATAATGTAGTTAACTGACTATTTAATTCTTAGGACCTGATATTCTCATGGAATGACCCAAATACAGAAGGAAAATGAATCATGACACTGAGGTAAAGTGTGGCTGAATGTAAAATATTTCATAAACTGTAATTGGGTTGAGGCACTATCTACAAACTGTCTTCGCCTGTACATTTCTTATTCGAGAGCTAGTTGGACACTAAAGGCAAACCAACAATGCTTCGGTGCTATAATGGGACTCGATTGATCTCATGAGTGAACAAAAATGATTTGACTGATGCCATATCCCTTAGTAGACTCCTACAGATTCAAAATCCGTAATCTCTCCCAAACTGGATGTGTCTATATTACGTGAACCTGCGACCTTTCAGCTCTTACCAGCCGATGCGACGCAATGGTGAAGAAATTGGAAAAGTGGTTCGACATACAATCCCGGTCAGTTAACCTGCGCTAGTTTTCCTTGGTTTTTGTATTTCACTGCAATTGTATGTGAAGATGGTTCCTTCAGCAACGCTCTGGTATGGTGTACAGAAGGACGCAGTCCCAAACATCCGTAACAGGATATTTTCCTTCTTTACTTATTTGTTCTGTAAAACATCTACGCTCTATTTCCGAAGATATTTTTGAATATTTGTTCGGAAATGCTCTCGCGTGGCGTTTTACCAGGTGCAATGAAATGAGTGTTGGGATCAGACGCAGTATTGCGCTACTGCTGCACTGGAAAGAAACTAATCTAGATGATTCGTTGCTGCCTTCCTCCGAGCTGCTATGACGTGTCAGACCAGCATCTTTGACGAGTCAAAGAATGTGATGAGCAGTTTTACGACTCAGTGCTATTGTTGCGTTGTTATGGATGTCGGGAAGGGAGCTGGTGATACCATTTGTTGTCATATTGTATCCTCCCCCTCACTTATCGACCTTAATGACAGTAAAAATTAAACCGCGTGTACCTAATGGAAATTTGGGGAAAGCAATCGTCACCAAAGTTAATCTGTCGGCTAGGAGGGAGGAAAGGGTTACATCTAAATGAAAGGAAAAATGCAAATGAAACTGGTGGAAATTAATTCTCAGAAAAGGGTAAAATTAATAAAGAAAGTAAATGTGTGGTCGTTACATTAACAATTAATTGGCGTTAATTAGATATTTGAGATTAGTGATAATGACGGTCGCCATTCCTATGGATAACTACTATAATAACTGAAAATGAAAGATTAATGCACATATAATTAGCACTAAAAGTGTGGCAACTGAAGGTTGACACGTGTTGTGTGAAAACTGAATGTTTCTCAGAAGTAATAAAATTACGCTACACTCTGGCTTAATTTAGCAAAAGAATTAATAAAACCGGAAAATTGAAAGATAATTTAGTGAATGAAATTAATAGTGAACTTTATTTCTGAAGCACTACGAAATTCAACAAAATAAGGTTAGTCTTGGGCTACCTCAACAATCATTTCAAAAGCTACTTAAATCTACGCAATTTAACTTTGAACTAGAATTAAATGATTCTGAACAATTAACAAAAGTAAAATTTAGTACTTACCAAGCTGAGCTGCAGTCACAGGTAAGCTAAAATATGGTAACAAAACTCGCACTCTTAATTTCTGCTTGTGTAATCTAAATATTGTAGCCAGCTATGAATACTTTAACTGAACTATGAAATTAAAGCAGAGAAATAGAATGATATTACTTTATTGCTGGCGTATTAATTTCGACGACACTAGGGTTCATTCCAGAAAAGGAAGGGACCCTGCTTTGTAATGCAATTGGGACGATGAGCAACAAAGGTTCATGCTAAGTTGCTGTATTTTTACGATGCGATAGTATGAAAAGCTGGGGTCTGCCATACAGTTCTAAAACTTTACGTGCTTTTAGTCTTCCTTGTTGGTTGATTGAAGGTTTGCAGTCGTCGATCGGGGAGGTGGCGACAGTCACTCATTGTCGGCCGTCACTGCTGCAGAAGCTCTATGTTGGCGCGCCTTCTTCTCGACATGGTCACCAGGCGAAACGGGCTCTTGATGTGCACCAGCTAATGCTTCCCATCCGCGACACTTTGTCAGAAACTATCATAGCAAGTCGAGCGCAATTCCATGCTGCCAAACCCCGAAAGCGCGGCAACTCGCGGGAGCGTCACACAACACACCTGCTCCACCGCCCTACTCCAGTCAGACTCTCCTCTGCCCGTGCTCCATGGGGCAGTGTTATCACTACCAAAGATCCTAAACACTTTGGTTCTCAACACGACCTATCGATGTAATTGTTCGATAGCATAGTTTTCCCTAGGCAATTACCAGCGAAAAAATACAAATAATATTTACAAAACAAACCAATTATACATCGACGTAAATGCATATATATATATATATATATATATATATATATATATATATATATATATATATACAAACAGTAAAATAATTACAATATACAAATACACAGAAATGTCATATCTTCAGGTAACAAAATAAGGAAAAAAATATAGTCCAATAGATGGAAATAGGAGGATATGCATTTCCGTCATTACACGTGCCCCAATTTGCTTGAGGATGTTCGTGTAACCTAAACTGACTCAGAAAATGTCCCAAAAAGGAAAAAAAAAACAGCGGAAATGCATATGCTCAAAACATCAAGAAAATTTAACATTAAGATAATTTACCATAAACTAATTTTTAGACCTTAATAATTGAGTGGAGACACTCCTAACCTTAGGTTTACAGCATATTAAATTCATAGAAAACATAGAAAATCGTTCAGCTATTCTAAATCAGCAAAATTCTTAACAGTATCAAGAAATGGAATACTATTTACAAAATTAACCAGAGTACATGGTCATAAAAAACAGGTCTATCAAAATACGCAAATTAATAACTAACTACATATAATACACATTTTTATATAAGCTTTTCATAATTAATATTCTTGTCATGAGAGTCCACTTAACGCAAAACAAGAAAATAATATACAGCAGATAAAAACAAATGGTCAGCAGAATTCTTCCACATTAGCTGTCCGGGAAGAAAAAAAACTCCGCCTCCCGTACCGCAAGCACGAAGAATGCCGAGTGCGGCACAAGGGCCGACAGTGGCTCCGCCTTGCCAGTATTGTTGCGCCCTCCTGTGCTGCACGCTTGATCTCACTCGCCTGTGTAGCGGCATTTCCTGAACGTCCGTTTCACTGAATTCTTTCTGAAAAACTCACTCCCGAGTAATCTCAAGGAGTCCATTAACACTATCACAGTGGATAACTCAACACTGTCCGTCATCACACACATGTACTAGCCTGAAAATTAAAACTGCGTCTAAGTATATCGGCAATGACTAGTAAAACACACATTCATGAAATCTTACAGCTAGTTACAAAATCAGATTTACATTCCTTAATCTACTGTGACTCAGCTGAAAACTTAAACTAGCAGTTCTGATTTTTCAATTGATTAATAATCCGTTACTCTTAAGTCATTTAGTCAAAATTAATTACTTATTAATTACAACTTATTTAATGTCCTCCGGGTCAGGCAAAAGCATGGCAATCTACATCTACTACATCTACATCTATACTCCGCGAGCCACCTTACGGTGTGTGGCGGAGGGTACTTATTGTACCACTATCTGATCCCCCCTTCCCTGTTCCATTCACGAATTGTGCGTGGGAAGAACGACTGCTTGTAAGTCTCCGTATTTGCTCTAATTTCTCGGATCTTTTCGTTGTGATCATTACGCGAGATATATGTGGGCGGTAGTAATATGTTGCCCATCTCTTCCCGGAATGTGCTCTCTCGTAATTTCGATAATAAACCTCTCCGTATTGCGTAACGCCTTTCTTGAAGTGTCCGCCACTGGAGCTTGTTCAGCATCTCCGTAACGCTCTCGCGCTGACTAAATGTCCCCATGACGAATCGCGCTGCTTTTCGCTGGATCATGTCTATCTCTTCTATTAATCCAACCTGGTAAGGGTCCCATACTGATGAGCAATACTCAAGAATCGGACGAACAAGCGTTTTGTAAGCTACTTCTTTCGTCGATGAGTCACATTTTCTTAGAATTCTTCCTATGAATCTCAACCTGGCGCCTGCTTTTCCCACTATTTGTTTTATGTGATCATTCCACTTCAGATCGCTCCGGATAGTAACTCCTAAGTATTTTACGGTCGTTACCGCTTCCAATGATTTACCACCTATGGCATAATCGTACTGGAATGGATTTCTGCCCCTATGTATGCGCATTATATTACATTTATCTACGTTTAGGGAAAGCTGCCAGCTGTCGCACCATGCATTAATCCTCTGCAGGTCTTCCTGGAGTACGTACGAGTCTTCTGATGTTGCTACTTTCTTGTAGACAACCGTGTCATCTGCAAATAGCCTCACGGAGCTACCGATGTTGTCAACTAAGTCATTTATGTATATTGTAAACAATAAAGGTCCTATCACGCTTCCTTGCGGTACTCCCGAAATTACCTCTACATCTGCAGATTTTGAACCGTTAAGAATGACATGTTGAGTTCTTTCTTCTAGGAAATCCTGAATCCAATCACAAACCTGGTCCGATATTCCGTAAGCTCGTATTTTTTTTCATTAAACGTATCTAGCAGATCCTTAAATCTTACACTCTATATTTACATACTGTACAAATTACCTATTCTGTGGTATTAATTAATCCTAGGTTGGTACAATTTCAAGTCTACAATGTTCAGTACACCTAATAGTTTTCCAGAGCTCGGATACTCTAAGCAGTAGACATTTGTGTGGGGTATACCAATGACTTTATATGGTCCATTATAAACAAACTTAAATTTAGAGATTTCATTGTCTATCTCGCTCGATTTCTCATGAGATTTTACAAGTACTAAGTCTCCGATTGCAAACTTAGCAAAACGCGCTTTAGCGTCATGACGACGTATGCGAACATCGGCTTTTAGCTTCATTATTTCTAGCAAGCGATCTTTTTTCACACCTATACTACTGTCAATGCATGGAGGGTATTTGATTATCTCTTCCACAAGTCCCGGTTTGTCTGAAAACACACTCTTATTCCTCATTATTACTTCATACAGGCCTCGTCTTCGTTCGTGTGTTACGTTTGACACAACGTCTACAATATTTCCCAATTTACTTTCTACACTATTGTCAATGCCGACATTCCTCACGATACAGTAGTTCAAATTCATACCTACGTCAATAGCATCTGGCCAGTTAACAATGTGTATAGGCTGGTATTGCCTATGCACACCATCTCCTGCCTCGTCAAAACTAACTACTATTGTTTTATCTTGTGACGTACATGTCAAAGTTTTGCTTTCGCAATTAGTCACTGCACGGTACTTTAATAGCCAATCTAACCCGATAAATACTTCCGTAGTTAAGTTTGGCATGACGACAAACTCTTGTTCAAATCGTGCCCCACATATCTCGAAGTTGACAAAATCTGTTTTGTGACCGGTATAGTGGTCTTCCCAGTAGCACCGATAATTTTCACTCCTGTTACTGGTATAACTACGACACCAGGTCTGTCTTTTAGTAACTGAAATATTTTTCCAGATACAGCACTCAATTCTGCACCGGTGTCAATCAACACGTTTAGTTGCAGGCCGTGCATATTAACAGACACTACTATCTATCTACACTTATCCTCGACTGTTTCTTTATTTTCCCACAGTAAATCCTCGTCTATATCCAGGTCATTCCAAAAAAAACCATCCGGCTTTGATCCAAAATCCGGCTTATCTGACGGCTTCTTCAGTTTCTGTTCACATACAGTTTTAATTTCAACACGATTGTCCTGAGGCTTAGTCTGTAGCTTCGCCTCCAATACCGAAACCTTTTCCTGTAACTCGTCAACTAGTGAGTGTTGTTTGCTACCAATTCACTAATTGTCACCTTCGTTGATTCCTCTTTGGCCATATTGATCTCATCTGCCAATCTACCTGCAGGAATGTGCCCAGTAGTATCTGCAATTACTTCCTCTGGAACTGCGCAACCCACACTGCTACCGTCCGACCGTATAACGTCATCTATAACCTCATACACGCTGTAATCTACATGCTTTTCTACCAATCGTGTCCGGCTATAACTAAAATTTTCGTAATATTTCTCCTTAATACTCTCGCAATGTTAAAACTGGAGTTTTGCGTCGGATGGGTCTGCTACTTCTACCACTATAACTTTCGGTAAGATCTGCCGGTTAGGGCCAGAACTTTCCGTTACTACTTCAACATCCAACTCCTGCTGGACGAACTGCGACGAATCTTGCTCGTGCTCCCCATTAACATCAACTATTTCTGGTAAAGTCTGCCGGTTAGGGCCAGAACTTTCCGTTACTACTTCAACATCCAACTCCTGCAGGACGAACTGCGACGAATCTTGCTCGTGCTCCCCATTAACATCAACTATTTCTGGTAAAGTCTGCCGGTTAGGGCGAGAACTTTCTATCACTTCACAAACACTATCTTCCTGCGAGACGAGACGTGGCAAATCCTGCCTGCGCTCCCCATAAACACTTCTCCCGTACAGGCCCCTATAATTTCTTAGTTCGTCGTATAAGCGACCGTACTGCCTTAACCAGACCTCATCCCTCTCTGCATCCCCTCGTTCGATGACGGACGTGTTATCCGACATCTGATCTTCTCTCAACACTTGCGAATCATTCTTAAACTCAATCTCCAGTTCCGCTGTGGGTGTTACAGCTGCCACTCAATAATCGATTTCCGGAACACTTCTTAAATTGTTCTCACTGACAGTGAATGTATTTTCTACTGCCGTGTCTACAGCTGATCTACTACTTGTGGGCGCACTCCTATCTCTTAACAGTGGCACACTCTCCCGCCGTTGAATATTCCACACGGAATTTTCATAACGACGACACCTTGGTTTTCTCCTATTATTGGGCCACCAAAATTTCTCCACGCCCGGTCGGCCTCTCACCGGAGCGGCTAATGGTTTCCCTGTCTCGTCCCAGCAGATCTGCTCCCCGGATGCTGCTGAGGCGGCTTATCACACCCTCTGGAGTATCACGTTAGTATGATACTGGTTTCCGCCATTCCTGTTATTATTTGCATTGTACCGATTGTTATTACGGTCCGAACCATTATTGTTATTGCTGCCATGGTTGCGGTATGCATTATTCCCATGGTTATCGTTGTTGTGGTTGTTGTGGTACCCGTTGTTGTTACCACGGCCTCTACCACTGTCGCGATTATTGCGCCAATTGTCCTCGTGCTCAACTCTTTCCAGGAAATCATTGATTGTCTTGTAGTTGCTTCCTACGTAGCGTTTTGTATCATCTGGAAGCTTCTTGTAGAGTTCCCAGACTGTTTAGGATTCCGTGCGGCGATCACGCAAATATTCCTACTTGCGGATCCAGCCCTCACAAAACTCCTTCATCGAGGCACGCGAATTCACATCGAAATGCCTCGATACGACAAATTCGCGCCAGACACTTCGTTGTTTTTGCTCTGACCAGTATTCAGCCAGAAACAAATTTTTAAACTCGTCAAAAGTCAGGTTCGTAATGTTGAGGTTTAAGCCCCAACGCTTGGCATCGCCAGCCAACACGTCAAAAACCGCATTAATTTTTCTCTCATTAGTCCATGATCTGGGTAAAATTCTTTCACAATTTTTAATGAAATCCGTCGCGTGTATACCGCCTTCTTTTAAAGGGTCGAACCGCTCCTCTTTCGTCAATAATTCCGAACTATGTGCACAGATTGGCACATAGCTCTGTTTTTCGTCAAGTTTCTTTTCTAATTCCGACACTCTCGTAATTACTTGGCAAGTGGTTGTCGCAAGCGTTTCCACTTCCCTCTTTTTCTCTTCGCAGATATTAGCCTGCTTCCTCACTTTAGTATCTACTTCGCATACTAAAGCCTTTAAAGTTTCCACCTTCTGTTGATCCTCTTTTTCACTAACTGAATTTGTTCCGTCACCTTATTCTCGATGATCGGAGCAACTGCTTCTCCAACACTTCTCTCGATTCTGCTAATTTCGGAATCAAAACGAGTATTTATGCTCGCAATTTCCGCCTGAACTCCTATCATTTCCTGTTTAAGATTAACGATTTCGGTATTAATCACAACAATATCTTCTTTGATTCTATCAACTTTTCTGTTAACAACTCCAACATTGTTGTTAACAACATTAATAGCTTTGTTCTGATTGTCTAGCGTCTTGTCAATTTTTTCAGACTGAGCTTTAATTTCTGCCGATGGACTCTTGATTTCGTTAATCAAAACATTCAATAAATCAGTTAAATTCCGGGAAACTACCGGTTTTACTTCCTTAGTGGCTTCCTCTTAAATTGTCCCCCCCGTATTCATCGTCAAGGGGTTCAGATTTGATTTTCACTTCCGATTCCGAAACATTTTCTAAAGTTTGGAATTCCAGTTCTGCTCTTTGTTGCGTTTCGGCGGTAGCCTCTTTCATGCTAGCCGCCTGCCCCTGAACAAAGGGTTCCGCGGTGCGCGTTTCCCACTGTTCGACCGACTCTTCCGTACGCAAGTATACCAAATTTTGGTAATTGTTGCCTTCACTCATTTTACTGATTTTCAATATAAATGCCAAATCTCAAATCTAATTAGGATTCCTCCTACTACTTATACTCGCTGACGAAATGACCTGTTCGTAACCAGTACTTTGTTACGAGATTTGCACAATGCAAAATTCGTGTCCAGAACAACCGCAAATACGAATATTGTTCTGTCACCAGGTCGCCACGTGTAACCTCCCCCCCCCCCACTTATCGACCTTAATGACAGTAAAAATTAAACCGCCTGTACCTAATGGAAATTTGGGGAAAGTAATCGTCACCAAAGTTAATCTGTCGGCAAGGAGGAAGGAAAGGGTTACATCTAAATGAAATTCAAAATGCAAATGAAACTGGAGGAAATTAATTCTCAGAAAAGGGTAAAATTAATAAAGAAAGTAAATGTGTGGTCGTTACGTTAGCAATTAATTGGCGTTAATTATATATTTGAGATTTGTGATAATTACGGTCGCCAGTCCTATGGACAACGACTATAATAACTGAAAATGAAAGATTAATGCACATATAATTAGCACTAAAAGTGTGCCAACTGAATGTTGACACGTGTTGTGTGAAAACTGAATGTTTCTCAGAAGTAATAAATTTCGCTACACTCTGACTTAATTTAGCAAAAGAATTAATAAAACCGGAAAATTGAAAGTTGATTTAGTGACTGAAATTATTAGTGAAATTTGTTTCCGAAGCACTACGAAATTCAACAAAATAAGGTTGGTCTAGGGCTACCTCAACAATCATTTCAAAAGCTACTTAAATCTACGAAATTTAGAAATAAGATATTTAACTTTGAACTTGAATTAAATGATTTTGAACAATTAACAATAGTAAAATTTAGTACTTATTAAGCTGAGCTGCAGTCACAGGTAAGCTAAAATATGGTAACAAAACTCGCACTCTTAATTTCTGCTTGTGTAATCTAAATATTGTAGCCAGCTATGAATACTTTAACTGAACTTTGAAATTAAAACAGTGAAACGGAATGATATTACCTTAATGCTGGCGTATTAATTTCGACGACACTAGGGTTCATTCCAGAAAAGGAAGGGACCTGGCTTGGTAATACTATTGGGACAATGCGCAACAAAGGTTCATGCTAAGTTGCTGTATTTTTACGATGCGACAGTTTGAAAAGCTGAGGCCTGCCATACAGTTCTCAAACTTTACGTGCTTTTAGTCTTCCTTGTTGGTTGATTGAAGGTTTGGAGTCGTCGATCGGGGAGGTGACGACAGTCACTCATTGTCGGCCATCACTGTTGCAGAGGCTGGATGTTGGCGCTCCTTCTTCTCGACACGGTCACCAAGCGAAACGGGCTCTTGATGTGCGCCAGCTAATGCTTCCCGTCCGCGACACCGTGTCAGAAACTATCATAGCAAGTCAAGCGCAATTACATGCTGCCAAACCCCGAAAGCGCGGCAACTAGCGGGAGCGTCACCCAACACACCTGCTCCACCGCCCCACTCCAGCCAGACTCCCCTCTGCCCGCGCTCCACGCGACAGAGTTAACATTACCAAAGATACTAAACACTTTGGTTCTCCACACGACCTATCGATGTAATCGTTCGATAGCATAGTTTTCCCTAGGCAAGACCCAGCGAAAAAATGCAAATAATATTTACAAAACAAACCAATTACACATCGACAAAATGCACATATATATACAAATAGTAAAACAATCACAATATATAAATACACAGAAATGTCATATCTTCATGTAACAAAATAAGGAAAAAATTATAGTCCAATAGATGGAAATAGGAGGATATGCAGTTCCGGCGTTACAATATAACCGACTCATCTCGATTAGGACAGATGGCCACCTGCAGTGTGGGAATAACGTCACTCTATGAGGCACTGAAATTTAGACCAGGAAGTTAGTGTAAAAAACTACAGTCAGGAACTAAATGCCACGACCTCTCTTCTCCGAGCTGGCCAAGTATCCGGCCATGAAAATTTTTGTCACCACGGGAGCTTATCACCTACCTTCGAGTCTAGCGCCGGCGTACAAGCCTTAGATAACAACATATGGGATCGATAGATGCTAGTAAAGTTCATGAAGTGTAGACGATGAAATCAAGATATATTCTGAACTCTAAACTGATTATGTTCAAATGGTTCCCATTATTTGCATGTAATTCACTTCTTTCTCTTGTGATGTGAATCATATTTTGTGACGAAATGAGAAAATACTCATCTCTCCTTCTCTTATGTAGCTCAGTGTGTAATCCGATACCTAGAATAGGTAACATTGTAAAACTCAGTGAGTTATCCACGTTTCCGCGTTTCGGTCTACTTCCAGGAATATGATCTTATCATTCGAAATTTTAATTATTATAATTTTAATTATTATAATTATTTAATTATTAGAACCCTCAGCAGAGTGACCCCTTATTTTGTTTAGTAATTACTGCACCGATCAGTGTTCAGCCAAGATGATTCGATCTTCTCAAGTAAAACAATGAAGAGCTTTGCAGAGGCCTGCAATCCGTTTTGACGTCAGCCCATTCAACACTTGGCCGTGTTCAAGAGGCAGGAAAGAGTCAGAATAGTTCAGAATTCATTCATTCAATGTGTTGTCAGCGGATGTACCAACACTAACATTAGCGTCGCCACAGCATAAGGGACAAGTGGAGCACACTGCTTTTTCTGACGAAAGTGGTCATATAAAAAAAAAGAAGAACACAACACCACTTCCTTTTTCATTATCCCGGGCTCCGTCGCGGCTTTATAAAGTTCGCTTTCTCGGTTCTCGCTCAGTATACAGATTGAATAACACCGGGGATAGGCTACAACTCTGTCTCACTCTCTTCCCAACCACTGCTTCTCTTTCATACCACTCGACTCTTATAACTTGTTTCTGTACAAATTGTAAATAGCCTTTCGCTTCCTGTATTTTTCCCTGCCACCGTCAGAATTTAAAAGAGAGTATTCCAGTAAAATTGTCAAAAGCTTTCTCCAAGTCTATAAATGCTAGAAACGTAGGTTTACCTTTCCTTAATCTATCTTCTAAGATAAGTCGTAGGATCAGTATTGCCTCACGTGTTCCAGCATTTCTACGGAATCCAAACTGATCTTCCCGAGGTCGGCTTCTGCCAGTTTTTCCATTCGTCTGTAAAGAATGCGTGTTAGTATTTTGCAGCTGTGACTTATTAAACTGATAGTTTGGTAATTGTCACATCTGTCACCACCTGCTTTCTTTGGGATTAGAATTATTATAGTCTTCTTGAAGTCTGAGGGTATTTCACATGTCTCATACATCTTGCTCACCAGCTGGTAGAGTTTTGTTAGGGCTGGCTCCTCAAGGCTATCAGTAGTTCTAACGGATGTTGTCTACTCCCGGGGCCTTGTTTCGACTTAGGTCTTTCAGTGCTCTGTGAAGCTCTTCACGCAGTATCATATCTCCCGTTTCATCTTCATCTACATCCTCTTTCATTTTCATAATATTGTCCTCAAGTGCATCGCCCTTGTATAAACCCTCTATATACTCCTTCCACATTTCTGCTTTCCCTGCTTTGCTTAGAACTGGGTTTCCATCTGAGCTCTTGGTATTCATACAAGAGGTTCTCTTTTCTCCTAAGGTCTCTTTAATTTTCCTGTAGGCAGTATCTATTTTACCCCTAGTGAGATATCTCTCCACATCCTTACATTTGTACTCTAGCCTTCCCTGCACTTCCTGCTGATCTCATATTTGAGACTTTTGTATTCCTTTTTGTCTGCTTCATTTACTGCATTTTTATATTTCCACCTTTCATCAATTAAGTTCAATGTATCCTCTCTCACCCAGGGATTTCTACTAGTCCTTGCCTTTTTACCTACTTAATATTCTGCTGCCTTCACTATTTCATGTCTCAAAGCTACCTATTCATCTTCTACTGTATATCTTTCCCCAATTCTTGTTAATCGTTCACTGATGCTGTCTCTGAAACGCTCTGCCACCTCTGGTTCTGTCAGTTTATCCATGTCCTATCTCCTTAAATTCCCCCCCCCCCCCCAAAAAGGGTTCAAATGGCTCTGAGCACTATGGGACTTAACTGCTGAGGTCATCAGTCCCCTAGAACTTAGAACTACTTAAACCTAACTAATCTAAGGACATCACACACATCCATGCTTGAGGCAGGATTCGAACCTGCGACCGTAGCGGTCGCGCGGTTCCACACTGTAGCGCCTAGCACCGCTCGGCCACTCCGACTGGCTTTCAATTCCCACCTTTTTGCAGTTTCTTCAGTTTTAATCTACAGTTCATAACCAATAGATTGTGGCCAGAGTCCACATCTGCCCCTGGAAATGTCTTACAATTTAAAACCTGGTTCCTGAATCTCTGTCTTACCATTATATAATCTGTCTGATATCTTCCAGTATCTCCAGGCCTCTTCCATGTATACAACGTTCATTCATGCTTCTTGAACCAAGTGTTAACTATAATTAAGTTATGCTCTGTGCAAAATTCTACCAGGCTGCTCCCTCTTTCATTCTTGGATCCCCCCCCCCCCCCCCAATTCCTTATTTACCTTCTATGTTTCCTTCCCTTCATTTTCCTACTATCGAATTCCAGTCATCCATGACTTTTAAATTTTCGTTCCCTTCACTATCTGAATAATTTCTTTTATCTCATCACACATTTCATCAATGTCTTCGTCATCTGCGGAGCTAGTTGGCATATAAACTTGTACTACTGTGGTAGGCGTGGGCTCCGTATCTATCTTGGCCGCAATAATGCGTGCACTATGATGTTTGTAGTAGTTACCTGCATTCCTATAATTTTATTCATTATTAAACCTACTCCTGCAAAACCCCTATTTTATTTTGTATTTATAACTCTGTATTCACCTGACCAGAACTCTTGTTCCTCCTGCCACCTAACACCACTAATTCCCACTACATCTAACTTTAATCTAACCATTTCCGTTTTTAAATTTTCTAACCCACCTGCCCAATTAAGGGATCTGACATTCCACGCTCCGATCCGTAGAATGCCTGTTTTCTTGCTCCTGATAACGACGTTCTCCTGAGTAGACTCCGCCCGAAGACCCGAATGGGGGACTATTTTGCCTCCGGAATATTTTACCCAAGAGGACGCCATCATCATTTAACGATACAGTAAAGCTGCATGTCCTCGGGAAAAATTACGGCTGTAGTTTCCCCTTGTTTTCAGCCGTTGGCAGTACCAGCACGGCAAGGCCGTTTTGGTTAGTGTTACAAGGCCAGATTAGTCAATCATCCAGACTGCAACTTCTGAAAAGGCTGCTGCCCCTTTTCAGGAACCACACCTTTGTCTGGCCTCTCAACAGATAGCCCTCCGTTGTGGTTGCACCTACGTTACGGCCATCTGTATGGCTGAGGCACGCAAGCCACCCCACCAACGATGGGGGGGGGGGGGGGGGGTATTTGATATGAATACGCATGCGTAAACCAGTTTCTTTGACGCTTCAGTGTAGGCCTTATGCGATTTGGTAGAATTAACTAGGTGGTGAACATTTTTCTGTTGTAGTCAAAATACTGTCAGTATTATTTGCAGTTCTGTTTGTTTAATTTTCTAATTGTTTATTAATTACTACTATAATTTTGCTTAGTTATGAGAGTGAATGAAGGTGTGAATGAGAAATAATGTTTCATGTAAACTTTTTATCCTATATCCTGATATGTGTTAGTCATTCGTACCGGTAATGTGTTATAAACTATTCCGTCAGTTTATGGTACTAAGGAAATGAGATTGTGATTACGGTAATCTAGTTTTCTTAAGAGACAGTTAACTTTATATTTGTGGATTTTCAAAATTTTTTATGTTAATTTACTGTTCTGATTCAGTGACACATTTTCATTGGTTCTGAATACTTGGGCGGGATTTAGCAGGTTTGATGCTGCTTTCCGATTGGCTGTGATGTTTCTCTGACAATCAGAAATTAGCATATTCGAGCGTATTTTGGGAACTAGAAACTCCTTTTGTGAAGTGAGATGAGTAGAGACGGGGATTGGACCCTATTAATTGGATGAAAATTATTACTATTGAGATATTTCAGTATCAAAACGTATGAAAAATGCCGTAAAGTGTAGAAGAGGGTTCGATTGAATGCACGATGTGAAATTCAGAATTTTTTGTGACATTTTATGTAATTAAATTCTGCATGGCGTGTTGCTTACTCACGAATGCGAATATTTTGTTACGTGATACTGATCACAGCAACATTTGAGAGAGCTATTCTAAATGAAACAATCAGTTTGTAAATTTTTTTGGAAAGTATCATTAACAATTACCATAAACTGGCTACTGTTACGAATGATATGTGCGTGTGGACTTTTCAGACGGTGTACAGCTTAGATTAAGGCTTGATAGTTACCGGTGTATGCGTTCTTACCGTAATAGAGTGAAATTTTACGCACATAAATACCTTCATTTAACTGCTACTAACATTCTACCGACAAAACAAATTCTAGTGCGACTCGTAGTTACGAGGTGTACAGCTGTTTTTCTATAGCTTTTTTCTACTATGAACTGCATTTCCGTAACTTCAAGGAGGCGTGCGTGTGAGAAGAGATTCACCACAAGGTGAGTGAAACTTTACGGCTGCAGCGCACAGCGCTTCCACACACCTCCGCAGCAAAGTTCGTAACATAGAGCTGTGCGGTGGCGCGCCACTAAAAGGAATCCGTTTCGAATCCTGGTGGTGAAATAAGTTTTAACCGGAAGTATTTGGCCGGCAGTGGGAGGATGGGAGGTGGTGTAAATCTCCTGATCACTAGGCCCTACGCCAGTGTAACGATTAAAATCCTAAGCTGCCGCGTAGTGTCTCGTGAAGTGAGAGCATGTGATACTGCTGAAGGCGGAGCGTCCGTTCGATGTGTACACCTAGACAGCATAAAAATTGGCCGTCGGAAGTCGTAGCTGGAGTTAAAAGTTCGGTGCAGCACTCACGTGAATGAAATGCAACATGTCATATTTTTTATTACCTTTGGAACATACAGACGAGGAAATATTACTTCAAAAATTACAGGAAACTGATATTGTTAGTATTCTGCGTCTCCTCTAAGATGGCGCAAAATCGTTTTTGCAAACAGAGTATGCTGATATTATCTGTAGATATAGCGCATGTTAATGGAATACAAATAAGTTCGTAAATCGTAACTGTAGCTGAATGAACAACGCCAAGGCTTTACACGTGAAGTATCTCGTGTTCAGATCTATGCGATTTTGTTTTTTTTTTTGGCATAAGATACACATTTTTCCGGTTCAACACTTTGTTGCCTCTGAAGCTCTTATTGCATTAGCAGAAACACATTTCCATGATGTGCAGCTAATTATCCACAGAAGATGCGACGGAATTTTGGCTATAAATTAATGAGAGTCACTTCTGCTAAGGAATGTCGTGTTTGCAGTCGAAAAATTACATTTACTACCTCTATTTGACATAATATGTGAGAGTTACTGACAAAGTCTCATTGATATTACACAGCAGTATACTAACAGTCTATCACGGCGAGTTAGATCTGTAAGAGCACCATTCGTTCTACAGTAGCCAATTACAGTACATGAGGAAAGTGAAATACATGCACCACAAAGGTTACAATCGGGTACATTACTCATGCCTCGTACCTAATTGTCTAGAGGTTATTTTAGACAGTGTCATTGCTCTTGTAGAGAAAGAGAATTTGAAGGCGTCGGAGGATGGTGTACGGTATGGTATTCCCGAGAGAAGTGCACGAAGATGGACAAAACTTTACGGAGATACTGGAGAATGCAGTAGATGTGTGGAACTGGACTTCCAAGTGTAAAAATGCCTGTCCATTACAATGAACTTGTCAACACTTCACGGCAAAACTATCTTTCAAACGCCGTGCAAATGAAACATACTACTACGTTTCCTGGGTCTGTGGACAGGGTTCAGGCCGGGTACGAGAGGCCGGTCCTCTTAGCAACCGTGCAGCCACGAAGTAGAGAAACCGTTTTGACCATCGAATCTACCGATTAGCGTTCGTCGAGGACAATGTCAATCGTGACTGGCGTAAAGTGATGTTTTCTGACGAATAGGTACTGTCCCAAGCGAGTGATGGCCCAGACCGAATATACAAACCGAAAGGTGCCCGTTTCGACTCATGACTCATCACGGAGTGGCCGTGTGTCTGTGCCAGTTTGGGGCTGGATGTGTTCTCGTGGACTTGGAATCCATCACAGTATTGATGGTCAACGTCATTCTGGCCAGTATACCTAAATTAACGCAGTAACGCCAAAAATTGCATTAAACCAGATACGAGACCAACACTGACTGCAAAAAATTGCCTACTGTACTGCCGACTATGACACAGAGCTACGAATCAGTCCTGCCACAGCTGCCGACGTTTAGATACTTCTTACCATTCTTGACTCCACATCATGAAATGAATTGCCTTTTCTGGGACTGCAATGCAGCGAATGACGCAGTGTACTTTTCTTGCAAGTTTTTAGATGGCGCGTCTTTACGCTAAGTATCAAAAAGATGTTAATCCTTCTGCTACGCTCATAACTACACGATTTCTCTACTTTCATGAACGTATCTGCACACCTCGTATTGCGGATGGCTACTGCACAACAGGGTGGGTAACTGAAATTTAAGCCACAGGAAAATTTTGTGCAGACAAGTGTACGTTAAGCCAGGCGGTTTCCTTCCTGCTATTAATGAGGAGTAGACTGTGTACCGGAACAAGGTTCACCCCCCCCTTACTTCTTTCATCATCAAACAACCCAAATCTGACACCTCACTACACACACATACGTTTAGTTGCCTTCACTAAGCACATACACTTAACGCACAACCGCAAACATAAATGAATCACTGGGAGGGGGAAAGAGAATTCTTTCTCTGAACAATACCTCGGGGAGTGGCAGTAGACAATTCCACACAGCCGGGCAGTGTGGCCGAGAGGTTCTAGGCGCTTCAGTCTAGAACCGCGCAACCGCTACGATCGCAGGTTCGAATCCTGCCTCGGGCATGGGTGTGTATGATGTCCTTAGGTTAGTTAGGTTTAAGTAGTTCTAAGTTCTAGGGGACTGATGACCTCAGATGTTGAGTCCCGTAGTGCTCAGAGCCAACCAATTCCACACAGCTCTTTCTTTCTTTAGTACGAGGGGCGTTCAATAACTAGTGCAACACATCATTATATTTCTCGGCCAATTTTGGATGAAAAAACGGAGAATTTGTTATGGGACATCGTGGAAGATCACCGCTTCAGCCCCTGTAGTTTCATGAAAATCCGATATGTGGCGGCGCGATACACAGTCTTCAAAATGGCGTCTGTAACGGAAGTGCGTTCCAAACAGAGACCTGTTACTGAGTTTGTTTTGGCAAAAACCAGAGCCTAACATATATTTATAGGCGCCTGAAGGAAGTCTACGGAGACCTGACAGTGAACAAAACCGCGCTGAGTCGTTGGGCGGCGCGTCTGTCATCATCGCAAAGTCGCAAAAACCTGTCCAATATCTCGCGTGCCGGTCAGCCTGAAAAAGCTGTTTCGAGGTGATCGACAGATCACTGTCAAACACCTCTCTGCACAAATGAACGTCTCCGTTGGTAGTCCACCAGCTGGGGTACTGAAAGGTGTGTGCCCGCTTCGTTCGTCCCAGCCTACTAGAAAACAATAAAAAGGAATGAAGGACACTCTGTGCGGAATTCCTAGCGCGTTACAAGACTGATCGTAACAATTTTTTCCGAACATCGTCACAGGCGATGAAACGTGGGTACATCACTCCGTTGCAGAAACATAACAGGAGCCCATAGAGTGGCCCCATATGATCCCCTCTCCAAAGAAAAAGTTCAAAACTGCACTCTCAGAGAATAAAACCATGGCTACGATCTTCTAGGGCTCTAAAAGGGTTATTTCGTTTGATGTTCTCCGTCATGGTGCCAGGTCAACTCTGAATTGTATTGCGCTACCCTTAGAAAATTGAAGAAGCGACTTCAACATAATCGTCACCACAACTTCTCCTTCTCCATGGCAATGCAGGACCCCACATAACGATGCGCACTGAGGGGAGCTAATAAAACTTCAATGAACAATTATTCTTCATACACTCCACAGCCCAGATCTCGCACCTTCCGACTTCCATCTGTTTGGCCCGCGGGACTGCTACGGTCGCAGGTTCGAATCCTGCCTCGGGCATGGGTGTGTGTGATGTCCTTAGGTTAGTTAGGTTTAAGTAGTTCTAAGTTCTAGGGGACTTATGACCTAAGATGTTGAGTCCGATAGTGCTCAGAGCCATTTGAACCATCTGTTTGGCGCAAGGAAGGCTGCATTGCGCGGGAAGCAGTACGTGCATAATCGGGAGTTTACTGTAGCAAGACGTTGGCTCCGTCGTCGACCAGTGGAGTGATACCACGTAGGTACGACTGTGTGATCAAAAGTATCCGGACACCTCCCAAAACATACGTTTTTCATAGTAGGTGCAGTGTGCTGCAACCTACTGTCAGGTACTCCATATCTTGCGAGAGCAGAATGGGGCCATCCGCGGAACTCGCGGACTTCGAACGTGATCAGGTGATTGGGTGTCACTTCAACCAGACAATCGTCAGAGACGTATTTGGAGGTAACATGGTCAGGCTGAACGCCTTAGACGCACTGTCCAGCGAGTGCAGCATGGTAGAGGTTCCCTGCTGCTTTGGTGTGTCATTATGTGGGGCCGACGTACGCCGCTGGTGGTCATGGGATGCGCCGTAACGACTGTACGATACGTGAAGGCCATCCTCCGACCAATAGTGCAGCCGTATCGGCAGCATATTGGCGAGGCATTCGTCATCATGGACGACATTCACATCCCCATCTTGTGAATGACTTTCTTCAGGGTAATGACATCGCTCGACTAGAGTGGCCAGCATGTTCACCAGACATGAACCCTATCGCACATGACTGAGATGGATTGAAAAGGGCTGTTTATGGACGGCATGACCCACCAACCTCTCTGAGGGATCAACGCCGAATCGCCATTGAGGAGTGGGACAATCTGGACCACCAGTGCCTTGATGAACTTGTTGATAGTATGCCACGACGAATACAGGCATGCATCAATGCAAGTGGACGTGCTACTGGGTATTAGAGGTACCGGTGTGTACAGCAAACTGGACCACCACGTCTGAGGGTCTAGCTGTATGGTGGCACAACATGCATGTGTGTTTTTACATAGAAACAAAAAGGGCGGAAATGATGTTTATGTTAATCTCTGTTCCAATTTTCTGTACAGATTTCCACACTACCAAACATCCCTAGGTCCACTGTTTCCGATGTGATAGTGAAGTGGAATCGTGAAGGGACACGTACAGCACAAAACCGTACAGACCGACCACGTCTATTGACTGACCGCGACCGCCGACAGTTGAAGAGGGTCGTAGTGGGTGATAGGCAGACATCCATACAGACCATCACACAAGAATCCCAAATTGCATCAGGCTCCACTGCAAGTAAGCAGGAGGTGAGAAAATTTGGATTTCATGCTCGAGCGGCTGCTCATAAGCCACACATCATGCCGGTAAATGCCAAACGACGCCTCGCTTGGTGTAAGGAACGTAAACATTGGACGACTGAATTGTGGAAAAACATTGTGTGGAGTGACGAATCACGGTACATAATGTGCCGATCCGATGGCAGAGTGTCGGTATGGCGAATGCCCGGTGAACGTC
The DNA here is from genome assembly GCF_023864275.1 of Schistocerca cancellata. NCBI lineage: Eukaryota > Metazoa > Arthropoda > Insecta > Orthoptera > Acrididae > Schistocerca > Schistocerca cancellata. The sequence goes on from NC_064629.1 coordinate 759,619,244, forward strand.
ATCTGCCCGCGTGTGTAGTGCCAACAGTAAAATGGTTCAAATGGCTCTGAGCACTATGGGACATGACTGCTGTGGTCATCAGTCCCCTAGAACTTAGAACTACTTAAACCTAACTATTCTAAGTACATCGCACACATCCATGCCCGAGGCAGGATTCGAACCCACGACCAAAGTGGTCACGCGGTTCCAGACTGTAGCGCCTAGAACCGCACTGCCACTCTGGCCGGCGCCACCAGTAAAATTTGGAGCGGTGGTCGTGTTTTTCATGGATGGGGGTTTGTACTCCTCATTGTTTTGCGTGGCACTATCACAGCACAGTCATACATTGATGTATTAAGCACCTTCTTGCTTCCCACTATTGAAGAGCAATTCGGGGATGGAGATTGCATCTTTCAACACGATCGAGCACCTAATCAGAATGCACTTCCTGTGGCGGAGTGGTTACACGACAATAACATCCCTGTAATGGATTGGCCTGCACAGAGTCCTGACCTGAGTCCTATATAACACGTTTGGGATGCTTTGGAACGCCTAATTCGTGCCAGGCCTCAACGACCGTCATCGATACCTCTCCTCAGTGCAGCACTCCGTGAAGAATGGGCTGCTATTCCCCAAGAAACCTTCCAGCACCTGATCGAACGTATGTCATCGAGAGTGGAAGCTGTCATCAATGCTAAGGGTGGGCCAACACCATATTGAATTCCAGCATTACCGATGGAGAGTGCCACTAACTTGTAAGTCATTTTCGGCCAAATGTCCGAATACTTTTGATCACGTAGTGTATAAAGGCCCTCCCAGTAAGGTGCCAAATGGCCGTCGCACTGAACGGAGATTATGTTGAAAAACATGATTTTATAGCCAAAAGGATGGGGAATAATACGGTGTACAAATGGCTCTGAGCACTATGGGACTTAACATCTGATGTCATCAGTCCCCTAGAACTTAGAACTACTTAAGCCTAAGTAACCTAAGGACATCACACACATCCATGCACGTGGCAGGATTTGAACCAGCGACCGTAGCGGTCGCTCGGTTCCAGACTGAAGCGCCGGCCGGTGTGGACGAGCGGTTCTAGGCGCTACAGTCTGGAACCGCGCGACCGCTACGATCGCAGGTTCGAATCCTGCCTCGGGAATGGATGTGTGTGATGTCCTTAGGTTAGTTAGGTTTAAGTAGTTCTAAGTTCTAGGGGACTGATGACCTTAGAAGTTAAGTCCCATAGTGCTCAGAGCCAGAGCCAGACTGAAGCGCCTATAACCGCTCGGCCACACCGGCCAGCAATAATACGGTATATTGGCATCATGAGTAAGATAAATCTGCTTTCAGAACTTACTAACTGAACGCGCCTGGTACTAAGGTTCATGAAGTAGCCCACTCTCCCCCCCTCCCCACCCCTCCCGCAGCATCTTAAAAAAAAAAAAAAAAAAACAGCGAGGGAAACATGTTGCAACTGCTGCAGGAGAAACAAATCTGCTGCTCTTATTTTGTGATGTTGATTGCGTCCGTGCACATGAAGATTAATCATAGCTTCGTTTCAGCACCAGGCTTAGTTACATAAATGGGACTGGAGAACATGATGGTATGCATTCGACTTTTTTCTGCATTTTCGTCTCTGTTTGAGGCACGGAGGATATCTTACAGCTGGGCAACGCTGTCTGCCTAGTATTGTGAGGCGTCCGGTCCCGCTAAACCAGGATATCGGCTCCGGAAACACGTTTTCTATCCCACGTGGCTATATGAGGCTTCCCCACGTGGTTGGACACTCTATGACCGCTCACTGATTTCTGGTGTATATATGAGGGTTATCTGGCAGCTCATTTTCTTTTCATGCAGATGAAATATTCTGAATGATTTTCACATAAGATGTGACACTGAATACTTAATCTGTTTTTACTATACAGGAATGTCGTTCCACTCAATGGCTAAAACCACTCTCATCTTCGACATTGCTAAATTCTGTCTTAGTCACGATTAAATCACTCAGAGGTGCTGAATACAGCTCGTTAGACATGTGAGAAAGCTGCTTCAACTGACGCATTAAGTATCACCGGAAACTAGCATACTTTGTCAGGGTTTTATCAAGCTGCAGAAGGTCAGACTCAATTTAGTTATCTCAGTACCTAAAGAAATAAATCGTTCGTTAATGACACGGATCTGTTCGCCAATGAGAGACGTATCCACAGAACGAAAATCTTTGTGGGGGACCCTAGAGGGGAGAAAAGTATGAAAATGCAGAATTACACCATTGTTAGTATCCTCATTATTGTTTCTGCATTAACCGACGTAATATTAAGTTCCTCGTGAATTTGTAATTTGGTTGATTATCTTGTAGCACAGAATACTATGCTTTTTAATGATTTCCTGCTATCATATTACCTCTAGATTTTCACCGCACTTCACGAATGCTAATTGTCTCTGACACACATCATGTCACCACAGACCACATCTAGACAGAAAGAATGTAATACGTCTGCGTGGCGTTTTGAGCAAACTCATTTTACAGTTGCCTTTCTCTTTCACTTGAACAATCTTTCCTCGTAAGCCAATCATGATAAGTGGGTAATTCATTTTAATTTTCAGGTGAATTTTGATCTGGGTGGTATATATGCACTCTAATTGTGCTGTAAGCCGCATGAGCAGTTCCACGTGACTATCTTTGCCATATCTATGTCGAAATTTTCTAATATACAGGTAGGCATCCGCCAAGTTCTTGCAGCATTCTCCACAACGTCTTACGAAGTAGGCTGTTTTTCATAATATATAGTCAAATACCAGTCACTACTTTCAAGATCAGATTTACGGTACGATGAATCTATTCACGAAAGACCAAATCAGATGGTCAGTTTGATGCTACATCAGACCTGTGTTCGCTCAGTTTATTATAGACATCCATCGTGGAATTTCACACAACAGTCACATCATATTTAACAAAGTTAGAGCAGCAGAAGACTTTGCAGACAGCCCAGACGGCGGATGGTAGCCGTCAGCTACAGGCCGCTTCCTCTGCGTCGTGGGTCACCCCTGGGCATCAGCTGGACAGACAGCTAATTACTCGGCGCGGAGACATTCTTGGATGGAACTGAGATTACTTCCGTGTCAGCAAGCGAAATGAACTAGGATACTGCTTTCACCAGATACATTTATTTATATAGTTCAATATACTGATCCACCAGCTGAAGACAATAAGGCACTTACAAATGTAACCGAAATTGAAAAAATCACACAGTTGCTAATGATACGATTAAACTTAAATAAAAACTAAAATATAGCCCTAATGTAATCTCAGTACCGTTGTAAGCCATTGTAAAGCTAATCTACGGCAAGAATAGGCCATTCCACTGTCGCTGATAATGACAGTCGGTTCTGGGCAACCAGCGTAGGCGCCTGCCCTGAAAGTGGCTCCACCTGACACCTCTAGTCCCGTGTGTCACAGCACGTCACCGTGTACTGACTAACCAATTTTCTCAAAAAATTGGAAGTTTCCCTAAATTTTGTTTGTAGGCAACGGCCTTGCCGCAGTGGATACACCGGTTCCCGTGAGATCACCGAAGTTAAGCGCTGTCGGGCGTGGTCTGCACTTGGATGGGTGACCATCCAGCCGCCATGCGCTGCCATTTTTCGGGGTGCACTCAGCCACGTGATGCCAATTGAGGAGCTACTCAACCGAATAGTAGCGGATCCGGTCAAAGAAAACCATCATGACGCCCGGGAGAGCGGTGTGCTGACCATACGCCCCTACTATCCGCATCCTCAACTGAGGATGATACGGCGGTCGGATGGTACCGATGGGCCACTTGTGGCCTGAAAACGGAGTGCTTTTTTTGCGGAGTGCCTAAATTTTGTTTACTTGTGGCACCACGGCATCTGTTTGGAGTACTATAGACTGGACGTAACTGGAATAGTACTAGCCCCATACCCGTGAAGAAAATGAACAACATGATAATTTCAAAACTACGTAACAACTCTTTCGTAACACAAAATTTGAAAAGATGTTATGCAGTATTAAAAAAGAAAGACCCAGTGGGACCCTAAACATTACTGGCATTTACAAAACACGCCATTTACCACTATAATCATTTCCTCCTAGATTTTATCTTTCACTCGCCTATATTGGGTTCGTCTTCATTAGTTCTCAACAGCACATATGTTTTTGAAAAATTAATTTACGTCTGAAATACAAAGTATCATTAAGAATAAAAATAATTTTCAGAAAATAATAGGATAATAAAGTTTTAAAACCAAGACTTATTTCTAAATAAAATATCCTTGGCAGTTAGAATCTCTTTATAAACTAGATGTTCATTTGTTAATTAGAAATATTCTGAGAAATTGACTATTGTGTTAGGAACTACAGTCTGTTTGAGGTCTCTAGCCTTATTAAAGAAAAAGAAAAAATTCTAGTAAAGGAAAATTTAGTTCCTTATGTGAAATAAAATCAATCTTCTGATCCGGTGACGAATAAGCACCAAGTATTATTTACAATTTAATAACTGGAAGGAAGAACCATAACAAATCCATCCCACTAGAATCTACAACAAATGATCGCTCGTGTGTAGGCAACACCACCCCCACAGATTTCCGTAGTCAGTAGCGTTTTCAGACTGTGTAAGCTGTCAGTCATAGAATTCTATGGACGTACATGTTTACTGTCATTAATCATGCAGCTCGGATTTAGTCACTGCCGCAAATTACCGGCGGCCGGAATCACGCCGTAGAATTTACATTAGATTACGTTGATGGTGAAATTACAAGAGAATACGTTCGATGAAAAAGTGGTCAAAATATTACTTCCTCCTTCAACCCCCCCCCCACCCCTCCACACCCCACCGATCCTCGTGAAATGATGAGAACGAAATATTTGGAGAAATTGGAGCAGATACGAAAGTTTGTCGACAGTCATTCTTCCCCTGTACCACTTGCGAATGGAACATAGAAGGAGAAGTGACAAAGTGATAATGTGACAAGACTCAAAGTCGTCCCACACTGTATGATGGCTGGCTAAATGTATCCGTAGGTGTAGGATGACCTCGACCCAAATAAGCCTCCTTCCACTTACAGTCTGCGACGAATAGGATGTTCACACAGCATCCGCCTTTGATGGCTTCGTCGTCGACGACAGCCTAAACCCAACATTTTCTTCCTTTCTGAGTAGTATGTGGGTCACTTCGGACCACTTGTCCTTCTTAAGGTTAAAATCAACCATAAAATAATTACAAAATTATGGTCCAATCTAACCATAAAATACCCGGCCCACTTCGGACCACTTGTCCTTCTTAAGGTTAAATCAACCATAACATAAATTCAAAATTATGGCCAAATCTAACCCTAAACAATAATTCCACTATTTTCTTTTACTGCCTCATTTATGGTGGATGACACCTTAACCAATCTTAATTATTATTTTTTAATTTATGGTTCGAATTATCCATAAATTAAAGACCTATCTACCCCTCTTCTAGGGTTGAATTCGACCCTAATTTATCCATTATTTTATTTATATTTTAAGGTCCCACTCCACCATTAAATAGACCTCTATCTATGGTCTCTTTTATCCATTATTTTATTAGTTACTTTAAGCTCCGACCTCACCATAAACCTTTTACTAAATTACACCCTACCCTGTGTGGTTCCCATTATCCATTATTTTATTACTTACGTTAAGCTCCCACCACACCATAAATATTTTCTAAAATAAATAAATTTATTTTAAACTCCCACTCCACCATAAATATTTTCCTGAATTATTAATTATTAATTATTACTAATGGACCGATTTAACCTTACTTGCTATTTCTTTTTTACCTTTTTTGTCTGGTACTTTTGACCTTTATTTTATTAGTCATTTGCCGATTTTTCCTCCCCTCCCATCTTCTACTCCATTTCATGCTTGACATCTATCACAAAGTATACCTTCATTTTATGATTAATTGTAACCTCAAACAATTATTTTCTCTGTGCTCTATAGCTACCTTAACTTACCTGATTAATATCCCCAAGGAAACGTTTCTATAATACCACCAACCATAAATTTTTATCCAACACCTTATTCATTTAAAGGTTACCCCCAACCATAACTATAAACTATAGGGTAGGTTTATAAAAATGAAAAATATAAATAAAGAAAATGGCTCTGTATGCTATCTTGAGAGAACTAGATAATTTAGATATAAACTATAAATTAAATGAACAAGGAGAAGTGCTATACGTTAAAGATGATGAATACATATTCTTGACATATACATTTTATATTGAAAGTCTTGATATAAATAAATTCTCAAATTTTAAGAATGTAGTTACTCGTCGTGATGATTATGATGGGTGGGAATTAACTTGTGGTGTCAGAGAGCACATAATTGATTTATATTTTAATACTGACAATGAATATATTAAGTTTGAATTCTTTGAGTCTGTCGCTGGCGCAAATTAGAAATACGGTGACCTCGACACTGAAGTCGTTACGCAATCCGAAACAGATAATCAGAGGAGCGTCGCGGAACTACCGACACACATCTGGCGACCCGCCAAGCCGCGAGGTGAAGGCCAGCTGATACGTAATATTAACTCGTTCATTCGCTAGTAGATGGCACTCTTAACAGCTTCAGCATGACTTATAACCCGAACACGGCTAGTTTTCTCTCGCCGGCGCGGTTGCTCAGCGCGTTCGGTCAGGGGTCTGGCCAGCCTCTGTAATAAATAAACTGAGTAAAGTTTTCGTCGTGGAATTTTGAGTGACGTCATGAGACGTCCGCAAAGAACCGCTCTCCCTCATCAACCAAGATGCATGGGACGAGACGTGGTAACAAAGAGGAAAAACCCTGTGGGGTGAAGAAAAACAGTAGCAACGACGAAGAAGAGACAGAAAGAGAAGTCCCCACAGGGTTCCTTGGCGCCAAGGTTTTGCTGTTTTCGACATTTTTTCTATTTAAATAATAAAGTAAATAAATGAACAATCAACTAATACCTCCTTGTAGCCTGACGAGTATAATGAAAGGCGGTGACACACCAGCACAACTTCCTTTTGATATAAACAAGGTGCCACCACACCTAAAAGGTATCGTTTTTAATTATCTAAAGAAAATGCAGTACCTACAACTAACTGTTATGGAATTAGTAGAAGACCAGACTGACCTCTGCAAAATAGGTGAAAGTATATCACAAATAGAACAAGAATTTGAAACGTTGATGGTTACCCTTACGTAACAAAATCAAAACTTTTATCAGATTTTAATGGTTAATTTTAACCTTTTTTAAGGTTAAAATTAAAATATTACTTTACTTTTATTCACCCAACTATTATGTGAGTTATCAAATCCTAACCACTTCACATAGACTTTGTCACCCTTTTTCCTTATTACTTTTTCTACAAGATAGACATCTGGATACTTAGTTTTCTGTAATTCTTGTTCGTAGAAGTTACCTTCAATTTCTTCTTTATTTGTGTCTTTCAGCTTGTACGTGGTTGGAATTGTGTTACTGATCTGACTCACTTCAAATATTTCTGTCGACCAGTTAGCAGTATAGCCTTTCTCAAACAAACCTTTCAATTTACTGATCCTAACTTTATCACCTATCTTGAACTTTGGTGGGTCTGCTTTAAGTTCAATTGCTGGTAGCAATATCTTTGCATTCTTTTTAGTCACTTCTATTGGTTTCATCCCTATTGTTCTGTGTTTTCTGTTGTTGTAGTCATATATGAGCTTTGGAAGTAACTCAATCCACTTTTGATTACCTTGAATCGAGAATTGTTTCCACATTTTTTCTTTTAGCGTTCTGTTAAACCTTTCAACTACTGATGCTTTAAGTTCTGTAAATGTGGAATAGTGGTTTATGCCTTCAAGTTTCATCAGTTCCTTAAAGTGTTTATTGTAGAACTCTTTACCATTATCTGTTTGTAGATTCCTTGGCTTCCTTTCTTGTAGAATACTTTTAAAAGCAATGGCCACATTCACACCTGATTTGTCGTTAACAGGAATAGCCCATGCATACTTTGAAAACACATCAATAACCGTTAATAGGTACTTGTATCCTTTGTTAATCTTAGACACCCCTTTTAGGTGTCCAGAATCCATCTCAACCAAATCAGCTTGCCACAAATCATCTACGCCATAAGCTATGACAGTTCTCCTTGGGAAGTTCTTTCTCGATGGTGTGTGAAGCTCGTTTACAATACCTTCACGAACAGATGGTTGTTCCTTAGGAACGTTACAACCTACATTTTCTACGTCTTTTTTTTTTACAAATTTACTTTTCCTGCTTTTGCATTCCGAACAGATGCCTTCAATTCTTGTTCGTCCGTTTTTAGCCATAACACGGTGTGGATGAAGGGTGTTCGTTTGTTTTCTACACTTTAAACACCAAATATGATAGTCGTTCATTTATTAACTGAGTGTTACATCTAAAATATAATCCTCTTACTAGTACGCACTTTTTAAAGATCCTAAAGACCTTTAAAAAGTCATTCTTAATTCTCAATATCCTCGACAACTGGTATCAGTTCACCATAAATTAGAAATTTCACGTTAACAGGTACAGTTTTAACACTATCTTTTAGTCTTACAGAAAGAAAATTTCCTTCATTTATTGTTATTGAATGGTTTCCACCATTAATTAGGTGTATTTTGTCATATACACTTACTACCATATCAAAGTCCTTAGTTGACAGACGTCCATTAACGTTTTCACCAATTGCAACAACTCTTCTTAACTGAAAGGTGTATTCAAAGTAGTGCATTTTTTGTTCATCACCTGTCACAAATGTGAATTCAACTGTTTGTTTATCGTGTATAGTGCTCTGAGAACTCTCAATATACGGCTTCAAATCTGATTTAGTAAAATAATCTGAAAGAACTTTCTCAATCTCCTTCTTGCTGTAATAATTACTGAATTGTGTTAAGAGACTTGTGTATTGTGCACTACTCTCTACAAGTTTTGTTTGCAGAAACCTCTTGGTAACTACATCCATATCATCAACAGGATCATCGACATTGACTAATCTTCTACCTAGAAAATTTATATAACGCTTTGATTTCTTCATCACATCTGTGAAATATTTCTGAAACTTGGTAAAGCTCTTTTCGACATTTTTTATCTTATCTAACTCTTCTTCCGTCATTCGAAAAGCTACATCAGTAGCTACAGCTAGTTTATTCCCAAAAACGTCCATTTATTACATTCAAAATTTCGTTAAAATTCCACCCAACCGTAAATAGCTTAAGTACGAGCATACACAGGTGACCACAAATATACTCGTCATAATACTGTATTCTTTCTGTATTGTAGAACAAATTCTTTGAACCTAGGTAACGGACCAATTCATCAGGTACATTTCCTCCAAATGAATCAAAAACAAATTTTTCGTCGCTTTTTTTGAAGTAACAGATCCAGTGTGAACCGGTATGCTTAGACGAGTCTAAATTCACAATTCCTGATTCGTACTTTAATGGTTTATTAGGTAACTCATCAATCATGTAAACACCTCTGAAAGATTCAATTTTCAATTCTTTTGCTAATTTAACTATGTCAAAGTTGCTTAAAGCATGAGGGTAGTCTGCAATTATTTTTTTGAACTTTTTTTTTTCATTCCAGATCCCTTCTTTTCCAATTTTTCCAAAATTAGATTGTGTCTCTTCTGTTCAGCCAGTTCTGCATCTTCTTTCTGTTTTTTATGAACGGCGCTAGTGATTGCAGCAGCTCCACCAGCCAATGAACCAATTGCGCCTAAGGCAGCCAGTATCAGTGGTAGGAATCCTCCTTCGTGCATACTCATACCAGAACCGTTTTTTAAACTCTTTGAGTTAAGGTAATCAAGAATCTTTTTCACGACAGGTATAGATAGTGTTATAAGTAAACTACCACCTTTCTTAAGTTTATTTGCTTTCTGTTTCATTTGAGCCTCTGTGAGGAAACCATCAAGAAACCCATGACTTTTCAAATCATCATTGGTCAATTTTATTTTAATAGATTTTGCTTTTGGATTCCCTCTGGGGGAAACATTGTAATCAATACTAAATCCTCTCATTTATTTATTAATTTATTTCAATTTTAATTTTATGCTTTAAAAGCATAAAATCTGCATTAAAATTACACCTTTTCACAAACCAAAACCGTTTTCATCGACTTCCAACCCCATTCCCAGTTTCCGTTTCCCGAACATTATTCCAGCAACAGCTGTGGAAGCTAATCTCTCTCCAAGTGAAGCATCTTTACTGAACATCCTTTCCTTTGCAGCTTTTTGTAGTTCTTTGTCAGCTACGTGTCTATTCTCCAAATCCTTATGATCTCGATAAGCAATGTCATGTTGTTTACATGCTTCGTCTAAAGGATTGATTCCTGTATCTCCTCTAGCTAATCTTTCTTCTAATTTGGTGCCAGGGCCGCAGTAGTTGTATCCAGGAAGGTGCAATTCAACCGGGAGATTATTAATTAGCGTGTTCACTAAACCTTTCCCATGTTTTTCTGACTTCCAGAAGGTGTGAGGGAGGTGGTTTAGAAATCTAATTAGGTAAGGGATCCCCTTCGGATTATCGATAATAAAGTCATTAAACTTATTACTGAGCATTTTAGTAATTGCAACTTTTTCATTGTGGTAGTTGGTGTTTCCAGCATTTTCTTCCCCATGAATAACCATAAGTCTATCAATTAAGTCCCGGACATCGTCCATCCAGATGTATTCAATCGGCCTGTCACTATATTTCTTCACGAAACCATTTCCAGTCTTTGTGGGACTTACCTTAGACCTCTTTATTGCTTTGTATATGGGCTTGATTAACCTGTTATATTTTTCACTTGCACTTGATTTAGGTCCTTTTGTGGGGTCGTTGTTCTGATATATAGCATTTGTTAATTTTAATATATCCACATAATTGTCATGGTCATCAAGTGGTACATTCTCATCTACATCTTTCTGTGTTAGAAGATTCATTAACCCTTTAGTAGCTTTAATTCGTTTATCTTTAATGATAATGTCGTCATTCTGAAAATTAACTTCTGAATCACCAATAAAATGCTTACCATTATCGAATCTTAAACCAAACACCTTGTCACCTAAACCTCCTAAGTACTTGGATACTACAGGACCTAAATATGTTGTTGCATAATTAGTTATAGCAGCCTTTGGTGTACTAGTTAATTCACCCTTCCTGATCATCTTTTCCCTTTCCTTCTCTTCAATTTCTGCTAAGGTTGATTCTAATCTTTGTTTTGTATTTGGTGAAACATCACTGTCAGTATCATTGTCTTTAAATATACTCTTTTCAAATGACGTTTCATCAGGTGTTGAGGGAATAGGAAACATGTCTTCGAAATCTGTTTTTTTATATGGAACCAGCTGCTTTTCTACTTCTCTGTTTAGTTCTATTGCTTTTATTACATTATCACCCAAACCCTCCAATTCTCCCTTAACCTCTTTAATTGCATCGATAACAGGTTGGTCTTCTTTTTTATACTTTTCATACTCTGTTATTGGTTGCTTTTTCCACGATTTAAAACCTTCCCTGAGTTCTTCAAACTTTCTTCTGTTCTTCCGTGCACTCTTAATAGCATCAGGATTATATTTTGCAAACATCTTTATTATATGTGATATTTTATAGTAAAACGTAAGCGTTGGGCGTTGGACGTTAAGCGTTAGACGTTAAGCGTTGGACGTTAAGCGTTAGACGGTAGGCGTTGAGCGTTAGACGTTAAGCGTTGAGCGTTGGGCGTTAAGCGTTAGACGTTAAGCGTTGAGCGTTAAGCGTTAGGCGTTGAGCGTTGGGCGTTAAGCGTTAGACGGTAGGCGTTAAGCGTTGAGCGTTAAGCGTTAAGCGTTGAGCGTTAGACGGTAGGCATTGAGCGTTGAGCGTTAAGCGTTAAGCGTTAAGCGTTGAGCGATACGCAGTTTAAGAATTGTTTGATCTTATTTCTGTACTTGCCATCATTAGATTTACGCGTTAAGTCTAGCGTTATAAAACCAAAATCGTCTTCATTCCAGCAATTACTACACATGGTTTTGAAATCATCGTATCTCATATCACCCCCAACAAATTCATTATAAATATGATTTAGATTCCTATTGTCTTGTCTAAAAACATTCAGGAAGTTCAGATTATCACGAACCAGTTGTTTCGGTATCTTGGTGTATGTTTGTGCTAAGTAAAAACAGTCTACTCCTTTGTGTCTACCTCTGGTGAAATATTCCCTAACTATATCTTGGTTCTCCAAAATAAAATCATCAAATATCACAACTGAATTTTCCGTACATTCATCTAAAGGTATTATATCTTGTGCAGCTTCAATGAATGATGCTACCTTCAAATCTGTTTTTTCTTCTAGTTTGTCACACATTTTCATTAGTTCTTGATACTTTGATTGATCTAGACTTTTTGAATATATGTATACATGATTTACTTTGTCCCAGTTCAACCACCCTGGTGCAAGAAGGTAATTGTCGATCATTAGTGTTGTTTTACCACATCCGCTTGGACCGATAATTCCACAACGTATCGAATTAGGTAAAAGCTCCCCATGCTTCAATTTTCTTTTCCTTTCTGGTATTCTAACTTTAGGTTCCCAGTCTGTCTTCATTTCTCCTTTCTTTATTCTTTATTTAACTTTATTAACTGAGTTAATAAATGACAAGATTATTTAAGCTGAGCGGTAGGTCCTCTGTACTAGAAAAGAGGTTGACAGTTCCGATTAGAGACCACTTTAAAGGTGTGGCCTTAAAAGGATTTTACACGACGTTCTTGACTCCAAATGTAACCACAAAGAATAATAAGTTGTACTATGAGAAAGATGGTGTGGTTAACATGTTAAATATTCCACCTGGGCAGTACAGTATACAAAGTTTAGAAAAATACATTCGTACCAAAAACCCTGCAATAAGTATTAAGGCAGACAAGGTTTCAAACAGAGTTGTTATAGAAAGTGAAGTGAAGCTATTTATGGACAGAAAGGATAGCATAGGAAGTGTACTGGGGTTTAATAATCAAATCGTTGAACCTAACACAAAGACTATTGGTACTGGTATTCCTAAAATTATTCCCTTCGAAACGATTAATGTTCATTTCAACCTGGCAGATGGTATGTTAGTTAAGGGTGGTGAACACTACCACAGAGAAACTAATATTATAGCTTCTTTTAAAATCGGTGTGGAGTTTGGTGGCCCTATTATTTATGAACCACAGAACCACTCATTTGTTCCCCTTCACGACAGAATTCAGTACTTGGTAGTAACTGTAACTGATGAAGACGATAATTTGATTGATTTTGGTGGAGCCGATGTCACGGTAATTTTAGAAATGCAGTAAAAATTTAGTTTAATTAATTAATTAAACAAAAACTCAGTTAATAAATGAACAAGATAGAAAGTTATCAATACCAGTCTTTTCCCGTAAATGAGAAGACGAAATTTAATGTAAACATACCAAACAAAGATGTTGAAATAGACATCAAAGTTGGTGATGGGTGGATTGACAGTAAGAATGCTTTTCTTTATATGAATTTTAATGTAACTCACGTTAATGGTTCTGATTACACTAGCTACGATGGAAAATCTAATGTAAAGCTGATCGACAATTTTGTATCGCAGTTGTTTTCCGCAATTACCATTAAAAAGAAAGGAGTTATCATCTCCAGAATTGAACATCCCAGTATTTCTTCAACGGTGTTGTATCACCTCACCTCTTCAATTGCTGAGGATGTAATGTATGAAGGGAACTTTGTAAACAATGGTAAGCTAAAGTCAAAATCAAATGAAGTATTGTACCCACTGAAAATGTTGGGTGGGTACTTTAAAGACTACAAAGAGATTATGTGGGAAGGAGATATAACGATTTGTTTCACTTGGAGCGCGAGTGGTGGAGATGCTTTGGAGAGATGGTTTTCAAAAAATGCTGCTGGTGTTGATATTGATGGAACTCGTCCAGAAGAAGGGAAAGTAATCATCACAAGTATGGAAATAAGAATGCCTGTAGTTAAATACGAGCCAACTTATGAGCTTGAACTAAGAGACAAAATATTTAAAGAACCTAAAATGCCCATTTCATTCTTTGAACTACAGACTCAAGAGATAGCGGGGCTCAGTGGTAGGAGGAACTTTGAAATTGACATTACCAATTACTACACATCCTTAGAGTTTGATATGCCTTACTTTATTTTTGTTGTGTTCCAGACTAACCGAAAAGGTAACCAAGAAAGAGATTCGTCGCAGTTCGATCATGTCAACCTTCAAAATATTTATCTAAAGAATGGTAGAAACGAAATATTTCCTGAGGAAGCATGGAACATTGCTCCTCCTTCAATTTACTTCAAGGCCTACAATGCATTCTTAGACTTTAAGCGGATAACCGAGTTAAGAGGTGATTCGAAAATTAGTCCTTACAGCTTCATTAATTCGTATCCCATTTATGTTATTAATATGACCAAGAGGCGAAATGTTGTAGCGGCAAACAAAACAAGTATGAAGTTGTGCGCAACTTTTAACGCTAACATACCTGAAAACACTACTGCTTATATTGTGATGTATACCAAAAAGAATTTGATCTATGATGCAAAGCATGGTATAGTAAATGAAAGCTTTTAATGCCTATTTTTAATGCCTCTCAGGCATTAAAAATTAAAAATTAAAAATTAAAAATGTATTTTATAAAAATTCTATGATGTGTCTGGGTTTTATGTTAATGTCTCCGTGTGTCATACCTTTGTAAACCATTTTTAATCCTATAATAGACCTAGAGTCTTCCCAGCTTAGGATTTTGTTGTACCTTTCAGGCAATCTAACTTTAAGTTCATTCTCGAGTTCTAAAATGTATCCACTACCGAATTTCATTGTCATGAACTCTATGTCTGTAATAAGATACTCATAATCTATTTCGAGATCTCGCAAATGAGTAAACGATGTTTGTGTGTTAAAACTATTGAGTTTTAGTAGAAGTTGTTGTTGTTGACTATTCATTTATTAAATATGTTTTTTTAATTAAAATTTATTTCTTAAAATAGATTAAGCAATGAAAGAATTTGGTATTTTAACCAGTAAATAAATGGAAAGAGATAAAAAAGGATATGTAGAATGTGAATGTGGTAGGGTCCTAAGTTCTAAAGATATAATGTCTCATCAGAATAGACCATGTCACAATAAAGCTATGAAAGAGAGAGGCACAACAAAAGAAATTAAGAAAAAGATACAAAGGTACCTAAAATACGGAAATTGATCTGAAATTAATGCATCGATTACAGAATGGGAGAAGACTAACAAGAAATAATTGACTTGTGCAACTCACTGGGAAGATTTTTTCTCACTCAAAAAAATGATTTTTTTAAAATAAATAAATCAGTAAATAAAGAATATGTCAGAAGAAATTAATTATAACTATACAGCTAAACACTGCAACAAGTGTGACTTGGACATTACTTATAAAAATTGGTCCAGGCATTTGAAATCAAAAAACCACCAAACGAACGATCCGAACAATGAAGAGGTGGTTGGTAAACGGAAAGATAAGGTGACTCTTCAAGATCTAAGGTCTATAGCTAAAGATTACAATCTCACAGGCTTCTCCAAATGGACTAAATCACAACTCGCTAGTGCAATAAATAAGACCAAGGATATCATGTACAAAAGACAGGATTTGGAAAAGCTTAGGGTACCTGAGCTACGAGAGATCGGAAGAAATAATAACATTAAGGCAACTGTAAGGATGAAGAAATCGGAAATAATTGAATCTATATTAAAAACGCAAGATAATATTTTTAGAAATAAGGTAGCACAAGAGCTAAGCTTTCACGAAGACCTGATAGAACCATCAAAAGGAGAACGGAAACCACCCTACAAAATCACAGAAACTAGATCACGATTTATTAAGTATTGTAATGGCATAGAAGTAGATTACACCATAAAAATTGACAAAATTATGGAAGTGGAGAACGCTATTAACGCAATGATTAAATTGGCTAAAGAAAAGGGTAACTACAAAAAAGGTGACAGGTTAACTTTAGCAGCAAACAACCCAAATTTCAATCACCCTATCTCAACTGTTGTTCAATCTGACGTTAAGGCCAGATCCTTCATGAATCACGTTGCCAGAATTTTATCTTCAAACGAAAACCTAAACATCACACAAACCACGTTCAATGTCAGAATTTTAAACATGCCTAGAGGGCAGGGAAGATCAAAAATAGTCAATTTGTCTGAAGATATTCACACGAAAAAATGCATAACCCAAATAAAAAATAAAGATAACCTCTGCTGCCCAAGAGCCATTATAACAGCTTTGACATATAGTACTAACCAGATTTTAGATAGGGTACTCACTGACTTAAACATCAAACATTTAAGACAAGGAAGGAAAATTCAAACGGACCTAACTGAAGAGCTGTGCAAGAGACTAGGAAGCTACAACGAAGAAGGTTTTACTCTAGAGGATATAAAGAACGTAGAGAAATTACTAAACATTCAAGTTAAAGTAGTGTGTGCCGAAAATTTTAATTCAGTTATATACTCGGGTGAAGAAAGAGACACCAAAATTTATTTATACAAAAACGGAAACCACTTTGACGTCATAAACAGTATGAAAGCGTTCTTAGGAAGCGTGTATTACTGCGACAGGTGCGATAAACCTTACAACAACAAGGATAAACATAAGTGTAAGAGGAAGGCGAATGTGTGTATTTTGTGCAAGAAACCCGCACACTCGATCGAAGATAAAGCTAAAGTTTACTGTAGAAAGTGCAATAGGTACTGTTATAACCAGGAATGTCTGAATAATCATAGTGAAGTGTGTAAGGAAGTCTACAAATGCAGAGGATGTAATTTAATTCTTTTAAGGTCAAAAGAGCACAAGTGTGGATATTCCTTTTGTTATAATTGCATGGAACCGTTTAAGGTTGGTGAACACCAATGTTACATCCAATACAAACAACAAAAAGGTGGTAGATGTGAAGGCGAATGTATTTGTAATGCTAACGATAAAAGTAAGTTTCTAAAATGTTATATGGATGAAAACAGGCTAGAATTGTTCAAGAAACCAAAGATGAAAGACCTCCAAAAACGATTCTTAGCTGGTGAAATTTCTGAAGTAAGGTATAAGGTACTAATCAACAATATTTTAATTGATATTATCACACGTGAAAACGGTTGTAGTTACACTGAAAAATACATATGGTTTGACTATGAAGCGGAACAAGACTCCGGTGTGCACACTCCCAACCTTATTGTAGCGCATTACATCGATGGGACCAAAGTTTACTTTAACACTAATGAAGAATTTTGTAAATGGTTGATCTCGAAAGACCACAAAGGATATACGGCCATCGCGCACAACGCAAAAAGTTATGACGCACAATTTATCTTGAAATATTGCATTGAAAATACGTTGAAGCCATATACCATATACAACGGTACAAAGTTAATGATGTTAGAGGTTAGCGGAGTAATTAAGGTTATCGATAGCCACAATTTTGTAGCTTCTCCCTTGAGCGATTTTCCCAAGACATTTGGCTTAAAAGAACTTAAGAAAGGTTACTTTCCCCACTTTTTCAATACAAAAGAAAATCAAAATTATGTTGGGGTTTTACCAGAAAAAAATACTATGGCGTTGACACTATGAAAGAAAAAGGTAGGAAAGAATTCCTTGAATGGTATAATAAAAAGCTATCAGAGAATTATACGTTTGACTTTCGAAAAGAATTTATGGACTACTGTAACTCTGACGTAGATATTCTGCGTAGAGGATGTCTAGAGCTTAGGAAACAGTTCTTGGAAATTGCTAATGTAGACCCCTTTAAATATATTACTATTGCTAGTGTATGTATGGCTATTTATAGATCTAAGTATCTCCAAGAAAATACTATGGCTGTTATCAAAGCTGATAAAAAAGAAATGTACAGTAAATCATCTATAGGGTGGTTAAATACTTTCGAAGGTGTACAACATGCTTTGAATGGTGGAGAAGTTGTAATTTGTGGAGCAAAGGTTGATGGATACTGTAAAACTACTAATACCGTTTACCAGTATCATGGTTGCTTTTGGCATGGTTGTCCTGATTGTTATCAAGAAGAGACTATTAACAATGTTAACAATGAAACTATGGGTGATTTGCTTGAGAAAACAAGACAAAGAAGTCTTCAGATTAAGCAAGCAGGCTACAATTTAGTAGAAATGTGGGAATGTAAATGGATTAAAAGCAAAGTATATAAGCAAGCTCTAAATGACGTAGATGTTGTGGAGCCATTGAACCCTAGAGATGCATTTTATGGAGGAAGAACAAATGCGACCAAGCTTAAAGTACAAAATAAAAAATTAAAATATATAGACGTATGCAGCCTCTACCCTACAGTTCAGTATTTTGATTACTACCCTGTCGGCCACCCCCGTAAAATATTTACACCAGAAAAATACAACAAAAACTGGTATGGCCTGATTAAGTGCAAAGTATTACCACCGCGAAAACTTTACCATCCTGTTTTACCCATTAAGAATGAAAAGTTAATATTTACTTTGTGTGCGGTGTGTGTTGAAGAAAAATGTTGTGTGTGTAAACACTCTGATGACGAAAGAGCATTCATTGGGACTTGGACCACTGATGAAGTCAACAAAGCTATAGAGAAGGGTTACAGAGTTTTAGAAGTTTATGAGGTGTGGCATTTTGAGAAGAAGAGTAATGGTATGTTTAAAGGTTACGTCAAAGATTTTATGAAAATAAAGCTGGAAACAAGTGGGTGGAAGGATGACTTTAAAACTATTGAAGAGTACGTGGCAGCAGTTAAGAACTGTCTAGATATTGACATAAAACCCGATGAAGTATCTCCAAACCCTGGTAAGCGCGCTGTTTCTAAGATTTGCTTAAACTCTTTGTGGGGTAAATTCGGGCAAAGACAGAACTTGACCCAGAGTGAATATGTCGTTGATATTAAAAGGTTCTATGCCCTACTTCTAAATGACAAGATAGATGTAAGCAATCTAATTTTTATTAATGACAATATAGTACAGGTTACCTATAAATACATAGATAACTTTGTTGAGGATAGCTTATCCACTAATGTGTTTATAGCCGCATTTACAACTTCAAATGCAAGACTTAGGCTTTATGATATGTTAGACAAATTAGGTGACAAGGTTGTGTATTATGATACTGACTCAGTGGTTTATATTGATGATGGTACGAATACTGTAGAAACAGGCTGTATGTTAGGAGAATGGACAGATGAGCTGGGGAAGCATGATTATATCACAGACTGGATCTCTACGGGGCCAAAGAGCTACGGGTACTTGACAAGTAAGGGGAAGGAAATCATGAAAGTTAAAGGTTTTACGATAAACTATGAGAACTCTAAAGCATTGAACATAAACACCATGAAAGCTATTGTTGATAAGGATATAGATAAGGTTAGATTAAACTACAAAATGATTACCAGGGATTCTAAATCTAAAACTCTAGTCAATAAGAATGTTAGTAAAGATTTCAAAATCGAATATGATAAAAGGATGATTAGGCCCGAGATTGGTGGTATTATAGAAACGTTTCCTTGGGGGTATTAATCAGGTAAGTTAAGGTAGCTATAGAGCACAGAGAAAATAATTGTTTGAGGTTACAATTAATCATAAAATGAAGGTATACCTTGTGATAGATGTCAAGCATGAAATGGAGTAGAAGATGGGAGGGGAGGAAAAATCGGCAAATGACTAATAAAATAAAGGTCAAAAGTACCAGACAAAAAAGGTAAAAAAGAAATAGCAAGTAAGGTTAAATCGGTCCATTAGTAATAATTAATAATTAATAATTCAGGAAAATATTTATGGTGGAGTGGGAGTTTAAAATAAATTTATTTATTTTAGAAAATATTTATGGTGTGGTGGGAGCTTAACGTAAGTAATAAAATAATGGATAATGGGAACCACACAGGGTAGGGTGTAATTTAGTAAAAGGTTTATGGTGAGGTCGGAGCTTAAAGTAACTAATAAAATAATGGATAAAAGAGACCATAGATAGAGGTCTATTTAATGGTGGAGTGGGACCTTAAAATATAAATAAAATAATGGATAAATTAGGGTCGAATTCAACCCTAGAAGAGGGGTAGATAGGTCTTTAATTTATGGATAATTCGAACCATAAATTAAAAAATAATAATTAAGATTGGTTAAGGTGTCATCCACCATAAATGAGGCAGTAAAAGAAAATAGTGGAATTATTGTTTAGGGTTAGATTTGGCCATAATTTTGAATTTATGTTATGGTTGATTTAACTTTAAGAAGGACAAGTGGTCCGAAGTGGGCCGGGTATTTTATGGTTAGATTGGACCATAATTTTGTAATTATTTTATGGTTGATTTTAACCTTAAGAAGGACAAGTGGTCCGAAGTGACCCACATACTACTTTTCTGTTTTTATTAATAGTGCGATGGAGGTCGAAATACTCGTTCGCCACATAAATTTAGGTATTATCGTCGTGATATAAGACATTCATTTTGAAGAAAACTACTGAGAAAGTTTAGAGAACCGGTATTTGTAGATGTCTGCAGAACAACCCTACTCCCGTCAACATACACTACTAGCCATTAAAACTCCTACACCACGAAGATGACGTACTACAGACGCGAAATTCAACCTACAGGAAGAAGATGCTGTGATATGCAAATGATTAGCGTTTCAGAGAATTCACACAAGGTCGGCGCCGGTGGTGACACCTACAACGTGCTAACATGAGTGAAGTTTCCAGCCGATTTCTCATACACAAACAGCAGTTGACCGCCGTTGCCTGATGAAGCGTTGTTGTGATGCCTCGTGTAAGGAGGAGAAATGCGTACCATCACGTTCCCGACTTTGAAAAAGGTCGGATTGTAGCCTATCGCGATTGCGGTTTATCGTATCGCGACATTGCTGGTCGCGTTGGTCAAGATCCAATGACAGTCAGCAGAATAGGGAATCGGTGGGTTCAGGAGGGTAATACGGAACGCCGTGCTGGATCCCAACGACCTCGTATCACTAGCAGTCGAGATGACAGGCATCTTATCCGCATGGCTGTAACGGATCGTGAAACCACGTCTCGATCCCTGAGTCAACAGATGAGGACGTTTGCAAGACAACAAACATTTGCACGAACAGTTCGTAAATGTTTACAGCAGCATGGACAATCAGCTCGGAGACTACGGCTGCGGTTAGCCTTGACGCCGCATCACAGACAGGAGCGGCTGCGATGGTGTACTCAACGACGAACCTAAGTGTACGAATGGCAAAACGTCATTTTTTCGGATGAATCCATGTTCTGTTTACAGAATCATGATGGTCGCATCCGTGTTTGGCGACATCGCGGTGAACACACATTGGAAGCGTGCATTCGTCATCGCCATAATGGCGTGTCACCCGGCGTGATGGTATGGGGTGCCATTGGTTACGCTTATCGGTCACCTCTTGTTCGCATTGACTTCACATTGAACAGTGGACGTTACTTTTCAGATGTGTAACGACACGTGGCTCTACCCTTCATTCGATCCCTGCGAAACCCTACATTTCAGGAGGATAATGCACGACCGCATGTTGCAGGTCCTGTACTGGCCTTTCTGGATACAGAAAATGTTCGACTGCTGCCATGGCCAGCACATTCTCCAGATCTCTCACCAATTGAAAACGTCCATTCAATGGTGGCCGAGCTACTGGCAAGTCACAATCCGCCAGTCACTACTCTTGAGGAACTGTGGTATCGTGTTGAAGCTGCATGTGCAGCTGTACCTGTACACGCCATCAAAGCTCTGTTTGACTCAATGCCCAGGCGTATCAAGGCCGTTATTACGGCCAGAGGTGGTTGCTCTGGGTATTGATTTCTCAGGATCTATGCTCTCAAATTGCGTGAAAATGTAATCACATGTCAGTTCTAGTATAATATATTTGTCCAATGAATACCCGTTTATCATCTGCATTTCTTCTTGGTGTAGCAATTTTAATGGCCAGTAGGGTACATTTCGTGTAGGGACCACGAAGATAAGATACTAGAAATTATGGCTCATACGGAGGCGTATAGTCGTTTTTCCCTCGCTCTATCTGTGAGTGTAACGGGAAACGAAACGACTAGTTGCGGTACAGGGTACCCTCCTCCACTCATCGTGCGATGGCTTTGTAGATGTAGTTGGCACTGGGATAGAGCGAGCGTGGTTCTATTGAAATTATTGTCTAACGTGGAGAACGTGGCAAATTTCACTGAGTGGAATAGGAGCTAAAGTAATCGAAAACGCGACTCGACTTCAAGTGGTTCAAATGGCTCTGAGCACAATGGGACTTAACATCTGAGGTCATCAGTCCCCAAAACTTAGAACTACTTAAACCTAACTAACCTAAGGATATCACAGATATCCATGCCCGAGGCAGGATTAGAACCTGCGACCGTAGGGGTAGCGCAGAGTCGTATCTAGATGTGTCAAGGGTCCCATATCACTCCAACTGCACACGCACCACACCGTTACTAGCAGTTTGCAACTCTATTAATATAAATGGAAAATAAAAGGTTGTGATCTGCAAGCTTTTGTTGAGATTGGAACTGCCGTCTCATATAGCACTAGCATCGCAAAGCATAAGGAACCAGTGAGCTAACGACACACTGGTGACAACGGACGGTCTATAGTCATTGCAATATTGCCTGAAGCTCAAAACGCAACATTAAACACATCAACAGGTATGTGAAGAACGCCATTCTTGGAGTCCAGAAATAATATATATACTTTCAAAGTGTCTCATCTTACAGTGGATTATATCGTATGACCCCTCAATTTGAAAAACGAATGCCATGTGAATTCAGCGAGGTAACACCGGGCTACACCCGGAAGTAAGTGCACTATCACAGTGTTGACAAATACTTGCTACGACTCTGCCAAATCTCAGCTCACTTACGAGGCAGCTCTTTAGCGAAATGCTTGTACTGATTGTCCGATACGGTTCTTCAGATGGGTGATGCGCGCGCACGTTTGGTTTTTATGCGGCGTTCTCCCCTGATATGTTTTGTCATCGCGTTGTGGGCTATGCATACATTTGAGGCATTCAATTATTATCCAGAATGATACAAGTTTCACCTTTCGGCGTGGAAGAAGGCTGCTGATGCCGACATTAAATCGTTACAACGTAGGGGAAGCAAATCGGATGATTCAGTGTTTCTGATTCAGCATAAAGCATGTGAGATAATTTTCCGTAACGTTCATAATCACCTCAAAATGCAAACGAAATAAAAACACATCGAAACCTTATTTGAATTGAACGTAATGTAAGATATCAAACGCCGGCCGGGGTGGCCGAACGGTTCTAGGCGCAACGCTACGCTCGCAGGTTCGAATCCTGCCTCGGGCATGGATGTGTGTGACGTCCTTACGTTAGTTATGTTTAAGTAGTTCTAAGTTCTAGGGGACTGATGACTTCAGAAGTTAAGTCCCATAGTGCTCAGAGCCATTTGAACCATTTTTAAAGATATCAAACGCTTTGCAAAAATGGTTCAAATGGCTCTGAGCACTATGGAACTTACCTTCTGAGGTCATCAGTCCCCTAGAACTTAGAACTACTTAAACCTAACTAACATAAGGACATCACACATATTCTTGCCCGAGTCAGGATTCGTACCTGCGACCATAGCGGTCGCGCGGTTCCAGGCTGAAGCGCCGAGAACCACTCGGCCAACCAAGCCGGCAAACGCTTTGCACCTCGATGTCGAATGTGTTCAGGTGCAATCCTTTGCAGCATACATATAGAACGTCATGATTACCACGAGAATGAAGAAATATGTTGGTAGGGATGGAATCAAGAAGAGACGTAGTCAAAAAATATTCGATTCCTCATGGCGTTCATTTCATTTTATATTTAAGAAGAGGCAAAGTGAGATATTACTTAACACGAATTATATGCCGTATATGTGGATAACGAGGATGCCTGCGTCTTCATACGCTGCCTCCTTGAAAAATGTATGCTCTGTTATATACCAAGTAACCTAATCATTATTTCCGTAATGTTACCCTCTTGTTTGGCCCCTAAACGATAACAAGATTCCAAATTCAGGTCTCTGGATGAATGTAATTCCTGAGTTCTTTTGTGTTTTTTCGCTTGGAATTCATGAAGCTAACCACTGTGCCTCTCCCCGTCGAGGGATAGGTCTCGAAACTAAACCGTTTTTTATCCAGTGGCATAATTTATTCAGACAGCATCAGCACAAGACTATCAAACAAAGCCTTCCATTTACAACTGCAACACTCTAACCAACGGCTGACCCAAGGGTAATTCAGGGTCATGGTCCGAAATTAGCGCCTCTCTGCTACTGTGGCAAAGTCCGTACTACATTTTCGATTCCGCAGCACCAGTTTGTCAGGTAACACTGTGTTAAATCAAAAGGAGTAGTTGCAGAGTTGTGCCAGCGTATCTGTCCTCCCACTGTCATCTTCATGTATCTCACTTCTCTTGTAGCATTGATCACAAGGTGCCGAAGTAAATGAGTGTATTCTGCATGACGCAACATTCAATATTCCCTTCTTTCATAGCCACTCTTTAAGTGCATAAATACCAAATAGGGATGTGGAAGCTTTTGTGAGTGAGAGAATGACAATAGTAATCGTAACAAAAAGAAGCAAATAAAGAATGAAGTTTATTGTAATGCAGAACGAGAATGGCTGTGAAAATAAAAATCTATAAAATAAGTTGATCGTTGAGTAGGCACAATGCAGATATCTTCTTAGCATTTTGTTACAGGATTTAGTTCTGGATGTTTTCAGAGAAAAATGAAAATTCGGTACTTCTCGCTAGTGTAATATAATGTGAATTAGGAACTACCCTTTCTTTTGAACACGACTCAAGCAGGTAACCAAGTATCTACAAAGGCACTGCTGCATTCTGTTCCCTGACATTGCTCTGATGGCGGCAAATGCTGGTAGTCCCGATTATGAAACACAAAGCGTATTGCATGGTAGTTCCTAGGACCGTAATATTAAATTTACGACGTAGATGGCACTTGAACGTGACGACTCTCTAAAATACTCGTCAATATAAGAAGTCAATACTATGACAGTTTAGCAGGATTACTCAACATGAATTCTAAAATTTTATGACTGACCGTACAGGTGCTAAACGTCGTCAAAAATATACGAAGTCCCAATCGCACTAACAATATGAAGATCGTCTTCGACATCTCGCAACTTTCACATTGCTATCTCCACCCTACTCCGGACATGTGGAGCTGCACTAAGCTGCCGATGTAATGGAAGGCCTTCACACCGAGAACAGACCACACATTGAAATATACAAGAGAATTCTCTTGCAGCGTAAGCTTATTTTAACTAAACAAAAAATGATTGGATAGCAACGATGTCCTATCCAAAAAGGTGAAATGTTACACACTGTTGACGTTAAATGGGCATTATCTACTTCCTGTCTTTTGTCCTACTCATCTATAACATCAGGTATACTATCAAAATGATTAGATATAATGGATGCTAATGTAATGCACTGATACCAGGTGGTGGGTTCACAAACTACTGATGCAAAAATAAAACAGAAGTTCGCAAAAGTGCAGTTGTGCATTTTCGTACGTTTACAGCTCCAGATCTACCACAGATAATGCATACTAACAAACCTGGTCATTGTCCCAGTAATTTTTCCCCTCTTATTTCAGACCGAGTTGATGAACAAAGTACAAATTCGTGACTCTTGCAGATACTTCGAATCTGTTCAGTAATTTTGATGTAACTTAAGATTAGTGAGGACTACGATCATGGAAACTCCTGGCAGTTTGCTAGGGCACATTTAAATGTGACAGGTAGCACCTGATTTAAAATTTGCTGAAGGGAATTGATAAGACACATCTTTTGCAGCAAACCTGGAACTGCTTTCGGAGGCAACTACCGTTTTATAAAGTCACTACTTTACAACTATGCTGCCAAGGAATTCCAGCATAAACACTCTCATTGCCATAAATGCGGCTACAATAGATAACTGACAACTCGCAACGTGGAGGATGAGACAAGGGGTACTTTCTGCATGAAATGACCTTGTACTGACAAAATATTACTAACTTAGTAAGATATCTTCAGAAGGAATATTCAGAGTATTTTATACAGATGACAACAAAATTGCAGGCAAATTTAGCAGCATAAATCAGTCCCACAGCTGCAAATAATTGTTATGCTAACAGGGTTGCCAAAGGACGCCTATATCGTTGCAGTCTGGACCACGCTGACAGCAAGAAGAACGTGTTTTCGTAGCCTGAATATTTCATGATAGGATCCAGACATCCAGTCTATCGTGAGAGATTCTGCTCTCCAAATTTTAGATATGTGGTGTGGTCATGTGCCAACAATTTAGTAATAACCTTCTCATTGATTTATGTGATTCGGATGACGTCCGCAGCTCGTGGTCGTGCGGTAGCGTTCTCGCTTCCCACGCCCGGGGTCCCGGGTTCGATTCCCGGCGGGGTCGGGGATTTTCTCTGCCTCGTGATGACTGGGGGTTGTGTGCTGTCCTTAGGTTAGTTAGGTTTAAGTAGTTCTAAGTTCTAGAGGACTGATGACCATAGATGTTAAGTCCCATAGTGCTCAGAGCCATTTTTTGAGCCATTCGGATGACGAGAAAGCCCTGCCATGGGTTATCTGTATGTCTACTGAAAGCAAGCGACATTACATAATAGCAGGAAGCCTGTCATTACTTTCAGATAAGGTTTCCTGAACCTCAGATATATATGATATTAGCATCCTTACCCCACCAAAAAGGATTTCTTTTTATTGCATTTTTGCTTCCCACATAGCAAACAGTGGCTACCACTCTCATTCTCCCATGTCATAAACTAATTCCTTCAGCATCATCTGGTTTAATTTCGACTACAGTTCGTTATCCTTAATCATATGTCTATACGTCAAAAACTACAAGTATCATCTCTACCTAATGTTCACTGTGGGGCTACTCGAGAAACTTTTCGAACAGAAGCGAAAATCGTCTAGCGGATAGGAATTTTATTTCGTGTTACACCTCAGAACGAAAGGAACAAAACAACAGTAAGAGCAGCAGGCTCATCATACTGCGCGTGGGCACGATCAACGCAGCGCCATGAACTAGATTCAAATGGTTCAAATGGCTCTAAGCACTATGGGACTTAACATCTGAGATCATCAGTCCACTAGACTTAGAACTACTTAAACCTAACTAACCTAAGAACATCACACATATCCATGCCCGAGGCAGGATTCGAACCTGCGACCGTAGCAGCAGCAAGGTTCCAGACTGAAGCGCCTAGAACAGCTCGGCCACAGTGGCCGGCCCTGAATTTGGCCATATTCCTCCGAATTTACTTCCAGATAGCCCAAAGGCGCTGTCACTACAAAAATATCAGCATATTCCCCCTAGAATTACTATCCACATGTAATTATTAGAATACCTTGCTACGTCAGGTATCAGGTATCTGTTATCAGACACTCGATCTGAGCTGTTAAGTTTTATTGAACCAATCTGCTGTTGATCAGAGTAACTGGATGGGTTTATTATTTTGGTATAATGTATAAAAACCCACTTTTTCCACTTATCCTATCCTAAACAGTCAACGATTGGGTTGAGAGCAAGGTAAGTGACATGCTGTGTGGATAGAATGGTAGTGAATATTGAAACGAAATTATTAGAATCATGGGAAGGCAATGATGTATCGTTAGGCAGTGACATGAGAGGTTTCTGAGGTAAAGCTCTGTCTCTGACAATGGAGAGCAAGGTGCTAGGATTGTCTGCATTCTTAAGTTAAGCTCATCAAGTAGAAAAGCGCGGGCAGATTTCATTCTGTGCTGGGGAGAAGAAAGCCGGGAGTTTCAAACGCTTGAAATTCTGGAGCCTTGATTGGCCTGGGTGCACACCACCCTTGCCGTAGGAAGGGAGAGCGGTAACGTGGTAAGAGAAAGTACTTGCCTGGGGACGATTGAAGCAGCCGGATGGAATGAGGAAGTGGCGGAGCAAAATGCTCTCCATAAAGGGAAAGGAAATGAGTTAGTTAAGGTTTTAATGTTCCACCTTACTTGGAAACCTTCTCTTTCAGGGTAGATTTAATTTAATATACTATTTTGGGGGGGAACCAAATTGTTTATAGGCAAGTAAAAGATAGACGAATGTGAGAATACTGTGTCGCGATCGAGAAGAGTAACTTGAAAGTTAACGGAATTCGACATTTCGTTTGAGTAATTCGGTGAACAGTAAAGTGTTGGAATTCAACTGAAAAGTGGGTACGACACAAATAGGATGCATGTGACGAACTATTATAGCCTAAAGACCTGGAACTCACCACATGGGGCTGATGAAGAAAATGATGAAGAGTGGATGACTGAGTGCTGGGAACCATCAATTTATATGTAGGAATGTGTTCATTTACCATAATTCTTTTTAGTAATGGTCAATTTAAATTCATCAATTTGGTTAGTTTGTTTCAAAATCTTATCTGGAAGTATAGGGAAATATTATCTCGTGGCCGTAACTAATCGAGCTGTTAACAGAAATTCATGGTAGGAAGCAATGCTCTTAATTTTGATCTGAAAGAATTAGTTTTCAAAGAAGACATTCGTAACTTGCATGTGTTTCAATTTGTAATTTGACGAGTTTCTGAAACTCATGGATAAAGGCAAGGTTGCTAATTTAATATGAAAGATAAGAAGTCACCTTTTGTGAAATGAGTCAGTAGAAATTTACGTGTGAAGCTCAGTTTTAGAACAACGGGATTTGAAAGATACGTGGGAATCAGTGAGATCGCTTTCTTGAATTAAATAAAGAGGAAACAGCATAATAGTAATTGGTGAAGTCATGCTATGCACGCTATACACGAACTGTAAGTATTGTGAAAAGTACTGTATGTGTATTTACGTATCTTTCGAGGGGAGGTTTTGGATGGTATATTATTTAATGGTGCCGAGATATAATTAGGAAATCAGTCTAGGTAACTTGTGGAGGGTTTTTCGTCAGTTGCAATAACGTGTCGCGCACGAATATGGCCGGCCGCGGTGGCCGTGCGGTTCTGGCGCTGTAGTCCGGAACCGCGGGACTGCTACGGTCGCAGGTTAGAATCCTGCCTCGGGCATGGGTGTGTGTGATGTCCTTAGGTTAGTTAGGTTCAAGTAGTTCTAAGTTCTAGTGGACTGATGACCTCAGAAGGTAAGTTCCATAGTGCTCAGAGCCATTTGAACCATTTTTTTTCACGAATATGAGGGGAACGTAAATTTCGGATTCGCGACCGCGCGTACTTTCCAACCACGCGAGACTTAGTTAACATCGAGGAACGTCAATAAATGAGAGTTTTTTTTTTATTGGATCAGACAGTGATTGAAAAAGTTACAGAATATTTCTAGAAGTGGTCCGTGTGGAGGTACGATCATTGCTTTGCCCAGTGGTAATAAGAGTGATTAGTGTGTTGCTGTGACGCTTTGACTCAAGCATTGTGGGCTGCCCTTCATTCCTTCCAGTGGATAAGAAAAAGGTTATCTTCGTAAGAGACCATAGGATACAGAAGTATCTTTTATTCTGTATGTTACTGGTAATACCGTTATTATGTTTTGAGAGATGAAAGTGAGGCAGAATGAAAAGAAATAGCTTACAGAACGGAGGAGCAGTTATAATGCAGGCCCAGTTACGGTTCCGGTTACTTACGCATTTTCTTTAAACACAGTCGGGTGATTAACAGGTTACCAAATTTGGGGTAAGTAATACAAAATCATTTATCCGTTGCGCATACATTTGTTTCTTTGAGTAAAGAATTTCATTAGTAGTTGCTATGTGTAAGAATCACGCAGTGACGCATTTAATCAGAATACACAGGGATCATTTAGCTTTAGTAGGTTCCCGGAACACTTTAGGACCTCGCAACTGGTTTGGCCATTATTTTTCTTTTAGTACCCTACCCATCCTCCCTCGTTTTCTATAATTGCTCGAAGGTGTCGGGGTAGTGATAAGGCTACATTTCTCGAAAGATTGTGATGATCGGTTATCCCCCACCATGTATTCTCTATGTTTTCCCACAGAGTTTCTGAATTCTTTGACCCAGGTGGTAACGACCTCGTAAACTCCGCCCACGTATTTTCAATGGGATTGAGGTATGGTGATTTTGGCACTATAGGAAGAAGTTTTCATCCCTGCTGACCTTGGAACCAATTCTGGACGGCTTTGCTATTATGAATCGGGCTATGGTCCTGTAAAGATATGATCATCCATTAACTTAGAAATTAAATACTTCTGACTAATATTATGAATACTTAATTTCCATAGTGTGAAAAAATAACAAGGGGAGGGTGCTTGGACGGAGGTCAGAATACAGAGTGAGTGGTAATATAGTTTAAGGCACCAGTTATAACACGCAGGTAGGCCTTCTTTCAGAATACACCGTCCTCCTTTGCTTTGGTAATAATGAGGTGGGGTTCAATACAGTGCAGCAGTCTGTTGAACTGTTAGACTCTTTTGCATGGTTGTAAAGCTAATCTGTTTCGCTTATTCAAAACGATTGCTAGCCTTCACTGTACAGTTCTTTTTTCTACCTTTCCGCTGACAAAGATGTATAAAAGAAACAGATCTGTTTTAAAGCGAGATAATTTCTCTGGACTTTACAAGTGTTTGTTCGCTCAATTTGTTGCATTTACAGAAGGTGACCGTGGCCGCTGACGTAGCCTGTCCACACCTCGTGTCAACGCTGGTCTGCGCTCGGAGTAAACGCCTACAGTTGAGATAAATAGCTGATTTCAGGAATGTTAATGAAAGAAATCTTGCCTTCATATTAATGAGAACTAAATACCACTAGGAGTACGTATCTTTATGTAATGATTATTACTCAAGAACATTTCGTGTATGCAACGTTGCTGTTATGACTAAGATCATAAAAATAATCTGTAAATCGTAACCCAATTCATATATTTGCATGCACCTACGGAATAATAAACATGGAAACAATTTGTTTCTTTGTCATATAATTTTTAATCAAGGCAATGCAGGCAGTTGTCAGCTGATATCAAAATTGAATGTAAAGGAGGGACAAGGAAAAAGATATACGACAAACAAATCTCGAATCCATTGTGTATTATCCCGGAAACGTGCAGATGCGACTAGCTCACAATTTCAAAGGATGAGAAAACAATCCTGTCCACTTTCGGAGGACGATTTTTCCTGCCAGAAAACACACTATGGTGAACGACTTTAGGTTGAGACAACACTTCACCAATACGTTCACTCTCCAATCCCTAGCCCCGTCATCACTCACTTCCCACGTCAAAGTGGATAGCAGAAACGAGCGCGAACCACCTGGAATTAGAAGATACAGACCTCGCCTCTCGTGTTTGACAGATGTGTTATCATTCACCCATGCCAGGAGGTGAGAAAATACACTTACGAAACGTTCAACATATTTTAATTTTACATGTGGACATTACTGGGCGATTATATTCTAAGTTCCACGAGAAGTGACCCGGAGAAAAAGAATGCATACCTTGGGGATATGTTATAAATGGTTCAAATGGCTCTGAGCACTATGGGACTTTACTTCTTTGGTCATCAGTCCCCTAGAACTTAGAACTACTTAAACCTAACTAACCTAAGGACATCACACACATCAATGTCCGAGGCACGATTCGAACCTGCGACCGTAGCGGTCGCGCGGTTCCAAACTGTAGCACCTAGAACCGCTCGGCCACTCCGGCCGGCGGGACCTAACGTCTGAGGTCATCAGTCCCCTAGAACTTAGAACTACTTAAACCTAACTAACCTAAGGACGTCACACACATCCATGCCGGAGGCAGGATTCGAATCTGCGACCGTAGCGGTCGCGCGGTTCCAGACTGATGCACCTAGAACCGCTCGGCCACAACGGTTGGCTGGATATGTTATATATCATGATTGTAATGTTAGTAAAGTACTGTAGTGTATATTTTATCTTATGCTTAACTTTAAAAGAAAAATCAGTCAAGGCAGGCAACAGTGAAAAGTACAGCTGCCTCCAAGAAGCGTACGAATATCGTACAGTTTAATAATAGGAAATATATAGCGGTTTATTGGGGCAGGAATATTCCGGAACAAAGTAAAAATAACCAAATAAATTACAGATTTGTATGTGCTGCTACTTAAATGAGAAGAAATGAACCGGTAAAGAAATAATTCCCTCATTGATTTAGGAATGGTTTGAAATGGAAGGTATAATTTTACTATTATAAAAAACTCTCCTGTATTGAGTTGATTAGTTCCAATTTTTGAATATATTAGAACCCAATAATCAATACAAATGGAATAAAGTAGGAATATAAAGTCTGGAAATGAGTATGCGTGGACGTCCTTTGTCTACATATCTGCTTCCAATATAGGGTATTAAAAACAAGTGATCCATATTTCTAGAGCTGATAGAATGGACAGAAACAAGGCAAACATATCCAGTAAACAAGAGCAACGAGTCTGAAATGAATGTCTTAAGAACAATGAGCATTTCTTCACCTTGACTACTGTGAAACACATCTGCTGTTCTACTTAAAACACTTCTCTTGTACTGAATAAGTGCCTGTAGCTCCTACGATATGCAATTTGTCTTGTTTTCGTCCATACTACCGACTCGCAAAGTATGGAATACCACTTTACTTAACACCGTGTATATATATTACGGAAGCAATACAAACAACGGAATAGGAAACATTAACAGTTAAATTCAAGTGTGAAGAGATACGCTGCATCACATTTGTTAACAGTTTCCTAATAGTTCCATATTTAGAAACAAAATGAACAACATTTTGCAGGTATTATCCGAAAATCGAGAAAAGAATAACACTGGAATGTAAGAACAACAACAAATGGTAATGGCAATGAGAAAAAGTAATAAACATATGAACACAGCAATAAAAACAGATTGCATTAAAAGTACAGCACTTCAGCCACTTCAGGACCAGAATGAGAGAGAAATAGATGCTTAAGGGGAAGTTTACTAAATTGCCTTTTTGGATATATAAAAGTGTTTAGAATCCACCCCTGAAACGGTTTTTCCGAATACGGAACGGAAATGTTTGTTATTCGCGGTTGTACTAAAAAATGTACCTGCCAGAAATCGGCCTTTTTCACACACCAGTATTTTTTTTTCGGAGGACGAGTTATTGTACAGGTTCTTGGGAGGAATCACACAAAATTCAAATGAAAGTTTGAACGCGTGTGTTTGGAAGTTAGTCCCCAAGCATTTGCATTCTGGTGTGAAGACTGTGGAGACTGAGACTTTCGCCGGCCGCGGTGGCCGTGCGGTTCTAGGCGCTCCAGTCCGGAGCCGCGCTGTTGCTACGGTCGCAGGTTCGAATCCTGCCTCGGGCATGGGTGTATGTGATGTCCTTAGGTTAGTTAGGTTTAAGTAGTTCTAAGTTCTAGGGGACTGCTGACCACAGCAGTTGAGTCCCATAGTGCTCAGAGCCATTTGAACTGCGACTTTCCTGGCAGTGAGCAGCTTCAAGAAGGGTATTCAGCAATTCTGAAGACCATGGCAACGATGGACGTCACCCTGGGACTCTATTCGACGCAGTTCGCCAAGCATTCGGACGACCACCGGATCAAGCGGACGAAAACCGCTTGTCACCGGCCGTACGAGCGGCTCTGGAGCATCGCAGGATGGCCCAGATCGAGCAGAACGCCCTCTATGAGGAAGAGGAAGGACTAATTTATGGACCCGGAACAGCAGATTGAACGTACATTGCATAATATCGCATTTATACGTAGTCAAAACTTCTAACGCGTTTTTCTCTAAATGACTTTTTTTTATCGCGCGGTATGGCAACTTCAAATCTACTGAACCGATTGACATGATTCTTTATTTCCGAAGAACGTAACTAAATTGTCTAGAAGTTGTACCACTTTTATTCCGATCAATCAACTATAAATATTTTTACTTGGCTGACGAAGTCGAAAAATAGATGAAAAAAAACATTTTTTTAATGGCCGCCATTTTGTTTCCTATGGTCCAAATAACTTAAGCGAATTACAACTCCTAAAGAATCTTACATAATTCGCTAACGTCAACTCAATTTTGATTTCAGACTAGCCGGTTGACCTGTGACATACCGCGTGTGGAGGTCTACATCGAAATTTTGTTTCGTTCCGACGGCACTTCCGCCATTGCTCTTCGACATCTGCGGTCGAGAAAATTGCAGTTTATAGAGGAAACATCAATAAACAGTTTGACAAAATTTGGCATTGCTATCTATAACACACCCCCACAAAAAAATTCTCAAAGAACAGGCCTTTCTCGGGCCAAAGATAGTAATCCTCCCCTTAACAAAAGTAAAGCGAAGAATAGCGCTAGCAAACCATTTATTTTTACGAATAATATTCTTTCAAGTAAACATACAAGTGATAGAAATATAGAAACACACTGCAAAATGGATGATGTGGAGTACTCTTTTTCCTTGGAAGTGAAAGATGGGAGCCGGCCGCAGTGGCCGTGCGGTTCTGGCGCTGCAGTCCGGAACCGCGAGGTTGCTACGGTCGCAGGTTCGAATCCTGCCTCGGGCATGGGTGTGTGTGATGTCCTCAGGTTAGTTAGGTTTAAGTAGTTCTAAGTTCTAGGGGACTTATGACCTAAGATGTTGAGTCCCATAGTGCTCAGAGCCATTTGAACCATTTGAAAGATGGGATCTGAAAAAATAAAGTATGGTCCGCCTAGAGGTAACAGGATACTGAATGTAGTGGAAAATGACCAAAACAGGGTAGAAGGAGACAGATATATATATCAGTTATTTATAGAAGGCATCTTCCTTACACATACAATTATGGAACGCGGCACTAAGGAAGAAATTAAGACGATGCCCGGCAAAGCTACAGTATACGGCTATCAGTATCAAAGCAAGGTGGAGAAATCAAAATTATACGACTGACAAAGTAGAGTAGTCGCTTCCATAAGAGGTAGAGCTTATAAAAGTAATGGATTAATCGTAGGAAAAATCCGAAAATACTCTTAATTGTTCCACAAGTCCACTGTTAATACCTGCATAAGATATATTTCACCGTCTGGGTACAGTAGTTCAGCACTCGGCTTCATAATGGAATTCAGTATGTTAATGTAGGCCACTCCGTTGAGAATTCCCTCTATTCTCCAGAGAGGACCTGCCCCATGAGCCGAGATATAGCTCCATACAGCTACAGAGAACAGTCCACTTCTTTGTCTTTCGTTAAGATTCATTGGCTGGAAGCATTGTCCTCGTGGGCGGTATACTTTACGCAAAAAACATTTGCGTGTTAATGCAAATATTCACAAATTCAGGGTTTACATTTTTTTATCAGATGAGGGACGAACTACAAAAATCATGATATAGGGAACTGTTTACATTTTTTATTTTATGCCTAATAAAAATTTAAAGTTACTAACAGCATAAACTAATAACTTTATGGAGAAAATTTCGTGTCTCACCTGAACAGGGGCATTGCTACACGAAGAAAATAAGTTTTCATCCGAAAAGATTATTCTACCCACTCAAAGTCGACATATTCTGCTGCAAAAGCCATGCGGTAAATCCTCTGATATTCGGTCAATGGCTGCATTATAGCAGCTCTCCGACAATATAATCCGGCGTCTTTCAGTCTCCTCGTAAGTGTTTCCGCCGGCAGGAAGGTGATATACCTCTTTCAGGGCACGCAACTGAGGAATGGATTAGCACGTATATTCTCCAGAACACGTTGATCATCTGCTGCAGTAGACACACGGGGCCGGCCACTTCCTATTTTCCGACCTATATAGCCCCTTTCCTGGTAGTCTTTCCACCAGTATCTAGCGGTTCTTGCCGATACTCCACACTTTTCTCCAGTTTCTGTAGCCGAGTAGTTGCAACGCTCAATCAGTGCAACCACACGCACCCTACTGTCTCGATTCCACTGCGACTGCATTTCGACTGTCACCCTTGTGACGTTACCACGCGTTTTATAAAGAGAACAATTTACAACTCAGTGGAGAAACGAAGACTGACTAAATAAAGGAAAATCTTTCTTCAGTTAACTGACACACAAAAATGTAAACTTTGTTAAAATGCTTTGTGAAGAATCACTATTAAAAAGAAATGACAGTCATTGGGTAACATATTAAACGATGCTATTGTTCATTTAAGTCAGACCACAGATAAGCAATAAAAGGTAAATGAAGGTTTCGGTCCCACTTATAATATTCATGTAAACCATTTGACTTGAGTAACATGTTGAAAAAACACTGCGCCCTCTTGACACTGCCACTTGCAGCATGTGACGTGATGAGCAGTGTGCTCAGTCACGTGGTGTTTGTGTTGACGAAACAGGAACGCTGCGGCAGCCACTGTGATGTAGAAATAGCAGTCGGTCTTGACCATGAGCACATCACTCGACTACCCAAAAACTGACTCCCAATCTCAAATCCAATGGAGCTAGTGAAATCTGCATTACCCGACTTCTTATCATCACAAAAACACCATTCCCATCGCTACCAGACTCGAATACATTCGTGAAATGAGTTTTTCGAAAAGCATATAAATCACTTTTGCATCCTGTGACGTAAAGCATGGGCATTGTTACTGCCTACAGTGTTGCATTCCTGGACTTGCTGCTAGCAGGCCCTTCTTCACAACTGGTCTTTGGTATTTTCGAATCTTTGCTCAAATGATTTGATGTTCTACAGTAAGTCAGAGCTTGATGGGTGACACACTTACGGTGTTACTAACACACGATACAACGCTTTAGGAAATTTCTGAGGTAGGAAACAATGAGAAAAGTTCGAAAACATTTCACTGCGTCATCAAGGAGTGGTCTGAAATTAAAACGGCTGGTCCCGGCGGAGGTTCGAGTCCTCCCTCGGGCATGGGTGTATGTGTTTGTCCTTAGGATAATTTAGGTTAAGTACTGTGTGAGCTTTGGGACTGATGACCTTAGCAATTAAGTCCCATAAGATTTCACACACATTTGAACACTTTTATAAAAAAAATTAAAATTAGTGATGGCCGCAAGCTAAACGCATCATAACGTGACCAAGTATTCTATAAATTACACTCTGCAAGTAGCACCCATATGAGTACACTGATGCTTTTGTATCAAGATCACATTGTGGTCCATCAGGAACTAAATTCGACGGAAACTGGTCCGACTTCACGGCACTACATCAAACCCTCACCAAGCTCTCTATGGTCAACTTGCTCCTCTGAATATTATTTTCTTTCATTCGGTCTGGAGTGTGCTGCAAAGTGAAAGGCTCGTTCAGCGGTTCTGATCGCTTTTATACGCACAGTTTCCTGATTGCATCACGGTGAACATTATATGTAGATGTTATTTCTCTTTCCTTGCTGTATAGCCTGTAATAAAAGGGTAATGAGCAGTAGTAAAATTAAGTAAGCCTATGCAGAGGGTATTAGGTCAGGAAATGAGACGATGGTAGTCGTAGGCGTGGTTTTCCATGTGGGCAGCAAATTAACTACTGCGACAGAAGTAAGAAGGATATGAAATGTTCAAAAAATGGTTCAAATGTCTCTGAGCACTATGGGACTTAAATTCTTTGGTCATCAGTCCCCTAGGACTATTTAAACCTAACTAGCCTAAGGACATCACACACATCCATTCTCGAGGCAGGATTTGAACCTGCGACCGTAGCGGTCGCGCGGTTCCAGACTGTAGCGCCTAGAACCGCTCGGCCACTTCGGCCGGCTATGAAATGTTGTCTGGAAATAGAAACAATTGCTCTATTGAAATAGAAAACCTGCTACATCCGAAAATGAATTCAGATATCAAGGCGTCTATTCCGAAAGTATTTCTCTCCGTTCCTGCAGTTATTTGATGATGTAGGTAATAGTCGGTAATCATGAACAGTGGTAATAAATGGGCATTAATCATGATACGAGTTACAGACGTGAGAATATTACTCAAAGGGTTAACAATTAGTTTTTTGGCTCTTTTAGGACATGAAGGAATACCATCATATCTGTCATTAGGATTGCATTGCATCCGCATCCGTTCCTGAAGAATTCCCGGTAAGAATCTTCCTGCCACTAACGTAGTCAAGGACTCACAACGTCATGCGCCTTATTTGGCAACTGTGTTGGTATGAGAATGATTTGCGGCTGTGGCACTGTGTTGCATCTGCTACATCTATTTAATATCTTCTTGTCATCTCGATAAAATATTGTGAATAATTACCACAGAAGGAGTGGTTTTGAGTTAGGAAACGTATTTCAGTTCAAAATGGTCGCTTCATGCAAAAGGTGGCCGTACTCTCATACTTCACGTTACAAGCTGTAAACGTCAGCTACGATTATGGTAAGGGCAGTATTTACTACTGTGCGAACAAGGCATAGCAGCAGTAAAGTGCTCAATTAACATAATTATAGCTGTTTTTTTCATTAATTCCAGTTTTTCTGCAAAAGCTTTATCTTATCAATTCCGTCCGCTACTGCTCTTTTTTAAGATCTAACTGCTAGGGTCATCAGTCCCTAGAAACTACTTACACTAACTTACTGTAAGGAAAACACACACATCCATGCCCGGGGCAGGACTAGAACCTCTGGCGGATGCGGCCGCGAGATCTGTGATACCCCGCGCGGCAACTGCTGTTCTAAAGGTCAAAACTAAGGGACTATTCTTAACCCTCCGTAACATATGTGTTCTGGAAACCACTCAGGGTTTGCGACAGTATCATTCTTCACGAATATTAATTTACATTAACAACAAAACAAGACTAATTCCATGAAGACACTAGAATTAACAGCCAGTGAAACGAATTTGTGTTGTTTACATCATCTCGGTGTGAAACAAAACTGTAACAGTTACTGAAGCAATAAACGAGGCTGTTATTGATGTATTAACTATGGCAGCTATGAAACTAAAAACATATGAAAATGCACATCAGCGCATTTTCCCATTGTTTCCTTTCTTCTTCATTAGTCTCACATTACATTTTTCATTGTGAGTCCTACATATGAGTTCGATGAGTTGGACTATTATCCATAATAACACCTGATATTCTAGTCATGTATAACAAATTTCACTGAAGCTGATCAGTATAAGTACACAATTCATTCGTAGGCTTCAGTGGTATAATGTGCTATCGGGTTGGCTTCTGGCAGCACAGCTCCACTAGGGCTGACAGAAAAAGGCTGTGGATAGCAGTGAGGCCTTTCTGGTCTGTCCAATGCTTTCTTCATATTGCTACTGTTTTTGGTACTTGGCAGACGTTTTGAAAGAGTTTGGCACGCCTATGGCCATTCACTCTCTTTCAGGAATGGTGCCGAGGGATCTTGCTCAATTCCCATTATACAGGGTGAAAAGTATTTAAACCGATAAACTCTGGGAGGTTGCACGGAACATCAAAACAAATATTTTTCCCTAATGTCATTTTTTTCCTATGAGGATTATTTAAACCGGTGGAGGGCGTATTACGCTCTTCATTTGTTAGAAGCCGTATTACGATCTTCAGTTGTTAAGAGGGCGTATTACGCTCTTCAGTTGTAGGCAACTGCTGTCCGCCAATGTAGTAGTGCATTGTCTCTGATTACTAATGGAACGATACACCTGGAGTGAGTACACTGATATGGTTGGTGCGTACTACGTAGCGCACCACAACAGACGAGCTGCACAGCGGGTCTATCAACAACAATATCCTAACCACCGTATCCCGGATCACACGACCTTTGCTGCTGTGCACCAACGTCTGCTTGAGACTGGGTCACTTAGCAGATTACCTGGACAGGGACACCGTCGCACGGTAAGAACGCTGCAATTTGAGGAAGCTGTCCTGCAGCATGTGGAGTGGGATCTTTCAATCAGCACTCGTGCAATTGCACATAACATGGGGACGAATCAACGAATGTAAGAACTGTCCTTCGAGAGCAATTGTTACGTCCGTTTCACTTACAGTGTATCCACAACCTGGAACCAGTTGATTGTCCACCCAGTGCACAGTTCCTCTACCGGTTTAAATACTCCTTATAGGAAAAAATGACATTAGGGAAAAATATTTCTTTTGATGTCCCCTACAACCTCCCAGAGTTTGTCGGTTTAAATACTTTTCACCCTGCATTGTCTTTTTATATTGACGAGTAATCTGGATAGTCGTCACGTTCAAGTGCCATCTAAATCGGAAATTTAATATTACGATCCTAGGAACTAACCTGCAATACGTTTTGTATTTCATAATCGGAACTGCCTGAATTAACCGTCATCAGAGCAATGTCAGGGAACAGAATGCAGCAGGGCCTTGTTAGCTACTTGGGGACCTGCTTGAGTCGTGTTCTAAGGAAAGGGTAGTCGCGGGTTCGCATTATATTACACTACCTAGAAGTACCGAATTTTTCTTTTTCTGTGCAAACATC
This sequence comes from Schistocerca cancellata, assembly GCF_023864275.1. Taxonomy (NCBI): domain Eukaryota; kingdom Metazoa; phylum Arthropoda; class Insecta; order Orthoptera; family Acrididae; genus Schistocerca; species Schistocerca cancellata. The sequence goes on from NC_064629.1 coordinate 759,659,504, forward strand.
CAGTACAAAATCCAGTAACAAAATGCTAAGAAGGTATTTGTATTGTGCCAACTAATCGATCAACCTATTTTATAGATTTTTATTTTCACAGCCATTCTCGTTCTGCATTGCAATAAACTTCATTCTTTATTTGCTTGTTCTTGTTACGATTATTATTGTCATTAGCTCACTCGCAAGAGTTGGCAAATGGCTCTGAGCACTATGGGACTCAACTTCTGAGGTCATTAGTCCCCTAGAACTGAGAACTAGTTAAACCTAACTAACCTAAGGACATCACAAACATCCATGCCCGAGGCAGGATTCGAACCTGCGACCGTAGCGGCCTTACGGTTCCAGACTGCAGCGCCTTTAACCGCACGGCCACTTCGGCCGGCACTCGCAAGAGTTTTCACATCTCTGTTTGGTATTGATGCATATGAAGAGTGGCTACGAAAGAAGGGAATATTGAATGTTACGTCATGCAGAATACACTCATTTATTCCGGCACCTCGTGATCAACGCTACATGAGAAGTGAGATACGTAAAGATGACAATGGGAGGATAAATACGCTGCCACAACTCTGCAACTGCTCCTTTTGATTTAACACAGTGTTACCTGATAAACTGGTGCTGCGGAATCGAAAACGTAGTACGGACTTTGCCACAGTTGCAGAGAGCTGCTAATTTCGGACCATGCCCCTGAATTACCCTTGGGTCAGCTGTTGCTTAACATGTTGCAGGTGTAAATGGAAGGCTTTGTTTGATAGTCTTGGGCTGATGATGTCTGAATAAATTATGCCACTGGATAAAAAACGGTTTAGTTTCGAAACCTATACCTCGACGGGGTGAGGCACGGCGGTCTGCTTCATGAATTCCAAGCCAAAAAACACAAAAGAAAGCAGGAACGTTTCGAACACCTACATTCATGCAGAGACTTGCATTTGGAATCTGTTCAGCCGCGCGGGATTAGCCGAGCGGTCTCAGCCGATGCAGTCATGGACTGTGCGGCTTGTCCCGGCGGAGGTTCGAGTCCTCCCTCGGGCATGGGTGTGTGTGTTTGTGCTTAGGATAATTTAGATTAAGTAGTGTGTAAGCTTAGGGACTTATGACCTTAGCAGTTAAGTCCCATAAGATTTCACACACATTTGAACATTTTGGAATCTGTTCATCGATTAGGGGCCAAACAAGAGGGTAACATTACGGAAACTATGACCAGGTTACTTAGTATGTATTAGAGTATACTGATTTCAAGGAGGAAATGTATGAAGATGCAGGCTTCCTCGTTATCCATATATGCGACACATCTTTCGTGTTAACGAAAGTAATATTCCGCTTTACCGCTTCTTAAATTTCTTAAATTTCAAATGAAATGAATGCCATGAGAAATCTATTATTTGTTGACTGCGTCTCTTCTTGGTTCAATCCCTACCAACATATTTCTGCATTCTCGTGGTAACCATGACATTCTATATGTATGCTGCAAAAGATCGCACGTGGACACATTCGACATAGAGGTGCAAAGCGTTTGATATCTTACATTATATTCAATTCAAATAAGCTTTCGATGTATTTTTACTTCGTTTGCATTTTGAGATGATTATGAACGTTACGGAAAATTATCTCACATGCTTTATGCTAGATGAGAAACACTGATTCATCAGTTTTGCTTCCCCTACGTTGAAATGGTATAATGGATATAATGTCGGCGCCAACAGCCTTCTTCCACGCCGGAATTTGAAACTTGTATCAATCTGGATTAATGATAACTGAATGCCTCAGATCTATACGTAGCCCCTAAGGCGACGGCAAAAACTATACGGGGAGAACGCCGCGCAAAGCCAAACATGCGCGCGCGTCTCCCCTCTGAAGAACCGTATCGTACACTCACTACAAGCATTTCGCTAAAAAGCTGACTCGTAATAGAGCTGAGAATTGGCAGCGTCGTAGCAGGTATTTGTCAACACTGTGATAGCGCATTCACTTCCGGGTGTAGCCCGGTGTTACCTCGCTAAATTCACTTGGCATTCGTTTTTCAAATCGAAGACTCATACGATATAATCCACTGTAAGATGAGACACTTTGAAAGTGCATTTAATTTCTGTTCTCAAAGAACGGCGTTCTTCACATACGTAACGTATGTTTGTGTGTTTAATGTTGCCTTTTGAGGCTCAGGCAATATTGCAATGACTACAGTCCGTCTGTTGCCGCCAGTGTGTCGTTACCTCACAGTCTGCTGCCGGCAGTGCTGCGAGGCGGTCACACGCCAGAGCCCACCGCTCGCCGCTCGTGGTCTCGCGGTAGCGTTCTCGCTTCCCGAGCACGGGGTCCCGGGTTCGATTCCCGGCGGGGTCAGGGATTTTCACCTGCCTCGAGATGACTGGGTGTTTGTGTTGTCTTCATCATCATCCAGGAAAGTGGCGAAATTGGACTGAGCAAAGATTGGATAATTGTACGGGCGCTGATAACCACGCAGTTGAGCGCCCCACAAACCAAACATCATCATCATCACACGCCAGAGCGTTGCAGGCGAGGCGAGCACCGTGTGTTTGTGTTTACTTCGGCCGCTGTAAGTGCCGTTTTCGTTTTAGACAGCCATGGCGCACAACTATCGGAAGGAGAGATTACGTTTCAACTTTTGTTCAGACTTCGCCCGACCCAAGGTCCTGGAGGTAGAACGATTTATTCACGAAGAAGTTAAAATACCACCAACGGACCGAATTGGTATCCACTTGTCCATAGTTAGCAGTACCGTATACGTCAAAATGATCAACGATGCTGCGTGCGAAAAGGTGCTTCAAGAGGCAAAACGTGGACTGCGCTTCTGTCATTCCAACTGCAACGTCGGACCCGTTAACGTCGATCACGCAGGTCTTGGCACACGAACGATAAGGATTTTCGAACTGCCGTTTGAACTACTAGCACACGTCGTTATCGCGGCGCTTCGTCCCTATGGCAACATTCTGGAACATGTCGCCCAACGACGGGTACAATTTCGAACCTATCCCCTTTTAAACCGTGTCAGACAGATCCGCGTCGAGTTGCAGAAACAGGTGCCTCCCTATTCTATCAGAGGCTGCCGTGCCATTACAATGTACGACGGCCAACCACGGACCTGTTCCGGTTGCGGGAAAGAAGGTTGTAACGCCGAAAATGCATATCCTCCTATTTCCATCTATTGTACTATAATTTTTTTTCTTGCTTTGTTACCTCAAGATATTACATTTCTGTCTCTTTATATTTATAATTGTTTTACTGTTTGTATATATATATATTTATGCATTTATGTTTGTTTGTTTTGTGAATATTATTTGTATTTATACGCTGGGTATGGCCTAGGGAAAACTATGCTATCGAACGGATACATCGATAGGTCGTGTGGAGAACCAAAGTGTTGAGGATATTTGGTAGTGTTAACTCTGTCTCGTGGAGCGCGGGCAGAGAGAGAGAGGGTGTCTGGCTGGAGTAGCGAGTGGAGCAGGTGTGTTGTGCGAAGCTCCCGCGAGTTGCCGTGCTTTCGGGGTTTGGCAGCATGTAATTGCGCTCTACTTGCGATGATAGTTTCTGACATGGTGTCGCGGACGGGAAGCATTAGCTGGCGCACATCAAGAGCCCGTTTCGTATGGTGACCGTGTCGAGAAGAAGGCGCGCCAACATCCAGCTTCTGCAACAGCGACGGCCGACAATGAGTGACTGTCGCCACCTCCTCGATCGACGGCTTCAAACCTTCAATCAACCAACAAGGAAGACCGGAAGCACGTCAAGTTTTAAAACTGTATGGCAGACCTCAGCTTTTCCAACATTTAAAATTGTTGCATCACAAAATTACAGCTACTTAGCATGAACCTTTGTTGCTCATTGTCCCAATTGCATTACCAAGCAGGGTCCCTTCCTATTCCGGAATGAACCCGAGTGTCGTTGACATTCAAACGCCAGCATTAAAGTAATATTATAGCATTTCACTGCTTTAATTTCAAAGTTCAGTTACAGTATTCATAGATGGCTACAATATTTAGATTACACAAGCACGAATTTAGAGTGCGAGTTTTGTTACCGTATTTTAGCTTACCTGTGACTGCAGCTCAGCTTGGTACGTACTAAATTTTACTATTGTTAATTGTTCAGAATCATTTAATTCAAGTTCAAAGTTAAATCTCTTATTTCTAAATTGCGTAGATTCAAGTAGCTTTTGAAATGATTGTTGAGGTAGTCCAAGACTAACCTATTTTACTGAATTTCGATGTGCTTCAGAAAGAAAGCTCACTATTAACTTCAGTCACTAAATTAACTTTCGATTTTCCGGTTTTATTAATTCTTTTGCTAAGTTAAGTCAGAGTGTAGCGAAATTTATTACTTCTGACAAACTTTCAGTTTTCACACTACACTGGTCAACCTTCAGTTGCCTCGCTTCTAGTGCTAATTATGTGTGTAATAATCTTTCTTTTTCAGTTACTATAGTAATTGTCCTTAGGACTGGCGACCGTAATTTCCCCCAAATCTCAAATATCTAATTACCGCTAGTTGATTGATAATGTAACGGCCACACATTTACTTTCTTTATTAACTTTGCCCCTATTTCAAAATTAATTTCCACCAGTTTCATTAGCTTTTTTCCTTTCATTTAGATGTAACCCTTTCCTCCCTCTTTACCGACAAATTAACCTCGGTGACGATTGCTTTTCCCAAATTTCCATTAGGTACACGCGGTTTAATTTTTCACTGTCATTAAGGTCGATAAGTGAGGGGGAGGTTACAAGGTCATCTACGGTCTGAATGCATTCAACGGCGTATCGCGCAGTTCTCGTTGTCGGAAGCGTCAGTCACATCCGTGATGACCGCCCTACCAGTCACTTACGCAGTGGCTCTCACCACGTCTACAGTTTCGTTCGTCTCCCGGTCCCTCCGATCGGCACGTCCCACCGTCCCATTCACCTACGGACGGTGCAGACGTCCCATCTGACAACCTTGCCGCCGAACAGGCTCCAGCAGCGCTGAGCAGATCAGTACTTCTTCACAACACCTGTTTGACCATTTCATTGTACCCACCGATGCCTTCGAACCAGGTCGACGCTCCTCCTTGCCGTCGTCCGATACTGAGGAACAAGTGCGCAAACAACGCTCGCCACGTAGACGCAAACGCCGCGACCGTTCACCCACGGGCTCTCAAAGCGTCGCCACCCAAGTCGACGAAGACGACATCCAGCCAGCCGACATTTCCACGTAGAGGTCAGCGGACATATTTCACGATGACCAAGACGTTTCGCAGGACGGGACCACCATGGAGGTCAGCACGCACAATGAAACGATCGGTGCGCAGATTGAGACGCCTGTCTGCCCTTCGACAGCTCCAGATCTCTCTCACCACGATGCAATTCCCATGGACATTGGACAGACCCATGCCACAGGAGCATGGGCCGACGACGTTGAGGAAGGTACGCCCCCTCCTCCGGATGAGGTGCCTCCTCCGGACGAGGCAGTCTGTTAACATCAAAAGCGAGGCACTGCATCAGATGGGACGGGAGTTCCTGTCGGTGCCCTCCTCATACTTCCCTTGGTGATGGTAGATGCGCGTCCACCACCACTAAAGCAAACGGACCGATTCGCCATACTGAGCATCAACATGATCGGCACTGCACCCAAGTTGCAGCTCCTATGTGACATGCTACGGGCCGCTGACGTCAACGTCGCCCTTCTTTAGGAAGTACGCGTTGCCACACTACCACCAGTCTACAGCTACGACTCATACACGTCCACATGTGATCAGTCAGGGCGTGGAGTGGCTTTCTACATATGCGAAGGAATCCCATTCGCGGACACGACAATCCTTCCCTCTGGTAGGGGCATGAGTGTTACCATCTTCGTCACGAGCGTCATCAACATCTATGCTCCGTCTGGCTCCACGAACCGTCGGCAGCGGTCAACTTTTTTCTGACATGACGTGGCGCCCCTGTTTTCTGGGCGCTATGATCGCCTTATCATGGGAGGCGATTTCAGCTTCATCCTCCATCCGCAGGATCAAATGTCTGGTTATTCGCCATTCCCGGAGCTGCTCACCTTAATCGAATATTTTCATCTAGTGGACGTTTGGGAGAAAATTCATGGCAATTCCCCCGGTTTTACCCATTATACAGCACATTCTACGAGAAGACGCGACCGGTTTTATATGTCTGCCCACCTTCGCAACGAAGTATCCCAAGCAGAGCGACGGCCCCTCACATTTTCGGACCATTGCGCCGTCATCTGCTCCCTGGCTTTGCCACCTCAACCCGTACGGCGCAGCAAAGATTACTGGAAGCTTAATACCTTCCTCCTTAATGATCCACACTGCCCACAATGTATTGCCACTACATGGACGTCTTGCGAAAGACACCTCTCGCAGTACACGTCCACGTTCCATTGGTGGTTCAAATGTGCCAAACCTGCGATCAGAAAGGTCTTCATGCAATGCGGCAAGGAAGCAGCAGCATAGCATCGAGACAACACAAATTTTCCCTACGCCGCCCTCCGTGAGCTCGATGCGCTCCCTCCATCAGCTGAAACCCATAGGGAGCGACAGCGTACTAAAGCTCGTCTCCTCTGTCTGCAACGTGCACGACTGTATGGTGTCGCGGTGCGTTCCCAACGACAGGACCTCCTCCACAACGAAACCTAATCAACAATCCATGCCGCATCTGACCATCGTCGTCGACGTCGACTTTTCGTCCCCAACATCACGACCTCCCACGGTGTTCACCACACAACATGGGTGGCAGTGGTTTCTGCCTTTGCTGAACATTATCGCCAATTTTTTGACGATGAACTGATGACAACACCAATTCCTGATGATCTCCGGCCTTCCCTGATCGGACCCTCACCGTTGCGGAGTCAACGTCCATGATGTCTGCAGTCACCGCAGAAGAGGTGGTTGAAGCTGTCAACAAGGGGGCCGAGAACAAATCACCAGGACCGGATGGTCTCCCTGTGGAGTTTTACCGGGCGTTCACCACGTTAGGCAGCGCGCATACGCACCGTCTTACCCACGGTCCTTTCACCGTAGCAGACTGCACGTGGTTGTGGGGCCACCTTACAAACAGCCCTAGGACAATGTCGTGACATCATCTCGCTGGCGGCAGTTTGTCACCTTCGTCCAGCACTCGTATCCATCGATTTCACGAGTGCCTTTGATCATGTTCGACACCTATTCCTTCTCATGGTGGCGACACGTATGGGGTTCCCATTACTCTTTGTCATGCCATTCGCCGGTTACTACTTCCCGCGGTCTCGATGGTACAAGTCAATGGGAGGCTTGTCGGACCGATTCCTATATGCCGCTCTGTGCGTCAAGGATGCCCTATGTCTACTTTACTATATGCCATCGCACTTGAGCCCCTCATCACTAGTCCTAACCTCTAGACTGCAGGGTCTCACTTTACGTGATTACACCTTTCACTGCAGGGTTTATGCGGACGACCTCCTCTTTCTCACGTCCTCCTCCACGGAACTCAATGACGCCATCCAATGGATCCACCAGTATGGACGTCTTTCTGATAGCATTCTTAATGTCCGTAAATCGACTATGATGCACATTGGGCGCGGCCTCCCGGTTATGGTGCCGACACCACTCCCAGTCAGTAGCACCCATCGTTACTTGGGTATCAAATTTACGAGCTCCACACACCGCACAGTGGCCCTTGCTTACCGGCGGCTTTTGCAGTCGATTCGGCACCATATCTGTGGTCAAGTGCACCGTAACTTAAACCAACTCCAACGTGTGTCCTATGTCAAAATTTATGTCGCCCCTAAACTAGTACACATCGCCCAGATCCTCCCAATGCCGTTACTCCTTGGCCGCCGCATCCAATCAGCCTTTGGATATTTCGTGTCAGCAGGGGCACTTTTCAAAGTCCGCTACAACACTCTAACACTGCCTCCTGCAAAAGGTGGCCTCCGACTCGTCAACGTGCGGGCACGATCTTCTACACTCTTTGTCCATACTATATTGCGGCTCTAGCGGGGGCCGGTCTCGTCCTTAACACGCAGTCACTTAGATATCCTCCGACCAGCTTCTCTCGATCCACCAATCCATGTGGCACATATTTCTCCATTATTGTAGCATGTCGCCAATTGTTTCATAGAACTCAGCTTCGTTCGGGCCGATCGTCCGATCACTCGTCCTCCCCGTACAAAAGACTATTATCGTTTGTTTATGCTGTCCAACCCTTGCGACCCCATGGTGCTACAGCACCCTGACATTAACTGCCGAACGATTTGGGGGTGTGTGCATGCACCCTTTTTACCGTCGCCTGTGTCTGAACTCTGGTGTGTGGCAAATTCCCGACAAATATTCGACTTTATTGCATAGGACTGGCCACCTCCCCACTCTGACCTGACTGTCAGCTCGCAGACACCGACGAGCACCGTCTTACGTGCCCCCTCAAACGAAACGTTTGGCTCCTCATCCAACGGATCGTGTGCTTTTACCTCCGTGTCCCGCCAACGACGGTAACCCCAGATTTCTTGTTGTTGCCCTAGACAGTTCACTACCCTTTAGAACACCTCTTTCAGAATGTTCCGCATACATTTCTCGACTTCTGGTACAACGTTGTGACTGCGCGTAGCACCATAACCCGAAAAACCATCTTACTGACAAACTTTTGCCCGTTATCTCCGCAGCGTCTTCCTTGACCACCCCTCACAGTTGGGGGTGTGCCATGCCTACCCGTCACATGATGCAACACCATTATCCACGTTCTCATGCATCGACAAAAAAAGAAGAAGACAGAGCGTTATTTTTTGTTGTATTTAATGTTTTTCTAATATTTTTGTTTAACTAACAATCATTTGCCAGCCGATGAGGCCGAGGGGTTCTAGGCGCTTCAGGCTGGAACCGCGCGACCGCTACGGTCACAGGTTCGAATCCTGCCTCAGGTATGAATGTGTGTGATGTCCTTAGGTTAGTTAGGTTTAAGTGGTTCTAAGTTCTAGGGGACTGATGACCTCAGATGTTAATTCCCATAGTGCTCAGAGCCATTTGATTTTTAACAACCATTTGTATATTTTTTAAATGGTACCTTGAAGAACTATTGCATTGTTTATATACAACTACTGTTAGTTTGTTCAATAAAGTTTTTTTGATCTAAAAAAAGAGACAAGGAAGAACACAGAATATGTTATATTTTGTTGTATTTACTGTTTTCTAACATTTTTAACTAACAATCATTTGTATATGCTTAAAAAAAGTGGTTACCTTATGTATGAGATGGCAGTTCCAATCTCAGCGAAAGCTGCCGAACACAACCTTTTACTTTCCATTTTAATTAATGGAGTTGCAAACTGCTAGTAAAAATTGCTTATAAGAAAACTAAAGAATGCCTTTAAAATAAATATTCGTGCAATTTCGACTTAGTAAACTATGTTAATATCATGGATGTCTGATTTTGCAAATGCCAAGGTGCTTCACTGTAAAACAGTTTCTGAAAATATTCAAACCGACTGTAACCATACGAATTTCAACTTTGTGCGTCATATAGGTCTAACATGTCAGGAGGTTCTTTATGAAGCGAACATGTTCATTAATATAGTTCCTCTCTTCTAAATTTTTGCAATACCATTTAACTGTAGACGTTTTCTGACACCGGCGTTATCAATTCCTTTCCGGTCGCTGAAACCTCAAAGACAATAACATTTTTCTGGTTTAAATCTGATGACCTTAACTATCGCTTCCGATTCAACATTAAATACTTCATGTTCCATACATGGAACTCCTAATGTACAGTGTTCCTCCATTGCTACAGAGCACGCATTGCAAGGTATTCACACAGTTTATCGCATAGATTTACCATCAGGAATGAAACAAAAACTGTAAAACACTTTACACCACAGACGCTCGATCTGGCTTGACGAAAACATCCGAATACTGACCAAAAGTTGCACAAATAATTGACTTTGAAAGCAAAAGAAACGAGGTGTGAAGCACTTTTAAATTCATCGAATGTAGTGAGGTGGTTTAATTTCGTCCTATAAAATTAATTTCGGGCCATACTCAGCTGTTGCCGATTAATGTAATACAGTACCCATCTACTAATCAGGGCGTCTGTCTCCGTTGCTTTCGAGCGTGGATGCAAATCATAGACATTTTCTGTGGAGCAAAAATTAATAATAATAAAGCGTTTAAAGTATCAAAAGCGATGAGCGGCAGCAGGCGCTTTCGATAAAGAACAGGTAAGGGCTGCGCCGCTGCTGTCGCCACGGCCTCTGCTGGTAGCCAGCAAATGGATCCCGGGGCTTTGCTGCATATGGCGTCCAGAGAAGGACAGTCTGCACGAAATCTGCCGCAAAATGGTTGTTGTTGTGGTCTTCAGTCCTGAGACTGGTTTGATGCAGCTCTCCATGCTACTCTATCCTGTGCAAGCTTCTTCATCTCCCAGTACGTACTGCAGCCTACCCCCTTCTGAATCTGCTTAGTGTGTTCATCTCTTGGTCTCCCTCTACGATTTTTACCCTCCACGCTGCCCTCCAATACTAAATTGGAGATCCCTTGATGCCTCAGAACATGTCCTACCAACCGATCTCTTCTTCTAGTCAAGTTGTGCCACAAACTTCTCTTCTCCCCAATCCTATTCAGTACCTCCTCATTAGTTATGTGATCTACCCATCTAATCTTCAGCATTCTTCTGTAGCACCACATTTCGAAAGCTTCTATTCTCTTCTTGTCCAAACTATTTATCATCCATATTTCACTGCCATACGTGGCTACTCTCCATACAAATACTTTCAGAAGCGAATTCCTGACACTTAAATTTATACTCGATGTTAACAATTTTTTCTTCTTCAGAAACGCTTTCCTTGCCATTGCCAGTCTACATTTTATATCCTACTTCGACCATAATCAGTTATTTTGCTCCCCAAATAGCAAAACTTCTTTACTACTTTAAGCGTCTCATTTCCTAATCTAATTCCCTCAGCATCACCCGACTTAATTCGGTTACATTCAGTTATACTCGTTTTGCTTTTGTTGATGTTCATCTTATATCCTCCCTTCAAGACACTGTCCATTCCGTTCAACTGCTCTTCCAAGTCCTTTGCTGTCTCTGACAGAATTACAATGTCATCAGCGAACCTTAAAGTCTTTATTTCTTCTGACTGGATTTTAATACCTAGTCCGAATTTTTCTTTTGTTTCCTTTACTGCTTCTTCAATATACAGATTGAATAACATCGTGGAGAGGCTACAAACCTGTCTCACTCCCTTCCCAACCACTGCTTCCCTTCATTATCCCTCGATTCTTGTAACTGCCATCTGAATTCTGTACAAATTGTAAATAGCCTTTCGCTCCCTGTATTTTACCCTTGCCACCTTCAGAATTTGAAAGAGAGTATTCCAGTCAACATTGTCAAAAGCTTTCTCTAAGTCTACAAATGCTAGAAACGTAGGTTTGCCTTTTCTTAATCTATTTTCTAAGATAAGTCGTAGGGTCAGTATTGCCTCACGTGTTCCCATATTTCTACGAAATCCAAACTCATCTTCCCCGACGTCGGCTTCTACCAGTTTTTCCATTCTCATGTAAAGAATTCGCGTTAGTATTATGCAGCCGTGACTTATTAAACTGATAGTTCGGTAATTTTCACATCTGTCAACACCTGCTTTCTTTCGGATTGGAATTATTATATTCTTCTTGGTGTCTGAAGGTATTTCGCCTGTCTCATACATTTTGCTCACCCGATGGTAGAGTTTTGTCATGACTGGCTCTCCCAAGGCTGTCAGTAATTCTAATGGATTATTGTCTACTCCCGGGGCCTTGTTTCGACTTAGGTCTTTCAGTACTCTACCAAACTCTTCACCTATGACTATTAAATTTTCATCTCCTTTCACTATCTGAATAATTTCTTTTATCTCATCATACATTTTTTCATCCTCATCTACATCCTCTTCCCTTTCTATAACACTGTCCTCAAGTACATCGCCCTTGTATAGTCCCTCTATATCCTCCTTCCACCTTTCTGCTTTCCCTTGTTTACTTAGAACTGGGTTTCCATCTGAGCTCTTGATATTCATGGAAGTGGTTCTCTTTTCTACAAAGGTCTCCTTAATTTTCCTGTAGGCAGTATCTATCTTACCCCTAGTGAGATAAGCCTCAACATCCTCACATTTGTCCTCTATCCATGCCTGCTTAGCCATTTTGCACTTCCTGTCCATCTCATTTTTGAGACGTTTGTGTTCCTTTTTGCCTGCTTCATTTACTGCATTTTTATATTTTCTCCTTCCATTAGTCAAATTCAGTATTTCTTCGGTCACCTAAGGATTTGTACTAGCCCTCGTCTTTTTACCTACTTGATCGTCCGCGGCCTTCACTACTTCATCCCTCAGAGCTACACATTCTTCTTCTACTGTATTTCTTTCCCCCATTCCTGTGAATTGTTCCCTTATGCTCTCCCTGAAACTCTGTACAACCTCTGATTCTTTCAGTTTATCCAGGTCCCAGCTCCTTAAATTCCCAACTTTTTACAGTTTCTTCAGTTTTGATCTACAGTTCATAACCAATAGATTGTGGTCAAAGTCCACATCTGCCCCTGGATTTGTCTTACAATTTAAAACCTGGTTCCTAAATCTCTGTCTTACCATTATGTAATCTATCTGAAATCTGTCAGTATCTCCAGGCTTCTTCCATATATACAACCTTCTTTTATGATTATTGAACCAAGAGTTAGCTATGATTAAGTTGTGCTCTGTGCAAAATTCTACGAGGCGGCTTCCTCTTTCATTTCTTACCCCCAATCCATATTCACCTACTACGTTTCCTTCTCTTCCTTTTCCTACTATCGAATTCCAGTCACCTATGACTATTAAATTTTCATCTCCTTTCACTATCTGAATAATTTCTTTTATCTCATCATACATTTTTTCAATTTCTTCGTCATCTGCAGAGCTAGTTGGCATATAAACTTGTACTACTGTCTTAGGCGTGGGCTTCGAGTCTATCTTGGCCACAATAATGCGTTCGCTGTATTGTTTGTAGTAGCTTACCCGAACTCCTGTTTTTTTATTGATTATTAAACCTACTCCTGCATTACCCCTATTTAATTTTGTATTTATAACCCTGTATTCACCTGACCAAAAGTCTTGTTCCTCCTGCCACCGAACTTCGCTAATTCACACTATATCTAACATTAACCTATTCATTTCTCTTTTTAAATTTTCTAATCTACCGGCCCGATTAAGGAATCTGACATTCCACGCTCCGATCCGTAGATCGCCAGTTTTCTTTCTCCTTATAACGACGTCCTCTTGAGTACTCCCCGCCCGGAGATCCGAATGGGAGACTACTTTATCTCCGGAATATTTTACCCAAGAGGACGTCATAATCATTTATCCATACAGTAAAGCTGCATGCCCTCGGGAAAAATTACGGCCGTAGTTTCCCCTTGCTTTCAGCCGTTCGCAGTACCAGCACAGCAAGGCCGTTTTGGTTAGTATTACAAGGCCAGATTAGTCAATCATCCAGACTGTTTCCCCTGCAACAACTGAAAAGGCTGCTGCCCCTCTTCAGGAACGATTTTTTGCGCCAGCTGGTCTCGATTCACAGACATTGTAGACAGAAACAACACACACCTCAGCTTTGTTTAACTCATTTTGTTCGCTTTCGTTGCATCTGCTTGGGGCGGACGTCGTAAGACACCAGTTTAAGTTCGTTGTTGATTGATTAACTTAGTTTTGTTATTACAGAGTTCAGCTAAACCTTTGACCTTTTATTATCCCGTTTTGTTCTCTTTTGTTCGTTGTACATGTTCGGGGCGGTCGTCTCATGACATCCGTTCAGGCTGTTTGTTGATCCGTTCACTCAGTTTGTTTATTACAGAGGGTAGCTAATCCTCTGACCGAACACGCTGAGATACCGTGCCGGCAGCTGACCGAACTCGCTGAGCTACCATGCCGGCACCGCTGGGCCACGGGCGTAAACAGTCTAGGTTTGTGTAACATGGGACAAGACATCCTCCAGGAAGTGCCGCAGTCTACGGTGTTGCCAGATTGTTCAGATAGCCGGACTTACAGAATTAGCGAGTTGCTCAATTTATTTGTTCCATGTCGCGATCGGTGCGGATTTAGTTTCTGCAGTGGCCGGACTGCGGTCGAGTTTTATGTCAAAGAGTGTACGTAAGCATCCTATCTGATCACCTGTATCCATATATATCAATTGAGCATTCCGACAGACTTGGTAATTTCCAGTAGGACAATGCTACTCCCCATGCGTCCAGAATTGATACAGAGAAGCTCCAGGAACACTGTTCTTAGTTTAAACACTTCCGCTGACCACCAGACTCCCCAGACATGAACGTCATTGAGCGTATCTGGGATGCCTTGCAACGTGCTGCTCAGAAGAGATCTCCGTCCCGTCGTACCCGTACCGATTCAATTATAGCTCTGCAGGATGCATGGTGTCAATTCCCTCCAGCACTACTTCAGGCATTAGTCGAGTCCATGCCACATCTTGTTGCGACACTTCGGCGTGCTCGCGGGGACCCTACACGATATTTGGCAGGTGTACCAGTTTCTTTGGCTCTTCAGTGTTTCTTAACCATTGTACCACATTGTACACTGGTACACAAAAAGATCAAAGAGTTTACATAGATGCATAATGATTTTTAGACGCAAATTTTACGAAACATAACTAATAGACTGCGAAACGTCTACACTTCAGTAATTCTGAACACTGATACGCCGAGATGGGCAGTTCATATGAACAGTATTTTGGTTGTATTTCAGGAGCAAAACAATGTAAATCACGCTTTTATTTATCTGCAATACCAGTTTCAACCGAACTATATCGGCTGCACATCTAAAACTAAATTGTATAAAGGCTGCTGCATCATCTACGGACGGCCGTTGCAAATGAGTTGTTAAGTTAGCTCTGAAGAAATTATTATTAATTTTGGAAGATATCCATTACGGAGGGAGCTACTCAGTAGGCTCTTGGAATCTGATTCTTTTTATGGTCAAAAACAGGATCGTCAGATGCCTGAGTGTCAATGATTATATAAATAGATTGGAAGCTATTTATTATTTAAAAGCAGATTGGCACCACGGAACTATCACAGGAAACAATGTTTCTCACATATAAGTTGGTCTTGGGAAATCCATATTCAAATGACATGAGATCAATTGACTACTCAAATTGATATCAAGAATAATTCAGTTACCACAAATTCATTTTACAAGACCCGTATACATGGGAAAAGCTAAGCATGGCGAACGTCTTCGTCAAAGTAACTACAAAACCATGAAGTATTAAACTGTCTCAGTAAAAAGTAAAGAATATGTGGAGGGTCAACAAGTTACTGGGAAATACAGTCTAAGAGAAGTCATACTTCCATAGATCGCGTTTGAATGGGGTTTATTTGGTGTGGCTGGAATAATTGCGGTATCCATGGTATGAAGGAGAGGTTAGACATGCACCAGAATTATTATGTGCACCAGGAGAGTTAAGGAGAAAGTCAATGGTAAACAAACATTCACAGCAACAAATGTTACCTCCTAAAAAGCGAATGAGTTGAAATAAAAAGTTAAAAATGGTTGTGAAACGACTTCAAATTGTTCATAAGGCTCCTAAACTTCGCACAATACCGATATAAGTTAAATCCTAAAACTGTAGCATGAATACTGACCATTCTGGCTGCCATTTCGGATGTCAAACGGAGCCAACAGCCCCCAACGATCTCGAATCAAGAAGGCCGTTGAAACTTCCTGGCAGATTAAAACTGTGTGCCCGACCGAGACTCAAACTCGGGACCTCCGCTGCAGAGTGAAAATCTCATTCTGGAAACATCCCCCAGGCTGTGGCTAAGCCATGTCTCCGCAGTATCCTTTCTTTGAGGAGTGCTAGTTCTGCAAGTTTCGCAGGGGAACTTCTGTAAAGTTTGGAAGGTAGGAGACGAGATACTGGCAGAAGTAAAGCTGTGAGGACCGTGCGTGAGTCATGTTTCGGTAGCTCAGATGGTAGAGCACTTGCCCGCGAAAGGCAAAGGTCCCGAGTTCGAGTCTCGGTCGGGCACACAGTTTTAATCTGCCAGGAAGTTTCATATCAGCGCACACTCCGCTGCAGAATGAAAGTCTCATTCAAGAAGACCGTTATTCTCCGGCGCTCTCCGAAACAGGATCTTCTCTCTGCAGATCTCCGTAAACGAATTTTGTTCGTACTGCCCTCTGGACAGGAATGTCCTCTACTTATTCGTTTTATAACTCTCCGCAGTTCCACAGAAAGAATTTGTCCAAAAATTTGCGTCAGTCAGTCAGAGCTCGTGCATATTTTTTTGATCTAACGCAAGAGAGAAAATTTTCCACACGAGTCCCCACTTCTCGTCTCATGACCTTAATAAGATCTACGCCACATATTAGGGGCCAATGAGAGCTCTATTTTAGCGTTAGCCTATATGACATGATCAAACGCTTGTTTCTCTCCCATCGTCCTGAATATTTTTCGAAAGCGACTTAATTCTTCCCACGGTTTTGGTAAACAACTTTGGTATCGTTTGTCTGCCGCGGGCTTAACATTCTACTTAATCGGCATGCTGTCAGTTTATGAGGAGCATTAAAATAGCTACCAAAATTCTGTTACAATGAGCTGATTATGACGGTCACAGTAAATGTATCTGTTCAGTTCACACTGAAATTACTGGTAGAAACCAATTTTAACTGACTATTGATTGCGTCAGTCGGATGTCTCTGTCAAAGTAGAAGTAGTGGACAAACGGCAGCATGTTCCCCCGTTCCTTTTATAAATCTATCTCTTTGTCGTTTGTTGTCTGATTGCGTTTTTCATATTAATGGGATATGAAAGATAGCGAGGAGTATGGGCCCAGATTATCATTTGTGAAGCATGCAAACCTAAAGAAACCGGTGGCACTCTTTCTTCCAAGAGGTTTGTTGTTTTTGAAAACATTTAGAAAGTCGCAAAAGCCTATGGACAGTTTATAATAGCGAAAATACGTGAGAGGAATCTGACACATCCAATCACACTGAAGTCCTGAAAAGAAACAACGTGCGGGAACTATCTTTGAAATGGGAAGCTATTACAGGCATTTTTTCTTACATGTGTTACTATTTTTTCTCACCTCGCGCGCTCAAAATCATGTCCGATTTAAAGAAAACGTCTTTACAGTTAATCAGTCCATGCTACGAAAGTAGCGACGAACCATTAATATATCTATAAGAATCATAATTCAGTTACGCGAGTAAACATCTCCAAACACAGTTCAGAATAAATATAAAATCAGTTCACATCGTCTGGTTTCATTAAATTGGTGAACTGGCCAAGAATTGGCCCAGCGGAAACAAAATGAAATCACTAGATGTTACTACAAAAAGAAAACTGCTATGCATGCAATCATATTAATAACCCCTCATCACAAAAAGATTATTAAGCAGGCAACAACAAAGTGAACAATGAAGTTGAAAAGCATGTACAAGAAAGAAGTATAATAATGATTCCTAAAGGGTCACTGTGAGACTACAAGAAGAGTAAAAGCACTTTATACACAAGTACCGATCAGTAACATTTAAAAAACAGTGATAACAAATTGTGCATAACACAGAGTAACTACAAACATACAAGAAAGTAGGATCATGTAAATGAAGTGAAAAGGTCTAGCCCTTAAAGCAAACTACAGTACGTATAATCATATAAAACAAACTGAACTTGTAACGAGGTAACAAATATGCAACAAAAAATGGCCAATGAAAATAAAAAGAGACGTAATAATTCTTTAGAGGTCATTTTGTGAGGACAAGAAGTACCAATACATTCGTGTACTCAGGGTCTCATACTGAAGCTAATTGGCGGTGGAATTGTGCGCATCAAAAAGTTAGAGAAACCTTGAACATACAAGATCAATAATATACAACAAAAATGATGATAGTAAACTGTGTGCACCGTAGTTAACAACAAATCTACAAGTAAAAAAGTGATCTAAGTTAAATTAAAAAGTGGACAGCGAAGCATAGACTGCTTATAGGCCACCTTAAGATTCACCAACCGGTGTTGTTTAGCGAGAAAACATTAGAGGAAAGAGACGTGACATAGTCACAAGAAAATCACAGTTACGGATACACCCGATCTAACATAATGAAGCAGAAACACAGACTTTGTAAGCAACATTAACACATGTTCACATGCTCATCGTGCTAAATTCATTTATTACACTTCACTGTTCCCTTATACCAGGCGGTGGGAGCGATTCAGTGGAGCAACTCGAGGTTAACTTGTTCAGCTGCTGACTTGGAGGAACATTTGGGGGAGGTTTTGTGGCTGTATCTCGGTGTAGAGGGGCTGTTGATCAGCGATGACAGCGATCAGCTTGACCTTTCAGGTTGTACCTCAACACATCTCCACGGTCCAGTTCACCTCGTCCGCCATCCAGCAAGTGACAGCAGTGTGTCGGAATAGAGTGTATGTCGACAGGCACATATGATATGTCAGCCACCATGATTTCAGCTCAGAAATGCCTATGACAGGGAGTAGGAAGATGTCGCCTCCTCGTCACCAGGTTAGTGTCGTAGACTATTGGACCATCCTTAACCTTCATACTTGTATCAGAATTCTTATGTTGCAGCCTACACCTCACAGGTTCTAATCTTTACCAATCTGGTTTGTAGGTAAGTGCAAAATGAGGTGTTGAGCATCACCCTGAGTGATGGGTACACAACCACAGCTCTTAAAGGTGTGCTATTTGGTTAATAGGTTGCCCCGCATCTCGGTGAGTGTCCTGGGACATATGCATTGCAATCGCCCATGAGTCAGTCACACAGAGGTTTCCGGATCGTCCAGCAGTTCTTAAAATCGTCATGTGCCACGTATCTGTCAATGACGCAGATGCTGGCGAGGGTAAATAGTTTCCCTATGAAAGGAGCAGACAATAGTCCTCTCTCTCTCTCTCTCTCTCTCTCTCTCTCTCTGTCCTTCTTTCCAGCGAAAGTGTGACGCCTGGTGGCATGGTCATTACTGTCGCCGGCCATCTGGACCACCTTCATGGACCGCCAATGGCTGTCAGGGCTGCCGACTGGTGCCACGCAAGTTCGCCCCAGCTCATGCTCGTCGACCACCCAAGGAAACAGAGAAAGGCGTTCTCGACCCACCCTACTGTTTCGTTTGCTTCGTCTGCAGAAGAACAAATCCGGAAAAAGTTCTACTATTTCACAAACTGACTATACTATGGGACCTCTCATAGCGAGAATATACTTCGATTAAAATTACTTTGTAATTGGCTTTTCAGTAAACCAAGCTGTGGCAGCTGGTCGTCAGCCAATAGCAGCTATTTCTCGGACTCCACTTGCTCGCCATGTAGCCTGGGGACGCGAGTCTTGGCGGGTGACACGGCCTGCGGGTGCTGGGCGGGGCCAGGCGGAAGAGAAGGGGAAGGTGAACCAACGACTAAACATGGCGTCAATTTTACGTCTTTGTTGCACGGGTGTAAAAGTATTTTTGTGCTAGTAAGGGAAAATTTTATCGACTGCAAAAGTTATTACTTGGCTAGGCGTTGTAGTTTCTACACAAAAACATTGAGAAGAACATAAGTAATTTATTGCTTATAAGAGTTATTGTTAATCTCTGGACCCCAGTGAAAAGTGTCACGGGTGTCACTTAGCCAGACAAAAGCAAGCTACGTTTTTGGGTCATGCATTTCAGCAATGCATTTCATGCTTAACACAAAAAGATTAATCCTATTAACACATAAATAAACATAGAAAAATACAGAATTCTTTTATTACTAATTTTCCCCTGTGAACGTTATAAAACAGTTTTCGCACCTATCTTAATTAACAAAATTCACTACAAATTAACGTCGCAAACGAAACCACATTAATGTCGTAAATACCTGTAAACCTGTACAGTAACTGGGATCCCGTACATCATGTATTTTAGACACGTGATACAAGCAAAATTAGCACACATCAGTCACTCAAATTAAATTCATAGTTCACATGTCCCTGCAGCTATTGTACATCTATCTGTTATATCATTACCGTCTGCTTACTACAGCACTGTTTTTCAACCTGTGTGTCGTGGCACCCCCAGGGGGAACGCAAAGTCTTGCTAGGGCTGGGAAGAAGGAGGGGGGGGGGGGGGAGGGTCGCGGTCAGAGGCGTAACTTCAGTTGAATAACTTTAATAGTGCACCCAGAATTTGCAGCATGGCATCATCGAATATGTTTCGTGACAATCATCTGCTATGGTAGAAAAGTCATACGGAAGTGACAAGGTTTTGTGAAAGTAGCTCACCTTCAGAAGTTATACTTATTTGTAGTAACGAACATGAATTTAATTTAAACCAGTTGAACACTTCAAATCCGCGAAGACTTACAGCGATGAGAAGCGACATTGTCTGCGGAACTCCCCTGACACCTGCGGATCGGAACCAGGCCTGCAATGGTCAGTAAGTCCTGTACAGACTGTATTCACTGATTCACCCCTGAGAGATTGGCGGGGAGGTAGGAAGGGCCACATTAACTTCCCGGTGGGAATGTCGGGGCGCGGGCAGCGTCTTGTAAAGTACCGACAGCATTCTTTTCATGCTTATCATCTGCTGTGGTACAAACATCACACAGAACTAAAACAATTCGTCAACGTCCAGTTAAAAAGATGCTCACTTTGAAATGTACAAAATGCAATAACACACGTAGCTCACATGTAATACTTTACACCACGATTACTAGAATGCATTTCTGCAACCGTGTTTTGAACCGAACAATAGATTTCTAGGATTGGCAGCAATGAGAGAAGGCACTAAGTACAGCAATTCCCACTAATCGGATCTCGGACGCTTGAACTCAGTTCAGATTGTAACTGACACACCGTGTGTTGACGTTATTTCTACTTTCGTAATCCTGTCACTTGATTGGGATTCCCACCATTCTTTAATGTCGTCTGGTTCATTTCTCATTGCTTTCTTGTAGTTAATTTGTAAGTAGGCTGTTTAGGTTTTTATGTTGGTAGCGCTCTATATGAAAATCACTGACTGTGCTGTGTGAAGGCTGTGGTTGGTTTGCATTGTTGGAGTATATGCTATTGTAGTGTTGGGCAGTTGGCTGTTAACAGCGCGTAGCGTTGCGCAGTTGGAGGTGAGCAGCCAGCAGTGGTGGACGTGGGAAGAGAGATGGGAGAATTTTGAGAGCGGGCGATCTGGACGTGTGCCCAACAGAAAGAGTAAATTTATAATACTGTATATCATTAACTGATATATATATATATATATATATATATATATATATACTCCTGGAAATGGAAAAAAGAACACATTGACACCGGTGTGTCAGACCCACCATACTTGCTCCGGACACTGCGAGAGGGCTGTACAAGCAATGATCACACGCACGGCACAGCGACACACCAGGAACCGCGGTGTTGGCCGTCGAATGGCGCTAGCTGCGCAGCATTTGTGCACCGCCGCCGTCAGTGTCAGCCAGTTTGCCGTGGCATACGGAGCTCCATCGCAGTCTTTAACACTGGTAGCATGCCGCGACAGCGTGGACGTGAACCGTATGTGCAGTTGACGGACTTTGAGCGAGGGCGTATAGTGGGCATGCGGGAGGCCGGGTGGACGTACCGCCGAATTGCTCAACACGTGGGGCGTGAGGTCTCCACAGTACATCGATGTTGTCGCCAGTGGCCGGCGGAAGGTGCACGTGCCCGTCGACCTGGGACCGGACCGCAGCGACGCACGGATGCACGCCAAGACCGTAGGATCCTACGCAGTGCCGTAGGGAACCGCACCGCCACTTCCCACCAAATTAGGGACACTGTTGCTCCTGGGGTATCGGCGAGGACCATTCCCAACCGTCTCCATGAAGCTGGGCTACGGTCCCGCACACCGTTAGGCCGTCTTCCGCTCACGCCCCAACATCGTGCAGCCCGCCTCCAGTGGTGTCGCGACAGGCGTGAATGGAGGGACGAATGGAGACGTGTCGTCTTCAGCGATGAGATTCGCTTCTGCCTTGGTGCCAATGATGGTCGTATGCGTGTTTGGCGCCGTGCAGGTGAGCGCCACAATCAGGACTGCATACGACCGAGGCACACAGGGCCAACACCCGGCATCATGGTGTGGGGAGCGATCTCCTACACTGGCCGTACACCACTGGTGATCATCGAGGGGACACTGAATAGTGCACGGTACATCCAAACCGTCATCGAACACATCGTTCTACCATTCCTAGACCGGCAAGGGAACTTGCTGTTCCAACAGGACAATGCACGTCCGCATGTATCCCGTGCCACCCAACGTGCTCTAGAAGGTGTAAGTCAACTACCCTGGCCAGCAAGATCTCCGGATCTGTCCCCCATTGAGCATGTTTGGGACTGGATGAAGCGTCGTCTCACGCGGTCTGCACGTCCAACACGAACGCTGGTCCAACTGAGGCGCCAGGAGGAAATGGCATGGCAAGCCGTTCCACAGGACTACATCCAGCACCTCTACGATCGACTCCATGGGAGAATAGCAGCCTGCATTGCTGCGAAAGGTGGATATACACTGTGCCGTCAGTAGTTTGAATCTTTTAGTTAGCTGGCAGTAGTGGCGCTCGCTGTATTGCAGTATCTCGAATAACGAAGATTTTTGTGAGGTAAGTAATTGATGAAAGGTATACGTTATTGTTAGTCAGGGACATTCTTTTGTAGAGATTATTGAAAGACTGCGTTGCGCTAAAAATATTGTTTGTCTGTTTATTGTTGATCAGAATAAGTAAAGAGAGAAATGTCTCACTACGTTCAGGTCTGCTCAGCTGTTTGAAAATCAAATAATGTAAGAGGTTTATCAGCACAGTAATTCATAAATTTTTCTAAGGGGACGTTTCAAATTGTCTTTGCTGTGAAGTGGATCATTGTAACTGATTTGTAAAAGAGTTGAAAATCTTGTTCTAAAATTCTAGTACAATAATTTTTATTAAAATACACCAAATTTTTCTCAGTTAATTAAAATGAAATTTTGTCTTCTTTTGAAATCGTACGAAAGTAAATTTAAACAACTTGCCCAGTGCATGTCCGAGTACTAGGGGTTCTGTAATAAAAAATCATAGACCTAAGAAAAGTTAAATATATTTTTTATTAAAACTTACGTAATTCCTTGTTTAATATTGATTCTGAATTGAATATATCGTAGATTGTTTTATAATAAATACACTGTGTTAATGATGAATAAATGCAAAACATGAAAACTGTTTTCACGAATCAATCTATAACTAATTGAAAAAGATTCGACAAGCAACTTTGACAAATCCGGAAAAAGTTCTACTATTACACAAACTGAGTATACTATAGGACCTCTCATAGCGAGAATATACTTCGATTAAAATTACTTTGTAATTGGCTTTTCAGTAAACCAAGCAGTGGCGGCTGGTCGTCAGCCAATAGGAGCTACTTCTCGGACTCCACTTGCTCGCCACGTAGACTGGGGACGCGAGTCTTGGCAGGTGACACGGCCTGCGGGTGCTGGGCGGGGCCAGGCGGAAGAGAAGGGGAATGTGAACCAACGACTAAACATGGCGTCAATTTTACGTCTTTGTTGTACGGCTGTAAAAGTATTTTTGTGCTAATAAGGCAAAATTTTATCGACTGCAAAAGTTATTACTTGGCTAGGCGTTGTAGGTTCTACACAAAAACATTGAGAAGAACATAAGTAATTTATTGCTTATAACAGTTATTGTTAATCTCTGGACCCCAGTGAAAAGTGTCACGGGTGTCACTTAGCCAGACAAAAGCAAGCCACGTTTTTGGGTCATATACTACAGTAAAAATACAATAATTTCAGCGAGAAGACTGTGTATATTTATTTCTTATGCATTTATGAAATAGTGGTTCTATTTTTGAGGTACAAATAAACAAATCATTTCTAATTGAAGCCTATTTCTCTTCTTAGCCTTTATGTACACTACTGAAGAGAACACTAAGTCGCATAGGCAAAGAATAGTGGATGGCACAAATTAATTTAAAGATTCCCTTGCCAGCTATGGATATTCTTCTTTTCACTTCGTTCAGAAGACGTAAATCTATTGCTAATTAAATTCCGTTTTACCCATTCTGTAGCAGCGAAATCTATACTTGTTTGTTTCTTCCTCAGGCTGAGATAGTCACCTGTACTGACGTATTCAAAAAAGAATTTAGTATGCAATTTTGCCCGATGTCAGCTTCAGAATTCAGATCTGGAAAGTAGCATGATAGTTTCTCTTCCAAAATATGCAAGCTCTGTATCATGCTAGGAATGTGAAAACGTACTATCACCGACTAGTTCATTGCAAATTTCTATGTCAATCTTCTGAACGCATCTTTTATAAAGATGTTAACCGCAAACGAAGTTTTTCAAGGGATCGTTTGATTTATCCTTGGCCGTTTTAGATTTCTCTGCTATCCCCTGTAGGCTCTTCTTTAAAAGTTTTAGGTAGTTAAAAAGATCAGCAAGAAATACTAATTTAACAGCCACGAAGGGTCACAAAAGAATTTCGTATATCCCGATTCGGAATCTTGTAAAAACGTTACCAGTACAGCTTTTAGATCTAGAACTAGTGTCAATACCTTTCCGTTGGTAAGTCACCTGATTTCTGTGTCATAAATAAGATTTTGAGGGAGCGAATCCATGTCTTAACGAATGATAGTCTATAGTCCAGTTTGCAATGCTTTAGCTTTAATAGAGTTTTGATCACCTATTTAAGGACATCATTTAAATCGGAAGGCAAAACCATGGCTGCCTGAACTTGTCTCTGAAGAAAGCAGTGTATCCATGGACAATTGGACATCATTGATTTTAATTTAGCAACCAGCCTACTTCTATTGTCAGTCATAGCTTTATCACCATCACTGCAAATGGCGATATGTTTTGTTCAGTTAGTCTCGTAATTGCGGGTCCATTATAACAACAATTCGTAGAAACCCTGCCCAGTAGTGTTTGCAGGAAGAGCTTTCCAAACTAATTTTTTCCACGTTACTTTCATCTGCTTCAAACTGCACAGACACTATGAATTATGCACAATCTGAAGCATCAGTAAATTCTTTATTTACTATTAAAAACAGTCTTGATCACGATTTATATATCAAGGTGACCGGTTTGGACCACTACTGTGGTTATCTTCAGACCATTGAGTAGGAACCTCTTTCTGTGGGAGTGATTCTCGAAGAACTAAAGAAGAACCCACGTTTTGTTTAGCAGTTTGATGAATTTACTGATTTACTTTTGAATACATTATGGGAAAGGCAGCGATCAATGTCTTACAAATATTTACTATTAAAAACAGTCTTAATCACGATTTATTTATCAAGGTGACCGGTTTCGACCACTACTGTGGTCATCTTCAGACCATTGAGTAGGAACCTCTTTCTGTTGGAGTGATTCTCCAACGTGGGTTCTTCTTTAGTTCTTCGAGTACATGTTCTCTAATGTCACCGGCCATATCGTTTATTCTGCGTCCAGTGGTATTCTCGGAAAGTGGTGCGCTTTCTACGTTGTTGGCCTCCTGCTTACCTAACATAATTCCAACCATTACAAGGTCTGTTGGCAAATGAGATTCTCAACATCTCTGTGTAGGTTCCCTGCTCCAGAGACTGAGTAGTTATTTAATTACGCTTACCTAAAATCAGATAAAATATATTGTTAAATCGGAAATAGAAATAGTCTACTTTTTTCTATTTTCATTCGCTTCCCACATTGCCACTTGTAGCAAACGTCGAGGGCTGCGCAGATCTTTTTAAGTAAATTCTCCATTTTATGCTCGCCCTCAGCGAAGCTCAAAGACGTTCCAGACTGTAGCGCCTAGAACCTCTCGGCCTTTCCGGCCGGCCATCCAATATTCTTAGCACAAACAGCTCCCCTCTGGACAACCAAACGCACAACATAGATATGTCAAGAAAGTATTAACATAATACAATAAAATCAACTACAAACAAACTGTTCTCTTCCACAGAAATTTTAATCCTTCTTCATCCATTTGTTCTTTTATGGTCATCTTTCTGGCAGTAGTACCGCATTGCCGTTCCACACCAGGAATTCTCTTGCATCAGCATCAGTTGTTTCTTATCTGTGGTGACATATTAGATATGAGACAACTGCGTATCTTACATTATGCAGACGACGCCGTCAGTATTTCCTTATATACAAGACCATACCGTTAATCATGATGCCTTGTCACATTCCAAGGGCAAGGAGGCCAAGGGGATTGCCGTCCCACCTGCCTTAAATTTTTGCAATTTGCATGAAGCACCTCCCTACCCAACTGACCCAACTCCACAGCCAACTGCATGGAAGATCAGTTTCCCACCCCTTGAATAGATAGTTTTTTATAATAATCTGATTCCTAGCCACCAGCATCTATGATCAGCTGGGATGAAGAAGGAGGTTACAGTCCCTCTATAATAATTATTATTGTATATGCTTTATTGTACTTAGTTTTTTTGACATAATAATCACAGACACACAGCAGCAGTGTAGCCCACATGATGTCTGATGCTGTTACGTTATGCTGTAGCATGAGCAGAGCAGCAGCAAGGAGTGCCTGAACTAGTGCTCAACGAGGACAATCAGGTCATCCCACAGTCACAGCTCACAGAATGCCTTCCCAGCTTTTGGTATCTGGTGTCACCTGACTGTACTGTAGCACAATCACAGCATCAAAGTTCCACAAGAGTACTGTTATACGTCAATACACACATTGTAACTCTCAGTGTTTCTAAACATGTGAATATTGACCTAGCACCTGACTAAGACTTTCATGCACTTACAGAGGTGGAAAATGTACTATGTGCCAGCGCTGAACTGCAGTATTCGCGATATGAGTGGGACTGCGTTTGCAGTATTATGAAATTTATAGATGAGAAGATGACAGGTGGGTATGACTCATCTTATACCCCTACTGATACTCAAATTTGGTCGCAAAGTGTCAGTAGTCGATATGTATGGTGAAGCAATGCTCCAATTAACCTCTTGAGACATGGAAAAATATCTAAAACATCTGGTAACATCATTCGAGGGGATACAGGGAATGCTCAGCAGCTCTGGGATCTCAGTCGTGCTCAGTCAGCCAGCAGCAGCAGAAGAAGAAGAAGAACCATGAAGCGTCAACAACAGCCGCAATCCAACAGAGCCCTGCAGAACAGGAGGAAACTACTACATCTTTGTCTATAATTAGCATTATTATTATTATTATTATTATTATTTATTATTATTATTATTATTATAGGTTGTTCTCGCATCTTGGTCCATATGTAATGCTTCTTCGTCTTTGTTCAGCAGTACCCATCAATGCATCCAAGCCCACAGGGTCGAGGTCCAACATCCCAACTCTACCCTGTCCGGACCTGTAGCAACCCTGGATGGCATCTTGTCGAGACCTGCACTGACCTCTGGATCTGTGGCAGCAACAACCTCAAGCATGTCTGAACCTGTAGTGACCACGTGGGATCCTGTAGCCCACATGGCCCACTTGCTGGAGCAGGACAAGGAGCTGTTGTTGTCTGTCCCACTCACCGATTTATGTGATGAGGACATACAATCTGCACCCAACATATCGAACGCTGCTTGTGGTCCTAAACAACAGCAAGATGGAGGACAGACTCGGTCAACAACGTACGACCCATTCCAGCAGAACATCCCTGTGCTAGTGCATCCACAGAGTGCAGATGCAGTGGATAAGAAGGCATCAAGTGTACCCATGCTTTTCAGTTCCACATACAGTTTAACTCCCACTGGAACAAAACGTTTAGACGTAGGTATAGAAGCACATCATGTCTGGGGCTTGCATGCGAGAACAGAAATTGAAAATGCATCGAAAGGCTTTAAAGTGCCAATTTCCGAGTTCGACTGGGACGAAATATGTCGTGCAGAGAGCTACATCAACCAACAGATGACTACAGAGAATTATTCAACTCGTTCTCCTCCAGACATTCGTCTTACTGGTATAACACTATCTGTTACAACAGTGTACGATGATTGTGCACTATGTGTGAAATCGGGTGACAACTGTATTTATCTAAGGCGCGCCTCAGTTATTGAGTTATACGATCTGGATACTGCACTACGTCTTGCTTTGGAGAGATTGAACCGCTGGTTGCCGAGCATAGACTCTGCATACAATGATGTTGTATACTTCCTACGTGTGCATAGTGTACATGTCGATGATTTCAAGCTGTACTTTTGTTTGCACATGAACGCTGAACCGAAAGAGAAACAAGTTAAATGCACGTGTGAAAAAACCTGCGTTCTGTGAGGCATCCATTGGTTTGAGTGAGATATGCGCTGAATTTATTGCATGTCAAAAAGCTTCGCTTGGGAAATACTGTGCAGGTGTGGAGAAGAAGATAAAGAAAGGGTCTAATGATTTTCTTGAAATACTGCATCCTATATATGATATTTAAATAAATAAATAATATATGTATATCTAATCTCAAACTGGGTTTGTGTTTTATTTCATACCTTTCTCATTATAGTCAAAGTATTACGCTTATTGATATCATTATTTTTCAATACTACAACAGTTATTCTCAAAACAAATGATGAATATATATATATATATATATATATATATATATATATATATATATATATATATATATATATATATATCTGATTTCTATGTGTAGTCGATATAGCTCAGTCTGTTAACTGATGGAGCTATAGTGGCTACAAGTACTATTACCGTCCCTTCAAGTGTATCTCTCTATAAATGTCAACTACACAGACAGAACATTCGACTGTACATAGATGCGAAAATTCAGGCTATTGTTCATAAAGTTGGAGGTGTGCGCAGGGGACTAGAGACGTATTACCAGACTCTTCTCAGAATGGTGAATGCGTTAATTGAGATAGTTAATGAAGTCTGTAAGAAGGTAACCGACTTAACTGAAAAGGTCAACGCTATTGAGGGGAAAATAGATGTAGAGTTCCTTGTTGTTGAGAAGGGGGAGCAGGTACATAGTAAGAGGAAGACGAAGAGCGGATATATAAAGGCTCACACTTCTGAGATGTCTAATTAGTATACACTGAGATGTCAACGAAGTAGAAAGAGATTCAAGCGCGGAAAGCAGTTCGTGAGAAATTACGATTTTTTAGGTTAGGGCATATGGATCGACAGCAAACACTAAGACATACCTTTAAGCCGGTTACTGAATCTCTCGGACAGCTCTCAGCAAAAAGAAAAACACACGATAACGATGGTGTTGCCATTGACGAATTCATTATCCGTCACGCCCTGGTCACAGAGATAGAACATTTGGCGTTAGCAGTGGAAGACCGTACATATTGGGCATGTATCCTGTAACTATAGCTGAAGACACAATGCAGATTGGTGATAGGAGGTTTGAGAGAATACCTGGCTTGATGAATCTTTTTTTCCTAAGACCTACAGAAAAACCTATAAATTATTCAGTTAATGGTAGGGAAACGTACCGTGAAATACTGCTCATGGCTGATGTACATAAGATCTCGAAAAGCCTGAGCAACAAGAAATATAAAACGACTATAAAACCTATACTTGATGGCGAAAACAATAATAACAACAACATTGGAAGCAACAGCGGTGATGGTATTGACACTGAGCATAAAGCAGTGAACAATCGAATCCAGCAGTATATACACTCCTGGAAATGGAAAAAAGAACACATTGACACCGGTGTGTCAGACCCACCATACTTGCTCCGGACACTGCGAGAGGGCTGTACAAGCAATGATCACACGCACGGCACAGCGGACACACCAGGAACCGCGGTGTTGGCCGTCGAATGGCGCTAGCTGCGCAGTATTTGTGCACCGCCGCCGTCAGTGTCAGCCAGTTTGCCGTGGCATACGGAGCTCCATCGCAGTCTTTAACACTGGTAGCATGCCGCGACAGCTTGGACGTGAACCGTATGGGCAGCTGACGAACTTTGAGCGAGGGCGTATAGTGGGCATGCGGGAGGCCGGGTGGACGTACCGCCGAATTGCTCAACACGTGGGGCGTGAGGTCTCCACAGTACATCGATGTTGTCGCCAGTGGTCGGCGGAAGGTGCACGTGCCCGTCGACCTGGGACCGGACCGCATCGACGCACGGATGCACGCCAAGACCGTAGGATCCTACGCAGTGCTGTAGGGGACCGCACCGCCACTTCCTAGCAAATTAGGGACACTGTTGCTCCTGGGGTATCGGCGAGGACCATTCGCAACCGTCTCCATGAAGCTGGGCTACGGTCCCGCACACCGTTAGGCCGTCTTCCGCTCACGCCCCAACATCGTGCAGCCCGCCTCCAGTGGTGTCGCGACAGGCGTGAATGCAGGGACGAATGGAGACGTGTCGTCTTCAGCGATGAGAGTCGCTTCTGCCTTGGTGCCAATGATGGTCGTATGCGTGTTTGGCGCCGTGCAGGTGAGCGCCACAATCAGGACTGCATACGACCGAGGCACACAGGGCCAGCACCCGGCATCATGGTGTGGGGAGCGATCTCCTACACTGGCCGTACACCACTGGTGATCGTCGAGGGGACACTGAATAGTGCACGGTACATCCAAACCGTCATCGAACCCATCGTTCTACCATTCCTAGACCGGCAAGGGAACTTGCTGTTCCAACAGGACAATGCACGCCCGCATGTATCCCGTGCCACCCAACGTGCTCTAGAAGGTGTAAGTCAACTACCCTGACCAGCAAGATCTCCGGATCTGTCCCCCATTGAGCATGTTTGGGACTGGATGAAGCGTCGTCTCACGCGGTCTGCACGTCCAGCACGAACGTAGGTCCAACTGAGGCGCCAGGTGGAAATGGCATGACAAGCCGTTCCACAGGACTACATCCAGCATCTGTACGATCGTCTCCATGGGAGAATAGCAGCCTGCATTGCTGCGAAAGGTGGATATACACTGTACTAGTGCCGACATTGTGCATGCTGTGTTGCCTGTGTCTATGTGCCTGTGGTTCTGTCAGTGTGATCAAGTGATGTATCTGACCCCAGGAATGTGTCAATAAAGTTTCCCCTTCCTGGGACAATGAATTCACGGTGTTCTTATTTCAATTTCCAGGAGTGTATATTGAAACTTCCTGGCAGATTAAAACTGTGTGCCCGACCGAGACTCGACCTCGGGACCTTTGCCTTTCGCGGGCAAGTGCTCTGTAAAGTAGGAGACGAGATACTGGCAGAACTAAAGCTGTGAGTACTGGGTGTGAGTCCTGCTTCGGTAGCTCAGTTGGTAGAGCACTTGCCCGCGAAAGGCAAAGGTCCCGAGTTCGAGTCTCGGTCGGGCACACAGTTTTAATCTGCCAGGAAGTTTCATATCAGCGCACACTCCGCTGCAGAATGAAAATCTCATTCTGGAAACATCCCTCAGGCTGTGGCTAAGCCATGTCTCCGCAGTATCCTATCTTTCAGGAGTGCTAGTTCTGCAAGGTTCGCAGGAGAGCTTCTGTAAAGTTTGGAAGGTAGGAGACGAGATACTGGCAGAAGTAAAGCTGTGAGTACCGGGCGTGAGTCGTGCTTCGGTAGCTCAGATGGTAGAGCATTTGTCCGCGAAGGCAAAGGTCCCGAGTTCGAGTCTGGGTCGGGCATACAGTTTTAATCTGCCAGGAAGTTTCATATCAGCGCACACTCCGCTGCAGAGTGAAAATCTCATTCTAGTATATATATTATGACGACCCCAACGAGCTAATAAATCGACTACGGCTGCTCAGGGCATCAGCTGCTACAAGTAATACAGCTCATTCGAATGAGGCTCTTTCAATAATCTCTGAGCTTAGAGAGAGAGGTATCATATAATAAGAATGGAGACAGTAGCTCTAGAACTGCACAAATCAGCACGCAAAACATACCCTCGTAGGCATGGTATGACAAAGGTTTGGATGAGTTATGGCAAGCTGATCTTGTAGATATAAGGGAATATTCACATGAGAATGACGTGTTCAAATATATTTTAATGGTTATTGGTACATACTCCAAATTTTCCTAGGCATTACCTCTTAAAACAAAAACGGGTCGAAATGTCGCGGATGTTTTTGTGTGTTTGCTACAGACAGGGACGAATCGATGTCCTGGCAATCTAAAAACCGATCACGGTGGAGAGTTTTACAATATGTATGTCAAGATCGTGATGCAGCGGTACGGAATACATCACTACTCAACATTCACTCACCTGAAGGCAATTATCGTGGAGCGTCTCAACGGAACAATAAAAGGTCGAAAGTGGATGCGTTTCAACCTTCGCGTCTCATACAAATGGACACATATCCTCCCAGAAATAATTGCTCAGTATAATCGAACCAAACATATCACCATAAAAATGAGACCTATCGATGTTCGGGATAATGGACTCACAGATACGGTGTACTATCGCAAAATGCTGGATCAACGTAGACAGAAATTTAATATAGGTGATTTGGTACGTATCTCAAAACACAAGGCAGTATTTGAGAAATCATACCTACCGAACTGATCAACAGAGATATTTATAGTTTAAAAGGTACAAAGAACGGATCCTAGAACTTATATATTGAAGGATAGTGAAGGTGAAGAAATTGCAGGCTGCTTCTACACCGAGGAGTTGCATAAAAGCTCAGAACCGGATGTGTTTCTCGTGGAGAGAGTCATAAGACGTCGGTGAAATAAAGCACTAGTCAAATGGCTTGGTTTTCCTGCTGCACAAAAGAGTTACATTGATGCCGACGATTTGTTGTATATGCCCGCATCTCGTGGTCGTGCGGTAGCGTTCTCGCTTCCCACGCCCGGGTTCCCGGGTTCGATTCCCGGCGGGGTCAGGGATTTTCTCTGCCTCGTGATGGCTGGGTGTTGTGTGCTGTCCTTAGGTTAGTTAGGTTTAAGTAGTTCTAAGTTCTAGGGGACTTATGACCACAGCAGTTGAGTCCCATAGTGCTCAGAGCCATTTGAACCATTTGAACCATTTGATTTGTTGTATAATGGGGGCGCACAGTCCACAACCACCGCAATAGCATAACATGCGTGCTGGGATATGCATTAGAGGAGGTAGTGGTATTATAGACAAACTTCCAGTGGAATTACACATCCCAGGGTATATAACGGTTGATCAAAAAGTCAGTATAAATTTGAAAACTGAATAAATCACGGAATAATGTAGATAGAGAGGTAGAAATTGACACACATGCTTGGAATGACATGGGGTTTTATTAGAACCAAAAAAATACAAACGTTCACATAATGTCCAACAGATGGCGCTTCATCTGATCAGAATAGCAATAAATAGTATAACAAAGTAAGACAAAGCAAATATGATGTTCTTTACAGGAAATGCTCAATATGTCCACCATCATTCCTCAACAATAGATGTAGTCGAGGAATAATGTTGTGAACAGCACTGTAAAGCATGTCTGGAGTTATGGTGAGGCATTGGCGTCGGATGTTGTCTTTCAGCATCCCTAGAGATATCGGTCGATCACGCTACACTTGCGACTTTAGGTAACCCCAAAGCCAATAATCGCACGGACTGAGGTCTGGGGACCTGGGAAGCCAAGCATGACGAAAGTGGCGGCTGAACACACGATCATCGCCAAACGACGCGCGCAAGAGATTTTTCACGCGTCTAGCAATATTGGGTGTTTTTCTTTTTTTTAGGTTCTAATAAAACCCCATGTCATTCCAAGCATGTGTGTCAATTTTTACCTCTCTATCTACGTTATTCAATGGTTTATTAAGTTATCAAATTTATACTGACTCTTTGATCACCCGGTATAATGTGGACCTGGGAAAAAGCTTCAGAAACGGTTGGCACGAGGTGCCATAACAACTACACAGGATAATCAGAAAAAGACAAAAGAAAACACAAGATGGTACACAATGACATACAAACACAAACTCACTCATAAAATCACCAACATTTTCAAAAGTCAGGGAATAAGCATAGCATACACAACAGACAATTCTATACACAATTACACCCCAAAATCTGACAAAAAACAGATACATATACCACCTGACGCTTACAGATATAATTCAGTATAAGTGGGCTTACTGTAAACTGGCTGCCCCAGAGAACCATCGTATTCTCGCCTAACCAAGACTCCTAAGAAAGGCAGACAACCATCTTCCTCAGATTCCATAGTGAACCGAATGTTGTTATGAATGGACTTGAAATGGAAAACAGACTCCATGAATTTATCTTCTTCATGAGGCAACACTATGAAAGTATCGTCCACATACCTCCAAAATACATTTGGATTAACGGCAGCTGACTCAAGCGCTCTCTACTCGAAATCCCCCACGAGAAGGTTGGCCGTCAAGGGAGACTAAGGGCTGCCCATGCCGACGTCGTCAGTATGTTGAAAATATTCTTGGCTGATCATAAAATAGATTGAGGATAGAGTACGCCGAAACAAAGCCGTGATGTCTACCTGAAACATTTTGCCAATTATTACCAAAGAATCAGCAAGAGGAAACTTTGTAAAAAAGTGATACCACATAAAAGCGGAGAGCACCTAGTCTCCCGATAAAGTCAGTTGAGTTACGGATGTGATGTGAACATTTTTCCACTAGCGATCTCAGCAAACAGGCGAGGTGTTTGGCTAAATCATATGTAGGAGCTCCGATATGGCTCACTGTTGTACATATTGGAACAATTTCCTTATGACCTTTTGGAAGGCCATACATTCTTGATGGTACAAAACCATGTCGTTTTAAGCTCTTAATGATGTCTTGAGGTAAGGAAGAGGAATACAATAGTGCAGAAGTCTTCAGTTGCACACGTCACGTGAGGCCGTACTCAGTTCTCATATAGGCAGAGCCACTTAGCAGACGATTCATGTTATGATCATACACTCTACGAGGTTACAAAATGGTTGTATTACTTTTATAAGCCTTAAATACCACTACAATAGTATCTTCTCATTGATTTCGTAGTGCAGCCCTTACTGCGGACGTTAAGTAACTACGTTGAGGTGGAGCTTTCAAAAGAGAACGGCAAGTTTCCCTTCTCATTTCTTCTGTATCATTCGAAGGAAGCCGTTGTAGGCTTGTTCAGCACCACTCACAAAACTTACTAAAGGCCGTGCTCTAAGTGTAGATGTAAAATTGGGCCCATTGCTTAGTACATACAGCGCAGCATCGTCCAAATTTTTCTCCGTGAAACTGGCAGCAGAACGTTGTGCAGTTACCTCTTGTTGCGACGACTGCGGTGGTAACAGACAATCAAATTTTGACAACCAACGAAAACCTGTACCATCATGGATCCAATGTAACGAGACTAAAGTCACTCCATCAACCAATGCCATGATATAGCAGAGAAATATGTTGATACCTTTAGGCGTAACTGGTATAATTCTACGGAAATGGCATCCAGTCATCATCCTACATAGCAAATCTTCTCTTTGCCAATAGCATGACGAGCCTTTTTAGTAATATTCTGTGTAGCGGCAGTCTTAATCAAATGCGTCATTCGGGAAAATGTTGGTATTATGCCATGGTCCCGACGTCTCAGTAAAAAGGTTAAAGAACTTGACAGTTTGGCTTTCTTACAACATAGCTTATCGAAACATGTGAGGGCATCTTCTCTCCCTAAAGGCGTCTGATGTGAGTTTTAATATTTTTGAGACATCCTTTTACATTATTCAACATAATTCTCTATCGCCTACATCAATTACAAACTTTAGAATACCACCCTTGTTATTAAATTATTCGTTTAACTTTTATTTTGTATTACTATTTCATCAATTCGCAATTCTCGCCAATGCACAGACTATTTGACTGAAGGTTTTTATTTGCAACAAATTACCTGCGGGAATGAAAGCAGATGTCATCGGCTCGAGTCTATGACTACATCCAGCTATTGTTTTTAAACAGACCCGTGTACAGTCCATACACCTAAAATACGAGTGACCACAGATTAAGACGCAGCTGGTTTGCTCGTATGGGATGCTTTTCGAAAGAGCAACTACACAGCAGTAAACGGTTACGTACCGTCGCAACTTGGGGCTTGGCCGCGGTATGAATCAAATCCCCTTAGAATTACAAGCGTAATTCTAATACTTTACCATATTCTTTGATCCAGTTCCAAAAGCTGTTACTTGATGGACAGTTTGCGGGGGCGCTCCGACCTTAAGATTTTGCAGCAGTTGCGTGTGTGAGGATCTATATCAAAAGTGAGATGTGGGGAAGTTAGGGGTGGAATTTCAAGAAAGAAGAAGAATGCTATGCTGAGGCGTGCTGAGCTATATTCCGCAGCGGCCAGCAGCAGTTGGAGACTTCGATAGCGCGAGAGCAGCAACTGCGGCATCGTCAGGGCGGCAGCTGGTGGCGATTTTGAGTTATCAGTATCGACACTTCGGCCAGCAGCAGAACAGCGGAAGCAGCCAGTTTGACCGACAAGTGAAGTACATGCGTTGATAATGTACAATGTGTGAATGTGTGAACCAGCAGAGCTACCGTCAGTGGTGGAGCTTCCAAAGATTAAACAATCACCCAGCAACCGAGCGAGGTGGCGCAGTGGGTAGCACACTGGACTCGCATTCGGGAGGACGACGGTTCAATCCCGCGTCCGGCCATCCTGATTTAGGTTTTCCGTGATTTCCCTAAATCGCTCCAAGCAAATACCGGGATGGTTCCTTAGAAAGGGCACGGCCGACTTCCTTCGCCGTCCTTCCCTAATCTGATGAGACCGATGACCTCGCTGTTTGGTCTCTTCCCCCAACCCACAAACAAACAGTCACCCAGATTGCGTAGTTTAGATAATGCTAGTGGGCCAGTTAGCCCAAAATCTGAACGTGGTGATGTTGATAGGGACGATGTAAGTCCCGCAGATAGTCCGAAATCATAGAGGGAAAATGGGCTTTCAGACAGTACGTCGTCACAATTAATGAGAGCACTATGGGACTTAACATATGTGGTCATCAGTCCCCTAGAACTTAGAACTACTTAAACCTAACTAACCTAAGGACAACACACACATCCATGCCCGAGGCAGGATTCGAACCTGCGACCGTAGCAGTCGCGCGGTTCCGGACTGAGCGCCTAGAACCGCTAGACCACCGCGGCCGGCAGCAGAGAGGGAAATAGTTACTAGAACGGGAACAACAGAAATATTCGTGTAATTATAATAATCATAACAGAAATAATTATCACCGTAACAACAATTTTCAAAGGAGAAATGGGAATTTTCGTAATGGAAATCAAAACTGGAAACGAAGTATTGAGGGGCAGGGGAAATGAAACGTCAGAAAAGGAGGTCGCGGAAACTAGAGATCGTAACATTTCAGGTCGGGTGTGGCGAAATAAACCGGCGTTGAAGAGGACATGTTATTTTATAAATTCTGTGGGTGTCGAAAATTTGACAAAGAATCCAAAAATTTTGGAAGTGGAGGTTACAAGAAATAAAAATAAAATACAGAATAATTTTAAGCAGTGCAACAATATAGAGGGTAAATGAAATATTGTAAAACGGGTAAAGAAGGTTGATGATGATGATATGGCCTTCAAATATTTATTTTGCGAAGGGAACTGGATTATGGAATGAATGTAATTTTGATGGAAAACTCTGTGACCAGAAGTGAGGCTGAGGTGGATCTGAATGTTGTGGAAGTGGAACGTATGACGAATTTTGATGAGGCATTAGAGTGTAGCTAAAATTATACTTATGTAGGTGATAGGAATGTAGATAACTTTTTTATCTCAGGAAACAGGTGAAGCTACCTGTGGTAGCTACCTGTAGTATCGTCAGCTGCATATGAATTTTATGGTGTACTGACGGAAGCATGTGAGGCTATTTGTGAAGGCAGCGTAGCAATATTCTCGTAAGCTGGTGATGAATTTTATTATATATCAGTATCAGCGAATGTGGGTGATTTATTGTTAAAGGGAGGTAAAGATTATATTTTAGGTGCTGAAGTTACGAGGGTTGAAGCTACTAATCTAAATATCTCGGAGGAAGGAATATGTGAATTTATTTAATATTGACGGACGTGAACCGATAGCTCTTGACGGAAGCATGAATCATGAGTGAATGTGGAAGGATCAATGGATGAATGTGAAACTAATGTGTTAGGTAGTATATCAGAATGCGAAGTGTCGGAGTAGTCTGAGAGTAGAGAAAATGTAACGGAGACAAACGTAGATTTGAGATGGACGCAACTCGAGAGTACCGTGAAGTCTAATGTGGAGCGATACAGTAGAGGCGGAGGTTGACAGAATTACTGTCGGTGATTTCTCTAATGTATCAATGAATCTAATGAATGTTTTACGTAATGAATCTGATGAGTTATTGACGAATGTTAATGGAGTTAATTTGGATAAGTTTCTAGTGATTTTGTCGAAGTGAGTGAGGTTTTGTGTAAGTTGTATGGCTAATTTTAAGTTGTTTGGTTAATTGTGAGAATATTGAAGCTACTGATACCGTTCCTTCAGAGGAAGGGAACAGTATATTTGATGCTTACGGGGATGAAAAGTCGAAGGATTTTTAGGGTGATTTAGACTTCCAGGAGATTTGGAGGTGGATCGGGAGAATATAGAAGTGGATAGTGAGGAAAGTATTTGTTTAGGAGTCGTTAGTATTGAATGGCATCCCTAGGAAGAAAGTGACTACTACATAAATGATTGGAAATGCTACGGGGAAATTTTGAAGTCCTTAGTACCTCACTGGTGGGCACAGGAGAAATATAAAGTAGAGAAAGGATTTAATGACTCGTTTGATTGTGATACTGAAACTGAAGGTCGGTGCGATGTTGTAATGCGTACTATAGATATGGGTGCGATGTTGTAATGCGTACTATAGATATGGAGGAGAAAGGAAGGGATACTGAAAATGATCTTTTGAGGGAGCAGCGTTTAGAGAAGGAAATCATCAACGTGCAACGTATATTAGAAATCGAAGTGAGTAATGAAAATACAAGTGCACATTTTAGATTCGGGTACTTATGTGTCGGCCGTATCAGAGAAATTTTTAAATATAATAAGAAATTTGTACTTTTTTGGATTAACGGTGTTAATATTAAGACTGCAGTTGGTCGGCTAAGTAAACCCACAAAACATGAAATGCATCTAGTGCTGAAGTGTAGTGGTTATTGTTTTAGTATGAGATATTTTATAGTGAATGGTTTAGTTAAAGATATCATACTGGATACGTATTTCCTGTGTTGTTAACCGGGAGGTAGTGCGGACTAGATTGAAGGGGATGTTAGAATGGGATATTGTGAAACAATGTAGGCGTCATTACTGCAATCCGAATGTAATTTAAAAAAGAAGGATAAGTCGGTGAGAGCAGTTTCAGACGCACCAAATTGAATAAGGTCATCGTAAGAGAACTAGACCAGCTAGACAACAAACAAGAACAGTCTTACAGAATTTTTGCAACATAAAACTGGTGTCGAGTGCCGGTTTGACCTCTGGCTTTTGGCAAATTCCGTTGGTTGAAGGGTGTAGGCGACACACTGCTTTCCTAATCGAAGGGCAAAGTTATCGCTTCAGAGTAGCGCCTTCCCGATTAACAATATCAGCTGCAGTTTCGTGAGAGCGCTAAGTCACTTACAGGGAGATCGGTTAATGAGAAAACTTGTTGCCTATACGATTATGTTTTGATGGCACAGAATCTTGGCGCGAACGTTGGGAGTTGTTGGAGGAAGTGCTCTATGGATTAAGAAAGGGAGGAATGATCTTAAAACTCTCTAACTATGAATTTGTTAAATCGAAATTCACTTCTTAGATCGTAAACTCTCATCCGTAAGTATTTTGCCAAGCAGTGAGAAACATAAAACAGATTCAGAGTGCAAGAAGCCAACTACCAGGACGGCCGGTGTGGCCGTACGGTTCTAGGCGCTACAGTCTGGAACCGCGTGACCGCTACTGTCGCAGGTTTGAATCCTGCCTCGGGCATGGATGTGTGTGATGTCCTTAGGTTAGTTAGGTTTAAGTAGTTATAAGTTCTAGGGGACTGATGACCACAGATGTTAAGTCCCATAGTGCTCAGAGCCATTTGAACCAACCAACTACCAGGAAACAACTGAATTCATTCCTAGATTTGTGCCGTTTTCACCGATAATATCTGGGTAATGGAGCGATGAATTCTTCAAACCTATACAAACTATTAAGAAAGAACTCGACATGGAATGGAGCGACGACTGCGAGAGAGAGTTCTTGGCCATAAAGAACAGCTTTAGCAGAAGTTAAATGTTATACTGGCACGTCATGTCGTTGTCGCTCTGTCTACCTATGAATAGTTCAGATTGCGGCATTGAATGAGAGATGTTAAAGGAAAAGTTGATGGAAGAAGAGATAGAACACAGGAGTGTAGCTTTTTCCATACATATGTTAAATAAACGTTAGCGTGGCTAAAGCATTTCTGAGAAAGAGATACCGCTGTTGTGGAGGGGCTCAGAAAGTTCCGGCTATGTCTGCAGGGTAGCGAGGTGCCATTGCTATCGTATCATAAAGCTTTTAGTTTTCTGCGGAATAGTATGTTGCTAAATCATCGTATTATGCGCTAGCATTGTCTTTGCAGCAATTCAACTACAGAATGAGATATATAAAAGGAGTCGAAAACTGCATAGCTGATGCACTGTCACGGCTATCTGTTGGGAAGGAACGCAATGATGAGGACCAAGTAAGTGAACAATTTCGACGTTTATACATGATGGTAGTAGAAGTTAAAAGAGAGATTCGTGCTGCCTGCAAGGACATGGGACGAGCCCAAAATCACGTCCCCGATCATAAAAACAGATATTCGCACCAATGGTTAGGAAAAGATATCTCGATACTATAAAATTCATAAGGGGGTTTTATTTCGTAGGGATGACAAGAAAACGGAGCGGTGGAAACAGTTCTTTCCGAAGAAGAGTGTTGCGCAGCTGATAGAATACATTCACAGAAGTTACGGGCACTGCGGGGCACAAATGTGTGTAGAAATTATTTAGGGTATGTGCACGTAAACAATCTAGCCAGACGGGTGCGCGCTCAGTTGGCTACTTGTGACAAATGCCAGCGGGTGAAAATTGAATTATCTCGTACGAGGATGAAATGCAAATTATTATGCTTAGCAAAGTTAGAGAAATTGGCTGTAGACAATTTCGGACCACTCCCAAATGGTCGTGGTGGTATGAAGTACATAACTGTGGTTGTTGATGTGGTTTGAAACTTCATCAAATTGTATCTGATACGTAAAGCACAGCAAAACTCTGATCGCCAAACTGGTAAAAGATTTTAATAATAAAGGGATCAAACCAGAGGGGCTGTTGTCTGTCAGCGGATCAAAATATAGATCTAAAATTTGGAATGATTTCATGAATAATCAAGGCATCAAACACATAAATATATCAGTATACCACCGGGCAAATAACCCATGTTAGCGCTATAAGCGAGAAACTGGACGCTTATGTAGATCGTTCCCAAGCAACAAACATTCAAGTGGACGGAGTTTATCAAATCATTTGAAGACGTATCAAACAGTGTTAAGAGCACTACAGGTTGCTAGCCATTAGAAGTAACGACAGGAAACAAGCCGAAGTTCTTAATTAATGAGGTTGTGAATTTTCCGCTAGGTTAACCAGTAAAGGAAGCCGAAAGAGAGGACGCAGTTAATATTCGAATGGAGAAGATGGCAGACGGCGCAAAAAAGCAACATGATGGGCGTTATAAGACGATTAAGTACAAGATTGGGAATCTTGCTGGAGACCAAAGAAGAATGTAGTGAAGTAGATGGAGAAAGGAAAAAAAAACACTTCAAGCTATACTATGGCCCATTTTTTGTCGTTGGATGTCCACTCACATTGTGTACAGGTTCTGAATCCTGCATAAGGAAAATTACTGTGGCTACGAAACGTGCCAGAGCTGCGATTATACATAGAAAGAAGAAAGT
Source organism: Schistocerca cancellata (assembly GCF_023864275.1). Lineage (NCBI taxonomy): Eukaryota > Metazoa > Arthropoda > Insecta > Orthoptera > Acrididae > Schistocerca > Schistocerca cancellata. The sequence goes on from NC_064629.1 coordinate 759,701,245, forward strand.
AGCAGGTGTGTACGAATGTGTTGCATGTATGTCTAATTTCATGTGTAGATTTCATAATTTATGGCGCTTCTTCTGTTTTGTAATTGGGTAAATTTAAGGTGTAAGTGATGAAGTATGGGGGCCGAACTTAATGCAATGAGAATGTCAACATTGGCCACACGATTCTTGGTGCAAGGACGACGGCAGAACAAAATTAATTTCCTTATTTCCGAAAGAAAGGAATAAATTGTACTGCAGGTAATATTTAGCAGGATATTTAATGGCGTTATCTAAATGTGTTATTTGTATTATTTTGGATTGGTTTCTAGTGTAATATGTGTAGTTTATTTGTAATAAAGCTTTTTGGAGTATATTACATAGTTTAATCATATGATGTACGTTTGGAACGGTTTTGATTAGGTTTATGTATGTAAAACTGTGGGGATAAATTCACTATACGTTTATGAGAATAATGTCTGAGGACAAGTAGTATTTTAGTGTTACTAAGAATGAAAATTTGCTGAATCTGTGATCCACCTGTCTGCTGAGCTAAAAACGAAATTTAAAAGTAGGCTACGATTTCTGCACAGGGTAATATTTGTTCTAAGGGTTCTAATTAGACACAGTAAAATAGTAGAGAAATAATAAAACGTTGGTTGATTCATGGCATAGTACGAAATACATGTTTTGTGGTGGACAGTATGTTTGAAATGTCGAGCTGAATAAAGTGTTTCGCGTATGCTATAACTCAAGGTTTACTAGCTATCCTTTTTCTGAATGTTTTGATTCCACTGGGAAGGACGTTCAGTGCCTTATGTATGAGCATTTGGTAAGTCATATGATTATTGGTAACTGTACAACAGTCTTATTTCAACAGCTATCATCCTTCATCACTGACAGTGTTTGCGGATTGACACATTTTCGGCGAAGTACGTGATCAAGGGGCTCATGGAATTCTGCAGAGGCGGCTAGACTGCGAGCGAACTGAACTTGGACGTCAGAAACTCGATTGTGTACTGCCTTTGTGTTAGTGAAGTGCTACGAAGAAGTGCTCCAAGAAAAACGAGATTTGCCGGCCGGTGTGGCCGAGCGGTTCTAGGCGCTTCAGTCTGGAACCGCGCGACCGCAGGTTCGAATCCTGCCCCGGGCATGGATGTGTGTGATGTTCTTAGGTTATTTAGGTTTAAGTAGTTCTAAGTTCTAGGGCACTGATGACCTAAGATGTTAAGTCCCATAGTGCTCAGAGCCATTTCAACGACTTTTGCACATATTCATATGATTTAAGTTTATTTGGGCATTTAATTAACATGCCATAATTTTTATAGTTTGTGTTAGATTCAGTAAATTTGGCCTTACAATAATATGTTACGAAATGTCCTAGGAGATACTTGCTGTTTCATACACCACAACAAAGATACTTACACTACTGTTCTGACATGAAAGTGGGGCACTCTGTTTATCAATGCAGTGAATTTATTTATCACTTAAGTAGGTCAAATTTACTGTGACCTAATACGCCCAATTAGCGAGCTAATGGGCCATGTTAAGTGGAGCTGTACATATAAGATTCGACGTGTTTAGGTGAAGTAATCGGTCGCCCAGTATTGGTACGAGGTAAGGTAAGATAGTTGAATGGCTGAACGGTAGCGGGCCCATGGCGCAGGGTGCGCCGCAGCAGGTCCGGCTAGGTGACTGGTGGTGGCTGGTCGAGGTAAAAACCCCAAATCTGGAAATTTGGGCCGGCCGAGGTGACCGAGCGGTTCTAGGCGCTACAGTGTGGAACCGCACGACCGCTACGGTCGCAGGTTGAATCCTGCCTCGGGCATGGATGTGTGTTATGTCTTTAGATTAGTTAGGTTTAAGTAGTTCTAAGTTCTAGGGGACTGATGGCCTTAGAAGTTAAGTCCCATAGTGCTCAGAGCCATTTGAACCATTTTTTTGGGAAATTTGGACGGCTGTTGCTCACAAGGTCTTTGCAAAGAAGAGGTGCCAAAAATGGCGGAGTGTAAGACAAGCTGAAAGGTGGCTTCTTCGAGTACTTATTATATTTCACACTCAAGGATTGAAGGAAATCTGAATATATCTGCAATCTCAGAAAAATGAGGTACATCGAATGACACAACATTTCAATACATTTAAACCGATAGAGGTTAATATTTCACACCGAATAACACATTTTCATAATGAACCTCTGAATTAACAACCTTTAAATGCTTCATGTGAATTCAACATAATGAGGCCTGTTCGGAAAGAAAGGTCCGATCAGTCGCAAGATGGAAACCACTTTGAAAATTAACAACGTTTTACTTGTGACAGTTAGCTACACCTTCCAGTCACTTCTCTACATTGTCGCAGCTCCGATATAGACATTTGTCGTATCGTTGCACCAACTTTCTAATATCCTCATCATAGAAGCTAGCCGCCTGTGCTTCCTTCCAATTCTCTACGCTGGTCTACAGCTTGTTGTCTGTGGCAGAACGTTGTCTTCGTAGCTAGCGGTTGTTGTGAACGGAGATGAAACTCCAGGATAGTCAAATAAGGGCTCTACTGTGGTTGATCAAACATTTCCCATCGAATACGCTGCTAGTGCATCCCCATTGCCCCTTCAGATTGCGGCCCTAGAATGGTCATCTAGAAGAAAACGTGTGACAGTTATGTTATGTGGGCTGCAAGACATCAGGCGCAGTATCACACCAGGCCCCATTACTTGGCGGGGGACACTTGCTCTAAGCGTTTTTACGTGCTCACTGTGCGCCCTGAACTGAAAAGAGCAACATGATGCTATCGAGGGACATACTAGAGACAATTTCCAACATATCTGTGCAAAGCCTCATCGGATTTTCAATGTGGTTTCCATTTTGCACCCCATCGGACCTTACTTTCCGAACAGCCCTCGTATCTATTTTATTTCTTGAGTTACTAGACTTTTTATCTTTCGATTATGGAAATATTTGTCAGAACACAATATCCTCCACAATCACACAGCAAATGAATACATCATGAGTACCTCACCTATGTCATACTTGTGGAATTATTTAATGAACAATTTACAATTTTGCCGGTGACTTTATTTAAATATTATCTGCAGTTGGTAATACAAAATCATGGTAATTTAAGAAGTGGTCTGTTTTATGTGTTAGCTGATACCATGTTTGTGAAAAAAGTGCCAAGAGACGGTTTTGACAATCGGGCGAAAGTAAATAGTTAAACCTTATTTAATGTCTGTCTGTGGTTATTTATCGTAAGCGCACTTGCGCAAGAATAATAGCTTAATTATTTACGGAAAAACCTTTATTTGTATTTCTTGTGAGTGGTCCAAGTGTGACCGAATATTGTACTGTTGTAACATGTTAGTTTAGTTTGGAAAATGGTCATGTTGAGTCAGATTGTGTCTGTAGAGTCTAGGAACGATGTATTTTTCGTGGGAATGACTTTCAGCCAATGGAAAGCAAACAGCAGCGGAACACTATGGGAGTCTAGTGGGGGAGTTTTACATTTCTACTTGAAGGAGGACGATCTGTTTGTGGAACGAGTGGTATTTTATCATGTAGGAGATTGATTCTGAGCACTGAACGGGTCACTACGATACATTAACTTCTTAAGGGACTTTATATTTCGAGTGTTCTGAACGTGCTCCAGAGTAAGACTCTAATTTTTTCAGCTTGTATTATAGAACTGAGGATAGACACAGTATGAGTTACTATTATTTGTATTACGTGTCATAATTTTTAAATCATTATGCTGAACTCTAAACTGTTTCCGGCTGGTGAATATTTCGTGTATTGTGATTACGAAACTGACTTAGTTTTCGCTTTCTTTGATAACTAGCCGGTTTGGGGATTTTGCTATCAGCCTCGTAACGTTCTCACCGTAACGTTTCTGCATTCGATAAGAGTATTTTCTGCGTGTATTTTAACTGAATATAATACGACCACTTCCGGTTCATTTAAGATCTCCTTTCTTAAATAAACACTATCCAACATAATTCTCTATCATCTGGATCAATTACAGACGTTCGAATATAACCTTTGTTATTGAATTAGTCATTTAACTTCTATTTTGTGTTTCTGTGTATTTCATTAACTCGCATTTCTAGCCAATGCAGAGACTATTTACTACATGGTCACACCTACGGGTCATTATTTGCAGTGTGTAGTCTATGACTACATCGAGCTATCATTTTTAAGCAAAGTCGTGCATACTCCAAGTACCTAAAATACGAATAACCGCAGGTAGAGACGCAGCCGGTTTGCTCTTGTGGTATGTTGTTTGGAAGAGCAACTACACAGCCGTAACCTTACGTACCGTTGCAAAATTAATTTGTCCTTCAAATTTCTGATTCATATAAGATGTTAATTAGAAAAGCCAAACTTTTACAACATTCTAAGCACTCACGTAGATACACACTTTCCTACAGGACGACCACCTTCTCACCACTTTGACAAGGACCACACTGACAGTAAAAGATCCACACTCACACATATAGAGCAGGATAAGAATAGGATGCAGTATAATAAATAAAAATACGGAAAATACGCGGTGAAGGAAAAATGCCCTGCTTGGCGATAGGCGCGTGATTTATCATTGCAGTTCAAGACAAAATTGTACCTAGTTAAACCTTGCCCCCCAAATATGTTTAATGGAGGCTCTGGCAACTGCGTGCAGCGTGGCCAAGAGCAGGTAGCACGAGCTTTGGGATGTCCTGGAACTGTCCCATGGGCTCAGTGAGACGAGGCAGTGTTGGGGGGAGCCGATGTTCAGACTCGCTGATGTTCATTCGCTTTCGTGCCTTTTTTCAGTTAAAGCATCAAATTTTAAGCGTCGTTCTCTTGTTTACCTCTCGCCGCAGTTTCGAGTACTGCGTACCTCTTACTAACGAGCACTTACGGCCGGGCAACGATCAAGATAACATTCCAAACAGAATATGCACGACCACGACCTTCTGAAGTTGAGAACATTATACGGGATTCTCGTTACCTGGATCCACAGTATTTAACTGGCATTCACTTTTAAATCACTGGAAACGTTCCCAGAATGAGATTTTCACTCTGCAGCGGAGTGTGCGCTAATATGAAACTTCCTGGCTGATTAAAACTGTGTGCCGGATCAATACTCGAACTCGGAACCTTTGCCTTTCCCGGGCAAGTGCTCTACCATCTAAACTACCCAAGGACGACTCACTCCCCGTCCTCACAGCTTCACTTCCGGCAGTACCTCGTCTCCTACCTTCCGAACGTACAGAGTGAAACTCTCATTCTGGAAACATCCCCCAGGCTGTGGCTAAGCCATGTCTCCACAATATCCTTTCTTTCAGGAGCGCTAGTCCTGCAAGGTTCGCAGGAGAACTTCTGTAAAGTTCGGTAGGTAGGAAACGAGTTACTGGCGGAAGTAAAGCTGCGATGACGGGGCGTGAGTCGTGCTTGGGTAGCTCAGATGGTAGAGCACTTGCCCGCGAAATGCAAAGGTCGGGAAGGTGGGAGTCGTGGTCCGGCACACAGTTTTAATCTGCCAGGAAATTTCACTGGAAATGTTGTATATATCAAGATGCGCACCAAAGAACTGTATCCCAAAACTGACAGCCGCCACTACGGGAGACCTCATGTTTAAGCACTACGACGGACCCGTAGGTACCGTCGAGATTGACCATGCCGGTTTTGTCCTGAGTACAATCAAGGTCCTCGAGCAACCTTTCGCAGTCATACCAGGCGTCGTCATGTCGTCTTTAAAGCCGTATGGCAATGTACTCAGGCACCAGGCTGGAAAATGTGAAACCTTTGACATGTACCCAAGTCTCAACGGCAACCGTCAACTCAAAATTGAATTGGTGAAGTACGTGCCGTCATAACTGGTTAAAGGAGGATGCAGGGCCATCATCACTTTCGACGTGCAACCCCATACCTGTGCTTGCTACAGCGAGGAAATATGTTTCCGCTGAAACTGTCTCTGACTCCGGCTTGTACACCCATCGCTCGACGACGCAGCACCCACTGTGCCGCCCGCAGTGCTTCCTGTCGCGTACACAGCGCTTACCGCACCAAATGCCGATCTTCCGCAAGACCCACGAACATTACAGACGACGACTGATGTCGCAGAAACTGATCTAGCACTTGTCACATCACTGCAATGAGAGGCCTTCTCGGGAGGAGACACTCGCCTGCCTAACACCGATGGCAGCGAAATTGAGATTGAAATGGCATCTGGTGTTGTACTGGTTTCTGCCTTCATTCCATCTGACAAGGAGACGCCAGACAGCCGCTACCATTCCCATTGTGAACAGCACATAACTAAACAAAAATCACCGCGGAAGCGCCAGTGGCGGCACCGTGCACCCTCAGATGATTACCTTCGCCGAATAGGGCCGTATGATCACTACCAAATGTCCGACGACGACAAGTCCTCTGACGCTCTGATGTAGACGGTAATGTTTCACCAATTCACCCCACGGCTGCTTCACGTCGTAGTGACATGGAGTAGTAGATACCTTCGTGCGTGCGTCTCGAATAGTGGCCCTCCTGCGGTTCCGACTCCACCTTCCTGAGCAATGGACAGCCGCATCTGTACTGACGAGCTCCTGCACGGAAGGGAGTGTCCCGAAGAAGACATCTGGCTCAGCAACGACACAGTAACTGCTGACGTGATGGATGCTGCGACTGGTCCACTCCAGACGGCCATCGCAGGAGCAGATGTCACTTTCGCGGCGGACCTGCAGACTCAACAATACCGACAGATTCCTTTCAGAGTCAATAACATCTGTGCGCATCGTAAACTCATGATGTTACAAAATATGGTGAACGCAGCGGATGTAGAAAAAATGATTCAAATGGCTCTGAGCACTATGGGTCTTAACATCTGTGGTCATCAGACCCCTAGAACTTAGAACTACTTAAACCTAACTAACCTAAGGACATCACACACATCCATGTCCGAGGCAGGATTCGACACTGCGACCGTCACGCGGTTTCAGACTGAAGCGCCTACAACCGCACTGCCACAATGGCCGACGTCGGATGTAGACATAGACTTACTCCAGGAGGTCTACGTAGCGGATTTCGTCGGTCCTTTTGGATACATAGCTCGTGTCTCCGACGCGTCTGCCATTGGCAGTGGCGTAACAGTCCTTCTCCGTGATGGCTTAACTGATGAAGACGTCATTTTCGTCTCTGACCTGGGAGGCATGGCGCTCATTCTTCATGAAGTCAGAATCAGAAAGCCGGCCGCGGTGGCCGTGCGGTTCTAGGCGCTCCAGTCCGGAGCCGCGGTGCTGCTACGGTCGCAGGTTCGAATCCTGCCTCGGGCATGGGTGTGTGTGATGTCCTTAGGTTAGTTAGGTTTACGTAGTTCTAAGTTCTAGGGGACTGATGACCACAGCAGTTGAGTCCCATAGTGCTCAGAGCCATTTGAATCATTTTTTCAGAATCAGAAATACCTACGCGCTCTCCTGATCGGGCCGTCGCAGTGAAACGTCCAGTTGCTTCGCGGATGCGGTCGTGCCACTCTTCATGGGACATCTGATGCCTTAATATTCGGTGGGGATTTTAACTCCACCTAGACGCCGAACGACTAACTGCCTACCTACGCTCCAAGTGCGTCGCTCTCCACTATCATAACCATCGATTGCATGGGAGTACGTACAAGGCGATAGGGAGGGATTCACACACGCTGAAATACGGCCCGTTGGCTTTTCTCACTGCGTGGACTATATACGCACTGTCTCCCTGTGCCGCCGGATGGTATGGTATGGGCGAAAATCCTGGAAATTCAGCGTCTCACTCCTACATTCGCCTTACTGTCGAAAGCTCGTGGAGACAAAGCTGATTTCCTGCGTCCGACAGCGAGGGCCTTATCAAACCATATTCTCTTGGTGGCTGCTGTGCCCCAAGATGGCTCTTCTGAAGGCGCTGATTGCTCACGGCAGGGAGGTCACAGTTTGGAGGCGGCACGCACTAGGTTTTTATTACCGGATTCTGCTTGATTATTCCGGAATGCCGCACTCTTCTGCCCGTCAATGAGCAATGAACCGTGCAAAAGACCGGGTCACGACACCCACGAGGCGTACCTCAAAGGGATTATTGTTTGCGCGCGAACCGTGCTTAGAATAGACTATAAAGAGTCGTCGATGTATCACATCATCACTGAATGCCGGCATCGGGGAGGGCAGTGATCCATGCTGTACCTTTGGCCGACGGTCACTACGTCACTACGCAACGTGAGATTAGATATTCTCTCCACACTCACTTCAGTTAACTGTTCGCAAACCACCTCATCCCATGGACGCGATTGAGGAGATCTCTCGACGTACATGTAGCACGCTACCGCGGGACGTGCAAATGGAATTACTTGAGGACGCGATGGAGGAGCAGGGCGCTGCAGCTATACTGGACGGCGTACCTCACAAGTCGCCAGGATCCGATGGCGTCTCATTAGAGCTCTACAGGACCTACCGCAGGTTACTAACGCCGACGTGGACGGACATATGCCGTGACTTGATGTCCCCTGCGGTAGAGTTTAGTGGTGTCCTCCTCGAAGGGTTGCTCGTTCCTCTCTGTGAACCAGATGTTAGAATCTGCATGAGTAACTACCGCCCCTGTTGTTGTTGTTGTGGTCTTCAGTCCTGAGACTGGTTTGATGCAGCTCTCCATGCTACTCTATCCTGTGCAAGCTTCTTCATCTCCCAGTACTTACTCCAATCTACATCCTTCTGAATCTGCTTAATGTATTCATCTCTTGGTCTCCCTCTACGATTTTTACCCTCCACGCTGCCCTCCAATACTAAATTGGTGATCCCTTGATGCCTGAGAACATGTCCTACCAACCGATCCCTTCTTCTGGTCAAGTTGTGCCACAAACTTCTCTTCTCCCCAATGCTATTCAATACTTCTTCATTAGTTATGTGATCTATCCATCTAATCTTCAGCATTCTTCTGTAGCACCGCATTTCGAAAGCTTCTATTCTATTCTTGTCCAAACTATTTATCGTCCATTTTTCACTTCCATACATGGCTACACTCGATACAAATACTTTCAGAAATGACTTCCTGACACTTAAATCTATACTCGATGTTAACAAATTTCTCTTCTTCAGAAACGCTTTCCTTGCCATTGCCAGTCTACATTTTATATTCTCTCTACTTCGACCATCATCAGTTACTTTGCTCCCCAAATAGCAAAACTCCTTTACTACTTTAAGTGTCTCATGTCCTAATCTAATTCCCTCAGCACCACCCGACATAATTCGACTACATTCCATTGTCCTAAAATCTGACGCGAACATCGTTACCTGGACTTTGGGAGACGCCGGCTTTGTGGTCTCCATGGTGCATGACTGGGATCTTGGCCTCTCTTGATTTCAGCCAGGCCTTCGATAGGGTTGATCTCTCCTTGATGATGCCGAATATAGGATTTCTAGACAACTTCGTGGAAGTACTACTGCGTCTAGTCTGGGGCGCGACGTCTAGGATCCTGTACAATAGTCGCTCATCCTATTATGTCTCCCTGCTCGTCGTCAAGTATGGGGTGTTAGGAAACCTTCTTACTCGGATCGCTAGACACCATTCAAACAAAGCGTATTAATGAGTTTTATTACAAAATGTAAAGAGACAATACTTGGGAATTACACAGATCTGTCGCAAGCAAATGGCGACGAATTCCTATGTACTGACTTGGCAGAAAATACCAAGAAATTTTGATCTTATGTCAAAGCGGTAGGTGGATCAAAACAAAATGTCGAGACACGCTGTGACCAAAATGGTACTGAACCAGAGGACAACAGTCTAAAGGCCGAAATAATAAATGTCTTTCCCAAAGCTGTTTTACAGAGGTAGACTACACTGTAGTTCCTTCTCTAGATTGTCGCACAGATGACAAAATGGTAGATATCGACATAGGTGACAGAGGGATAGAAAAACAATTAAAATCGATCAAAAGAGGAAATGCCGCTGGACCTGATGTGATACCAGTCCGATTTTACACAGAGAACGCGAAGGAACTTGCCCCCCTTCTTGTAGCGGTATACCATAGGTCTCTAGAAGAGTATAGCGTTCCAAAAGATTAGTCATCCCCGTTTTCAAGAAGGGACAGATATGCAGAACTATAGACCTATATCTCTAACGTCGATCAGTTTTAGAATTTTGGAACACATATTAAGTTCGAGTATAATGACTTTTCTGGAGACTAGAAAACTACTCTGTAGCAATAAGCATGGGTTTTGAAAAAGACGATCGTGTGAAACCCAGCTCGCGCTATTCGTCCACGAGACCCAGGATCAAAGACACGGGTTCCAAGGTAGATGCCGTGTTTCTTGACTTCCGCAAGACGTTTGATACAGTTCCCCACTGCCGTTTAATGAAAAAAGGTGAGAGCATATGGACTATCAGATCAATTGTGTGATTGGATTAAGAGTTCCTAGATAACAGAACGTAGTATGTCATTCTCAATGGAGAGCAGTCTTCCGAAGTAAGAGTGATTTCAGGTGAGCCGCAGGGGAGTGTCGTAGGACAGTTGCTATATATATGACCTTGTAGGTAACATTGGACGTTCACTGAGGTTTTTTGCGGATGATGCTGTAGTATATCGAGAGATTATAACAATGGCAAATTGTACTGAAATGCACTAGAATCTGCAACGAATTGACGCATGGTGCAGGGACTGGCAATTAAATCTCAGTGTAGACAAGTGTATTGTGCTGCGAATGCATAGAAAGAAAGATCCTTTATCATTTAGTTACAATGTAGCAGGTCAACAACTGGAAGAAGTTAATTCCACAAATTATCTGGGAGTACGCATTAGGAGTGATTTAGAATGGAATGACAATATAAAATAAATTGTCGGTAAAGAAGATGCCAGACTGAGATTCATTGGAAGAATCTTAAGGAAATGCAGTCCGGAAACAGAGGAAGTAGGTTACAGTACACTTGTTCGCCCACTGCTTGAATACTGCTCACCGTACCGGATAGGATTGATGGAAGAGATAGAGAAGATCCAACGGAGAGCAGCGCGCTTCGTTACAGGATCATTTAGTAATCGCGAAAGCGTTACGGAGATGACAGACAAACTCCAGTGGATGGCTCTGCACGAGAGCCGCTCAGTAGTTCGGTACGGACTTTTCTTGAAGTTTCGAGAACATACCTTCACCGAGGAGTCGAACAGTATATTGCTCCCTCCTACGAAGAGACCAGAGGATAAAATCAGATAGATTAGAGCTCACACAGAGGCATACCGACAATCTTTCTTTCCACGAAAAATACGAGACTGGAATAGAAGGGAGAACCGATAGAGGTACTCAAGGTGCCCTCCGCCACACACCGTCAGGTGGCTTGTGGAGTATGGCTGTAGATGTAGACATACAAAATAAGCAGTCTCTTCAGTATAAACAATCTGAAGTCGTGATACATAGAGTGGACAAGCGAAGTAACGAGCGTTGACGCTTCTATCTAAGTCACTAGTCTTGAAGCGAATGTTGAACTGGGCCGCGACAAGTCGGGCGCGACTCTTATATTCTCTTCGCACAGGAGCCGCTGCTGTCGCGTTGTCATCCTGGAGGGCGGTCGGTCAGCGTGCAATTGGCTGAAATCTTCTCACAGTCATCTCTTCTCTATCGTTCCCGACTGGCGCGCTGGCGCTTGACTTTAAGCCGTAACACATCCAAGTGCAACGATCGGTGGGGCAAGGATGCCCTCTTTCCGCGATCCTGCACTCTCTCCCACTGGAACCGTTACTTTGTGGCCTCCACGAACGCCCCACCGGTATGATACTGGGGCAGCCGTCAATGGCCAGACGCATGTAGGCCGCAGTGGGTTCCTTTATGAGCCAAGGCATGTTATTGAAAGTCAGCTATGGGCCCCTCAACTTCCTGTATGATATAGGGAGCCTCAGTCTTAGTCATGTCCTACATCGAACAACAGCCCTCTTGGTAAGCACGCGAGTCAAGATTTGGCGACGTACTCCAACTTGCCTCACCAACCTACTGATGACAGCCTCTATTCCGACCTCGCTCGTGACCCAGTTCAGCCGGAAGTTATCCCAGCTCCCTTATTTTCACTTGCCTTATTTCTTTCTGGAATAGATTTACATCCGAACCGCACTCCTCCCTCCACGTCTACCAACGGCCAAGATAGTGATACCTCACTACAGCCACGGCTTCCGCCGAATGTGGTTGAAGAAAACCACTCCCTCTCTTCTGGAATGTCATGTGGCATTCAGTGCACGCCCCTACTCTTGCGCTAGATGTCCAATCCAACTGGTACGTGACGGTTAACCAGAAGCAGGTATTCCAGTTATGTTTCCACCGGATACATGTATCGGCAAAGCCGTTATACGTCACGTGTGCCGTGCAAGACGGCGATGGTCATCGACTTGTCTGCGACGAGGCAAGAAATATTTGACGTTTGGTCCGCCAGACGTTGTCGTTTATAACACGCACGACTCCTCATAGATTCACCGCACAAATGATTCTCTTCCCGAACGCTATTCCGCGTGGGCGAAGGCCGTCTCAGTGACTTCGATTACCGGTAGCGCTATCCACTATGTGTTTGGTGGCTGTGACAAATGTGCAGCTGTTAAAAATTGTAAGTGCAAGCAATAATTCTCGAAATTTCTCCAGAGTGTTTTTCGCAATCGCCCTTTCAGCTGTATCATCCATGCTAGGAGCAGCTGAAATACGTTCCTTCTTCCATTTTACAGATTCTGTCCCCGAAATTACTATTCATACACACATGCAAGAAGACGTGCGTCGACGATATGCTGAAGAGTCACCATTATTCCGGTTTCCTCCCGCTGATGTCGAAGGTGCTCGTCAGTCTTCGCGAGAACTTGCTAATGCGACGGAGATTGATTTAAAAAGAAAAAAAAAACATTCCTTGCATCCTCCTTTCCTGTTTCTGGTAGACGCTTTTGGGAGTCTTTATTGACAGGAGCCTACGCCTGAAGTGTTAGAGCTTTTCTTTGGGGACGAGCTTCTTCTTAATTTAAAGGTAAAAGTGGCGATGGCATTAGCTTCTCCTCTTTTTTGTGAGCTTAAGTGTATTCAGGATTGTGAAGAACTTAATAATAAAAGAGGAAACAAGTTTTAAAAAGTTGGTAGAGCTCTTGCCGAAGAAAGTCAAAGGTCCCAGCTTCCATTCCCGGTGCGGCTCACACTTTGAGTCTGAAAAAAATTGCATCCAATTTACTATTCCACAATGAGGTATCTTGTGCATTTATTTCTGTTAAAGTTACTTTTATTTAAAGATTAAGACATAATATGAACTTCTTACAGACATAAACGACATCTTTGTTTCGTCCATGACACAAATAAAGCCAAGAACACAATAGTTGATGTAGGAACAGCGACTGTATCAAATTTGGGACAAAAAATACCATAGTGTGTCTACACTGGACTAAATAATACGCTACGCACAATAATTCCATTCTATTTGTTAAACATGCAGGCTTTTCTATACACAGCCCCTAGGTAAACATTCAAGCAACATTTGCCTTAGATATGTTGAAAGTGATTATCTTGCATTTTCGAACACTTCGTCTCTCTCTGTATCATACCTGTCTTGGCCCTATGCTACACACCTGCATCCGTCCTGCATTTGACGTTACCGTGCAGCATACGTACGAGCAGCAGCAGTAGCAGCTTGATTACCAGATCCAGCCACCACCAAAAGCATTTCGACGTGTTCATCGTTCGTTTACGCCATCGGGAAGCAGCCCAACATGAACTTTACAGGACCAGTTATGGTTGGGCACTGCGCGTTTAGTGGAAAAATGTATGCAGTTTAATGTATCACACTGTCATGTGATAGTTTATTAACATGTGACTAAGTGATGACCTGCTTATAAACGGCGAGAGCTAGGAAACGGACGTCTAAAAAATAAAAAAATGAACCTGGAGAGGATTCGAACCGCAACGGGATGGAAGACATGGGTTTGATGTCGCAGCAGTCTATTCAGACAGGTACGGCAGTACAGCGTGATACACGTTCCTTTGTACGTTCCATTCCATCTTGCGTTGTGATACGGCAACCTTCTATTGCTACTATTTAAAAAACAGTCGTACATAGCACAATATTTTTATTAACTTAAAAACAACACGTTTCGCCCGGATAAGTCATCAACAGGTTATGTTAAAAAATAAGAAATTTCTGTCGAAAAGTATTTATTTAGTAGGCTTCGTAGAAGTAGCGAGCTTAAAATGTTCCTAAAGCCTGCAGTAACTTAATCCACTTGGTGACCTCTAGTATGTATGACTCTGCCAATATCATAAACGAATAACATAGGCTGCGTTTTGCATTATTAACGTTTTCATTATCATCCGAAGTTACTATCCTGAAGATTCTTTAACTCTCAGTGGATTATTCCCTTTGAACTCGTGATATATTTTAGGTTTGTAGATGTATGGATGGGTGTGAGTTTCTCTCTCTTGCCTACATGGAACATGACCCTGCCCAAGGGATCTGCGAAGTTATGGAGCTGATTCACTTGGCTCTTTCACTTAGGACGTGACAGGGTCTCTATGGGATCACTGTGGGCTAGCTGACTCCCAGCGATTTCAAGATTAATTGTGGTATCTAGTTCACTCAAATTTGATGAAGTTCTGCAGTTGTGTAATGAGATCATTTCTTAATTTTTCTTACCGAACGAACGTTGGACTAAATGATATAACATGCGAAGAAAATAAATTTTAAAATTGGCAGGAGAGTTTAATGATTACGGAAATCCATCCAAAGATAGTGGACGATGATAGAAAGCCTCTTTCTTCAGTTTAAGCAGTTCAGAAAGGTGTGGAGGAATTCTAACGTGCCCGTGGTTGTCTTGAAGACTACGAGTGTGAAAGATATCATAAAATCTGCAACCACGTATAACGAGTGAAGTGCCGCAGTGACAAAACGCTAGACTCATAGTCTGGAGGTTGCCTATTTAAATTGCCGTCTGACCATCGAGATTAGGGTTTTCTGTAGTTTCTCCAAATCTTTTAATATAATTACTGGGATGAGTTCTTCGAGAAGAACACGACCGATTCACCTCCCCCATTTTTTCTATCTGAGCTTGCGCACCATCTCAAATTACTTCGTCATCGAGGGGTCGCTAAATCGTCATCATTTTTCCCCTATGGCGCCAATGGCAGAGAGAATAGGATATTTCGCAGTTGACAATGGAAAGAGTGTGACATTTGATCTCCAACGCTGCTAAGAAGATATTTCTGGCTGGAAACACAAGTTTTAAAGAATTATGTTGTCTAATTTCGGAACGGGTATTCTGTTTATCTACAATAAAAGGTAGTTTTATGTTCTGCGTTCTATTTGTTGAATGACAAATAAATGGAAACGATAAAACGTACTTTTCGACAACATTTGTACCAGGAAAAAATGCCATTGTTTCTGTGTGTCGAGTTGTTTGCATGCCAGAAGCAAATCAGTAATCAAATTAATGAGCGAAAGCCGGTGACCCCTATAAAAATGACCGAGTCCTACTACTAGGAACGTAATGCCAAAGTTTCTTGGGACGCTGAAGATATCCTTCGTATTAATTATCTTGAGTAGTATGAAACCTACTTCCTTCTGTAACGGAAGGGTCAAAAATACATGAAAAAGGATCTAGATTGCAAGTGGGGCAAAAAAATCTTTCATCAGAAGAATGCACTTACTGGTAAACGGGCTTTGGAAATGAAAAACACATTTCCCAGATTTAAATCAAACTGCCTACCACCTTTTGCATTGCCTACAGGAATTTATGACTGTAAAATCATAACATTTCTGTGTCCAGTAACGTTGTTACAGCAGGCACAGAAGATTATTTTTCTGATCTTGCAGAATAACGTTTCAGAAATCTAATACAAACTTAGGAATATCTCTAGACTAAGTGAACTAACTCGTGGGGGGCTGACTTCGTAAGAAGTTTCATCTTAGATCAGTTTCTTTCTGTTTACTTATCACATTGGGTTTTAGCTATAACTCAAGCTTACGGCAACTTCTCCTGACTTTACTGTCAGGAGCTGATTGTCATAACGGTTTTCGTCTTAGTATTTTAGATTTTTATCTATTTGTCTAATTTGTTATTAAGCGGCCAGTTCGTGGTATGATAAATGGACAGTTGTAAATTAACTTTAAAGTACGTTACTGCACCACTTATGTGATTTAATTCGGCCTTTTGTATTTATATCACAATTTTATGACCTGAAGATCGTTAAGTTGAACGAATACGGTTATCTTAACGTTTCGGAGCAACCTTGAAGGCAAATAGACGTGTTAAATACGATATCTTTACGGAGAATATGTGTCCTATAGATGAAAGTGGAAAAATCACTATGTGTGGGGAAGAAATCGTATTTCTTCTGTGCAGCCAGTCTCACCATCTCTATAATTACTGTGGCAAAAGGTGTTCTGAAGTTTTCCTGGACAGACATTTCGAATTCAAATGGTTCAAATGGCTCTGAGCACTATGAGACTTAACATCTGAGGTCATCAGTCCCCTAGAACGTAGAACTACTTACACCTAACTAACCTAAGGACATCACACACATCCATGCCCGAGGCAGGATTCGAACCTGCGACTCTAGCGATTTCGCGGTTCCAGAGTAAAGCGCCTAGAACCGCTCGACCACACCGGCCGGTCACACTTTCGTCAAGGAGAATTTTATGAAATAAGGTCAACGTGAGATCCTGCTCCATAACGATAACTCCTCAGCTCCGTGCGGCCGAATCCTGGACTCGAAGATTCTCGCGTCCAGACATTTCCTCACCCACCCTATAGCGATAGCTTAGCTTCGCGCGACGTCTTACTACACTGACGGAAAAAAGTCGAAAAAGTGAAAAATAATTAATGTAGATCAATGAAATCCCGGGAATACATTTGTTTAGGTAACATATTTAAGTGATTAATATAACTAGATCACAAGTTAATGTCAGCGTAAGATAATCGACTGCAAATGTGTCATGCTGGTACATTAATAACCGGTGTAGCCGACAGAATGTTGAATGTAAGTGTGCAAACGTGCATGCACTGTGTTGTACAGGTGCCATTTGTCAGGTTGGGGGAAGAGTCCCATGACTGTTGCATATGGTCGGTCAGTACAGGGAGGGTTAATGCTGTTTGTGAGTAACGCTGGGGTTGTCGTCCCATGATATCCCATATGTCCTTATTCGAGACATACCTGGTGGTCGAGCAGACCAAGGCAACATGTCGAAACTCTGTAGAGCGTGTTGGGTTACAATTACGGTATGTGGGCCACCGTTATCCTGTTGGAAGACACTACCTGGAATGCTGTTCATTAATGGTAGCACAAAAGGTCGAATCACCAGACTGACGTACAATTTGGCAGTCACTTTGCGTGGAACAACCACGAGAGTGCTCTTGCTTAAATACGAAATCGCACTCCGAACAATAACTCCAGGAATGGCTCCATTGTGTCCATCACGAAGAGAGGCTGATTAGTCCTCGAAGTAAGCGATTTGTAACAGTTCGTTGTGTCACTGTGGTGCCAACTGGTGCTCTAAGTGCTACTGCAGATGCAGTATGATGAGCCAGATCAATACGCTGAACAAGACGGTCCTCCCTCTCGATAGTGGCACTTTGCCGGCCGGAGCTCGGTCTTCTTGGTACCGTACATTCTTGTGACTACCGCTGGCAGCAACCATGTAAAGGGGCTACGTTACTGCCAAGTCTTTCTGCAGCATCGCATAAGGAACATATGGCTTCTCGTCGCCTCGTCGCCGTATTACACGATCTCATTCAAACTCAGTGAGGTGCTGATAATAGGTCCTTTGTGCCTTAAACGCATTCTTGAGTAGCATCATCTCGCCACGTCCTATCTCATAGGGAAATAACGTTCACGACCTTTCTAGCGTGAATTTAAAGCAAACCAGATTTGCATCCTCATAGAGGCGCTAGTAACACTATTATCCGATTGGCACGAAATCTGAATATACATCATGTTTCAGATATAAAAACAAGCCTACTAACTTTCGTTTATGTCACGCCACTCCTTCTTGTTGTGATTTTTTTTCAGTCGGTGTACTTTTGCAAAGCGAAAGGAGCAGTCACAGCGCATGATGCCTAACTAACCAACCTCCCCAAAGGTACCTACCATCAAGGTTTCAATAACGGTATGAACTGATTCAGCAGCACATAGAAAATCATGATGTGAATTTCAAAAAAATATGAAGATTTTAGTTTCAAAACGTAATGACTAACTTTGAAAGTGTCCCTCGCAGATCTAAAGGTGTGTTGTTGATTTTTAACACAACCAAGTTGCTTTGTGGCGTGGACTGCGTCAATATCTGCGAGGCTGTAATCATGTTTACGGCTACACGGTCATAGGGAAACGCCTCGAGGGACCTGAGGGAACAGCTATGGTATACAGTTGCTACAGGTCCTTGATTGCTACAATAGACGTATACAGCTCGCCTGTACGGGTATTGTTATCGGTCGTGTATACTAAACCATTCCAGACGAGAGGAAAGGATAACGCCAGAGCCTATAGTTGTCGTAGAAACACAGAATAAACTTGGAAACGATGCTGGGGAGGTTGGTTGTGATCACATCGGTGAATTATGGGAATTTAGGTTCGAACTACGTTGTTTGAAACTAGGAGGCCTTGTTGCTCGTGTGGGCAAATTATTACGTGAAGTTGAACAAACAGATGATGCTTCGAATATGTGCTGCATTCGTGATTGTGAATCTTACGACTGTTCCAATACTTGATGGACCGTGATTACTTATGGTAACATTACCATAAGCATTTCTGCTATTTGAATTCGGCAGATTCTGCCACGCATACAACGAATTAATAAATCCGCCTACAAATGCTGACGTTACTCGTTAGAGCAACAATGGCGATTAATAGTATGTGATTTGGTCATCCAGGAGCTGTACGATCGCCGTAATAGCTTAGGAAATGGTTCAGTGTCTATGTTACCACAAGGAAATAGAACTCAACAGTATTGAACTGTTAGCAAATGACAACATCGTTGTATAAAACGACAGCTTTACTTTTGTTTGCGTTGTACTATTATAAAGAAGTAGAGTGTATAATTCTGATAAAATGTGATTTTGTTTCCCAGTGCTTTTAGATGTCTGTACACATTCTTCAGTTGAAATGAATAGATCGAAAATTTACTGACACAAGCATTGCTACAACTTCAACACAATGATTATATGATGATCTTTTGTGACTTGTTACCTAGTAGCTGAGACAAGTCATATTTATCACAATTACAAATTGTACACCTGATGATAAAATGGATGGTGATATTTTACCGTTAATACAGGGCAATACTAAATACCATTTCTAATTGTAAACTAAATTATTACTGCAGTCTCAAATTAATAATTTAAGGAACGAGATAGCAGCTAAAAATATTGTAATTAATAAATTATAGAGTAATTTCTTAATGTAAATGACATAAACTACTTTGTCGGTATTACTAAGGAGATTAGCTTTATACATCGTGCCTCGGGCACAAGAACATAATTTTCCACTTCTATGACACTTATTTACGTTACCTGATAAACACTATATTTCATAAGACTTAGACAGGGAATGACTGTATTTTGTACCTTCAACATAGTATGCCAGAATCTTGTCACACCAACCGAACATCTTGTACTCATGCTTACTGCCATACAGAGTAACTCTTTCGTATTTTTGTCCAATACATCTTATAATAACCTGTGCCAAGTATGTTTATAAAGTGGTAAATCATTATATGGGTGAAATGTTTGGAGAAAATTCATGACGGTATATTTTGTAAGGCCGTTTGATGTTTGTGCATTCGCTTTAATTATAGTTATAAGTGTTGGTAGTGCATTTGTCTATTATAACCGTGGGTTTTTCGTTAAAACACATCGAAGGCAGCGGGATGACTGCTAACAATAGTACTAGAACAACTATAATATACACGTGTAAGAACGCATGTTCTTAGCCTCTGCCGGCCGCGGTGGTCTAGCGGTTCTGGCGCTGCAGTCCGGAACCGCGGGACTGCTACGGTCGCAGGTTCGAATCCTGCCTCGGGCATGGGTGTGTGTGATGTCCTTAGGTTAGTTAGGTTTAAGTAGTACTAAGTTCTAGGGGACTTATGACCTAAGATGTTGAGTCCCATAGTGCTCAGAGCCATTTTCTTAGCCTCTCCCGATGAGTCGTTACCAGTTCGAAGTAATATATTGATTCCAAATAAACAACATCGTTACTAAATGAAGTATTTAATTACATTAATTCATTAAATTGAATCCATTAGTACTACTGCTGCTTTTTTGGGGTAGGAGACAGGGAGGGGGTATTCGTCAGCACTGGGGCTTATTTGATGTGGTCCACCTCAAATTCCTCTCCACTGCAACACTGTAACCTCAGAGAAGAACTTGCGGCCAAAGCCCATAGTAATTTGTTGGGTATATTCCAGTTGAGGGTCACAGCGGATTCTGGCCCAAGAGTTGCTGACGCCATCATTAGTTCTCCCGGAATTCCCTTCCCCTCGCCCATTTCCCGGAATTCCTTCTCCTCATCGCTGATATGGAGTACCTGGCTGTTGGTGGCATCACAATAAACCGAATATGAAAAATGTATGTTTTTGATGGTGTCCGGACACTTTTGATCACATGGTGTACATTACTGGGAACCTGACATCATTTTATATTTTCGAATGCTTTTTCTAGTTCGATAAATCCTATTATTGTGTCCCGGTTTTTCGTAAGTCTTCCATCCTTTGTCAAGCACAACATCAGAATTGCTTTTCTAATACCTTTCTGGTCCCAAAATCAAATCCATTATCACCCAACGGACCCTCAACTTTTTTTTGCATTTTTACATATATGATGCAACTTGGGTGCATCAGCTGTTAATCAGCACTTACCTGCACTTAGTACCTTCGGGATTGTGAGGATGATATTCTTGCCACAATCTGATGCTATAAATCCAGAAACTCAGAGAATACAAAACAACTTGAATTCGTACTTGGTTGCCACTTTCTCTAATTACCTTAGAAATAACGAAAGACTCTGTTTGAGGATCCTCTGCGTCTTTCGCATCAAATGTCATGCCACCTTGCATTAATTCTTCGTGGAGGTCTTCAGTGTACTCTCTGCACTTGTCTGCTATATTCTCTGCGTTTAATAGTGGAATTCCTCAGCAATCCTAAGGCACACCTTCGATTTTAATTTCACTAGAGGCTGTTCGGAATTATCCACAAGCTGAATCAATCGTTCCAATGCTAATTTATTTCTCGATTGCTTCGCATTTTTCTTGCAGTCATTTCCCCTTGACTCTATTGCACTTCCTGTGCATTTCATTCCTAAGTGACATATTTCTGTATTTCTCTGTTTTCCTAAATATTTCTGTTCTTCTTCCTTTCGTCGATAAAGTGAATTATTCCTTCTGTTACCCAATGTTTCTTCGCCGTTGACTTCCTTGTACGTAGATATGTCTGATCAATTTGTGTGATTGGCCTGTTTACAGTGGTCCATTCCGCCTGAACTGAGCTGGCTATTTAGATACTCATTATTGCAGTATGTACGGCATTAATTAATATCAAAAGCATCTCACCATTCCTACATGCACATACATACTCTGTAAGCCACCGTACGGTACGTAGCGGAGAGTATCCTGTACCATTACCGAAGTGGGAACCACCGAAACAGGCAACTCAAGATCGCACCCCCTGCGTAACGTCTTCAGACGCAATCCGCTGGGACTTGTTGCCATATTCACACTACAGCAATGAGGAGGCTAGTGCCAGTTGTAATGTTGAGTATTGCCACGCGGTGTCGCGTATTAACGTGTGGTTACAGTCTTCCGTGGAAACGTGCATTGGCTTGTTCTTTATAGAGAGTGTAATGTAGGAACACGGACGAATGTCTAGTACTACACCAGTCGTGGTACGTAAAGTCAGAGGAGACATTCTCAGCTGTCGTGTCGAACGTACTGATGCTTCTTACTGATCCGCCCAACAATAAGGAAACCAGGAATAATATAAATTTTGGATAGATTAATAATATGACAGCAAAACCTTGTGGTGTTTCAGATTCAACTGTAAGCAGTATTAACAGTATTTTAACATCCGCAGGATCTCCAGATGTGAGCACGTTTTCTGATTCTTCAAGAAAGGGATATAATCGAGAACAAAAATCTACGGAATTTGATGATTTTAACAGTAAGTTACTGTGCCGAATTGTACTTCGTACTTGGGACGGAGGAAAGTATCAGACAGCTGGAAAAACACAGAGTGATCTTTGTGAAAAAATTAATTATTCTGGCACAGAGACCTCCGTTTCTTTTCTTCTTTGTATACTTGATTTTCATTTCAGAAGGTGGAGGATCATTTTTAATGGAATACAGTGGTATTGCAGCAGCAAGAGTTGAGTTTTGGGCACAATGGACTTATTCGGTGCTGCAGAGAATAGGCGTGTAGTGTATTCACTTAAGACTTGGGTTTTTCAAACCCACACGAACAAATATATTTTGTTCAAGTTCAGCGGAACTCCGGAATTTGTTCTCGTGCCTATTCGTTTGTTCCACTTATATCGGCGTTTTTAGTGTTGGGTGCAGTGATGGATGGTCTGTAACATCTGTAAATAACAAAATTTGGAGAATTAGCGAACGTTGTCTATTCTGTTATGGGAAGCTGTCCGAACAAAAATCCTGGCGGCGGCATGCAAGTAAATGCACACTGTCGCGCACGGAGTATCTCGGCAATAAATTTATGTTCATTGGTGACAGGGTGCAGTAATTATGTCTTAAATGTTACCAAAATTAATTTTATATTCTCCTTAGCAACTTTCTAGCTGAAACTTTCTAAGACGCAAATTCATCACCGACGGCATTTTTCTTTACACAAGCGAAACGGTTTCACGTCTCTTACGGTATTTTATTCTTTTATCTCGAATACTTCGACTCTTTCACGATAAAATACTTAGGGCACGCATCTACAAACTTTGAGAATGTTCATATAATTTTTCGGTTCAATTATTTAAGTGCTTCTGTTTTTTTCCACAGTATGGAAGAAACTTATGTTTCATGAAAATTTCTTTAAGCTGTTGTTTTTATTTATTTAATATTTCGTGACAACTAGCAATAATTTTCGTTTGGATAATACTTCAAGTTACAGACTAAAAGTAAAGATGTCTAATATTTTTTTTCGAAATTTTTACTATCATTTGAAATTATTAGCTGCTAGCTAGGAATGCTGTAACACGGTAAGACGACCTTAATGGACCTATTTTCGTGACGTGCTATATAGTCATTTGCTTTACCTTTCCCCTCGCAAATAGAGAGAGGAGAAAACTACTATCTATAAGCATCCGTACTAGCCGTAATTTCTCATATCTTCTCTTCATAGTCCTTAATGCGAAACGTTTGCTGGCGACGGTAGAATTATTCTGCAGCCAGCTTCAAATGCCGGTTCTCTAAATTCTCGCAATAGTGTTCCTCGAAAAGAACATCTAATTCCCTGCAGGGATTCTCATTTGAGTTCCCTAAGTATCTCTGTAACACTTGCATGTTGTTCGGACTGACTGCAAACAAATCGAGAAATGCGACGTGGTAATGATCCGAAATACCCGAGCAGTACACAAGTATAGGTCAAACTAGTGTCTTATATGCGGTCTCCTTTACAGACGAACGACACATTCTCAAAACCCTCCCAATTACCAGGAGCCGACCGTTTGCCTTCCATACCACAGTCCTCACATGATCGTTTCATTTCATATCGCTTTGCAACGTTATGCTCAGGTATTTAAACGACGTGACTGTGCCAAACAGGTCACTATTAACGCTGAAACCGAACATTACACGTTTGGTTTCCTACTCATCCGAATTAACTCACATTTTACTACATTTATAGCTAGATGCCATTCGTCACACCAACCTGAAGGGTCGACATAGTCAAGTTACATCCTCCTACAGTCACGTAACTTCGACAGTTTCCAACACTGCTCAGCATCATCAGGAAACAACCGCCAGATCATTTATGTATATACAAAATAGTAGATGTCTTAACACACTTGCCTGGGGAACTCCTCACGATAACCTTGTCTCTGATGAACACTCGCCATCGAGAAAAACATACTGGGTTCTACTCCTTAATATGTCTTCGAGGTACTGATATATCAGGAAACTTATTCCCCATGCTCGTACCTTGGTTAACAACCTGCAGTGAGGCACAATGTCTGATACTTTTTGGGAATCTGGAATATGGAATCTGTCTGTTGCCATTCACTCATAGTTCGCAGTGTATCATGAGCTTCACAAGAGCGATGCCTTCTAAAACCGTGCTTATTCGTGGACGTAAGCTTCTCGGTCTAAAGAAAACTGTTCAGTGATTCTGCAGCAAAGAGATATTACGGATATTAGTCTGTAATTTTGTCGGTCCGTTCTTTTACCCTTCTTATATACAAGAGTCACATACACTTTTTTTTAGTCTCTTTGGACTTTGCTCTGGACAAGAGATTCACGATAAATGGAAGCTAAGTAAGGGGCCAACGTCATAGAGCACTCTTTGTAAACCCGAACTGAGATTCCATCCGGACCCTGCGCCTTATTTCTATTCAGCTCTTCCAATTGTGTCTCAATCCAAAGGATGCTTCTTACTCTGTCTTCCATAAGGGCGTCTGTTCGATGGTCAAACGACGATACGTTTTGTACGATTCTACCGCGTTAACGATTTCCAAAAACGAAATTTAAAACTTCGATTTTCGTTTTGCTATCTTCAGCTCCCACACCCGGCCGATCAACGTGTGACTGAATGGAATCATATGACCTGCTTATCGACTTTACATTGGACAATAATTCTTGTCAGGTTATCTGCCAGATCCTTTTCTAAGGTAAGACGGTGATCGTTGTTGTATGCTATGCGCACAGATTTTTTCACGACCCACCAATCTCTTCTAGACTTCGTCTGCCGTTATTTTCGCGTTATCTTTTGAACGGAGAGTGTAACAGCCTTTCGTTTTGTCGTTAAACCATGGTGGATGTGCTCGATTCTTAATCCACTTACTGGGCAAATACTTCTCCAGACCACGATTTACAGTCTGTTTAAACTTTAACCGTCATTCCTTTATGTGTAGCTTTCTGGAACTAAGTGATGGTAGTTCACTGTCTAACTGAGATACTAACGACTGCTTATCTGCCCTTTGTAACAGAAACACTCTCATAGCCTTTATTAACTTTCGTAACCACAGTTGCTATAACGACATGACTGTCTGTCTGTATCCCTCACAATGAGTCCACAGACGTCCCATTCTCTACTTGGTGGGTTAAATTCGCCTTCAAGTAGGATTGCCTGATCTAGGTATATACCTTCTACTAACTGTAGACATCCTTTAATGACACTAGAACTGTCACAGTAAATATATTACAACTAGTTTACTTTCACCTAGACCTGTTGTTTGCGGCCAGGTAACTTGATTACCAAACTCAGCTTCGACCTCAATAGAGTCAATATTGTTGCGAACTGCAGTGAACACTCCCCTTCCTACAGCGTCTAAGCTGTCTTTCCGACATACGTTCCATAACCCGCTAAATGTCCGCCCTCGGTAGCTGAATGGTCAGCGTGACGGACTGTCAATCGTCTGGGCTGGGACGAGGAATTTTCTCCGCCCAGGGAGGGGCTTTAAATTGAAAGACCGGTACCCGGCGAACGGTCTGCCCGACGGGGGGCCCTAGCCATACGATTAAATAAATAAATAACTCGCTAAATATCTCAGAGCTTTCTACTTTGGGTTCCTGCGAGCTATCGGTCCGAAGAATAATATGAGCGCCAGAACTTTCCTGGAGGGGAGGAAATGTGGGAACTTTGTTACGAGAACTTCGAAAATTTACCGACAAAATTTTGACAGGAGAAGTGTCTGTACTCCGTACGCAATCTGACTTCCCATTCTGCATTTCGAGTTGAGAGTGTTCATCAGAGTACCCCAAAGTGCCGCATAGCGTAGAAGAACCCCATGTGCACTCCACAAGTTCTCTGTTACCCGAGTAGCTGCTTCCTCTGTCCAGGGAACCTATCAAGGGGAGTCCTACAAATAAAAATGTGATAACGCA
Source organism: Schistocerca cancellata (assembly GCF_023864275.1). NCBI lineage: Eukaryota > Metazoa > Arthropoda > Insecta > Orthoptera > Acrididae > Schistocerca > Schistocerca cancellata. The sequence goes on from NC_064629.1 coordinate 759,727,232, forward strand.
GGTCTAGAAATCCACAATCAAGACTGTCACAGAGTCGACGAAGCCTTTGGCTGAGAAACTCCACTCGACAGACGCCAAGCAGAGTGGACGCGCCATCCACTGTAGCAGCAGCAGCAGCAGTTGTCTGATACACAGTAATTTAGTAAAGTTTCTTTTTTCTTGTTTCACGTGCTACTGAAAAGAAATGAACTATACATGTGTATCTTACGATGTAGACTAGTGGTTAGAAAATAACTATAAGTTTGTTATTGCGAAAGCCGATTCCCACCTCTGCCTCCTGAAACTCCTGTCTGGCCGGACATGGGGACTGCATCCTTCCACCATCCGCCACACCTTCAACTACAAATCCCTCATCCATCATATCCTCTGTTATGCCAGCATTGTCTATATCTCTGCCCTCCACATCCTAGAACGCCACGCGCTCCACCTTGCCTTCCATATCCACCTTCCTTCCACCACACGATTTATGTATGACCTCATCCCCTTACCCCACCTCTTCCTTTTCCTCTAACATTTCCTCATCCTTTACACTGTCTGAAGGCTTGATCCCCTTCCCTACCCCATGGTTTCCTCCTTACTCTCCACTCTCTGCCCATTGCTGAACCTCTATGGCTGTATCCCTCCCTCTCTCCACCTCCACACCCTTCATCTCCTTCATCAGGGAAACTTCCAGCACCTCCCCTTTCCAGATGTAGAACTTTGCTGTGATATCTACCCTTCCTACCAATTGTAGCCTGGCCTTGACCGCCCCCCCTCACCAGTGGTCCACTTTTCCTCTCCCCTCCTTCTCCAAGACCGGATTACCTTCCTTCCCCCCCCGCCCCCCCGAGTCCCAGCACCCCCTCCTTGGCTGCTTTCCTGTCTCATCCCTTCCCTCTCCCGACCTCCGTCAGCGTGCCCCCCGCCCCTCATCCCCCTTTCTCTCTTCTCCCTCTCACCTCCGTCTCCCTTCTCCCTTCCTCCTCCCTCCCCCTGGCAGATCCTATCAGGTTTTTATTTAGTATCAAGTGTGCTGTATTAGTGTTGTGTTTGGTGCCATTATACAGTGTCATCTAGTGATGTGGTCTTAATTGTGTGCTCGACCTGTATATAGTCCATGATTGCTCATGTGCTTTTCATACTGCGGCCGACTTTTAACTTCTTTTTGCCTCCAGTGTTTTTTAAGTGCACTTCAAATTGCCAGCTGTGTTCTTTTAAATTTATTTCGACTTTTTGACTGTCCCCTAGTGCATGTCTCCATATTAGTGTGTATTTTATCTCCCATCATCTCCATTTACAGTGTTCTTACGTCCCCCTTTTTCCCACTTTTATGTAAAAGTTGGTCTTTCTGTACTTTTTTTTTGTACAGACCTTTGGCCGAAGAGCGGTGGTCTGTGCCATTGCCAGCCCTCCCCTGCCGGCATTGGGCGGGGGAATAAAAATTACCATAAAGAAAAAAAAATTTGAAGAAACTGGACCATACATGCGTTTTCACAGAGCTAAAGTACCATTACTTGTTGTGAAAATCATGTACAATAGTATGGCATGGGTTATATTTCCTCTAAGTATTTTCTCATCAGGTACGAAAATATCTTTTCTCAACTGCTGCATCCTACAATACACTACTAGAATGTTAAACTGATTTTTGGCTCATGACAGAGTGCTGCGAGCATACTCTAACTCTGTCACAGGATGCCTCCTCCTTTCGAACTCACTCTTAAAGTGAACAAATGTCTCATCACGTACGAAGTCTCTCAAAGGAACAGCACAGAAAAGTTGTAAATATCAGTTTTATACTATTTATCACTTTATTAATACGGTAATGTAGCTGATTTCATTATGATTATCATCTATCCTGTGTAGGCAGGAGATTGAAATTCCATTAAGGGATCTCGCCGCAATGAGAATATGTCTGATTTCCACTACAACTTTTGAATCATATCAGCAGTACTCTTGCACTTGCTTCCACCTGCCTGGTAGCACGTCCTTGCTATCAAATTGATAGGCTGATTAATTAAATTGATCAGGAGAGTACCATTGCATTGTGAATAATTTATTCCTGCAGTCAGGTTACACTCGCCAGGTAAGCATTACAGACACTTCCAGGCTAGGTAATTATGTCCTCTGATACCAAAATTTCTTCTATCTTTGAAACTACACTCCTGGAAATGGAAAAAAGAACACATTGACACCGGTGTGTCAGACCCACCATACTTGCTCCGGACACTGCGAGAGGGCTGTACAAGCAATGATCACACGCACGGCACAGCGGACACACCAGGAACCGCGGTGTTGGCCGTCGAATGGCGCTAGCTGCGCAGCATTTGTGCCAAATTTTGTTTGTTTATCTTGAGGTCCAGAGACCAACTGATCTCGTTCACACCACCACCACCAACACAGAGCGTAGCTGGCCCTCTCCCACTCCCCATTCCCCACTGCCCTCCCTCTCACCCTCCTGCCTCCCCATCCCCCTCGCCCTCTCCACTCTCCCTCTTCCCTACCCATCTGGAAATTGGCAGGAAAAGGACTAAGCCTGTGCTGTGCTGCTGGATGAACTTAGCCTTTATTTTCTGTGCATGGTCGTATATTGTTTATTTAAACAATTTTTGTTGCTATTGATCAATCACTGGACTGTAGCTCCATCCTGTTTCATCCATAACTGTTACATGTGAAGTGAATATTTACGCTATTAGTCTAGTACTGAAGAGTTGCACCAGCCAGTCTAGCCCACATGGGAAATAATGATAGGACAGCAAACTCTGACTGAAGTACAGGGAAGTCGCCTTCTGCAGATCTACAAGTGAATAGCTGCTGCAGGGAGGAACATAAGGATGGATAAAAATGATATTAGAACAGTAACCCACTGTCCCACAGCGCATTTAACTGTCAGTCCTATAGACAGGATTCCTGTAGTAACATCATTTCAGAACAAACCACGCCGGCCGCTGTGGCACAGAGTTTCTAGGTGCTTCAGTCTGGAACCGCGTGGCCACTACGGTCACAGGTTCGTATCCTGCCTCGGGCATGGATGTGTGTGATGTCCTTAGGTTGGTTAGGTTTAAGTAGTTCTACGTTCTAGGGGAGCCAGCCAGCCAGCAGGGGAGCTCCTAACCATCACAGGCCATGCTAATCCGCTGCTTCCTGCCACCCGACTTCTCCCACTGCCAAGTGCGGCGCAATGCGACCTGACTCATTTGCAGCCCCCTCCTTGACATAGACCTCCAGTTTCAAAAAAAATCTCTAATGGATATGTTCGATATACCAACAATTTGTCACGTGAAATATAGATTTATCCCTTCCATGCAAGTTACTGTATTTACATTTATAAAATTATCACATTTGCAGCAGGGGAGAGTGTTGTACCAAGACAATAGCGTATTTAGTAACAAATCATGTGTTTTGGTCGGAACTTCAGCATGGGGAATGACTTTAGAATTACATGAAGGAATGCTCCATTGCATGTGAGGAATGTGAAAGGGAAGGCCAATGGTCGACTTCGGTTCACTGGGAGAATTTTAGGAAAATGCGGTTCATCTGTAAAGAAGACCTTGTGTGGGATGCTAGTGCGACATGTTTTGCAGTACTGCGTGAGTGTTTGGGATCCAAAGCAGGTTGAAATGAAGGACACTGCAGCAGTTCAGAGGCAAGCTGCTAGATTTATTTCCAGTAGGTTCAAAGGTCGCAAATGTTACGGAGATGCTTCAGGAAATCACATACAAATCACTGGAGGAAGGGCGACGTTCTTTTTTCCCTTCGCTCTATTTGCAAGTGGAACATGGAACGAAATTTCTATACTTGGTACAGGGTACCCTCCACCACGTGCCTTACTACGGCTTGTTGAATATGTGTCTATATCTATATGTGGATGTACATACCCCCGTAAGCAGGTCCCGCCATTTCCTACGGTTTTTATTGTTCTTAGGCATGACACTATGTTTAGTACAACGTTTGTAGATATTTCGTGTTCTGCACATTTAAATGTTGTTCAGTATTAAAGGGGGTTTGGTATATGTTGTTAATTCTTAATGTACAGAAAATTATGGTGAGTAAAATGCTACATATTTTTATAACTTCTTTATAACTACTTCTTCGGTTGTGAAGCATTTTGTATCTTGAAACGGAATATTTCTTACCATTGAACATGTGATACTTGCAAATGAACTGAGCGTCTTTAATGTCTTAACCGTTTTATCTGTCTTGAAACTCGAAATCTGTGTAAGTATCCCATGGCTTCTATTTCAGCATTTACGAGTACGTACTGAAAAGTAATGCTTCCGAAGTTTTCATATGAAAACTCTTATAGTCATTCAAGTAAAACCAACTTAATTAGTATTTGACACTGTTGACGGGGTCACAGTTTTACCTCTTCTTGCACCGCTTCGTCACTAACAAAGTGAAGTCCTCAAAGATGTTGAAAATAAATGAAAATCGGATGGGGACATGACGGGACTGTATGCAGGATGATGTATGAAAGTGAACCCAAGACGTCGGGTTGTTGGAGATGCCGCAGCGCTAGTATGTGGTTGGGAATTTCTATGCGAAGGATGGGGTGCTCCATGTGTGGTCGAACTTTTCGAATTCAGAAGTCTGTTACATCACTCTGTTTCTCAAACACCGACATAGTTACGTTACACACTATTGTGTTACAGGCTACAATTCGGAGCCCTCTAGCGGCAGAGGGCTTTAAATATGTAGATATGAAATACAATTATGTAGAACGTTAATGACATTTGTTTTATTTGAAAAGTTTTTATAACTGGTTTCACATAAGAAATTCAAGGGGTGAGGGGAGGGTGTTATTTTCGGTACGCCCACGCATGTAACTTGTAAATGGCTTCCGGTAATACTCCGCTATATTTGATTTCACTTACCGATTACTGGCGTGCAGTTGAGCAATGATGTAACAGATAAACGTTTACTGTGTTGACAACATTTCCTCGATTGTAACGCTTTTAAGTATCATTAGAATATTGAAGGTGCGTGACCATTCGGCACCTTGGAAAAAAATTTCATCAGTAACTTTAGAAAAAGAGTTTAGTCCTAAAAAAGTGAGTCCTGTCATCTAAAAACTGAATATGAAAATATCTTAAGCTGCTATTACAGGGCTGGCTAGAGGAGACAGTCTGAACAGGGTACCGCTCTGTCCTGCAGTTGATATTTTCTCCAGTTCGTCATCCGCAATTAATCACGACGTTTTCAGTATTATGATACGTCACATAATGGCCAGAGAGAAAATGTATCACGTCGTCTGTACGGCTTATGTTCTGACTGTGTGGCTTCGTTTCGCTGCAGTAATCATTGGATTTGATGATGGCTGCGAAGCCCAAACGGGTAATCAACCGGTACTCTTCACCTATTATTTAGATTGTTGCACGACTGTTGCCATCACAGTATGAGGTGTTTCTCAGTCACTGCTCTAGAAGCTGCTGCAGGTATAACGACATTCAACAAATTTGCCTGGTGTTCAACGACATTTCTGAATGAGCAGGAGATTTGGAAATAGAAGAACGGCGGGCTGTAGCGCTGGTCACCGGTAGTCGTCTTCTTTAGTGCAGGAACCTCGTCCACCTAACCCAGCACGCCAGCTGTCATGTTTACAATAAACACGGCAGACAGACTGAACGGGAAAATACAGATGTCAAAAGTGAAACAAAGAAAAAAAATTCACCGCATCTCTTTTTTTATTACAGAGACACTGCTTTATTATCTCAGCAACGTTAAGCAAATAACGACATCAGGGAAGTGCTTTGATTCAAAACAATCGCACCTATCTTTCCGCAACCTGATATTCTGAATGAAAACACATTGTTGCTTGTAAAAATTGTATGGCACGTTGAACCCGGAACTTTACGTGAAATCTAAATAACAGCTAGGTACCTACACGGTTACTCCGTCAAGATCGCTGTTAACCATTTGCCTCCTCTAAACTGCTCGAGCGGTGTAACGTGCAGTGACAGGTGCAGTGACACTAAACTCGTTGGCTGATAGTACGAATCCATGCCATCGAAAATATCTCATCAGTAAATTGAACCACGCCGATGGCGTAAAATTAATGATTTTCAGAATTTGAACTAATGTCGTGAACTATAGTCCAAACATCTCCCATGTGAAGCAGTTGAAAGAAACGAAAGAGTGGATGCAAGATTACGATCTAACGCCACGTCCACAATGACATCATTAGAAAGACAGTATAATAACGGACTGGGGAAGGACAGCGAAGGAAATCGGTCCTCTCAAAGGAACCATCCGCCTTAAGTGACTTACGGAAATCAAGACAACCAAAACCAGCCGACCTCTGGAATACGCGTCTGCTGTCGCACCGTTGTACAACGTAGCTCAGTAGGTAGCTAGGAAGTTTAAAGTCAGATGCCCTTCGATGAAAATGTCATTACAGACGAAACACTACTGCCATAGGACACGACTGCGAAACGAGATCGCCGTAATCTGTTTATGAAACATAAATCTGAAAGGTCGTATAGGGAGTCGAGTTTCATTGATCATTAATACGAGTCAGGTGGCTTATCAAGTAAACCATATGGCATGATGCCAGTCGCGATACTACACGTTCGTCGGACGCAGGTATGGGGCCCATTGATCCATTTTGCTCTGAGCGTGTTATATCCAGTTTCCACGTTTCATCTTCTTCCTTCTCTTTCTTTGCAAACAACACAGACGTTAAACTTCGCTCTCCACATACTCTTTACTGTCATCGAGGTTGTACATTACACTTCACATAAATAAGTCCGCGAAATAGCGTACAGTCAAAAACATTGCTTCAAACGATAAGCCAAATGGGACATAAGATCTAGGAAAGCTACAACATATGAAAAGCGAAAATTATTATTGTTATTATATAGTGTTTGTGTGTGTGTGTTTGAAGTTTACGGGCGCTAAACAGCGTGGTCATCAGCGCCCAGTTATTATATGTAATAAATAATTACGATAGATTCCAATGTAAGGTATGATTATAGCCTTGTTACCATATTATCATATATTCTCAACTGTCATCTGCCACGATGTTGTTGATGTTGTGTTCTTCAGTCCAGAGACTAGTTTGATGCAGCTCTCCATGCTGCTCTATCCTCTGCAAGCTTCTTCATCTCCGAATAACTACTGCAACCTACATCCTTCTGAATCTGCTTAGTGTATTCATCCCTTGGTCTCCCTCTACGACCTATACCATCCACGTTTCCCTCCAATAATAAACTGGTGATTACTTGATGCCTCAGAACGTGTCCTACCAACCGATCCCATCTTCCAGTTACGTTGTGCCACAAATCCTTTTCTCCCCAATTCTATTCAGTTCCTCCCCATTAGTTACGTGATCTACCCATCAAATTTTCAGCATTCGTCTGTAGCACCACGTTTCGGAAGCTTCTATTCTCTTCTTGTCTAAACTAGTTATCGTCCATGTTTCCCTTCCATACATGGCTACGCTCGATACAAATGCCTGCAGAATAGACTTCCTAAGACTTAAATCTTTATTCGATTTTAACAGATTTCTCTTCTTCAGTAACGCTTTCCTTGCCATTGCCAGTTTACATTTTATATCCGCTCTACCTCGACCATCACCACTCATTTTGCTCCCCAAATAGCAAAACTCATCTACTACTTTAAGTGTCTCTTTTTTTCCTAATCTAATTCCCTCAACATCATCTGATTTAATGCGACTTCATTCCATTATCCTCGTTTTCCTTTTGTTGATGTTCATCTTATATCCTCCTTTCAAGACCCATCGGCGAACCTCAAAGTTTTTATTCCTTCTCTATGTATTTTATTTCCTAATCCGAATTTTTCTTTTCTTTCCTTTACTGCTTGCTCAATATACAGATTGAACAACATTGGGGACAGGCTACAATCCTGTCTCACTCCTTTCCCAACCACTGCTTCCCTTTCATGCCCCTGGACTGCCGTCTGGTATCTGTAGAAATTGTAAATAGCCTTTGGCTCGCTGTATTTGATCCCTGACACCTTCAGAATTTGAAAGAGAGTATTCCACTCAATATTTTCAAATGATTTCCCTTAGTCTACAAATGCTAGAAACGTAGGTTTGCCTTTTCTTAATAACCATACAGTAAAGCTGCAGGCCTGTAGTTTCTTCTTGCTTTCAGCCATACTGCCACGATAAAAAAATAATAACAGTAATAATAAGGAAAAATGAAGTTTGAATACAGGCAGACATGCTCTTCTAGCATGCATTACATGCATTATATGCAAGATGATATCCCACACTTCCTCCAGTGAGAAGAGCTACTGTGAATATTTATCTTAAATGATTGTATTCCTCTGTTTTTAATGTCCGTTATTTTACTCAAAAAACTGAGAGCACCTCTAGGTTAGACCTTCAGATGCACTCCTACAGGTACCCATGGCAGAAATGAGCTATAATGCAAGCTGTCACTGTGCTGAGACCTTTATTGGTAGAATATGTGTGATTTTGTATGCACCAACCTAAAAAAGCATCAACCATGTTGCTGCCTGCATAACATAAATAATATGTACCACACTTTATTGTTGTGGTTGGTCACATACCCTTATTTATATGACATTTATTCTGCCTTGCATTTCTATGTATTTTTCTAAGTTGTATTACACCACCTATGTATGCACAGATCAACATAACAGAGTATGACTTCTGTCTATCCATAGCAAGGTTTTAAGTAGCGCTCTGCACAGCCACCGGCAGTTATACGTGTGCCATGCTTTGTTGGTGTCTGCTGAACTTGGGTACTGCAAGTTGCGCTTTTGTATTATCCCAATGCCTCCCTCCCGCCTGCAAAAGTGTGCTTATGCGCCTGTCACGGTGACGGTGGGTAAGAGCCACAACAACAGCGTTATAAACTATTGCTGAGAAAATAATTTTACTATTGTGCATGCAGTAATAAGAACGTATACGGGAGATTGTAAGAATTAAATATGTGTTTCAGATCTTAGTAAAGTACAATTGTGTAATCTCTACTATTCTCAAAGGCAATTCCCTAAAGAAGTTGGTTTTAAATATGAACAGAGAAGTATTTACGATCAGTTACGTAGTTCCTATGTAAGAGCCATCTAGGGGACGCAACACACTCTACAAATGTTATCTTTGCAATAATACCTGCCAGTTTTACCATGTACATCATTTAATGTGGATTTGTACTGTTTAATATGTGCCTCGCATATTTAAACAGATATGCTATTGTGTAGCATATTTCTATCGTGTAACAATCATCCGTGAGCAATGTGTATAAACACATGGCCCTTTCCACAAGATGGTGTGTGCTTTTGAATATTTGATTGATGACAAACAATCATAATGTGCTAAGTTTCATCCATTTAACATTTTGTGCTTGAGGTCAGCGTGAAATGTACATATTAATGCAAACAATGTTCTCAGATATGTAGATGCACAGGTCCTCTTCCAGTTTTTCTTTTTTGTAATATCACCCTTAAACTTTTATATCAAGTAAGACATATTCCATGTATTTCATTTTCTTATAAAATGCTGTACCATACTTTGTTACTCCAGTGTTGGCTGGATCTCTGCCCCTCCTAAATCTTATAAAGCCCTCCAAATCTTTGAACGCGACGTGCTCCGCCTCGCTTTCCGTATGCGTCTCCAGTCCTCACAAGGACCTTCTATGACATCATCCCCTTCCCACGTCTCCTCCTTTCTCTTGAACACATCCGTATCCTCTACACCAACCACCGCCTCAATCCCCCATACCATCTGGTGTCCCAGTTCCTCTCCACTCCCCACCTCGGGCCGCACATTTTCCGATGTGTCACTTCTCACTCCATCCCTACACCCTCTACCTCTTCTCCCAAAGAAACTTCCACCATCTCCCCGTCCCAGATGATGTGCTTCGCCCCAGTATTTATTCTTCCTTTAAACTCTGACCCTCCTATTCCCTCCACACTTGGGCTCCCTCTCCTCCCCTTCCCCCTCGGCTGTTTCTCCCTCCCTCCCCATCCTTCTCACTTCTCCTTTCCCAGTTCATGCACTCCCTCCCCATCCCCTGCCCCTTGGTGTGCTACAGCCTTCAACCCTTTCCCCCACTTCCCACCTCTCTCCTCCATCATGCCACCATCTCTCAGTTCTCTCTCCCTCTTCTCCGAACTCTCTTCCCTTGACAGGCCCTTCAAATCTTACTGCAGTTACTTTGTTGTGTTTTCGTGCTCACAGTGTATGTCATATTAGTGCAGTATGTGTTCAGCGTCGTGATTGTAGTACCCTGCCCACTAATCTAATGTATGGTGCCTAGGAAGCTGTTTTCTCGGATCACTAGACAACAATTCAAGCAAATCGTATTAATGACATTTATTATAGTGAGTTCAAATGACAATACTTAACTATGCGTATTCACAAAGGTACGTAGCAAGCAAATGGCGACATGCAAATAATCAATGTCCTTCAGAATATACAATTTCAATGCAAGCAAAACAAAACATTTCATAAGTCACTGCTGTAGAGTTTGTATGACAGCTCTTCTTCTACTCGGGCCGCAGATAGGCGCTTGTCGTTACTCCGGAACATTCCTCCCCCCCCCCCCCCCGTTCCCAAAGAGACGAACCTTCCCTCTGACGGAAACATCCGACGGAAAATGAACAGAAGGGTACGCGTGCACCTCCGGAGTCCAATAATCAGATGTGGAAGGCATCGGCTGCTGCGGTGTGGGTGGGTCCTGCTTCATCGGTAGGACGAGAGGAGGCGGAGGAGGCGAAGTCTCCGTCTCCATGGGATCGTCCCGTAGTGCCGTGACGACATCCTCTGGCAGCTACAGTGGCTGCGGTATCCCTGGGATCTGTGAATCTGGGGGGAGAGACACAGAAGGGACACCATGCACATGACAGTGGCGAAGTTGGTTATGATGTCGGCTCTGCAGTCCGTCTGAACCTGAAATGAGATACATGAAAACGCCAAGTCGACGGATGATCTCGCCTCACGCCCACAGTCCGCTGTCGCTAAAAACCCTGTAAACACAATATAATGCGGCGCAAAGCGATACTTGCCCCCTCCCTTCAGTGCCGGGTGCTGAGGCGGCGAGGGTCCATCTCGTGGGGGCGAAAGATAGGAGGTGAGAAACAGTTGCACTGCTCGATCCCTGGTGTGTGCGGAGTGACGTTTGACTATCAGCAGCTTGAAGGTTCTGACATAAAGCTCCGTTTCGCCGTTTGACTCTGGGAGAAACGGTGCACTAGTTATATGCTGTATGCCATACGAATAGTGGTGGAATTTGGTGACACCATACACAATAGCCAAAGCCTCTTTCTCTGTTTGTCAATAGTTTCACTTGTAACACATATATCGATTAGGAGTAGATTTATAGACACATAAAAGAAAGTTTTGCATCGCCTCGGTTCCGAGAATTCCGGAACCTGTACAGGAAACTGGAATAGAGATCAACATAAATATCATTTCCTCCCTTCTTATTGCTCATGAAAACCACACATTGCATGTTGTACCACCATACAGTGAGACCTTCAGAGGTGGTTGTACAGATTGCTGTACACACCGAAACCTCTAATACCCAGTAGCACGTCCTCTTGCATTGATGCATGCCTGTATTCGTCGTGGCATACTATCCACCAGTTCATCAAGGCACTGTTGGTCCAGATGGTCCCATTGCTCAATGGCGATTCGGCGTAGATTCTTCAGACTGGCTGGTGGGTTACGTCGTCCATAAACAGCCCTTTTCAATCCATTCCAGGCATTTGCGACAGGATTCATGTCTGGAGAACATGCTGGCCACTCTAGTCGAGCGATGCCATTATCCTGAAGGAAGTAATTCACAAGATGTGCACGATGGGGGGGGGGGGGGGGCGAATTGTCGTCCATGAAGACGAATTCCTCGCCGGTATGCTGCCACTATGGTTTCACTATCAGTCGGAGGATTGCTTTCACTTATCGTACATTCGCTACAGCGCCTTCCATGACCACCAGCGGCATTCGTCGGCCCCACATAATGCCACCAAAAACAGCAGGGAACCTCCACCTTCCTGCACTCGCTGGACAGTGTGTCTAAAGCGTTCAGCCTGATCGGGTTGCCTCCAAACACGTCTCCAAGGATTGTCTGGTTGAAGGCATATGCGACACTCATCAGTGAAGAGAACGTGATGCCAAACCCGAGCAGTCCCTTCAGCATGTTTTTGGGCCCATCTGTACCGCGCTGCGTGGTGTCGTGGTTGGAAAGATGGACCTCGCCATGGGCGTCGGGAGTGAAGTTTCGCATCATGCAACCTGTTGAGCACAGTTGGAGTCGTAACACGACGTCACATGGCTGCACTAAAAGCATTATTGAACATGATGGCGTTGCTGTCAGGGTTCCTCCGAGCCATAATCCGTAGGTGGCGGGCAGCCTAAGTGACGCATGTCATCGATGTTTCCTGTCTCTCTTATCTCCTCCACGCCCGAACAATATCGCTTTGGTTCACTCCAAGACACCTGGACACTTCCCTTGTTTTAGCGCCCTTCCCACAAAGTAACAATGTAGACGCGATCGAACCGAGGTATTTACCGTCTTGGCGTGGTAGAACTACGGACAACACGAGCCGTGTAGCTCCTTCCTGGTGGAAAAACTGGAACTGATCGACTTTCGGACCCCTTCCGTCTAATAGCCGCTAATCATGCATGGTTTTTTACATGTTTGGGCGGGTTTGGTGACATCTCTGAACAGTCAAAGAGACTATGTCTGTGATAAAATATCCACAGTCAACGTCTGTCTTCAGGAGTTCCAGGAACTTGGTTGCCGCAAAACTTTTTTGATCACAAAAACAAAAATTCGTATCTGGAACCATATTTTCTATCCTGATCACGAACCTATGCAGGGTCCTCACCTAAGTGCTACTAAAACCGAGTATCCTGATTTAAATGAACAATTCTTGCATTCAAGTGTTTAAAGAATTGTTTGTCTAATGTAAAATGACTAGTAAAAGTTAAAGCAAAAACCAGAAAGGTGAAGTTGGATAGGATTTTGCTGAAGTATCCTTGGTTTATTACAAAATATAATTTTGTAGGATTACAGTGCAAGACTGTGTAAATATTATGGTCTAGAATACCTGCTTCGCAGGTGATAAAAAGGAATGTAAGTTAATGTCATTTTCAAAATTCGTATGGTTTTTATTCATATCATGAACGGTTGTTTTTTATGCTCTTGCAAAGTAAATTATGAACTACTCCAAGTGAAGTGATTGATTAATTTTTCGAATTAGTCCTTTTTACTGTAATAATCAAAGAGCGTTGACTAGGGAAACTATTCTAGTTTATGGGTACCCATCATATTCTCCACCTATCAGAAAAAAATGGAACTATTACTGTTGCAAAGGAAAACTGATATATGTAGAGGAGCTTAAACTTTGTATTTATGATATTATTCATATTTATTTATGTTTTTTATCTCAGTCAAGATGTCCAAATTTAGTTCTGCACTTCATGCAGAAACATTTCAGTATTTGATTAAGTAATGCTCTTGAGTGTAGCTGGAATTAGTATGAGCTTGGTTGCAAGATTACTTCCTATAATTTACTGGTGTGTGCGTTATTGGTAACTGCTGCTACACACAGTTCAGAGGCTACTGTGTCAGTTTGTATCCTGTTTGCTATTAAAAGGGAAATTTCAACGAAAGTACCTTCAATAACTAATATTCAGTATTCTTAAACATATATTTCCAAATTAATGTGCCTAATTGGGTTGGCGACCGTTCATTTTTTTCATTCACTTACGATTTTACAACTTTCATTATCTCTCAGTGTTAAAATCCGTTTGGTTTTTGCGATAATTTCAAAAAATTCTAAATTATATTCCGCTATCTTTGTCCATTAGACACACGCGCGGTCAATCTTCGAAATCCCTTCAGAGGGTTACATTAGCGTGTTTCACGTTACAGTCACATACGTTAGTGTTTTACACTGGTCTTTGGACAACACAATGGATGCGAAAGCGATACGCCTGTCTACATCACCTATTCTATGCAAAGTCACTGCAGCAATTCCGTAATAGGAGGCATCAACCTGCAATACAACTGGATTGTCAGGACCAAAGTGAACTAAGCAGCGATCACTGAGCAATGCAACTTTAAGTTTTTGAAAAGATACTTGGCACTCATCTGTCCAAAAAATGGGACATTCTTGCGACGTAAGGTATGCAGGGGAGATGCGATTTGTGCAGAATTCGAGGAGGAGGAGGAGGATATTAGTGTTTAACGTCCCGTCGACAACGAGGTCATTAGAGACGGAGCGCAAGCTCAGGGGAGGGAAGGATGGGGAAGGAAATCGGCCGTGCCCTTTCAAAGGAACCATCCCGGCATTTGCCTGAAGCGATTTAGGGAAATCACGGAAAACCTAACTCAGGATGGCCGGAGACGGGATTGAACCGTCGTCCTCCCGAATGCGAGTCCATTGTGCAGAATTCGATATGAAACAAATATAAGGTTCATTTTCACTAAGACTGACTGCAGTTCTGTGACATTACGAGGAACTGACAAATCTCGTATGGTTAAGAAATGCGACTGAAGAGGATGTACACTTTGACTGTTTATAAGACGACCAAGAAACTGCAACTCAGGTTTAAAAAATCACACTTTCCAGTCTACACTTTGATCCTGCTTCGATAACTCGCGAAACAAAGCACGGAAATTTGCAATATGGTCTTCAGGTGTACGACTTGCTATGACGATATCGTTCAAATAGTTTTAACCGTTTGGCAGTTGAGCAGTCAGCTGTTTCAAATACCATTGGAAAATGGCGGGTACGAAAGCACTGCCAAAAGGCAAACGCAAATATTTAATGAAGTCCAAATGAGTATTCACTACACACACTTTTTGAGCTTCTCCATCGAACAATATTTGAAGATGCGCGTCGCACAAATCAATTTTTGAAAAACAGCGACCAGTGCCTAATCTTACCATGACGTCCTCTGGGTATGGCATGGGGTACGTACTAATCACAGTTTGTGGGTTGACCGTAAACTTAAAATCAACACAGAGGCGAGTGAAACCTGATGATTTGGGGAGCTCAACTACTGGACTTGCCCACTGATTGTCTTGTATGGGCGCAGTAGCTCTGCTATCTTGCCTTTCTTTACGTTCAGCAGCGAATTTGAGCCACAATGCAAATGGAACAGTTCTGGCCCGGAAAAATTTCGGCTGCCTTTCAGAGTTAATGTGCAACCAAATTATTAGTCTTGTCTAAAATTTCAGAAAAAGTTTTTTGCGAATTCTTTCAGCAAGCTAGCTACACTGTCTTTTGCGTGGAATGCAGACACTGACAACACATTTTCCTGAATGTTAAACCCAAGCAAATGAAATGAACCAAGACCAAATATATTCTCACAATCATGTGACCGTAGCACCTTAAGTCACTGTTCGTGTATGCGAGCGATACATGGCAGGCAAAGTACATTTACTGAGAATGGTAATGTCTTGCCCTTTATAAGCCATCAGGTACGTGATAGTTTTAGAGAGGTGTGGGGAGCCTAACATTTCATATGTACTACAATTCAGCAATATAACAGAGGCACCTGTGTTCAACTGAAATTTCCCACATTTCCCACAAAGAAGCAAATGCACAAATAGTTTGTTGGACTGGTATAACAATGATGAAACTGCTCGCTTGCTAGGTTTGCTAGCACCTGTTGCAGACTTTCGATATACTGCATTAATGACATGAGCCTTGTGACTAGATTTTTGTGAGCGGTCAGAATCCTTATGTTTGTTCCATTGCAACCATACAGATTGTACATGTCCTCTCCTGCCTCAAGCGTAAGTGTGCTTGACAGGAGGGGCAATCATGGTGTTAGTACTATGAATGACACCGAAGGCACGACTTAATTCCATTGGCTTACGTAGCCGCCTGTTTAGCGAGCTGCTTACCTGACGTAGAGAGTTGTTTACACATCATGGCTAAGGCAAGCTGCCGCTGCCAAATGGGCTCGTCGCAGACAAGGGACTCTACACGACACATTGCTGGCTGCTCAAATATATCGGCCGACAGGGCACCTGAATCGTACTGATTTACTGCTTGCACTACTTGCTAAATGACGGATCGGACTGTTTCAAAATCTGTTCTCTGAGTCTGACATTATTCACATTGTACACGATCGCAGCGCTCAATATAACATCTGAATATAAAGCACAACAAGCACTTTTGAAATTTCAGTTCGCCGTCATACCCTGAAAATCTGTTACTCACTTGCGATAAGTTTGTTCTGACTGGTTTTTGCAGTTAAAGAATTGATACCTAGCTGTTAACACATTCACTTCTTGGTCATAATAGTTAGCGAATCTACTACCTGATCATACGAAAGTTCATACAGAGTGGCGTTAGAAAGAATTGATACCTAGCTGTTAACACATTCACTTCTTGGTCATAATAGTTAGCGAATCTACTACCTGATCATACGAAAGTTCACACAGAGTGGCGTTAGAAAGAATTGATACCTAGCTGTTAACACATTCACTTCTTGGTCATAATAGTTAGCGGATCTACTACCTGATCATACGAAAGTTCACACAGAGTGGCGTTAGGGGACAATTTTTGTAGAAGCCTAAACACTGCACTTCCTACTGTAGACAGAAAGTAGTGGCATTCACAGAACCTGGCACATTGTGAGCAATTACATGGGCTTCAAACTGTTTCAATCACTCGAGCCATTCCTCTTCTTGTTCATGAAACTGGCTAAAGGCACTAGAGGAGCTGTTGTAGATGTTACTTATGCTGTAGTAGTAGTTCGGATCGGCAGGAGCTGCTGTACCGTGTCCAGCTGCGAGGATATTTACTGGCTCTAAAATTGAAACATCTGCCTTAACTGCAATGTATCTAACGCTGGCAGCTGCGGCGCCTGAGCACGGTGTGGGATAGGTGGGATGGACATGCTGGCAGAGACAAATGCAACAAACAGACAACGCAAGCAAGAAAAATAAGTACAAAAGCAAAGAAAAGTTCTGCAACACCCATCTGAAAACACTGATTAGCAAGAACACGATAAGAGACTGTTAACGGAAAGCCACGCGGGATTAGCCGAGCGGTCTAGGGGCGCTGCAGTCATGGACTGTGCGGCTGGTCCCGGCGGAGGTTCGAGTCCTCCCTCGGGCATGGGTGTGTGTGTTTGTCCTTAGGATAATTTAGGTTAAGTAGTGTGTAAGCTTAGGGACTGATGACCTTAGCAGTTAAGTCCCATAAGATTTCACACACTTTTTTTGTTAACGGAAGTACACACTCCTGCAAAGATGAGACAAGAGTGAATTAAGGCGCCAGCAAAACACAAAAGAAAATTCCATGGCCGCGAGGCACTGGGTTCGTCCTAAAACTCGTCGCCAATGTATTATCCTGCCCACTCGTCTAATATAGGGTGCCTAGGAAGCTGTTTTCTCGGATTGCTAGACAATTATTCAAGCAAATCGTATTAAGGGGAGACAGAAGGCAAGTGGGCTTCAAAAATTCGATTTTTAGATTATAGCATATTTGAAATGACTGGTCTTTCGTATGTGAAACAGTTTTTGTTTTATATAAATACGACAATTTTTTCGTGCGATATGATGGTTTTCCGGACGCTTTGTGCAATCTGGCTTTTAAATGCCACGCCTTCCTTTTCGCACCATGCACAAATAATGCACAGCATTCTTTTACTCCTTGTGTATTATTTCATGCTTCTATTATTTTATCGCTTCAACGTTTCCTACCCTATCTCCTTCCGATCGCGTTTTTTATTGTTTCGAGCGTTAATGGTTGTGCTCAGAGAAAATTGTTGTGAGTGAAGTACGTGTTGATTTGTATTTTCTTTGCTTCCGCGTGTTTTCATAAAAATGTCGCGAATAAAGAAATTCTCGCATAAATCAGAATTAAGAGGATATAAACACGTAAAGGTAAATGAGGTTAGTGAGTCAAAGTACCCAAGAATGTTATACATAAAGAAAATCAGCACATCAAGAAAGAAACTGCAGTGTCTTCAAGGCACTTCCTCCCAGTGAGCTTGTGGAGACGAACATTCGTTTGGAAATATTATGGCGAACCTTAGCATGCTCTGTGATTTCATTTCCAAACATACTGTGTGCAGAATAGATGGTGTTGACGTATCTTTGGGTGAGAATCAGCGTCTTCGTAAAGGCATTGTGTCAAACCTGACATTGAGTTGTACAAAGTGTGGCGCAGTTGCTACAACAATGACCTCAAAAATGGCAAATAATAATTTACATGAAAACAACGTAAGGCTATGTTATGGCCTCAAATCTATTGGTAAAGGGATGGAGGCAGCCAACTCTTATGTACATTACTTGACATTCCAAATTCTCCTGCAAAGTTTATTACTTACAAAAATGTTATTGGTACTGCTGTTGCTGAATTTTGCAACATCTCAATGAAAGAAGCACCTGGACAAGCACTGAAGGAAGGTGATGACAGTGAAAGCGGTGATATTTGTGCATGTTTTGATGACAAATGGCAAAACATGGACACACTTTGTTAAATGGTGTCGTGAGTCGTAACAGCTACATCATTTGATGCCGGCATGGTAATTGATGTAGAGATTCTAAACAAGTACGGCAAAACTTGTGACAGTGGACATGAGAAAGAGGATGAACATTATTGTCATATTAATTATACTGGTCCAAGTGGTGGAATGGAAGTAGCAGGAGTTCTCAGAATTGTTAATCGTACAGTGGCAAACAGAGGTGTCAGACACACACAGTATTTAGGGGATGGTAACAGCAAGGTTTATGACTGGGTATGTGCAGAACAACCCTATGGTCCTAATGTCACAATTTCTAAATTAGAGTGCATTGGGCATGTCCAGAAGAGAATGGGATCCAGATTGAGAAATTATTGAAAGGAAAGTAAAAAATAGTATTGGAAGATGGTAAGAAGTTACGTGGTAAAGGTCGCCTGACAAATGTTGAAATAGATAGATTACAGAATTATTATCGCTTGGCCATAAGGAGACATGTAGGGAATTTAGAAAACATGAAAAAAGCTATATGGGGTATCTTTTTCCATAAGCTTTCCACAAATGAAAATCCAGTGCACGGCCTTTGCCCAGATGATCCTGACACTTGGTGCAAGTACAGGAGAAGTGCCAGATATGACCACAAACATTACTTACCTGCATCAGTAATGAAAGAAAATAAACCCATATCTAGAGACCTTTGTAAAGATACCTTGTTGAAGAAATGTCTCTATGGGAAAACCCAAAATTTAATTGAATGTGTGAATTCTGTCATTTGGAACCAGTTACCGAAAACGGTATTTGTTCAGCTTACAACCCTGAAATTTGGTGTTTATGATGCTATTTTATGCTTCAATGATGGTGTAATTAGAACACAGGATGTTTTGTAATTATTGGGCATAAAATCTAGTGGAAATACTGCAAACTCCTTGGTGCAAATAGATAAAGAGAGAAGCTGCAAAGCAGATGTTACTAATTTAAAATGCACAAAAGAAGCCAGACAGAAAAGAGGAGGGCCCAAGGGAAGAGGAGATCAGTATGATTACGATGATGCTCAGTATGGCGCAGGAAAATATTTGTGGTAAGTAATTCTCATCAATAACTATAATACAACTGTAATATTCAATTTCAAATGGATTTTTCTCAAACCTACATTCTTTTACTTTCAGTTACCATTATTGATTAACTAATGGGGTAAGAAACATGAAATTTGATCAATTTGTACTGCAGGTGGCAATAAGTTATTGCAAGTAAATTGAGACCCACCGAACAATCAGACATTTTTTTATAATAATTAATGTACAAAAAAAGTAAAATTTTACTAGTGAAAGATTAATTTTTTGCTTCAAAACCATAAGAGGTATTATGTTCATTTTAGTTGTCAATTGAGGCATATATGTTATATACATGCAGTAAAAATTTCACTGTTTTATCACTTATAGTTCTTTTGAAAAGTACCTATCCAAAGGGTAAAACAGCTTTGGCAGAATGGGGGTTAAAATTGCCTCCCGTCTCCCCTTAATGGCGTTTATTAAAATAAGTTAAATGGACAATACTTAAATTTGCGACTTCACAAAGCTGCGTCACAATCAAATGGTGACATGCAAACAGTCAATGTCCTTCGGCATATATACTTCAATGCAAAAAAAAATTAAAAAAGTTAATTCATAAGTCACTGCTGTAGTGTTTGTACGACAGCACTTCTTCCTCTCCGGCCGCGGCTAGGCGGCACGGCGTTTATGTTCTCTTCGTGTAGATGCCGCTCCAGTTTTGGTGTCGTCCTAGAGACGACTATTGACTGACGTCGTCTCACAGCTCTCTCTGCTCTTTCGTTCTTCACCGTCGTGCCGGCGCTTGTCGATACGCCGCAACAGTCATCTCACACTGTGAACGCCGTTTTTAACTGTGCTGTTCGTGCCGCCAGTGTTACCGTGCTATACCTTCATCGAGCGGCATTTTAACTGTATGTCGATTTTATGTGAATATGCCTCATCTAACTACCCCATTTTGGATATATTAACTCCAATCGCTTCCACCTTCTCATGTGTACATTTCATCGTCCATCCCCATACTTTATGTGTGCATGTTCTCCTATGGTATTTAGGTAATCTCCTGGCTGAAGAGCGGCGAATTGTGCCACTTCCGGGCCACCCTTGCCCCCATGGGTCAGGGGAATGAAATGTCAATATAGGAATAAAATAAATTCTTATAGATCTGTTGATGATAGCTAAGACTGCTGAAACCGGTTGTCTTGGAAAAAAGATATTTTGTGCGACCTTGACTTTTAAATGGTTTTTAATAATATCTTATTTCCAACTCTAAACTATAAACACTACGACGCAAGATACCGTTATTTCGAAGATAGCGCTAATACAATAGGGAATGTTGTTATAACAGAAGCAACGCTCTCTGTTTGGAGAAATTCTGAAATTAAATATACCGTCGTCGACGAGGTTATTGGTGGACCCTTTCCCAACGTAGATGTGGTGTGGAATTGCAAGTACAGTATGTGTGACATAATTCTGCCGTTAGAAATCGTTCACCATTTCGTGTGATGTTAAATCAGGTTACGTATATACTGATGGCAGTTCGGTCAACAGCGAATAATGACAACCCATATGAAAATGGTGACAGAAAATGGGAAAAAGTGACAGAGACTGAGAAGTAGCGCCATACGCACTCATTATGTAGGCCAATGGACCCAGTCCGGTTGTTGAAAATGATATCACAACCTTAACCATGTAAAACTTTGTGGCAGAGGAAAACAGAGTCAGATCGGTACGCGAATACCGAACCTTTGCTTTACGCAGGCAAGTGTTCCGCTGCATGAGCCATCCACGCACGACTCACTACACGCCCTCACAGCTTTACTTCCACTAGTAGCTCTTCTCCTATCTTCCAAAGTGTGAGAACGTAGGATGCAAAAGTTAACCGTGAATAGTGGTTGGATAACTCAGTCGGTATAGCGCTTGCCGAATAAACGTAAAGACCCCAGAACGATCACAAAATTTTGATCTGTCAGGAAATTTCAAATCAGTGCGCATTCCTCTGCAGAGTTCTGGATATTGTCATCTGCCTAGCGTGCAGTACATATAGCAAAACACCTAAACCCAGGGAGACGGTCGCTTCAGTCGGAACGTTGAAAATTTACGATGCTACTTTGTAGGTCGCTTCAGGAACATTTATTTAGGACTTCGGATACTAATCCCGCTTTTATCTCCGATTTTTCCACGTGAGGGAACTGTGAAGGTTTACGAGCCCTTCGTGAATGAAGGCTGTCCGATAGCTTCCGAAAGCGAATTGCTTTTCCTACCGCCAATGCTATTGCAACAGATCTCGTAATAGCGTTTTCACTCCGTTGTTTCGTCGCTTATATTTCTGTTTCTAGGATCGTTATCTTACCATACGAGCAAGACATACAATTAGTCGCAATGTCTCAACTAAAAGAATCGTGTTTATATGGCGTGTTGCACAGGAGTCTGCTGTATACTACGACATTACTTCTGTGAAGAAAATACTCTTATTATGATTACTTATAATTTTTAGTACAGGTGCCTGTAACTAAAATGGTTTGCGCTGCTCATTCGTTCTCTATTGAAGGACACGATATACTGGTCTAGTATACGACGCAAGCCTATAGAGCCAGATGTATCTGTATGTATAACTTACATGACATTTAAACGTAGTATATATACACTGATGTGACAAAGGTCTTGTGATAGCGATATGCACTTATAAAGATTACAAAGTATAAAAGGGCAGAGCACTAGCGAAACTGTCATTTGTACTCAATGATTCATGTAAAAGGCTTCCAATGTGCTTATGGTCTCACGTCGGGATTTAACAGACTTAAAGTGGAATGGTAGTTGAAGCTAGATGCATGGGACATTCCATTATCTATTTCGTTAGGGAACTCAATACTCCGAGATCCACAGTGTCAAGTGGGTGCCGAGAATACCAAATTTCATGGATTACCTCTCACCACGGATAGCACAATGGACGACGGCCTTCACTTAACGACCGAGAACTTCGGTGTTTGCTTAGAGTTGACACTGCTAACAGACAAGCGACACTGCGTGAAATAACCGCAGAAATCAACGTCAGGCATAAAAGTAACGCATCCGTTAGCACATGGTGACGAAATTTGGCTTGAATGGGTTATTGCAGCAGATGCAGATGCCTTTGTGAACAGCCCGACATCCCTCACAGCGCCTCTCCTGGGCTCTTGACCATGTCGGTTGGACCATAGACGACTGGAAAACTGTGGCCTTCTCAGATGAATCTGTAAGGTAGCCCTTATTTGCAGATAAAGGAACATTTTACTTTATTTCCAGTTTTGGTACTTCATATATGTGAACTGAACGTATCAGCGCTGCAGTACTAAGAAGCGAGCGGTAGGTTCCCACACTGGCTAGCAGAAGCCGTTGGCCATCTGCCACTTTCAGAGCCACTAGGATGAGTTGCTGAATAAGAAATGACTAGTGACGTCCACAAATAGATACGTAGGGAAAGTAAATTTATTCTGGCGCAAATCAAGTTATTGCTATTCATAAATATTTGCTAACAAAAGTTACCTTTGGCGGCCGAGACATTAGGAGGAGACTACGGGTCATATATATACCATCTTTCAGTAATTTTACAATGCCAGGAAACGTTGATATTCATAAATAAATGAACAGCTTTGGCATTAAAAAAGTTGTACGTTCTTATACGAACCATACCGATTGCACGCTCAAGTTACAGACTGCGCGCCATAGTCGGCAGTCGTCGATAGGATCCCTTTCGATCTAGTCATGCGGTAGGCCATAGTCGTATACCGTTAATAGCTATCTTGCAATCAGTCTTACTTAAATTAACGCATTATAATGGCACCTGTGTAAAAATTATTTGCACAAATTCTTGTTCCCGTTTCCTTACGAAAACCTAGACAATAGTATTGTACTTCAAGAATCGGACGGCGATGACAGGCAGATAGAGGAAGTGGACAGTGTTAAATACTTGGGATTACAGGTTGATAATAAATTCAACTGGAAAGAGCACACCACAGAACTGCTGAAGCATCTTAACAAATCTCTATTTGCAATGCGAATTGTGTCAGACATAGGGGATATCAAAATGAAAAAGTTGGCATACTATGCTTACTTTCATTCCATAATTTCATATGGTATTATTTTTTGGGTAATTCATCAAGCCAAGCTAAAGTTTTCCGGGCACAAAAACCTGCAGTAAGAGTTATGTGGTGTGAACTCAAGAACATCCTGCAGTAGCCTGTTTATGGAACTAGGGATACTAACTACTGCTTCCCAATATATTTATTCCTTAATGAAATTTATCATTAAAAGTATATCACTTTCTCAAATCAATAGTTCAATTCATGGAATCAATACTAGAAATAAGAATAATCTTCACAAGGACTTAAAGTCACGTAGTCTTGTAGGAAAAGGTGTGCATTATTCAGGAACACACATTTTCAATAACTTGCCAGCAGTCATAAAAAGCTTCACAACCAATAAAATGCAGTTTAAGAGAAGCCTAAAGGCTCTCAGTAAAACCAACTAATATAACTTCTGCACAATTTCAGTGCAGTAATGTGTTCATTGTAAATATGCGTGCGTGTGTGTGTGTGTGTATGTGTGTGTGTGTGTGTGTGTACAATCTTATAAATAAATAAAAAAACTTTTATTTTAAATTCAGTGCATTACTATTTGTAAAATGACTCTTTCATATAGTGTGCATTACAAAATGACTGATATTCCACTTGGGACCTGTGGAATGGTACATTAGCTTATTTGCTTTACTTGTAAATATTTGTTGTGCATTGTTGTTTTTCTGACATGTTCTATATCCTGAAGGACCTCCTCACTATGGATCAATTGGAATGTAAATCTAATCTGATGTAATCTAATCTCAAGGGGACATAAAAGTAAAAGAGCATCTCCACATAATAGGTTGGAATTCATACGAGGCGGGTCACTAACTCATTTGAACCCTTTTTTGGTACGATGGGTGACGAAGGAGGGTGGTAAGATTGAGGGGACAGTGTAAGTTCAATACACATGCCTCCGTCATTCACTGCCGCGGCGTCGCGGTACAGCAAGAACCTGGGCCGCCACAACCTGCGAACAACCGGTGCAGCAGCCGGCTGGAACGATGTGTGTGGTGTCACCTGCCGTGAGCGGACTGGAGGCCGCTTACGACGGGATTCCTCAGCGGCCATTGACAGACGAGTCAAGACGCTACCTGTACTTTTATGGAAATAAATAACTAATTGTGCATCTTCTTTCACTGCGTCTAACGGCGATCACAGGTCGCTACCATCCTGCCGAGGAAAAGCGGCAAATAGAGAACTGGGCAATACCTCCTGACACAGAACCAACTTTACTCACGCCCTCCCAGTTGTCGTCGTCTGCAAAATCTGTGTTCAAATGGTTCAAATGGCTCTGAGCACTGTGGGACTTAACTTCTTCTGAAGTCATCAGTCCCCTACAACTTAGAACTACTTAATCCTAACTAACCTAAGGACATCACACACATCCATGCCCGAGGCTGAATTCGAACCTGCGACTGTAGCGGTCGCGCGGTTCCAGACTGTAGCGCCTAGAACCACTCGGCCACTCCGTACGGCAAAAAATCTGTGTCAGGAAGTGGTCGTGCTTCTGACGTTTGCGGCATCTATATGAGAAAAGTGTACTAAATGTTTCGTACTTTGCCACTCCTGCAGTTACAGTATTGTGGCGTGAGTCACTGAAAAGCCTTGATTCTCACAGAAGAACGCTCTGCTGGTGATCATGTCCAGAATAAGAGACAGTGAGTTCAGAGTTATCTTATGCAAAGCCTTGTATCTGAACTGAACAGGAGTTACGGTAAACTGTATTATGTACCGGTGGACTGTAAAACTTGTAATTTGCCTAGGCACAGTGCGCCTTGTAATAGGTTTATTCCTGCAATACAGTCCGCTTGCAGCATGATCATGCAAAAGAGGACTTCGTTAATTGTCACTGTGTTTCGATGGTCGATGAGTCGAAGTAATAAGTAAATTTTGATATTAATTGTGTTGTATATTGCGTGTGATGTATAAGGCTTACTATGATAGGAAAGGGAACTGCACAAATATGGCACCAACGCGAGCAGCTGTTACAGCTGACACGGTATCAGTTATGAGAGAACAGGTTAAATTATTAAAAGAACAGAACGAGCAAATGGCACAGAAGTTACATAGTCAAATGCGAGATCCTTCATAATCAGATCCTAGTGAAGTTAAATCTATACTTTCAGTACTTTCCCCATCCATGGAGCCTGTATCCGTTAGTCTTACTTCCCTTTTTTCTGGAAAACTATGGCGGATGTCACTATTTTTATTCAGGGCGTGTTATCCGCAGCCAGCTTGTGCAGCGGATCTGAACAAACATGGCAGATGGCAAAATTGTGCCTGTCGGGTGCGGCTAAGACGTACATAATGTACTATCAGGTTTCAAGTAAAATAGTTCAAATGGCTCTGAGCACTATGGGACTTAACATCTGAGGTCGTCATTCCCCTAGAACTAAGAACTACTTAAACCTAACCAACCTAAGAACATCACACACATCCATGCCCGAGGCAGGATTCGAACCTGCGACCGTAGCGATCGCACGGTTCCAGACTGAAGCGCCTAGAACCGCTCAGCCACACCAGCCGGCTTCAAGTAAAGTAAGCACATTTACGGAAATGGCAAATGGATTAAAGCAACGGTGCAGAAACCAAATAGTGGTCCTTTGTTTCCACAGAAGTTAAGTAGTTAGAGATAATTGCCAAATGAGACTGTCGAAGCGTTTTCGGACAGGATACGCAGATTTATCTCCCACACTTATTAGTTGACTAACAAATCTAACGCTGATGCAGTTTTATTGAGAAAGGCTGAGGACAGGGCGCTGGACGGACTTCTAAGAGGGGTTTTCTCCAGAATTTTCTCGCGTAGTGAGAATTGAAAATCAGCAAGATGTAGAAGCAACGCTGCTAGTAATCAGTTATCTGAAAGAGATAGATAGTTCTACAAACTCTTGGAATGATCAGAAAACGTTTGTGTCGAACGAAGAATGTTATCGCTGCGGAAGACAGGGTCATTTTAAATCACAATGAAGCCAACTGGAATGTTTTAATTGTCAACGGATTGGTCTTAGGGGACAGGAATGTAAGTCAAAGAAACAGGCACGCAGACACGAATTGTTCGATGGTGGCTTGTTTGAAAGAGGAACAACATGACTTTTTTGAGATACAGGGTCACATGTATCAGTTGTCAGTCTGGAACTCGTGGATAAGACGAGACTACTAGAGTCAAGTTATAGGTTGCGTGCAATAGGCGGCAATGCAGTTGATTCGGTCGGGACAGCACGGCTCTGGTTGAAAATAGGAAACACAAGGTCTCATGAGGAAATGGAATTGTTGCCATCTGTGGTACAAGGTGTCGCTGCGATACTTGGGTTAGATTTTTTAGTTCGACTTCACGCTAGGATAAACCTTTGTTAACGGGCCGTTGAAGTCAATTGTAAGTTATTTTCGTTAGGTACAAAAGTTGCAAATATTTCTATATCACTAGGTGCACCCACTGCAAAGGTGGCATCGAATAAACTGTATATAAGTGGAATAAAAGTTGTTTTGCATGACAAGAGTACCAGCAGGAACAAGAAAACTACATTGCACAGGGTGTAGTGTGTTTGGTAGAACCACTACCAAGTAATGACATGTTGGATGAGCAACATTGTGCTGTACATACTTCTATAACGCTCGCAAGGGATATTAATGGTCAGGTTATGGTGACTGTAAGCCTGGATGATTTTGGGGGAGATGAAGTGAGTCTTCCAAAGGTATTACTGAAAGCCACGTTAGGGGTTCTCGAAGAGGAAGATATTGCGGATTCTAGGGTACAGAGCAAACCGTCGACATACCTGCACTGTGATAAAAGTTGAACACCTTCAGGCTAGAGGTAGGGCATTAATGGAATCAGTGTTGAAAAAGGTATAAGGATCTGTTCAGTTCAGAAGGAGTGATACCTGCTACATCAATCACACAACACAGAATACCAACAGGCAATCACCCGCTAGTATTCAGAAAACAGTATTTTCTACTTATTCATTTACAGCCTTTAGCAGAGGAAATGGTGAATCAGCCGTTATAAGATGGTATTATAGAACATAGTAATAGCCCATGGTCAGCGAGTATCGTGATTGTGGGTAAGACGTCACCCGATGGAACAAAAAAATGTCGGTTTTGTTGCGACTACAAATTATTAAATGAAAAAACCGTAACATATGCATACCCAATCTCTAATATTACCGACACATTAGATAATTTGTGTCAGTAAAAGTTCTTTCAACTCTTGATTTAAGAAGTGGATATCACCAAATTGAGGTACACCCCGAAGATAGACCTATAACAGCTTTTACGACGAATTCTGGTGCCTACCAATGTTGTAGGATGCTTTTTGAGCTGAAAAACGCACCAGCTACATTTCAACGTTTATTAGGTTGTCTTCAGAGGTTTAAAAAAATGCGTGGTGTATCTTGACGATATAATTATATTCGCAATAAACCTCGAAGAGCATGTTCAGCATTTGGAATTGGTATTTGACAGGTTGAGAAAGGCTCGACTCACACATAACATCGATAAGTGTCACTTCCCACAATCAAAAGTAAACTATCTGGGGCTTATAATAAGCCAAGAGGGAGTAAGGACAGACCTATGCCTTAGATCACCAGTACATGACTTTTTGGTCCCTCAGAAGTTAAACAATTACAATCTATCCTTGGATTGGCAAATTAATACAGAAAATTCGTGAAGGAGTTTCCTGAAATAGCATAACCACTAACAAAATTGTTGCAGAAAGGTGTTACATTTAGCTCAAGACCTGAGTCTCAGACAGCATTTCTAAATTTAAAAGATATATTAATTTCAGATCCAGGTTTGATTTTTTCAGATTTGAAAAAATAATTCATATTGTCATGTGAAGCAAGTGATACAGCTTTGGGAACGGTTTATAGGAAAAATCATTGATGGGAAAGAACACTTACTTACATAAGCATCTCATCAGCTTAATAAGGACGAACCATATTATTTCACCACTGAAAAGGAGATGTTAGGGTTAATATATGGTATTTCTTATTTTGGATGTTAGCTGTATGAATGAAAGTCCACAGTGATTACTCATCATGCAGCTTTAATAGGGCTACTATGGCTAAAAGATCCTTCAAATTGTCTAACGTGGTGGTCTTTGAAACGAAGTGAATTTCCATACAAAGTGAATCACAAATCCGGTTTTAACACTAAAATGGAGGTACATTTAGTAGGAAGACTGGGGAATTGCAAGTCCCTTGGTTTCATTTAAAAGCCGGGCGGAGTGGCCGTGCGGTTCTAGGCGCTACAGTCTGGAACCGCGAGACCGCTACGATCGCAGGTTCGAATCCTGCCTCGGGCATGGATGTGTGTGATGTCCTTAGGTTATTTAGGTTTAAGTAGTTTCTAAGTTCTAGGGGACTGATGACCTGAGAAGTTAAGTCCCATAGTGCTCAGAGCCATTTTTTTTATCTAAAAGATCTGAAGACAGCACAAGCAAATGATGAAGAGTATTAAGTGTATTCCAAAGAGCCACAGTTAGTCATACAAGATGGAGTTTTGTGGAGATCAAGCAACTATGGACCATGTGTTATAGTTCCAGCAACAGTGAGGACAGACGTACTATGGCAAGCACATGATTATATGTTATCAGGTCATGGGGTTAAGAGAATAGGAGATAAAAGCTTAGCAGAAAAGGTCTTGAGGAGAACAAGACATGGTGATGTTCAACAGTACGTCAATAACTGTATTCTGAGCACACAACATGCTGATTTATACCATCAAGAGATACAATTACAAAGGCTACCAGAGTCTGACTATGCATTCCAAATGATGGGAGCAGATATTTTGCTGCCATTTCACAGGATTCAATCAAGTAACAAGCATGTTTTAACAATTATCGTCAGTTCTCGAGGTATCTGATAAGATTAGAAAGCAAGCACAGTAGCTCAATCTGTGGTATGTCATTAGATTGTTAAATATGTTGTACCATAAACGATTATTATGGACCATGGCACAAATTTCATATCCGATCTCATTAAGCAGTTTTGTCTCTTACTGAAAGTTAAGAAATTACGTACAAGTGCATTCCACCTATAGGCAAATGGCTGTACAGAAAGAGTTCATGGTATTATATCTAAGATGCTGAGCCACTACGCGAATTCTCAAGATCTAGACAGGGATGGAGACACAGATTTTTTTTAATTTGCTCGTACATTTCAGAAACTCATATGGAACGGTGCCATCATCTTACAAGGTGGTATGTCGACGCAAAATGCCTGCTCCCTTCGATGTGGCAGCAGATGGCAGACCAGTATCTTCATACTTCACGGCTACACTGCTACCGTCATCGTAGTACGATGTATGACGAAGTACGGTGGTAAGCATGAGGGGACAGAGCACCTCCCAGCCAGAGCCACGGCTGCCACAAGCGGCGAACTACCAGTGCAGCAGCTGGCTTGAACGAAGTGTGTGGTATCAGTTGCCGAGCACCGGCCGAAGACCACTTACAACGTGGTTCCTCAGTGGACGTTGACAGACGATGCGAACCACGAGACATGACGCTACCTGTACTTTTACGGAAATATATAACTAATTCTCTATGCTCTTTCAGTGGGGTTACTGTCGACCACACACCACCAGCAGCCATATTACCGAATACGGGGATTAGCTCACATTTAGTGCACCTCTTACTTTAACAACAGACACTAAAAGGCCATTATTCACAATGTTGAGACTGGCTGTGATATGGGGTCTTAGTGGGGTACGGACAAATGAGGGGTTCCACAGGGATCAGTGTTGGTTCCACTCCTGTTCCTTGTTTATATAAATGATATGCCCTGTAGTATTATGGGTAACTTTAAAATATTTCTGTTTGCTGATGACACTAGCTTGGTAGTAAAGGATGTTGTTTGCAGCACTGGCTCGGTTTCAAATAGTGCATTTCTTGACTTAAGTTCAAGACTTTTGGAAAATAAACTAACGCTACATTGCAATAAGACTCAGTTTTTACAGTTTCTAACACACAATTCAACAAAACCCGACGTTTTAATTTCACGGAATGGGCATATGATTAGTGAAACTGCAGAGTCCAAATTTCTAGGTATTCAGATAGTAAACTGTCGTGGAAAGCTCACGTTCAGGATCTTGTTCAAAGACTTAATGCTGCCAATTTTACTATTCGAACGCTATCTGAAGTAAGTGATCGTTCGACACAAAAATTAGTCTACTTTGCTCATTTTCATTCGCTAATGTTGTATGGTATTATATTTTGGGGTAACTCTTCCCGTTCTAAAAGGATATTTTGGCTCATAAAAATGCGGTTCGGGCAATAAGTGGTAAGTTCGCGAAACTCTTGTCGTCCCCTGTTCACTATTCTAGTTATTTTGACATTGGCCTCTCAATACATATGTTCTTCACTGTCGTTCCTTGCTAACAGTATCGGCTTATTACAGAGAGTACGCATCTTTCACTCAGTTAATACTCGCCAGAAATCCAACCTGCATTTCGATCGGACATCCTTAGCTCTTGTGCAGAAAGGTGTGCAGTATACTGCTGCATCCATTTTCAATGAGCTACTACAAGAATTAAAAAATCTTAGCAGTAATCCATGAGATTTCAAATGGAAACTGAATAGTTTTCTCGTGGGTCACTCCTACTCTGTCGATGAGTTCCTTGAAAAATTAAGCTTATTCTTATGTTAATATGTTGATTGCTTTTACTTCAATTTATTCCTCGACTTTTTTGGGTTCATAATCATTTTATTTCTATCTATCGTTACGTTTATGTTGTAATTTCAGATGCTGACACGTTCCATGGGCTTGGAGATTTGCTCCTCAGTTTGGTCCTACAGAACCTGACGAGTAAGTAAAAATAAAATAAACCTATTTGGCAGTTTCAAAGACAGTTCAGTCAGAACATATTTACATATTCGCTCTTCTTTACGTGTTAATATTAGTACTCGTGTCATGTAATATCGTGTCAAGTAAAGCAACATGATGTTAGCTGTCATGTCATATAACATGACACAGGTTGTCACGTCATCCGACATGGCAGTTGTTATTTGTTTGACCCTAGAAATTCGCCAAACTGCCGTGCAAATTGACAAGTTATTTTAATGTATTTTCACTACCAGTTTCGGCAGTGCAATATG
Organism: Schistocerca cancellata; assembly: GCF_023864275.1. Lineage (NCBI taxonomy): Eukaryota > Metazoa > Arthropoda > Insecta > Orthoptera > Acrididae > Schistocerca > Schistocerca cancellata. The sequence goes on from NC_064629.1 coordinate 759,758,864, forward strand.
ATATATAGCCCAAATGCACTTCTCAAACATTACTGAGAGGTGCATATAAGGCCTGAAGGTGGCATACTGAATTGCCGAAACTGGTAGCGAAAGTAAAATGAAATAACTCCTCAGTTTGCAAGGCTATTTGGCGATCTCTTGGTTAAATAGTTCACCGGCCGCTGTCCCACGTCCACAAGGGATCAACAGAGACTAACATTTGTCATGTCGTGCAATATGATACAATGTGTCATTAAATTTTAGGAGGCCTGGATCGACAATCTGCGATACGTTCAGTTATAGATGCACCACCACTCTAGGATGCTTCCTTCTGAAAATGCAGTCCACTCTCTGGAACTACACAAATTTGTGTCTATTTTGGATTCCAGAAATTTTGTTATATTGTTCAATTTTTGTTTTCCATTACTGGTTAAGAATCGCCTAGTGAATCGTCATCAGATGGTACATGGTCCCCTCAAAGAAAATGTCTGCCCCCCCCCCCCACACACAAAGATATCTAATTGTATTTTTAGCCTCCCTCCCCCCTCAGAAATTTTACCCCCAAGATAAACTATTTTAGCTATTATCATTGTCATTATCTCTTATCTTATAATGCTTGTCAATGTTTATTTAAAGTATACAATAATAAAAATAAAAATTAAGAAACTGCTGCTTAAAAACCCATGTGAATAATTTTGGAGCGAAATGTTGCAACAGCTAATCGGAAATAAGTATGAGTATGATTGGCTGAAATAAGTAGAACTGCGAAACAATGTATGCACGACAAAGTAATATCAAAATTTCAATCACGTACGAAAACTGATGAATTTAAGCTTGTTTTTCGGAAAATAAATTTTCTACAAGGTACCGTAGTAGTTTCGGAAGAAACCGCAGTACACCATCTTCTGTTGGTTTTAAATAGGGTGACTTTTTCTGACAGTTATTCTTATAGTAGTATTCAGATTAGCTTAACCTTCTGTGTGGTCATCGACATAGGTTAAAAAGCTCTATCAAACTAGGTCATTTTGTAGAGGGCTGGACATGATTGTACTTTGGAACACGCATTGTTTTGCACGTCCAAAGATTTTTCGAAGATTTTAAGCCACTGACGAATTAAATCTTTAACAAATAAACATTAAATCGATAATCAATTGTAATAACCAGTCTTTTCAATTCTTCCAAATTCAGCGCTTAAAATTCAACGCATTACGGAATACAGTTTCAGGTGCAAACGCGTGATTCTTCGTATGTAAAACCTGAACGATGAAACAGATGTGCATTTGCTTCTTATAACTGCCGTAAGCAATTTTTTTTAAATCATCAGTATCGTTTTAAACCATCTCACGACGTGCAATTCACATAAAACCTGGTTTTACGTGCACATCATGTGCAAGTTCAGACCGCTGTGTCGTTGCAATGGATAAAACTTTCACAAAACAAATTAATTGCGTGTATTTGTCTACCTTCTTACAAAATTTGAACCGATCTGCCCAATTCTGAAAGTTATCCGTTAACCAAAATTGACAAAAAAACACGTGTTTGTACGTAAAATCTGAACGAGGGTGACTGTTTTCACACGTAAAATCCGAACGGGTGAACATACAAATGGTTCCATTAGCTGAGCATTAATTTCAGCCCAATTAAAATCTTTTACAAAGGGAATTAATCGATTGGCACAATTTGGCTGGGCGCCGGCTCCAGTTCGTCATTCAAACGTTGCTTAATATACTGTAACATAGCTACAGTAAGACGGATGTTCGCTGGCTATAGAAATGGTCGGTAGTCCGGGCTAAACAAACTTTTTAACCAGTATTCCAAGAACAAATAGGAACTGAGCACTTAGACCACCCCTCCAAAACAAAAGTCTGCTCAAGGCCTTTTAGTACATATTTGTCTGAACACTTACGAAAAAACTACCGTGAACAATTTTAATGTGAAATATTAATTACGTAAGGCAGTACAGCAATGGAAAACTTCAGTGTGAATTTGGGAACTATTTAATTGTTAATATAAGCCTGGTTTTGTATGGGCATAGTTAGGAAGTGTTTTACTTGTAAAACGCCAATAAACGATGTAAAATGATGTATACAGTTATCCTTTAGAAAGAATATTTTCACAATAAAAATTAGAAGACTAATAAAGTAATGAGAGGCGTTTTAGTTTTAGGCTGCACGGTCAGGTTTCGCAACGAATTGTGTTCACTATGTTAACCACGCCCCATCCACGTCAGATCGTTGCATATTAACATGAAAGGAGGTAAAAATGGAGGATACATTACGAGGAGATTAGAGGTTGACACAAGAGAGGTGTTAGTGATGGGCCGCATCAAACCAGTTAAAAGATTGGTGAGCCCACCCTCCTACCCCCGAATAAAAATTAGAAAACCAGTAATTTGGTTTAGGGGTTTGTGATTTGTATGCTCTTTGTGATGTAGACGAACAAGTACATTGCACAAAAGTGATTATGGTAAAACGTCGAATGAAGAACACAAAGGAGGAGGCTTGTCCTCTCCGTAGACGATAGGATACTTGGTCACGCTGCATAGAGCGACTGTCACGGCAGCCGACACAAAGTGCTGTGTCCACAGCAGAGTGGCCTTGTGTGCGCTTGATTATCAGATGAGAAGGTGGGAGAGCGCAATTTGGTGAGAGCCTTAGTAGTGAGGGTGCTCGGCGCGAGCCGTGCCTCTCACCCGTGCACTCAATTATGGAGAAGTGATACACATCGCCTCCTCTCTGGTTTCACAAGTACCGATGAGAATCGGTACTGTTTCTAGCAGAGATTCTTCATTTTCTGTATGAGAGCCCGAGTGAAAAATGTCACGCGGGGAAACATAGCGATAAGCTGCACAAATTAAACGTGTTCTCACTTTTTATATTCTAAGTTAATTATACTAGGACGATAGCGGCCGATTTGTCACAGAGTTTTATATTACTGTTACTAGAATATGTTTCAAAAAATTTGGTTCGTTTGAGTAACGATTACTACAGGTCTACACAGAGAGGGCTAGACACTATAGATGTGGTTTTAACGTTCTCGTATAGCTCAAAAGGCAGCCATTTCTCAATTACTATGAAGCAAATTCTGGACTGGATAACTACTGCCACGTAAAATCCACAACGTACAGATAAGTTTTGGGAACAGATGGGCATCGTGATCCCTCAGTTTTCTGAAATTTTTCGTGTCAAGATGAAGTTAATCTTAGTCACTGTACTATTCAGTTATAAAAAACGTGATCAGCAGCGGAGAACACAAAACTTATGATATAAATATCTGGAAATGGCTCTTAAATAAAATTCACGTTGATGGCCTGCCATCTAATGACACAGCAATTTTCTTCGTTAACAGAAGCAATATGGTTTAACCGCAAATGTCAAGCGAATCTCCTAGGTAATAAACCACTTCTCATATCTATGTAACACTATAGTTTCGGAGGGACTAAATAGGCATGTAACGATAAAAAGAACAGCAAACAAATTCACTTGCAGCACACACAACAAACACCTCTACCGGAATAAAAGAATCATTCTAATATCTCTGTCTGCAATAATTGGTGGCATATCTCAACAAACCGAAAGATGAAAGAGTAAATTTAGTAGGAAAATATCGGGACTAAAATGCGACAGTTGACTTTCAGTATAAAGTAAACAGGAGAAATAGATAAAAGCGAAGGTAAGTTAGATAGATTTGAGAGGTAAAACAGTGGAGTTAGTAGAAGATGAATAATGCGGCAGAACCTAACGGTTACTGCTGAGTAGTTGCTCTTCATAAACAGTATCCCATACGAGCAAAATAATTGAATGTTCACATGTGGTTACTTGTGCTTTACATACTTGGGTTTGCACGGCTCTGGTTAAAACAAACAGCTCGATGTAGTTGTACACTTCTACTTTTATGCCCTGCTGCTAACTCACTCCAAATAGTAACCAGTAACTGTGATCCTGCAGTCAAATGTTCTCTGCATCGCGTAGATTTGCGAATTAATAAAAATAAATGTTAACTGAATAATTTAATAACAAGCGTCCTATTCCAACGTCTGTAATTGATGTAGATGACAGATAATTATGTTGAATAATGTTTATTTAAGAAAGAACATCTCAAAAAAACGGAAAGTGGTACTATAATATTCAGTTAAAATACAGACAGGAAATGCCCTTATAAAATGCAGTTAAGTTACGTTGAGAACGTTACGAGAATCGTAGCAAAATCCCGAAACTAAATAGTCATCGAAGACACGCCAAAATTAAGTCCATTTCGTAATCACAACGTAGGCAATATTCACCAGCTCATAACAGTTCAGAGTTCAACATGATGATTCAGAAATTAATACTCACGATGCACAGAATAGTAGCTCTTCCTCTGTCTATTCTCAGTTCCTTAATACAAGCGGAAACAGTTAGAGTTCTACTTTGAAGCACATTCGACCTTTCGATATATAAAGTCCCTTCAAAAGTATTGTAGCTGCCGTTCACTGTCCAGAATCAATCACATATATGATCAAGTAGATTACCGTAGGCAGGTCTGCCTTCTTCCAACACTCGACATCAACTGTGGAATCGTTCTCTTGAGCTCTTCACTCGAGAAGTCCCAGTTTTGACTTGACTCCCATAGTGTTCCGATAATGTCTGCTTGTCCATTGGCTGACGGCCATCCCTACGTGTTACAGACATGATTTGACTCAACATGACCACTTCCTGGACTAAACTAATATTTTACAACAATATTTAAAAAAAGAAAGGTCATAAACATTCGGTTACACTCAAATCATGTACATTAAATATAAGTAATAGTTTATTCATAAATAAATATGCCAGTTCCTTGCGCAAGTGCTCTCACACAAAATGACAACAGAGTATCGCTAAGTATTTATTAAATAGTTGTTTATGCTTGCCTGGCAAAGGTGTCTTTTGGCACTCTTTCCAATAGTGGTGTCAGTTAACATACTTGCAATCAACATTCAAATAAAGTTACTGGCAAAATAGTGAACTGTTATTTAAACAAATATACACGTATGACAATACGTGAGGTATTTATTCTGTATTCATTAAGTGTGTAAATATGGAGAATGCGAAGTTCTGACAAACATTTTCACAATGAAAAGATACAAAAGGCATCGAATATCAATAAATAAAATAGATTCAGATACATAGCTTTCAGAGATGACAGCTATACTGCAATGCTTTCATCTGAGATACTACTTGTTGAAATCGCATGAAGCGATTGGAAGTTGTAATTCAGTCATCTATTCACTGTGAAATCTTAATTGCTATAGTTTTAATTGTATTGAAATACTTTTGTGTTATTCACTACCTCCCACTTTGTGAGATCGCAGATGTAATAATATTTCCATTAATATTTGATTGTAGGTTGCTATAGACTGTCAAAGTGCATCTTTCAGTTTGTCCCAAAGTCTATTATTGCTGGTCATTCTGTATTCTGCTAAGCGAGGGACCACTGTCCAGCTCCACTCTGATGAACGTCTGGAGTAGACCTCGAGCGCCGTTGCGGTCCGCCTGAGCCCGGGCCAGCTTGCTTTCAGCCGTACATCAAACACACGTCACCTCGCAGCAATTCTGGGCGGCCCATTAGCTCGCCTAAATACGAGTAAGGTCACACACTTCCTCTTACTGTCGGATATCAGCTCCCTAATTTTGCCCATTAAGTCGCACCAAATTTGACATACATTACATAATAAATGAATACCCTACTTGCTTAACAAAACAACAGAGTAAACATCTATCTTTGTGGTGATGTTTGAAACAGCATGTATCTCCTAGGAGATGCCATAACATCTTATCAACATACATTTACTAAATCTAATACAAGTTATAAAAATTGCAGCATATTAATTAAATGCCCATCAAAACACGTAATATTTATGTTACTTAGGAGACATATCGATCTTTCAAAAGTTTTTAGCTCTTTTGCGGTCATTTGATAGCGTCTTTTGCTTTTACACCTTCGTAGCACTTCACTTCACTAACACAAACACAGCTTATGATCGGTGTCTGGCGTCGAAGTTTAGATCGTTTGCAGTCCAGTCGCCACCGCAGAAATTTATGACGGCATTGGCCAAGTAAGGCGCCGAACATGTGTCAATCCGCAGTCACCGTCAGAGCTAGACGATAGCTGTCGAAATACGTATGCGGTGTAGTTAGCAATAACAATACGACTTCCCGAATCCCCATAGATTAGGCACCGAAAGCCCTCCCCTATCGAATCGATCCGCTCACAAACTGGATACTAAAAAAAAAAAAAAAAAAAAAAAAAAAAAAAGAACTGATTCTTAGCATTGACAAAACACATGATTCAGCTCGACTTTTCAAACACTATCATAATGTTCCCTCTAGCAAACTTGTCTTTCGTACTTTGAAATTTGTCCGATATCATAAATCAACTAATATTTTATGATTTCCCTACAATTTTACCGCATCTAATTATAAGCATCAGATCTAATACTGTCCTGTTCAGATATCATACATTTAACTTTCCTTTCAATACTGAGGATAATTGCATCCTAAACTCATCAACATCCTATTTGCATAATAAAACACTTACCTCTAACAAGGGGAGGCCGCCAATTGTGAAATTCAGATTCGATTCATACTGTGCATAATAAAAGCTCATGGCCAGAGGTGTAATGTGGCAAAGCACCAAGATGCACTTCTCAGCCGTTGTCGAGAAAATCGACAGTTAAAAGAAACCGTTGCGGTGAAATACTCTCTACGTTTAGTTATTTTCTACAGCGTGGTGGTGCAGCGGTAAGCGCTCTGGTTCGTAATCCGAAGGTCGCCGGATCGAATCTCGCTCCATGCAACTTTTTTTTAGTATTTGTTTTTTGTAATATATATATATATAATTCCCGGCAATCAGTTACAACAATTATGCATACAATAAGTTGTTGAAAGTCGTTTGTCGTGGAAAAACTGGCGACTTCGAACATCATTATGTTTTCCGCAAACAAAGTTGTATTTCACAAATGTTATTAATTGTCTTCATAATGTTAACCACGTATAGTTAACGGAAGACGTAGAAACGAATACGTATAGCGTAAGTCAAACGTTCGAATTAGAACAGAGACCCCACGAACACAAACTTGCTGTGGCAGATATGAAATATAAACTCCGTTACTTGCTCGTTACACTTGAAGGATAGATGTTGAATGGGCCGAAACGAGCCGCCCCTTAACAGCGTAGTTGCCTGCTAGCTTCGAAAGGAGGTAGATGCGGTCCCTAGCGCAACTTATAACATCGTCGAAAGTCAGTGCGGACGGGACAGCTTTGGTACACCCTGTTGAACAAACGGAAAAATGGAGGCGGTACAATTGGAGAGCGACCCGCCTTCACCAACATGCATAAGCAATTCATTTATAGTTTATATATATATATATATATATATATATATATATATATATATATATATATATATATGAAATGCAAAAAACTAATAATAAAAAAAATATTGCATGGCGCGAGATTCGATCCGGCGACCTTCGGATTACGAACCGCAGCGCTTACCGCTGCGCTATGACGCTGTAGAAAATCATTAAACGTAGAGAGTATTTCACCGCAACGGTTTCTTTTAACTGTCGATTTTCTCGACAACGGCTGAGAAGTGCATCTTGGTGCTTTGCCACATTACACCTCTGGCCATGAGCTTTTATTATGCGCAGTATGAATCGAATCTGAATTTCACAATTGGCGGCCTCCCCTTGTAAGTTATATCCTCTAAGCATATTACAAAGCTGTACCCAAAATTTCACATAGAAATCTAATCAAATCTCTTCCAAAATAACATACATTATAAAATTAACCCACTAATATATCACCAAAATTTTTGCTCAAACTTTGCACATAGCTATGTGTTTTACTCCTAGAAGTAATTAAAATTTTGACGAGGTCTAAATGGTTCAAAAGGCTCTGAGCACTATGGGACTTAACATCTGAGGTCATCAGTCCCCTAGAACTTACAACTACTTAAACCTAACTAACCTAAGGACATCACACACATCCATGCCCGAGGCAGGATTCGAACCTGCGACCGTAGCAGTCGCGCGGTTCCGGACTACAGCGCCTAGAACCGCACGGCCACCGCGGCCGGCTTGACGAGGTCTGATGAACCTCCAAGCTCCAAATTTTGTGCAACTATCATTGGAAATAAACTGCATCTGGTGCATGAGTAACCCATCCAAGATACTATAGGTAACACATTTAAATAATCCTTTCAAATTTCCCCCAAAATCTTACGTACAGAACAATTTACGTTCTTCTCTTACGTAAATAATGAAGTTAATTATGTTTTGCCGACCTCCGCGAACACATCGATGTTCATACCCTCCTCGCACTAAGTTGTCACTCCATACATCTTATATATCTTAAACTCAGCCTTTAAACAAGCAATTACTACATATTATACATGAAATTATACTTACATACACACTTATATCAATACAAGCCACGTTTTTCATTCACATGGTGCAACCCTGCAGCCGTTGCCCCTTATGACATTTTTCTCGGCGGTGTATGCTCGGAACCTCACTTTTCTTGCTTTTCACCCGGTCAGATTCGTCCCCTCTTTTCTCTTTCACCAACGGACTCCAACGTTTACTGACTTAGTTTGTGACCACAGCTGGAACACCATTCTTCATCAGCATCGTTTATTTCACATACAGGCTACACATTTTAATTTCAACCCTTTCTAAAGATTACGCCCTAAAATAGTTTCAACGTCCCTTCCTTTTTCATCCATATTAATGGTACGTATTACCATTTCAGAACAACCCTAAATCTCATTATCGATTCCTACATTCTCCCGGTCTACCTCAAACTCATCTGTAGGATTTAAATCATCCTCAGAACACGTCTTTTCATCATCCTCTTAGCATCAAATGCGCTTCAGTTCCTTCAAATTAACGATATCAATAGCTGCAACACTATCACAATTAACCATACAATTGTAAACTTCACCATTCTTAAACAAATCCTCACTTATTTCCGCCAAATCACTACAAACTTTATCGTAAATAACTCTATTAACGTCCGCCGATAACTCATAAGATTCATTACTTAAAACATTCGTTACATCCGTCGATATATCTTATAGGAATCACCACCAATAACTCAGTCGACCTCCGCTAATACACCATATAAATTGTAGTTATTGCATCGCCCCACATTAGAACTCACGGACACTTGAATTCCTCCAAACTGGGATCTAACTCTGTCTCCGTTTCATTTTCTCTACTCCCAGACGCCTCCGCCATTGATGTTTTCATAAAGAGAGACCGGTTCACTTCGATCATCAGAAATAAATGCACAAATTGGTTTCTCGAAGATATCGGAATCAGTAGCTTCAACCTTCGCCATTTTAGTACCTAAGAGATCACCTTTACCTCCCTTTAACAATAAATCACCCACGTGTGCCGATACATAATAAAATTCATCGCATGCTGACGAGACTATTGCTACGCCGCATTCACAAATACTTTAACATACTTCCGTTCATGCAAGACAAAATTCATCTCCAGTTGACGAGACTACAGCTTCCCCACCTTCACAGATATCCTCACTTATTTCCGTCGCTGCAGTATCATCTATATTACTTTCACTTACATTGCTATTGTGGTGTCTTCCCCACTCGTATGGTATATGGTGCCTAAGTCAATCATATAAATTAATATGGATCACAAGTGACGGCTCTTCTAGTGCCTCTCTTGTAGTGCGCGTCTTCTAGTACTGGTCTGCTAGTGCTCCGGCTTCTACTAATACGCCCTAGGCAAGGCGGCGCGTCGCTTTTATTCTGTTCGTACCGGTGCCGCCCCTGTCATTATGACGTCCCAGTCTGCGTGCTATTGGCTGACGTCGTCTCACAGTCCTCTCTGCTGTATCGTTCTTGATCTTCGTGCCGGCGCTTGTCGTTTCAACGGAACAGTTGTAACTGTTGATACTGACTTTTGTCTCATTAGAATTCATCATACATTCCATCTCTACCAAATTCAGATCCACTTCAGCCACTCTTCTGATCATGGATTCAATCTGTCATTCACTTCCCTTTCAGAAAATGAGTATTTCAATCCCATATCCTCATTATTAAATTTTTCTACATATTTTACAACCTGCCTTGCACCCTCCTTACGGTTGTGCTGCTTAATATTACTCATCATTTTATTCTTACTTGTTATAACCTCCATGTCCAACATTTTAATCTCGTTTGCCGAATTTTTAAAATAACGTGTCCTTTTCAACGTCTATTTATTTCACCACCCCCGGTCCTGAGATGCGGCGATCTGGAGTTTCCTGGCCTCGTACTCCGACGTTGCATTTTGTGAGGCTCCTGCCCCTCACATCTTCGATCCCGGTTTTGATTTCCATTATAAAAGTTTCCATTTCTCCTTTGAAAATTATTATTACGGTGATAATTATTTCTGTTACGATCATTATAACTAATATGGATATCACTATTGTTCTTGTTCTGGTACCCATTTCCCTGTTCACTGTTAACATTGAGGGGCTTGAATTTCAATTCCTTTGCAAGCTTCTCAATAAAATCTAAAAAAATTTTCATTGAAATGTGTTGGGCTGTGGATAAGATCCAATTGTAAATATTCTTTTAAACATCTCTAGAGCGTCGTGATTTCGGTCAGCATTCCCAGTGGACGGTTTAGATGAGACAACTAAGCGAGCTCACACACACAAAAATCCTGTATCAACCCACTTAAGTGTTAGAAACTTGGTAAGGTCACTCATTCGTTCTGAAGTCGTGTTTGCTTTGCTTCCCTTAAGAATTTGTTTAGGAAACAATTCTCAAACACTTCGCAGGTAACGAATGAAGCGCTTAATAAATCTAGTCATGAATGTGCATTTTCCTCTAGATGTCTTTTAGTGAATTAATTTTTGCCGCTTCCGACATTCCTCTCACAAAAATATCTTTACAAGCAGCAACAAAAACGACTGTATGGTACATTTCATAATTTGCAAAGCACTTTGTCATTTCTGAAACAACCCATGCAACACTTATCACAGTAGTATCCCGATTTGCTGCTTAACAATTTAATTCTGCCTTCATGTTTTTCAGCTGCTGTTCATACTCCACAGCTTCTTTATTTAATCTTGATTCAAAATGTTCTCTGTCTTTATGCACCTCCCCTTCTTATTCTGCTGCTGCACCTGACAAATTGTTAACAGATTTACCGGTCACGATTTCAAGCGCATTTTGTCTTCACACAATGTTTCACTTCACCAGTCAGTTCGTCCTACATCTTTACCAACTTGTTTCGGAAATATTTCTCAACTGTGTCGACTCAGGTGTTAAGTAGGTCAACTTCCTCAAAAATTTTGTCTACATCTGCGCCTACAGCTTCAAGTTTTGATATCTGATTTAATTTTCTTCATCTCAGCTTTTAATGTTTCCAGTATATTTTTCCTTACTGAACATACCTCTGCTTTTAGTGAACCTATCTCCACACCCAGTATCCCCATTTGAGAGTTCAGATTTGTCATAATTTCCCTTAACCACGCCATTGAATCCCTTGTAATTACATCTACTTTCTCTGATTTTGGACTATTTGCCCCATTATCTCTACAAAGTTCACACTTTGGACTAACTGGCCAACTGAAATTATCTGAACCACGCACTAGGTGATTGCTTAATCGCTTGAAGTTCCATTACTGGCGATAACTCAAGGGGTCCACATATATTAACACTATCGGCCCAAGTACTTAACTTCTCGGTCAAGCTAGCTGCTTCTGCTGTAATGCTGCTGCCCGGAGTGTCGATGCTGAAGACCTCGAAGTTGCCGACGGTGGCCAGCGTTGCCGTGGCCGCCGCTGCCGCTATGCTGCCGTCGAGGTCTCCGCACCTGCTGGCAGCTTCAGACTCGAAGTCAGCACACCTCTGCGTAGACTTCTACTTCTTTCTTGAAGCTCCGTGGTAAACTTCACCACACCTAGCTTCTGCTACCAAGTCTCCCTCAAGCAAGTGCTACGAAGTACCGGGTGATCAAAAAGTCAGTATAAATTTGAAAACTGAATAAATCACGGAATAATGTAGATAGAGAGGTACAAATTGACATACATGCTTGGAATGACATGGGGTTTTATTAGAACCAAAAAAATACCAAAGTTCAAAAAATTTCCGACAGATGGCGCTTCATCTGATCAGAATAGCAATAATTAGCATAACAAAGTAAGACAAAGCAAAGATGATGTTCTTTACAGGAAATTCTCAATATGTCCACCATCATTCCTCAACAATAGCTGTAGTCGAGAAATAATGTTGTGAACAGCGCTGTTAAGCATGTCCGGAGTTATGATGAGACATTGGCGTCGGATGTTGTCTTTCAGCATCCCTAGAGATGTCGGTCGATCACGATACACTTGCGACTTCAGGTAACCCCAAAGCCAATACTCGCACGGACTGAGGTCTGGGGACCTGGGAGGCCAAGCATGACGAAAGTGGCGGCTGAGCACACGATCATCATCAAACGACGCGCGCAAGAGATCTTTCACACGTCTAGCAATATGGAGTGGAGCGCCATCCTGCATGAACATCGTACGTTCCAGCCGTTGTTTATCAGCCAGGCTGGGGATGATGCGATTCTGTAACATATCGGCGTAACTCTCACCCGTCACGGTAGCAGTTACAAAACCAGAATCACGAATTTCCTTGAAGAAAATAGACCCGATAACGGTAGATGTGGTAAATCCAACCCATACCGTGACTTTCTCGTCGTGCAATTTAGTTCCCACGACAGTTCTAGGATTTTCGGTAGCCCAAATTCTGCAGTTGTGGGCGTTGATAGACCATCGGAGCGTGAAATGAGCTTCGTCGGTTACTCAACCAATCGTCATCTTCCGCCATATTTTGAAACGCCCACACCGCAAATGCCCTCCGCTTCACTACATACTCAGGTAACAGTTCATGATGCCGACGGATTTTGTACGGATAGCATTGGACGGTACGCCTCAGTGCCAACCAAACAGTGGTGTATGGAATGCCGGTGCGACGTGCGACTGCACGAGCGCTGACTTCCCCGTGCATAGACGAACCCGCTGCAGTCTCCATTTCCTCCTGAACTGTCTCAGCATCATTACGCCTTGTGCTCGGTCGACCAATACGGGGTCTATCGTCTAAACAACCCGTGACTTCGAACTTCGAAATTATTCTCGCCACAGCTGCATTTGTCAACGGACCTTTACCCTTCGAATCCCATTCCCATGACGATAGGATCGTATCGCTGAACAAGCACATTCCTCATTCTGATAATACAGCTTCACTAAAAGCGCCTTTTCAGATAACGTCAACATGCTGCGAGTGCTGGCGCATCTGATTCTCTCTCTCCCATTACAGCTCCTTTTATACACGATTGTCATGCGCACTCACTGACGTTTTGCTGTCCACCGCCATGTGTCGGACATTTTGTGAACTTCGTTTTTCTTTTTTTTTCTGTTCTAATAAAACTCCATGTCATTCCAAGCATGTGTGTCAATTTTTACCTTTCTATCTTCATTATTCCGTGGTTTATTATGTTTTCAAATTTATACTGACTTTTTGATCATCCGGTGTTATGATGGGAGCCCCTGCCTATCATGCAATAGATTTGTGACCTGGATCACAGAATATTCTGAAGTGTTACTATTACAGTTCTCATTCTAAAGGGATTGCATTCGTATCCTGTACGAGAGTGACCCAATTGCGACGGTACCTAACGGTTACTGCTGATAGCTGCTTCTTCTAAACAGCGTCTCATACGAGCAAACCAGTTGGGCCTTTACTTGTTGTTATTCGTACTTTAGGTCCTTGAGCTAGGCATGTCTCTGATTAAAAAGAATACCTGGATGTAGTCATGGGGTCGAGCCGCGCACGTCTGTTTTCATGCCCCGCAGTCAACTCGCTCCAAATAGTAACCAGCTTCTTTGATCCTGCAGTCGAATATTCTCTGCATCACCTAGAATTGCGAATTAATGAAAATATCTAAAATAAATGTCAAATGAATAATTTAGTAGCAAGCTTCCTATTCCAACGTCTGTAATTGATTTAGATGACAGATAATTATGTCGAATAAAGTTTATTTAAGAAAGGACATCTTAAAGAAACGGGAAGTGGTATTATGATATTCAGTTAAAATAAAGAGAGAAAACATCCTTTTCAAATGCTGCAAAGCTACGTTGAGAGCGTTACAAGAATGGTAGCGAAATCTCCGAACTGAAGAGTTATCGAGAGCACCAGAAAATTAAGTCAATTTCCTAATCACAATATAGGCAACATTCACCAGCTCATAACAGTTCAAAGTTGAACATGATGATTCACAAATTAACACACACGATGCACAGGATATTAACTCATACTCTCTCTGTCCTCAGTTTCTTATGCAAGCGGAAAAATTTGATGTCCTCTTCTGGAGCACATTCAGATCTCTCGAAATGTTAAGTCCCTTCAAAAGTATTGTAGCGGCCGTTACCATAGGCAGGTCTGACCTCTTACAGTACTCGGCGTAAATTGTAGAATTGCTCCCTTGAACTCCTCACTCTAAAAGTCCCAGTCTCAACTTGACTCCAGTGGTGTTCTGCCGCTGTCTGCTATTCAGTTGGCTGACGGCCATCCCTACCAAAAATATGTCTTTCTTACTTGTTACATAGGTAACACATGTAAATAATCCTTTTAAATTTCCCCCAAAATCTTATGTACAGAACAATTTATATTTTTCTCTTACGTAAATAATGAAGTTAATTATGTTTTGCGTCCTCCGCGCACATATCAACGTTCACACTCTCCTTGCACTAAGTTGTGACTCCTTTACATCTTACATATCTTAAATTCAGTTTTTTTATCCTTGAAACAAGCAATTCCCACATACTGTACATGAAATTATACTTACATACGTATATTAGTACAAGCCACGTTTTTCATTTACATGGTGCAAACCGTTGCCTCTTATAACAGTTTTCTCGACAGTATGAGTATGTTCTGAATCTCACTTTTTTCGCTTTTTCACCCTGTAAAATCCGTCCCCTTCTTTTTCCTTTCACCAACGAACTCCTAGACATGGTATGACTCAACACGGCCACTTCCTAGACTATACTACTACTTTACAAAAATATTGAAATAAAGTAATATCATAAACATTCAGTTACACTCAGATAATTTACCGAAAATGTAAGTAATAGTCGGTTCATAAATAAATAAGCCTTTATTCCTACGCAAACTCTCTCACACTAAATGACTACAGATTATCGCTAAGTATTGTTTCAACAATTATTTAGGCTTGCTCGACAGAAGTGTCTTTTGGTACTCTTTACAATAATGGTCTCAGGTAACACAAGCGACTGACCGTTTTTAAATTACTGTGGTGTTTAATAGCACTTGCAATCAACATTCAAATAAAGTTATAGGCAACATAGTAAACTGTTCATTAACTAAATACACACTTACGTCAATACGTGAGGTGGTCATGCTGTATTCATTAGATGTGGAACTGTGGAATATTCGATGTTCTGACAAACAGTTGCACAATGAAAAAATATAAAATACATCGTAAATCAATAAATAAAATAGATACTGACACATAACTTTCAGGGATGATAGAGTCAGTGTTATCATGTTGAAATCACATGTAGCGATTCAAATTTGTTAATGCAGAGGTTCATTTTATAAATGTTTATTCACTGTGAAATATTAACTTCTCTAGTTTTAATTATCTTGAAATACTGTTGTGTCATTGTATGCGCCTCATTTTTCCGAGATCGCAAATTTATTCAGGTTTGCATTCTTATCTGATTGTAAGTTGTTGAAGACTGTCAAAGAGCTTTAAAACACCATCTTTCAGCTTGTCTCAAAGTCCGCCTTTGGTGGTTATTCTGCATTCTGCTAAGCGAGCGACCATTGCCGAGCTCCACTCTATTGGTATTTACCCACATCTGGTGATCGCCCCGGGCTGCATGGCAAAACCGCTGCGGTCCGCTCTGAGCCCCGGACCCGCTAGCGTTCAGCCGTACATCAAGTACACCTTACCTCGTAACAATTCTGTAACGACGATTAGAATGATACAATAGGCAAAAGACAGGTACCCGCAGAAGTCTGTGGATAACACTCAGAACACTTAACTTAATTGATGAAAAAAGATGAAATGAAAATGTAGCCGACGAAGCACACAAAGCAAATACAGGCAGACAGACAGAAAACCTCAAAATGGCTAGATGACAAATGCAAGGAGAAGCATACACGACTAGGGGAAAGGTAACTGCCGCCTGTAGAAAAATTAAAGAGATCTTCGGAGAAAAGAAACGAGCTACATAAATATCAAAAGTTCAGACGACAAAAAAAAAAAAAGAGCTAACGAAAAAGAGCTATATAAATATCAAAAGCTCAGATGACAAGCCAGTATTTTTCTAAGAAGGAAAAGCTGAAAGGTAGATGGAAAATACATAAGGGCTATGCAATGGAAACGACCTTTAAGAGAATAATATTATAAGGAAAGAGGAAATAAATAAAGGTAAGATCGGAAATTTGATAGTTCGGGACAAAGTTGACAGAGTACTGAAAGAACTAAGTCGAAACAAGGCGTAACGTAGCAAATTATTTCGAGTCTTTCCACCTTACAGTGAAATCTGCCATCTGTAGTTTGTCTGGTCATGTAGCAGAGAGAGATAGATTGTTGTTGATGTGGTCTTCAGTCCTGAGACTGGTTTGATGCAGCTCTCCATGCTACTCTATCCTGTGCAAGCTTCTTCATCTCCCAGTACCTACTGCAACCTACATCCTTCTGAATCTGCTTAGTGTATTCATCTCTTGGTCTCCCCCTACGATTTTTACCCTCCACGCTTCCCTCCAATACTAAATTGGTGATCCCTTGATGCCTCAGAACATGTCCTACCAACCGATCCCTTCTTCTGGTCAAGTTGTGCCACAAACTTCTCTTCTCCCCAATCCTATTCAATACTTCCTCATTAGTTATGTGATCTACCCATCTAATCTTCAGCATTCTTCTGTAGCACCACATTTCGCAAGCTTCTATTCTCTTCTTGTCCAAACTATTTACCGTCCATGTTTCACTTCCATACATGGCTACACTTCATACAAATACTTTCAGAAATGACTTCCTGACACTTAAATCTATACTCGACGTTAACAAATTTCTCTTCTTCAGAAACGCTTTCCTTGCCATTGCCAGTCTACATTTTATATCCACTCTACTTCGACCATCATCAGTTATTTTGCTACCCAAATAGCAGAACTCCTTTACTACTTTAAGTGTCTCATTTCCTAATCTAATTCCCTCAGCATCACCCGACTTAATTCGACTACATTCCGTTATCCTTGTTTTGCTTTTGTTGATGTTCATCTTATATCCTCCTTTCAAGACACTGTCCATTCCGTTCAACTGTTCTTCCAAGTCCTTTGCTGTCTCTGACAGAATTACAATGTCATGGGCGAACCTCAAAGTTTTTATTTCTTTTCCATGGATTTTAATACCTACTCCGAATTTTTCTTTTGTTTCCTTCACTGCTTGCTCAATATACAGATTGCATAACATCGGGGAGAGGCTACAACCCTGTCTTACTCCCTTCCCAACCTCTGCTTCCCTTTCATGTCCCTCGACTCTTATAACTGCCATCTGGTTTCTGTACAAATTGTAAATAGACTTTCGCTCCCTGTATTTTACCCCTGCCACCTTTAGAATTTGAAAGGGAGTATTCCAGTCAACATTGTCAAAAGCTTTCTCTAAGTCTACAAATGCTAGAAACGTAGGATTGTCTTTCCTTAATCTTTCTTTTAAGATAAGTCGTAAGGTCAGTATTGCCTCACGTGTTCCAGTATTTCTACGGAATCCAAACTGATCTTCCCCGAGATCGACTTCTACTAGTTTTTCCATTCGTCTGTAAAGAATTCGTGTTAGTATTTTGCAACTGTGGCTTATTAAACTGATTGTTCGGTAATTTTCACATCTGTCAACACCTGCTTTCTTTGGTATTGGAATTATTATATTCTTCTTGAAGTCTGAGGGTATTTCGCCTGTTTCATACATCTTGCTCACCAGATGGTAGAGTTTTGTCAGGACTGGATCTCCCAATGCCGTCAGTAGTTCCAATGGAATGTTGTCTACTCCGGGGGCCTTGTTTCGACTCAGGTCTTTCAGTGCTCTGTCAAACTCTTCACGCAGTATCGTATCTCCCATTTCATCTTCATCTACATCCTCTTCCATTTCCATAATATTGTCCTCAAGTCCATCGCCCTCTATATCCTCCTTCCACCTTTCCGCTTTCCCTTCTTTGCTTAGAACTGGGTTTCCATCTGAGCTCTTGATGTTTATACAAGTGCTTCTCTTATCTACAAAAGTCTCTTTAATTTTCCTGTAGGCAGTATCTATCTTCCCCCGAGTAAGATAAGCCTCTACATCCTTACATTTGTCCTCTAGCCATGCCTGCTTAGCCATTTTGCACTTCCTGTCGATCTCATTTTTGAGACGTTTGTATTCCTTTTTGCCTGCTTCATTTACTGCATTTTTATATTTTCTCCTTTCATCAATTAAATTCAATATTTCTTCTGTTACCCAAGAATTTCTACTAGCTCTCGTCTTTTTACCTACTTGGTCCTCTGCTGCTTTAACTATTTCATCCCTCAAAGCTATCCATTCTTCTTCTACTGTATTTCTTTCCCCCATTCCTGTCAATCGTTCCGTTATGCTCTCCCTGAAACTCTGTACAACCTCTGGTTCTTTCAGTTTATCCAGGTCCCATCTCCCTAAATTCCCACCATTTTGCAGTTTCTTCAGTTTTAATCTACAGGTCATAACCAATAGATTGTGGTCAGAGTCCACATCTGCCCCTGGAAATGTCTTACAATTTAGAACCTGGTTCCTAAATCTCTGTCTTACCATTATATAATCTATCTGATACCTTTTAGTATCTCCAGGGTTGTTCCATGTATACAACCTTCTATCATGATTCTTAAACCAAGTGTTAGCTATGATTAAGTTGTGCTCTGTGCAAAGTTCTACCAGGCGGCTTCCTCTTTCATTTCTTAGCCCCAATCCATATTCACCTACTATGTTTCCTACTCTCCCTTTTCCTACACTCGAATTCCAGTCACCCATGACTATTAAATTTTCGTCTCCCTTCACTACCTGAATAATTTCTTTTATTTCATCATACATTTCTTCAATTTCTTCGTCATCTGCAGAGCTAGTTGGCATATAAACTTGTACTACTGTAGTAGGTGTGGACTTCGTATCTATCTTGGCCACAATAATGCGTTCACTGTGCTGTTTGTAGTAGCTCACCCGCATTCCTATTTTCCTATTCATTATTAAACCTACTCCTGCATTACCCCTATTTGACTTTGTGTTTATAGCCCTGTAGTCACCTGACCAGAAGTCTTGTTCCTCCTGCCACCTAACTTCACTAATTCCTACTATATCTAACTTTAACCTATCCATTTCCCTTTTTAAATTTTCTGACCTACCTGCCCGATTAAGGGATCTGACATTCCACGCTCCGATCCGTAGAATGCCAGTTTTCTTTCTCCTGATAACGACGTCCTCTTGAGTAGTCCCCGCCCGGAGATCCGAATGGGGGACTATTTTACCTCCGGAATATTTTACCCAAGAGGACACCATCATCATTGAATCATACAGTAAAGCTGCATGCCCTCGGGAAAAGTTACGGCCGTAGTTTCCCCTTGCTTTCAGCCGTTCGCAGTACCAGCACAGCAAGGCCGTTTTGGTTATTGTTACAAGGCCAGATCAGTCAATCAACCAGACTGTTGCCCTTGCAACTACTGAAATGGCTGCTGCCCCTCTTCAGGAACCACACGTTTGTCTGGCCTCTCAGCAGATACCCCTCCGTTGTGGTTGTACCTACGGTACGGCTATCTGTATCGCTGAGGCACGCAAGCCTCCCCACCAACGGCAAGGTCCATGGTTCATGGGGGGGGGGGGGGGGAGAGAGATAGATAGAGAGCTGTATTTTTTGTTCCCGCATACTCCTAGCTAACGCAGTGACGCTATACTTTGTTCATCATAAGTATAAACTTGATGTAAACAAACACATACGCGATGATTGGTCAGAACCAATAGCACACGTACAATGGTGTTGATACGCTCTTGGAAGTTGGTGCTACTTACGTATCAGATATCTTATTATTGCGCTAAATGAAACTTTAAGATATTCCGATGTACTAACGGCCATCAACGTTTTTGTTAATCACGCTTTAGCTATGTAGTTTTTATTTAAAAATCGTTTACAGTCACAGTCTGTGTGCCGTTGTGCTCTGATTGTCGGGCTGATAATACAAAGAATGAAAATGGTTGAGGCTGTTTCCTGCTTCGTAGTAAAACACGCGTGTGGAACACGAAACCAAAAATGGGTTCTTCTTAATGTTTTTCATAAATTTATAGAAAAAATCGCCTTTGAAGTTTATCAAGGGAATGTATTTTATATAGTTAGGGTACGACTGCACGGTGGGTATATAACAGAATCGATAGCGCAGGAGCTTCAGAGTCTGATGCAGTTCATGCATCGCTCGATGAAGTCTCACCTCCATCTATTTTATCTTTCTATTTGTAATACCTACATCTCGTAATTGTACACTTCATCAACATTTTCTATGAATAATGCACATCTTCTTGTTTCTAATTACATATTGCACGCGGTATTCATGTTTTCATTTCATATACAAATTTTTAATTATCGATATTTTATTAAAGATTGTTAATTAAGGTAACTGAAATTAAGAAAACATAACAACTATATTTTTACTACGAAAATGAAAAAGTAAATACCCTTTATTTGGATTATGTCCATTGTTTTATACCAGAGATGTAATCTCACATGGGCCAGAGTGTTAAGTGTCGTAGCAACTTGAAAAACAATCTTCTTCACAGCATCGAGCACACCGTACGTGCTGCATTGTTACATCTGCCACTGTAGCATAACAATATGAACTGAACAGAACTGATCTGGAGGCAAGTTAAGGGATTTGACGCGAGAAATAACAAGACTGTCAAGCTGCCAGACGTACTGGAACTAACGCACGCAGCTTTTTCACACGTCATAAAAGAAAAGGTCGAAAATGCGGCACCTGGGTGGTTTCGTGGATTCTGTTGTTGATTGAGTCGTTATCAATGAAGCAGGTGACAGTTCCAGAATTGAAACGTATTTCTCGGATTTGGATAAGGAAGGAGCTAAGAGATTATCAGACGACTGAGTGTAATTAATATCTTCAGTGGCTTCAGTATTCAACAATATGGTGAAATCCCTGCAGTATGCGTTTTTTATCACACATCGCTCGCTCAAAAAATTACCCTGTTTTTACGTCAGGAATTTTGGATACTCTTGTTTGTAATTAGAATATTATGTTAGGTGAGAACGAGAGCATTTTATGATACACGTCTGGTCACGTAAGAAGCGTGTGGTAGTGTTCGAGTTTTGATAAATGTTATTCCATTCTCTTCAAAAATTAAATGATATTCGAAGCTATATTGTTCCTTTGCTAGTCTCTTTCTACATCTGAACTACAATGCTTACGTCATTGCAGGCGAGCTGGACCAGCTGGCTGGCTAGTGCTGTATACGTTTAATGCGCCGCTAAAGCTGTTGTCCCGCATTAGAGCTCTGTCTGTGCGCGTGTAACGCAGCACAAAACGTATCCTTATGCTCATACTTGACTTTTCTGGACATGGCTTTGCTTCCGCTGCACGTGAAACGAAATGCAATGAGATTCAAGCAAACGTCGAAGAATACATGGTCTAAAGTCTACATCATGTTTATTCTTATGATGAACTGCGCTTTGCCGATGGCCTTATGCTTCATTTGTATGTGTTTGTATGTGTGTGTGTGTGTGTGTGTGTGTGTGTGTGTGTGTGTGTGTGTGTCTAAAAGTCACTCGGGAACAGTCTTACTATAGGTAGTAATGTGGAACCGCAGCACCCAAATTTTTGTTAAGATGAAGAAAATATTACGTTTTGTCGATTATTTTATCGGAACTGTAAAGAGCCTACAGTGTTAAACCTGTTAATGAAAGTTTGGAAATATTAGTAACTTAGTTTGGAAGTTTTGTGTGAACTTTCTTGACGCACTTAAAACTCTGCGTGGTGTGTTTCGTGACCACCTCGCCTAAGTGGCGTCAAATAAAAACACTTGCACCATGGGGCCGAACTCCCCAGAAGGAGACTCTTGGTTTGATATACCGTAAGCACATTACAGTTTTCTTCCAATTTCTGGCCGATGCTACCTTCCAAGGGTGAAACATAGCTTGGACTCAGTGATGATTTGGTCAGCCATATTTTGGTACTCCAGGACTCATGGTTGCTCTGTATGGTCATGTGACCACTTCGTTTGATCACGTCCATTCCATGATACGATGCTTGTTCTCCAATGGTGATGCTGTGGTCCAAGACGGCAGGGCACCTGTTCACATACCTCGTATCGTCCAGGACTGGTTTTCTAGTGGTGGTGGTAAGTCCCTATGGGACCGAACTGCTGATGTCATCGGTCCCAGGACGTACACACTACTTAATCTTACTTAAACTAACTTACGTTCAGGACAACACACACCTCCCTGTACGACGTAGGTCTCGAACCTCCCACGTAGGTGGGTGGTGGGTGGGGGGTTCAGGGGAGGGGGGGGGGAGCCACACTAACCTTGGCAAGGAGCCTACGACCACGCGGCTACTCCGCGCGGTACTGGTCTTCTGAGCACGAGGATGAATTGTCACCTTTCCCGTGGCCAACTCCGTCACCGGATCTCAATATTATTGGGCATTTGTTGTCTGCTTTGGAGGGAAGGGTGGGTGATCCACCTTCATCATATTTAGCTGAACTTGCCACTATTTTGTAGAAAGTATGGTATTGCAGTCCCTTGAAAAATATACAGAACGTGTATTATCCATTCCGGGAAAATTGGGAGCTGTTTAGTATGCCAACGGCTTCTCTACGTCGTATTAGGGATGGTAATGTGTTGCGTTTTTGGTGTTCCCATATTTTTATTCACTCCTTGAATTCTTCATGATGACCGAAGAAACAGATGATTCTGTGTTCTTTCACTACAACAATAAATTACACATGTCTAACAACTCAGTCCATCCGCAGGACTATATTACATGGAACTTGTGAGCCTGTTGACGTAGGTTACTGGACACGCTACTGCACATGCTAACATAAATTATTGATCCCCACAAGAGGAGCTTTTACACTGCAGGCCAAATCTGGGCATGCTTGGCCAAATTCACGTCTAGGCATTCTGAATTTTGCAGTTAAAGTGTCGGAATGATCATTTGCGTCTTCCTCTTCTGATGACAAATATACTGAGCTTGTTCTCCATTACCAACCAGTTGACACCGATGGACCATATTCCAACCTTCATTAACGTTGACTGGTCTTGTCAAACAGATAGACAAGACGTGTAATAAACGCCAGTGAACCAAATTGGACTTTCTCTTTGCTGTGGCAGAATGCCCACATTAATAGCAACTTTGCAAAGCCAATGACTTCTCTAACGTTATTCGTGTCCAGGACACTTTAAGGAAGACATTTGTTGTTGTGGCCAAGGAAATTACGGCACACGTGTAAGGTGTGGTGTGGTCTGACATAGTCAAATGGTTCAAATGGCTCTGAGCACTATGTGACGTAACATCTGAGGTCATCAGTCCCCTAGAACTTAGAACTACTTAATTGTAACTAACCTAAGGACATCACACACATCCATGCCCGAGGCAGGATTCGAACCTGCGACCGTAGCAGCAGCGCGGTTCCGGACTGACGCGCCTTGAACCGCTCGGCCACAGAGGCCGGCGTGGAGGTGGTCACTTCTACTCTAAGATGAGCCAATATTTGGTCAATTAGAGGAGGACAAACACGGATTCAGGTTATATTTCACGTAACTCTACAAGTGAGGACATGTGACATTCTCACGGTATTATGGATCAGGTGGCTACATTAATCCCTGTGACTGTTATACAGGTATTCAGAACTGGTAGATTTCGTCCCGACACTAGATTTCACCCCTTCTCGTCTGTCTCAAGGAAGAAGGAAGGAAAAGCTCATTTGGTGTTTACCTGAATGTGCGGTAAAACATGATTTATAACAGCTACCAACCTCTGAACTGATGAAGCATTTTTTTAAATTTTATAGCGTCTTACCACTACGCTTATCGAACATTTTGTTTACCATCAATGACTGCATTGCATTTACACTTACTGACTGTTTAAAGGTCGATGATTTTCTATCATGGAAAACAATTTTGAACTTGGAAAACGGTACTGAAAACTGGGGATAAAATAAAATTAAAGACAACTGGATATATTTGCGGCCGAAGCCGCAGCAGTTCACGAGACCTCGCATTTCAGCTGCTATAAAACAAATCTTAGAAGGTAAGAAAGTTACGATTAGAAAGTCCATAGATGAACAAGATATTATTGACTGATCACAAGCTCAGGTTGTTGGGAAGAGAAAGACATTCGCCAATATCTTTATCAAGAAACATTCCGATGCTCGCCGTAAGTGAGACAAATAAATCGCGAGAAATGTAAATCCGGTTAGACGGGTTTTGTGTGGAACATCGATCCTCCCGAATTCTAGATCAACCCCTTATCCACTATGCCATTGCTATTCCCCTATCCTATTGTCATTAAGAACAAAAACGTGATACTACTATTCTACGGATCAACGTCACAGCCAGTTTCATTACAGGAGTTTGGCTTTAGGCACCTTCACACGTAGAACTCAGAAGAAATGCCTGTTATATTAACACATAGCGTGCACTTATGAAACAGTGGTAAGCTTAGAAATTATGATATGCAATGTGTTATGCAATAAATTGAAATGGAAATCACAGATAAAGTAGTAACAAAGAGCAGAGTTGATAAAATACCGTAGTGAATTATAGAGAACTGTAATTTCGCGTCCAATCACTGAATTTAAGAGCAATTCTGATAAAGTATTTAACAGGGGGATGTTTCATAAAATGATTCTTTTCCTTACTTATTAAATACAGAAATTTTACACTACAACAGTCATAAAAAATTATAATGATAATAAATATAGAACGCTGTTATACATTATTGTGACGATCCTGCATCGAGAGCGCTGTGTTTCCTGAATTGTTCGGTTGAAAGAACACAATTAATTAACTGTGGAACAACACTTTAATTGACTCGTACGATAAGAGACTAAGGCAACTCCGATGAAACATCCTAAAACTGTACTAAAATTTTAGCTAGGACGAAGATACTGCGTTATCCTTTGTGCACATTTAAGGCCACGATGTTAGTCAAGACATTAGCAACGTAAATATGTCCATTAAAACTTTTCTGAGGGCTCGTGGTACACAATGTGAAAGAAACCTAGTTAGAACTAGGATACCGGTACCCCAGACATTTAGGATAATAAAATTATACATATGGCAGAGAATACTAAATTCAGTCTTTTACTATTAGTAATCAGTTGTCGGAAATTCTATCAAACGGTTGAGGTTTCCGAATGAGCAGTACGCGATGAGTATGTGTTTAGTGACAACATACGTTTAATGTCGACATATTCAAAACGAAAACATGAACAATAATATCTGCTGATAATCAGAAAGGAGCGCACAATATATATTTTCATGTGTGCATCGACTAAAAACTTTATCACAATTTTAAGTGGCCTCACCAGTGAACAAGACAAGCTAGAAAGATCCGTGCTACTGTTTTACGATGGATAATCCGGACAGAACTGAACTCTCGTTCCAAAATCTATTGGTACCTGCACTCTTTGTTTATGAAAGAGGTGTAGCAGCTACTACACATTTATCTCCAGAATATATTATGCGAAGTTTTGTGGTTAATAGGTAACCATCTTCCACATGATGTAATGTCATTTCCTCAAACTATACATAGCCAGCTATGCTCTGTCGAGAACTAGCCCTCTCGTAAGTTTCAATCCACGGTGATACATTTCTTACAGTTCTCACCCCTACAATTTCTGGGCACTATTGACTGCTGTTTGCCAGTATGCACATCGTACTGTTCTGCTTGGAAGACATGAGAACAAATCGTCTTTTATGTATGTTTCTCAAGGAAGAGCAGGTCAAGTTTTAATATGATTCTACTGTAATTTTATTTTGATGTATACTCTATTAAACCCAGTATGTGTCTATGTCTTTAAAGTGTTAAACCTTGTAAGTATGATGATTGCTATGTGAGCGTTGCTCAAATTAAATAGAAATTCTTATCGCTATTATGACTGTTGAAAAACACTTCTACATCTACCTCTACGTGATTACTCTGCTATTCACAATTAAGTGCCTGGCAGAGGGTTCAATGAACCACCTTCAAGCTGTCTCCGCCGTTCCACTCTCGAACGGCGCGTGGGAAAAACGAGTACTTGAATTTTTCTGAGCGAACCCTGATTTCTCTTGTTTTATCGTGAAGACCATTTCTCCCTGTCTAGGTAGGTCCCAACAGAATATTATCGCAATCGTAGGAGAAAACTGGTGAATGAAATTTGATGAGAAGATCCCGTTGCAACGAAAAACGCCTATGTTTTAATGATTGCCACTCAAATTCCCATATCATGGATGTGGCACTATCTCACCAATTTGGCGATAATACAAAACGAGCCGCCCTTCTTTGAACTATTTCGATATCATCCGTCAGTCCAACCTGATGCGGATCCCACACCGTGCAGCAATACTCCAGAATAGGGCGGACAAGTGTGGTGTAAGCAGTCTCTTTAGTATCTCCGTTGCATCGCCTATAAGTGTTCTGCCAATGAATCGCAGTCCTGGATTTGCACTACCCACAACATTATCTATGTGATCATTCCAATTTACGTTATTTGTAATTGTAATCCCTAAGTATTTTGTTAAATTTATAGCTTTCAGATTTGTGTGACTTACAGCGTAATCGAAATTTAGCATATATCTTTTAGTACTCATGTGAATAACTTCACACTTTTCTTTATTCAGGGTCAATTTCCACTTTTCGTACCATCCAGATATCTTATCTAAATAATTATGCAATTCGTTTTGGTAATCTGATGACCTTACAAAACGGTAAATGAAAGCATCATCTGCAAATAATCTAAGAGGGCTACTCAGATTGTCTGCTACGTCGTTAATATAGACCAGGAACAGTAGAGGGCCTATAACACTTCCGTGAGGAACGCCGGATATTACTTCTGCTTTACTCGATGACTTTCCGTCAGTTACTACGAACTGTGACCTTTCTGACAGAAAATCACGAATCTAGTCGCACAGCTGAGGCGGTATTCCATAGGCACGCAGTTTGGGCAGAAGTGAGGAACGGTGTCGAAAGCCTTTTGGAAGTCTAAAAATATGGAATCAATTTGACATCCCCTGAAGACAGAACTTATTACTTCATGAGTATAAGGAGCTGGTTGTGTTTCATAAGAACGATGTTTCCTGAATCCGTGCTGACTATGTGTCAATAAATCGTTTTCTTGAATGTAATTCATAATGTTCCAATACAGCATATGTTCCAAAACCCTACAGCAAATCGACGTTAGTGATAGGGGCCTGTAATTCAGCGGATTACTTCTATTCCCCTTTTGGGGTATTGGTGTGACTTGAGCAATTTTCCAGTCTTTAGGTACGGAACTTTCTGAGAGCAAGGGGTTGTATATAACTGTTAAATATGGAGCTATCGCATCAGCATACTCTGAGAGAAACCTGACTACTATACAATCTGGACCGGAGGCCTTACCTTTATTAAGTGATTTATGCTGCTTTGCTACACCAAGGATATCTACTTCTATGTGTCTCATCTTGGCTGTTGTTCTTGATTGGAATTCAGGAATAATTACTTCGTCTTCTTTGGCGAAGGAGTTTCGCAAAATCGTGTTTAATAACTGTGCTTTAGTGGCACTGTCAAGAGTGACTTCACTGTTGTTCTCGCGCAGTGAAGGTATTGATTGCGTCTAGCTCCTGGTGTGCTTTATGTATGACCAGAATCTCTTTGGAATTTTTGGCAGATTCCGAGACAGAGTTTCGTTGTGGAATTCATTAAAAGCATCTCGTTGTGTTGCACGTTAATTTAGGTTTTAAGAGCAAGCTGAACTAATGAATATATCTCGGAAAGTCGATCGAGTAATGTGTTGCTTGCCGAGCGACTCTTGACAAAGTGTGATGGAACTGACAGCTCCCAGGCACTTCGCCATAAAATGATGAGTAAGAAACTTGTCGAAACGTCGCTCCGAAATGAATAGAACAGTCATCTGTTCACTGTATTTCCGTGCGGTTTTCGGGCACTGCATCCTACTGCAATACACTTTAAATGCGTATCTGCAAGTTCCTGTAAAGAGTAATGACTCATTTACTACAACCAATCAAAAACTGTAAATAGTTATTAAATATCACAGTGGACAACGAGCCTCATGCCTTTGCTCATTCGAGGCGTACGAATTTTCGACCGCTGGTTCATTATATGAAACTACTCAGTTTAGGATCCTCTACGGCCTGTATAACTTTGTCCCTGGAGGTTAGGGTCACCAAGTATAACAAGCTATGCTCGGCATCGATGAGGTTAACTGTGAGCACAGCACAGTTAAGTGAGTCCGGCCACCAGTGTGCAACTTGAGAAGCTGCTCCTTTGTTAAGGTAGGCTCCTGAGCCGAGGCCGGCCGAAGTGGCCGTGCGGTTAAAGGCGCTGCAGTCTGGAACCGCAAGACTGCTACGGTCGCAGGTTCGAATCCTGCCTCGGGCATGGATGTTTGTGATGTCCTTAGGTTAGTTAGGTTTAACTAGTTCTAAGTTCTAGGGGACTAATGACCTCAGCAGTTGAGTCCCATAGTGCTCAGAGCCATTTGAACCTGAGCCGAGGACAGTGGGCTGCACGCACTAACCGGTAGGCGGCAGCTGGTCAGGGTAGCGCCAAATGTAGGTAGGTGCAGTGCATTTACGACAATATCTTGAAATCCCCACCTCGTCTGAACACCCACTTACTCCCGTCGTCGCCAAGCCTAGGCACTTACACCTCAGCAGTAGGAGTAAAACTCGTATTAGGTGTAAGAGTAGAAAGGATTTTTGCTGAAAACGTATGATTTCCATGGTTTTTTTTTATTATAAGAGAGACAGATGAATATACAGATGAAGCCACATGTTTTGTTCGTCAATTGTGTCACACGAAGTGATCGAGAAAATTGCTTCTGAAATCTGTCCAAAAACGGTATGCAGACAACACATTTTGCAAGGGGGACAGACATGCCGAGCGAAGATCAGTTTTGATTCAGGAGGGGATTAGGATTAAGAGTGGCGGTTCTGGCACTGAGGATTCTTATGGAAATGCAATTATAGTTAACTAAACCAATTTATATTGTCTTCGTAAACCTGGTAGAGGCATTTGATGAAGTTACCGAGCAAGAGATGTTCAGAGTGCTGGTCGAAAATACAAAGACATGCCGGTGGTGTACAGTTTTTAAGAGAACAAAGTGGCAGTGGTTAGCAGTTTTCGTAACGAACAAAAAGCAAATTTTAGAAAAATGTATGAGCCAAGAGTGTGCCCTCTCTCCTCTTACACTGAATGGTTACATTTAGGAAGCCATGGACCTAGTTCCCGAACAAAATAATGTGAGAACCAAAAATATTGGACACAAGGTAGACATGCTGCGATACATAAATGTTTTCGTGATCACAGAGAGCAACGTATTTTTGATTACTAGTATAACAGGACAGAAACAAGGGACAGATTAAAGTGATTGTCTGCAGTACAGAAGAAGAATATGAACCTCTAACTACAAAAATCTGAATAGAGGAGTTACAAGTGTTAGAAGAATTTACCTATATGGGAAACGCGATTACACAGGATAGCAGAAGCTGGAAAGATATTGTGAGAAGAACGAAATACGCCAAAACTGCATTTCATTTGAGAAATAACTTACAAGCAAGAAAATCAGTCTAGAACTAAGGAAACGGATCGTAAAAGCATTTGTTTGGAGTGTTTTCTTGTACAGGTGTGAAAATTATACAGTAGGAAAGTAAGAGTGAAGATGGCTAGAGGCCATAGAGATTTGGTGTTACCGAAAGATGTTGAGGATCAGCTGGAGACACAGGGTCACCTATAAAGATGTTCTTGACCGATAACAACAAACCAGATGCACATCCAAACAATAAGAGACAAACTCGTAGGACAAATTTTAAGATTCAATAGCATCATTAGGACAACAGCAGAAAAAGTTACTGAGGGAAGGAACCACCAGCGACAACTAAATTATGTTATAAATGCAGGATAATACGATGGATATAGGGTGCCCTAGGTATGCAGAAACTGTGGTGTCACCGCCAGACACCACACTTGCTAGGTGGTAGCCTTTAAATCGGCCGCGGTCCGTTAGTATACGTCGGACCCGCGTGTCGCCACTATCAGTCATTGCAGGCCGAGCGCCGCCACACGGCAGGTCTAGTCTAGAGTGACTCCCTAGCACTCGCCCCAGTTATACAGCCGACTTTGCTAGCGATGGTTCACTGCCTACATACGCTCTCATTTGCAGAGACGACAGTTTAGCATAGCCTTTAGCTACGTCATTTGCTACGACCTAGCAAGGCGCCATATTCAGTTACTATGTATCCTGAACAGATAATATTGTGAATCATGTACCGTCAAGAGCGACGTTCATCCTTAATGGATTAAAGTTAAGTATCAGACTAATTACGTCCGCTTTCTGAATTCTAATTCCTTGCCATGTTCCAGACCTCACGGCAGTATAGTCCTTCCCTCCTCAAGCCAGCCTGCGTGAGCAAAAACGCGTGCATTTCGACCTCCGCTAGTAACACGGTGTTGGCTCTTCTGCCAACACAACAGAAACGATGAGGAAGACAAATGCAAAGCGGAGACTCGTCCTAAAGAAGAATTTAAGCCTTTTGACTCAAAAGTTAAATTCAGAAATTTATTAAGAGATATTTCTTTGCAGGATCAAGACTATGCTGTTAAATAAAAGTATAAAGTTCGAATCAAAATTATATTGCGTAACTTTTCTCACATACAACACTTGTAAATTCGCTATTTTCCACTGAAAGCAAGTCTCTGTATTCTAACAGCATATTTAGCAGTTCAGAGGCGACTTCTACGTTACGTTCCTACCAGATTGTCTTTCACCCTGACTGAAATTACTCACTGAAAGTTTGCAATAAATGTTCAAAATTAATGCTCGCCATAAAAGTGGGAATAAAGTCACCACTTGCCACGCAGAACTGTAATTCACACGGACGGCACAGTTACCCTGGCGAATTGTAAGCGATCCAGGACGGTGTACAGTCCTCGCGAGTTCACTATCCATTTTTACCGCAAAATACGCGCTTTGACACAGTTCGGCTCTGACGTCATCCGAGGCAGAGCGCGTTCCGATGTTTAACACACGTGGATTTTACGGTAGCTGAATGCGAAGTGAACCTTACTACTGCCTCTCGGGCTGTATTTATATAAGTGCCAGAGCGGACGGCCGAGGGAACATCTGTTGTCTACGGCTATCTGCATACTGCAGCAGCCTCCGAACGACCACTTTCTCGGGCACATAAACTTTAACAGTATAGTTACAAATTACTTCAGAAAACTCTTAATTTTTATTTGTATTCAGTTAAGTTGTTTTAAATCACCGAAAAAGTTTCAGCTCGCTGGAATGAAAACTTTGCCTGCTAGAATTTTTAAAGTGGAACTAACGGTAGATCATTACCTCTGAACCATATCTTTGCTAGAACTTGTCTGCAG
This sequence comes from Schistocerca cancellata, assembly GCF_023864275.1. Classification (NCBI taxonomy): domain Eukaryota; kingdom Metazoa; phylum Arthropoda; class Insecta; order Orthoptera; family Acrididae; genus Schistocerca; species Schistocerca cancellata. The sequence goes on from NC_064629.1 coordinate 759,790,535, forward strand.
TATTAATACTACAACTCTCAAATTTAGTATAGTCCTATCACTTGGTATGTTTCATCATCCACTTTAATCAAATTCTCAATCACTAAAATCACAGGTACTTAATCTACAACAATTGGTTACGTTTTAATTACAAAAGTGGTTTTTTACTTAATTACTCAAAAACTATAAAAGGCAGCTTAACGTGGTATTTTACTTATCATTTTTGGGGTGAACTAAAGCATAAAACAAATTTTCATGTTTCTAAGTTCATTATTTAGTGCTTCTGCTTTTGCCTAAAAATGTGAATTCCGGTGTTATTTTTCGTTATATGGTTTTGGAAACCTGTACCACTTATTTATGAGATCTAACTGCAAATTCTGGCTTTCTAGCTTCATTATTTAGCTCCACTTATTTTTCTCTTAAAACGGCATTTTGAGGTAAACTATTAAGTCTAGAATATAAAGACTTGGTATTTGGAACATTATAACACTAAACTATATTTTAACAAAGTCTTAAACATAAATTTAGATTTTTAATTTCATATTTAATTGTGGTGCAATACTTGCGCGCTACGCGCAAACGCGTTAAGGTAACGTTGTGCTACTAGCATTGAATTGAGTTAAATCCAGGCACACTAGCTCGCCTCTGTATCTCACACATGATACAACGCTTGCATTGTTTCATGCTGGTAGCCAACCTCGGGGTTAAACACTAAAAATCAAGAAGAGGAATATGAAGAAACTAGAATAATTCCGAATCATTTTGTTGAAAATTGCACCAGTAAGGTGTTGAACCTGAGTATAATTTCCTTCGTGATTTATCTTTCAGTAAGGACACCCAAGTCGACACAATGAAATACCTTTGACATGCAGTTCTTTGTTTAATTCAATGTTGTATGGTACGTAGGAAGGCCTTGTCTTGAGGTAGGGCAGTAGTTAAGCCAATGAATTCATATTCTCGCTTTCGACAAGGGTCGTTGCACTGATGTACGTAATTACAGACGTATAGCGCTGACATCGAATACTCCGCAGCTCGTGGTCGTGCGGTAGCGTTCTCGCTTCCCACGCCCGGGTTCCCGGGTTCGATTCCCGGCGGGGTCAGGGATTTTCTCTGCCTCGTGATGACTGGGTGTTGTGTGATGTCCTTAGTTCTAAGGTCTAAGGGACTGATGACCATAGATGTTAAGTCGCATAGTGCTCAGAGCCATTTGAACCATTTTTTGACATCAAATTTTGGCCGATTTATGAAAGTCATTTCACGCTCATGCATTATGGGCTATTTGGGAAAATGAAATATCCTCCATAAAAATCAACATCAGTCCATTAAACAGAAAATTTTTGAAACGCAGTTCGCTTTATTCGTCCGTGAGAGTCAGGGTGAAGTAAACTGTTTGCCTCGAATTCCCGAAGGCGTTCGACGCAGTTCTGCGCTGTCGATTAGTGAATAAAACACGGGCTTATCGATTACCGCTCCAGGATTTACAGCTGAACTCAGCACGCCTTCCTTAACGGAGCCACGTCGACAGTGGTAAAAGTGACTTGGGTTATACCAGAAGGGAGTCTTATAGTGTCATAATTCTTCACAGTATATATAAATTATCTAGCACAAGGGTTGGACAAAAATAAGTAAACAATGCGATAAATTCATGCTTGAACATCAACGCAGATACTAGCCAATCATGCTACTGGCGCTGTTGTATCTGACTACGAAAGGCACCAGTGTAATGCTCTCAATACATTGCAGTTGTCAGTCGTGGTCAGAACAATGTTCTGTGTAGTTGTGAGTGCATTATGTCGGGCCTACGAGAATTCGAACGTGGTCAAGTAGGTGGCGTTAGCATGGTGAGTACTTCCGTAACCAAAGTATCCGAAGTATTTGGTACTTCAAGAGTCACTGTGTCGGAGATTTCTACTGCATGCTGGTAAAGCGAGAGAACATCGTCCAGCAAGTCGCAACGAAGACCAAGTCTTACGTCGAGTATGGTGACAGGCGGCCATTGAAGAGGATTGTTACAAAACGTAAGAGAACGACAGCTACAAATGTGACTACAGAACTGAGTGTCGCACTTGCGAACCTTGTCAGCACCTAAACAACACTAAGTGAGCTCCATAAACTAGGAAATACAGGGCGAGCTGGAATTTCAGGGCCGGCCGGAGTGGCTGAGCAGTTCTAGGCGCTACAGTCTAGAAGCGCGCGACCGCTACAGTCACAGGTTCGAATCCTGCCTCGGGCATGGATGTGTGTGATGTCCTTAGGTTAGTTAGGTTTAAGTAGTTCTAAGTTCTAGGGGACTGATGACCACAGAAGTTAAGTCCCATAGTGCTCAGAGCCATTTGAACCATTTTTTGGAATTTCAAAAGCACACATCAGTGATGCAAACGCCCGTGACAGGAAAACGTGGTGCCGAAGCTATGAAGCCTTGACTGTGGAGCAACGGAAGAAAGTCATTTGTTCGGCTGAGTCATGCTTCGCACTGTTTCGAACTTCTAAGCAAGTTTTCCTGATACACGTCTTCCTAAGACTACGGTGCGGATCACTTGCTGCCAAGAGTGAAACATGGCATGGGATCGGTGGCGATTTGGGGAGCCACATCGTGCTATTCCATAGGCCCCTGTGGTTACTCTGCAGGGTCGTGCTATTGTCAAACATCATGTGATACTTTTGGCTGATTATGTTCAACCCATGGTACAATATTTGTTTACCAATGGTGATGCTGCACACCAAGACGACAGGGCACCCATTCAAACCTGATTTTGTGAGCATGAGGATGAATTATCGCATCTGCTCTGCTCACCATACTCACCAGATCTCAGTACTCAATATTAATGAGCCCTGTAGTCTACTTATTAGAGAAGGGTGCGTGATCGCTATCGATCCCCATCATCGTTGCTGCCTCTGGATCACGGGGTCCCGGGTTGGATTCCTAGCCGCGTTGTGGATTTTTTCTCCTCGGGGACTGGGTGTTTATGTTGTCCTCATAATTTCATCATCGTCATCAGCATTTATGAGAGTGATTAGACTGGACTGTGAAAAGAAAATGAACCGTGTAAAAAGTGGGACTTTGTACGGGCGCTGATGACCGCGCAGTCGAGCGCCCCAAAAACCAAACATCATCACCATCGTCGTTACCCGAAGTTGCCACTATTTTGAAAGAAAAATGGTGTATTATTGAGTTGAAAACCATACGAGACCTGTATCTGTTCATTCCGAGACGGATTCAAACTGATTTGAATGCCAACTGTTTTCCTACACTGTATTAGGCGGAGTAATGTGTTTTCTTTTGTGTTTCCATATTTTTGATCACCCGTTGTATATAACATATGAAACTCTGTGAGGCTGTTTGGGAATGACGCTGCTGTTTACAGGAAGGTTGCAATACCATAAGAAGGTAGCAATTAGGCGAAGGCATCCATTACTGATCGTTTCAATTGTTCAGTAACCACAGGATATAGTAAGAACCATAAAATATCTAGATGTAACAATAAGGTATAATGATCACATAAAACTACTTCTCGGAAAAGCGGAACTTATGCTGGAACCATTATCAACAAGCTGAACAAGAAAAGAGAATACAGATAGAAGAGGTGGAGGTAAGACCACCAAACCCCGATAAACGTTCGAATTGACAACTAAGCGCCCATGACAAAGAGAATGACGCACCGACCCAGGACAATTGCAGCACCTTGAACAGAGAAGTAAATATCTTATCACGAGAAGAGAAGAAGGAAGAAACAAATCCGCAGGGACCAGATGAAAACGAAGACAAGAAAATAACAATATCGTGCTGGGACGAAATTAACTGGGAGAATACTGACGAGGAAGATGGATTACCAGAGGCATGCACAACGAATGTAGGAGGAGAGGACGAAGTAATGAGTATTGCAGAGCTATTTGAGATGGAAACCAGGGAAAGCGAATTCAATGAGGATAATGCACAGTCGACAGAAGTAGAAAATAAGTTACGCGTGGGCACACAACCCAACGTATATAATGAAGGAAGTTATGAAGCAATAATTAGAGCATTTAGATGCGATTATGTGGAAGTAGCGATGGAGAAAGAGAAGATAAACGAGGATGAGGAAAAGGTAGAGGATGTTGAAGAAAATGTAAATGAAGGAAGAAATAGAGAAGAGGAAATAAAAGAGAGAGAAGTAGCAGTCGAAGCTTATCCTACAGAAAGTTCGAATTCACAAGGGAAATTCCTAAAAAGACTCATGTATGATTCAATTGGGGATTCGTTGATGCAAGAAGAAGAAGAACAGAACTAACCCTTTCAAATTAAACCAAATGTGAAGGCCATGGTAAAGCATATCCCAGTCAATATTGTAATTGATAGCGGAAGTGAACTGACTGCGATCTCAGGAAATTTATTCATGCAGTGTAATGCCAATGAGAAATTGCCAGTTCTGAAAACACGTAAGATTCAAGTAAGAGGTCCTATTAGAAACAATGTTGCGGAAGTTACGAGACAAACAAGGTTAACTCTTTCGTGTCAAGATCAAAAGATCGAAGCCACCTTCGTGATTATACCTAAACTAACTGTAGACTTGATTATAGGTGCAGATTTTTTAAATGAGAGATGAGTGATAATAGATATGGGGAAAGGTAGCATAACATTCGGGAATGTCACACTTCTCTTTGAGCAAAAGCTAAAGTTAGAAGAAATACCAGTTATAAACAAAGAATTAAGAATGACGTGAGATAAAGAGGATGAAGAATTAGAATGTTATGCACAAAAGGGGGAATCGCCTCAACTCATGTTAGAAGTCCATGAAGAAATCGACGAAAAATTGCAAGAAATTCAAGGTATTACGGAACACAGTAAAAGAGAATTAAAGGGTATTTTACGAGATAAATCAGAGGTATTTTTACCTAAGACTGGCAGTATTAAACACTTTCAGTACAAGTTTGAAGATGAATTTTATTACTGGTAAATAATCAGCACAATGTTTCAAGATTATGTTGCAGATAAGATCGTCAGGAGAAAGAAGAATGAAGAGAGAGGAAGGTGGGAAAAAGAAAGTAGTTTCAATAAAAACAAAAACAAAAATAAGACCATTAGTACCATAGATTAAGGTGAAGGGATAAAGCGTAGATAGCCTAACAGCATGAAATACTAAAATGCTATACACCGCAACACTACACAAAAATAAAAAACGAATTTGAGGATTCCTGTAGACGTTAAGACTCAAAATATCTTAGAATTGTAACATGGAAAGGGCGCCGAAATTTGTAAAGCTTTTAAGAAGACATAAAACAATGTAGGTACTAGACATATGTTAGGAGATTATAAGTAAAACTTTTTGTAAGAACCATTGTAGAAACTCCAGCAAGGACGAGATGCAACGACCCACAAGTTGCAACACGAGAAGTATCAAGAAAGGAAAGGACGTAATTAGCAAGACACGATTCCTACAAGGCAGAAGCATCGATAGAAGGGAAAGGACAGCGAGACCAACAGAAGACCCTTGTAGCCGAAGTGGGCAGTAAATAAATCTGCTGCCAAGCTGAACCACAGGGTGGCGGAACCCTGCTGGGTCAGAACATGGAACCACATAGTGGCGGAACCCTGCAGAGACACGACAGGACACCAAACGCCAGAAGGGTCTCCGAATGCCCCGACTCAGCAGAGTGAGAAGACCGCTTGTGCAAGCCACCACTGCCAAAAAAAATATGTGTAAAAGTCACACTACTGCTATTAAACAGCACGCTGATGCGCGAAACTGAAGAAAACTTCTACAAAGTAAAAATGACAGGCCCAAACAATTTATCAAACTGTTACTAAGAGGAGAACTTCAAAGCGACTAGTTATCAATAAATATTTCCATATCCTGCCCAGAGAAGGACCAAGAAGCAAGTAAGAAGCAGAGGAAAAGCAGGAAGAACAGAAGTTGAAGATTCGCAAGATTGAGACCAAGAAAGGAGATGGGCGATGAATAGACGACATACCTTCCCAAATCCCTATCCTATTGTAAACTAGTCGTCTGCGAAGTATTACAACGAAAAACGACCGCTTTCAGCGACACATAACGATGACTTTCACGCTTACAAAGCCAGTAAACCACGAGATTCTGCACTCACAGCTCCATTCCATTATGGGACCTCCACAACAGCAACACACACTTGCAAAGCCAACAAGGAACGACGAACGAAGCTGTACATCAAATACTTGCCCACATCCATCTCGCTCAAGTCCATCACCTTCACGCAAAAAATAAACATTCGCCAACCTCATACATTCATAGGATTGTGTGAATGTGTGAAATCAAATTATCTGATGTAGGAATTGTGCAAAAGAAACATGTGAAAAACTAAATAAGTTAAGCACACCAGACAGCTAATAAACTACAAAATAACAGTCATTGACTATGGACTTAAGTAAAAAATAGACTATCGATAAAAATAACTCATTAGTTCTGAAATGGACAGTACATAAAGAACAAAAGTAAGGCATAATAAACACTAAAACTATATGCCACTTATTTTCTCCTCATAAAAATAAAAGAATAACTATATTTTACTTATTTCTCCTTATAAAAACAAAGAATAAAAAATTATCTTCTTAAATGTTTTCCCTTTTTTTTAACATTTGTACCATTTGTTAGGATAATATCTCCATACATGTGTATGTATATTTCTTTGTCAAAGCAATTCTTGGAAATAATTCTTTAATGTTAGTGTAACAATGTTGATATGAGTGTCTAGAAACAAAATCATTTTACTTGTACATGATATTTAGAAAATGTGTAAGGAATAGATTTTACTTAATTACTACATTTATAAAAACTATATTTCTAAGAAAATCGATGTGAAAGACTCCTCACTTTCGATAACAAACTTCTTAAAAAACAAACTTCACAATTAAATAAAGAAAGAAAATAATTAAGAAATAATAATTATAACAGAATAAAAATATTCTTTCCTTGTCTATATAAACATATTTTTGATAATAATGTGGAAGAATATAAAAATATAAATTAGTAATACAAACTAGCGTAGAACAGAATAACGTGGCTGAACAGTAGGCAACAAAATTTAGATAACGGAATAATTTTTGACTGACTTAGACAACGATTCAATCATTGCCTAACTTCAGTGCAAAAATTAAGTTCGAAGGGTGGTGATATGTAAGGTATCAGGCAAATCCAACACCTTCCATGAAGACCTTGACATGATAAGCAAATCCAGTAGTATGTCACATAGCTCCGAATAAATCGTGACATTAAATTAACCAAAGTAATACGAGTAACGAGTGAGCAAATGGAATACCACAGACTAACACAAGAATGCCTAAATGCATGTCATACCTTCCCACCGTGAGACAGACGCAGTTCCGAGGGGAGAAACGAGAATTGAAGCCGACAGCAGAACCGTGTTAAACTGAAGGCCCTACGATAAGGGACGGACACCCACGTCACCAGCTAACCGCTAGGACCACCCCCCAGCCCATGTTAAAAGCTAGAGCCCTCCAGAAGAACAGTATAGATCTTACGGTAACACTAAAAGGACCACACCAGCTGCAAGTTTTAGCGTGAGACTTTTTCGCGTCTCTGTTACGTTGCAAACTTTAAAAACATTGCCCCACCACGAAAATTATAACGTTTCTCATTGGATAGACAGAATTTTTGTAGGCGGTGCATAAGGTTAACATGGAGACCCTGATTGGTCAGATGAAAACACAGCCAGATAGTTTTTTTTTAAACCAACTTCGGTAAATTGTAGTAAGGAGAATTTAGGAGAGAGTGAGCAGAGCTGTGCTGCCTGCCGCCCCCTGAGGAACACCGACAAGGTAATGAACGCACGCGATGCCGCATAACAGCGCATAAAGCTTCACTCAGAACTGCAGAAGTCTCATCTGTTACACCCCCTTTTTGCGTAATACTAGTGTCGATCGTCAATTAAAGCTCATGGTGTTCACATTTGCCACTTGAAGTAAAAATCTGAAACGCGATGATTTTTCTGTTATATAGTTATTGAGAAGCCACTGTAATTTACGACAAGTTGGATAAGTAATTGAAGGTAATTGAGGGTCACTGTAGACCATTTTGATAGTTTTCTTTTTTGTGAAACTTAATTTAAACCTAGATTATAGACGTGATATGGCATATGTCATCCTTCGATCCATTGTAGAACTTGGAAACCCACTCAGGGAGTATTCGTTCACATTTTTGTTGAACGCAGTTGGTTTTTATCATCCTGTATTAAAACATTTCCTTTTATCAATAGTGCAATTTATAAACAATGTTTTGTGAGTAGAATAAAATTTCCAGTGGTAAACTTAACTGCTTTTTCGACGTTATTTTACCAGCTAACTAAAAATAGGAAAACCTTGAACCCCTTCCGCTAAATTTAGTTAGTATTAAGATTATTTTACAGGGAGTGCAGTGGAGCTGACGCAGAAATCATTAAGTATTTGGTTATATCATGGCTGGTCTCACTGAACTCTTCTGAACTCTACATGCCATGTGTGGTCTGACGTCTCTTTACCAGCAACAGGTCCCAGGTTGAAACTAGTCAGTCCCTAAGAAACACGCTCAGAGCGTCATTGCGCGAAAGTGGAAGGGAGACACGATATAGAACAACAGACACCACGCAGAATGTTAGAAACTCTAAATGGACGCACAGACAGTCTTTGTGGTATTCAGCATGACTCTTCCGTATCTCAACTTTGACTCGCAGCTGTGCCATAGAACAGACTAAAAACGGCTGAGAAACCTTAAATGATAACAGGCAAGAGCCAGTGTCGCGTAAAGTGGAGAGTGTGGGTTTCAGTCTCGCCCCCCACAGGAGCACTGGTGTTATATGTAACGAGAATTTGTGTGTTGAACATTACGACTGTGGATTTGATGCAAAACGAGTATATATTAACTGGATGTGCAACTTCGAAATAATTCTAAAAATAAACTCGAACGTCGTGTTTTCAGCATTTTGGATTCACTTCTCACGTATCGAATTCGATCATATTTATGAAAGTATGAAAGGCAAATAAAAATTGTGAAAAAGGGCCAAAGTTTCTGATACAACTCGGGCAATGTCACGACACTGAGGAAACAAGAGTAAAAATAAATGATTAAGGCTTATCGCCAAGTCGATGTCGAGGACAACAGAGACGGAGCACAAGCTCGGGAACTAGTATGGAACCATCCCGAAATTCACTTTATGAGATTTAGAGTTTACAGGTGAAAATCTGTAAACAGTGATTGGTAACAGTAAACTTGTTGTTTCATTTAATGTCAATAACAGTCACTGGAAAGCCTAACCTAAAATATTCATATTTAAAGGTTTAGTGTAATCACGAAAAACTTAAATTTCGATGTTCGGACGCGGGTTTGACGCGCTGTCCTCCGTAGTACGATTCCAGAATATTAACACGACATATTATAATGACACCGTCTCGCTGTGTTAGCCACGCGCTCCAGCATGGTAGACGAGAGGAAGCAATCGCTAATAGACTGTCTGACGGATGGCATGTTTACAGAGTGACACTGTCGCATATCAAGATTTTCACCTAACCAAGCATTGACTCCAACCTGAATGTATTACAGAACGTTAGAGGAAAGAAGACTAAGATTTTACTCTCATATTTGTGAATTACGTGATCTGATCGTCAATGACTTTACGTACAAATACTTGTACAGTAAGAAAAATTTTTAAAAATGGGATTCACCAAGGATGCATCACCGATCTGCAGGAACTATGAACAGCTGCTGAAATCTGGCTTCTAGCACTTTGTAGCACTATTGTAAAGTATGAAAACACCAGAAATCAGAAATTACTTGCTGCAAACAATATAAAATAAACTGTATTAATAATTTATTGTAATATGGTATTTGCTCTAGTTGCACAAGAAACATGCTATTTTCCTGTTTCATTTCTTCAAAATGTGGGTGATACATTTGCGGAATGTCAAGGATATGAACAATGTCTTTATCCTATGTGTTTCATTTTATTCGTGAAAGTTTTAGTGTTTAACTCTTTTAAAATGATAAACATTTGTTAGACTCTATTCTTATTAAAGTAATGTAATCCTCAATACTAAAAGTTATGTTTTCCTTATTTTTCCAGTTTCTACGTATCACACAAACACCAGATTCTAACTTTTTACAAAACCAAATTGACAGTCTGATTAATTTGTTATTTAAATACGAAAAATATGACTAAGAAATTGTTCTTAATCAGTTTAGAGAAGCCACAGAAAAACCCAAATATGGCGCGAGTTCCTGCTGTTTGTGAATTTAATGTGCCATCGGCAGCGTCAATTCAAAATAGTTCAGTGGTGCTGGTTTTGGAGATCCCCGCTGAATTTCGAATGCAGTACGCCAACCAAAACCATACACGTGGAAGGACTATACCCTCATCAATATTGCCGTTGTGTGGCGGAGTGTACTTCGGGCACCGTTAACTGATTCCCCCTACCCTGCTAAATTCGCGAATGATTGTCGGTAAGTCTCTGTACATAGGAACACTTAATTTGTTGCTCAACTCAGTCCGGTAAGTACTCTCTCGAAATTTTAAGAGCAAACCTCTCCGTGATGCACGACGCCTGTCTTGTAGTGTCTGACACTGTAATTTTTGAGCACCTCTGTAACGCTCTCTCGTCGACTAAAAGAACCCGTGACGAAATGCGCCACCCATCGTCGTATCTTCCAGATTTTCCACCAGGTAAAGTGCCAGATTGACGAACAGTACTCAAGAATCGGTCGAACAAGCGCCTTCTATGCCACTTCTTTAGTGGATGAATTATATTTCCTTAAAATTCTTCCTATGAAATTTAGTGTTGTATCTTCTTATCCTACAATTTTTTATGTAGTCATACCACTTAAGATTGCTCTGTGTGAATACTCCTAGATATGTTGCCGTAGTTACTGTTTCCAGAAATTTGTCACCAAAAGTGTAGTGGTACAGTAGTGTATTTCTTTTCCTATGTATGCGCAATATGTTACATTTATTTTCGTTCAGGATCAACCGCTGGTCCCTGCGCCATTCATCAATCTGTAGGCGCTTCCGCAAACAGTTACTGTCTTCTGATGTTGCCACCTCCTTACAGATAACCGCATTATTTAATAACTGCCTTAGAAAGTGTTCGACGAATTGTAATAAATCAATATTATACATTTAAACAGTAACCGTCATATCAAATTTCCCTGGTGAACTCCCGAATTTACATTGACATCTGTCGGTTTTGTTACGTTGAGAGCGACATGTTCAGTTCTAACGAAATTAGAATGATATATTAGTAGCTTCAGCTGCTGACGGGCGTTGATATATATCAACGGGGACAGGTGAAAATGTGTGTTCCAACAGGGACTCGAACCCGGGATCTCTTGCTTACATGGCATAAGTATATATAATCAGTTCTATTCACATGCAAGTCTTGAATTCAGTTGCAAATCTAGACCGATACTTGGTAAGCTCGCAGTCCGGGACAGTGTCAGATACCTTCCTGAAGTTGAGGAACACGGCTTCAATCTGATCGCCGATGTCTACAGCATTTTTGATCTCTTGGAGGAACAGTGGCCTCAGATGATCCGCGTTGTGCAGCTAGAGCCCTGTCATCCGCGTAGCCACTTTTCCTAAATTGTGTATTTGGAATGTCAGAAATGTGAAGTGAACCGAGTGTCAAGGACTGAGCCCTGGAGTAGCCCGTTGTTGAGTACCTTGGTGGAGCTCTTTCTGTCTCCAATAAACACTATAAAACCTCTCCCAGCAAGTTAGTTATCGATCATTTGATAGTATTGCTGCATGGAAGTATTTGAATTCGTTTGTACAACAGCCCCTGTCCGCAGAGAGTGTCATAAGCTGCGCTCAGATCTATGAATGCAGTTGATACTTCTTGCTTTTTCTGATAGCCTGCCCCTATAGAGATTGTCAGGGAAATCACTTGGTCAGTGCAGCTTCTATTAGGTCGAAATCCTACTTGATCGTCAGGGATTTATTCCAGTAGTTTTCGGCTCAGTCTGTTATATAGGGATCTTTCGAGTAGCTTATATATATATATATATATATATATATATATATATAACACAGAGCAGTGCGACTGGTCTATAACAACTCTATGGCTTGTCGCATGGTTTTTCCAGAGCGAGCAGTGCGATGATTTTTGAGTTCTTAATTTCCTCTGGGATGTTCCCTGTTGTCTTCAAATTTGTATAAAACTCTTCAAGCCATTTTTTGGTATTCTACCCACAATGAAGAACCAACTGTGGGAGTATTCCTTCTAGTGTAGGTGCCTTTCCTGCCTTGGCGTTCTGCAGCGTGTGTATGATTTCAGTAAAGGTAAATTTGGGAGAATGTTGGTCCAAAGATGTGCTGTTTGTCTTAAGGGCACTCTTAAGGGCATTATGTTCACGGCGTATTGTTCTTGTATGATTTTTGTCCTTAGAGCTCTGGACCTACATCTACATCATACTCTGCAAGCCACCTAATGGTTAAGGGTACTTTCGGTACCACTATCTGATCACTCCAACCCTGTTCCACTCGCGAATAGTGCGTGGGAAGAATGATTGTCGGTAATCTTGTGTCTCCTTTCCCCACAATCTGCTTTATATGGTCATTCTACTTAAGGTCGCTCTGTACAATTACACCTAGATATTTTACGGCAGACGCTGTCTCCAGCTGTTTGTCTTCAATAGTGTAGCTGTACAGTAGTGTATTTCTTTTCCTATAATGCGCAATGTGTTACATTTATTTACTTTCAAGGTCAACTGCCAGAGTCTGCTCCGTTCATCAATTCTCTGCCGGTCGTTCTGCAAATTGTTACTACCTTCTAGCGCCGCTACTTCGGTATAAGCAAATGCATCATCTGCGAATAGCCTTAAAGAGCATCCGACGCTTTCTGCTAGGTCATTTACATATATTGTGCACAGCAAAGGCCCTATTACACTTACCTGTGGTACTCCGGATATTACCCTTACATCTGTCGATTTAGTTCCGTTAAGAGCGACGTGTTGAGTTCTGTCTGCAAGAAAGTCTTGAAGCCAATCGCATGTCCGCTCCGATACTGCGTAAGCTCGTATTTTTTTCATTAAACGGCAATGCGGGACGGTGACCAACGCCTTACTGAAATTAAGTAACACGGCATCAGCCAGAGCGCCATTGTCCACTGCGCTGTGGATCTCATGGAGGAACAGAGCGAACTGAGGTTCGTAGGATCTCTGTTTGCGGAATCCATGTTGCTTTTTATAGAGGAGCTGTTCATTTTCCAAGAACATTACAATTCTTAAGCATTAAACATGTTCCATAATTGTACTACAGATTCACGTCAACGATATAGGTCTATAATTTTTTCGATCTGTCTTACGGCCTTTCTTAAAAACGGGAATGACCTGCGCTTTTTTCCAGTCGTTAGGTACCTTTCGTTGCTCAAGCAATCTACGATATTTTACTGCTAGAAGGGGAGCAAGTGCTTTAGCATCATCTTTATAGAATCTTATAGGTATCTCATCTGGTCCTGAAGTGTTTCCTCTACGAAACAATTATAGCTGCTTTTCCGTACTGCGATCTGCCATTTCAACGTTCGCACGACGGTTGAAAGGAGAGACAGTGTTACGATCTTCCACGGTGAAACAACTTCGGAAGATCGAATTCAGTATTTCGGCCTTCTCTCCTTTATCTTCCGTTTCGGTGCCGGTGTGGTCACTGAGAGAATGAATCGATGATTTTGACCCAATAACTGATTTTACATACGACCAAAATCTCTTAGGGTTTTTACTCAGGTCGGTTGACAACGTCGTACTATCGAAATCATTGAACGCTTCTCTCATTGCTCTCCTTACGCTCATTTTCGCTTCGTTCAGCTTTTGTTTGTCTGCTAGGTATTTACTTCTCTTGAATCTGGGATGACGTACTATTTGTTTACGTAGCAGTTTTCTAACATGATTGATGTGTGTTTCCCTCCACTTAAGATATTACTGGGAAAATACTTGTCTAGGGCATATTGCACGTTCATTTTGAATTTTTTCCATTCATTTTCCACATCGTGTCCTCACCACCGATTATTTGATGCTAGTTGCTCAGATACTCTGAAATTTGTATCCTAAGCAAAAATATCTTCCTACCTTTCTTAACATCCTTTTTCAGACCAGTTCTCATAGATGCTATCACAGCCTTATGATCACTGCTACCTTCCTCTACGTTTACCGATTCAATAAGTTAAGGTCTGTTTGTGGCCAGGAGGTCGAAGATTTAACCCTCAGAGTTGATTTTCTAACTATCTGCTCAAAGTAATTTTCTGACGAGACATCCAGAACAATGTGACATGAATCCCTGTCTTTGGTACTAGTTTTGACAGCATGACACTCCCAAATTATATCTGAGAAGCTGAAGTCATACCCTATTACAACATCATGATCAGGAAAATTACTGGCGATGTTCTGCAAGTTGTGTCTGAAACGCTCTGTCACTTGGTCTCCTGTCGCAGGCGGTCTATAAGCGCATCCAGTCACCATTTTTGACCGATCTTTGATACTTTACATTACCTAGATTAAATCACAAACCCAATCCGTGATAACCTCGCTCGACTTTATCGTAGTCTTTACTGCAATAAACACTACTACACCTCTGCCGACTAACCTACCCTTACTATAAACATTCCAGTCTGAACCTAAAATTTGGTTGTCATTGACTTCTGGCTTCAACCAGCTTTCTGTTCCCAACACTATCTGTGCATTATAACCTTCAATAAGCTATAATAATTGTGATACCTTTCCTTGGATGCTCTTGCAGTTTACTAAAATCATATTAAACTTTCCTGTCTCTGATCTGCGAAGACGAAGATTCTCTGAGATCGCTGTGGCTGATTTAACACGTAAATCGTGTTTGCTCCTATTGGAGGGGTCCTCTAACCTAAAAAAGCTCCATGTGCACACCACATGTACTCCGCTACCCTAGTAGCCGCTTCCTGCGTGTAGTGCACGCCTGACCTGTTAAGGGGAACACTACAATTCTGCACCCGATAGCGAAGGTCGAGAAATTCGCATCCAATACCGTCGCAGAGCCGTCTGAGCCTCTGGTGTAGACCTTTAACTCTGCTCCAAACCAGAGGACCGCGATCAACCATCGGTACGATACTACAAATAGACAGCTTAGACTACATCCCGCGTGCGTTGCTAGTTGTCTTCACCAAATCAGCTAGCCGCCGAAAGGAGCCGAGGATGGCCTCAGAACCCATGCGGCAGGCGTCATTCGTGCCGACATGTGCCACTACATTCAGCCGGTGGCACCCAGTGCGCTCGATAGCCGCCGGCAGGGCCTCCTCCAAATCACGGATGAGACCTCCCGGCAGACATACCGAGTGCACACTGGAATTCTTTCACGGCTTGCCTGCTATTTCCGTAAGGGGCTCCATGATCCGCCTAACATTGGAGCTTCCAATGACTAGCATACGCACCCTCTGTACTTGTCCGAACTGGGCAGGAAAATCGACCGCTGGCCCAACAGGAGAGGCATCCCGAGCTGTCTCAGAGATATCATCAACACTGGGAAGCACCTCGTACCTGTTGCTAAGACGTAGGGAGCCTGCCGCACGGCCTGCTCCCTCTTTCGCCTCCCGCCCAGTGACACGCGAACCCACCACTGTCTGCCACCCACTCTGGAGTGAGGACGGATCGGTCAGATGTTGAGTATCGGAAGCCTCAGTGACGTCCGTGCCACCAGGGGATTACAGTGACACGAAAGGTGTCGCAAGTATCGTCACTGGCGCCCCAAAGCCACCGAAACTTCGAGCATTAGCTAGAAGCTTGTCGACGGTAGCCAACGCATCTTCCAGGTGTTTACGGACAAAAAAAATGGATCAAGTGGCTCTGAGGACTATGGGACTTAACATCGGAGGTCATCAGTCCCCTATAACTTAGAACTACTTAAACCTAAGTAACCTAATGACATCACACTCATCCACACCTGAAGCAGGATTCGAACCTGCGACCGTAGCAGTCACGCGGTTCCGGACTGAAGCGCCTAGAAGTGCTCTGCCACCGCGGGTTTACGGATAACAGACAATTCTCCTTGTGTCCGCTCACAACAATCGCAGTCCCCAGCCATATCATATTGTGTATAAAGTAGATATAAGGTCCCAAATGGCGCTACTGAGTTTCAAAATATACCAGAGGTGAATAAAGTAACACTAAAAGTTAGTGTGCAGATTTCTCACTGAACTCTGAGACCGCAAGTTATTAAACAGAAATAAGATTTTGTATACGGAAAATTTACACTAGGAAGCCGCCATACACAAGGATATACACAAGACTTACGCAAAAACAAAAACTTGGATTAATTTTGTATCCACTAGTCTACACAGTAAAATACACACGTACAGTTCACTTCTTTGCAGAAGCATGTGAACAAAAAACAAAGAGTAAATTAATTTACAGTTTATCACACAAGTGCTGCTGCTGCTCTGCTGCGCGTCCTCTCGGTACGGCGATATATAGCCTGTAAGTGGGCTGCAATGTTATTTGCAGAAATATCTATAGAGTAATGATGTAATCTGTTGGGTCCTCCTAGTTTTCGGAGGAGAGACCAGGCCTTTCTACTAGATGTTTTGAAATCGAGCGATACTATGGTTTAGACCCATTTCTCTCGCCGAGCATCGTCTAGGCTGTGCAGCTGGTCGCCTGCAATCTCAGGGCTTCCATTCTCATGGAATTTTTTATATTTGCTTTCTGACTCTCATTCGGGAGGACGACGGTTCTAACCAGTGTCTGGCCATACTGATTTAGGTTTTCCTTCATTTCCCTAAATCGCTTCAAGCAAATGCCAGGATGGTTTCTTTGGAAGGGCGCGTCCGACTTCCTTCGCCATCTTATTCGTAACCCGACCGATGACCTCGCTGTTTGCTCCCCTGCCCCAAATCAGCCACCCAATCAATACTTCCTTTCACACTTTTTGTCCCAGCGTGGTACATATTGTATGCGGAACCTCCATGGGACATCGGCTTTTGCTGCACTTTTAACTGAAGCTATGAACCGGTCATACATACTGTTTGGTGGTTGGATCTATCCCAAGCATTTATCCAGTTTCTCCGAGTAGACATTCCACTTTGCTTATCTGGAAGTTCACCTTGGGCGTTGTATGGTTGTTGTTGGTGGTATATTAGTTTCAATTTCGATCAGGACTGGACGATGTTGGCTGTGATATAAGTTTGTTAATACGCATCCTGTATAACTTAGTGGCGTTTGGTTTTTGCCAGTCGTCACAAAGCAGAGATCTGCGCTGTATTCCTTTCTCCAAGCAGCTGACCTGTATGTTCCTCGGTCCTTTGGGTCGAAAAGTAAAAACAACTCATTATTGTCTGCCCAGTGAACAACGGCCTTGTCAATTCCATCAGATGTCGCGTGCTTGCACATGGGATGGTAGCTATTAAGGTCCCTCACATATATGAGTGGATTTTGTAGGTAGGCCAGGACTTCTTGAGGCCAGGTGGTTTGTACACATTATTCACTGACAGTTGTCCTATATTGACAACAACTTCATGTATGTCATCGTGTACTGGACATCTCCAGTCGTAGACCGAACATACGTGGCCACGCTATAGGCACGATGATACGTTGCGCCAATTAGATTGTAACCTATGATCGTGCCTCTCCGTTTAAGATGATCATCTTCAGCGTGTGTTTCCTGAATCGCAATCAGATCGATGTTGTCATCCCACAAAATCTTACTTAATACTTGGCATTTATCCCAATTTGTTCCTTCTATGTTAAACTGGCAAATCCTCATGATATGTCCATGGGGCCTCGTCCATGGTCTCTGAGAAGGGTCTTTTCTATAGTCAGGCTTGCCTGTGTCTGATATCAGTGATAGTCGATGTATAATTAGCCAGGAGATCAATGATCAAGATCGAGGATTGTTTGACTGCCTCAAAGTGACTGTTCCTTAGCACTACCCAGAGGACATGGGTGGATTAGTTAAGCTACGGACGCGAACAGTCGTTATCCCTCACTTACTGAGAAAGAACAAGCAGACGCTGCAAAAGAGAAAGTCATAGGACTATGGCACTACTAACGTTGGGATGTAGGCAAAATAAAAATGAAAATATTAAACACATATGAAAATCTGCTCCACTGTGTACTCATTGTAGTCTAAGATCGCAATATCTGAACCTTTAAACAGAATTTACAATTATCTGCTGAAAAAATGGTTCAAATGGCTCTGAGCACTATGCGACTCAACTTCTGAGGTCATTAGTCGCCTAGAACTTAGAACTAATTAAATCTAACTAACCTAAGGACATCACACACATCCATGCCCGAGGCAGGATTCGAACCTGCGACCATAGCGGTCGCTCGGCTCCAGACTGTAGCGCCTAGAACCGCACGGCCACTCCGGCCGGCTATCTGCCCACAAAAGATGTACTAACAATTACTCACCACTAAAGACTCGGATTTTACAAAAGTTACTGCAGCAAATAAATTCGTAGGTGAACATTAGCCAGTCACAGAAATACACATATATTGTTCAGTTCTTATCATAAGTTCGTTTAAAAAAAAGGCACTGACCTAAACTAGACGCGGTGTATTGGCACAAACGGCTGGCGCTGCCGCTGCTATACTCTCCTTCCACTTGGGTGGCTGTCTCTAGATGGTCCGCAAGACAGATGCCGAATAAACTGGTACCACTTGAAATCCACATGTGGCCCCACCAGCCAGCGCATTATCAGGCAGAGAGAAGGAACCTGTAAGCTTCGCAGTGTACGCGCAGGGACGATTCCCCTGTGTGCAGCGGGATGCTTACGTAGCGGTAGTTAGGGGCGGAGCTAGCGGACACTGCACAGAAGAGATAAGCGCGCTGCTCCTCTTGCACTGGCCTCAGCGGGCCCTCAGCGAAGCACAGTTGCGCTGATAACCACCAGCCCTGTCACTCCGCTTCCGAAGCTCGAACGTAGTTCACCTCGTCTGATGAGTGACGTTTCATGTTCGTACAGCACATGCAGATGCAGAGGAATAACGTTTTGGGCAAGGACTTTTTCATTTATTTATTTACTTCTCAAGAAAAGACCTCCTGCCTGTTGCTGTATAGCAGGTCGCACATTTTGTGATTTTTCATGTTATATCACAGAAATTCCATTTTATAACTAGCACATTTTTTGTGCGGTTTACAAAAGTATAAAATAAAAAATCGGAATAACGGTATTTTAGTACAAATATATAGGACTGTCCATTGTCTCACAATTCCAATAAATGTACATCCACATACACCATCATGTTGTGAAGTATTCGAAAGACACTAATTGCTTTCAGGCCTATTTGTATTCAACCCACATAACTTAACCTTCTTGCAAGTCCTCTAATATCTTTTCGGTAGAGACGTCTGACTACATGAAATTGTTACTACAAGAGACCACTATTGAACGCTGCTCACTATGTCCCTCAGTCAAGATGTAAATTAATACCAAGACAACGTAAATATCGGAAAACATGTTTTTAGGGATTACACAGTTTTAACTGCTGTAAACTCAAATTTATTACAATAAATTACATTTCGCAAACGAAGTTTCAGCTTGAAATTATCTGACGAAAGTATTTGTTCTGGACCGGGGACCAGCACACCCACGTAGCTACTATTGTACTTGATAAAAAACCACGAAAGACTTTCAATATGTCTGATATACAGGTAACAAAATGTATGTGTGGATATGCATGAAATGTCGTGACGTGAAGTTAGTGTTGGACGGGGATTCGAACACATCATCTAATCGGATAAGTAACTAAGCACAATCAAATGCCAGAATCGAATGTTTTCAATAGTAGTGAGATGACTGAAACTGAAACGACGAGATGAAAACTTTTTTTTTCTATGTCATTGAAAGAAGTTTGTAAGGTATTCTAAGCCCTATTTGCTCGAAAGTTGTACTATTTATGAAATCAGTGCTGCATGGTGCGTAATTTCACGTGTCAAACACTGCTGCTGTCAACTTGTCTGTTCTACCACAAGACGCATTTTCCATTGCTGGCGATCATTTTATGAGATTGCTGTGAGCATAGCATAATTTCTGGATTGAAATCGGATGTAATCACCAGGCGATATACGTCCCTGGAAAGTTATACTGTCTATGTATCACAAGGAATAGATGTCTTTCTTTGGTGTAGAAGGAAGTAATTTTACCATCTTGGAGTTTGTCACTATAGTGAGTAGGATAGACAACTAGCTGGGTGGATGTATGTCCTGCATTAGAGTATTAAGAGCGTTGCACTCCGCAAGACTAATATTTCGGAAGCCACATGGCTTTAATAAAATAACGTGTTTGAGAGCAGAACTGTGTAGCCTCAGGAGTGAGTGTGTTTATGTTCTACATTCATTTCTCTCTTGGCAACAGCTTCTTGGTAGTGACCCCAGGTACTAGAACAATAGTTAAGAATTGGTAGCACAGTTGATTTATGTAAAACGCTTCAAACTCCGTCTGTCTGGAGCTCCATCACGCATTAACCATACGTTTCTCCTTAATTGTCTGTTATATCATCACAACACTTTCATATACACTAGACACCGATAAGATGCATCAACTTCCTCGACATCGAGCATCTGGAGAGATCTTGTGCACTCGGATGGGTGCCGTGACTAAGATTGTTGCGGAACAGTCTTCTCTGAAAGGCAGTTATGGACTCAGCTCGTTCTGTTGCTTCGTGAGACGTGGAATGTGGCGGCTATAGTGCCCTCCTACCTCTGGTCAGTTGCAAATTAAATTGGCGACATTGTTGCAGGGAGTGTTGATGAAAGACAGTTCGGAGAGATATTTCAATCTCCTACTTTATCCTGTGAATGCGAGAATACTTCGTGACTCCCACCCAAAAAGAGAAAAATGGCCAATCGTAATCGTAAATTACGCACTATCAAGAGCGTGTTTCTACATATAAAAGATGATGTATACTTACATTCGGCGCCAGTTGCATAAGAGTGATGTTAGCAGTGCCACAATGAGGATGCAAGTGATGTTTGCCTTAAATACACGCTGTAAAGGTCGTAAGCGTTAGTTACCTTTGGAAATGGACGTGGTGAGTTGATGTTAGTCAAGAATACCTTTAAGCGACAAAGACACCATTATCGTTCAAATGGTTCAAATGGCCCTAAGCACTATGGGACTTAACATCTGAGATCGTCAGTCCCCTAGACTTAGAACTACTTAAACCTAACTAACCTAAGGACATCACACACATCCATGACCGAGGCAGGATTAGAACCTGTGACCGTAGCAGCAGCGCGGTTCCGGACTGAAGCGCCTAGAACCGCTCGTCCTCACTGGCATAAACGAGGTCGTGTAGAATGGGAGACCATCTTCGGCATATGGCTGTGGAGCATCGTACTGCATAGAGAGCAGCAGTCTGAGCAGCAGTTGGCACTATAGTGACACAACAAACGTTTACAAACCGGTTACTACAAGCTAGATGTCATATAGCGTTCATTTCACTGGCCCCAAATCACTGGCATTTGTGAGTTCAGTGGTTTCATGCGAGAGCTCATTGGAGGGCAAGGGAAGGTCTGGCTCTGAGCACTATGGGACTCAACATCTTAGGTCATAAGTCCCCTAGAACTTAGAACTACTTAAACCTAACTAACCTAAGGACATCACACACACCCATGCCCGAGGCAGGATTCGAACCTGCGACCGTAGCAGTCCCGCGGTTCCGGACTGCAGCGCCAGAACCGCTAGACCACCGCGGCCGGCAGGGAAGGTCTGTTGTGTTCTCTGATGAAATGTAGTCCCTCCTCGATGCCAGTGATGGCCGTGTTTTAGTTACAGGGAGACCAGTTGAGGGCCTGCATCCAACCTGTTTGCGTGCTAGACCTGGAGTTATGGTGTGGGTCGCAATTTCATATGGCAACAGGAGCACTCTCCTTGTTATCCCACGCAACCTGACAGCAAATTTGTACGTCAGTCTTGTGATTTTCCTTTATTACACGAGAAGTAGAAATCATACCCCTAGATTAACATTTCTTTTGTTTTCATTGTGGAGCTTCACTGCTACATTTAAGAAAATCGCGTACTGTCAGTACTTTCCCTTTATGTGGTCCCATTACAGACGGTATTAATAAGGAAAAGGGGCACGTCTTCGTGAGGTGAGTTAAATTTAGTATATCCAGATTAAATTAAAGTGATTCCTCTCGTGAACTTACAATAATATTTTTAAGCGAAGTGATAATTTCACTACTTCACTGTGTATCAATTACAATGGTTTTCTCTTCCATTGAAATAAATAACCCTTTATTAACGGAAAAAAATTTAACAGGAAAGAAAAAGTAAAATCAATATCAACCTGATGAATGGAGTTCCATAGCTGCAAGTTTTATTATAAAATCAGAGCAAGTGACAAGACAGTGTCAACAAGAAACACCAACTTAACCTCGTATTTCATGAAGAAAGACGCATTTGTACAGGATATCACCCCCAGCAATGGATCCCGCTCGAAAATTTGGGCCTTAGTTCTGACAGTATTAGTTACGACGTTCTGAAAATACAGTTTCTAACATTCGCGAGCACCAGTTGCCACTCGCTCACTCCAACTGCAGCCGCCTAATGCTAGAGCGCGATGTACAGCACAGTGGAATGAATAAGGGATTTGTAAAATACTATTAGGGCCTTGATAAGACAGTTTATTTATTGTGTCAAAGTGCTCAGTTTCTAACCAATAGCCGGTGCCATAGATCTGCTTGCTTTGAACGTTTTTACGTTGCAATCCACAAACGCTGTGCAAATGGATGAAACGAATAAGTTTCGTTATAGAAATAGTGGAGCGCTATTTCATTTCTAACATCAATGTTGTGCGTTACTTTCTTCAGATTTTAAAGCTCACAGTGTTAAAGTGTGGTACTTTTGCAGGAATTCCACTATTTTTCAACTTGGTTAGCGACACAAATCTGTAAACTGAAAATCATTAACTTCATTTCATAATAAGTTTTCAGCTGTTAAGGTCTTCTCATTTGTTCTTGAGGTGTACATATCTGCAGAATATCCATACGAGAATATTCTTAAAATAATATTCAACACACACACACACACACACACACACACACACACACACATATATATATATATATATATATATAGTCTCATATTTCTTACCTATTTTTCGCGTAGAATAACAGGTGCTCTCGAACAAGATTTCGTTACACATTGGCCAAACGTGTACTCTTCCCTCCACCCCCCGCCCCCCGCCGCCTCCCAGCCTTTTCCCTCGCCTTCAACATTCCGTGAACAGGAGGGGTCTAGTTGTTTCTCCTTTTACAGCATTTCGCGCTTTAGCATTAGGAGGAAGCATTAGGTCGGAACAAGTGATAAACAACAGAACGTCATCACTGCGTATTATAAAAATTATGGCCCGTAATTTTTCCTCTTAAGAACTGAAACTGTAGATTATAGCTGAGTCTTCTGGCGAATGTAATAAGTCTCAAATACAACCTTTTGGCATTGCTAAGTGTTTTTGGTTATTAACCAGGAAAATGTTTCTCAGTTAGATTAGGTTCCGGTAGGTATTAAAGATGGAACTCTTTCATCGGATGGTTGAGAGATGGGTGTCTAGAACGGTAGGACTGCCAACGAAGTTTTACTTTGTTGTTGGTCCAAAACGACTATATATATTAATGGTTTATATTTGTTCCTAGTTTATTACTATTTGGCACCTTTGTTTCCCTTAGATTGTCCTGGAAACTTTTGCAACTGGTTTCATTATTTAAAATTATAGGCGAAAGGTATTTACAAAATAACCATGTTAATACTGTCACTTCTGCGCAGGAAGGCTCGAAAGTCTAACTAAATCAGCTTCCTGATCGGTATATCTTGTAGCTGCTCCTGTAGCATGTCTGCGCATCCTTGCTTTTTCCATTTCGAAACGTCTACGGTTTTCGAACACCCAACCATTCTACGTATGGCGATGTCACTCGTATGTCAGTATTGACAGCATGGGTTCCGCTCCAGGTGGATCCCGCATCGTAGCTCCGCGGTGAGTAAAAGATCGTTGGCGAAGATGTGTACGTACGAGTATACTTCTAAAGCTATACAGTGATCAGAGAGACGTTGCCTTGCAGTGTTCCAGTGAACATCTAATATTTTAAACTGATTGTGCAGTGTTACTACCCTAACTTTTTCTTTTGTTTCTTTGACTGCTTGCTCAATGTACAGATTGAATAATATTGAGAATAGGCTACAACCCTGTCTCACTGCCTTTTCAACCACTGCTTCCCTTTCGTGCCCCTCAACTCTTATAATTGCAATCTGGTTTTTGTACAAATTGTAAATAGCCTTTCACTCACTGTATTTTACCCCTGAACCTTTAGAATTAGAAAAAGAGTATTCCAGTCAACACAGTCAGAAGCTTCATCTACGTCTACAAATGCTATAAACGTAGGTTTATCTTTCCTTAACCTGTCTTCTATGTAAAGTCCCACGCTCAATATTGCCTCGTGTGTTCCTACATTTCCATGGAATCCAAACTGATCTTGCCCGAGGTCGGATTCTACCAGTTTTTTCATTCTTCTGTACAGGATTCGTGTTAGTGTTTTGCAACCGGGACTAATTAAACTGATAGGTCAGTAATTTTCGCACTTATCAACACCTGCTTTCTTTGGTATTGGAATGACTGCATTCTTCCCTGGAGTCTGCGAGTGTTTAACCTGTCTCATTCATCTTGCTCGCCAGGTCTAAGAGTTGTGCCATGGCTGGCTCTTCCAAAGCAATCAGTAGCTCTAGCGGAATATCTACTCCTGGGACCTTGTTTCGACTCACGTCTTTCAGTGCCCTGTCAAACTCTTCACGCGGTATCATAATTACCTTCTCATCTTCGTCTAGATTCTCTTCCGTTTCCGTAATTCTACTAGCCTTCGTCATTTTACCTACTTTCCCCTTTGCTGCGTTCACCATTTCGTCTTTCAAAGCTACCCATTCTTCTTCTACGGTATTCCTCCTCCCTCTTCTTGTCAGTCGTTCCCTAATGCTCTGTCTGAAACTTTCTATTGCCTCTGGTTCTTTCAGTTTATTCAGGTCCCATGTCCTTAGATTCCACCTTTTTGCGGTTTCTTCACTTTTAATCTGCAGTTCATAACCAATAAATTGTGGTCAGAGTCCACATCTTCTCCCGGAAATGTCTTACAATTTAAAACCTGGTTCCAAAATCTCTGCCCTACCATTATATAATGAATATGAAACCTAGAGGTTTCTCCATGTCCTTTCAACGCATACAACCTTCTTTCTTGACTCTTAAATCAATTATTAGCTATGATTAAATTATGCTCTCTGAAAAATTCTACCAGACGGCTTCGTGTTTCAAACCTTTCCCCTCAGTCCATATTCACCTACTACTTTTCCCACGCTTCGAATTCCAGTAAACCATGACTATTAAATTATCGTCTCCATTCACTGTCTGAATAATTTCTTTTATTTCATCATACATTTACCCAATCTCCTCATCGTCTGCGTAGCTAGTTGACATATAAATTTGTACTACTGTGGTGGACGTTGGCTTGGTGTCTGTCTTGGCTACAATAATGCGTTCAATATGCTGTTCATAGTAGCTTACCCTTGTTCAATTTTTATTCATTATTAAAATTACTCCTCCGTTACTCCTATTTGATTTTGTATTTATTACCCTGTACTCACCTGATCAAAAGTGATGTTCCATCTGCCACCAAACTTTACTAATCCACACTATATCTAGCTTTAACCTATTCGTTTCCCTTTTTAAACTTTCTAACCTACCTGCACTATTATGGGATCTGACATTCCACGCTCCGATCCGTAGAACGCCAGTTTTTGTTTCTCCTGATAACGACGTCCTGCAGAGTGGTCCCCGACCGGACCTTCGAATGGGGCATTATCTTACCTCCAGAATATTTTACCGAAGAGGATGCCATCATCACTTAACTATACAGTAGAGCTTCATGTCCCCGGGATCAATTACGGCTGCAGTTTCCCCTTACTTTCAGCCGTTCACAGTACCAGCGCAGCAAGGTCGTTTTGTTTAATGTTACAAGGCCAGATCAGTCAATAATCCAGACTGTTGCCCCTGCAACTACTGAAAAGTCTGCTGCCTCTCTTCGGGAGCCAAACGTTAGTCTGGTCTCCCAACAGATACCCCTCCGTTGTGGTTGCCCCTACGGCGCAACTATCTTCATCGCTGAGATAAGCAAGCCACCCGACGAACGGCGAGGTCCATGATTCTTTAATAATGTGGGAGAAAACGGACGTGGTTGTGCAGTCTTAGCAAAGTGAGGTTTGTAAATGAGTCATCTTGAGTCTAATCCAGAGTTATGGGTGATAAAATGAATAATCCGTACTATCACTACTGTAAATCTGTATGCTCCGTCGGCATCAAACTAAAAAGCGGCTCGACAAATTGTTTTCCAGGAAAATGTCACCTATTATTCATAGACTGATACTTGGAGGTTTGTATGATTGTGTGTTACGAACAATGGAAACCAAGAATAACACTCCAACCTGTGAGCCCCTGCGAGATGTAAATGCTGCTGTCGGTGTGAAAGATGTGCTCAAAAAGAACTCATTACACCAACGTTAGCTCAAAAGCAGCGTGCCTCTTGGACAGGTTTTATGTTTCGGTGCAGACAGATACGAAGTCATGCCACTCAAGGTAACTGATAACCACGCAGTTCTAATTAAAGTCCAAGGATTACTGATGTCAGTCCTGCATGGTGACAGCTACTGGAAAGTAAACACTAGCGTCCTAAATGACAATTGTGTAGAAGGTAACTCCAGCATTGTGTTCTCCAACTGGAAAATAAGGAAACGATTTTATAGAAATCACAATGAATGTGGGAGAAGATAGCTATATCAGTTACTATAAGTTCTTCTTCTTAAGTTCTTCATACCAAATATAGAGAGAAAGACATCATACATCCGAAGTTCATGACAGCGCCTTGCGGGGAATACAAAAGCAAATAGATGGTAGCGATGATAAAGTATATGAAGTGAAAATGGTCAAAGAGAAAATATTCGAAGTACAGGCGGACCGACTGATAAGGAATACTGTTAGATCCAAAGATAACTCAACTTATACTGATGAAAAGTGAAATCTCTAGCATTACGGGAGAGAAACAAAGAACGATAACAGCAACGACTAGCAAGTCGCAGTACTTGGCGGCCATAATAGATAATGAGCGAGGTGGTGCAGTGGTTAGCACACTGGACTAGCATTCGGGAGGACGACGGTCCAGACCTCCGTCCGGCCATCCTGATTTAAGTTTTCCGTGATCTTCCTAAATCGATTCAGACAAATGCCGTGATGGTTCTTTGAAAGTGCACGACCGAATTCCATACTCATCCTTCCCTAATCCGATGTGACCGATGACTTCGCTATTTGCTCCCCTCTCCCGAATCAACCAACTAACCAATAATACATCATACAGGCATGCATGCATGTCGGAAGGAGAAGGCACTACGGCGAGTACAGCCGTTATGAATATGGGCAACCATTCAGCTGTGAAGTGGAATGATGACAATGGAAATT
The DNA here is from genome assembly GCF_023864275.1 of Schistocerca cancellata. Classification (NCBI taxonomy): domain Eukaryota; kingdom Metazoa; phylum Arthropoda; class Insecta; order Orthoptera; family Acrididae; genus Schistocerca; species Schistocerca cancellata. Next base: position 759,817,960 of record NC_064629.1, read on the forward strand.
TCACCAGATCGGGACTCTAGCCCGGATTTCCTGCTTATCACGAACGGTTGCCTTATTAGTAGGCTAACGGGGCAGGAGTCACAGCCAGACCCAAATTTCCGTAAGTCGTCAACAATGCGTCTTCAAAATGTATCCGTTCATCCGTTATGTACAATCCCGTCCAGGAAGACATTTTACTTGAAAATCACGTGTCCAGTGACTTGAGAAGAGATTTGCCGGAATCAATAATACACACTGTATTACCGATAAAGACAGGAAATATTTCAAGTGTCCAAAAGAAGGATTAACTAACAAAATGACATTCAGTAAGGAGATCTATTAGATAAGGGTGCCCGTTGTTCACGGCTTTATTTATTATGTTCGTAGAGTCATTAAAACGTGCAGTGCATAAACACATTCAAGGTAAAGGGATTGAAAAGTGCGGATTTACAATTAATTCGTTAGTAGATGACTTATCCATAACATCAAAAAATCTCGTTGAAAAGATACGAATTAATCACATTTTGGAAACGTAAGAGTTGGCACGTTGTGCACGTATTAATATCAGGAAAAGCAAAAAGTTAGATTAACGAATCACGTACACGTCGGGACTCATTCCTTTGAAGAATGTGCCGAAGGAAAAATAAAAGAACCTGCTGAAAGCCAATGCCTCCGATTTTTTACGTGAAAGCTCTTAAAGCCTCTTGAATAAAACCTACGTTATTAACATTCGACATCTCTATTCTTCATATGTAAACATTGTTGGGTCCCTGTCGCTACAGGGCGCCCAATCGTTGCGCGTAATTTGGCGGTATGTAACGTAACTATGACGGTGCATGAGAAACAGTGTGGTATAATCCAGTTTCGAATTCTAAGAGTTCGTCCACGCACGGACATAATAGTGCCAGAACACACACGAGCGTGGCGACATCTGCAACAATCCGGCGCCATGGATTCATTGTTGTCGACCATCCTTCATACACTCCCGACTGCCGGCCGCGGTGGCCGTGCGGTTCTAGGCACTTCAGTCCAGAACCGCGAGACTGCTACGGTCGCAGGTTCGAATCCTGCCTCGGGCATGGATGTGTGTGATGTCCTTAGGTTAGTTAGGTTTAAGTAGCTCTAAGTTCTAGGGGACTGATGACCTCAGATGTTGAGTCCCATAGTGCTCAGAGCCATTTGAACCATTTTGAACACTCCCGACTTGGTCCCATCCGATTTTCATCTGTTTCCAAAACTTAAAGAACACCTTCGACGACTTCACTATGATAGTGATTAAGAAGTGAAAGAGGAGGTGGGTTGTAGCTCCGTCAACAGATTCAAATGTTTTACAGCTCTAAGCACTACGGGACTATCTGAGGTCATCAGTCCCCTAGAACTTAGAACTACTTAAACCTAACTAACCTAAGGACATCACACACATCCATGCCCGAGGCAGGATTCGAACCTTCGACCGTAGCAGCAGCGCGGTTCTGGACTGAAGCGCCTAGAACCGCTCGGCCACAGCGGCCGGCTGTGACGGTAAGAACAAATTGGCCTCTCACTGTGAGAAATGTATTCGTCACCAAGTTGACCATGTTGAGAAATAAATTTGTGGATATAATGAAAAAATTGTAGACTGTTAATAACATTCGCTTTATTTAAAAAGCCTTAAGAGGTTTCCCGTACAGAATTCGGAGGAATTACTTCTCAGTACGCCCTTGAATTAAGCATTCGATTTGGACAAGAAAGAGGATTAGTTCTCGACGGAGAAGGCAAAATAAATTCTGCAGAATCTTTGAGGATCTGTGATATGCTTACAGCAAAAATATCTAAACATAAAATTACGTGTAGAATACCTTATAAACCTACACGCTGTCAAAGTCGTGGTACATACCACAGGCACTTTCACAAAAATTAATATGTTGCCAGGAGTAAAAACATTTTGGAGTGGTTCCTATTAAGAGGGGTGCTCTTCCGCATGGCTATAGAACAATTAACGCTCCGATGAATGAAGGCGGGATCGACATGGTAGACTTCGATTACAAATCAAGAGCACGGTTTGTGAAAAACGTAGTTCATGTACTGCTAGGCCCTGCCGATGGCATTGTAATTTTGTCACAGAGAGCAAAGGACTTGGCAGAGCAGTTGAACGGAATGCACAGAGTCTTGAAAGGAGGAAATAAGGTGAACATCAACAAAAGCTGAATGAGGATAATGCGATGTAGTCGAATTAAATCAAATGATGCTGGAGGAATTAGATTAAGAAATGAGACACTTAAAGTAGTAGATGAGTTTTGGTATTAGGGACGCAAAATAACTGATGATGGCCGAAGTAGGAAGGATATAAAATGTGAACTGGCAATTGCAAGAAAATCATTTCTGAAGAAGATAAATTTGTTAACTACATTAAATTTCAGCCTCAAATTGCAGAAGTAAAGAAATTTTACCTAGATTTCGACTATAATACTGTAGCCTTCTTCATAAATATCACAATATAAAAATAAAATTAAAACATGCCAGATATTGGCCCTGTCAAACTTAAAATGTTAGTACTACAGTAAACAGTCATAAGACTGCGTCACTTCTACTAATGTTTTGCCGATAGGCCACGCAAACGGGCCCTACAGGTAGGCCGCAGGCGCTGAGTCGTAACTGGGCGCCGCGGCAGCGACGCAGCGAGCTCAGCTGGTGGTCGCATGCATGCGCGTGCGGAGTAATACTGACTTAAAACCAGAAAATGTTATCTGAGAATACTATGGCTAATAGTTTATTACAATAGTTCGGACTATTAATAGCATTAAAACAGTAAGTCACAAATTAACATTCCATAAAAGGCAAAAGACGTATAACAAGTGTACTGTACATAAGTAAGAATATACATTAATTGCTAACATTATTTGTTACAACATATAAAAATGTTACTGGCAAATAAACCATAATAACTGAAGGTACAGTTCTATGAGAGGCAAATAACTTTATATAGCGTAAAGGAACATTTTAATAAGAAAAGGCCATATTTAAGGTTAACAGTGCCTGAAATACGTGGAAGTTAGCTAAGAATTAACGGCTGTAAATGATAATAAGGACAATTGTCACATACAGCTTAGCGGTTGGCTATACAGTATGTTATCAGCAATTAATTCATGAGAAAACCAGTGGGCTGTATGTCACAGCCAGCTACTGACGTAGGTACAAAATCATATAAAGTAATGGATTTATCGGATATTAGGTTCGTGCAACGCCACAATACGTTATGAAGACAGAATAAACAGTGGAGTTATATGCAAACCTTATGAATTTCTTAAATATAAATACCCCATTTGATGTGTAACAAATTGTGAAACAGCATGGAACATAGGTTAGTGTAATAAATATTCATTGTCTAATCGGAGAATACTCGAAGCTACTAATAAGAACAAAAAAGGCTGTACGTTGTAGCCAGGTACTGGGTAGTGAGCAATATACAGTATTAGATTTAACGGGCTAATAAGTAGTACGTAGGGACGTACCACGCCACAAGTTATTATAAAGGCAGTTATAGGACGTCATGTGTATGCAAACTTCACGAAGCTCGAAATTAGAGATACATCATTTGACGTGTATCAATTATGATAAAAGACTTAAACTTATAGTAAATAACAACGATTACGTGAAATGCGTATGTAAACGTAAAGATAAGAGGGCACTGGCATCGGGCGACATAGAAAGTACGGCATCATCATGGTAGACGAAGCAAGGGCTGAAATCCTTCGAAGGAGTTCTTATTTTTCAACTGAAATTGGTCATTAAGCATGTTGTCTTTATCTTAAAGGAGGTGCTTGAAAATCTGCAGTTCTTCGAGTGCATCTGGCATGCATCCTTTAGCTTCTTAGATTAAGAGCTCTGTGTTTATAAGTGGGTTAGGGGCAAGGGCCATTTGTGTTAGATGTTCTGCAAATGTTGATATACAGGTGCCATCTCCTCTTTTTGTGGGTAAATGCTCCTTGTATGTAGCCGATAAAGCTCTTCCTGACTGACCTATGTAACAACTAGGGCAATCGCTACAGGTAATTTTGTAAACATCTCATCGTGAAAATTTATAGTTAGTGTTGCCTAAAGAGTGGATTAGGTTCTTTTTAAGGCTATTATTAGTGGAATAGACGACTTTAAAGCCGCGGCTCTTTAAGATGCGCCCTAGTTTGTAAGAAGCTTTGCCTATAAACGGGATAGAAATGAAATTAATGGAGTGATCTTTATAAGCGGTACCTAGTGTAGATAAGTTCGTAATGTTTCTGTGTGTTTTCTTGTCATGGATCTGTTTCACGATGTTTGGCTTTGTAACCATTATTTTGGGCAATATAGTCAAATGTCTTTAACTCATTCTCTAAATTGTCTGAAGAAAGCGTTGTCAGATACTGCCAAAGTTACGTCAAGGTAATTCAAATGTCTATTAGCTGTTTCAGTTTGTTGGGTGACGCTTATTTTCTCGTGGAGGTTATTAAACGCGGTAAAATTCTGATCTATGTGAACGTGGGTGCCTTCAATTACAAATATTACATCATCTACGTATCTTGCATAAAAAATTATTCTGTTCGCTACATCAGGGTAATTTTGAAAAAAAAGTGTTCTCCATAGAATTTACAAAAATTAATAACAAAATACCTGTCAACGGGCTGCCCATGGCTAGACCAAATGGTTGTGAATACAGTCTGTCATTAAATGACGAACAGTTGTACTTAGGAATAGTGTGTAAAAGGGTCATTAATTCGTCTACTTCGATAATTGATAATTTTTTGTGAAAACGAACATCGGCTTCTAATATATCCAAGGTTTGGTCTACCGGGAGGTTTGTGTATAAACTTCTGATATCGAAAGACACGATTTCAGACAAATCAGAACAGGCAGTTGTAACAAATAATGTTATCAATTAATGTTTATTCTTATGTGCAGTACACTTGTTATACGTCTTTTGCCTTTTATGGAATGTTAATTTGTGACTTATGGTTTTAATGCCATTAATAGTCCGAACTATTGTAATAAACTATTTTCCATAGTATTCTCAGTTAACATTTTCTGGTTTTAAGTCAGTATTACTCCGCACGACCAGCTGAGCCCGCTGTGTCGCTGCCTGCGGCGCTCAGTTACGACTCAGCGCCTGCGGCCTACCTGTCTGGCCTGTTTGTGTGACCTATCGGCAAAATATTGGTAGAAGTGAAGCATTCTTACGATTATGTACTGTAGTACTAACATTTTAAATGTGACAAGGCCAATATCTGATATGTTTCAATTTTAATTTTTTATTGTGACATTTCTGAAGATGGCTACATTATTATAGCCGATACCTAGGTAAAGATTCTTTACTTATGCTACTGGAGGCTGAAATTTAATACAGTTTCATTATACAGTTGCTGACTCTGCTGCACCATGCTAATAACAGGCTATTCAAATTTGGTAATATCCCTTACAGATTTAAGTGTCAAGAAGTCCTTTCTGAAAGTATTCGTATGGTGTGTAGTCATGTATGGAGGTGAAACGTGGACGAATAACAGTTTAGACAACAAGGGAAAAAAGAAATGTTCAAATGTGTGTGAATTCCTAAGGGACGAAACTGCTGAGGTTATCGGTCCCTATACTTCAACTGACTTTAACTTTTGCTACGAACAACACACACACACCCATGCCAGAGGGAGTACTCGAACCTCCGGCGGGAGGGGCCGCGCAATCCGTGACATGGCGCTTCCACTGCGTGCGGCTCAAGAAGAGAATAGAAGCTTTTGAGATGTGGTGCTACAGAAGATTGCTGAAGATTAGTTGGGTAGATCACGTAACAATTGAGGAAGTACTGACGAGAAGTTGGGTAAAGAGAAATTTGTGGTACAACCTGACGAGAAGAAGGGATCGGATGGTAGCGCAATTTCTGAGGCATCAAGGGATTCCCAATTTAGTAATATTTAAAGCCACTATTTGTAAATTGAGATGTTGCTCTCACTAACACGCAAATGACCAGTCATCACATTGCGCACTCTACTCTCTGAGCAATGCAGTTTAGTCATATATTTACTTGGTGAGTAATATATATATACACTCCTGGAAATTGAAATAAGAACACCGTGAATTCATTGTCCCAAGAAGGGGAAACTTTATTGACACATTCCTGGGGTCAGATACATCACATGATCACACTGACAGAACCACAGGCACATAGACACAGGCAACAGAGCATGCACAATGTCGGCACTAGTACAGTGTATATCCACCTTTCGCAGCAATGCAGGCTGCTATTCTCCCATGGAGACGATCGTAGAGATGCTGTATGTAGTCCTGTGGAACGGCTTGCCATGCCATTTCCACCTGGCGCCTCAGTTGGACCAGCGTTCGTGCTGGACGTGCAGACCGCGTGAGACGACGCTTCATCCAGTCCCAAACATACTCAATGGGGGACAGATTCGGAGATCTTGCTGGCCAGGGTAGTTGACTTACACCTTCTAGAGCACGTTGGGTGGCACGGGATACATGCGGACGTGCATTGTCCTGTTGGAACAGCAAGTTCCCTTGCCGGTCTAGGAATGGTAGAACGATGGGTTCGATGACGGTTTGGATGTACCGTGCACTATTCAGTGTCCCCTCGACGATCACCAGTGGTGTACGGCCAGTGTAGGAGATCGCTCCCCACACCATGATGCCGGGTGTTGGCCCTGTGTGCCTCGGTCGTATGCAGTCCTGATTGTGGCGCTAACCAGCACGGCGCCAAACACGCATACGACCATCATTGGCACCAAGGCAGAAGCGACTCTCATCGCTGAAGACGACACGTCTCCATTCGTCCCTCCATTCACGCCTGTCGCGACACCACTGGAGGCGGGCTGCACGATGTTGGGGCGTGAGCGGAAGACGGCCTAACGGTGTGCGGGACCGTAGCCCAGCTTCATGGAGACGGTTGCGAATGGTCCTCGCCGATACCCCAGGAGCAACAGTGTCCCTAATTTGCTGGGAAGTGGCGGTGCGGTCCCCTACGGCACTGCGTAGGATCCTACGGTCTTGGCGTGCATCCGTGCGACGCTGCGGTCCGGTCCCAGGTCGACGGGCACGTGCACCTTCCGCCGACCACTGGCGACAACATCGATGTACTGTGGAGACCTCACGCCCCACGTGTTGAGCAATTCGGCGGTACGTCCACCCGGCCTCCCGCATGCCCACTATACGCCCTCGCTCAAAGTCCGTCAACTGCACATACGGTTCACGTCCACGCTGTCGCGGCATGCTACCAGTGTTAAAGACTGCGATGGAGCTCCGTATGCCACGGCAAACTGGCTGACACTGACGGCGGCGGTGCACAAATGCTGCGCAGCTAGCGCCATTCGACGGCCAACACCGCGGTTCCTGGTGTGTCCGCTGTGCCGTGCGTGTGATCATTGCTTGTACAGCCCTCTCGCAGCGTCCGGAGCAAGTATGGTGGGTCTGACACACCGGTGTCAATGTGTTCTTTTTTCCATTTCCAGGAGTGTTTATATAAGAAAATGTGTGTGAAATCTTATGGGACTTAATTGCTAAGGTCATCAGTCCCTATACTTACACACTACTTAATCTAAATTATCCTAAGGACAAACACACACACCCATGCTCGAGGGAGGACTCTAACCTCCGCCGGGACCAGCCGCACAGTCCATGACTGCAGCGCCAGGACCGCTCAGCTAATCACGCGCGGCGTTCCCAATCCCCAGCCATCTCGAAATTGGAATGAATTTCTCAGAACAGGTAGCAACACTTCACTTATCACAATGTAATCTCAGTATATTACTTCAAGTCTAGTAGCTTACATTTACGATCGTGTCGCTGGCATATTGCAGAACACTAATTGTCGAGCAGGTACCACACGTGATGTTACTGTTTCAGTCCGACACATTATAGTTTAATTAATGTATGTCTTCATTGGGAAAGGTATAATTAAATGAAACTAAGTGGTAGCTTTGCACACTGGTGGCTTCCTCGTCGTTGATATATTGTTATTGTTTTTGTTTTTAGTTTTGTCACTAAAAACAAAAACAACCAACCGCTAGCCGCAACTCGTGAAGTCCTGTCTGATTTCCCACATAGCCAGCATCGCCCTGTTATTTTAGAAGTCGGAATTAACATCCCAATCATAAAATCTTTTCCTCAAATGTTCAAATGGCTCTGAGCACTATGGGACTTAACATCTATGGTCATCAGTCGCCTAGAACTTAGAACTACTTAAACCTAACTAACCTAAGGACAGCACACAACAGCCAGCCATCACGAGCCAGAGAAAATCCCTGACCCCGCCGGGAATCGAACCCGGGAACCCGGGCGTGGGAAGCCGGAACGCTACCGCACGACCACGAGATGCGGGCAAAATCTTTTCCTCGCCCACGATGGAATTTCCAGAAGGCAGACTGGGCCACCTTTGCAGAAAACCTTGACAAGTGTCTAGGTTGGATACCCCCGACTAGGGACAACTATGACAGATTTGTGGGAGCAGTCATCGCCACGGCTAAGAGGAATGTACCCAGAGGCTACAGGAAAGAGTACATCCCAGGCTGGAATGAGAGATGCGAAGATCTGTACCAGGAATTTACCGAAACCAACGACCAAGAAATCGCGGACGAACTGTTGCACAGCTTAGACGCAGCTCGACGGGAAAAATGGATGGACACCTAGGAGAATCTAGATTTCACTAAATCCAGTAGGCAAGCATGGACCCTACTTCGTAACCTGGGAGGCAGTAAACGTAAAATAAAAGACACCCACCCGATAACCCCTAACAATGTGGCCGCACACATAGTTAGAACCTCAAGAGCACCAAGGGACAGAACACACACCACGACCGTCAAACGTGAATTAAGATCCTTAAAACGAAGGGCATCGCCTACCTCCGAATTTTCCCAGCCTATCACAGCGGAAGAAGTTGCAGCAGCCGTGTCAAAAATCAAAAGTGGCAAGGCTCCCGGCTTCGATGGCATCCACCCGGAATTCCTACTTCACTGTGGAAAATATACTAGAACATGGCTCGCAAACTTCTTAACAGATATTTTAGAATCGGGTAATATCCCACACCAGCTTAAACGAGCAAAGATTATAGCGATACTAAAGCCAGGCAAACCTAACGACATGCCCCAAAACTACCGCCCTATCGCTCTGCTGAACTGTGTCTATAAGCTGCTGGAACGTATCATCTACAACAGAATAAGCGGAAAAATTCTTGAAGTGGTACCGATTGAACAGGCAGATTTTCGACCCAACCGCAGTTGCACCGACCAGATCCTCTCCCTAGCAACTCACATAGAGGCGAGCTTTCAGAAAAAACTCAAAACATCAGTAGCCTTTATTGACCTATCAGCCGTTTATGATACCGTTTGGCGACAAGGCCTGATATTTAAGTTGCTGCGGGTCATACCATGTAACAAGCTGGCCAACCTCATTGATAACATGCTCACAGATAGAAGTTTCAGAGTCATAATGGGCGACTTAAAAAGTGACCAAATGAAGCTCAACAATGGTTTACCACAAGGCTCCGTTCTGGCGCCATTGATGTTTAACCTCTACATATCTGACTTAGCTGAAACCACTTCTCAAAAATTCGGATATGCCGACGACTAGGCAATAGCTGCAAGAGGCAGATCAATGGAGGCAACGGAAAACACATTAACTGCAGATCTAACAAAGCTGGGAGATTACTTCCGAAGGTGGAGATTACGGCCAAACGCGACAAAAACGGAGGTGACATGCTTTCACCTCGACAATGCCCAAGCAAAAAGAAAGCTCAACGTTCATTTCGAAAACAGGCTGCTAAACCATAAAATTACCCCAGATATCTAGGCGTCACCTTTGATAGAACCCTAACATTCAAGGAACACCTACGTAATACAGCCGCAAAACTTAAAACTCGAAATAATATCATACAGAAGCTATGTGGGACTACGTGGGGCTCTTCCGAGGCTGTACTGAGATCTTCGGCTCTGGGACTTGTCTACACATCAGCAGAATATGCCGCACCGGTATGGCTAAACAGTAAACACACAGGCTTGATCGATGCTCAACTAAACTACACAATGAGGATGATATCAGGAACAATACAGCCAACGCCTTTACACTGGCTACCTATACTGAGCAACATTCTCCCACCGGACCTGCGCAGAGAGAACGCTCTCTTACGCGAGTATGGAAAAGTGCTGAACAACGAGAAACTGCCAATCCATAAGGATGTTCCCGCCCTGGAGATGAACAGATTGCGCTCCAGACACCCCTCTTTAAAAAAGGCAAAAAAATAAGCATCCTCTCAACCCGGATTATGGCAACCTCTGGAAAACGCGGTGGAGAGAATCTGTGCCCCAAAACCTGCAGAATATGCCATGTATCAATGTCCAACCACCAGGATTCAATTTGCCAAGGAAAACTTCGACGACCTTGAATCGAATTCGGACAAATAACGGCAGATGTGCAGACAGCCTCCACAGGTGGGGTAAAATCACCTCCCCGAGATGTGACTGCGGTGCGGACCGGCAGACGACTCGTCACATCGTGGAAGATTGCCCTCTCAGACGTTTTGCAGGAGACCCCAATGAGTTTCTGACCGCGACTGAAAGTGCAATAGACTATGTCACAAATCTGGATGTTTGTTTGTGAACTTTTGTTTGTTATATACACTATTTTAAATACTTTTATATCTACAACTATATGTTATACACTGTGACTACTCTTTATTTCTGTGTCTTATGATTTTTACGTCTTTTTTTTATATGATGTGTTACATGCCATAAGCTAAATAAGCTAAATAGATGTTATTGCCTACTATGGCGCTCTCCTTTCCGTCCATTCTCTATGATAATAGTTTCACTAACGCTTGATGCCATTCCACATGCTCTTGCACTTCCATAGAAGAATGTTCATCCCGTGTCTGATCAGTGACATTATTAACATCTTTGGCGGGCTGGTTTATTTTTCTTATCGGTTTTATTGCTCTCCATTTGGTACTCTTGCTGGTCAGTGATGGAATTTGTAATTACCTCAGTAACATTTCTCCTACTTCCAGCTCCTGTTGTATCCATATTACACCCTGACAGAGCATTGTATATATCACTGGTCCTGGCTGACTCATCTCAGTAGGGAATTGCACACAGCGTCGGCGTCCACAGTTTTGCCTGCGGTGCTCAGTTGAATTTGCATATGCAGGGTTAATTTTCATACACAACCTACGTCCTTTGGCCACACATAGTCACATCGTCACATCTGAGCGTTTGTGCTTTTGTAGTTCTACAATAGCTATTCGATCGTCATTGCGGAAGCCATTCTAAAAATTTTCAGAACACACTTCTTGTCCGATAGCATAAAGTGCCCTATATAAACTAAACATTTCTCCGATCCTTTTGAGCGGTATGTCCAACGGTAAATTACAGACCCTCATAGATCGCAAGCTAAGACCAGCGTATAACACTGAGACTGTGCTAACAGAACCGTCATGATGCTTACAGTGAAAGCTCACATAAATCATTATTTATACATTTTTCGTATACAAAATACCCAGAATTGTTAATCTGATTACCTGTCAGTTCCTCACCAACACAATTTATCATTAGGCATCCATTTCCGAATAGTGGGAGGGTTTTTCCAACTCCAAAATCGGGGATATAATTTTAACACAAGTTATTTCTGTTGTAGACCAGACACTGTAAACAATTTAAATATAATAAAATCAAATAAATGTTAAATAAAATTTAACGGCAGTAACTTCGTGCGTTTGTCTTCCAACAGAAAGGTGAACTCAAAACATTCAAGACCAAATGCGAAAATGGAAACTGCTACAGTTATACTGGTTAGACAGCCACCACACAGTTGAAGGAAATCAAAATAATGATGTAAATAAATTCTAGCGCGCCATTTCACGAGCGCTTCGCAGTCAGTAACCATTAAGCCTTGTGGCAAGCTCCACTGCAGGGGTCGTCCGTAGCCCAGTACTCCCCAAATGTGAGGGGGCTTCATGAAGATACTTAGCAAGTCATTTGCAAAAAAGTTTTTGATGGCAACGAGTGTGCTCAAATGTGGTATGATAGTATTGGAGATACTACCAGTAGTCAAAAACTATCCTCTCATCATCTCGGAATAAGTAATAAATTGACATGCCTTTAAACTATGTGATAGCATGACTCTATGCAATCGAGAAGTAACTATTCTTCAGGCATAGGAGGTGCCAGGGGTCAATCGTGCGAGGCGGGGCATGAAGGTAACATGTGACGATCTTCTGTACAAGCATCCACACGTCAAACGCTGAACCACATGTTACACGGCGTTTGTGGGTGTCTGGGAGGTGCCACTGCAGGCAGAGGGGAGACTTCGTCAGCTCGATAGCGTGCAACCTCTTTCTCATTACATAATGCAGTATGGTATCACGTTGCTCGTACCCCATGTAGGGAAAAGGGCTGTGGGACTGCTCTCTACACTGCAGGTGATACTATGGCTGGCTTTTACTCTGGACCACGTTGCAAGCAGTGTGTGCTTCAGTTTTCAGTCTGTCAAAGAGGGACGTGCACGTGCACAGTCCGGCTTCCGACCTCACCTCCCAACTTCTACGCTCTAATACTGCCCCCTCCACCCTGCTATAACCCCAGAACACAACTCACGTAACTGGTGGCAGTATGGATGGCAGTATCAGTTCATGCAACAGGCGGCCTGCAGATGAAGTGTATTAACGGGTCCAAATGTTTGCAATCGTGCATAAATACGAGGCTACAACCTTCACTCTTACGTTTATAATTTCCAGCACGCCCTCATATAGAGGAAGGCTGAGGGTGTCATATTGGAATTTAAACAGGAACCCAGCAGTGAGGTATATCAAGTCGCCGCATGCTGCCTGTCTGCCATTGCTGTTGACAGAGGGAGAACCTTAGTCCTGTGTATAAACTTGGTCAGCACGTGGATGTTCAGGTATCTGACTAGCTGTTTGGGTCCATACGTCAAAGTAGGTTACAGCGAACTTCTGTGCATATTGTGTGCAGTAGTCGCCTATACGAGGTGCATTTAGGTTCTAAGGCCTCCGACTTTTTTTCTCCGGACTGGAAAGAGATAGAAACATGCGCATTGTTTTAAAATGAGGCCGCGTTCATTGTCAATACGTCCCAGAGATGGCAGTACCATACGGCAGATGGAATTTTACCGCCAGCGGCGAGAATGAGAACTGTTTTAAAAACTTAAAATGGCGACGTTTTCCTTACTTGAACAGCGTGCAATCATTCGTTTTCTGAATTTGCGTGGTGTGTAACCAATTGAAATTCATCGACAGTTGAAGGAGACATCTGGTGATGGAGTTATGGATGTGTCGAAAGTGCGTTCGTGGGTGCGACAGTTTAATGAAGGCAGAACATCGTGTGACAGCAAACCGAAACAACCTCGGGCTCGCGCAAACCGGTCTGACGACATGATCGAGAAAGTGGAGGGAATTGTTTTGGTGGATCGCCGAATGACTGTTGAACAGATCGCCTCCAGAGTTGGCATTTCTGTGGGTTCTGTGCACACAGTCCTGCACGACGACCTGAAAATGCGAAAAGTGTCATCCAGGTGGGTGCCACGAATGCTGACGGACGACCACATGGCTGCCCGTGTGGCATGTTGCCAAGCAATGTTGACGCGCAACGACAGCATGAATGAGACTTTCTTTTCGTCGGTTGTGACAATGGATGAGACGTGGATGCCATTTTTCAATCCAGAAATAAAGCGCCAGTCAGCTCAATGGAAGCACACAGATTCACCGCCACCAAAAAAATTTCGGGTAACCGCCAGTGCTGAAAAAATGATGGTGTCCATGTTCTGGGACAGCGAGGGCGTAATCCTTACCTATTGCGTTCCAAAGGGCACTACGGTAACAGGTGCATCCTACGAAAATGTTTTGAAGAACAAATTCCGTCCTGCACTGCAACAAAAACGTCCGGGAAGGGCTGCGCGTGTGCTGTTTCACCAAGACAACGCACCCGCACATCGAGCTAACGTTACGCAACAGTTTCTTCGTGACAACAACTTTGAAGTGATTCCTCATGCTCCCTACTCACCTGACCTGGCTCCTAGTGACTTTTGGCTTTTTCCAACAACGAAAGACACTCTACGTGGCCACACATTCACCAGCCGTGCTGCTATTGCCTCAGCGATTTTCCAGTGGTCAAAACAGACTCCTAAAGAAGCCTTCGCCGCTGCCATGGAATCATGGCGTCAGCGTTGTGAAAAATGTGTATGTCTGCAGGGCGATTACGTCGAGAAGTAACGCCAGTTTCATCGATTTCGGGTGAGTAGTTAATTAGAAAAAAAATCGGAGGCCTTCGAACTTGAATGCACCTCGTAGTTCCTGGAAACAGTGCAGCGGAAATGCCGTGTAAATGTAATGCCCAATATCTGATCAAATCCAGCGGTAGTATGGGCGCCACGCAGCCCTCCTAGAGTCTTCTTGCAACAAACATCACCGTCGACTTGACTATATTCACTTGGCTTCTGGCCTCCACTCGATATAGCTTGATCCATTCGAGCACAGGTGTATCTCATCACGTGATAGAGAAAGCATCATCAGAATTTGCTCTGCATTGAAGGTGTGGCTTCTCAGCGTAATCCTAGAAAGCCTTTGTTACAGCCCTCCTATGAGCGGTTACAGTGCGTTGGCGTAAAAAATCATCCAGAGTAGACATCCTTGTCGAACCGAGCGCTAGATGGGCAATGGACCCACCGTATTTCCATGTAAGAGTATATTGGATGTATCTTCGCGTAAGGGGTTCAAAACTACGTCGAAGCATTCAGGTTGGAAGCCCATGCAGGCCAGAACTAGCATAACAAACTTGTGATGCACTCCGTCGAAAACGTGATCGAAATCAGTTGACATCACAGCAGCTAATATGCGACAGGATATGGCGAAAGCGATCAAATTCCTACATTCTCCAGTGACTTTTGCACGTTTGTCTATCTCCCTGTGCCTTTTGCTCCATTGAAAAGGGTTAGTGGCAGGATAATCTTCATGCGTACTGTCAGAAGCTGGGCGAAGATCTTATATCCCGAATTTAACATCGTAATCGGGCGATAGAACTCGATCGTTCGACCCCTTGAAGACTTATGTGTCGGTACGAGTATTCTACCGACAAAGGCAGATGACACGCAAAAACGGGGGAGGGGGGGGGGTTCAGGTCTCAGTACATGGTGATCCAAAGTGGTACCATCAGGGTGCGGGAAGTCCGATAGAATTCGAATACCAGTCCGACTGGTCAGGGCGATTTGTTAAGCACACCCTTGTCCAGCGTGTGCATAACATTGTCTGGTGTAATCTCCGCTAAAAGCGACAATCCTAATTAGTCGTGGAGGGTATGCGACAAATGCTGCAAATGTAATTATCGCCCCCACCTCCACCTTCTCCTCCTGATAAAATCAATCATAATGGCCTGCAAAGGCTTCCACAAGGGTCCTTAAGGATCATCCATTCGGCAAGGTGAGGTCTGTGATCAGCTGCCTTCGGCCTCGACGGGTATCGATCACAATGTGGTGCACAGTTGGGATTTTCCGCTTTCTCCGTCTTGACGCCGCAACCGCACGACGACCCTTTCCAGTTTTCATCGCAGAAGGGCCAATATTTTGGATGTAATTCGGGGTCTTATCATCTGTCAGTCTATTGACGGCGGTTGGAAAGCGAATTCGAGAGGTATCGAGTAATGAAAGGCGAAAGTATGACGGTGCCAAGCAGTCATGTCCTTCCCATATGGTATTAGCACCCGCCGGAACAATGGGTTTGTATATACCATCCAACATGCCAACGTTGTTCGCAGTCCGCCCGTACGTAGTTCCAATTTTCATCTGCTAGTGGACAGTAGCGGACAGGAGTAAACAGAAAGAACTACAATGTACTTATGAATTTTGATCACCAGAATCCAGTAATGCTGAGAGACATTAAAGAAACAGGTTAAGAGAATGTTTTCGTGAATTTTTCTGTTTATTTCTTGAAGGATTTTTTGGTTATTAATGTTTGTACAGTTTTGTATATGCTTTTAGTTGCGTGGATGTGGTCTGAAGTAAATATGTAGGTCATTGTTCTACTGATGAACGCTGTACGAATTACTGTGAGATAGTTTTAAGACAGTGTGAATGCAGAGGACGGGGAATTTTGCATGATAAGATGTTAAGTAAGTTTATTGTAAAAGGAAAGATAATTCGAGTGCAAATGAAAATAGTTAATAGCGTAAAGTAATGTCGCAGAGGAGGTGCAGTAACGCAGTCGCCGCAGTGTAGTGGTTATGATACGAGATTGTTGCATGGAGTCGTCGTGAGTTCAAAACTCACCTGAATTGAAAAATGTTAATTTCTATGTTCGGTTCGAGTACATTCTAGAAGTATCCAGAAAAGGCAAGAAGCATAGTACAGGAATGCTCTGTAGCTGTATGCATACCATATGTGTTCTGGCCGGAGGCATTTTGCTCCGCGCTCTTGTATGTGCAAGTGGTGAATAAAGATTCGTTAACTGAATTTAGTGTTCGTTATTCATCTAATTACACCTTCTTCTATCTGACACTATTCTGGTGGAGACGCTGGGTATTGGAACTTGTGACAGCGTACATTATCGGTGACAAAGTGGCTCCCATCACGCCACGACAGAGCCGCCGTTTACGTGGCGACCAACCAGAGTTCGAGCCATATTCAACAGATCGCAATCTATCGGAGACAGAAGAATGAGAGGACGTCACGATGACAGCAACGGCGTGCTACCTACTGACACATCCTTCCGGATTCTCTGGTGACGATGACCAAGATCCAAACAAGCGGCTGAAGGTATATAAGCGTATAGCCAAATTTAACAAATGGGATGAGACCGTGTGTTTGGCTAACGTATTTTTCTTCTTGGAGGGCACTGCCAAGCAATGGTATGAGAACAATGAGGAGAATTTCACAAGCTGGGAAGTATTCCACGCGGGACTGCACAAGTATTTCGGCGACACACCACGACAGTAGTGCAAGGCTGATGATGAATTAAAGTGCAGGCACAGCGTCCAGGAGAAACTACAGCATCCTACATTCAAGACGTCTTGGAGCTGTGTGAAATAGTGGATCCAAGAATGAAGGAGGAACATAAGGTTGCACATCTCATGAAGGGTGTTGCTGAGGATATGCATCAAGCCCTACTCCTGAATGAGGTTTCGACAGCAGCCGACTTCATAATATGGTGCCAGTATATCGAGACAATGCATCAAAAAAGAATTACACGCAAGAAGTTTGAACGGCTTCCAAACGTCGTATAGATGTCTGTGATGGAGGAAGTAACTGCTTTCACAAGTGCTCTTCGTCAGACAGTGAGAGAGAAAGTTCAGAAGGCACTTGCATTGCACGGCGAGCAGAAAACCGAGACGCTTCAAGAGGTCAAAAGGGAGGGAGTGGAACAGACATTGAACCGAATCTCTCGTCCTTTATTTCTCTTCAAAACGCTAAAAAAGTTGAAGTTACTTTCCAACAATGCCGGATGAGGAACCTGTTTGGACACATAGGAAGACTGATGTCTGGAGGATCCAGGATAACCAAACAGTATGTTTCCACTTCGGACGACCGGGACATGTGATGCGCTATTGTCGAGAAAGAAGGCGGATATTTGATGACGTCCGCGCCGGAAGACAGCAGACCGATCTTAGCCGACTCCAACTCCGGTATAACGAAGATGAACAAAAAGATGTGGGTGCAGGACGACGTAGGTCACCATCGCCGCAAGCTAGCCGCTGGAGAGGACACTACCCAACACGCCGATCAAGGTCTCGAACGCCGTTTAGTGGCTCCAGCCGATCACCTAGCCGCCGCAACCTGGAAAACCAAAGGGTGCGACCTTTTCTCGAGGTGAGGCCGCCCAAGAGAAAAATCCTCCACCGTGTCAGCAAAAATGACAGGAAACTACATCGATATCCTCGTGGATGGCCGAACAGCCGAAGCTCTTGTGGACTCTAGAGCATCATATTCAGTCTTCTCGGAGACGTACCGTCCCCAGGCTCAGAAAACCGTATTCGTCGACAACAAAACATCTCTGCTAAAGGTGGCTAATGGGAAATATGTAAAACGTACATTAAGATGTCCCATTGGTGTGGATATAAGTGGCCATAGATAGCTCATAGAATTCATCGTCTTACAAGAGTGTAGTCATTAGGTCATTTTCGGATGGGACTTTTTGAAAGTTTCTCAAGCAATTATAGATTGTGGTCACTCGAAGATTATGCTAGACGAGATGAGATACTGTGGACAGAAAGATGCGCATCCGCGTGTGTGGAGACTATTTGAGCTGGATGAAGTGATCGATTCCTGCAGTCAGCGTTAGAAAGGAAGCTGTCACGTGTCCTGCCATGCATCAACCCATGGATCTTGTAGTTTAATGTAAGAGAAGCATACCACTGAAGAATAACTTGGCCATGTCAGCCTCCGTCGTCTCGTTTAAGAACGGATTCGGTGAATTGTGGATAGTTAACTGCCGCCAAGAACCACAGATCCTTCCAAGACGCATGTGCGTAGCTAATGCTGAGCCGTTAATTGCAGAACATCTGAGCGTCATAGAAACCTCCCATGCCGAGTCTGTGGGCGAAATTAGCGCTACCCCTACGAGGCAAGGTCTTCTAGCACGACTATTACCAGATCTCACTAAGGAACAACGGAAGAAGCTACTTGCCATTCTTCAAGAGTTCTCGGAATGCTTCAATCCACAGATGAAAAGCAAATTAGACAAATCGACGGTGAAGCAACGGATTAGCAATGGAGACCATCAACCCATAAGCCAGAGAGCATACCGCGTGTCAGCAACGGAACGTCGAATAATTCGCGAAGAGGTAGGGAAATGATGATGAATGACATCATTTAGCCTTCGCAGAGCCCATGATCGTGACCAGTGGTTCTTGTCAGGAAGAAGGATGGCAGTTGGCGCTTTTGTGTTGATTACAGGAAGCTTAATAAGATAACTAAAAAGGACGTTTACCCTCTTCCACGAATTGACGATACACTAGATTGTCTGAAGGGGGCTAAGTTTTTCTCAACCATGGACATGTACTCGGGATACTGGCAAATCGACGTAGATGAGGCTGATCGTGAGAAAGCTGCATTCATCACCCCTGAGGGCCTGTATCATTTTAGGGTAATACCGTTTGGTTTGTGTAATGCACCAGCAAATTTTGAACGAATAATGGATAATCTCCTAAGGCACCTGAAGTGGACGATGTGTCTTTGTTATTTAGATGACATTATAGTGTTCACAGAGACATTTGATGAACACTTAAAAAGACTGAGGGCCGTTCGCAAGTGTCTCCAACAAGCCTGACTGAAACTTAATCCAAGAAAGGGTCTCTTTGGAGCAAAATAAATCAAAATACTTTGTCACCTGGTGTCAAACGAAGGTGTGCGGCCAGACCCAGAAGAGGTGAGAGCTATAACGGAACTGCCTATTGCTAAAAGTATTAGAGACGTGAGAAGCTTCCTCAGATTGTGTTCTTATTACCGTCGTTTTATAAAAGACTTTGGTATCAAGCCAGACCACTGCAAGAGTTGTTAAAAGCCGATGCTTAATTGATCTGGGGTTGTGTTCAACAAGATTCTTTCGATGTGCTACGAAAAGCTCTGATGACTGACCCTGTACTTAGTCAGTATGATGCACCTACAGAGCAACTCACAGATTCCAGTGGATATGGGATCGGTGCTGTTGTTGTGCAGATTTCGGATAGAAAAGAGAAGGTAATAGCCTATGATTCTAGGACACTTACAAAAGCCGAGAGAAAGTAGTCAACTACCGAAAGAGAATGTCTTGCTGTGATCTGGGCGATGTGCAGATTTCGACAGTATCGCAATGGGAGGCCATTCTTAGTTGTTACAGACCATCATTCACTTTGTTGGCCGACAGGTCTCAAGGATCCAACAGGACGACTCGCCAGGAGGGCACTACGTCTTTAAGAGTATGACATTACCATAGTGTGCAAAAGTGGAAGAAAACACCAAGATGCCGACTCTCTCTCAAGAAACCATGTGCAAGACCATCAACAGTTTGATGAAGATAGTGACTGTCTCGCTGCACTCCAGGATCTTTCTGTTGAGCAGAAGGAGGACGCCAAGATATCTCAAATTATGCTTGCCTTAAATCGATCAGAGGATTTGAAAGGACAATTTAAGGTAGTTAATGGATTTCTTTGCAAGAAAAACTTTCCGTGAGGAAAGCGGTGGCTACCAGTGATTAGTAAACACATGCGCTTAGATGTTCTACAGAAATTCCATGACACATCTGAGGCTGGACATTTAGGATTTATTATGCCATACGATAGGATCCGCAAGAGATTTTTCTGGCCAGGTTTATTTAGGAGTGTCCGTCACTGTGTGTCGCGCTGTTGAGAGTGCCAGAGGAGAAAGGTAGTTCCTCAGAAACCACCTGGCCGACTCATACCAATTCCACCAGCCGAAACGCTTTTCCAGCGTGTTGGGATTGACCTCCTCGGTCGATTTCCAACGTCTGCTAGTGGCAATAGATGGATTATTGTTTGCACTGATTATCTGACACGCTATGCCATTACAAAAGCCGTGAAAACAACCGAATCATTCGAGGTAGCCAAATTCATCGTGGAAGACATTGTATTAAAACACGGTGCCCCAAGGTCGTTAATTACGGATCCAGGAAAAGTTTTTCAATCGAATCTTGTGACAGAGGTAAACCGTCGGTGCAACATTACTTACCACATGACGACTTCCTACCATCCGCAAACTAACCGGCTTACTTAACGCCTTAATAAGACCTTTGCTGACATGCTGTAAATGTTCGTCAATGCTGAGCAGAGCAACTGGGATGGGGTGCTACCTTTCGTGACGTTTGCCTACAACACCGCCAAACAAGACACAACAGGATTTACGCCATTTTTCCTGGTACATGGGCGTGAGGCGGCGACGACGATGGACACTGTGTTTCCATTACACCCTGATGACGTAGACGACGACTACATCGGCCAGGTGTTAAACAGAGCTGAGGAAGCTCGGCAGTTAGCTCGACTCCGCACGCTGATGGCTCAAGAAAACGATCGTCAAAGGTATGACGCGAGCCACCGCCCTGTTGTCTACCAGCCCGGTGACCTCGTCTGGATCTTCACTCCTGTTCGGAAGGTTGGTCTCCCTGAAAAGGTCCTCAGGCGCTACTTTGGACCTTGTAATGTTGTAAGACAGTTGGAAACTTCCTGGCAGATTAAAACTGTGTGCCCGACCGAGACTCGAACTCGGGACCTTTGCCTTTCGCGGGCAAGTGCTCTACCAACTGAGCTACCGAAGCACGACTCACGCCCGGTCTCACAGCTTTACTTCTGCCAGTATCTCGTCTCCTACCTTCCAAACTTTACAGAAGCTCTCCTGCAATATCCTTACTTTCAGGAGTGCTAGTTCTGCAAGGTTCGCAGGAGAGCTTCTGTAAAGTTTGGAAGGTAGGAGACGAGATACTGGCAGAAGTAAAGCTGTGAGACCGGGCGTGAGTCGTGCTTCGGTAGCTCAGTTGGTAGAGCACTTGCCCGCGAAAGGCAAAGGTCCCGAGTTCGAGTCTCGGTCGGGCACACAGTTTTAATCTGCCAGGAAGTTTCATATCAGCGCACACTCCGCTGCAGAGTGAAAATCTCATTCTTGTAAGACAGTTGTCTGATGTTGCGTATGAAATTGAAGATATCAACCCCGACACAAGACGACGAAAGATCAGAGATACGGTCCACGTAATTCGAATGAAGCACTGTAAGCATCCTGCAACCCATGGTAAATTCGAAGGTCCAGCAACAGGCAACAAGCGGAAAGGCAACGAAGAACGTAGCGGCAAGAGAAGTTCTAAGAAGATCATCGCCATAGCGAACATCAGTCCGGGACTAGGAGGATGTAACACCAAGACCCTGTTCCCTTCAGGAGGGAGCGATGTCGCAGAAAAAGACGAGTAGCACAGTCGCCATAGTCTAGTTGTTAGCTGGCACGGTAGATCAGCGTGTTCGGTCAGAGGGTTAGCTACTCTCTGTAATAAAAAACTGAGTGAACGGATCAACGAAGAACTTGAACGGGTGTCATCGGACGTCCGCACCGAACAAAGAATTTTTCTAACAATATGTTATTTTCTTTGTAAAGATGTTTAGACATTATTTATTCTGTTCTGTTTTAATGCTCATGTGTGAAATTAATTTATCGAAAACAAATCTCATTATTTTATTTATTTACATATGTCATAATTCCTGTAACACTGATGTACATGTTTATTTCTATTCTTTTGTAAAGTCTGTATTACTACAAGTGTTATCTGTATTATTATCTTTTTAATGATGTTTTCTGTACCTTTGTAGTTGTATTCTCATGTTATAAAATTGTAATTGACCCCAGTTCATCAAATTAAGTGACTTGTAAGCATTCATTTCACTGCATACATTTCTGTTGGTCATAGTATATACATAATATGTGAGAAGTTATAAAAAAGGGGGACTGTTAGCGTTTCCACGTGTGTTGATAATTCAGCAAGGGACTGGTTAACAGTACTGCTGGTTCTAAGAACATTCCAAAAAGTGTGTGAGTGCACAAGTGGTGGTTCATGGACTTGCTATATTATCGGCAAGACTCTTCAGTGGTGATTGCGCACCCGCACTGTCGCAATGGATGGCTGCTAGCCACCTCTACAAGGACTACAGTGTGTCTGCACCTTTGATGGCCCACCAATACCATAATTTCTACAAGGACTGCAGTGGGTCTGCACCTCTGGTGGCCCACCAATACCAGGTCTACAGTGGGTCTGCTCTGTGATGACGTACCTACCAATATTCTTCAAAACTACGTTTGACTCTGCTGTGGGTTTGCTCTGTTGTGGTCCATTACCTGTCTGCACGTCAAGAGTCAGCATTGTCTTTCCGTTGGAAGAACAACACTACTTCTTCAAGACTCATGGAAATCCACTACTTCCGTGTGCATTTTCTTTTACTGCTCAGACTTTGAGAGAAAAAAAGAAAACTGTAATTACTATTGTGATAAATGATCAGGACTGTCTTTATGAGAGCAATTTTTGCTTTCGACCAACATTGCATCAATAAGTGTGTGCATTTGATATCTTTCTTATTGTAATTATGAAAAATTTTATAAAATCATTATTGGCCACTGCCCAAAACAATTTGAAATTTTTTTGTGGGGAGCGTGGAGGCTATGTAAGTAGGCTGTTAGGTTTTTATGTTGGTAACGCCACGTAGCGCTCTATGTGAAAATCACTGACTGTGCTGTGTGAAGTCTGTGGCTGGTTTTCATTGCTGGAATATTTGCTATTGCAGTGTTGGGCAGTTGGGTGTGAACAGGGCGTAGCGTTGCGCAGCTGGAGGTGAGCCGCCAGCAGTGGTGGATGTGGAGAGAGAGATGGTAGAATTTTGAGAGCGGACGATCTGGACGTGTGTCCATCAGAAAGAGTAAATTTTTAATACTGTATATCATGAATTGGTATATATATATATGATGACTTTTGAATATTATGAAGTAAATACATTGTTTGTTCTCTATCAAAATCTTTCATTTGCTAGGTATGCCTATTAGTAGTTAGTGCCTTCAGTAGTTAGAATCTTTTATTTAGCTGGCAGTATTGGTGCTCGCTGTATGGCATTAGTTCGAGTAACGAAGATTTTTGTGAGGTAAGTGATTCAAGAAAGGTATAGGTAATTGTTAGTCAGGGCCATTCTTTTGTAGGGATTATTGACAGTCAGATTGCGTTACGCTAAAAATATTGTGTGTCAGTTTAGTGTTGATCAGAATAAGTAAAGAGCAAAATGTCTGAGTACATTCAGTTCTGCTCAGCTGTTTCAAAATCAAATAACGTAAGAGGTTTATCAGCACAGTAATTCACTAATTTTTCTAAAGGGATGTTCCACCTTGATCAGAATTTAGACATTTAAAGTGATATATAACATAATTAGAAATTTGTGGGAAGAAAATATCTTTTTATATAAAAAAGGTATAAGTACTGACTAACAATACAAGACGGAGACAGCACTTACATGTCACGTATAAAATAAATAACAGGCCAGAAGGTCTTTAGTCACAAAATATTTTAAAGGAATGTTTGAAGGCTAGCCTCTAAGTACTGATCATATCTGTACAACCACAGGTTGCATTACTAAAATCTCCAGGAAGTGTATTTCACCCTCAAAACAGGTACCTTACAGATTCTGTAAGCATATTTCGAGTAGCGCTGATATCGATTATGATGACAGTGCTATGGTCGCTCCTTTTTTTTTTCGCACCAGAACGAGCGAGGGAGTCACGAGGAGGTGTTTAACCGTGTGCCTGGTGTGAAGATGTTAAGGAAACACGCTAAGAGAACAAATAAATTTTGTGACTACAGAGGTGTTTGATGCTGTGTAATCATTCGTGTACCTCTCGAGACGTAATCCGCGGTTCGCGAAAATAAAAACCACGAGAACAATAAAGAGAAAATCATTAGACGCCGCGAGCATCTCATCCGCGCCGGTAAATGTCTTGGATTACCTATATTGCCACGAACGCCGCATCTGGACTGCAGTGTTCAAAATGGTTCAAATGGCTCTGAGCACTATGGGACTTAACATCTATGGTCATCAGTCCCCAAGAACTTAGAACTACTTAAACCTAACTAACCTAAGAACATCACACACACCCATGCCCGAGGCAGGATTCGAACCTGCGACCGTAGCGGTGGCGCGGTTCCAGACTGAAGCGCCTAGAACCGCTCGGCCACAACGGGCGGCGATTGCAGTGTGGGATGATGTATTATGGTGTAGTGTTACTGTATATATGAGTGTATCGACATATTTCTTACTTTGTGAAGCGTTTAACAGCGCAGCCCTGTGTAGTGCAAGTACTAAAAAAATACATCAGTGGATCATACTAAGCTGAAACTTAAAAAAATGGCTCAAATGGCTCTGAGCACTATGGGACTCGACTTATGAGGTCATCAGTCCCCTAGAACTTAGAACTACTTAAACCTAACCAACCTAAGGACATCACACACATCCATGTCCGAGGCAGGATTCGAACCTGCGAACGTAGCGGTCGCGCGGTTCCAGACTGAAGCGCGTAGCACCTCTCAGCCACCACGGCAGGCTGCTGAAACTTAAATTTCGGTAGTTGGCACTCCTTTATTCCCCTTGTTAGTTATCATTTATTACAGCAATACTGAAGCTGCTGCTCCTAGACTGCAAGAGAAGAAGCGAATGACGATTAGATTTACGAGGTGAGTGGGAAAGACTTCCAAATACAGACGAAACAATAACCCCACCCTCCCTCATTCATTTACAAACCCTCGTTCCACGAATTCTTGAATACCGGATAGTTATAATTAAACTTTTTTCTTGTTTAATACGTTACAACACGGAAACTAATTATCGTACGAGGAACAAATTTGGTAGCATTAGTGTCAAGGACATGGGGGAGATATTTCAGAATCAGTTCAGTTGAAACGCTTTTAATGGGCTGCTACGGTACATCATACCATCACATACCGGTACCAATACTGCTACAAAAGGGACTCAATATGCCACCCGTAAGTGTCCAGAGTTGTCTGAGACCGCAGGATTGCTTTCTGCACAGCAGAACGAAACACGTCCGGAGGTATTCTAGCTACCTCTCTTGATATCCTGCGCTGCAGATCAGCACATGTGTGAATGTTCCGCTGGTAAACCCCGTCCTTGAGGTAACCCCACAACCAGAAATCGCAGGGAGTGAGGTATTCTAGCTACCTCTCTTGATATCCTGCGCTGCAGATCAGCACATGTGTGAATGTTCCGCTGGTAAACCCCGTCCTTGAGGTAACCCCACAACCAGAAATCGCAGGGAGTGAGATCAGGTGATCATGTCGGCCAAGCATTTGGAGAAGCGCGGCTGATAATTCGACCGTTTACAAATGTGTTTCGGAGAAGCAGGTGAACTTCACGAGCGATGTGCGTTGGGGCACCCTCTTGCATGAAAACTGTTGAGTTCAAAGCGTCTCTCTCCTGTAGGGCGGGTATGACATGCTGGCGAAGCATATCGCAGTAACGCTACCAGTCACACTGCACGTCTTTTTTCCTTGAGTGCCAACATGTTCAAAAAAGAATGGGCCAACGATGAACGTAGCCGTGAAGCCTCACCATACGGTGACACGTTCACCATACAGAGGAACTTCATGCACAGTGACTGGAAGTGAAGATCCTCACCCTAGGTAATTCTGTATATTCACCTCACCCGTCAAAGAAAAACGAGCTTTGTCTGTCCATAGGAGGTCCAGGGCCAGCCCTCGTGAACTTCAATTCTTGCGAGAAAGTGGAGAGCGTATTCAACACGTCGTTGTGCGTCCTGTGGTGCAAACTGCTGTACGATATGGATCTTCTACGGATGCCATATGAGAATGGTTCGAAGCACCTT
This sequence comes from Schistocerca cancellata, assembly GCF_023864275.1. NCBI lineage: Eukaryota > Metazoa > Arthropoda > Insecta > Orthoptera > Acrididae > Schistocerca > Schistocerca cancellata. Next base: position 759,844,285 of record NC_064629.1, read on the forward strand.
CCGTACAGTGGACCACGGGATGTTCAATTGTCGTGACACAGCACGCGTTCTGCTTGACGATCGGGAATTGCGCGCAGCGCTGTCTGCCATAGCAACACCTATTTCATCAACCACCTGTGGTACAACCGGTCGTCGGCCTCTTCCCTGAGCGACGCACAGTACTCCAATTCGTTCAGACTTCTCCACCATGCTCCGAACAGCAGGTGGAGAAAGAGGACCCTTCTATAATCCTTTCAGCCGGCGATATTCTGGAAGTGCAGGTGCAGCATTACTGTTGTTTTGATAGTAGAGGTTCAACAATAATGCTTTGCTCCTTTTGTCCGAGCTCATATTGATACGTCAACAAGGCGACTGGCCAGGTGTGTGAGAGTATGAATCACGATGACTCATGACGGCACGTGGTGGCCATAGTTCGAACTGGAAGGTGGCGCTGTGACGCATGGAAATCATACAACCCATACTCTAGACATATATGTACCAAGTTTGGTACTCGTACGGTAATTAGTTTCCGTGTTATAACTTGTTAAATAGGGAAAGTTTAATTATAGACACCCGGTATTTCTCGTTAGTCTGGCATCCGTACCACATAGGAAATGGAGAAAATCCAATATAGTTGTGCGGTTTTCATTACAGTTTCATTTAGTAAACGCGGGTGCGTGAAAGACACGTTCGGCCAATTACAGTGGTAGACGCTCTACGAGACGTGATCTGCTTCGTGGTGTATTTTACTGTTAATGTTACGAAACTGTGCGTTTCTAGAAGTGTGCAAGCAATATACAGGGTGACTACAATTAAAGTGAAACTTTCAAACCGCTGTAGAAATAACACTACTGGTCAGAAATGCGTCAAATTACAACGGAATATTGTCGGTGAAGGGGGAAAACGTATGACAGAAGATAAATAAATAGTTACAAAACGTAGCAATTAATGGCGCTGTAAGCATCATAATTTAATAGAGGTCGACTAAAAATGAATCATACAACAATGCCTAAGGTGAAAGTTTGACGTTAAACAAACTGTACTACTCAGTGTGCATGGGTGTACAGGTGTGATACTGTTAGTTACGTAAGCCCATCCACCACGGCAAGGTCATACCCCATCGGATGGGAAAATCGGTTTTTAATTGTTCTGAGGCTAAACCCCGCATAAAAATCATCAATCACGTCGGTTCTTAATTGTCCTTAGGCCAAAAACTGCATAAAAATCATCAATCACATCGGTTTCTATCTGTTCTGAGGCCAAAAACCGCACAAAAAGCATCAGTCAAAATCAAATCGGATTATTAATTTCAGTGTGACTGGGGCAAAACATGTTCAATAAGCTAACCACCGTTTTCTGCAACAGGTTGAAATCGAGAAACAGCATGTTCCACAACTGATCGAAGTGTTTCCGAGGTCATGTTCAGAATGTGTTGCGCAATGTGTGCCTTCAGTGCAGCTAAGTCCGCAATCGTAACACTGAACACAACATCTTTCAGACAGCCCCACAATCAGAAGTCACACGGATTAAGATCAGGTGATCGGGAGGGCCAGGCTGTAGGAAAATGGTGGCTGATAATTCTAGCATTTCCAAAATGACGCTTCAGCGGCTGCTTAACTGGATTTGCAATGTGCGGAGGTGCTCCATCTTGCATAAAAATGATCCCATCCACACATCCACACTGTTGGAGAGGTTGCGCAAAAGACTCATATTGCAGCGCTTGCCAGTTGACGGTACAGGTAACAGGACCGGAAGAACCTGTCTCTTAGGAAAAATATGGCCCTATGGTAAATAATGCCGTAAACCAGCACCACACAGTGACCTTTTCAGGATGAAGTGATACTGGTTGATTTGCGTGTGGATTTTCCGTTGCCCACATTGGACAATTCTGTGTATTGACATATCTTGTCAGATGGAAGTGGGCTTCGTCTGTCCACAAAATCATCCACGGCCAATCATTGTCCTCTTCCACTGGAGCAAGAAATTCTAAAGAAAAGGTTTCTGTTGATGGCAGATCAACGGGAAGCAACTAGTGCGCATGGGTGGTTTTGAATGGACAGCAAAGGATGTTTCGTAGGATTTTACGCACCGTGCTCACGGGTATGTCCAATGTGCAGGTAAATGTCCGTTCACTACATGTTTGCACACCACCACTCGTCTCCTCCTGCATTGGTGTGGCCACTGCTTCCACTCACGTCGAATCAATTCGTTTCCTCCCTCTACCAGGTTGCACACCGAAAGAACCCGACTTTTCGAATTTCTGAATCAATTTCCGCAGACCCACGGCAGTCATCGGACCAACGCCTTTTTTCAAACTGTCCGGAACGACGTGTGCACAGTCGTCATTCTTGTAATAAAGCGCGATCCTGCATTGAGACAGTCATAGCAAACGTCGCAGACGCGAAAGGAGGAAAAGCCGTGTACCCGACATGTTTATACGAACATCAAAAGATCGTGCGCATGACATGTCATTTACGCATTCTGACACATACAGCGTCATCTATTGATCAACTTTCACACTATTTTTTTTCTTCTCCATATGTTTTCCCCCTTCTCTGATAACATTCCGTTGCAATTTGACCTCATTCTGACTTTAATTATAATCACTCTGTATTTCTTCATCCGACGTATATCTGACGAAAAGACTGTGAATGTAAAATTAGACTGCAGCTTACACGGAGGCTTAGCAACAATCTTACTTCCCACGAATTTCGCGACCTGAATGGGAATGGGGAAAGTGACAGTAGTGCACGAAGGACCCTGTGCCACGCATCATAAGGTAGCTTGTGGAGTACAGATATAAATGCCGAAGTAGTACACCGTTATAACTGACCACTGTATGTCATTTGTGTGTAGGGTATCAAAGGGTTCTGATCTCTATGTCGACATATATTTAAGTTCTTAACTTCCATCCTTCCTTATTCCAAGTGCTCTTCGAAATGGAACGCTAATTATTATATCCAACTTCGGCAATGATGTTGCAATATGCAGTGATGGAGGGGAATTGGCTGCACTGAGGTATAATCTGCGACGCCGTCGGTGCATTATGCGAGACGCTCGGCGAACGGTCGCGTAGATTGAATTGTGCGTTCCGAGTCTGGGAATTTTCGCTGTGCTGAGTCGGCTGCGGTGCCAGCGGAATAATGTCAAGTTATTGGGAAGAAAGGAAATTTAGCATAGCAGATGTGTTGCTTGTCGCAGAGGAAGACGGCGGCAGTGCAAAATTTTCAACAGCATGCGTGGGGCGTGTTGTGCTGCGACTGTGCCTGTTTCTTATTCTGTGACAGCAAAGGTTCTGTGGAATAAGATGTCGTTTTGTGCCACGAATTGGTATGTACGTTTTCCTTTATGTGCCTGAGAGTGTTAGGCTTTGTTAAGGGGTGATCGTCTGTGTGGGCACGTCACGCACAGAATCGGCTGCATGGTAACCAAAACATTAGCTATGCGCGGCTGGCTCCCCTCTGGTGTATGACGATAGCGAAGATGAAATATTGAAACCGTGACGTTTAGTGCAGTTGGTATACGCATTCCACACCGTTGTTCGATTATCAAGCGGGAGTCTTGTGCCTTAAATGGCAGCATGTACATATGTCCGAAGATCTATTCCATTAATGCGTTTTGTGAGAGCGTCTCACTATATTTACTGAAACGCAATATTCAATGTTAGTGACTATTTTATCTTATGTAATGGTGATAAAGAATTGAAACTAAGGCCTACACGTTATCGTGACATCTATTCATTAGGTTTGATCATCTTACTGTTAACTATTATATCAATCAATGAAGGTAAGAATGCGCAGATGGAGTTTCAGTTTTAACACAAACACAAGATTGTAGAGATGTTGAAAGTTTTGCTATCCGCATTCCTAATTATTTATCTTAACATTATGCCCAACCATTGGGTTGAAAAGATCCAAGTTCGGGTTCATGCCATCTAAAAATGTAGTAGACAGGCACACACCAGGAAAATCGTATGAATTCGGAAACAGTTCCTTGCATGCATTAGCGGTGCTGCTAGCACGTATTCATACGAAATTTCCAGATTTGGTGGTAGTGTTTTAAGGTTGTTCGAGTTCATTTTTAAAATAATATTCGTAGGGTCACTTACTTTTAATGGACAAAATGCACGGTCGAATGTGACACTGTTCTTAAAATTTTATTGAGTGTCGAAAATGTTAGCTGGGTCACTCAAAACATTGTATGGATTTTAAGTGTACTGTTATCTTTATTAATCGGTTCTTCTTATAACAATCTTCTTATAACAATCCATTGAAGGATCCTTTATTGTATGATTATATGATAGCGGAACAAACACTGGTAGCAGTTACTTCTGTAAAATTTGTGGGAGTATGCGTGCGGAACGATTTGAAGTGGAATGATCATATAAAATTAATTGTTGGTAAGGCGGGTACCAGGTTGAGATTCATTGGGAGAGTCCTTAGAAAATGTAGTCCATCAACAAAGGAGGTGGCTTACAAAACACTCGTTCGACCTATACTTGAGTATTGCTCATCAGTGTGGGATCCGTACCAGATCGGGTTGACGGAGGAGATAGAGAAGATCCAAAGAAGAGCGGCGCGTTTCGTCACAGGGTTATTTGGTAACCGTGATAGCGTTACGGAGATGTTTAACAAACTCAAGTGGCAGACTCTGCAAGAGAGGCGCTCTGCATCGCGGTGTAGCTTGCTCGCCAGGTTTCGAGAGGGTGCGTTTCTGGGTGAGGTATCGAATATATTGCTTCCCCCTACTTATACCTCCCGAGGAGATCACGAATGTAAAATTAGAGAGATTAGAGCGCGCACGGAGGCTTTCAGACAGTCGTTCTTCCCGCGAACCATACGCGACTGGAACAGGAAATGGAGGTAATGACAGTGGCACGTAAAGTGCCCTCCGCCACACACCGTTGGGTGGCTTGCGGAGTATAAATGTAGATGTAGAACACAGTTAGAGAACTGTTGTAAAGATACTCGACTGCCTACCTTACAAAACAGCGGCACGGGATAGAGTCTGCCAGCTGTGAACTCTGCCAGTGCTACCAACATAATACTTGAATGCAGCTGAGCTGCAGACACGTGTGCTGTGCGTATGGCTTATTGCTTTAAAAACACGTCTACGTCTTGACGGGTAACCCATTTAAACTCGAAGTAGGTGAACACCATGAAGTGGAAGTGTGTGTGTTTTCAGACGTAAATTTCTTAAAAGCGTATTAATTATTATCCTACGACGTAGGATAGCTTGGAGATATTTTGTTAAAGACACATAATTGATAAAATATATAATAATCTGATTTGTACCCTATGTCAGGATTAACTCGTCTAAATCTGCGAACGTGACATTTAAACTGTGACCCCAGACTACCTAAGAGGCTTACAGCACATATGTACTGCATTTTCCTTATGTCCATGAGACAAACTAAAACAATGTTAAATGAATTAAGCGTTGTTATTTGTCCGAATGTGATCTCAGTGCGGGACAGTGTTTTTAGTTATTTTACTTGTCCTGCCCAAGTTAGGTTGTAATACACTAAATGATAATATATTGAGTTGTGTTAAAGTACACTGCCCGCTTCGAAGTCCTTTATCTCAGCCAGGTAGTAGAGATGTTATACCCAAATAGATGCTGTTGTGACTCTTTAGTTGGAAAAGGATGTTAATGAAATAAGTAGGGAATAGATCTGAAGAAGTTTAGTGTTTCTTAGAATAACAACAAATAGCAATTTTAAGGCTTTCCTCGTAGGGCCTATCATTGGCATAAAGCTACCAACTTCATTCTCCATTGACACTATCATTTTATCAGTAGCCATTGTAATGGCTCCGGAATTAAAAGTAATTTTAGAGCATGCAAGATATTCTCTCCGAATATCTGTTTCCTGTATAACTGACCTCAGCACTTGTTAGCCAAACGTGGTGATGAAATACACAAATTTGTCAGCGAATATTTTTCAGTACAGGAGAATTGTAATCTAGTTACTACGCTTCCATATTAATGTTGTAACTGATCACTTATGGCATAGAGTTTATATCAGAGCTGAGGATATTGCTTGCTTCGGCCACTTAACTTGATTCTGTTGTCTCCGGGCCCGCATCTCGTGGTCGTGCGGTAGCGTTCTCGCTTCCAACGCCCGGGTTCCCGGCTTCGATTCCCGGCGTGGTCAGGGATTTTCTCTGCCTCGTGATGGCTGGGTGTTGTGTGCTGTCCTTAGGTTAGTTAGGTTTAAGTAGTTCTAAGTTCTAGGGGACTGATGACCATAGATGTTAAGTCCCATAGTGCTCAGAGCCATTTTTTGTTGTCTCCGGTATTGATTCCGGCCCTAGGACACTGCCATCTTGTGTCACTCAAACAAGCTGGTGATTTGTTTACGCCTACTGTTCGACAGTAGTTTGCCAGAATTTGAATTACAACCGTTCTAGCAGTGTACATCCTTTAGATCTGGAAGACACGGTCAGCAACATAAGATCCGTCAATCTCTACTTCCTTTATTGCTGCTAATATGCTCTTTATGTATGACGTATAGTTGAGATGTCAGGAATGTTGACAAATTATCTAGAAGCCTATGATCTAACCGTTACTATTTCCACTCGCCTCTGTAGCTTAAAAATAGTATTAATGTCAACATACGTTTACTGAATGGCAGTTTCAAGAGTGAAAATAGTATCTTTTGCTTGAAAGGGAGCGCATAATAATAGTTTATCACCTAAGTTAATTTGTTTATTTGTTTTCATTTGAGAGAATGACACATAATCTTGGACCAGAATTGTTGCAGAGAAAAGTTCTGTACCTGTGGTTCCAAGAATTTCAAAGGGCATCTCCAGGGTATGTGTGAAAGTCCGTGGGCTTAGACTCAAGGGATGCAGGGAATGAAAGGATAAGCCTTACGAAAAAGTAGATTTGGTGCTCAATGAAAACAAAACAATTATCAAAATAAACCCTTACTTGCGTGTTTGGATGAAAAGACATTAATGACGACTGACACCCGTCCAAAATTAATGCGAATACATTGGCATCAGCAGTGTTAGGTGTAGATATACTGCCTATTAGAGACATATGAAAATTTTTGCTGGACCGGGACTCGAACCTAGATTTCTAGCTTAACGCGAGCCGTCGCCTTGATTGCTTCAGTTATCTTTGCCCGCCTTCCGGACCGATATAAACTTCCATGAGTCACACTACCTACATCCCTACACTATAGTCTTCTACATTCATCTCTCAATGTTGGTAGCTCTGCTATGTATTCCAGCACTCGTAAAAAAGAAATTTTGAGGAATCGAAAGTCTTGATATCATCGTCCTGGGCCCTTCTTGGCATGTAAGATTTATTTGCATGTCTGGATGAACAAACATTAGCGGCGATTGACAGTCGTCCAACATTAACTCGAAATAAGTTCGCTGAACGCGAATATCTTGTTATCAGCAGTGTCGATATACGGTAGTACCTATTAGTGACATACGAAAAGTTATGCCGGGCAACGTCTGTTCATCCAGACATGCAAGTAAATATTATGTGTGGACATGGGCACAAGACGATTTTCTCATCGGTGCGGAAATACAGAGTAAAGGTGCCAGAATAAGTGATAAATGTAGAGGACTGTGATATGGAGATTTAGATAGTGTGAATTATGGAAGCTTTGGTCGGTGCGGAAAACGTTCACTGATAGCGATGGTCGGTATAGAAGAGTGTTGAGGCGGCCCGGTAACCAGTGCACGGTTCAGACACGGGATTCTCCGAATTCAGAATGGAAGTGGGTCCTTCACGTTTTGGGCCTGTAACAAATACAGATGTCAAATGCGATAAGCGGGAAATCAATTGTCGAGTCCCGATTCGGCACAAATTTTCATATGTCACTAATAGGTAATATTTCTATACCAAACACAGCTGATACCAATATATTCGCAATCAGTGAATTTATTTCGGAGCAAAAGAAAGCTGTTTGTTTTGTGACTCCCTATAGCGGCCGACAGTTGAAGGTGTAGACCACTTCGGTGTTCGGCTTCTGTGCTGACAACCCTTCTTACAGTAAACTCAAACTGTCTTGACAGATAATGACACTTCGAGTCATTTTTAGAGAGACTTCCGTGTACACAAGCCCCATAGCTCCGTTTACGAATTAAGAGATATCGGGCACAGTAGAACAGCTATGAAAATGCTGGTTTTCTTTCACCTCCATTACACAGGTGGCCATACCAAGCTGTTTCCAGTGTTCAAAATATAACTGAGACCGACGTTTCAGATCAGCAAGACAAAAACATTGAACTAATGGCGCGGATAAAAATTTTTTGAGCAGTTTATCTGGTAAGATTGCACTTTGCAGGCTTGATAAAGAAACTTTCCAATTGTAAGCTTGGCTATATTGAGATAATGTGTCGTTATAAAATTACAATGAGAGGAGTTTTTGATTGTAATTGGGAAGGCTATCCAAAAACAATCTTGAAACAATGAGAAAAACTGGTGTTCTTCAGTGACATTTATTATTGCAACAATGATAAAATTAAAGAATGAAACTGAGAAACTGAAAAAAAAAGATTGTACTTTTCCCATTTATATGAGTACTGTGAATTCTCATGGACTAATATCGTTGTGGTTCAAGGGATGTGGGAATCACTTTATTTCTTTGCACACAAAAACTATAAATCACAACATTTAATACAAAAAATTCTGCTTCTATATTCAGTCCAAATATCACCATTCCTCACTGTCGTGTACGTCCGTAAGTCTTCGAGGGATTCAGGAGATACAGAATTACAAATATTCTAACGTCCTCTAACACTGTCCTGTGTGGCAATAACACGATTCTGATGAGTATCTAACGTGCGTCATGGACGCAGCTGTATATCTGAAACCAAAAGATGCCGCACCTGATTTATTAGACTCTAGTCGGGAGACCTCGCGAGCTATTATACATTCCATACATCGGCCAATGATAATTATGTGGCCTCCATAAGGAGGGTCGTCCATCCTCATCGGAACAAACTTTTCGCCAACTCGTACAGCGAAGTCGCAGAAGATTTTGGCAGCAGAGAGGTACTGGAGAGGAATGCAGTAGGAGTTTTTACATAACGATATGTAGAGGCTTCTATAGCATGCTACTAGTTGTGGACACCAGCAGCATGCAGTCGTAGGCGGAAAGGACTTGCACTTCCTGGCAGATCGATGTTTTGCCCATTTCTGTAGTCGAAATGAATGAATTTAAGATGCTAGCATTAAAAAGGTTCGCTCTCAGTTCCTAGTAATCTTTTTACATCATTATAATATCTGCGACACTGTCATGATAGATGACGAGGAAAATGTTTTGTCTTTCTGTGTTTTACATAAGTTCCCGAAAATTGTAATCACTAAGGGTGGGGTGATGCCATTCTTCAACAAAACAATGCATACTCATTTGGCACATCCAAATCGGATGCAACTTCAAGCTTGCTACGATTTAATGCTTTTTATGTTTTTTGTTTTTGACTAAAGCATACAGAAGTTCGGAAAACTTGACGATTTATTTGGATACAATGTAGCAGAGAGTGGTAGACTTTTATTCAGTAAGTAACTGTAGTTTTTCATAATTTTATTGCTTACTGAGGATGAGCTACTCGAAGTTTTGCCTTAAATGGGAAAGATGTAGGTGAGAAATGTGGGTTATGCACTGGAAACCTGAGATGATGATGATGATGATGTTTGGTTTGCGGGGCGCTCAGCTGTGCGGTTGTTAGCGCCCGTACAAAGTCACAACTTTTTACACAGTCTACCCACTGTCACGAATGATAATGATGATGATGATGAAGACAACACAAACACCCAATCCCCAAGCCGGCCGGAATCGAACACGGGAGCCCATGATCCAGAGGCAGTAACGCTAGACCACGAGCTGCGGACGGAAACCTGATCCGGGACCCCGGGACCCCGTGATCCAGAGGCAGCAACGCTAGACCACGAGCTGCGGACAGAAACCTGAAAGCCATACTACCATGTAGTCGAGAACTATACCTGGCAATTAAATAGCTCGGTCAATCTGAAGACTGATTTTAGCACTCATCGAATCAAATAATTTCATTTGCAATAATCGCATGCAGGCAACAATAAAAATTAGATGTTTAAGAGATGTAGTGTTAAATCGATTGAAGGCGACATTTTTCCTCTAAGGTTTGATTTATGAAAAGCTTTTCACAGCTACAAAAATATTTTCTACTCAAAAAGACATTTTAGAGAGTATTACCAGAATATGATGCCACACGCATTAAAAGGGCAACAATTTCAGACCACACTGTATCGTTAGGGAAGGTTTACAAATTATTGCCATTTCCAAGCGCGTGGCAACTTGTCCTTGACAAGCACTAAAATATGATTTTTAGCTGAAATTAATTGTGTAACTAATAAGAGATTTTCGGAGCTATTAAATTCTACAAGGGAAATTGTCGCTTTCATTCAACAGATGTTTGACTGTCGTGACTGATATGAAGAAGGTCGTACGGAATCCAACCATTTCCCGATTCACAGTACTTACTTAATTTTTGTGGTAAGTTACTTAAAACTGCACATATATCTGTTCTCCTAAAATCACCGAACGAGTGTTGGTGAGTGATACACATTGAATGGTACTATTTTAAACCTTCCCTATCCCAGTGATGAATGGCACGTCTCTACCTCTCTGTAAAAACTTAAACATCTCCAATTATGTTGTCGTGGCTACTGCACAAGATATATGGATAAAATAGTTTATTTACTGCCTCAGTATGGAACGTAGGCACATGGATATCTGAGAGATTTCTGCGAAGCAGGACACGGTTCTTGTAACGTAAGCCTTACGCCTTATCTTAGAAAATTTCACTTCAGTGTCCGCACTGTTGACTGCATCTGGGCTTCGTCGTCGTGTTTTTGGCCTTGCCGCCTGTGTCAGATTGTGCCCAAACCTATGTCGTGCAGGCAGACAGCCGCAGTATACACAGAGTTGCCGAAAGTCATGGGATAGCGATATGCACATATACAGATGGCAAAAAAATGGCTCTGAGCACTATTGGACTTAACATCTGAGGTCATCAGTCCCCTAGAACTTAGAACTACTTAAACCTAACTAACCTAAGGACATCACACACATCCATGCCCAAGGCAGGATTCGAACCTGCGACCGTAGCGGTCACGCGGTACGAGACTGAAGCGCCTAGAACCGCTCTGCCACTTCGGCCGGCTATACAGATGACAGTAGCATCGCTTACAGAAAGAATAAAAGGGCAGTTCATAGACGGATTTCTTGTTTGTACTCAAGTGATTCATTCGAAAAGGTTTCCGGCGTGATTGTATCTGCACGCGGAATAATAGTTGGAGTTAGACGCATGGGACATTCCATTTCGGAACTCCTTAGGGAATTACTTATTCATAGATCTACAGAGTCAAAGTAAGCCGAGAGTACAAATTTTCGGAATTACCTCTCACCACGGACAACACAGTGCCCAACAGCCTTCACCTAACGACCGAGAGCAACAGTGTTTGCGTAGAATTGTAAGTGCTAACAGACACGCGACACTGCCTGAAATAACAATAGAAATGAACGTGGGACGTACGACTAACGTATCCGTTAGTACAGTGCCGGAAAATTTGAGGTTAATGGGCTGTGGCAGCAGACGACCGACGCGAGTACCTTCGCTGACAATACGACATTGTCTGCAGCCCCTCTCTTGGGCTCGTAACCGTATCGACTGGACCCTAGAAGACTATAAAACTGTGGCCTGGTCAGATGAGTCCCGATTTCAGGTGGTAAGAGCTGATGGTAGGTTTCGAATGTGGCGCACACTCAACGAAGCCATGGACCTCAAGTTGTCAACAAGGCACTGCGCGAGCCGGCGATGGCTCTGTAGTGGTGTGGACTAATTTACATAGAGTGGAATGAGTCCTCTAGTCCAACTAAATAGATCATTGATTGGAAATGGTCGTGATCGGCTACTTGGAGACCATTTGTAACCTTTCGGGACTTAATGTTCCTAACGAACATGGCGTTGGCCCACGCTTAGCCTTGATGATAGCTTCCACTCTCGCAGGCATACGTTCAATCACGTGCTGGAAGGTTTCTTGGGGAATGGCAGCCCATCTTCACGGAGTGCTGCACTGGGGAGAGGTATGGATGTCGGTCGGTGAGGCCTGGCTTGAAATCGGCGTTCCAAAACATCCCAAAGGTGTTCTATAGGATTCCGGTCAGGACGCTGTGCAGGCCAGTCCATTACAGGCCAGTCCATTATAGGAATGTTATCGTCGTATAACCACTCCACCACAGGCCGTGCATTATGAACAGGTGCTGGATCATGAAAGATGCAATCTCCATCCTCGAACTGCTCCTCAACAATGGGAAGCAAGAAGGAGCTTAAAACATCAATGTAGGCCTGTGCTGTGACAGTGCCACGCAAAACAACGAGGAGTGCAAGACCCCTCCATGAAAAATACGACCACACCATAACACCACCGCCTCCGATGGCAGATGTTCATCGGGCATTCGCCATACCCACACCCTGCCATCGGATCGCCACGTTGTGCGCCCTGATTCGACATTCCACACAACGTTTTTCCACTGTCAAATCGTCCAATGTTTACGCTCCTGGCATAAGCGCGGCGTCGCTTAGCATTTACCGGCGTGATGTGTGGCTTATGAGCAGCCGCTCGACGATGAAATTCAAGTTTTCACACCTCCCACCTAACTGTCATAGTACTTGCAGTGGATCCTGATGCAGTTTGGAATTCCTGTGTAATGATTTGGATAGATGTCTGCCAATTACACATTACCACCCTCTTCAACGATCGGCGGTCTCTGTCAATCAACAGACGAGGTCGGCCTGTAAGCTTTCGTGCAGTACGTGACCCTTCACGTTTCCACTTCACTATCATATAGGAAACCGTGGACCTAGGGATGTTTAGGAGTGTGGAAATCTCGCGTATAGACGTATGATACAAGCGACACCCAGTCAGCTGACCACGTTCGAAGTCCGTGAGTTCCGCGGAGCGCCACATTTTGCTCTTTCACGATGTCTAATGACTACTGAGGTCTCTCATATTGAGTACCTGGCAGTAGGTGGCAGCACAATGCGCTTAATATGAAAAATATATATTTTTGGGGGTATCCGGATAATTTTTATCACATAACGTATATCACAAAAATCCAATTCATTGTGTATGTGAACATATTCACAGAGAGCAGAGGTACATGAAATACGTGACTAATTAACATAGGCAGGTTCTCCTTCTCTGGGTGTGCTGGAGTTTAAAAGGAACCATCATACAATGAAATGGCCGCCCGGTGTGGCCGAGCGGTTCTAGGCGCTTCAGTTTGGAACCGCTCGACCGCAACGGTCGCTGGTTCGAATCCTGCCTCGGGCATGGGTGTGTGTGATGTCCTTAGGTTAGTTAGGTTTAAGCAGTTCTAAGTTGTAGGGAACTGATGACCTCAGAAGTTAATCCCATAGTGCTCAGAGCCATTTGAACCATTTTTTTGAATTGTGTACTAGGTAATGAATTCACGAAAATACAGGGTTAGAGATTTTGAGACGATCACGCATACTGGCATCCGACGTAGCAAAAAACTATTGCCAATTGCAGTGTATGCTTCTAGTTCTTTCTGTTACACCACCACAATAAGGAATCTTTTGTCAAGTGTAAACACTTGTATTTTCTTTCTTATCCTTATTTTGTAAATGATAGGTTATGTAAGTAAAAACTTACTTACTTAGATTCATTCTATCTACTTTTTACAAAATTACGTATACGCTGTTTTATTAATGTATTTGTTTTTATGCACTCTTATTGCTGGATATAGATATAGTTTAATTTTTTTGTGTGTCTGCTTTAATCTAGCTGATTTTGATGCTTTACATCCTTTGACTCTTGGCCAGGTAATTTTTCTTTTTGGATTCGTTTGATTTCTTGTATGTGGCGGTCAGTTTTCTGCAGATAAGGGAACCTCTGTGTCGCCCTACATTGGCTGAAATTTTGGAATTTTCTTAATTTCCTTGAAATTATGAAAAAAATCACACCAGAGAGTAAGCATAGCGTCGTTCGTATGTAGCCTTATCTTTGGAAATTTCGGGTTACGCGACGACAATGTTGAGTACAGCTGATCACTGTTGCCACGGTTTTAGTTTCGTCGCCAATTACGCTCCAGCAGTCTGCGCCAGATTCAGGGTGTCTCCAGATTTCCTGTTACAGGATTCTACGCGTTGTAGAGTGCACTTAGTAGATAAACTTTTTTGAAGAAATCATGTCGGAAATGTACCGTTTTCGTACAAAATAGAATGACGAAGAAAAATCGCAACACCAAGAAGGAGTTGTGAGAAATAAAAGAAAGATGATAGGCCTGTTTCTACACCTGAGAGGTGATTATTCAAACTTCGCGCCAGTCGTATAAGATTGGCTCTCGTAGCACCACTATGAGGGTGGATATCAGCTTTCCTTTAATTACACGCTGTAACTATCATAAGCGTTAGATACCTTTCAGAATGGACGTGGTGACTTTACGTTAGTCAACAGTGCCATTAAGGCAACAAAGACGCCATTTCAAGTCTGAACAAGGTCGCGTAACAGGGTTACGACTAGCTGCATTTTCCTCTTGTGATATTGCAGAAAGACGTGGCAGGAATGAAACAACTGTACATGACTGCTGACAACCGAGGTCACGAGAATGTGCGTTTGCAAGAAGATCGGCTACATGTTACTTGCGAGAGGGAATACCATCGTGTACGGCTTATGGCTCTGGCGCATCGTACTGCAGGAGTCTGAGCGGGACCTGGCACCTCAATGACACAACAAATTGTTATAAATTGATTGCTTCAGGGACATCTCTGAGCCAGATGCCCTGTACCGTGTATTCCCTAACACGAAACCACCGCCATTTGCACCTTCATTGGTGTCAGGCGAGAACTCAGTGGAGAGCAGAATGGAGGTTGTTGTGCTTTCTGATGAAATCTGGTTCTACCTCGGTGCGAGTGATGGTCGTGTGTTGGTTAGGAGGAGGCCAGCTGTGGGCCTGCAGCCAACCTGCCTGCATGCTAGACACTCTGGACCTCCAATGGTTCCAATGGTTCTAAGCACTATGTGACTTAACATCTGAGGTCAAGAGTCCCCTAGATTTAGAACTACTTAAACCTAACTAGCCTAAGGACATCACACACATCCATTCCCGAGGCAGGATTCGAACCTGCGACAGTAGAGCAGCAGCTCGGTTACGGACTGAAGCGCCTAGAACCGCTCGGCCACAGCAGCCTGCACACTGGACCTACACCTGGTGTTATCGACTGGGGTGCGATTTCGTATGACAGCTGGAGCAATCTCATGGTTATCTCACGCACCCTGACTGCCAATCTGTACGTCTGTCTGGTGATTCGATCCGTTGAGCTGCCATGCATAAACGGAATTCGAGGGAGTGCTTTCGCACTGGATAATGCTCGCCCACATACCGCTATTGTAACCCAACATGCTGCACAGAGAGTCGACATGTTGCCTCGGACCACTCGATCACCAGATCTGTCTCGAATTGAGCAGACATGGGACGCCATCAGACGAAAACTCATCCAGGAACAGCATTAAGTGTCCCACTATTGACCGATCAAGTGCAACAGGCATGGAACTCCATCCCACAAATTGACATCCGGCACCTGCACAACAGAATGAACGCACGTTTGCGTGATCGCATTCAACATTTTGTCGGTTACACCGGTTATTAATGTACCAGCAATTCACATTTGCAATGGCGTACCTCTCGCCTACATTAACCTGTGATCTTGCAACGTTAATCACTTGAATATGTTATCTAGACAAATGTATTCCTGAAATTTCATTACTCTACATTAATTATTTTGGTGATGCTTTTATTCCGTCAGTGTAAGTGCGAAGATAGTATCGCTTTCACATCTTCCACTTCACTGTACGAACACTGCATAGACAATGATCTCTGAACTGTGTGCTCTACGAGAGTTCAAGGTAATGGCACTGTCTTGAGCTCTCGCCGTCAGGTTCTTTTACATGAGGAAGGACGTCCTCTTCACAGTATAACTGAGCGAGGTGTCCCAGTGATTAGCACACTGCATTTGCATTCTGGAAGACAGCGGTTCTAATTACCGTCTGACCACCGAGATTTAGGTCTTTTTTCCTTACTCGCTTAAGATAAACGGCTGGATGGTTCCTTTAAAAGGGCACCGCCGATATCCTCCCTCATCCATTCGTAATCTGAGCTTGTGCTCCATCTCTAATGAACTCGTTGTCAACAGGGACTTTGAACTCTAATCTTCCTTCCTCTATATGTTCAAAGTCGAGAGTGTGGTGCGTTCCTGGAGCACCACCGCCAAACCCCCTAGTTGCAAACGTATCAATTTCTCACAGTCATAGTGAATAAAAATAAGAATAAAATTCCACGTAATGTCATACTTACAACAAGGAACGTCGGCGGCCCCCTCATCTCAGTTTGTATACGTACCGTGAAATGGGAGGGGTATTCGAAAGTGACCCGATTTTCCGAACTTTATTACATTCAAACGGTACATTTCAGAACATGTGTATCCTTACAAAATTTTATCTACTACGTTCTCTACATAGCTTCTAAAATCCTGTAATACGGATTGTGAAACACCCTGTTTATTGTGTCTCGTTTGCCGCAGCGTAGAAGCACCGTGTCGTTGCTACTATCTGAAAATATGAATGTAATGTAGTTTAACGGTGTAAAAGTATCTGACGTACCGTACTTTAGTAAATTACACTCTAATTATATCAGGTAAAAGAAAGTGACTAATATACTAGCAATACAGGGTGGGTTGCTAAGACAGTTTTGAAAATGTGCTTGGTGCAGTAATACTTAAACACATGAAAATACATATTTATTATCAACGCATAAATAAATGCAAAGTTCAGTTAACCTACAAAAATGCTGAAAGGCTTTTCCATGCTGCTCAATACAGACATTACAACTTTTCATCCATATTTACAAAATTTGGTCGCAGCTTTTCCTGGACTATAGGTTTTTACCTTCTGATTGGAGTCGTTCCTTCAAATATTCAACATTACAAATCTTGACGGAATGAACCTTTTTTTTTTTTAATATACCCCCACTGAACAACTTACGTTTATGATACCTTGGGATCGTGGAGGCTATTCAGTAGCACCCCCTCTGCCAATACATTTAACAAAGTTTTTTGTAGAAAGTCTCTCAATAACTGCCTAATAAGGGGATGCTCCATCTTTCTGCCTCACCAACGTCTGCTTAACCGACTGCACGTGTTCAACATGTGGACTATTTTCCAGATCTATCAGAACTTTAATTTACAGAACTGACTAAACTGTTAAAAATATGGCCCGGTTAGCCTACCGTTGAAAATCCTTGCCCATACACTCACATCTTGGTATTCCTTGGTCCTTCGATGACTTTCTTTGAGATTCAGTCGCTGATTGCAGAAAAGATTGCACGACAATGTTAAGATTGTCTTCTGCAAAACAGTCTTTGGCCTTACTAAACGAAGAAGCCCAGCTACCTACTCAGTCTCTTCAAATCTTGAATTTAATTTACGAATTCCTTGTCGAGATGGACGCTGGATGTTTGGAGAACGTTCCATAAGCAAATTTCAATCACTACTTTAGCTGTAGTCACGTTTCGATTATATCTGCATAAGAAATAAACTTTATATTCGTTGTTACTCAGACGACAACAGACGACATAACCTCAAACTGCTAGTATAAACTAACTTACAGATACAATGCACCATTCAAGTTCAGAATTGACTACCACTTCCCAAGGCGAAACAAAGTCTACGGGTTGCGAGTGACAATTAACTTACTGCCCAACCCGTATATACTCACTAACGTGATCCTTCCAGGACAACAATAGCACAAAACCTGAAATATTTTCATAATACGATCCGACAAGCAAAAAAATCAAAATGTGTCTTCAACCTAATGAGAAACAATGATACTAATACAAGGTGACAGTTACTGAACTATAATGACAAGAAACGTAAATTAGTTACAAACTACGGCGTGCACACACTTTATTCAACATATAAACGTCACTACAGATATTCGGATTTAGGTTATGACATGTTCGATATGCAGCATCATTAGCGATGATGTGGCACAGACGAATAGCGAAATTCTGCATGACCAGAGAAAGTGTAGGAACGGCGATGCTGTCGATGACCACCTGCATTGTTTTCACATCAGCATTGGTTTTGGGGTTATCGCTGTACACCTTGTTTTTAATATAGCCCCACAAAAAGTATCGCGTGTGTTCAGATCCGAAGAATATCGCGGCCCATCGCGGCCCATGCCAGTGGCCTCTGGGTGCCCCAGAGACGGGATGCGGTGCCCAAAGTACTCCTCCAGGACATCAAACACTCTCCTGCTTCGATGGGGTCGAGCTCCGTCTTGCATGAACCACATCTTCTTGAAATCAGGTTCACTTTGGATAATGGGGATGAAATCATCTTTCAAAACGTTCACGTACCGTTCGGTACGCACCGTGCCATCAGTGAATATAGCACCCATTGTTCCGTGACTGAACATTGTATAGCACACAGTCACGCGTTGAGGGTGAAGAGACTTCTCGATCGCGAAATACGGATTCTCAGTCCTCTAAATGCGCCAATTTTGCTTGTCGACGAGCTCATCCAAAAGGAAGTAGGCTTCGTCGCTAAACGAAATCATAATGTGCATAGTAATTCCCATCATGCCACGCGGCCAATCGTGCAGTTTGGTCGTCCTACCGCAAACCGTTCAGAAGTAATGACGAGTTTATTTCACATAGTTGAATAATTGTCACTATGTAATTAAAACGGGAACCTCGCGTAATTACAGGGGAATGGTGCCTTAAAACTACAGTAATAGTCTGCCACGATCACTATTAAATCAATGTCTGTAGAACTGTACAATGTTTAAGCGAGTGTAGTCTGTGGCGGAAGCCCGTAGCCTGACTATTGGCCTGACTGCAGGGCTATCCTCACCGCGGCACTAGGAGGGTGTGGCTGACGAACCCATAGCCCAGGCTTCCTTTTACCTCAGGGAGAGGTCCCCGTATAACACTCCTGTCTGCTACTGCTATACCTTAACCTCGAAGCTGGAGGCAGTTTGCAAAACAGAATTGTTTTGTTATAGCAATTATGGTATAAAGCAACAGAGCAGTGTTACCCTCTGAGAGGAATTTTGTTATGTTGACCGTGTTGTTCCTAACGGAGGTGGCTTATCGGAAATGAAAGTCAGAATTACGTTAATATTTGAACAGTAACAAATGAAATTTTGTTTATCTGCACTGTTTAATGGATAAAGAAAATGGTCGCCAGCCTAACTAGGCAAGAGAATGATTAACATTCTCGTTCAAGAAAATATTTATTAGTAATTTTAGTGGATAAACACAACCTAGACTTAGCCACACGCGAGTGCAATGAACTCTGACACACATATGTTTTAAGATTGAAGCTAACAACTGGAGCAGCACAAACTATTTGCTAAATTATAAGAGATACCGAAACACCCTATTACTTTCAGGCTTACTTAAAGTGAATGGTCTTTATAACATTATTATTAACATGCACTTCTAATACACAAACACTTAGCAAACATGAATATATATTGTTTCACAACTGCAGCTTTCTCACTTTTACCACAGCGAAACACAATACTGACCAAATTGCAAGAAACTGACTCACCTTTTAGAATTTACTACAGACAATAATGTGATCAATTGCCTTATAAGCCTCAGTCTTAAGAACTTTTAATATTGAAGTTGGCAACAGCACTTTAATAAGCATCTTTAATAGGAATATTTTCAGCAAACAACATTTACTTTAACTCACTCTATTGCCACATTAACTTTAACTTTCTTTTTATTAAGTTCAAGAGGCATTAATTAGCAAAACTCTAGGCTTTAATTTCTTTTAGTAAGGACACTCGGATATCACTTTAGCTCAAACGGAGAGGAACCTGAGAGGTGTTATGATGAGGAGAAAAATCAAGGTAGGTACATAAATTCAGATACAAATTACCTTATATTTCAGCACATTAGCACATCCATTAAGCTGATCCTTCACTGTACATCATTATAGTATTACGCTGCAATGATTGCGCAATGTGGTGGCAACTGCATGTTGGTAGGTGGAATTGCAGGCAGAATTGCTGGACTGTGTCATTTCTTGGTGGCGATGATTGATACAAATTCCAGAATATTTCCAGCTATTTATCCATTCTTCCGAGGCATTGGAAAGCGGCAGGAAAAGCCTCTCTCGGAACCATCACAATATGCATCTGTTACTTGGCAGTGCACGGACTCGTAGCTCGTATCCGACTCGTAGCTGGTCCCCGACTGACTATCAGTTCCACCTTTTCCACCTAGGCCAACCACAATTTGCGCGCGCTACACAGTTCCGTTCCCGAGGGGAACCACTACACCTTTTACATACAGAATAACTAAGAGCC
This sequence comes from Schistocerca cancellata, assembly GCF_023864275.1. NCBI lineage: Eukaryota > Metazoa > Arthropoda > Insecta > Orthoptera > Acrididae > Schistocerca > Schistocerca cancellata. Next base: position 759,864,673 of record NC_064629.1, read on the forward strand.
CTAAGTGAAGGTCAGCAGTTTGCATAACAGCAAACAAACACATTAATTAAAACAGAACATTTTTACATATTGACACTTCTACAAAAAATTATTCACACAAAATTACAATTATATACAGTAAGTTTTGTTCCCTCCAAATGGGACAAAGAATTTTAAATTACAGATACACTACTTTGCATAGAATCAAATCACGACATCAAAGGTTTGACAAAGAAACGAGTACACAATTTTATGTTATCGATTCAAACACATTTACAGATGATCAACAATGTAACATTAAATAAAGCAAAGAAAAAAAAGAAATAAATCCGTACAGCATAAGAGCTGTGGTGTTACACCCGGTACTCATACATAGCCGGCCAGCGCACGCAGGGCCGTTCTGGAGTGACAAGAACGAGGAAAATCCCCGCCCCTATCCGGAATTGAAACCGGTACATGAAGGGCCGGAGCCTGATACTCTACCCGCTCAACCACCACGGCCGCTGTAAGTGAGTACTTGGGATGAAATACTTCCAGAATATATGCAAGTGTGTTAGTAACTTGTGGAACGTAATTTAACACACGCTCCACCTGCATACTACGTTAAGTGTAGCGATGTGACGAGTGGCTGCACTGTGAATCAATGAAACGGTGAGCGAATTTAAGATACTGTCTCTGAGTGAAATTTTCATTCTCCCTAAATTACGTAGGCCCACGCAATTTATTTACAACGCGACCGGCGTGAGATTTAGGCACACAGTACTCCGGGTAAGAACGATTAACTGCCAGGCCATGGATAGGAAACCACTATGTAAAACCATGTGTAAGCAGGTATGGAGCCTACAACGACTTTTTCATGTGGCTGAAGAATTTAGTTGATCCGATGAATAGAAACACATAATAACTACCTTGAGGTATTAAAATATAGATTCCGAGGCCATGTTATTAGGACTGGGCTCATCTCGAGGTGTCAGAACCTTAGAGCATTGGACTCACTGCTGCAAAGAGACTGGAGTACTCGTCACAGTTTCTGCCGGCATGCTGCAAATTTCTGCTTAAAGATTTACCTGGTCTCAAGGTTAGGTGGAAGAAAGTTTTCGAGTTAGTCACAGGAACAGTTTATGCAAGAGCTGTATAATATATTAAGGAGATTAGGGTATCCTCTACAGCGTAGCTCCACAGGACAAGTAAATGATAGGAGTCATAGAGTATCCATACAGCAATCCAGGGTATTTATTGAAATGTGTGAAATGCTATGGAGACAATGTGGGCCATCTCATGTAACTTACAGGATCACAATTATTGAACTACATGAAATGAAACTTAAATTAGTTACAAAGTGGTGCATGCACACACTGTATTCAACACGTAAAGATAACTACAGATATTCAGATTTAGTTTATGACATGTTCGATATGCCTGCCATTATTGGCGATGATGTGGCGCAGACAAATAGCGAAATTCTGCATGACCCGCTGAAGTGTCGGAACATCAGTGGTGTCGATGACCACCTGAATTGTAGTTTTCTGTTCAGCAATGGTTTGGGGTTATCGCTGTACACCTTGTTTGGGTGTTCAAAAAGTCTCTCCGCAGTGCCGTATGATTGTTCGCCTGCCTTGGTTACATCCCTTCAAGTGGGCTCTCCCAACATTCCACTGTTTCGATTATCTCAGTAAAAAGGAATATTCAATCAATTAATAACTTGAAGTTCACTGAATTTCATTTCGGTATATTCACTGTGGGAAACGGCACGTGCGGCTAACAACCATACTGCACTGCGGAGAGGCTTTTTGAAAACTCCGTAGTTCCACAGAAAGGACCGGCAACGCCAGTAGCCTATGGGTACCCCAGAGACGGAATGCGATCCCCAAAGCACTCCGCCAGGACATCAAACACTCTCCTGCTTCGATGGGGTCTTGCTCCGCCTTGCACGAACCACATCTTTTCGAATTCAGAGTCACTTTGGATAATGGGGATGAAATCATCTTCTCAAACCTTCACGTACTGTTTGGTAGTCAATGTGCCATCAAGGAATATCGCATCGATGATTCCATGGCTGGACATTGCACAGCACGAAGTCACTCGCTGAGGGTGAGGAGTCTTCTTGACCGCAAAATACGGTTTCTCAGTCCCCTAAATGCGCTTGTTTGCTTATTGACGAAATCAACCAAAAGAAAGAAGGCTTCGTCACTAAACCATGCTAATTCCCATCATTCCCCGCAGCCAACCGTGCTTTTTGTACTTCCTAACGTAAGCTGTTCAGAAGTTATGACGATTTTATTTCATAAAGTTCGGTAGCTATCACCCTGTACTTTCTGAAGTTCGGGTATTGGCTTGGACCACGAAACACGCTGCCAGCGACAGCGTCTGTTATGTAACGATGTCAGGATCGAAGCTGCATTACGAAGCGGACAAAACTGTAAAGTGTAATGGCATGTAGTAGGCAACAGGTAAATTGCAAACACGATACTGGCACACACAAATTTGCAACGATAGGAAATGTTGCGTGCTGCGTTAAAGCATGTAGAGGCAATCGGCGTGTGTTGCAGAGGAGCGACTTAATTTCACTTGCTATTCCACGTTGGCGGAGCAGATTTCATACTGAACGCGGCTGGGAGTTCGCAAGAGTAGCCCTATAATGCCACAATAGTTTGGTGCTAACGATTCACTACAAACGTAATTAAATATGTGATTAAACGTTTAAGGTCGAGCGGCGAACATTATTAATGTATTGAATGTTGTTATTGTCGTTATACATAATTACTTCCGCCATGTTATGCAATATACGAATATACTATCATCCCTCATTAACATTAGTACGACAATGTTAAATTACATATCACAATCGACAGTGAAGAGCTTGGCTGTAGAAAACTATACTGTGCAGGTCGCCTAGCCTGTCTGTTGCGTATTTAAGAAGTATTTTAATTTCAACTTTTCCTTTTAATATTTCCATGTCACGTTAAAGTACAATTTTCTGTGACTCTCATGCCTAGTAGGAGCGTCGCTTCAAGGAAGTTTATTTGTAAAAGAAGGGAAGAAGATTAGAATTGAAAGAGCCCTCAACAACGAGGTCAGTAGAGGTGGAGTACAATCTCGGATTAGGGAAGAATGGAAAAGGAAATCCTCCATTTCGTTTCCAGGGAAACATGGCGGCGTATGCAGTAAGAAGTCTAGGGAAAATACGGAAAACTAAATTATGGATGACGAGCGGGGTATTTTGAACCGTCGTACTCCCGAATGTGTCTCCAGTGTGCTAACCACTTCGCCACCTCGCTAGATGTGAGTCTTTATTCATGTGGAGTGTGACCTGCTGAGAACAGGCCCACTATTCACCAGCTGTGGGTAGCAAACAGGAGAAGTGGAAGATAAACCTCAGATGAATTACTTGCCGCAGCCTGGAGCTTTGGGGTTCTGGCTGGACGCTCACTCTGCCTCCCTTTTCGGCTAGTAGTGACATTACTTTCCTACTCCTTTTTTCTCAGACCTGGCTGTAACATCGATATTAACTTCTTGATATCACCATTACTAACACATTACAAACCAAAGTGTTTTCTACCTTTTGGCCCACGAAAATTTACACCTTGTAATTCAGAGTCCCTAAAGGATGCCCCCCACCGAGCCTCTGCTGGCCAGATGTCTTCTGCATCCGTACAGCATACTGACTTTTCAGGAGACGTTCGAACTCGCAAATCACTTCGTGGTCATCCTAGACATTCGTGCATCACAAACGGTTTTCCATCCGGGAAAATATCAAGGAAACACTTAATGCTGTGTCAGGATAACAGGGGAGGGGGTAATCAAATTTTGAAAGGTGGAAGTAGTAGCATATGTCACTGAGTCCTTGTGGAGAAGGAGCTGGGCGTTGTCGCGGAGCAAAACGCTCCCTCCCACATCTCGCGACGCTTCCTCACGACAGCCTACTGTAAACTCGTGAGAACATTTCCGAAGTATGATGAAACAGTCCACGGGTGTACTGCCGGTTCATAGTGACCAACGAACTGACATAGTGAACTCGCATGGCCGACTTATACCGCTGCCCCCGCGAGGCGCTCCATCCACGGTCTGCGTCCGCGGCCGCTCGTCGGCTTCGGCGGTCGCGAATACGGTAGCGTCGGCGTCTTTGATGGCGGTGATGTAAGCTCTCTGACCACCATTGTCGCCCTATCATTTTGCTTCCTAAGAGTCTTCTTAATTAAACTCAGTGCTGGTTCCCAACCTTTGTTAAGATTATAGCCGCACCCTCGGTTGATGATATCGTTCATTGTACGGATTTCTATGGCCTCTCTAACCACGCTGTCCCAGTATTTGGAAGTCTGTGCCAAGACCCTGGTACGTTAGTACTCCATCGCGTGATTCTCGGACAGTGTTCTGCGACCGCTGACTTGTTGGGGTACATCAGTCGGGTGAGATTCTAGTGCTCTCGGCAACGATCTTCGACAGTGCGCATCCAAATGGAAACCCACGTGTTTCTCCCGTTATGTGGATGACACGTTTGTCATCTGGCTCCATGGAAGGGAAAAACTCCTTGACTTCCTTACACGTTTGAACTCCATATAGCCCAACATCAAATTCATTATGGGAATCGAAGCAGAAGGAAGATTACGATTCCTGGACCTCATGGTCAAGACAAGAGCTGATGGCACCCTTGGCCACAGTGCGCATCGGAAGAAAAACACACACTGACATTCATTGGCATGCAGAGAGCTGCCACCACCCTTCGTAGAGGAATGGGGTACACAGGGCTAGTACACAAGGCGCACACCATTTCAGACGCAGGAAGTCTACCCTAGGAGCTGGAACAAATTACAGCTGTATTCCGAGAAAACGGGTAACCAGAATGGCAGATTAGGCGCACTTTCCGCCTCACAAAAAGAGCACAACCTGTGGAGCCGGAAGAAACTACGGAGGAAGAGGTAGCCACTGTCTTTATACCGTACACTGGGGCACTACCGGTAAGAATTGGACGCATATTGAAGAAGAACCGAGTAAAAACCGTCATTTGCCCGCCCAATATAACGAGAGTATTATTGGCAAGTGGAAAAGATGATCTCGGTTTGCGGAAGGTCGACGTATACCGGATTTCATATAATGTGGGATGACATGTATTGGACAGAGAGTGCGCAACGTCGAAGACCGACGCCGAGAACATCAGAGGCACACAAGGCTGATGTATCTCTACAAGTCAACTGTCGCAGAGCACTGTTTGTCTGAAAATCATGCAGTGGATTGCGAACGTACCAGGATCTTGACACAGACTTCCAAATACTGAGACAGCGTCGTTAGAGAGCCCACAGAAATTCGATCTCTACAACCGAGATTGCGGCTGTAATCTTACCAACGCTCGGGAATCAGCAACGAGTTTAATTAAGAAAAAACTGTCAGCAAAGAAAACGATATGGTGAGCAGGGCTTACAGAGAACTTAAATCATCGCCATCGAAGACGCCAACGCTAGCGTCTCCGCGACTGCCGACGCCGACGCCAGTGGCCATGCGCCCTGCCGAGAATGTTTCCACTGAAAGGTGGAGGTGAAACATTAACGAGCCAAATGCGAAGGCTGAAGCAGAGGCAAATGCGTTTGCTGAAACATTTACGCCGATTGATAACCCGTCAGATCTGGGCCATATCGCTCTGGTCTATGAGCGACTGCCTGCGCTCCTGGCTGCAAGAGAGGACGAGGACCACATACACCAGTCAGAGCACAGGAAGTTAGGAAGCAGCTTCGCTACCTAAACTCTCGAAAAGCAAGAGGAGTAGACCTCGTCTTCAACGTCATGCTGAAACCACTGCCACCGATATCCGCAGAATACTGCTTCTGTTAGAAACAACATTCTGGAAACTGGTATCTTTCCAATATTCTACAAGGACGCAGAGATTTGCTATCCCCAAACCTGGAAAGGATCCACATCATACGATTAGTTATCGCCCATCAGCTTACTTCCAGCCCTGCCGAAAGTTTTCCAACAAATATATACGTGCCGACTACTTCATCATGTCACATAAGAGGCCATCCTACCTGATGAGCAGTATGGATTTTGTCTACGTCACTCTGCAGCTTACCAGCTTCTCCGCTTAGTCGAAGAGCCTATGGAAGCTACAGATCGTTCAGAATGCTTTGGTGCTCTCCTGGTGGATGTTACCCGAGCCTTCGACTCTATGTGACACGAGGGTCTCTTACAGAAACTATGCACCCTGGGAATACCTACCTCTCATCTGCAAGTCCTAAACAGTTACTTGCATGGCAGAACATTTTATGTACGAGCCGTTGCAGACATCTTCACCCAACGCCACATCCAGACTGGCGTTCCACAAGGCTCAGTACTTGGGCCCCAGTCGTACATATTGTACACTTTAAGCCAATCTCGTACACCTAGAATACACCTTGCACTCTAAGCTGATGACACGACGATCTACACAAAAAGCAAAGCATCGTATCTAATTCTGCTTCGATTTCAGCAAACAGTGGATGATGTGTCTGAATGGACAACAACCTGGAGATTATCCTTTAATGCTACCAAGACTCAAGCCATCATAAACGCAAACATATTCCAGCAGAAATTCCACCAGTTGTCATCCGCAGAAGCCCAGTAGAGTGGAAGGAAACAACAAGATATCTGGGAATTACGATCGACCGCAGAGTAACATGGAGACACCATATCAAGAAGAGCGATGTAAAGGGTTAGGATGACTGAGAAATCTCTACCTGGTCCTCAACAAGTCATTGACACTTCCACCGCATCTTGGCATTACCTTATACACGTGTCTCATCCGGCCACTTCTTCAATATGCGGTTGTACTGTGGGGCAATGTTGCGGATACCCACGTCAACAGACGAGAGTGTCTTCAAAACAAAGCCCTCGCTGCAGCAATACACCTCCAGAGGGATTATCCAGTGCAGGAGCTGCATGACCTAGCTGAAGCGCAGCCTCTCAAAGAAAGAATCAAGGAAACAGCGCGTTCTTTTTATGAGAATTGTCCACGATCAAATAATGAAAACATCTGATTCCTTGGTCAGCGGTTACATTGGATGCCAAGAACAAGATGGCCTGACCTGTTACTAGAATAATCGACACAAGCGGCACTGATCGGTAAAAACACCAACATGCCGGATGATATAATCAAGTAAAGGAAAACATCCTAAGTCGTCAAGACATTATCAAACAGCTAAGACCACAGCGACCAGATATCTCTCGATAACCGAAGGTAGAACGCAAAGTATTGATACTTGACATAAAAGCATAATATGAAGATCCTATCAGTAAGGAGAGCGTAGTCGTCAGGAGCTCAGTTCGTTAGGGTACCTGACGATGGCGACATGTCTGATCGCCGAAATATTGTACCTGTTGGACACTATGAACCGGCAGTACACACTTGGACTGTTCTATCAACAAATACGCAGGGAGAAACTGAAGAATCACATTTCCGAAGTATACTCTTGTGATGGCTTTCTCCTTAAGGGCATAATGTGCTGCAACCACACAACGGCAGTCTCGTCATTATCGACGATGATGCATTCACATGTAACTGCTGCTTGCTTTCTCCTCTGTCTCGGGGCCATAGTACGAAATGCTCAATTAGTAATTCAATACATTTCTTTCTCAAAATGGTATTTTTTATTCAGGATTCCAGTACACCATACTGTTCACCACTGCCTCGGTTACAAAAACCTATTTTTCAACATAATCTCCGCCCAGTGTGTCGGCCTTACACAACCTTACTGATAGGGCCTATATGCCTGCATCAGTAACCTCCCCATTATCCACATACTGCTTCCCGCTGATGAACCATTCATTGGCCCAACTATATGGAAGTCGGAAGGAGTGAGATCCGGGATGTTGGGGGGATGGGAAAGAACAGTCCGTGGCCGAGCGCTTCTAGGCGTTACATTCTGTAACCGCACGACCGCTACGGTCGCAGGTTCGAATCCTGCCTCGGGCATGGGTGTGTGTGATGTCCTTAGGTTAGTTAGGTTTAAGTTCTAGGGGACTGATGACCTCAGACGTTAAGTCCCATAGTGCTCAGAACCATTTGAACCATTTTTGAAGAACAGTCCAATAAAGTGATCTCCACTCGCGTGAACAGACTTGTGTGAGGCCTTGCATTTTCTTGCAGGAGAGTAAGCTCGTTTCCATTTACGTGGCGGCGAACACGGTGAAGTCGTATCTTCAGTTCCCTGAGAGTAGCAAGGTACACTTCAGAGTTGGCTGTTGATTCATGAGGGAGGACATCAAACGGAATAACCCCTCCAGAATCCCAGAAAATCGTCCTTGATAACTTTAACGACTGAGAGCACGGCTTTGAGCATTTCCTTCTGAGGAGAGGTGGTGTTGCGCCGCTCCATGGATTGTCAATTTGTTTCCGGTGCGAAGTGGTGAACCCATGTTTCGTAATTCCGCGCAGATAATCCTTCGTTGCTCTTTATGGTCTTCTATTAGGCAGCGAGGAACTCAGCGGGCACACACCACTGATTACTTAGCTCGTGGACGAGGGTGTCATCACTACCAACAAAGACGCCCTTATTGTGATCCGTCGATGACATCGAATGGAAGTGTCCGCACGTTCCAGCATTGCAGGAGTCAGCTTTGTGCGGCCTGTAGGCACGCCGGAGATCAGACAGCAGTGCACAGTCTTGTTTCGATGATGACAGACGCCTCACCAAACGACTCACCATGCTTTTGTTCACTGCCAGGTTTCCGTAGACATTCTGCAAGCACCTATGAATATCTGCCTTGGAACGCGCCTCCGTTAACACATGCCAGTTTGAAAGTTATGTATAGCGCTGCTACCTATCGGAAGTTCATGAAATTTGAGGGGCTTCAGCGAGAATATTCCACGATGTTCCACAAAAGAGTCAGAATTTTTCAACCGAAATAGACCGAGAAAAAATATGTGTTCTGTCACTTATTGAAGGCCTGTCGCAACTGCCCCGGGTCTGTCATTTCCAATGGGTGTGAGCAGTCGTGGACTCCAACGGGTGTCCACTTTTGTCATGTTCAAAACGTCATACAACACGCTGAAAACCGATCCACGATTAATTTTGAATCTTTTCAGTATCACTCCGATTACGATATGTCGGGCTTCGAACACGTGTGCCTCCAGATCTGTTGCGATTCGCAGTTCTCCACAGAGATATATATGCCAACTCGTTCTTCGTCATTACCAATTCTAGAACTAGACTGGAAACGTCTGCGCCGTTTAACAACAGTGTAATTTGGTTGTAAATTTCTGCTGCACGCATCTACCAACTTAACGTGTACTGTTGCTACACTGTTCCCTTTCAAATGCAGAGAATGGTTCATCCAGTCGTACTTCAGTTTATCAACATGATGGTACATTTTATCCTGAATCCTCTACTTGCGTGCTAGGGTACCGTGCAGTGCAGAATTCAGTCTGCACCAGGACTAAAGACACATACAAAAAAAAATTAAAAAATAAAACATTAATTACGCAACCAATTTATTCGAGGTTATAATTAAAATTTTGTGACTATTCCTTGTTCATGACTCGCACATCAGGAGAGATTAAACTTAATGCTCACAATCTAAATACGGACGCTAAGTAGATTATCTGTGGAAGTAAAGTGGGAAAACTGTGGCTAACTTACTGTCTGAATGAAACAGTGAAATGCGAGAAAACATTAAGCGTTCTGTTATAGTAAAATGGGAGAAGCACAATAACGTGAAACGATGTTATGTTCACGCATTGAAAGTTACACGATGTAACCTGAGTAGATGACGAAAGGGTTTTTAGATTAACGTCCTGTGTCGGATCTGTGACTAAGGCTGCGCTTCCAACGCGACCATCTGTTACCAAGCAGCTAAAGCGGCAGGTGTTATTTGCATAGCTGGTTCACTTAGACAATACCTGCATTTAGAGAAACATTGATCTCTCAGTTGAATGTCCTGACCGATGTTTGTGTTTCACTTCAAACCTAAAATGAACGTCAGCAAACTTTTTTTTTTTAATACGAACGTTCTTCAAAATATGGACTTTTGTCCAAAGCAGTGAATCTTTCATGTGTAAGGGTTGTAGCTCCATAAAGAGCTTTCGTTATAGGGAATAAATATGACCTATGGTGAATCTCTTTAATGTTTAATGAACCATTCAATGTGTGGAAAACATTTTTGAGATACTTAAATTATGATGCAAAACTAAGTATTCTGATCTAAAGTCAGTGCTCACAATATTTTACCGACAGACACTTTATTTTTTAAGTGGGGCAAAGTATTTTAACAATATTTTGAACATGGCTTCAGCAGTGGTAAGAGATAAGTAAATGAATCCTTAGCAGCCAACCAGTAGCAACGAAACGTGGTTCGATTCAGTCTTTTACCACGGCTTCAACGGATGTAAATCCGTATTTTTCAGAAAGATATATAACCTGAAGGCACTGCAATACCAGTAATTACAAACTCGGAATTATGCATCTCAAAATGAAGCGTCATAATAAGACTATATTCCCACAAACTGGTGGGGATATTATGTATATCGTAAAACATAACCAAAAGTATAAAACTAGTACTTATGAAATTTCGCATTTTAAAACCAAATAAGGAACTGATATGACATATGTCCAATGAAAATATGTCGTCAGTGCACATCACTGTATGCATTATAAATATGCTGGCCCCTATGATCAGGACTTGTGAAATAAAATAGCTAATATCCAAAAACAAAACTAATCAAATAAAATGTCAGGTCATGTTACGTGCTACACGCCGATCTGCGGGAAATGGTGAGCCACCTACAAAACAAGACAGCTAGCGCGTCTGCCGAGATCGAAGTACGTTTGCGACATTAACGGCAAATAAGTGGAAATACATTGAGGGAGGGGAGGGGGGTGAGAGAACAGTGAGAAAGAATGTTAAAGTGCTCAATTGTAAAGTAAAATATGCTGACTTACATTAACACTCTTGTAAGAACACAAGTACGTTATTGTACGAACAGGAATAAAGTTGTGATTCTTCAGTTTGTCCCGACGTATTTCCTGCTCGAAGAGTCCACGGGTGTACTGCGGGTCCATTTCGGCGATCAGACATGTCGCCATCATCAGGTGCGCTGACGAACTGAGCTCCTCGCGTGGATCTTCACGGAGATAACTTGTCCTCCGATGTGTGACGGAGTTCGCAGCAGTTATTGCTTTGCCTCCAATGCATGCCGATGCAATGCGTCCTCACGTGTAAATTGTCTTCTTGGGTGTCTCCTCAGCACAGTTCTGCAGCGAGGCAGCGAGCAGGTGTGGCAATCGGGTGGTGACGCTGCGCGGCAGTTTTTGGTCCAGCGTCCGGATTTGGGCGTTGTGCGACCGGCCAGCACGTTCGTAAAAGGTGCGGGCGGTCGTCTGGAAGAGGTCACGGAGCAGAGGTACGACGTGAAGATGAGCGGTGGGGAAATCGTAAGGCAGGTGTAAGGCCAGCCTAAGTATGCGATTCTGCAGTGTCTCCAGCTTCTTCAGGTTGGTGTCGTCGGCGTTCCCCCAGACGACGGCGGCGTATTGGAGTACAGGGTGGAGCAGCGCCTTGTACGGAGTCAAGCCCAGCCGTGGTGGTAGTTGGGAACCGGGGTTCAGCACCGGGTAGAGTATGCGGAGCCTGTTCCGCACTTTGTTCTTCACTTCGCGGATGTGCGGACCCCACGTGAGTCGGCGGTCGATGGTGACGCCGAGGTAATGCGCCGTTGGACGCCACGGGACAGGGCTTCCACCGACGGTGAGCGGTTGCAGACCTGCAGGAACGAGTTTTCTGGTGACGATCAGGAACTGCGTCTTGGCCCCATTGAATTGTAGACGCCACTTGACTGCCCAGGCTGCCAGGATGTCAACGGCGAGCTGCAGATGGCGGCGCATGACGGCGGCATTGAGGTTCCTCGTATATAGAGCCGTGTCATCCGCGTACAGGGCGAGCCGCACACGGTCGATCTTCGGCGCATCAGAAGTGTACAGCGAGTACAGGAGTGGCCCCAAGACCGAGCCCTGCGGTACACCGGCGTTGATGCGGCGGACAAAGGACAAGCCATGCGCGGCCCGCACATGGAAGGTCCGATCATCAAGTTAGGAACGGATGAGACGCACGTGCGACGCCGGTACCCAAAGTTCAAAAAGTTTGAACAAGAGGCCGCGGTGCCACACACTGTCGAAAGCACGCGACACGTCCAGGAACACCGCGCCGAAGAACTCGTGCTGCTCGAGGGCGACGAACGCATCTTCCACTAGCCGAAGGAGTTGGTGAACTGCCGAGTGGCCCGTGCGAAAGCCGAACTGCTCTTCGGGCAGGAGGCCTTCCTCGTCAACGTGGCGCTGCAGTCGTCTGATGCACACCCTTTCAAAGACTTTGGAGACGGCCGGCAGTAAACTAATAGGCCTGTAGTTCGTGGGCTGGCGCAGATCCTTCCCCATCTTCGGAATCGCCACGATCTCTGCATGCTTCCAGGACTGAGAAAAGCTGCAGGACCGAAGGATTTCATTAAAGACGTCGGCTAGATGCATAAAAGCCACCGGCGGTAACTTCTTGAGAAGGGCGTTGCAAAACTTCGTCTGGGCCCGCAGCTTTCCTGGGGTCCAGGGAACGCAGGATGGACGACACCTCTTCCGCCGTCGTCTCTTCAATGACGTCATCGTGCCTCCAAGTAGCGCGGGAGCCGGTCAGCAACCAGGTCGTCGTGGACAGCGTCGGTCGGGTCTTCTATCGGCGTAAACGCAGCCTCAGAGACTTCTGCGAGGGCATCAGCCTTCGCAGCTGGTCCGCAGACAGCCTGACCATGGACTATCAGCGGAGGGATACGTTGCGTGCGGCGTAGGAAACTCTTCGTCGTCCGCCAGGCCCTGACGTCGTCAAGGCAGAGGGTGGCGACCTTGTTATTCCAGTCGCGATGGCGATGGTTGTCAATGGCGGCCCGGATGTCCCGACGCATCCTGTTGAGGAGGCGCTTGGTGTCGGCATTTCTTGTCCTCTACCACTCCCGGTAGACCCGGTTCTTCTCAGTGATGGCCGCAAGGATGTCCGGCGGCAGCTGTCGGTAGTAGTCAGGCGGAGTGCGTGGTCGGGGCGGCGTTGCTATTTTGGCGGCGTCGATCGTGGTTGCCGCGAAGTGCAGAAGTGCTGCGTCCGCTCCATCGTCCGCAGGGGGCGGCGCGGCTGCGAGTGAGTCCGTCACGGCTGCTTGAAACCTGTCCCAATCGATGCCAGCAAGTGAGATGCCTCCCCTGGGCTGTTGTAGGGCGTCCAGGTCTATATAAAAAACCACTGGGACAGGATCAGAAGACAGCGCCGTCCTCGTCGTGGCAGCTATCTGATGACGGATGCCCTTCACGACCGCGATGTCGGTTATATCCGGCAGGCCACGGGCAGGGAAGATAGTCGGGTCGTACGGCCCCACCACAACCGTATGGTGACGTTCTGCTACCCTGAGGAGGCAGCGTCCAGCGGCATTGGTGATCCTGGGCTGCCAGGTGACATGTTTACTATTGAAGTCCCCGGCGACGAGCACCTGCCTCCTCGCGGAGAGCAGAGCATCGATGTCAGCAGAGTCCAGTGGACGGGACGGCGGTCGATAAGCAGCGACGAACGTGATGGCGCCCGCCGAGGTATGAACGACGACACCAGTGGCCTCCAGCGTTGCCAGTGGTGGAAGTTATATCACGTGATGAGGAATGCCATTGCGGACGTAAACGGCTGTCCCAACACCCGCCGTCAGTCGATAGGTGCGGTAGCTGCAATAGTTTGCCGCCCTGACGTCGGCCCCAGGCTTCAGGTGGGTTTCGCTGATAAGGCAGACGTCGACGGCTTCGTCTCGAAGAAATTGGCGAAGTTCGCCGGCTTGGGTGCGGACGCCGTTGGCATTCCACGCGACGATCGTGAGCCCTCTAACGCTTCCCATGGTCGAATGAGCTGGCGACGGCAGTAGGAAGCGTCGTCGATGACTGCATGCGTCTTGCAGTTCGCCGGGCCAGGACAAAACCGTCGGCGTCAGGGGCGAAATCTTTCTTGCTCCTCTTGTCGATCGGCGAGCTGCGAACGGCGGACGTCGGGGCTGTTGCCCTCCTCTTATTTTTCCCGCTTCGTCCGAGTGGCTGAGGCGCGGTGGAGCTCTCATCTTCAGAATCTGGGAGCGGAGCAGACTGCGCTGTCTTCAAGGTTTCCGTAGCTGTGTCCGTCAAATCCATAGCCATAGCACTGGTCGTCGTAACTGGGGGGCCGGATGACGATCGGCCACACCCTTCGCGTCGCTAGCAAGCGCGGGTGCGTCCTTCTCGCGGCTGCACATCTTAGCGATCGTGCGTGTGAACTGGGCTCCTGAGGGCGGGTGGCCGTCTTAAATCCCCTCCCCTCGCGAGGCGTTCTCTCCGCGGTCCGCGCCCGCGCGTCAGCGGTCGGTGAGACGCTGGCATCGGTGTCTGTGGTGGTGTCGGTGTAATTACCTCGTTCCCCCTAGTCGCCCGTTCGTTTCCTTTGCTGAGAGTATTTTTAAATAGACTCAATGCTGGTTCCCATGTCCTGCTGAGATTGCAGCCGCATTTTCGGTTGATGAGTCCGTCCCTGGTACGTCTTTCGATAGCCTTTCTAACGACACTGTCCCAGTATTTAGTTGTTTGTGCCAGGACCCTCGTATGTTGCTGGTCCATTTCGTGATTTTCGGACAAACAGTGCTGTACGTCCGCCGACTTGTTGGGGTACCCAAATCAACTTTGCCTTTGATGTTCTCGCCAAAGATCTTCGATGGTGCGCAGTGTCTGTCCAGTATAAATCTTCCCACATTGACACGGAATCTGGTACATGCCGCCCTTCAGCAAACCGAGATCGTCTTTGACACTTCCAAACAATGCTCGCATTTTATTTGGTGGGCAAAAGACTGTTCCTACTCGGTGTATCCTCAACATTCGACCTATTTTCCCCGATAGTGCGCCAGTACATGGTATACAGGTTGGTAAAAAAGGTACTGCCAAACTTTCAGGAAACATTCCTCACACACAAATAAAGAAAAGATGTTATGAGGACATGTGTCCGGAAAAGCTTAATTTCCATGTTAGAGCTCATTTTAGTTTCGTCAGTATGTACTGTACTTCCTCGATTCACCGCCAGTCGGCCCAATTGAAGGAAGGTAATGTTGACTTCAGTGCTTGTGTTGACATGCTACTCATTGCTCTACAGTACTAGCATCAAGCACATCAGAACGTAGCATCAACAGGTTAGTGTTCATCACGAACGTGGTTATGCAGTCAGTGCAATGTTTACAAATGCGGAGTTGGCAGATGCCCATTTGATGTATGGATTAGCACTGGGCAATAGCCGTGGCGCGGTACGTTTGTATAGAGACACATTTCCAGTACGAAGGTGTCCCGACAGGAAGACGTTCGAAGCAATTGATCGGCGTCTTAGGGAGCACGGAACATTCCAGCCTATGACTCGCGACTGGGGAAGACCTAGAACGACGAGGACACCTGCAATGGACGAGGCAATTCTTCGTGCAGTTGACGATAACCCTAATGTCAGCGTCAGAGAAGTTGCTGCTGTACAAGGTAACGTTGACCACGTCACTGTATGGAGAGTGCTACGGGAGAACCAGTTGTTTCCGTTCCATGTACAGCGTGTGCAGGCACTATCAGCAGCTGATTGGCCTCCAAGGTTACACTTCTGCGAATGGTTCATCCAACAATGTGTCAATCCTCATTTCAGTGCAAATGTTCTCTTTACGGATGAGGCTTCGTTCCAACGTGATCGAATTGTAAATTTTCACAAGCAACATGTGTGGGCTGACGAATGGTTCATCCAACAATGTGTCAATCCTCATTTCAGTGCAAATGTTCTCTTTACGGATGAGGCTTCGATCCAACGTGATCGAATTGTAAATTTTCACAATCAACATGTGTGGGCTGACGAGAATCCGCACGCAATTGTGCAATCACGTCATCAACAAAGTTTTTTTGTGGACGTTTGGGCAGGCATTGTTGGTGATGTCTTGATTGGGCCCCATGTTTTTCCACCTACGCTCAATGGAGCACGTTATCATGATTTCATACGGGATACTCTACCTGTGCTGCTAGAACATGTGCCTTTACAAGTACGACACAACATGTGGTTCATGCTCGATGGAGCTCCTGCACATTTCAGTCGAAGTGTTTGTACGCGTCTCGACAACAGATTCGGTGATCTATGGATTGGTAGAGGCGGACTAATTCCATGGCCTCCACGCTCTCCTGACCTCAACCCTCTTGACCTTCATTTGTGGGGGCATTTGAAAGCTCTTGTCTACGCAACCCCGGTACCAAATGTAGAGACTCTTTGTGCTCATATTGTGGACGGCTGTGATACAATACGCCATTCTCCAGGGCTGCATCAGCGCATCAGGGATTCCATGCGACGGAGGGTGGATGCATGTATCCTCGCTAACGGAGGACATTTTGAACATTTTCTGCAACAAAGTGTTTGAAGTCACGCAGGTACGTTCTGTTGCTGTGTGTTTCCATTCCGTGATTAATGTGATTTGAAGAGAAGTAATAAAATGGGCTCTAACATGGAAAGTAAGCGTTTACGGACACATGTCCACATAACAGTTTTCTTTCTTTGTGTATGACCAATGTTTCCTGAACGTTTGGGTGTACCTTTTTGTAACACCCTGTATAGGCAGTGGCTATCTCTTTCTCCGTGACTTCTTCCGTCTCCACACGCTGTACTGTAGCGGTGGGGCGGAGAGCGTGTCTGATCTGCCATTCCGAGTACCCGTTTTTCCAGAATACGGTTTTGAGGTGCTCCAGCTCTTGGGGCAGACTCTCTGCGCCATAGATGGTGCGCGCCCTGTGTGCCATTGTTTTTAGCACCCTATTCCTCTGCGCAGGGTGGTGGCAGCTGTCCGCTTGCAAATACAGGTCGGTGTGCGTTTTCTTCCTGTATATCTCGTGGCCCAGGGTGCCATCTGCTCCTCTTTTGACCATGACGTCCAGGAATTGTAATCTTCCTTCCGCTTCGGACTCCGTAGTAACTCTGTTGTTCGGATGTATGGAGTACTGGTGTGTAAGGAAGTCTAGGAGCTTGTTCCTTCCATGGGTCCAGATCATGAACGTGTCATCCACATAAAGTAGAAAACAAGTAGGGTTCCATTTGGATGACGCCAAAGCTTCCTTCTCGAAGTATTCCATATAGCAATTCGCGACCACAGGCGAGAGTGGGCTCCCCATTGCGACTGCTTCTGTTTGTTCATAGTATTCTCCATTAAAGAGAAAATACGTGGAGGTCAGAACGTGCTTGAAAAGGTCGGTCATCTTCTCGTCAATAAGCTCAACTGACTCTCGAAGAGTCACCCTGGTGAATAATGAAACAACGTCAAAACTCAACAGGATATCTGAGTCTTTCAGCTTGAAGTTTTCGAGACGTTTTACGAAATCCACAGAATTACGAACGTGAAGAGAGCATTTACCCACATAAGGGCTTAGTAATTCTGTCAGGTATTTGGCCAGCAAATATGTAGGAGCCCTAATGTTGCTGACAATTGGGCGTAAAGTCTCCCCTTCTTTGTTGCCTTTAGGGAGTCCATGAAGTCTTGGCGGTACAGGTCCTTGAGGTGTCAATTCCTTGACAACATCCTCTGCTAAATCTGCGTCCTTGAGAAGAGCTCTAATATTGTTCTCCACCTTCTTAGTGGGGTCAGCGTTGATCTTCCTGTAAGATTCGTCCTTTAGCAGGCTCTGCATCTTCTCAATGTAGTCCTTATGGGAAAGAACAACCGTAGCATTGCCTTTGTCTGCCAGTAAGACAACAATCTCAGAGCTCTGTCTCAGGTCTGGAATGGCTGCCCTCTCCCTGCTGGTAATACTCGACTTGATCGGTTTAGTTCTCGTCAGAGCACGGCAGGTTTCCAGGCGTCCTTCTTCAGCTGCTTCAAGTGGTAGTCGCGCAGCAACCTGTTCAACTGCACTGACAATGTCCGCTACCAGCGTGAACCTAGGTGTGCGAGCAAATTAAGTCCAAAATGATGATGAAGGACACGCAGCACCCACACCCTTGCCTGGAATCGAACCCTAGCACCGTGCGTGGTTGTCGGTAACGCTACCGCTACGCTACGGAGGCGGAATAAAGTTAAAGCGTAAACACACTGTAATATTTTTTTAATAACATTCGAAAGCTCTTGAAAAGGATGACTTAGTCAAATAACGTTGTTTATGACTTGAAGAAGAACGTCTCACAAAAATAAACGGGGCAAATTTTAACATACAGATGGGTAAATTCATAATGCGCAAGCCACCGTAAGGTGCGTGGTGGAAGGTACCTTGCGACACTACCAGTCGTCTTATTTCATGTTCTACTCGCAAACATAGGGAAGGAAAAACGACTGTTTATATGCCTCCATATGAGTCCTCATTTGTCTTATCTTCGTGGTCCTTACGCGAAATGTTCGTTGTCGGGAGAAGAATCTTTCTGCAGTTACCCTCAAATATCGGTTCTTTAAGTTTTCTCGCTAGTGTTCGTCGAAAAGAACGTCGTCTTACTAGGAGGGATTCCCATTTGAGCTCCCGAAGTATCTCCTTAATATTTCCCTGTTGTTCTAACTTACCGGTAACTAATTTGACAGTCCGCCTCTGAATTGTACCGATGTATTCCTTTAACATGACCTGACGGGGATTCCAGACACTCTAACAGTAGTCAAAAATAAGTAGCACTAGTCTCCTACGTTCGGTCTCATTTACAGATGAACCCCGATTTCCTAAAATTCTCCCAATAAGTTGACGTCGACCATTCGCATCCCCTACTACAATCCTTAAATGCTCATTCCATTTCATACCACCATGGAAATTTACGCTCAGATGTTTAAACTATCTGACTGTGTCAAATTTTATGGGTTTGTTTCTCTACTCATAGGCATTAACTTACATTTTTCTACATTTAGAGCTCACTTACATTCATTACATCAACAAGACGTTTTGTCGAAGTTATAATGTATTCTCCTAAAGTCACTCAACGATTACACGTTTCTATACATCATAGTAACATCAGTGAGTAGCCGCAGATAGTGGTGACGTCGAAAATCAGATCGCCAATCAATTCTGAACCAAGCCCGACGATTCCGCTTCTCACCTTTGAGTCATGATGTGTGACAATAAGGTAAAATATTCCGGAATTAAATTAGCTCCACATTCGGATCTCCGGGTAGCAGCTGCTTTTATGTCACAAAATCCTAAGTATACGAAACGGGAGAAGCAGAAAATGGTTCAAATGGCTCTGAGCACTATGGGACTTAACATCTGTGGTCATCAGTCCCCTAGAACTTAGAACTACTTAAACCTAACTAACCTAAGGACATCACACACATCCATGCCCGAGGCAGGATTCGAAACTGCGACGGGAGAAGCAGAGCTTTCAAATATGTACAGATAAGTATCGCTCGCTACTGGGAGAGGACAGAATGACAGAAATAGAAGAGGAATTAGGAAAACTTTATTGAAGCATTGTTTACTTAGGCGAAATACGCTGTAAAGGTGAAAAATGCCTTCCACTGAATTCGGGATATCTCTTCTATTACTATGATGAACGAAATGGAAAACTATATGGCGTCAGGTTTTTGGTAAACAAAACCAAAGTAGACAACAAATGTTCAAATGTGAGTGAAATCTTATGGGACTTAACTGCTCAGGTCATCAGTCCATAAGCTTACACACTACTTAACCTAAATTATCCTAAGGAGGATTAACACACACAACTATGCCCGAGGGACTCGAACCTCCGCCGGGGCCAGCCGCACAGTCCATGACTGCAGCGCCCCAGACCGCTCGGCTAATCCCGCCCGGCAAAGTACACAACACAGCAGTATTAGAAGTAACTTCAGGCAGAAGTCCACTTTTGGTCATCAAAATATCAGAAAGGTATAAAATACAAACAGTTCATGCATATGAATCTACTTCTAGTCACTCGGATGAGATGAGAGGATCCTTCTATGAGTGCCTTTAACAAAACTATGGAAAAGGTCGAGACTGCTGTTATACATTTTATAATTGATGACTTTAATGTCAAGGCTGGAACGTAGAAGAAAAGTGATTCAGTTGTTGGCAAATATGGAATACATGAAAGAAATCACAGAGGTGAGTGACTGGTTGAATTTGCGGAATGTGTAAAAACACCTATTATGAATACGTTCTTCGAGAAACATTCTAGTCCAAAATGAAATAGGCTTCATTCTTACCAACAGGCCCGAAAACGTTAAAGGTCTCTCTTCGCTGAACAGGTCAATGCAAACAGTGATCATCAACAAATAAGAGTAATATTTGAAATGAATAGAAAATATGAAATACCGAAACTAATTAAAATCAAAAGAAAAAATTTTAAATTTTCAAAATCACGAAGCATGGAGAGGAGTTTCAAGAATGTATTAAGAGAAAATTAAAACAATATGAAGCAGAGGCAGTAACAAAGATACTAATCACAACAGCTGAAGAAATGGGTGGTTTGTGAAAATCTCAAAGCCAGACAAAGAAACTGAAAAATAAGATAATAATTGACTTGTACAATAGAAGGAAACTGAAAGTAGTAAAAGATAAAGAGTAGATAAAATGTGCAGAACTGTGCAAAGCTCTGAGAAAGAGCATGAAAGATGCCATCAAGAAGTATGAAGAAGATAAGTTAAGCCGTCTTGAAAATACATGTAGTATAAAGATGGCCAAGCGCAAGCTTATGATCGGAAAGAACCAACTAATAGCATAAGACTCAGACCTATGCCGAATCACAGATAAGAGAGAAATACTCGAATACGCTGAGAATTTTTATATTAACCAATACAGTAGAGTCAACGATGATATGTTAATCCTAGACCAATTGGATGCCTCTGTTTCCCAAATCCCAGAAATATTCCCATCAGGAGAAAAACGTACTAAGGGAAAGAGGAAAAAAGGATCCGCTCAGGAAGCGACAAACTGTAAGTCGATATTTTAAAGATGATGGATGACAAATCTATAAATCATTTACCTAAAATATTTCCAAATTGTCTGCACAGTGGAAAATTACCAAGAGATCGGAATAAAGCGAAAATAATCCTACTAAATAAGAAAGGTGGTACTTAGATTTAAGGAGCTATCGCCCTAACAGTCACCCGCCCTTATTGTACGAAGTTTTTTCGAGAATTTTGACTACTGGATTGAGCACTATGCCTGACCCGACCCAGCTAATTCAGCGAGCCGTGTTCACCACAGGGTTTGATACTGTGGTATCGATAGCTACGATACAACAACGTAGGTGCGCTCTGCTAGGTTGGCACTACTACGAGACACCGAAGAGAGCGACCTCCAGCAGGTGCTGTTGAGGTCTACGAGCTCCGCGACTGCTTCAGCTCATTTGATCAGGTGCAGCCAGCCAGGACACTTCGCTTCAGCATCGTACCTACGTATAAAGTTATGTAATCATTTATCACCTTGTTTTTGCACCAGTAAACCACGTTCTTGCAGTAGCGACTTGTATTACCTTTTCCCGTTCCTACCCACGCGCCGCCTCCCAGGCGGGGTACAAAAAATACAATCGATCATATCCTCATTGGACGCAAGACAATTAGTGGAACAAATGAATACCATCTACCGCTTTTCCTTGCCTTCATAGATTTTGAAAAGGAATTCAGTTCGATGACTAACCCAGCGGTGTTTGTGGCCTTAGCAGAGCAAGGAATAGAGCACACCTGCGTTAAGGTCTTATAAAAAATATAAATAACGTCCATAGCGTTTGTGAATGTAGTTGAAGAAACCAATGAATTTCCCATCGAAAAGGGCGATAAAACAAGATGACACTGGATCTTGAAACTATTTTCAGCAGTCTGCGAAATAGCAATGCCTAAATTAGATTTGGAAACAAAGAGAATTCAAATTAAGACTTTAAATAACCTGAGATTCGCAAACGATATTCTACTATTTGCAAATAGGATAGAAGAACTTCAAATACAGGTTAGTGAACTTGCGTCAGTCCACATGGAGTTGTCCCAATAATGAACTATCATAAAGCCAAGATAATGCTGAATGAACCGATTACCGGAAGGAAATACATCTCTTGGCGGTACACAATTGCAAAATGACACAGAATATGTCCGTCTGGGTCAGCTGCTAAATGTAAAAGGAGACCTAAAACCAGAAATATTTCTGCGTATAAATTAGGCTGGCAAGCTTATGGAATATACTCTACAGTTTCGAAGTCCAGGATATCGGTCAAGCTCAAGATAACAGCTTTTGTCCAAATTATATTGCCAGTAATAACTTGTTGCAGTGATGGATGGACTTTGAATGAGTTCATTGTTAGGAAGCTAATAGTAGCCCAAAGGGGAATGGAAAGATAAATGTTGGGCTACAGAGACAGACAGAAAGAAAGAAGACTGTGGTAGAGAAAGTCTGTGACATTTCACAGCCAAAAAGTTACCAATAATAAGTAAGTACAAAATCTAACTGTTAATTGCATTCGATTTTGTGGTGCTTTGGAACTTGCCCTCAGGTGACACGATGAGACTTAATTATTTCCCAGTCGTGTTATTTTTTCTGCCTTGATAAATTTTAGCGCTGAATTAGGTTTGGGGCTGGTATTAATGTCGCATTCAGCAAAAGAAACAGTTTCCTCTAAAACCATCCAGAATGAACGCTTCCAAGAGGAAGTCTGAAAGGAAATTAAGAGTCCGGAGCTTTTGGCTGAAGTAACTGACGAAACCAGTGACATAGACTGCATTTTCCTGATGGTATTAATATATGCAGACATAATTAGTGCAATACCAGTTGAAAACTGTTATGAGGACCTAGCACCAGGAGCATGATGCCCAGATTTTGGCAACGTACATCGTAGAACAGATAAATCAATTTTGAACAAGTTAATTTATTAATTATCTGGTAAGATCTTATGGGACCAAACTGCTGAAGTCATCGGTCCCTAAGCTTACACACTACTCAATCTTACTTAAACTAACTTACGCTAAGACAACACACACACCCATTCCCGAGGGAGGACTCGAACCTCCGACGGGAGGAGCCACGCGAACCGTGACAGGACGCCCTAGACCACGAGGTTACCCCACGCGGTTTGAAGAAGTGTTAACACAAACTAATAGCACAAATATAAGATCGTGTTTCAGTCATGAATGGTTCGTCACACGGGGTGAACGTCGTGTAAAAGGAAAGTTCTCTAATCAACCGTACATGCATTGTTGGACCACTATGTGAATCTCATTTTGCTCACAGTCATTTCGATTAATCAAAATGGGCGAATGTTTTTCACCAAAATTCAGTGACATTGTAACTCCTTTTCAGCAATTCCACACAGAACAGCAATTTTCGATGAAATAGTACAAAAACGACTCTCACATTGAGTTTCTACTCGTTGGAATTTGCAGTGTATGTGAGTCAATACCGGATTCGAATATAGGGAAGATATTGTCAAGTGCGTGAATGATATGACCACTTGGGAAAAATTGTGTAAGCCTGCGACGTAGCAATCACTTTGAAGGGGAATGGTTCTTTTTATGGCTCTCGGTTTCCTTTTTTTTGGGAGAGTTATGATCTATTTCGAAATTTTGTATTCAAGCTACAGAAAAGGGATAATGACCCAACTTACTCACAAAAGCAGCTGACAGGTTTTGAGCATAAAATTACAAACATTAGTGAACGTGTGAATGAAAATTCAACAGATTTGCACGAATATTATAAAAGAGCGAGAACTGAAGACGGGTAATCTACTGCAGGAGTAAAAACAAATATGGATGTTGAAACTCCCTGGCAGATTGAAACTGTATGCCGGATCGAGACCGGTAGAGCACTTGCCAGTGAAAGGCTAAGATCCCGAGGTCGAGTCACAATCCGGCACACAGTTTTAATCTGCCAGGAAGTTGCATATCAGCGCAAATTCCGCCGCAGAGTGAAAATTTCATTCTGGAAGTTTGGATCTTGTAAGTTACGAGGTGAAAGAAAGATTTAAATAGCCTTTCGCTCCCTGTATTTTACCCCTACCACCTTTAGAATTTGAAAGAGGGTATTCCAGTCAACATTGTCTAAAGCTTTCTCTAAGTCTACAAATACTAGAAACGTAGGTTAGCCTTTCCTTAATCTTTCTTCTAACATAAGTCGTAAGGTCAGTACTGCCTCACGTGTTCCAATATTTCTACGGAATCCAAACTGATCTTCTCCAAGGTCGGCTTCTACTAGTTTTTCCACTCGTCTGTAAAGAATTCGCGTTAGTATTTTGCAGCTGTGGCTTATTAAACTAATTGTTCGGTAATTTTCACATCTGTCAACAACTGCTTTCTTTGGGATTGGAATTATTATATTCTTCTTGAAGTCTGAGGGTATTTCGCCTGTCTCATACATCTTGCTCACCAGTTGGTAGAGTTTTGTCAGGACTGGCTCTCCCTAGGCTGTCAGTAGTTCTAATGTAATGTTGTCTACTCCCGGGGCCTTTTCTCGACTCAGGTCTTTCAGTGCTCTGTCAAACTCTTCACGCAGTATCGTATCTCCCATTTCGCCTTAATCTACATTCTCTTCCATTTCCATAATATTGTCCTCAAGTACATCGCCCTTGTATAGACCCTCTATACACTCCTTCAACAATTCACACTTACTCTTCCAATTTTCCAGAAATTTCTTTCGGTGCTGTTACTTAATGCCATTCTCTGTTGAAAGCAAAGAAACATGTAACTAAACTCTCTGTTATGTATGGACGAGAGAAGTACTGAAGTATGTGTGGAGCTTTGAGCTTGTTGGGTTTCATTGTTCCTGTGAAATGAGAATTAGTTTTAGTAATTCCTGAGTTCAGAGAGTGATTGAAAAATTTAGAAATATGAAGGAAATAAAGAACGACATTCCAGTGCAAGTGATTTGCAACTACATCAAACGGCATGGATACAACAGAATGGCCTTAACATCGATTTTGCAGGGAAGGGTGAATAAGGCAGGCCTAGTAGTTTATAGGTACATACAATTGCCGTTCATCTTACTCTGTTTTATTCCTGAAGTAATATTTTATGCTGTGTACGTGTTCTGGCGTTATTACGCCTACTAGTTTGTATGGGTATAAGGTAGCAATTCATCTTAATTCTTTTTTATTCACCGAAGTAATTCTTTATACTGTGTACATGTTCTCGTGTTATGTTGCAGAGACATGAGCGAGCGATCTATTTACATCATGGATTACCTAAATATGAGCACTAAGCTTATTTTTTGTCCTTTGTAAATGGTTTCCTTGATGAGTAAAGTGCACCACCATCATTTCTGTTCTGAATCTATCCTCGGTGTGTTCAAGTCACCTCCAATTAAAATTGTGGAAATCGACACTTCCGCGCTTCTGTGTGTAGACTTCCTTTTGAGTGGTTCTGCAACTGTTGTGGCCGGCCGCTTCAGTCCGGAACCGCACTGCTGCTACGGTCGCAGGGTCGAATCCTGCCTCGGGCATGGATGTGTGTGATGTCCTTAGGTAGTTAGGTTTGAGTAGGTCTATGTCTAGGGGACTAATGACCTCAGATGTTAAGTCCCATAGTGCTTAGAGCCATCTGAACCATTTGTGGCAACTGTTATGGCGGATTAGGTGCCTGGTAAAAAATCTGATGATTATCTTGTGTTCACATAGGTCGGATAGTCGAGTCCAGATAAATTCACAGACTTAATTTTGACCTTGATAGACACATTATTATA
Source organism: Schistocerca cancellata (assembly GCF_023864275.1). Lineage (NCBI taxonomy): Eukaryota > Metazoa > Arthropoda > Insecta > Orthoptera > Acrididae > Schistocerca > Schistocerca cancellata. Next base: position 759,890,274 of record NC_064629.1, read on the forward strand.
ATCAACTGCAATGAACACTCCATCTCCTATGGTGAGCAACCTGTCATTTCGACATGCGTTCAATGTCTCGTAAAATAGCTTTGAGCATACTTCTTCGGGTAGCATACAGCTCTCGGTTTCGAGTACGGTATAAGAGCGTCAGTTTTCATGGCTTGTTTTGTCATTCGAAATTTCTTTATCTTCTATGTGATCTGATTCCGTTGTATCAGCTTCGATTGTCGATCTTTCATTGTAGTACCTCAGACAACTGCCTAGCCTGGGAGCCCATCATTTGCTCTCCTTTTCACTAATCGAGTAACTGCTCCCTTTGAGAAGTGCACTCCTCACCTATCAAGAGGAATCCTACAATTCTCCATTCCATAACGCAAGTCTAAAATTCTGAAACCAAGACCACCACAGAACCGATCGGCCCTTTGGTTGAGACTCTCCACTCGGCTCCAAACAAGCTGACCATAGTCAATTTTGGGCACGATATAGCTCTGCTTGCACCCCATGAGCGACACCAATTGTTTCCTCAACTTCTCTTGAGCGAACTGAAGATGGCCTCTGAACCTAAGCAACTCGTATCTTTAGTGCCGACGTGAGCCACAACATGAAGATGACTGCACCTTGCACCCTCGATAGCTGTAAGTTGGGCCTCCTCCACATCTCGGATAAGGCCACCCAGCAGGCTTACTGAGCCCATACGGACTTCTTTGGAGTCCTAGAGGATATGTTTCTAAAAGGGCTAAATAATGTACCCAACACAGAAATTCCTGACCGGATCGGACTGAACAAACAGTCGCTTGTTGAGTCATCAGGCGAATGTACAGGGTGGTCAGAAACCTTCGAAAGAGCTTCTAAGGGTGTAGCAGGGCAGAAATCATTGTTAAGAAAATAATCAGAACGTTGCGCCATTTCCGAGTTAATTATCGTATGTTGAAGTTAGGCAATTAAGCCATTTCGTGCGCAAATTCATGCTGCCCTCCTGAGAAGGTGTCGTCAGACATGCTGCCTCTTTGATTTCCTAGAACCGAACATGAGACTGATACAAAAACCGAACATGGAACATAGTAAGAATCGAATCCCATGGCAAAGTCTGAGCAATCTCCTGTGTGATCATCTACGCTATGAAAAAAACTGTCACTAATTGTATCAGCCAGGCCACTTGAATTAGCGTGTGCTGATGTGTTGGCAGATGTGCCAACACCTTGTAGTTAGAGGAGGCCGAAATGCACGCGTCAACTCACGCAGGTGGGCGGTAGTTCTGAAACAGGATAAGTAATGAATGCTATAAAGAAAAGTACGTAGCTGCTGGAATACTTAACTTTAATCCATCATTTGTATACAGCATTCTTGATGATACAAGTGAGACTCTCTCTAGAAATGGTTAATGGCGCCTTGTTAGCTCGTTGCCATGGACTTAGCTGAAGGCTATTCTAACTATCCCTCGGCAAATGAGAGAAAGGCTTCGTCAGTGTAGTCGCTAGCAAAGTCTTCGTACAACTGGGCCGAGTGCTAGTACGTCTCTCTAGACCTGCCGTGTGGTGGCGCTCGGTCTGCAATTACTGACAGTGGCGACACGCGGGTCCGACATGTACTAATGGACCGCGGCCAATTTAAAGCTACCACCTAGCAAGTGTGGTGTCTGACGGTGACACCACATGTGCAACGGCCTGATCGGCCAATTTCAATGCTAATTAACTCGCAAATGGCGCAAGGGATCGGATTTTTTTATTAATCATTATTTCTCAGCGCGGCTCACTCAGCAACACACTTTCAAGCTTTTCAGACTGTTTAGGACCACACTGTATACTCCTATTCACACTCCTCTTGAAGGGACGCGAACCAATTTCAGCAGGGCACTCACTCTGAAGAGAGTGCTGTTCCCCACATCGGATACACCACAAGGCGCCTCGGCAGCAGAGCGCATGAACGAACCAAGCGACAGTTGAAGTGTACCCCGCCACCACTAGGCAGCAGCGTGCATACGTCTATTATGTTCGGCAGCGTCACTTCTACGTAAACTATTGTTACTAAAAGTTGCAAAACCCTGAAATAATTGTCAGAGGGGATCTAAACTCAGAGAATGCATAGCCAAACGTACCAGTAACAATCAAACAAGTTTAGTGTGTGTTGGCTATTGTAGGCTCAGCAGTGGCGTCTCCTGTATGACCAGATACTTAGTGCTGCTGCTGTTGCTAACATGAAAGACACTAGTGTTTGGAAAAATAAATGTAGTTCGTCTGTAGCGACGAGTTCGTTATGGTCGACACAGGGTCCCAACAGAAAGGTAAACAGACATACACTCCTGGAAATGGAAAAAAGAACACATTGACACCGGTGTGTCAGACCCACCATACTTGCTCCGGACACTGCGAGAGGGCTGTACAAGCAATGATCACACGCACGGCACAGCGGACACACCAGAAACCGCGGTGTTGGCCGTCGAATGGCGCTAGCTGCGCAGCATTTGTGCACCGCCGCCGTCAGTGTCAGCCAGTTTGCCGTGGCATACGGAGCTCCATCGCAGTCTTTAACACTGGTAGCATGCCGCGACTGCGTGGACGTGAACCGTATGTGCAGTTGACGGACTTTGAGTGAGGGCGTATAGTGGGCATGCGGGAGGCCGGGTGCACGTACCGCCGAATTGCTCAACACGTGGGGCGTGAGGTCTCCACAGTACATCGATGTTGTCGCCAGTGGTAGGCGGAAGGTGCACGTGCCCGTCGACCTGGGACCGGACTGCAGCGACGCACGGATGCACGCCAAGACCGTAGGATACTACGCAGTGCCGTAGGGGACCGCACCGCCACTTCCCAGCAAATTAGGGACACTGTTGCTCCTGGGGTATCGGCGAGGACCATTCGCAACCGTCTCCATGAAGCTGGGCTACGGTCCCGCACACCGTTAGGCCGTCATCCACTCACGCCCCAACATCGTGCAGCCCGCCTCCAGTGGTGTCGCGACAGGCGTGAATGGAGGGACGAATGGAGACGTGTCGTCTTCAGCGATGAGAGTCGCTTCTGCCTTGGTGCCAATGATGGTCGTATGCGTGTTTGGCGCCGTGCAGGTGAGCGCCACAATCAGGACTGCATACGACCGAGGCACACAGGGCCAACACCCGGCATCATGGTGTGGGGAGCGATCTCTTACACTGGCCGTACACCACTGGTGATCGTCGAGGGGACATTGAATAGTGCACGGTACATCCAAACCGTCATCGAACCCATCGTTCTACCATTCCTAGACCGGCAAGGGAACTTGCTGTTCCAACAGGACAATGCACGTCCGCATGTATCCCGTGCCACCCAACGTGCTCTAGAAGGTGTAAGTCAACTACCCTGGCCAGCAAGATCTCCGGATCTGTCCCCATTGAGCATGTTTGGGACTGGATGAAGCGTCGTCTCACGCGGTCTGCACGTCCAGCACGAACGCTGGTCCAACTGAGGCGCCAGGTGGAAATGGCATGGCAAGCCGTTCCACAGGACTACATCCAGCATCTCTACGATCGTCTCCATGGGAGAATAGCAGCCTGCATTGCTGCGAAAGGTGGATATACACTGTACTAGTGCCGACATTGTGCATGCTCTGTTGCCTGTGTCTATGTGCCTGTGGTTCTGTCAGTGTGATCATGTGACGTATCTGACCCCAGGAATGTGTCAATAAAGTTTCCCCTTCCTGGGAAAATGAATTCACGGTGTTCTTATTTCAATTTCCAGGAGTGTATTTGATGTGATCTATTGTTGAATCTCAAAGAGCCATCTTTCAGATTGTCTGACTGTCCGCCATTTTTGGAACATTGTCTCTTGCACCAAGGCCATACGAGCAACAGCCGTCAAATTTTCGTGTACTGGATTTCTCCGGTACACTGCTAGTCCTTGTACCTGCACTCACTCATACCAGTCATCTAGCCGGAAACCGGAACTACAGCGGCGGGCCCTGAGGATTGGTCGGACCAGCCAGCATTCATCCCTACAACAAATTCATCTCACTCGCACCAATACTGGGAGGCCGATTAGCTCACCTAAATACGCGTAACGGTGCAGTCGGTACATGCAGAGTTTGGAAACATCCAGAATACACATACCGATATACAAAGTTTCGTCAACCTCACTGAAACCTTAGCAATCTCCATAGGTACTAGCTACCTACTGAACATTGTGGCCCACTTTGAGTTTGGCATGGATGTGTAATCTCTCGTGTCATAATGGCCATCTCAGCGGTAAACTAAATGAAATGGACATTGGTTTGTAATATTCTCCATGGTTCTGCCAAAAAATGAATTAGTAATTTATTTACAAAAATCCTTTTCAAAATTACACGTCAGAAGAGACCTCTTTTCAGAAGTAACATCAATATACTCATTCAGTCAGGGACGCTGTTTGAAAGAGATGCAGCCAGTGATTCTACTAAATGCCATACCCAGCTTGAGACATTGCTGGAGGTTTCTATAGTGTAGGCGTATCTCTGCTTATTCCCCTGCGTTGTCATCAGCTTCAATATGGCACTATCTCACTGCGCTCCTAACACAGCAGCAAACTACCGTGTGCGTCATGGATACTGGCGAGGTATTTAAAGTCTGACCCCTAGACATATCCCATACCAGGGCCCTATAGATTGTTCCATATAATGGACGTAGCTCAAATCGATAACCCAAGATTTGTTTATCAGCAGCGGAAAGGGCGTTATCTGTTGTACAGCATTGTAAAATTTTCGCCATTGCACTATGAGCCGAAAGTATTTTCTTGCAATTTCCTTATCGATGTTTGATGTGGCTGCTTATAGCTCTTTCACAGAACGCATAAAAACGTTACACTCAGAGCGACTGGAACCGCGAACCATAACAGACGCTTTTTTTACAAGCCGACACCTCACAGCAGGTCTATCGAAGAGCTAATGGCCTGGCTTCCTCTTACGAGGCCAATAGTGGCTAGAACTCGTAAACTGCTATTTAAAGGACGAGATTAGTTGAGATTTCCAGGTGCAACGACTTTCCTGGGCTGAAAACCGTAAATTTACAATCTTTTGTTACACCTCAAGTGATAATAACTCAGATTATTCAACGGAAAAGACAGGGAAAAGCAATTGTACTTAAAGTTTAATTCCGTACACACCAGGAAGTAACTCGTCGATCTCAGAGTTGCCAAACATACTCGCCTTGTTGCCAAATCTCAATTACAGCACCGGCAGGAAGAAGACGAACCGATGTGATCCTACAGCGGGCTGGGATGTGACCATAGCTGGCGTCTCAATGACGGGGCTGCTGTGGCCTGGAATACATAATGCGTCTTATTCACATTTCGGTAACGAGGTTTATGGACTGGAGCGTAGTTACTAATAATACTCACAACTGACTGCAAACTAAGCATCATAAATCGGGAACTATCATTGTTGTTTTTATATTTCTTTCGTATGCGTACTCAAAACTAAGAAACTCATTCACGGGCGTTTTCATGCCTCGACGATAGTGGATGCATAACAAACAAATAAAAATAAAAAAAAGAATGTGTGTGTGTGTGTGTGTGTGTGTGTCTGTGTGTGTGTGTGTGTGTGTGTGTGTGTCTGAGAGAGAGAGAGAGAGAGAGAGAGATAAAAAAGAATAAGAGAGAGTAAAAAATTGTTGTACAGAAATTGAATCATGGTATGTAAAGAAATCTTTCATTAAAATGACAAGTTCCACATGATTACGAAATGTCGTATTCATGATCTATGGAACAAGTATTAATCTAATCTAATATTTCTGGCTAGCCATGAAGAGTCATGAATTACCGAAATTTTTGCCAATATCAGTCACCAAACCTAAACTTGAAAATAAAATACGACAGTTTTTGTAATAAACCAGGACTCCTTTCAAGACCCTTTCGTTCCTGCTAACTAACCACGAAAGATGTCTGGTATATCTCCATTCATAAGTAACATTGTGTGCATACATTTATAGATGAAGCGCATGATGTGAAGTTCTGTGATGGAGATACGAGCCCAACACGTAATCAGATTGTTAACTAAGCAAAATCAAATGTTACGTATCGGTTTTTCTTACCACCTGCTAGGTGTTGCAATCTAAAGTAATGATACAAATTTTTGTGCCTGAGCGAAAATCGAACTGCACACCTATCGGCCTTCTTTGTCATCCACGAATATAGCATAAGTATCAATTGCTTACTCACCAACAGTACGATGTGTGCGTGTTTGACCAGAAATATCGACACCTATTGCGATTGTTGGCAACACATGAACAGACATTAAAAATGCACGTTAATTTTCACTAGCAGGCCGGTGTGTACGTGATAGGGCTTGAAATGAAATTATGAATATATTTGTACTGGATCAGGATTCGGATCCACATATTTACCTTTGGAGGAGACCTAGAGAAGACTGCAGTCTTTGGAAAAGGAACGAAATGATTGAACTATACTGTCCCGAGAGATTCAGATCCTTGAAATAGGGAATACGAATTTGAATCACAGTCCACCACCAAATTTTCAAAGTCTCTAGTTCAATGGAGTAGACGTAGAAAAAGAGCCCTGGTCCTTTAAATCGCTATCGGTTGATAAAATAAAATATAATTTTCTAATGTAAGTAAGTTTACTGGCGACAGTATTTCTGTTTACCATGCCTTCCGCATATGTCATTTCCCAACGTAAACCGGATCTGCCAGGTGGTAATGAAGGAACGTGATGTTTAGTGCGGATTCTGTATTATAACGTGTTTCTCTTGAGGTTTACCAGAGGTAAAGTAAATCTGTTTGTGCCTCTTAAAAGTAAATGCCTGAACCCACGCACTGCACCTGCCATAGTTCGTTCCACCATTTTTATGTGCTATTTTTTATGTGCCATTTTACACTTATTTCCTCTCGGCAGTGTTTGTTGATGTGAAAATTGCCGAGTTGCCCTGTGGTCCAAAAGCCACGTTAAACTGTAGGTTCCCCTATTAACTGGATAGGTAAGTCAGCTCAAAGGTCGGAGGAAAGCAACGGCATACCACGTCGACCAAGACCATGCCTATTAAAGCTCTGTGGTGTTCAAACCAATCTTCCGACTGATGACTGCTTTACTTTACTATGGGTTCCAAAGTTAATGATCTTCGGTTTATTAACATTTTTGTGCTTTCATGCTGTAGCTTTGATATCAGTAAACGTAAGTAACCTGCCGAGCACTGTCACCGTTCGTGTCGTCAAGGTGGTAGACGACGATGCTGTCGACCCCAGTTACAATCTTGGTCATGTCTATGTTCCAGTCGAATACCTCTATGTGCCTTTCTGTGTATTTCTAGATACAGTTTTATACACTTGGTACGCATCCAAATTGATATCTGGCAGAGCTATATTTAGCAACATGATACAGATATTTTTCCGAGCAATATATCGGCAACACGTCAGTTCAGCAAGATTTCGTTTGTGTGTTGGGCATGGTGCAAGAAATATTTGTGTTTGGTTTGCTTCTGTGACAGGTTTCGACCCACTGAATGCAAGCAAGCTCACGAATAGACTGTCAGTAACTGGAATTACGCAATAATACACTTAAAAGTTGTATTTTTGTATTATGTATCCCGATGAATATAACTGTAAATAGATTATATGCCTACTTGCTTATTACTCGCTGTTCTTGATACTTTCCTCAAAAAATAAAAGAAAAATGAGGAGAGAGGGAGATGGAGAGAGAGAAAACAGAGATGTATTTCAAATATCAGCTTGGTGATGCCATGTTCGTCTCGTGATGTAAAGCAAGTATAATTGGTAGGTAATATCTCATTGTACTAGCGATATGTATGGCTACAGGGTTCTTTCTGTTCTCTGTGCAAACAACCAGAACAAAATTCAGTAACAAAGTGGTAAGAACACCTATGCAGTGCGCCAATTAAACACTCAGGCTTTCTTCGTTATTTTGTTACTTGTTAACAATTGTCTGTTATGCAGTAAACATCCTTGATTACTGATTTGTTATTACTACCATTGTTATTGTTATTCGCCACCTCACAACAGCTTTCCTATCACTCATTGCTGCCCATGCACGTAACGAATGGATCAGGATGAATGGAATGTGGGGTGTTTCGTCACGGAGAATATACTCATTTATCTCGGCGTCTTGTGTTCTGCGAAATATGAATATCTCAGTAAGAGAAGATGCCGGTGATGCAGGCAATGATACCCAACTATTTCTGTCGACTTAACACCATGACGAAAGACAAATTTGTGTCTCAGTATATTTTAATTATAATTCGTTAGCCTTCATGCAACCTCATTCTAATACCTCGTGGGAGAAGGCATAATATTTTGCTTTTTGAACACCAAGCAGTAACACATAAAGACACTAGATGGAAGGATACAAAGAAACAATCAGACTCATGGGTGTGGATCCAGTTCATCAATAGAAGACTAAACAAGAGGGAAACTTGACGAAAGCAATGAATACGCTGGTTAGTAAACATTATTTCTATAGATCTGAAGATGAAAAGCGAAGATCTGCACAGTGCCTGCATCTGCACTTTAGTTTCTGTCTTACTGGGTATAAATTTTAGTTTATTCTCTTCTAAAGTTTCAAATGAATTGATTATTACGTGGCACAGAATAATTAGTTAACTGTGTTTCTCATAGCTTCCATTCGCACCAACATTTTTCTACATTCTCGTGCAATTCATGAAATTCTACTTATATGATCACAAGACTGCACGTAGAAGCAATCGATTTCGAGGTGGAAAGTGTTTGTTATCTTACTTTTCGTGACAGGTGGACAAAGTTGGTTTCCTACGATTTTTTTATTGTACTGTTACAAAGTAACAAGGTAAATATTTTATTCGTATATACACTCCTGGAAATGGAAAAAAGAACACATTGACACCGGTGTGTCAGACCCACCATACTTGCTCCGGACACTGCGAGAGGGCTGTACAAGCAATGATCATACGCACGGCACAGCGGACACACCAGGAACCGCGGTGTTGGCCGTCGAATGGCGCTAGCTGCACAGCATTTGTGCACCGCCGCCGTCAGTGTCAGCCAGTTTGCCGTGGCATACGGAGCTCCATCGGGTTTTTAACACTGGTAGCATGCCGCGACAGCGTGGACGTGAACCGTATGTGCAGTTGACGGACTTTGAGCGAGGGCGTATAGTGGGCATGCGGGAGGCCGGGTGGACGTACCGCCGAATTGCTCAACACGTGGGGCGTGAGGTCTCCACAGTACATCGATGTTGTCGCCAGTGGTCGGCGGAAGGTGCACGTGCCCGTCGACCTGGGACCGGACCGCAGCGACGCACGGATGCACGCCAAGACCGTAGGATACTACGCAGTGCCGTAGGGGACCGCACCGCCACTTCCCAGCAAATTAGGGACACTGTTGCTCCTGGGGTATCGGCGAGGACCATTCGCAACCGTCTCCATGAAGCTGGGCTACGGTCCCGCACACCGTTAGGCCGTCTTCCACTCACGCCCCAACATCGTGCAGCCCGCCTCCAGTGGTGTCGCGACAGGCGTGAATGGAGAGACGAATGGAGACGTGTCGTCTTCAGCGATGAGAGTCGCTTCTGCCTTGGTGCCAATGTTGGTCGTATGCGTGTTTGGCGCCGTGCAGATGAGCGCCACAATCAGGACTGCATACGACCGAGGCACACAGGGCCAACACCCGGCATCATGGTGTGGGGAGCGATCTCCTACACTGGCCGTACACCACTGGTGATCGTCGAGGGGACACTGAATAGTGCACGGTACATCCAAACCGTCATCGAACCCATCGTTCTACCATTCCTAGACCGGCAAGGGAACTTGCTGTTCCAACAGGACAATGCACGTCCGCATGTATCCCGTGCCACCCAACGTGCTCTAGAAGGTGTAAGTCAACTACCCTGGCCAGCAAGATCTCCGGATCTGTCCCCCATTGAGCATGTTTGGGACTGGATGAAGCGTCGTCTCACGCGGTCTGCACGTCCAGCACGAACGCTGGTCCAACTGAGGCGCCAGGTGGAAATGGCATGGCAAGCCGTTCCACAGGACTACATCCAGCATCTCTACGATCGTCTCCATGGGAGAATAGCAGCCTGCATTGCTGCGAAAGGTGGATATACACTGTACTAGTGCTGACATTGTGCATGCTCTGTTGCCTGTGTCTATGTGCCTGTGGTTCTGTCAGTGTGATCATGTGATGTATCTGACCCCAGGAATGTGTCAATAAAGTTTCCCCTTCCTGAGACAATGAATTCACGGTTTCCAGGAGTGTATTTTGTGAGAAACTGTAATCGTGAAGGAAGATTATACACCTGAATGTTTGACACAACTGGTAGGACAAAACGCTGCATATTAACCAAACCCTGCGCCTCCTCTTCGTATCCTCCTATGACACGAGCACGGGATTCTCCTCCTATAACACTACAGAGCTCTTCCTAGCACAGCTGAGAACTGGCCACATCGTCACAAACATTTGGCAACAATGTGACAGTGCAATCACTTCCGCGTATGGTCCTGAACTGACTCACTAAATTCACTTGATATTCCCTTTCCATTTGAATGACTCGTGCTATATAATCCTCATGTTAAGTAAGACACTGAGACTGAAAATTCAATTTTTTGGCTAAAGAAATGCTATTCTTCACATAAGTAACAACTTATACTATATTTCACGATACGTTATGAGGCTGAGCGACTAATGCCATGATGAGAGTGACGTGCTGGCAGCAGTGTGTCCGTAGCACCGTGGTATCGCCCGTGTCTCGTATCGCGACGGCTCAGTGAGTCGTCAGTTCTAACTGTCATAGGGGCCAACGTGTGCGACCTTCTTTTTCTAATTTATTTTACGGAGGTGTGAATTTCCAGAAAAAATTCTCTGACGAAATCGGAAAAAAACCTTTACACATTAAGTCCTCCTGGTAGCTCGACACAGTAAGTTGTGTTAATGGTCATCATATATCTTGGCTCTCTGACTGACAAGCTGCTTCACAATACAGGCGTCTCTGAAGAAATTCGAATCGACCGTCAACGATACGAAATTCAGTATTGGTCTTCACTTAAGACTCACATACCAGGATGATAAGGAAAGGAACCTCTTGGTTACTACAGGGCCTCTATGCTAAATTTCCACAATAGCTATTAGGAACTCTCTGCAGACATTTGCTAACAGCGGCTCTAGCAACTTACTTTTTTTCTGGGTAGCTTCAAACATGGGCAATTTTGTTGCCTTAAATCCAATTGAATATTTTAAACACCACTTTTGAACAGCGTTCACTTTTCCATTAATTAATATATGGACCTCAAAGCGCAATTTGCCTCAGCAGCTATAGAGCAGGTTCTGAAAGGTATTGACACAGTGTTCTGCATCCATTTACCATAGGGAATCAAAGAAACAAACCAAACACATACATTGCATATACTCTCTGTGCCTTGACTAATACATATGAATCCTTGACAAAAATAAATTATTTGGAGAATCTCCTGTGAAAGGAAAAAGAACAGGACGTAACGCCTTAAATACAGTGAACTGGATCAGAAACAATGAAATTAATTCTGTGCCACATTGATGTATTGCATACTAGTGTAATAAAATACTCATCAAATAAAAACGGTTTCGTGCCTCTGATGCTTTCGAGTGTGAAACACAAATCTTAGACGGATTTTATGGGTCACCACTTAACAAAATTAAAGCATTTTACACCGTCGAGAATGGGGAGTGGAGCAGACATTGTCGACAGGTGAGACAGTGCAGTGCCTTAGCCCCCGCCGGAAGGCAGCAAACGGGTCCCAGAGAACTCAGACGCATGCCGTGTTCAGAGGCAGAAGGTCGGCCAAGAAATCTCTCGCTAAAATATACTTGAACCAACCTGTTATTGCCGGCCGAAGTGGCCGTGCGGTTAAAGGCGCTGCAGTCTGGAACCGCAAGACCGCTACGGTCGCAGGTTCGAATCCTGCCTCGGGCGTGGATGTTTGTGATGTCCTTAGGTTAGTTAGGTTTAACTAGTTCTAAGTTCTAGGGGACTAATGACCTCATCAGTTGAGTCCCATAGTGCTCAGAGCCATTTGAACCATTTTTGAACCAAACTGTTATTACCAATGTAAGAAAGCGAAATACATTGCAGATTGGCTTGAATTACACTCACAGCTTCAGCACTTAGAGTAAAGGGGCGATAAACATTTTTTCGACGTGTCCTTTCGGTTGCCAGACGTCGTATTAGCTAGTCTCGCGTTTTACCTGAAGACTATGGTCGTTGTCAAGAGTGATGTACTCAGACTACAGTCAAGACTTCCTCCGGGATGTGCCGCAGTCTACAATGTTGGCAGATCGAGCATAATGCTCTACATGGAATTCTGAGGGGAGCACGACTGTATTGTCCATCTTACGTGAACGACTCGGTGGTCAATTTTTTTGTCTATGACTGTATCTACAACACATATTGCACGCTGAAGACCCATAAGAATTAAAAAAAAACCAAATTAGTTTATGAGAGCAACGTTAACTACAGCGTTCGAAGTATTAATAGTACTGTATACTTGTGTGTAAGCGCCTTCCAATGCCCACTCAAGGAAGACAAGGATACACACTCTAGCTTCAATATTATAAATACGTCTTAGTTTGTGGATGAACTCAGACTTAGGTTGATAATCATTTTGAATATTTAGCAGTACTGTACCCATTGGTGTTAAACTCGTTTTCAACCAATGATTCCCACAGCTACAGGAACACAACTTGTGATGCCTCTTAGACAAAATACTTACGCAGTGCTATGAGACGAAAAGATCAACCTGACACAAACTGTGGGAAGTTTGTTTCACAACCATCGTACCTGGATAAAGAGCTTTTCCTGTTTGAGATATCTGTGAACGTTGCTGCATAAGATGATTTATGAATAAACTAAATTCCTTCAGCTACGACAATGTTTGAAGAAATCGTCTTAACGGCACTAAATCGTGGTTTGTGAATCGTTTACCGGCCGTACTCTTCGGCATTTCGCTAGCTGGAAGCCAAAACGCTTACTGACAAATTTCACAGAAGGAAAAGGGGGACGAAATGTCTTCCACTGGAAGGTGATGTTGTTTTATTTAAATTATTACAAAATCAGGTAAAACAAACAGTGAGGTTGTCAGTATAAGCACATTATTGTTGTCAGTATTATGTTGGATTGCCGAGGGCCTGTAATGATAATTGGCCCCTTTGGGTCAGGCATATTGTATACAGAAGTGGAAGAGAGAGCAGAACTAAATTCTTCAATCCGCATGCATTGCATACACACAGAAATTACTGTTAGAGTCTACTTATGGACCCCAATGAGTGAATTGCGTATTTTCCGATGAGAACGAGCACTGGCAAACAGTCTTCGCTACATTAGGTTACTTAAAATAGTGTCACTCTGAGCTAGAATTTATGGTCAGCGACGAAGTGTAAGGTCAATGAGTCGGATGCGGGTTTTGCAACTGTGAATTACTTTCCTACATTATAGCAGCGAATTTTAACTTTGAACTAATATTGCGGAAATTTTTAACTAGGATAGCTTAGAATGAAAATCTTTCTGTTTATTGCAAAGGAAAACAATTGATTGTCTAAAAAATTCTCTGTCATACACAACTAGAAACAGGTCACGTCGACCAAATCACATGGAAGAACTGGCAGCGACGTACAAATGGTTCAAATGGCTCTGAGCACTATGGGACTTAACTTCTAACGTCATTAGTCTCCTAGAACTTAGAACTACTTAAACCTAACTAACCTAAGGACATGACACACATCCATGCCCGAGGCAGGATTCGAACCTGCGACCGTAGCGGTCACGCGGTTCCGAACTGAAGCGCTTAGAACCGCACGGCCACACCGGCCGGCCAGCGACGTACATCGGAAGGCAGTAAGATCCCTTGGCTTTTGGTTTGGCAGTATTCGACAGCCATTTCTAGGACCAAGTAAATGAAGAAAGGCGGCACGTTTTTGCTATCAAGTAACGTCTTCATCAATTACTATACTTTTAATGTAATATACGAGTACTTGCTGATGTTTGATATTAACGTGAAAAGGATTCCATAAACTGAGAAAGAACCTGTTTTTGGGCAACTACTTCTATAATGACGAAAAGGCGTTAAATGATCTTCAAGCACATGTGCTCCAGGAGCGGTATGAAAAAAATGATAGTAATAATGACGGTAATAATCGAATTATTCGGTGACTTCACACTTCACAATGGATTAACTCAAACTATGAAATTTGCTGAATTACTGAAAATTTCATAATGGCTTCACATCGAGGCTATGATGCCTAGAAGAGTCTTTACATCCTGCTGACATGAGAATAGCATAATCTCCGCATCTTAAGCTTTGTCTAATAAACCATTTAATAGACCCGCATTTTTTCCATCGTGACTAATTTTGTAAGGTAAGCACATCATTTCTTACAGCACACTAAAGGGGCTGGGAAATTTGGCCACAATGGTCTGATGGAACGAACTATCACAGATGAAATTCGTGGGTTCAGGCATTTACTTTTAAGAGGCACAAACAGATTTACTTTACCTCTGGTAAACCTCAAGAGAAACACGTTATAATCCAGACTCCGCACTAAACATCACGTTCCTTCACTACCAACTGGGCAGAGCCAGTTTACGTTGGGAAATGACATATGCGGAAGGCATGGTAAACAGAAATACTGTCGCCAGTAAAGTTACTTACATTAGAAAATTTTATTTTATTTTATGAACCGATAGCCATTTAAAGGACCAGGGCTCTTTTTCTACGTCTACTCCATTGAACTAGAGACGTTGAAAAACTTGGTGGTGGACTGTGATTCAAATTCGTATCTCCTCTTTCAAGGATCTGAATCTCTCGGAACAGTATAGCTCAATCATTTCGTTCCTTTTCCCAAGACTGCAGTCTTCTCTAGGTCTCCTCCAAAGGTAAATATGTGGATCCGAATCCTGATCCAGTACAAAAATATTCATAATTTCATTTCAAGCTCTATCACGTGCACACCGGCCTGCTAGTGAAAATTAACGTGCATTTTTAATGTCTGTTCATGTGTTGCCAACAATCGCAATAGGTATCGATATTTCTGGTCAAACACGCACACATCGTACTGTTAGTGAGTAAGCAATTGATACTTATGCTATATTCCTGGATGATAAAGAAGGCCTATAGGTGTGCAGTTCGATTGTCGCTCAGGCACAAAAATTTGTATCCTTACTTTAGATTGCAACACCTAGCAGGTGGTAAGAAAAACCGATACGTAACATTTGATTTTACTTAGTTAATAACCTGATTACGTGTTGGGTTCGTATCTCCATCAAAGAACTTCACATCATGCGCTTCATCTATAAATGTATGCACAAATTGTTACTTATGAATGGAGATATACCAGACATCTCTCGTGGTTAGTTAACAGGAACGAAAGGGTCTTGAAAGGAGTCCTGGTTTATTACAAAAACTGTCGTATTTTATTTTCAAGTTTAGGTTTGGTGACTGATATTGGCAAAAATTTCGGTAATTCATGACTAGTCAGAAATATATGATTAGATTAGATTAGATTAATACTTGTTCCATAGATCATGAATACGACATTTCGTAATCATGTGGAACATGTCATTTTGGTGAAAGATTTCTTTACATACCATGATTCAATTTATTTACAACAATTTTTTGCTCTCTCTCTTATTCTTATTTATCGCTCTCTCTCTCTCTCTCTCTCTCTCTCTCTCTCTCTCACACACACACACACACACACACACACACACACACACACATACATTCTTTTTACATTTTTATTTGTTTTTATGCTCCACTATCGGCGAGGCAATAAAATGCCCGTGAATGAGTTTTTCAGTTTTGAGTGTGCATACGAAAGAAATATAAAAACAACAATGATAGTTCCCGATTTATGATGCTTAGTTTGCAGTCAGTTGTGAGTATTATTAGTAACTACGCTCCAGTCCATAAACCTCGTTACCGAAATGTGAATAAGACGCATTATGTATTCCAGGCCACAGCAGCCCCGTCATTGAGACGCCAGCTATGGTCACATCCCAGCCCGCTGTAGGATCACATCGGTTCGTCTTCTTCCTGCCGGTGCTGTAATTGAGATTTGGCAACAAGGCAAGTATGTTTGGCAACTCTGAGATCGACGAGTTACTTCCTGGTGTGTACGGAATTAAACCTTAAGTTCACTTGATTTTTCCTGTCATTTCCATTGAATAATCTGAGTTATTATCGCTTGAGGTGTAACAAAAGTGTAAATTTACGGTTTTCAGCCCAGGAAAGTCGTTGCACGTGGATATCTCAACTAATCTCGTCCTTAAAATAGCAGTTTACGAGTTCTAGCCACTACTGGCCTCATAAGAGGAAGCCAGAACACTATCTCTTCGCTAGTCCTGTTGTGAGGTGTCGGCTTGTAAAAAAGCATCTTTTATGGTTCACTGTTCCAGTCTCTCTGAGTGTGACTTTTTTATGCGTTCTGTGAAAGAGCTATAAGCAGTCAGAGCCAACATCGATAAGGAAATCGTAAGAAAATACTTTCAGCTAATAGTGCAATGGTGAAAAACTTACAATGCAGCGCAACAGGTGAACTTTATTTATGTAATGCCACATTTGCATACTTCTTGAGTATGGCACAGGATACCAATTAAACACAGGCAAAATGGAAATACACTCCTGGAAATTGAAATAAGAACACCGTGAATTCATTGTCCCAGGAAGGGGAAACTTTATTGACACATTCCTGGGGTCAGATACATCACATGATCACACTGACAGAACCACAGGCACATAGACACAGGCAACAGAGCATGCACAATGTCGGCACTAGTACAATGTATATCCACCTTTCGCAGCAATGCAGGCTGCTATTCTCCCATGGAGACGATCGTAGAGATGCTGGATGTAGTCCTGTGGAACGGCTTGCCATGCCATTTGCACCTGGCGCCTCAGTTGGACCAGCGTTCGTGCTGGACGTGCAGACCACGTGAGACGACGCTTTATCCAGTCCCAAACATGCTCAATGGGGGACAGATCCGGAGATCTTGCTGGCCAGGGTAGTTGACTTACACCTTCTAGAGCACGTTGGGTGGCACGGGATACATGCGGACGTGCATTGTCCTGTTGGAACAGCAAGTTCCCTTGCCGGTCTAGGAATGGTAGAACGATGGGTTCGATGACGGTTTGGATGTACCGTGCACTATTCAGTGTCCCCTCGACGATCACCAGTGGTGTACGGCCAGTGTAGGAGATCGCTCCCCACACCATGATGCCGGGTGTTGGCCCTGTGTGCCTCGGTCGTATGCAGTCCTGATTGTGGCGCTCACCTGCACGGCGCCAAACACGCATACGACCATCATTGGCACCAAGGCAGAAGCGACTCTCATCGCTGAAGACGACACGTCTCCATTCGTCCCTCCATTCACGCCTGTCGCGACACCACTGGAGGCGGGCTGCACGATGTTGGGGCGTGAGCGGAAGACGGCCTAACGGTGTGCGGGACCGTAGCCCAGCTTCATGGAGACGGTTGCGAATGGTCCTCGCCGATACCCCAGGAGCAACAGTGTCCCTAATTTGCTGGGAAGTGGCGGTGCGGTCCCCTACGGCACTGTGTAGGATCCTACGGTCTTGGCGTGCATCCGTGCGTCGCTGCGGTCCGGTCCCAGGTCGACGGGCACGTGCACCTTCCGCCGACCACTGGCGACAACATCGATGTACTGTGGAGACCTCACGCCCCACGTGTTGAGCAATTCGGCGGCACGTCCACCCGGCCTCCCGCATGCCCAATATACGCCCTCGCTCAAAGTCCGTCAACTGCACATACGGTTCACGTCCACGCTGTCGCGGCATGCTACCAGTGTTAAAGACTGCGATGGAGCTCCGTATGCCACGGCAAACTGACTGACACTGACGGCGGCGGTGCACAAATGCTGCGCAGCTAGCGCCATTCGACGGCCAACACCGCGGTTCCTGGTGTGTCCGCTGTGCCGTGCGTGTGATCATTGCTTGTACAGCCCTCTCGTAGTGTCCGGAGCAAGTATGGTGGGTCTGACACACCGGTGTCAATGTGTTCTTTTTTCCATTTCCAGGAGTGTATAAGTAGTATTTTACTATTTCGTGCCGATAGAGGCACACTTGTGTACAGGTACTCAGTTTTATTAAAACAGGCTTTCGTCATAAGGTTATCGTGGGTAGTTTTGTTTCATTTCTTATAATACAGTGCAAAATTTTCGTAAGGTCTCTTTTAGTGTTTTTAAAACAATAGTAAATGTGAGATAGAAATTAATCATCAATGATACATGAGAAGTCTCTGATGTTATCTGTAACAAGCTGACATGCAATTTATTGATTACATGCATGTAGAAACCTTGTTCTGAGTTAAAGCTGTCAAACAAGGTTTGAAGAAGAATAAAATGCTACTACCATATGACAACTAATATAGAAAATACTTTGTCTGACGTATTTTGGCACGATATACTTTCCCCATACATAATACAAAAGTTTCGAGATGCATCTGCTGCCTGGCCGTCAATTCTACCTCAAAAGAACAAAATGTCGCAGAAGTTAGCCCTTTTACCACATGTGACTATTTTGGGTTGAGAAGTGAAGGGAATTATGTTCAAAGTTCCATTACATTGATAACTTCAGCAGACAGCAAAAATGCGTTTTAAAAGAAAGTAGCAGTGAATGTACACGAACTCGCGACATCTTACTTACGGTGCACGACGCTTAGCGTTATGCTATTAGCTGACTGAGAGTTAGAGGACCTACAAAAGTCAACAACGATTCCTCCATAACTTCCGCATACCACAGTGCTGTGAAATAAAGCATATGGCCGGATCTAGACTTCTGAGAGACAGACAGTTACAGCTTTTCGTTTGCACTGGACGACGTTTTCAACAAACAGATAGCGCAATAGAGCAGCTCAAGTGGAAAGGAACACTTCCCATTTAAATTTCTGAATCCTACTCTGTTGGCAGTTCTGTGTAGGTGGCAGTTACGTGATTTTATTTCGGTGATTAGAAAATAGAGTCGAGTGTATGCACTAGGTAGCCGAGGCAGCTAGTTTATGGCGATTCGGTCAATCAAGTAAATGAATGAACTGAACATTCTGCAAACCACTACAGGGAGCCTGTGTGTCAGAATTCTCATCCAGTGTGGCGCAACAGCGTTATGATAGAAAAATGAGTCAGAGAGCAGAGGATTTGGTGCTCTGTTGGATTGATGATAGGTTCATATACTTCCGGTCTGGGTTCGATTCCAACTTCTGCAGATGATTTTTGATAGGAAGAAACATATTCTATTCTCTTCTGGCTACACCAAGTGAAGATTCCATTTTCTGCCGATGATTTTTGATAGGAAGAAACATATTCTATTCTCTTCTGGCTACGCCAAGTGAAGAAGGTATAATAACATTGTGGTCTGAAATTCTCATTAAACACGATATTCCTTCTCTACCATGTAGACGTTAGGTTAAACCACAATAAAGATAGGAGTGGTGACATGTAGAAACTCTATCACCAGTAACCTTTGTTATACTACGTATTTATTTCTAGTGACGAAACAAGCGCTATGTAGGGTCACAGGACACTTATTCCATCTTTTATTTGACCTTCCGTATGTCGATAAAGTTGGTTTTGAACTGGGAATGCAACTCAGACCACCCTTAACGCAGAATTTGATCCCTTCGTGACGATACAGCTCTACTAAAATTTGTTGTTTCTTCAAAACTGCAGATTCCTCAACATCTCCACTTACTGCGCGTGAATGGGTTCGAATCCTGTCCCGGCAGTAAAGTTTTCATTATGTATTATCAAACTCTAGCATGAGAACACATATCTGCTGGTGGATAATAATTTTGCTTCTTAATGTATTTTCATTCGTTGTCAACACTAACGATATCTGACGTTTTTTACTCCCAGTGAGACACAGAACTATTTGCGAGATCACTGTAAGTTCAAGGATATTATTCTGAGCTGCTGTTGGAGAAAAATTCGGTAGCTGACGTCTCTTTGTGTGTAGTCAACAACGATATGTGTGGGGTTCGATTCCCAGTCACCACTGAACTCTTCGTCATATTATTTCTAGTTCAAACATGTTCACATGTCGCTGCTGGTGTCACAACCCCATATTTAACGTTCGTTTTCTCGAGAATATAACAGTGATAGGTGCCGGGTTGGAGTCCTGGCAAAGAAAAAATTAATGTTTCGACTTGTCATTTCAGTTAAAACATCTAGCTACTGCTGAGAAAATGCGATATGTCACAGATGATTGTGCTTCGACATCAATTTGATTACGTTCTGGGTTCGAATCCCTGTCCAACACAAAGCTTGACCTCACGACATTTCAAGTAAGTTACTTGTGATGAAGCAATATTTAACATCTTTCGTAGTTCGTTAATGGGGACAGTCGATTGGGGTAGGAAATCGCGTCCGTTATAAATGTTAACGTTATATAATTTAAAGTTGATATTTGCTAACTGATACTGTATAAAATCGAGGTATATCACTCTCTGTACGCCTAGTCAGGAATGACTGTTAGTTTCCGTCAGTCACGATATCTTTGCTTAGTCTGCATGACCTGGGTTTGAATCCATATGCTGAACGAGACGGTTTGTCGTGACATTTGATGTTCATACATATTCTCAAGTAGCTGCTCGTGAATAACTTAAATTTTTAATGTCATTTTGTGTTAAATAATAAGTACGGTATGTTACTTTGAAGAGGAAATCATGAATACGACGAACTTACTACGTGCATTACCTATCTGACGTAATAATGAGGGTGGTAACATTTCAGGTAAGTCATTTATTGTAATAAATGTGAGCTACCAAACTTAAAGACAATCTTACCTGTGGTAAGGTGTTCCCTGATATTTGTAGTATCGTGGCATTACATTACATCTTGAGTTATTGCGATACAGAGCAGTGTTTTCTGGTGGTTACTTCTTGGGACCATTTTCAATAGTCAAACGACTGTACCGAAGAGCGAGTAGAGTACCTGCTAGACAAATGCGTTATGCCAGTTGCATGCGAATCAGGCGAAATACAATTCAGGTCGGTCGGATACTTTTGAGCACGACTGTACGTCTCCAAGGAAGTTGGAATTGTAATGATACCTTCACAACACGTAAAGTGTTCCAAAATGATTCTTATAGCTTAGATCATGCATATTCCACAAAGAGGGATCGGTAGCAAGATGCGGTTTGTGGCATAATGTTCACACGCCACAAAATGTTTATAAATTGTTCAATAGAAATCAGTGTCTGCACCAGCTGCAACGCGCAGAGTACCTCAGCGATATTCCAGCTCCTTCCAAGTCCAGCCTAGCATGTCTTCATCTATGTGTGAAACTGCTGCTCTGTTGCGAGATTGCAGTTCTTGCAGGTCCCACTCCAGGGTCTGATAGACTGCATCCTTCTTAGAGACCCAGAGATAAAAATGTAATGGGGTTATGTATGGACATCTCGATGGTCGGAAACTTAGTCCTT
Organism: Schistocerca cancellata; assembly: GCF_023864275.1. Classification (NCBI taxonomy): domain Eukaryota; kingdom Metazoa; phylum Arthropoda; class Insecta; order Orthoptera; family Acrididae; genus Schistocerca; species Schistocerca cancellata. Next base: position 759,911,670 of record NC_064629.1, read on the forward strand.
TTCAGCGAATCCAGCGATCTGGAAATTCGTCATCCATAGCCTTACTAACGATCTATGGTCTACACGGAGAGGCGCCATCCTGCACCAGCATGATATCAGGCTGCGGTTCTTTGACCCGTGGAAAAGCAAACCTTTTCAACGTGTCAAGATAAACAGTTAAGGTTATTGACGCCTCTGCAAAGGAAAATCATCTTACTACTCGGTCATGAAGCAGACCACATGACAAGTTCAATTTTTGGACTAACGTGCACGATTTCCATGCTAAAACAAGGGTTTTATAAGCCACATATCCACATATTATGTCAGTTTAGCTCCCCAGACATACGAAAGCAAACCATTTTCGTCAATAACTAACCTGAAAAAGCAAAACCAAAACTTTAGGTGAGTGTGAACACTAAAAAGCAAACTGTGTTATTCTACCTTTCCACATTTGTGAAATATACATGACAATGTTTTAAATATCATGTTGGAACACCTAGTACATTCGCTAGTTATTGTTGTTGTTGTGGTCTTCAGTCCTGAGAATGGTTTGATGCAGCTCTCCATGCTACTTTATCCTGTGCAAGCTTCTTCATCTTCCAGTACCTACTGCAACCTACATCCTTCTAAATCTGATTGGTGTATTCATCTCTTGGTCTCCCTCTACGATTTTTACCCTCCAAGCTGCCCTCCAATACTAAATTGCTGATCCCTTGATGCCTCAGAACATGTCCTACCAACCGATCCCTTCTTCTAGTCAAGTTGTGCCACAAACTTCTCTTCTCCCCAATCCTCTTCAACACCTCCTCATTAGTTATGTGATCTACCCATTTAATCTTCAGAATTCTTCTGTAGCAATACATTTCGAAAGCTTCTATTCTCTTCTTGACTAAACTATTTACCGTCCATGTTTCACTTCCATACATTGCTACACTCCATACAAATACTTTCAGAAAGACTTCCTGACACTTAAATCTATACTCGATGTTAACAAATTTCTCTTCTTCAGAAACGCTTTCCTTGCCATTGACAGTCTACATTTTATATCATCTCTACTTCGATCATCATCAGTTATTTTGCTCGCCAAATAGCAAAACTCCTTTACTACTTTAAGTGTCTCATTTCCTAATCTAATTCCCTCAGCATCACCCGTCTTACTTCGACTGCATTCCATTATCCTCGTTTTGATTTTGTTGATGTTCATCTTATATCCTCCTTTCAAGACACTGTCCATTCCGTTCAACGGCTCTTCCAAGTCCTTTGCTGTCTCTGACAGAATTACAATGTCATCGGCGAACCTCAAAGTTTTTATTTCTTCTCCATGGATTTAAATACCTACTCCGAATTTTTCTTTTGTTTCCTTTACTGCTTGCTCAATATACACATTGAATAACATCGGGGAGAGGCTACAACCCTGTCTCACTCCCTTCCCAACCACTGTTTTCCTTTCATGCCCCTCAACTCTTATAACTGCATTTTGGTTTCCATATAAATTGTAAATAGCCTTTCGCTCCCTATATTTTACCCCTGCCACCTTCAGAATTTGAAAGAGGGTATTCCAGTCAACATTGTCAAAAGCTTCCTCTAAGTCTACAAATGATAGAAACGTAGGTTTGCCTTTCCTTAATCTAGCTTCTAAGATAAGTCGTAAGGTCAGTATTGCCTCACGTGTTCCAATATTTCTACGGAATCCAAACTGATCTTCCCCAAGGTCGGCTTCTACTAGTGTTCCCATTTGTCTGTAAAGAATTCGCGTTAGTATTTTGCAGCCGTGACTTATTAAACTGATAGTTCGCTAATTTTCACATCTGTCAACACCTGCTTTCTTTGGGATTGGAATTATTATATTCTTCTTGAAGTCTGAGGGTATTTCGCCTTTCTCATACATCTTGCTCACCAGATGGTAGAGTTCTGTCAGGACTGGCTCTCCCAAGGCCGTCAGTAGTTCTAATGGAATGTTGTCTACTCCCGGGGCCTTTTTTCGACTCAGGTCTTTCAGTGCTCTGTCAAACTCTTCACGCAGTATCATATCTCCTATTCCATCTTCATCTACATCCTCTTCCATTTCCATAATTTTGTCCTCTAGTACATCGCCCTTGTATAGACCCTCTATATACTCCTTCCACCTTTCTGCTTTCCCTTCTTTGCTTAGAACTGGGTTTCCACCTGAGCTTTTAATATTCATACAAGTGGTTCTCTTTTCTCCAACGGTCTTTTTAATTTGCCTGTAGGCAGTATCTATCTTACCCCTAGTGAGATAAGCCTGTACATCCTTACATATATCCTCTAGTCATCCCTGCTTAGCCATTTTGCACTTCCTGTCGATTTCATTTTTGAGACGTTTGTGTTCCTTTTTGCCTTCTTCATTTACTGCACTTTTATATTTTCTCCTTTCATCAATTAAATTCAATATTTCTTCTGTTACCCAAGGATTTCTACTAGCCCTCGTCTTTTTACCTACTTGATCCTCTGCTGCCTTCACTACTTCATCCCTCAAAGCTACCCATTCTTCTTCTACTGTATTTCTTTCCCCCATTCCTGCCATTTGTTCCCTTACGCTCTCCCTGAAACTCTGTACAACCTCTGGTTTAGTCAGTTTATCCAGATCCCATCTCCATAAAATCCCACTTTTTGCAGTTACTTCAGTTTTAATCTACAGTTCATAACCAATAGATTGTGGTCAGAGTCCATATCTGCCCCTGGAAATGTCTTACAATTTAAAACCTGGTTCCTAAATCTCTGTCTTACCATTATATAATCTATCTGAAATCTGTCAGTATCTCCAGGCTTCTTCCATGTATACAACCTTCTTTTATGATTCTTGAACCAAGTTTTAGCTATGATTAAGTTGTGCTCTGTGCAAAATTCTACCAGGCGGCTTTCTCTTTCATTTTTTACCCCCAATCCATATTCACCTACTACGTTTCCTTCTCTCCCATTTCCTACTACCGAATTCCATTCACCCATGACTATTAAATTTTCGTCTCCCTTCACTATCTGAATAATTTCTTTTATTTCGTCATACATTTCTTCAATTTCTTCGTCATTTGCAGAGCTAGTTGGCACATAAACTTGTACTACTGTAGTAGGCGTGGGTTTCGTGTCTATCATTGCCACAATAATGCGTTCACTATGCTGTTTGTAGTAGCTTACCCGCATTCCTATTTTTTTTATTCATTATTAAACCTACTCCTGCATTACCCCTTTTTGACTTTGTATTTATAACCCTGTATTCGCCTCACCAAAAGTCATGTACCTCCTGCCACCGAACTTCACTAATTCCTACTATATCTAACTTTAACCTATGCATTCCCCTTTTTAAATTTTCTAACCTACCTGCCCGATTAAGGGATCTGACATTCCACGCTCCGATCCGTAGAACGCCATTTTTATTTCTCCTGATAACGACGTCCTCTTGAGTAGTCCCCGCCCGGAGATCCGAATGGGGGACTATTTTACCTCCCGAATATTTTACCCAAGTGGACGCCATCATCATTAACCATACAGTAAAGCTGCATGCCCTCGGGAAAAATTACGACTGTAGTTTCCACTTGCTTTCAACCTTTCGCAGTACCAGCACAGCAAGGCTGTTTAGGTTAGTGTTACAAGGCCAGATCAGTCAATCATCCAGACTGTTGCCCCAGCAACTACTGAAGAGGCTGCTGCCCCTCTTCAGGAACCACACGTTTGTCTGGCCTCTCAACAGATACCCTTTCGTTGTGGTTGCACCTACGGTACGGCTATCTGTATCGCTGAGGCACGCAAGTCGCCCCACCAACGGCAAGGTCCATGGTTCATTGGGGGAGGGGGGAGGGTTTCGCTAGTTAAAATCGTAATGAATAATCTATCACAGTTTGAGAAGAATAGTGAAGCAAAAATACCCTTTGTTATCCATTATGAAAGCTGTTATGTTCTAGGGCTAGAGACCAGTACGCAATCTACAAAAATCTTTCAATATTTGCCCATTAACATAAAATGAATCACAGGTAGCAAAGAAAGTTTTAATCTACTCTAGAATTTTTTTTCCTAGTCTATTCCACAGCAGAATTTTTGTCTTACACCTGGTAACGAATAAGAAGGACTAATTTGTAAGCATTGTTGCACAAGTAGGACTGAAACATAATACCTATTGATGTTAAAATTAATAACTTACACATATTGTGTAAACTGACTCGTTGCACATCGTTGCGGTAGAAAATTCTTTTTAATGCCTATAGACCGTGTAACTAACTAACTTTCAGTCTCCCCACGAGAGTCGCAGTATTTCAAAGATTTCTTGTCAGTTTTAACAGCGCAGTGCAGTGACACGGGGATAGTGTGGTCTCTTGCTAACACAGTCCAAGAATAATAGGCCACGCTCATTGTTAAAAGTTTTAGAAACGAAGTGAAGTGTTGAGGCAGTGACTTCTTTTTAATAAGGTCGTGCCATCGTGTTGAACTTCAGGGGCTATTGGGACGTAACTAACGTTTCCCCAATTTTGAAGATTTCCTCCCATAACCTTAGGGGTACTTTTCACTAACTAAAATGTTTGAAAGTCTGATGATAATCCATAATGAGAACCTGCGTGGAGGGTAAAGTAAACTTCGTGACAAATACTTTTGATTGTACTGTTGTCTGTGGCAAAGTACATACATAGCTTAAGATGTATTTTGTAATGAACTTGCACATACTGCTCAGTGCCAGGTAACATAAAACCTTTTATTTACGCCAGTTCAAAACCCTGCTACTTCTTTTTTTTAGGTTTTTCCTTATACACACATGAAAAAGTTTTTCACCACCCCTGTTCCCAGAACTCCTGAAGATAGAAGTTGACTGTGGATATTGTATCACAGAGACAGTCCCTTTGACTGTTCAGAGATGTCGCTAAACCAGCCCAAAGTTGTTAACAACCATGCATGAGCGGCACCTATTAGACGGGGAGGGTCCGACAGCCGATCAGTTCCAGTCATTCCACCAGGAAGGAGGTACACGGATCGTGTTGCCTGTAGTTCCACCATGCCTAGACGGTCAATACCGCGGTTCGATGGCATCCGCATTGTTACTTTGTGCCAGGAAGGTCTCTCAACAACGGAAGTATCCAGGTGTCTCAGAGTGAACGAAAGCGGTTTTGTTCGGACATGGAGGAGATACAGAGAGACAGGAACTGTCGATGACATGTCTCGCTGAGGCCACCCAAAGGCTACTACTAGAGTGAATGACAGCTATCTACTGATTATAGCTCGTAAGAACCCTAACAGCAACCCCACCATGTTGAATAATGGATATCGGCATCCACAGCACGTCGTGTTACCACTCAAACTGTGCGCATCATGCGAAACTTCTTTCCAGACGTCCATGGCGAGGTCCATCTTTGCAACCACGAAACCATGCAGCATGGTACAGTTGGGCCCAACAACATGCCGAATGGACCGCTCAGGATTGGCATCATGTTCTCTTCGCCGATGAATGTCGCATATGCCTTTGACCAGACAATCGTCGGAGATGTGTTTGGAGGCAGCCCGATCTCGCTGAACGCCCTAGACACACTGTCCAGCAAGTGCAGGAAGGTGGAGGTTCCCTGCTGTTTTGGGGTGGCATTATGTGGGGCCGATGTACGCCCCGGTGATCATGGAAGACGCCTTAACGGCTGTACGTTACGTGAATGCCATCCTCCGATAGTGCAACCATATTGGCAGTATATTGGCGAGGCATTCGTCTTTACAGACGACAATTCAACCCCATCGTGCACATCTTGTGAATGACTCCCTTCAGGATAACGACATCGCTCGACTAGAGTGGCCTGAATGTTCTCCAGACCGTGCGCGGGAAGCGGGACCACGAGCGCGGACAGTATGCAGTATACACACAGTAATCAAAACTTCGTTGTTTGCTACTCTTCCTGGTGATGTAATTTTAGTGGCCAGCGGTGTAGGTAATAAGCCGCAGAACACAGGTCAGAGGAGAGACTTTATGAGAATCTAATAACGAGAAGAGCTTCCATTGCTCACATACGAATTTGCAGAAATCTGCTGGTGAGAAGTAGCTGACGGAAACTGTTTACGCCCGCGGATATTGGCGCTCTGTCCCCTTTGGATTAATTGACCTCTGCTACGAAGAAACGGTACTGTAGGTAAAACAATAATAGATCCTGCTGAGGCCGGATATGAATGCCGACAGACTGGAAGTTCTGCAGCACAATAAAAGCAACCCAGCTAACGCAATCTCAGAAAGCAAACGCCTCACAAAGGTCTCTATTTGCACGTGTCTAGGGAGTTTTCGCTTTGGCTGGTAACCGCTGTCAACACGAGGAAATGAGCAGTTTGATTAACCACTGTCAGAAATAGAGTGGGGAATTGAAGGTGAGTCAAAAAGGACTTTACAACTTTGGAATGACATGGAAATTTATCGAGATAACTTACAGAATCGGTAGATGTGTAATTTTGTAGCAAACAAACTCAAGTTTCACATAAAGGTGTCAAAGGACATTTCGGTTCAGTGTGACTACCATTTGTGATGCGGCAAACATCCCACAGGCAACCAATTTCTTCCCAAACTTGTTGCAGCAAATCGGACGTAACTTGCGCAAGGCCACACGGTATTTAATGAAACCCCAGATAACAAAATCCAGTGCGTCAAGTCTGTGGAGCAGGGCAGCCACCTGATTTTCTCTTCACAGCCAGTCCACTGACCTGGGAAATTTACGTGAGGAAATGACGTGGTGCACCGTCTTGATGGTAGCAAACGATCCCATTTCCGTCATCATCATAGACTTATGAAATTGAAAAGTTTTCAAGCATATCCAGATACACAACACCAGTGACACGAGGGCCACCTGGTGATCTATCACGTTCCAGTGAACAAATGGCCTCACCAAAATTCTTGTGCTACGAGTAATTGTAGGCCAGCGTGGAGGTGTTTTAACGTATTCTGTGCAAAATTTACTCAGAACAGTTCTCTCAAAGTTTGTTCGAGGAAACCAAAACACACAGCGAGCACATTCCGCACCAGTGAAAGTAGCCATTTTAACTGTACACTACGTTCACGGCCCTGGTGGTTGAGTGGAGTACTGTATTTGATTTGAGGTTGTTTGCTACAAAATGAAACATCTACCGATTCTGTAAGTTACATCAAAACATTTCGATATCAATACAAAGTTGTAAGATCCTTAATGTCTCACCTTGAATTATGTAACCACAAGAACGAATAGAGGATGCACAAATCGCAAGAGAACTCTGACGTCTGTTCCAGATGATAAGAACCAGTGAGCCTATTGAAGATGTGAAGAAGACCGCATGGACTTAAAATCCCATTCGAATGCTGTCTCAGTACGGGTAGCATTCTACATCTACATGACTACCCTGCAGCTCACACTTATGTGTTTGGCAATGGATTCGCCGAAGCATTTTCAGACAATTATTTTACCGTTCCACTCTCGAATAAAATGTGGGAAAAACGAACACCTAAATGTATTCCTGTGAGTTCTGATTTCTCTTATTCTATTACGATGGTAATTTCTTTCTTTGTAAGTGGGACTCAACAAAATTTTCTCATTCCAAGGAGAAAGTTGGTAACTGAAATTTCGTGAAAAGATCTCAGTCGAAATAAAAACGCTTTTGTTTCAAGGATTGCCACCACACTCGGCGTATCATATCTGTGAGACTCTTTACCCTATTTCGTGACAATACAAAACGAAGTGTCCTTCTTTGAACTTTTTTCGGTGTCCTCCGTCAATCCTATCTGGACCCCACACTGCACAATATTACTCTAGCAGAGGGCGGACAATCGTAATGTAGTGTCTCTTTAATAGATTTCTTGCATATTCTAAGTGTTATGCCAATAAAAATCAGTCTTTGCTTCACCTTCATCACAACATTTTGTAGGTGATGATTGCAATTTACGTTGTGATCCTCAGGTATTCAGTTGAATCGATAACCGCTTCACCAAAACACCCTAAAAACATCCCCAAACCATTTCCCAAATCTTTTCCGGTGATTGAGGTTTCACTCTATATACTCCATTCTATGTTTAATATTTCACTGCTTTTTACTTCTGGTTTCTGAACCTTTCTGATCCACGCATCGCTTGTGCAATGACTGACGTTGGGAGGGAAGGAGTATTAGGGTTTAACGTCTCTTCGACGACAAGGTCAATGGGGGACTGAGCACAAGTTCCGAACTGAGAAAGGAGCTCTTTCTTCCTTCTCCTCCTCTTTCAAAGGAACCATCTCGGTATTCGCCTTAAGCTATTTAGGGAAGCGGTGGAAAACCTAAATCAGGCTGACCTGACGGAAACTTGAATCGCTGTCCTACCGAAAAGGAATTCAGTGTCTTACCACAACGCCAACTCACTCGGTAGTGGTTCTGGAAACTTATTCAGAACTCTTCTGCAGTTAATTGTATTTAGTTCCTAAATGGTCAGGTATTAGTCATAGAGATGGAAGCAGAGGGTTGTTCGTGTTGCACTTTGCCCATGTTTTGGCTAGAATTATTTGATGGCTGCACTGGTTGCTTTATCACGGAGGCCGAACCCACTTGTCATTACCCAAATCCGTGTGACATGTAGGGCCTGGCCAGAAATGAAAGCGACAGAAATGCGAACTCAAAATATCCAAATGCCAAGAAAAAGCAGCATTCCTGGCGCAACACTGCGAGAAAAGAGACACCCATGCCAGCACAGCCGTCACGCAGAACTAGATGCTACTATCACCGTAAATTTCAATTCAGATACAATGTGAGTTGCTAGTTCACTCATTCACTAACCTAAGTATTTTAAAATTTGTTTCAGTGTGCTATGATCTTTCACTGATGAGTCACATGAGTGATGCCGTAACTAAACTAAACTCCATCCGACCAGTTCTCGGAAGATCGTAACGGTACTGACCGATCAGCATGTCGTCCTCAGCTTATTCCTCAGCCTATAGGCGTCACTAGATGCGGGTATGGAGGGGCGTGTGGTCAGTACACCGCTTTCCCGGCCGTGATACGGAAACAACACACGTCATTTTGGGAGTGCCATAACCAATTCACGCAGTTAGTTCAGCAACCTCGATGACTGTGCCGTACCCGCCAGATGCGTGCCATTCGCCTAACTGCAAACGGCTGTCACGTAATACTAACCAATTTTGTCGGTCGTTCATGCTTTTTCGACTAGAAGATCTTATCCACTTACAGGCCTTGCTTCACACCTTAGACCAAGAAAAAGCCATGAGTCCTTCAATATGTAAATTCATACGCTGGCGTCAGTTTTCGTTTGATGGTTAAAGAAAACTTCAACATTTCTGCTCTCTTCGTTTTGAACATATCTAACTTATTAATTAGTATTGTTATACTGCATATAGGAATGTTTTCCGTGCCCGCAAATGATGGTATTAAATGTTCTAAAAGGAATTAGTACGCAGTTAAATGGATAAATCAAATGTTTTAAACAGCAATAACTAAATTCGCACTTGACCAGTCAGTACGACACTATACATCAAGCTTCCGACAACAGAGTATTGAGCAAGGTAGTTACCAACAGCCAACAGCGGTTCGAGGAGCCATTACACGGATTGCGCGGCCCCTCCCAGCGGAGATTCGAGTCCTCCCTCGGGGATGGGTGTGTCTGCTATTCTTAGGAGTAGTTAGTTTAAACTAGTTTAAGTTGTTTGTAAGTCTAGGTACCGAGCAATTCACACACACACACACACACACACACACACACACACACACACACACAGTTTGCAATTACCGAAACATGAAGTAATTCAGTAACTGTGTTAGAAGCTGGCTGCGCAAATTTAAAGCTTCATTATCAATTTAAACAAAGGCAAGAACCTGCTGACATACGAAAGCTCGAAAAAATCTAAAATTAGCGTAAAAGGACCAACGAGAAAACCGTTCAGTTACACTGAAGGGGAAATTCTGTCAACCGATCCAACGAAATATTCCAAAAAATTCAGTCTGGCGTAAAATCACACGGGGACTTAAACGCAGGGCGAGAATGAGAATGTCAAACTTCTGAATTCCATCTTCTATGATCTGTTACAGTGAGAAAGATTATAGCACAGTTTCTCCTTTCTGACTGCCACATGAAACTCAAACGACAGATAGAAATATAAATTGTAGGACGCTTGAGACAAGTGCTGTTGGCCAGCCGGAGTGGCCGAGCGGTTTTAGGCGCTACAATCTGGAACCACGCGAATGCTACCGTCGCAGGTTCGAATCCTGCCTCGGGCACGGATGTGTGTGATGTCCTTAGGTTGATAAGGTTTAAGTAGTTCTAAGTTATAGGGGACTGCTGACCTCAGAAGTTAAGTCCCATTGTGCTCAGCGCCAGTTGAACCATTTGAACAAGTGGTGTTCTACGCGATTGGGGAAAGAGGCAGGTAAAAGCCTGTTTCAAGAACGGTAGCCAGACAAATGAGCTTTACGGTATTACAGAAGGTTTTACGCTCACGTATTATGAAATTCTTGGAGACTGAAATCTATCTTGAAATCAATCTCGATTCAGCAAAAACTATGCGAAATACAGGTCTCTCTGTTCGCCCATAATATTCACTGAACTGACCATAGTCAGGGAATAGCGATATGTACATATACAGATGTCGGTAGTATGGTATATATAACATATAAAAGGACAGTTCATTGACGGAGCTGACTTTTGCACTCAGGTGATTCATGTAAAAATGTTTCACGCGTGATTATGGCAGCACGAAGAAATTTAACAAACTGTGAAAGTGGAATGGTAGTTGGAGCTAGACATATGGGCCACTCCATTTCGGATATAATAGGAGAATTTAATGTCCTGAGACCCACAAGCGCTCTGTATGAAAATCACTGACTGTGCTGTGTGCAGTCTGTGGCTGGTTTGCACTGTTGGAATATTTGCTGTTGTAGTGTTGGGCAGTTGGATGTGAACAGCGTGTAGCGTTGCGCAGTTGGAGGTGAGCCGCCAGCAGTGGTAGATGTGGGGAGAGAGATGGCAGAATTTTGAGAGCGGACGATCTGGACGTGTAACCATCAGAAAGAGTAAATTTGTAATACTGTATATCATTAACTGATATATATATATATATATATATATATATATATATATATATATATGATGACTTTTTAATATTATTAAGGTAAATACATTGTTTGTTCTCTATCAAAATCTTTCCGTTGTTAACTATTAACTATGCCTATCAGTAGTTAGTGCCTTCAGTAGTTAGAATCTTTTATTTAGCTGGCTGTATTGGCGCTCGCTGTATTGCAGTAGTTCGAGTAACGAAGATTTTTGTGAGGTGAGTGATTCATGAAAGGTATAGGTTATTGTTAGTCAGGGCCATTCTTTTGTAGGTATTATTGAAAGTCAGATTGCGTTGCGCTAAAAATATTGTGTGTCAGTTTAGTATTGATCAGAATAAGTAAAGAGAGAAATGTCTGAGTACGTTCAGTTCTGCTCAGCTGTTTGAAAATCAAATAACGTAAGAGGTTTATCAGCACAGTAATTCATTAATTTTTCTAAGGGGATCTTTCACTTCTCACCATTGACCGATGGCCGTCACTTGACGACCGAAAGCAGCGACGTTTGCGTAGAGTTTTCTGTGCTAACAGACATCAACACTGTATGAAATAACCGCAGAAATCAACGTGGAACGTACGACGAACGTATCCGTTAGGACAGTGCCGCGAAATTTGGCGTTAATGGGCTGTGGCAGCAGACGACCAGCGCGAGTGCCTTGCCTAACACCACGACGTCCCCTGCAGCGCCTATCCTGGGATCGTAACCACATCGGTTGAACTGTAGAAGACTGGAAAACTGTGGGCTGGAACAGAAGAGTCCCAATTTCAGATAGTAAGAGCTGATGGTAGGGTTTCAAAAAATGGTTCAAATGGCTCTGAGCACTATGGGACTTAACATATTAGGTCATCAGTCCCCTAGAACTTAGAACTACTTAAACCTAACTAACCTAAGGACATCACACACATCCATGCCCGAGGCAGGATTCGAACCTGCGACCGTAGCAGTCCCGCGGTTCCGGACTGCAGCGCCTAGAACCGCACGGCCACCCCGGGCGGGCTGGTAGGGTTTCCGTGCACAAAATCCGGCACTGACACACTTTCATAATTGTGAACGACTATATAGGCGTCCGCCGCTCGTGGTCTCGCGGTAGCGTTCTCGCTTCCCGAGCACGGGGTCCCGGGTTCGATTCCCGGCGGGGTCAGGGATTTTCACCTGCCTCGAGATGACTGGGTGTTTGTGTTGTCCTCATCATTTCATCATCATCCAGGAAAGTGGCGAAATTGGACTGAGCAAAGATTGGGTAATTGTACGGGCGCTGATAACCACGCAGTTGAGCGCCCCACAAACCAAACATCATCATCTCGACTATAGAGGCAGCATGGTTCAGTGTCTCTGCAGGAGACTTGCTACAACATGTTGAGTCCACACCACTTTGAGCTGGCACACGACGACGGGCACAAGAAAGTCCGACACGATATTAGGAGGTATCCCATGACTTTTGTCACCTCAGTAGATAGTGGCTTGGTTGATGACGTTTTCCTTGACTTTCAGAGGGCTTCGAGGCAGCTCCGCAGTGTAGAGTTGTGACCAAAATTTGAGTTTGTGGAATTTAGGACGATCTATGCGATTGATTCTTAAGAGGGAAATATAATCACTTACTTACGAAACTTCTGTTAAACAGAAAAGATTGTGACCATAGACGTAAATTAAAGGAAACTTCCAGAGTACGTTAAGAGAACTTTACAGGACCGTTATTGACCACAATCTATTCAGGGGGGTTAAAAAGATGTTCCACAGTTTGGGAGGTGGTAACATGAACCAAAACAAGAAAGAAATGAGCAGTAAACACGGGCTGTGAATTCCATACCGTAAATCGCTAACACCGGAATAACTTTCTGCTTGAAAGAAAAAATCAAAAACCATATTTTGTAACAAGTATTAAATTGTTACTGAGTATTAAAGGTCAAATCTAATTTATGTTTTTACACTCACTGCTTATGTCGCTAATTTATGAAAAAAGGCATTTGAGAAAACGAACATTTACAACATTTCGTTTAGAAAAAGTGTTTGACCGTACATTGACGAAATTTACATGATTAAAAATCAAAACTACATGGCGAGCTGTATTTTAAATAATCATGTGTGTGATACAGTACAGCTTTACTTCTGAAATTCTCGGGAGCAGTTTATTCTGTTGTTTAGACCCAGTGGAACGTTAAAATTAGAACATGTGAGTACTGTTTGTCCTTACAGTTTGGTCTTTTACATCTTTGCCTTGTGTCTGTAACTTGAGGCCAATGATCTACTGCATATATTTGGGTGGGCACATCTGGAAACGATTCTTTAGTATCCTGATGGTTCTTGCATAGTACTGGTGCCACTATACTGGCTGAAGTCTACGTCCCTTTTTATTTGTCATGTCTTCTTCCTGCTTGCAGAGTTCCTTTACTTTTCCCGAACTGGATTCTGGTACATGATTTTCTTTGGTACGGGGAATTTTGAAACTGTCACAGTTATCTCCGCACGTGTTACACGAACTTTGAAATCTCCCTCCACATTTCGTGGAGCACAGAAACTGGGGTACGCACCGCTAATGAAGTAAAAGATTGAGAGTATTATCAGTTCATTATAATTTCCACAGCGCAATAAAAGGGAATTGTAATCAGGGAAAACAGTGAAGTGGTCGGTTGTTCATATGAATTGTAGGAAACCTGTAATGAACTGATATATGAATACGTAAACAATGAAGTCAATTAGCCACTGAAGTATTCTGGTGCTACAAATTAAAGGAAATAATTGCTTTACCTTCACTTGATTTAATCGCTTGCATGCGTTCATGAAGATAAAGGGACGTCGAATAATGCATATTTTACACAAACAGTATTTTCGAATTCATTTGCACATTCAATTAGTTCATTACATCAAAATTGGATTTGTGTTGTGTCACAGTCATTATAGAACAAATAAATAATTTACGGAACTGAACTTACTGCTCTGTCTAGCTGTAATGGTAGAAACAATGACGATAACTTCTCGTGTGTGTGTCTTGAACAAAGGCACGAACAGCCAGTCGCTCTACAAGTACCAAAAGCACTAAGGAGTTTCAGAGGCGGTGGTAGGCTTATGTAAAATCTACACCATCCGCCACTGGCACCCAAAGATAATTAACCTTCAATTTCTTGGAGTCACTTTGGTATCACGTGAATACGAGATGCTCGGCATTAACGGGTTAAGAGCTTTGAGAACTTGTTCATCTTCGCTATTATGAAACACATCTCCTCCACTGCGAGCTCAGTCCTTTTATGAACGACCTACAGAATGGAGTACACAAATAACGAGACATTCCTCTGATTTTGTCGCAGATGCAGCATGCTGTAAACGTCAGTTAGTGTCAACACTGTAAACTGTATTCACACTTCTGCGTAAGTGCGCTGCATACATTAGTTCTAATGAAATCAGTTTGCGTTGTGATAAGTTTTCAAATTTTAGTTTCGTCTTTGTACCTACTCGCATAGTGGAAACCTATTATTTCACACGGTAAATGGCTTCACGTTTGCTTCCATTTGTCATACCAAAACACGTCTGCAATTTTTCATATGGAAAGCAGGCATCCGTTATCCCGATAAGTGTAGAAACAAAACTAAACTGTAAAGGCGTTTCGCAAGCATGTCAACATGCAAATTGGTTCCATTACAACTAATTAATGCAGTGCACTTATCCAGAAGTGTGAATACAGTTTATAGTCAGACACTAACCGCTGCTTATTGTGCATTGCGCCGATAATGATGATGATCTTTAATTCGTGGGGCGATCAACTGCGCGGGCATCAGCTTCCGTACAAAGTCGCAATTCATTCAGTCCAATCGTGCCACTGTCGCGAATGGTGATGATGATGAAATGATGAGGACAACACAAACACCCAGTCCCCAGGCAGAGATTATTCCCAACTCGGTCAGGGATCGAATCCGAGACTGTGTGATCCAGAAGCAGCAACGCTAGCCACGAGACCACGAACTGCGGACGCATTGCGCCGACCATATTTGGTCAGAAACGCGCCAAGTTGGATTTGTTTGTTGTTTGGTTTGGCCTAAACTATCACCTCGGTAATATGGAATACTTTTTATAAGCAGTCTGTATAAATGACCTGATGGCCTGGTAGACGACGTAAAAGCCCACTGATACTCTTAACTGTTCTGATTGTAAGAATATTAAGGGAATGTATTTCAACTAATTAAAAAAACACTGTTTTTTGCCTTGTTTCGCAATTTTGTTATTAATGTTACTGCATAAACTATGTATTGGATTATAAGCGCATTTACAAGCACATTTTTGATTTCCAATCATGATAATGCACAGATAAACGTGATGGAAGGGAAGATTATCATTTCAGCTTCTTAAGGTATCGATCCATAGCTTCATGTAAAACCACGTCAGTGACCATTTTTAACAAATTGTATACCTAATTACACAATTCAGCAATTACACTAACTTGGCAGGACTAAAGTTATGCATCGGCTAAGAACTTACTAACTACGATGGACGGGGACCCAAGGGTTTGCATCCATCCTGGGGTTGTGATCTCATCTAAGAGAGGTGAATAACTCTATTGGGCTTGGTCGTTTAATAAAAGGTGTGGGGAAGTACAAATCTGTCTTTTAATTTCTAAATTTTCTAATTGGATGAGTTTAACCTCCTTTCACTCCGTGGGTAACACTTGCACATCTATTATGTATTTGTGGTTGTTCCGCCAAGACTGAATCAGACTTCTTCAGTCTCCAGCTTCTGTGGTGTTCTTTAAGTCTGGTGCAGATTGGCCTACCCGTCTTTCGAATGTGTTTTTCTATGTCCCTCAGACAATAGGTAGTTGCTTGTTCAATGTGAAAGACAAACAACCAGCCATCGCTAAAAGTGGGGTTTATAAAATCACATGCCGTGAGTGTCAGTCTTGCTACATTAGACAGATGGGGAGGTCAGTCTGCACCAGGCTTAAAGAACACCACAGAAGCTGGAGATTAAAGAAGCCTGATTCAGCCTTTTCGGAACATTGCCTGAATAACAACCACAAATACATAATAAATGTACAAGTCTTAACACACAGGGGAAAAGGGGACTCAACTCAAACAATTATAAATTTTAGAATTTAAAATATAGGTGTGTACAACCCCACACCTATTATTAAACGAGCAATCCCCAATTTAGTTATTCACTTCTTTTAGATGAGATCACAAACCCAGGATAGAAGCAAAACTTTGGGCCTCAGTCCATCGTAGTTAAAAAGTTCTTGGTTGATGCATAACTTTAGTCATGTCAGTGAATAAAAGTATAGGAAGAAAACTTATATGATTATAAACAAATTATGTGAAATTCCCTTCTCCTCTTTGTGGCTTCACGGCCTCTTACTATCCTTTGCAATTCTCACCAGTTCGTATTGAAGGAAGACAATGAATGAATTCAGAGGCGTGTTGCTAGATTTGTTACCAGGTGGGTCGATCACAATGCGAGAGTTACGGAGTTGGTTCATGAGCTCAAATGGGAATTCTTATAGAGAAGACGACTTTCATTTTGTGAAACAACATTGAGAAAGCTTAGAGGACCGGCATTTACTACTGACTCCAGAACGATACTACTGTTGTCAACGTAAACGTCGATTCATTACGGTGAAGGCAAGATAACAGAAAAGAGGCTTTCTACCGAGGCATGTATCCTATCGATCAAAAGTATCTTGAGACCTATAATATGTAGTGTGTCCACCCTTCGTCATTATGATGACTTCAACTCTGCTGAATACTCTTTCAGTGAGACGTCTGAATGTTTTTGGAGAAACAGCAGCGCATTCTTCCTCAAGAGTCGCAACCAGAGAAGGTAAAGATTTTGGCATTGGAGTCTGGAGCAAATACGACGTTCTCACTAGTCCCAAAGGTGTTCCACTGGACTGAGGACGGGAAACTGGGCAGGCCAATCGATTTCATTTATGTTATTGTCTACAAATCATTCGCTCACATTTGATATTTTATGAGAGTATGCATTGTTAAGCTAATACAGTTGTCGTCTCCGAAATGTTGCTCTACAGTACGCAGTACAAAATTCTATAAAATGTGTTCATATCATTCCACAGCTAGCGATTTGTCTTTAGGGTGACCTCACCTTAATCACAAAAAACACCCCCATACCTTAAAATCACCTTCTGCATACTTAACTGTCAGCACTACACGTAACGGCAGATAACGTTCCCCAGGTATTCGTTCATCCCAAACCCTTCCATCGGATTGCCACAGGGTATGTCACGACTTGTCAGCCCAAATCTGCCGTTTCCAGCCATCCATTGTCTAGTTGCGTCGCTTAATACGCCACCTCAAGCGTCGCTTAACACTGACTACAAAACTGTTTACTTACGAGGAGCTTCTCAACAATTGTACCCCATTATTTTTAACACCTTGCTTACAGTTAATGGGCTAGCTGAGCTACCGATAACACTTTCGAACTCAGGAATGATTACTCCCACAGATTTCTTGCGTTCTTTTTACAACTATTCTCCACATTACTCGATGGTGCCTGTGCGTCACTATGAGACGTCAGCCTAATCTTGCTTTGGATGTTGTTGTTCTCTCCCGTTTACACTTCTGAATCAAACACCAACAGTTCACCTGGGCAGTCTTAGAAGTGTTGAAATGTCTCTGATGGTTCTGTCAGTTAGGTAATATCCAGTGTCTAGTCCACGCTCGAAGTCACGGAGTTCTCGTGATGGACCCATCCTGCTGTTTCTGCTTCTCTACGGACAGCACAATACTCTCTGCCCGCTTTTATATTAGCGGCTCTAGCAACCATGACATGAAGTAGTCATTTCGGCGTTACACAGAGGTCTCTGGATGTTTCTGACCAGATTGTATGTAGCATACGCGATAGCGTTACTGATATTATCAATAAACTCCAATGGCAGGCGCTAAAACGGAGGCGATGTGTATCACAGAGAGGTTTACTGCTGAAATTCCGATAACGTAAGTTCGACGAAGTGTCGGCAAACTTATCACTTTTTCACACATTCTCACTTATCACATGCCCAGTCTCATGAAGTGAGCATAATGAGAAAATACGAGTTCATACCGAAGTTTATCGACTAATTGTGAATGCAACAGAGAAGGGTAAAATGATAGTGAATTACCCTCTGCCGCAGAACTTGAGATGTCTTACGGAGTTTGGACGCAGATGTAGAAAGAGGAAGTAGTAACACTATAAAATTATAGCTAAATGTAGGAAGGCGTACAGAGGAGCGCCGCTGTGTCCAGGGACTGACAGTTGATCCTCACCAGAAACAAGTATACCGACAAAGCTAGATGGAAAGAAAAGATTAGTGTTTGAATCCGCGACTGGTACTCAATCACCGTAAACAATCACAGATGTTAGATACTTAGACGTACAGGTGTGCAACGGTTTGAAGAGTGATAGTCGCGTGAAACTAGTAGTATTGCGATTCATTGGAAGAATCCTAAGGAAATGTAATCCACTCTCCTCAGTATTACACTTCAGTCTGGGTGCTTACTCCGCAGAATGTGTAAAGACGACATTGATAATGAAAACAAAAGTAGCTCTAATTGTTATGTGTTCGTCTTCTCAGGACCAGAGCGAAATCTAGCGTTAGAGACAACAGGGGAGGTGTTATGCATGTCGGAGAGGACACTAGTAAAGGATGACAATTATTGAAGTATATGAAGTAAAACTGTCATAGTTTATGAACGGTTTGTGTCAGGACGTTCAAACTGCACAGTTGGCCGCGGGGAATGATGAGAACTAGTATGCGCACCGTTTGGTTTAGCGACGAAGCCTACTTTCATTTGGATGGGTTCGTCAATAAGCAAAATTGGCGTATTTGCTGGACTGAGAATCTGCATTTTGTGATCGAGAAGTCTCTTCACCCTGAACAGGTGCCTATGGTGCGTGATGCGATTTTCCTTTATGGCACGCTGACTATCGAACGGTACGTGAATGTTTTGGAAGATGATTTCATCCCCATTGTCCGAAGTGGCCCTGGTATCTATAAGATGTGGTTCATGCAACCCATAGCTCGACCCCATCGCAGCAGTAGAGTATTTGATGTCCTGGAGGAGCTATTTGGGGACCCCATTCTGGCTCTGGGGTACCCAGAGGCCACTGGTATCGGCCTCGATTGGCCGCCATATTCTCCGTATCTAAACACATGCGACTCCTTTCTGTGGGGCTATGTTAAAGATACTTATCCCAAAACAAATGCTGAGCTGAAAGCAGCCATTCAGGAGGTCATCAACAGCATCGATATTCCGACAGTTCAGCGGGATATGCAGGACTTCGCTATTCGCTTGCGACACATCATCGCTAATGATGGCAGGCATATCAAACATGTCCTAGCCTAAATCAAAATATCTGTAGTGACGTTTACATGTGGAATAAAGTGTGTGCATGCAGTAGTTTGTAACTAATCTACGTTGTCACCCAGTATGTGTCCGTCAGTTCGTCCTCCAACAGCATATCGTTCCCACATACATCTAATTAACCATGATGGTGAAATCGAAAAAAGTTGAGCTGACTCGGAGGCTTGCAGGCGATGTATCATGGATCGCACCATCCGAGAACGGACCATGAAATCGCAGAAAAGACACTGATGGGCAAAACAGTTTACGTCATACATTGCAAGTTTCCTTGCGGAGAGTGGGAACTAATTTCAGAATAGAAATGAGGTATGACTGGTACACTAATGTGGGTCAGGTTCCAAGTTTCTAGGACAGAAACATTCCTAACAGTACTTTGGAACAACAGACGTTCATTTAGTTACTGGCCCAAGTGACATCTGGCTCCGGTCGCAATTGTCGGTTGCCGTGCAGCTCACGGACCGCAGGTGGCAGAGAAAATGGTTGGTTGGTTTAAAAGAGGAGAGGGGAGGGGGAGGGGGAAGGACCACACTGCTAGGTCATCGGTCTCTCGTTCCGATTAAAATAATGCCCCAACGGTGGCAGTAAAACAATCGAGACATACAAAACACAGCTGGAAGAAAGGAAAAAAAACCACAAGAACGACAGAAGGGCAACAAACAGCAAATTGTACAAAATTGTACAAGAAAACCACAGAGAGACGCAAGAAACAGGTAGAAGGGATAAAAACAAGAAAGCAGATTACCGTGGCTGGCTGACCATGAGAATACATTGGAGAAGCCAGCCACTCTGCAACACATTAGAACCTCGTCCCTAAAAGAACTAGGGTGGAGGACTCAGAGGGATAAAGGACATGAGCTAAAATGTAGATTAAATGATAAAACCCAGCCTCACGAATAAAACGTAAGACAAAATCAGACAATGACGCGTTGTCAGATAAAATTAGCGGCAACGCGTCCGGTAATCGAAGATTTCGTTGCAGGGCAGTCAGAGTAGGACGGTGCACCGGAATATGGGCCACTGTCAACCGGGAGGCGGCACTTCAAGGTGCAGGAGGCAGTCGTGGGTCGCCCAAGCGTGGCCAATGTGGAGCAGACAGAGAACCACAGAGTTCCTGCGGGAGGCCTGCATAGAGGACTTACACACATTCGTAGTCTCCTTAATGACACGTAGTTTGTCGTGAGTACGGAGGTTACGCCATTTCGTTTTCCAAAGTCGAAAAACATGGCGGCGTAATAATGAATGCAGGTCAGATTCAGAGATGCCTATCTCCAGAAGCGGTTTCCGTGTAGCCTGTTTGGCCAGCTTGTCAGCAACTTCGTTGCCTGGAATTCCGACGTGTCCAGGGGTCCAGACAAACACCATGGCATAGATGGACTCCTGGATGGTCGCTGCCAAAGGATGACGAGGGTAGCACTGGTCGATAGCTTGCAGGCTGCTCAAGGAGTCAGTATACAGAAGAAACGTCTCCCCAGGACATGAACGGATATACTGAAGTGCACGATATATGGCCACCAGCTCTGCAGTGAATACACTGCAGCCATCGAGAGAAGAATGCTGTTCAATATGACCTCTGTGTACATAAGCGAAGCCAACATGACCATCAGCCATCGATCCGTCGGTGCAAACCACTTCAGAGCCTCGGAACACGTCAAGTATCGAGGGCAAGTGACAGTGGAGAGCCGCGGGGGCAACTGAGTCCTAGGGTCATGCGAAAGGTCCAGACATATCTTCGGCCTAGGTGTACACCACGGAGGTGTATGCGGAGGGAACTGGATGGGAGGCGGTGAAGGGAAGGACTCAAGCTGCGATAGAAGGGATCGGGCGCGAATCGCAATCGTGAACCCTGACCTGGGCCGCGGATGCGGTAGATAAACCGCCTCGAGTGGGAAAAGGAAATGGTTATTCGTATGCTCATGAGAACTACGAACATGTGCAACGTAACTGGCGAGCAGTTGTGGACGCCTAACCTTCAATGGAGGGACTCCAGCCTCCACCAGGACGCTGGTCACCGGACTCGTCCTAAAAGCACCCGTCGCTAGGCGAACACTATAGTGATGCAGTGGGTCGAGTAAACGCAACGCTGAGAGCGCCACAGAACCATAAACAAAACCCCCATCGTCAAGGCGGGATTGAACTAGGGTTCTGTAGAGCTGCAGCAGCGTAGAGCGATCCGCACCCCAGTGGGTGTTACTCAGGCAGCGGAGGGCACTAAGGTGCTGCCAGCACACTACTTAAGCTGACGAAGGTGAGGAAACCAAGTCAATCTGGTGTCGAAAACAAGTCCTAAGAATCTATATGTCTCCACTAAAGTCAGTGAATCGTCATTACGGTAAAGTTCTGGTTCCACATGGACGGTACAACGCCGACAGAAGTGCATAACACACGACTTTGTGGCTGAAAACTGGAAGCCGTGGCCTAGAGCCCATGACTGCGCCTTGTGGATGGCTCCCTCTAGGCGTCGCTCAGCATCACCAGTACTGGAGCAACAGCACGAAATGTAGAAGTAGTCTGCATACAGAGAAGGTGAGACGGATGGCCCTACAGCTGTCGCTAGGCCGTTAATGGTCACTAAAAATAGAGCGACACTCAATACAGAGCCCTATGGGACTCCATTCTCCTTGATATGGGTGGGGTGGGGGGGTAACCATGGGAGGCTTCAAACTGGACACGTAAAGTATGGAGCGACAGGAAATTTTGTATAAAAATCGGGAGCGGGCCCCGGAGACCACACTCATACAATGTGGCAGGGATATGATGTCGCCAGGTCGTGTCGTAAGCTTTTCGTAAGTCAAAAAATACGGCAAAAAGGTGTTGGCGTCTGGAAAAGGCTGTTCGGATGGCAGACTCGAGGGACACAAGATGATCAGTGTCAGAGCGACCCTGGTGGAAACCGCCCTGGCATGGAGCCAGTAGGCCACGTGACTGCAGGACCAAACCCAACCGCCGACACACCAAACTTTCTAGCATCTTAGAAAGAACGTTGGTGAGGCTGATGGGCCGATGGGCCGATAGCTATCCACATCAAGTGGGTTGTTGCCAAGTTTGAGTACTGGTATGATGGTGGTCTGCCGCCATTGCGATGGAAAGACGCCATCGCACCAGATCCGGTTGAAGATGATGAGAAGATGTCACTTGTAATCAGACGAGAGGTGTTTAACCATTTGACTGTGGATCCGATCTGGCCCAGGAGCTGTGGCGGAAAATGAAGGAACATCAACGCGAACAGCGAATGTCGGAAATCGAAATCGACTACGAACCTCCGTGCGCTACCGACTTTGGGTCAGAGTGCTTGGACCCTTTAACCTGCAATTTACCTATTTCCTTAGAGCGTTATTATTGTTCCGAAGTGGTAACTCGGGGAAAAAGTAACATCACACATCCAATGTTGTTGGTAACATATTAAGATATTAAGTCTTTCGAATTTTTTTTGCAAAAGTTGACCAGCAATCTGATATACCTTGTTAATGGTGATAAAAGTATTAAATGGCTTCATTTTATTTCCTGCTCCCTTTTAATTACACCATGACATTGCACATTTTGCAATCTACTGCACGTTTGTTAATAATCCTAACGCAAGTTAGCGACGAACTATTAGCACTTCAGAGTATGAATAACAAGGGACACTGAACTGAACAGCTGCAGAAGGAATGTCCATTGAACTTCAGTGTCATCTCAATGTCAACCTTGAAACATATTCTTGTATAAGCAAAACCGATAGAACGGTTTCAAAATAATTGCAACCACAAAAATATTTCAAGGTACGAGAATAATGAGATTATGTTCAGTTACAGTAACGAAATGAAACTTTGAAACGAAGCTTTTGCCAGGCATTGCAACATTACCCTCAACAACTGAGCTTGCTTATCAAATTATAATTCCTATTTTTGTACCTGTGCATTTAACCAAACACTTTTCTAAACTAAAATAACTGTAAAAATAAATAAATTTTGATTACTCCTTACATGATATCTTCACTAAGAGGATCGTATAGGTAAAATTCATTATGTTAGTTTCCTGCATGTACGGATACAACCTGCAAAATCACCTTAAACTGTCTCCGGATGGTGCTTTTAGTACCACTGTCCCACTATTATCTCCTCCTTTTCCAGTTGCTATTCGCGAATGGTGTGCGGGAATACCGATGGTCTGTAAGCATGCGTACGGGCTATAATTTCCCAAATTTTCTTGTTGTGATCATTTCGCCACATGTATTAGGGAAAAGTACAGTTTCATGATTTCTAGGAACATATATTATGAGAAATTTCTCGGGAAACTTCTCTGTAATACACTATGACTCACTTGTAGCGTCTGCCACCGGAGTCTCCTAAGTATTTGCGTAACGCTCTGGCGCTTAATAAACCAACCCACGACGAAATATTTTGCTCTTCCTTGAATTTTCTCTATCACCTCAGTTAATTCAACTGGTAAGACTTCTAGACTGTCTAGTAATAAGAACTGGAAGAACGAGCATTTTACAAACCAATTAATTCTTTGTTGACATTTGCTTCCATACAAGTGTTCCAATGAATCTGAACTTGGCATCTGATTTTTATGTTACTGACAGTTAATCATAGATATTTTGTGGCTGTATCTAAATCCTGTGATTTATACTCAACAGTGTGAACATCCCAAAGCATTTTGTGTAGTACGTTGCATTTATTTACCTTGACTGTAAAATGCCTAGCTTGCTACAAAACGACGATCTTCTGCAGTTCCCCTCGAATTTTTTTACAGTTTCCTTCCGTTGCAGCTTTCTTATACACACATCTGTACGTAAAGATTGCAGCATCAAAGAGGATGAAGAAGAACGAAGTTTTACTTGTTGTGCGAGTACTATATAAAAGAGGGAACACATGGTTAAATTTTTAGGTGATTTTGACGTTTACAGGGAGCAAAGTTTATTGCAAAGATATTTCTACTCTGGCAATACCAGTGACATTAAGCTGACTGGGCATCGAGTTGAACAGAGCTTGGAAGGCAGATACGGGTACATTTGTCCATACTGCTTCAAGTCAGTGCCTGAGTTTATCAATCGTAGAGATAAGCAAGTCGTGGAGAGCCAATCTCTCTGTGACCTATGGCCATATGTTTTAAACGGGTTAGAAATCTGATAAACGTGCTGCCCATTGGAACACTTTCTTTATTGATCTGGGTCAGGACAACGGGGCAACGTGAGGCCAGGCTTATTTTGTTGAAAGTTAACCTCCTGCTGACCTCAAAGGAATGGTATAGTACCGGACTTATCAGGTCACAAATGTAAGGCCTGCTGTCCAAATTACCAGATGTAATCGTCATGTGTACACAATGGTAACGCGCATCACAACGTCAGGTGCTGGGATCACACGATGATGCCAAGTGTAAACTGGCATTGTTCCTTCTACTCGGAGCCAGACATGGTTACTGGCGTGTCACGATTATGTGCCAATGTCACACCTCCCAAACAGCATGGAGGTGGCCTACCGCTTGACTCCTGAAGCAGGCCAGTGGCAACAGACAAGCGTTCTGCGAAGCTCAAGGGCCAGCGTCAGACAGTCCCTTCACCGCGGAGGTCACGCGTCAAGGGCGTAAAAGGAATACTAGGGTTTAACACCACGTCGACATCGAGGTCATAAGTGACGGAACACAAGCTCGGACTGTTTCAAAGATTGGGAAGGAAATCGGCCATGCCCTTTCAAAGGAACCATCGCGGAATTTGTCTAGAGCGATTTAGTGAAATCACGGAAAACTCAGATGAGGATGACTGGACGCAGCTTTGGACCGTCGACTTCACGGAGTCCAGTGTGGTAACCACTGCCCCACCTCGTTCGGTGGAAAGGACGTACGCGCACTGCCAGCTTCATCGTGGAGATTTTTGCATAACATTAGCTTCTGCGAACACATCCTCCCGCTAATATGAATCCTGTATGCATCCACCGCCAGCACTGGCGGCTCTGTAAGGAGTTTCGTCGCCGACAGCTACCCGATGCCCGCCGACGACACAGCCAATCACTGTCTGACGCCGCGCCGCCCGCTTCTCATCAGCTTTCTCTGCCAGTGCGCTGTTCTGCTGGGAGTGTCTAATTTTAGCCGAACTGATCGGCGGACGTGTATCAAGTGGCCTTAGTAGACTTTAAGTTTACAGAAGCACTTTAAGAGCAGACTGTAGTCTCTTGCCAGTATAATTCAGACATGTCCTCATACGCCAAGGAACTGACTTACTTTCTCATTGGATATCCTAACTAGTACATTGACCAACAGACAGTGATTCGTATTGAAAGTAGTAATGCAAGAATTAATTAACTGTAGTTGGAAGACACTATATTCTTTCGTTTAGAAATTTCCATGAGAAGAACGTTTGTCGCCGGCCTGGGTGGCCGAGCGGTTCTAGCCGCTACAGTCTGGAACCGCGCGACCGCTGCGGTCGCAGGTTCGAATCCTGCCTCGGGCATGGATGTGTGTGATGTCCTTGGTTTAGTTAGTTTTAAGTAGTTCTAAGTTCTAGGGGACTGATGACCTCAGAAATTAAGTCCCATAGTGCTCCGAGCCATTTGAACCAAGCCAAGAACGTTTGTCGATTCCATTTTCAACTTGTTTCTTTGTGGTGGAGTGATAAACCTTCACTTACCAATTTGTGCCTCAAACATTTAGAAATGAAACTTAAAAATAGAATATGTTACATCTTGGGCATTGATGTGTTCTTGTTGGAGTGTCCCTACTGAGGGACACATCAGATACGCCCAATCAGTTCTTTACGTGGAACCGGGACTCCTTTGAAAAGGCGAAATGATGATGCTCCTGTGTCCAATTTTATCGTTGGGTGTGCCACTGTTTGCGAGCCTCTCTCTACTGCTGCATTAAGGGAAGCTGACACAGTTATTGCAGTGCTGACAACGTTTAGTGCTGCCGACGTCATCGTACAGTCAACAGGGATACCTGCTGTGCTCCAATCAAGGCCTTCTGTTGTGTCACGATACATGACGTTGCTGAACGAGCATGCGTGGCTTGTCCTCTCGGGTACTAATCACGTCTGGCGTTTGAGTATGTCCCTCCTGAACCTATCGAATCCGTACTGGGATTACGGTTTTAGGTTTTAGAGCTACATAAACATCAATAAATATCGCAAAAGCTAAACAGCAGTCTCGAAAGGCCACAGTCCTCCCGTTGTCGATTCTCTTTCTTACTCGAGGCATAACACGACCCTCTCACAAACAAGCTTTCAGATGCGATTTTTGAAGGAGAAATCCTAATGGTAATGCTCCCACATATACAGAACGTATATAGCATCACTCACATGCGTTAAAAAGATAATCATTTGCATGTCGACACTCATAGTACCCTTTATGTCAGCTTGACGTTGCTTGCATGCTAGTTTCATAGTGTAACTATTTTAATGATGATCAACAGCGTACAATGCCTTCGTCTGCGAGCAGCCTCACGAAACTTCCGACGTTATCTACAAGATCATTTGTAGGTATCTTGAATAGTAGCTGCTTCTTAGAGTACATCTTAAGATTCTTCAGCTGTTCTATATAATGCGTTACTGCTACACGTTCAAACGTAATACCCTACATACAGAGTGTTCCGAAATTCCCGTTATAAACTTCTGTGTTTTGTAGATAGGAATGAGAAAATAATATTTGTAACAGGCACCCATGTCCGAAAATATATTGTTTCCGTTCCACTACAGTTTCAATTCGATGTTTAATTCGTATACTTCTGCTTCCTCGTGATGACTGGGTGTTGTGTGATGTCCTTAGGTTAGTTAGGTTTAAGTAGTTCTAAGTTCTAGGGGACTGATGACCATAGATGTTAAGTCCCATAGTGCTCAGAGCCATTTTGAAATTCTGCTACAGGAAATGAATTAGGCGTGACGCAGTACAGTTATTAGGAAACAGTTCAAAACATTCCTTTATCAGTCAGACATATTTGTTTGTTGTTGTTGTCTTCAGTCCAGACACTGGTTTGATGCAGCTCTCCATGCTACTCTATCCTGTGCACGTTTCTTCATCTCTAAGTAACTGCTGCAACCTACATCCTTCTGAATCTGCTAAGTGAATTCATCTCTTTGTCTCCCTCTACGAGTTTTACCCTCCACACTGCCCTCCAGCACTAAATTGATGATTCCTTTATGCCTGTGAACATGTTCTACCAACCGATCCCTTCTTCTAGTCAAGTTGTGCCACAAACTTCTCTTCTCCCCAATCCTCTTCAACACCTCCTCATTAGTTATGTGATCTACCCATCTAATCTTCAGCAGTCTTCTGTAGCAACACATTTCGAATGCTTCTATTCTCTTCTTGTCTAAACTATTTATCGTCCATGTTTCACTTCCATACATGGCTATACTCCATACAAATACACTCCTGGAAATTGAAATAAGAACACCGTGAATTCATTGTCCCAGGAAGGGGGAACTTTATTGACACATTCCTGGGGTCAGATACATCACATGATCACACTGGCAGAACCACAGGCACATAGACACAGGCAACAGACCATGCACAATGTCGGCACTAGTACAGTGTATATCCACCTTTCGCAGCAATGCAGGCTGCTATTCTCCCATGGAGACGATCGTAGAGATGCTGGATGTAGTCCTGTGGAACGGCTTGCCATGCCATTTCCACCTGGCGCCTCAGTTGGACCAGCGTTCGTGCTGGACGTGCAGACCGCGTGAGACGACGCTTCATCCAGTCCCAAACATGCTCAATGGGGGACAGATCCGGAGATCTTGCTGGCCAGGGTAGTTGACTTACACCTTCTAGAGCACGTTGGGTGGCACGGGATACATGCGGACGTGCATTGTCCTGTTGGAACAGCAAGTTCCCTTGCCGGTCTAGGAATGGTAGAACGATGGGTTCGATGACGGTTTGGATGTACCGTGCACTATTCAGTGTCCCCTCGACGATCACCAGTGGTGTACGGCCAGTGTAGGAGATCGCTCCCCACACCATGATGCCGGGTGTTGGCCATGTGTGCCTCGGTCGTATGCAGTCCTGATTGTGGCGCTCACCTGCACGGCGCCAAACACGCATACGACCGTCATTGGCACCAAGGCAGAAGCGACTCTCATCGCTGAAGACGACACATCTCCATTCGTCCCTCCATTCACGCCTGTCGCGACACCACTGGAGGCGGGCTGCACGATGTTGGGGCGTGAGCGGAAGACGGCCTAACGGTGTGCGGGACCGTAGCCCAGCTTCATGGAGACGGTTGCGAATGGTCCTCGCCGATACCCCAGGAGCAACAGTGTCCCTAATTTGCTGGGAAGTGGCGGTGCGGTCCCCTACGGCACTGCGTAGGATCCTACGGTTTTGGCGTGCATCCGTGCGTCGCTGCGGTCCGGTCCCAGGTCGACGGGCACGTGCACCTTCCGCCGACCACTGGCGACAACATCGATGTACTGTGGAGACCTCACGCCCCACGTGTTGAGCAATTCGGCGGTACGTCCACCCGGCCTCCCGCATGCCCACTATACGCCCTCGCTCAAAGTCCGTCAACTGCACATACGGTTCACGTCCACGCTGTCGCGGCATGCTACCAGTGTTAAAGACTGCGATGGAGCTCCGTATCCCACGGCAAACTGGCTGACACTGACGGCGGCGGTGCACAAATGCTGCGCAGCTAGCGCCATTCGACGGCCAACACCGCAGTTCCTGGTGTGTCCGCTGTGCCGTGCGTGTGATCATTGCTTGTACAGCCCTCTCGCAGTGTCCGGAGCAAGTATGGTGGGTCTGACACACCGGTGTCATTGTGTTCTTTTTTCCATTTCCAGGAGTGTACATTCAGAAACGACTTCCTGACACTTAAATCTATACTCGATGTTAACAAATTTCTCTTCTTCATAAACGCTTTCCTTGCGATTGCCAATCTACATTTTATATCGTCTCTACTTCGACCATCATCAGTTACTTTGCTGAAACTTCCTGGCAGATTAAAACTGTATGCCGGACCGACACTCGAACTCCCGAGTTCGAGTCTCGGTGTGGCATACAATTTTAATCTGCCAGGAAGTTTCATATAAGCGCACACTCCGCTGCAGAGTGAAAATCTCATTCTGGAGTTATTTTGCTCCCCAAATAGCAAAACTCATTTACTACTTTAAGTGTCTCATTCCCTAATCTAATTGCCTAAATATCACCGGATTTAATTCAACTAAATTCCATTATCCTCGTTTTGTTTTTCTTGATGCTCATCATATATTCTCCTTTAAAGAGACTGTCCACTCCGTTTAACTGCTTTTCC
This sequence comes from Schistocerca cancellata, assembly GCF_023864275.1. NCBI lineage: Eukaryota > Metazoa > Arthropoda > Insecta > Orthoptera > Acrididae > Schistocerca > Schistocerca cancellata. Next base: position 759,941,241 of record NC_064629.1, read on the forward strand.
AGGTCCTTTGCTGTTGCTGACAGAATTACAATGTCATCGGCAAACCTCAAGGTTTTTATTTCTTCTCCCTGGATTTTAATTTCTAATCCTAATTCTTCTTTTGTTTCATTTACTGCTTGCTCAATATACAGACTGAATAACATCGGGGATAGGCTACAACCCTGTTTCACACCCTTCTCTACCACTGCTTCCCTTTCATGCCCCTCTACTCTTATAACTTCCATCTGAGTTTTGTAATAATTGTAAATAGACTTTCGCTCCCTGTATTGGAACCATGCCACCTTCAGAATTTGAAAGAGAGTATTCCAGTCAACATTGTCAAAAGCCATCTCTAAGTCTACAAATGCTAGAATCGTGGGTTTACCTTACCTTAAGCTATTTTCTAAGGTAAGTCATAGGGCCAGTAGTTCCTCACGCGTTCTACATTTCTACGGAAACCAAATTGATCTTCCACGAGGTCGAATCCTACCAGTTTTCCCTTTTTTTCTGTAAAGAATTCGTGTTAGTATTACGCAGCCGTGACTTATTAAATTGATGGTTTGGTCATTTTCACGTCTGTCTACACCAGCTTTCTTTGTGATTGCAATTATTATATTCTTCTAGAGATCTGAGGTAATTTCGACTATCTCATACATCTTGCCAACCAGATGGTAGAGTTTTGTCCCAAGGCTGTCAGAAGTTCTAATGGAATGCTGTCTACTCCCGGGGCCATGTTCCGACTCTGGTCTTTCAGTGCCCTATCAAATTCTTCTCGCAGTATCATGTCTCCCATTTCATCTTCATCTACGTCCTCTTCCATTTCCATAATATTGCCCTCAAGTACATCATCCTTGTACAGACTGTAGTATCGATAATTCCGATGCCACAGCGTAGCTTGGCACTACGAGAGCGGAAGATCTTCCCCGACCACAGCGCCCTCTAGCCGACGCTGTGCAGCTCCAAGAACGCCGCTCCACTTTCGCCAAGCTCATGAAGAGCAGACGGCCATAACCATCGCTTTACCTTAGCTTGCTATTGAGACTTTCTTATATGGACTTTCGCTGCACATCTACGTGCTCATCACCTAAAGTTATGTAATATGTTTGCATATGTTTATACTACAGTAAAACCACTTTTACTTTACTTGCAGTACCGAAAGCTTTACCTCACCTGCTCCTAGTCGCTTACTTCATTCGGCCTCTTTGTCAGATTTCAAGAGCAGACCCACGCGCCCTCTATATACTCCTTCCACCTTTCTCCTTTGCCTTCTTTGCTTAGAACTGGTTTTCCATCTGAGCCCTTAATATTCATGCAAGTGGTTCTCTTTTCTCCAAAGGCCTCTTTAATTTTCCTGTAGGCTGTATCTATCTTACCCCTAGTGATATACGCCTCTACTTCCTTACATTTATCCTCAAGCGCTGCCTCCTTAGCCATTTTGCACTTCCTGTCGATCTCATTTTTGAGACGCTTGTATTCCTTTTTGCCTGTTTTATTTACTGAATGTTTACATTTCTACTAGCCCTTGTCTTTTTACCTAATTGATCATCTGCTACCTTCACTAACTCATCTCTCAAAGCTACCCATTCTGCTTCTACTGTATTTCTTTCCCCCATTCTTCTCAATCGTCCAGTAATGCTGTCTTTGAACCACTCTAAAACCTCTGATTCTTTCAATTTATCCAGGTCCCTCCTCCTAAAATTCTCACCTTTTTGCAATTTCTTCATTTTTAATCTACAGTTCATAACCAATAGATTGTGGTCAGAGTCCACATCTGCCCCTGGAAATGTCTTACAGTTTAAAACCCAGTTCCTAAACCTCTGTCTTACCATTATATAATCTATATGCCGACACGTAAGTCGCCGACGTGGCGTCAACTCGAAAGACTTGCACCAGGCGACCTGTCTACCCGACGGGAGGCCCTCCCCCACGACATTTATAATCTACCTGAAACCTTCCCGTGTCTCCAGGCCTCTTTCACGTGTACAACCTTCTTTCATCATTCTTAAATCAGGTGTTAACTATGATTAAGTTATGCAACCAGTTGGCTTCCTATTTCACTCCTTACCCCAATTGCATACTACTTTTCCTTCTCTTTCTTTTTCTACTGTCTAATTCCAGACCCCCATGACTAATGAAATTTCGTCTCCCTGCACTATCTGAATAATTTCTTTTATCTCATCGTACATTTCTTCAATCTATTCGTCATCTGTGGAGGTAGTCGTCATATAAACTTCTACTACTGTGGTAGGCGTGGGCTTCGTGTCTATCTTCGCTACAGTAATGCCTTCACTATGCTTTCCGTAGTAGCTTAGCCGCTCTCCTACTTTTTTTATTCATTTTTGACCCTACTCCTGCATTATCCCTATTTGATTTTGTATTTATAACCTTATATCCACCCGACCAGAAGTCTTGTTCCTCGTGCCACCGAACTTCACTAATTCCCACTATATCTAACTTTAACCTATCCATTTCCCTTTTTAAATGTTCTAAACCTACCTGCCCGATTAATGGCTCTGAAATTCCACTCTCCGATCCGTAAAACACCAGTTTTGTTTCTCTTGATAACGACGTCCTCCTGAGTCGTCCCCGCCCGGAGATCCGAAAGGGGTACTATTTTACCTCCAGAATATTTTACCCAAGAGGACGCCATCATCATTTGACCATACAGTAGAGCTGCATGTCCTCAGGAAAAACTACGGCTGTAGTTTCCCCTTGCTTTCAGCCGTTCGCAGTGCCAGCACAGCAGGGCCGTTTTGGTTAATATTACAAGGCCAGTCCATACTGTTGCCCCTGCAACTACTGAAGAGGCTGCGGCACCTCATCAGGAATCACACGTTTGTCTGGCCTCTCAACGCATACCACTCCCTTTTGGTTGCAACTTCGGCACGGCAATCTGTATCGCTGAGGCACGCAAGCCACCCCACCAACGGGAAGGTCCATGGTTTCAGGGGGGGGGGGGGGCTGTTTGTATTAACAATTAAACAGTGTCTGTTTACATTGTTTAAGAACAAAGACTGAACCAAGATAACCTTACGTACAGAACAGTACTGCTGCAGTACAACAGCGGTTCGATGTAGCGACAGCCGTTGTTGTTACAGACATCCCATCTCCCCCACTGCACACCAGAACAAGCCACTCTGAGACGTGGATGTGTTACACATCTTACCTGATATCGTCGCAAAACGGAAACGGTACGTTTTCGGATGTGTATTAATATTCAAAATATTATGTACTCACTCGCCTCTACAAGTCCTAGAAATTTCTAACGAGAATTTCGCAACACCCTGTATGTGCAGCAAATATGCAGGTCTTCCATGCATCCGGTGAAAATACGCACGGGACAGTCCAGCACAATGTTTGACACGGTATGTGCAACTGCACAGGAGTAATAATTGGTAAATGGGTGTAAGCAAACACTTGACAGGTATTAAGAGACTCTGAGTATGGAGAAGCTCACGCTCTTCTGTCTCTTAGGGGACGACAGGAGTTTTTGCATGGAAATATCATCATTTTTCCAGAGAGAGAAGTGCAGACTAATGAAAAGTACAACAGTTTTGAGGAAAACAGAGGCAACGGAATGACAGAAATATTGGCAACTCAGCCCCATTTTCATAAAGTAGGAGCACATTGGATACACACAGAGTCGGCACAGGAAACCGTGATCATTAATTGCTATTAGAATGGAGAACCTCAGGGCATGTTTAAGGTCGAGTTACGTAGTAACAATATTTTGTTAAGGCCAGAGAGAATTTCCGCCTTCGAGCTACGCTCACGTGTACGACTGTACTCCCACTCACTGATTCTGCATTGCATTGGCCAGAGAACAGTTGGAAGAGCTGCCAAAGCGGAATCTAACCTACCTTAATATCATTCCTGATCAATCCTGTTCTTGTACACTCCTTAGAAATACTAACAGCATCTCAGGGAAGCAAAATTTCCATGGGGAAGAGGTTGCAACATATTCACCAATACAGAGAGCTTCGACACTGGAAAGTGGTAACAGTAACCATTAAAACAACTAATTTTGCCGTGTTTCTGATGGCAATTAGTGTACTTTCCTTTTCTCTCAGAAACGTAACCCGGGAACCGTAGTCTGAGAAAGCATTGAAATTGGTATAGCTTGAAAAGCTGAAACAGATATAATGTAGCATGACTGTAAAAAAGGTTCAGCAAACCGAATCAAAAAATAATAATACAAAATTAGAAAACAAAGAGCCAATCCATGTAACTCGTCTTTCACGGGCAAGAGAGTTGGTGCAATGGGTACAATGTCCAATTACTTAAGCAGATCTCTAATATTAGTACAGAGGATAAACAAAGCAAAATTCGGGACTGATTTTTTGAAACAGGGTAGGAGCGTAGGGCAGCAGAATTATTTTCTTGTATATGTTATCACATTTCCGAAAGTTCACCGAGGCAGGCCCAGAACAGAGAAGGTTAGCCCTGATCGATAATGGTCTGCCTGCTATATGCTTGCTGACTTCAACACCGAGACGCAGCCAAGCTGATGCATACCACAGCTGTAGTCTTCTGTTGTCTGCTGCATCATTCCGGAAGAGAAGACTGGCGCTAGGCTAGCCCTCCTGGACTATGGGTCTTCACAGATGATCAGCAAGCTTTCATCTCTACACCGACCATGTATGGTGAGTTCGTCGAGCCTCCTGGACACCTCCTGAATATCAGCTAGTATCTTGATCGATTCATGGTGGAAGATCAGGGCCTAGTATTCACGAAAATTGACATATTGGGCCGCTATGACCTAGGCAGTCTCTACCAGAGCATATGTCGGATGTCCTTCGAGAGCACTGAGGTGGGAGTCGTGGAACGTTCGTGGACGAAACATACTCTTCCCTACACTGCTGGCACCACAGTACGCGGCCGTGGCACTGACCTATGGGACGATGTCCCAATTCACTGACGAGTTACCAGCAACGCCTAAGGGCATACACGTTTATGCCCGGTCGCCTACCACCTCTTTCAAGACACTTAGAACTCAATCACTTTTCACGAGAAATACACTGAAGCGCCAAAGAAACTGGTGTCGGCATGCGTATTCAAATACAGAGACATGTTAACAGGCAGAATACGGAGCTGCGGTCGGCAACGCCTGTGTAAGACGACAAATGTCTGGCGCTGTTGTTAGATCGACTACTGCTGCTACAATGACAGGTTGTCAAGATTTTTGTGAGTTTGAACGTGGTGTTACAGTTGTGGCACGAGTGATGGGACACAGTATCTCAAAGGTAGCGAAAGAGTGGGGATTTTTCCGTATGTCCATTTCACGAGTGTACTGTGAATATCAGGTATCCGGTAAAAGATCTACTCTCCGACATCTCTGCGGCCGGTAAAAGATCCTGTAAGAACGGAACCAGCGATGAATGAAGAGAATCGTTGAACGTGACGGAAATGCAAACCTTCGGCAAAATGCTGTAGATATCAATGCTTGGCCATCAACAAGTGATAGCGCGCGAACCATTTAACGAAACAACATCGTTATGGGCTTTCGGGGCCGAAAGCCCACTCATATACCCTTGATGACTGCACGACATAAAGCTTTACGCCTCACCTGAGCGCGTCAACACTGAAATTGGGCCGGCCGCGGTGGTCTAGCGGTTCTGGCGCTGCAGTCTGGAACCGCGGGACTGCTACGGTCGCAGGTTCGAATCCTGCCTCGGGCATGGGTGTGTGTGATGTCTTTAGGTTAGTTAGGTTTAAGTAGTTCTAAGTTCTAGGGGACTTATGACCTAAGATGTTGAGTCCCATAGTGCTCAGAGCCATATTTTTGAACTGAAATTGGACTTTTGATGACTGGATACATGTTGCCTGGTCGGACGAGTCTTATTTCAAACGTTATCAAGCGGATAGATTTGTATGGGTACTGCCTCATGAATACACGGACCCTACGTGTCAGAAGAGGACAGTTCAAGTAGGTGGAGGCTTTCTGATGGTGTGGGATGTGTGCAGTTGGAGTGATATGCGATTCCTGATACGTCTAGATACGACTCTGACAGGTCACACATACGTAAGCATCCTGTCTGATCACCTGCATCCATTCATGTCCATTGTGCATTCCAACGGACTTGCGCAATTCCAGCAGAACAATGCGACACCCCCCCCCCCACACACACGTTCATAATTGCTACAGAGTGGCTCCAGGAACACTCATCTGAGTTTAAACACTATTGTTGGCCACCAAACTACCCAGACATGAAAATTATTGAGCATATCTGGGATGCTTTGCAACTTGCTGTTCAGAAGAGATCTCCACCCCCTCGTACTCTTACGGATATATGGACAGCCCTGCAGGATTCATGAAATCAGTTCCTTCCAGCACTACTTCAGACATTAGTCGAGTCTATACCACGTCGTATTGCGTCACTTCTGCGTGCTATCCGGAGCCCAACACGATATTACACAGGAGTATCACTTTCTTTGGCTCCTTAGTGTATATGTTACTGTAGATACTACTGTGTCACTGACAGCTCCCGGCATGTACTGGATCACTCGCTCGGCCTCCTATTGACAATGGAACCAAAATTCTGCGGGTCGCAACGGTTTTGTGCATGATGTCATGAATGGTTGTCTAAACACTGCATTTTATATATAAATCATGTACGCCTCGGTTTAATGAAATTAATAACAGTAACGAAGTACTTAAAACAGGTATCAATACAACCACTACTTCTTTATTTGGTGGTAGAAACTGTATGAAGGATTTTGAGTTCTATAAACAAACATTTTGTTGTCATGTCCAATCTAGAAAGCTTACTGGGAGGAGTTGATAGTTAGACAGACTCTCCACCATGCCTCCCTCCAGCGCCCGCCCACCTCCCAATTCCATTTCTGCACCTGCATACATAATCGGCAAGCCATCACTTAGAGCATGACGGTTGCTACAAGGTACCGCCACCCGTCGTTTCACCTCCTCTTCAGCGAGAAAATGGAGAGAGGAAAGTCAGCTGCCTACACTCTCTGATCAGATGTATCCGGACATCCTATGTAGTGCAGAATTGACTAGTAGAAGTCACGAGAGGCGGACCCATCAGTATAAAAGGAGACGGGGAGTATTGTGACGTCAGTAGAGAAGCAGTAACACCAGAAGTGGACGGTCAAATGGCTCTAAGCACTATGGGACTTAACGTCTGAGGTCATCAGTCCCCTAGGACTTAGAACTACTTGAATCTAACTAACCTAAGGACATCACACACATCCATGCCCGAGACATGATTCGAACCTGCGACCGTAGGAGCAGCGAAGTGGTCGGTCAGGAGACCTCCGTGTGTTCGAACGTGAACCAGTCTTTGAATATTACTACAGTACCTCAGGGACATTTCAAACCTTAAATAACAGCACAAGTCGGCGGTTGATAATGTGAGTGTGAAGTGGAAACGTGAAAGGACAAGTACAGCTAAACCAAGAACATCGAGACCTCATGCAGTTACAAGCAATGAATGTTGAGCATTGCGAATGGTGATTCTAACAAGTTACATGAAATCAACGTAATGAAGCACTTGAGAGTTCCAAAGTGCTATATCCTGTGGCATTCCGATTTAAGGGTTTCAGTTCGGTGAATGCCTGTAGAACGTTACTTGCCGTCATGTGTAGCGACAACAGTGAAGTTCAGAGGAGATGCCGTCACTGTAGGGGGTGCTTTTCGTGGTCAGGTTGTGGTCCCCTCTTGCGCTTAAGGGATCCCTAAACGCAGAAGGATATAAACACATTTTACAACATTGTGTACTGAGTAATGTAGGGGTAAGTTCGAAGGCGATGGCTGTTCGTGGTAGCATAGCAATGTATCCTGTCATAAAGCAGCTTCTGTGAGGCAATAGTTTTATGGACAATAACATTCCTGAACAGGACTGGTGTGCCAAGAGTCCCGACCTCTGTCCAATGGAACACCTTCGGGATGAGTTAGAATGTGGACTTCAGTCTAGACTCCATTGCCCAAAATCAGTACCTCTTCTAAAACCGCTCGGTCACAATGGCCGACGAAATGTTTCATTCCTCCAGAACAAATTGAGGTCTGAAAGGGTTCATGCCCGTTAATAGATGTTTGGACACATGTGATCTATACTACATACTACAATGGGACACCCGTTTCTAACATAACCTATTTTCTTTTATAGAAGTAGCCGACACCAGGATTTATCCCGAAATTGTCGACTGTTTCACTGAAAGAATTTCATCTGATTTTGCGTGCGATGTATTAGATTTCAGGCTAAAATGTATAGAAAAAATTTAATTTGTTACAATCAATATTTACCTATGGTTAAAATTTCTCTTCTTTTAGAAATATTTGAAATTACGAAATTTGTGACATACTTAAAATTCATATTATTAATTGCAGAATCTATCGCGAATTATTAAATTTATTTCCGGATTCATCTATAAGATAAAGATATAATGTGGAAAGATTCTACTTTTGTCAAGAAAGTTTGTAAACTCTTTTGCTTTGTATACTCTTTGGAATATTCTGAGTACCGCAGAATGTTAGTAGTTGTGGGCATGCCTCTGATGGAAACGCACATGTTTTTCAGTTTTTTCTGCAACAATGTAATTGATGGTTTTATGAAAATGGAGATTGTGAAGTCAGTATGATATTGAAGAATGGGATGAAATAAAAGAATATCATAGCAACAGATAGTACTTCGTCAGTTATTCAGTCATCTGGAATCTAGTAAGCTAAAATTAAAGCTTCAAGAATGTACCCCTAGACGCAAGATCTGGAGCCAACAACAACAAGAGAAATTGAAGATGAGTAAAATGTATTTTCTTCTGTGTATCTTACGCCTTTCGAAGCTTTTGAAACTAATGAAGACAGTAAAAACAATTTAACAGTGATGTATGGGAGGGTAGGATTACAATACACTGAGGCTACAAAAGTCAAGGAATAGCGATATGCATATCTACAGACGGCGGTGGTATCGTGTACACAGTGCATTGACGGACCTATCATTTGCACTCTACTGATTTGTGTGAATAGGATTCCGACGTAAATATGGGGACACTATTAGAATTAATACATTCTGAATGCGGAATGGGCCGGCCGCGGTGGCGACTGCCACGGTAGTAGTTTCGAATCCTGCTTCGGGCATCGATGTGTGTGATGTCCTTAGGTTAGTTAGGTTTAAGTAGTTCTAAGTTCTGGGGGACTGATGACCTCAGATGTTAAGTCCCATAGTGCTCAGGGCCATTTTTGAATGCGGAATGGCAGATAGGGCTAGACGCATGGGTCACTCCATTTCGGAAGTCGTTAGGGAATTCAATATTCCGAAATCCATGGTCTGAAGAGTGTGTTGAGAACAGTAAGTTTCAGGCTTTACTTCTCACCACGGATAACGCAGTGGTCGACGGCCTTCACTTAACGACGGAGAGCAGCGGCGTTTGCTTAGAGTTCACAGTGCTAACAGACAAGCGATACTGCGTGAAATATCCGTAGAAATCAATGTGGGACATACGACGAACGTATCTGTTATGACATGTGCGGCGAAATTCGGCTTTAATGGGCTACAGACGACCGACGCACGTACCTTTGGTAACAGAATGGCATTGCCTGCAGAGCCTCTCCTGCGCTTGTCACCATATCGGTTGGAGCCTAGACAACTGGAAAACGTGGCCTGGTCAGATAAGTCTTTATTTCAGTTAGTAAGAGCTAATTGTTAGGTTCGAATGGCTCAGTATTTCTTCAGGGGACTTCCAGTTCAGTCGAATTGCGGCACAACGCCGGGCAAGAGGAAGTCTGACACAATATGAGGAAGTATCCCATGGTTTTTGTCACCTCAGTGTCACAAGCTCTAATTTCTCTTTATCCTGTCTTCGCGGTCCTTACTCGAGAACTAGGTTGATGGCAGAGCAATCATTCTACAGTCAGTTGCAATCGTCGCTTCTTTGAACTTTCTCAGTACCGTTTCCCGTAAAGGACGACGTCCTCTCTCCAGGGATTGTCAAGTGAGTTCATGAAGCATCTCTGTAACACTTGCGTGGTGATCGACTCTACAGGTAACAAATCTACCAGCAAGACTCTGAACTATTTTTTGTCTTCTTTCAGCACGACCTGGTGGAGATTCTGAAATGTAGTCAAGGACCAGCGGCTCGTCAAGTGGTAGTCGTTTTAACTTAATAATTAATTTACTTCGTGATATAAGCAGTGCATCAATGGCAAGGGAATTTTCCCAGGCAGGTTAAAACATGCAATTATTAAACAACTTCGTGAGACAGGTGATAATATAGACTTAAACAATTATCGTCCAATTTCCTTACTGACACATTTTTCCAAAATATTCGGAAAAGTAATGTACTCAAGAGTAGTTGCACACTTAAGCGGAAACAGTTTACTTAGCACGTCACAGTTTGGATTCCAGAAATGCTGCTCGACTGAGAATGCTATTTATAAATTCATTCGTCAAATAATACAAGCCCTAAATAGTAACAGCTCTGCAGAAAAAGTATGGTCATACCAACAAGTGATGTAGCGCATGAGTAAAAGTCAATAAGTAAGGTGGAATGACTGAAATTTTTCTGTGTACATACTGATGAAAACTTGGACTAGAAGAAGCACATGACTGAGCTTTTCAAAGAATTAAGTTTAGCTACTTTTGCCCTTACTACCGCTGCTATTCTTGGAAGCAAACGTATCAACCTCCTGACTTATTTTGCATATTTCCTGTCAATAATGTCGTATGGAATAATTTTCTGGGGTAACTCATCACTTAGGGCGAATGTATTGATCGCACAAAAGCTAGGAGCTAGGCATGTTAACTGGACCGTCACGATACAGTTATTCACTGACGAAATTCATTATAAAATATCCATCACAATTTGAGAAGATCAGTGATGTTTATACCTACAACACTATAGGGAAAAGTGGTCTTTATTATCCATTGTTAAAGTTGCCAATGATTTAAAGAGCAGCTCAGTATGCAGCAACAAAAAATTTGGTCATCTGTCCATTAATCGGCTGACAGGTGGAGAAACAATGTTATTTCCACTTTAAAATCATTTCTCTTGGACACCTCCTTCTATTCCATGGATAATTTTCTGTTTGAAACCTGGTAGACAGTAAAAGAAATGTTTCAAATGTAATTGCATGTGTAGAAATAAAATGATAATGTGTTCATTAATGTTAACACTAGTCACGTATGTATATCCTTTAAATTGACACGTTCCACGCCATTTCGATAAAATAATTGTTCAAATGATCGACGGAACATGTAAATAACTAACTGACCACCTATCCTTCACCGTGGGGTCTCTGTTCGTAGAAGCGTCCATCATGATGCTGTATGCGAAACCTGGTTTCTCTGAAAAGACGACGTGCTGCCGCTTTAGTGCCCAGTGATATCGTTGGCCGCACCAGTGACGAAGCTTCTTTCTCTGGTGTCATGCGAAGAAGCAACAATGGTCGCTGTGTCGGCAGTCCAAGGTGCTCTAAAAGTCGTCCCACCGTCAGTGTGGATACCTGTAGTGCTGCTAAAGAGGTCAATTCTTGACGCAAGCCACGAGCGACCAAGCGTACAACTTGTCTGTCATGTCAGGTGTAGTCGCGTAGGGCCTTCGAAATTCTGCATAACGTTGACTATGGGTTTAATATAATCCATTATGGAGTCGAGGTAGCAGTTGTCATTATACTGGTTATCACTGTTAGCATTCAACCGCGATTTTTATACATATATTTTAACAACGCGTTTCAAGAGACAATGCTCCCATCATCAGGTTGTAAAATCTATGTCATGAAATTAAACGGACTAAAAAGACAAAATACGATCACAAATAGTTGGGAAGTCCATAGACTAAAACAGAATTAAAAGTATATTGGACTGTGGGTCCTCGTCTTACATTGAAGTTGTTGACACCAGTCGATGGCCGTCCCATAGCTACCAAATATGCTGTCGCACTGTGCCGGCTCGGGAGCTGTTGTGGACTGACGTGCCTAGGTGTTGTGGCGTGGTTACAGCCGTGTGCTATGCTATTGGGCGCCTGATTTCCTTATTGCATTGGTCTGCTATTGTTAGCCTCTCGCCACTCCGTCAGTGACATGCTACAAGTTTAAAGTCGCATACCTACCATAAAATAATTCTGAAAAACCGCTAAAAAATCTCACTTCTTTAAAATTATCTTGTGCATTTAGAATATTGCTTTGTTTCTTTTAATGGATAGCTATCTAGAATTCCTCTAGTAAATCCCTTTCTTTTCTACATGCAATATTTCTACGTTGTCTTCTATGCTCTTAAGGGGATGGCCTGTTTCATATATATGGTTCGCAACAGCTGATTTGTCATAATTTCCTAACCTGAGCGCATCTTTATGTTCTTTATACCGCATCGCGAATGATCTTCCTGTCTTCCCTATATATTTTGCATCACAAGTTCTGCACTGAATCTTATAAACTCCCGATCTTTCAAACTTATTTCTCTTCTCGCCAATATCGTGCTTAAGGCTATACCTCACTAGGTTATTAGTCTGAAAAGCTATTTTAACATCGTATGGCTTAAAAATATTTGCTATCTTTTGTGAGACTGTTCCGTAGTATGGCATCGTGATAATTTTCACTTTCTCTCCATCAGGTTTATTCTTTTTGCGCTTATTACTTTTCCGTAAGAGTTTTTAACCATATCTATTCTGTAACCGTTATTCATCGCTATTCTCTTAACAGTATTAATTTCAGTCTCCCTATCTTTTTCGCTCATAGGTATATTGACAGCCCTATGCACGAGACTACGGAAAGCAGCATCTTTATAAGCCTACGGATGGCATGAATCATTCGGGATCACGGCATCAGTCGTAGTTTGTTTTCTATAAACGGAGAACGCATGTTTTTTGCCCTGCTTTTTTATATTCAGGTCCAGGAACTGTAAACAATTGTCAGTTTCATACTCCACGGTAAATTCTATTTTATTATGTGCGTCGTTGAACTTTTTTACAATTTCCTCAATGTCCTCGCGGGAACCATCGACAAGTAACAGAGTGTCGTCTACGTAGCGTTTGTAATAAACAATTTTATCCATAATGTTATCGTCAGAATTTAGAACTTTATCTTCAAGGTCATTAATAAAAATGTCCGCCATAGTTCCTGAAATACTGGACCCCAAGGCTAACCCATCGTCCTGAATATAAAATTTGTTATTAAACGTAAAATAATTAAAACTTGTAATGAGCTGTAGGAGTTCAATAGATTCAAGTGTCTCTTGCCTTGAAATTTTACCATATTTATGGAAATTTCTCTTAATGATTTCTATAGTTTCGTTAACCGGAACACTGGAGTATAAGTTCTTAACATCCAACGAAACCAAACGGGAAGTGTCAGTGACTGGCGTATCTTTAATTTCAACTATCATGGGCATACTACCACGCACCGAATAGTTATTTTTAACACGTAAGTCTTTTTCAGAATTTGGTCCAAAAATTTCGTTATTTTATACGCTGGACTATTTCGGCCGTTAACAATCGGATGAACCGGATGCAGATCTTTATGTATCTTCACCTGTGATCTTAATTTGGGGGCTGTTGGATTCATGATAACACATCTTCTTTTTCCGGCTTCTGTCAGCAGGAAGTGTGTGCGTTTAAGAACATTTTTTAGTTTAGTTTGGAAATTGGCTGTTATGTCTTTCGGAATTTCCGTAATACTATTTTCGACAAAAAACGCTAAGGTCTTCGAAACGTACTCCTCCTCTTTTAATATTACGACCGTATTCCCCTTATCCGCTTTCATGGCAATAGCTTTCACTTCATTAAGCTTTTTATTTATAGAATCGGCAGTTAGTCGGTCTGCTCTAGTCTTATGATTAACACTATTTCGCTTATTTAGTTTATTTTTTACTATTTTATGTAGCTTATGACCGACATGCACGGTTTCATTATTATTTGATTTGGCAATTTCTGTTGCCATTTTAGTGAGGGCAATTTCTTCTTTCGCGATCTTCTTGTTAAATGACGGCTTAATATTAAACTTTAATGCCTTATTTAACATTTATACTTCTGTATTATCAAATACAATATCCGTTTTGTTAACCACCCGTGGATAAAAGTCTAAAGACGAAAGGCTTTGTTGTTGATCTTTTTCATCTTCGACGTGTTATTACTTAATTTACGAAGTATTTTATCTTGTTTTTCTTTTTTCTTTATAAACTCCTTCTGTAGTATTTTGTGAAGTCTACATGTAACCTCTTCCCATACGTTCACCGGTAATATTTCCTTGACCTTAGTCTCTGCTTGAACTATTTGTTTTTTAATTAAGTCTTTCTTTTTATACAGATATTTAATTTCTGCGCGTATCCAAAACTTTTTTGCTTTTTCAACAGCTAGTCGTCCCGCCCATGACTTGCAATCACAAAGTTTCAACTTCACGTAATTCGGGTGTCAATAACTTCACTGTAAGACGAGGACCCACAGTCCAACATACTTCTAATTCTGTTTTATTCTATGGACTTCCCAACTATTTGTGATGGTATTTTGTCTTTTTAATCCGTTTAATTTCATGACATAGATTTTACAAACTGATGATGGGAGCATTGTCTCTTGAAACGCGTTGTTAAAATATATGTACAAGAATCGCGGTTGAATGCTAACAGTGTTAACCAGTTGACTATGGGCCTTCTCAGCCCATAGATTCCGTATTCACATGAAAGTTGTGGGATCTGGAACAACACCAGCAGCCACACCGTAGGTCGATAAACCACAGTTCCAATAGATCGTAATCCTGGCGTTGTTTAGTCTGACACGTACTGCTAGAAGTTACTTTCTCTTACACCAGGCATAACAAATACTTCTCACAAACAATCAGCAGTCAAATGTGATTTCTTGATGCAAAACTCGCTTCATAATATTTCCTTGCATACGGAATGTAGATGACGTTACTCTTAACTGCTTTGTGCAGTTGCAGTGAAACACACATCATTTGCATATCCAAGCAGGCAGCACGCACCATGTAAATTTTAAACTTGTTGAGTGCCACCTTCCTGGTGTTTGAATTGTACAGCTCGGCAGTGTATTTAGGGGAGCTGACAACGGCGACTATGCACAGAGGGAAAGAAATTAAAGTAATAAATTGTTCTGGGCTTCTTCTAATAAACGAAAAGCGGTTTCCACAACTAAGCTTCCTAGGAGTCGAAATGGAAATGAGTTTTGAGTTATGACTGTGACCATGACGTACGAATATGAAAAAGAAATGGAGGTGGACAGGCAAATAGATAGTCGATGGAGGAAGTGCGTATTTGGATTACAAGACGCAAAAATGAAAAAAATTATAATAACGTACTAGAAGCTGGGTCCATGACATTAGAAAATATATAGGCCCGACATAAACTGAAGCGCCAAAGAAACTGGTGTAAGCATGCGTATTCAAATACAGAGATATGTAAAGAGGTAGAGTGCGGCGCTGCTGTCGGCAGCGTCTGTATCAGACAACAACTCTCTGTCACAGTTGTTAGATCGGTTACTGCTGCTACAATCACAGGTTATCAGCATTTAAGTGAGGTTCAACGTGGTGTTATAGTCGCAGCACGAGCGATGAGACACAGCATCTCCGAGGTAGCGATGAAGTGGGGATTTTCCCGTAAGACCATTTCACGAGTGTACCGTTAACATCAGGAATACTGTACGGCAATATCAAGTCTGCGACAACTCTGCGGTCGGAAAAACATCCTGCAGGAATGGGACCAACGACGACTGAAGATAGTCATTTAACGTGACAGAATTGCAAACCTACCGTAGATTGCTGCTGCAGATTTCGGTGCTGGACCATTAACAAGTGTCCGAGTGCGGACCGTGGAACAAATCATCAACGATATGGGCTTTCGGAGCCGAAGGCTCACTCGTGTACCCTTCGTGACTGCACAGCACAAAGCTTTACGCCTCGCCTGGGCACGTCAACACCGACATTGGGCTATTGATGACTGGAAACATGTTGCCTGGTCGGACGAGTCTCTTTTCAAATTGTATCGAGCGGATGGTCACGTAAGAGTGTGGAGAAGACCTCATGAATCCACGGAATCAGCAGGAGACTGTTCAAGATGATGGAGCCTCTGTAATGGTGTGGGGCGTCTGCAGTAGGACTGCTATGGCATCCCTGATACGCCTAGATACGACTCTGACAAGTGACATGTACGTAAGCATCCTGTCTGATCACATGCATCCATTCATGTTCATTGTGCATCCCGACGGACTTCGGCAATTCCAGCAGAACAATGCGACACCCCACACATCCACAATTGCCACACAGTACCTCCAGGAACACCCTTCTAAGTTTAAACACTTCCGCTGACCACCAAACTCCCCAGACGTGAACATTCTTGAGCGTATCTTAGATGCCTTGTAACGTGCTCTTCAGAAGAGGTCTCCACACGCGCGTACTCTTACGGGTTTATGGACAGCCCTGCAGGATTCGTGGTGTCAGTTCCCTCCAGCACTACTTCAGTCATTAATTACGTCCATGCCACGTCGCGTTGCGGTACTTCTGTGTGCTCGCGGGTGCCCTGTACGATATTAGGCGGGTGCACCAGTTTCTTAGGGTCTTCAGTGTTTATACGTGAAGACGAAGACTGTAGTTTTCTCGTGAGCTACAGGAAGTCGTTATCAGACAGTGGATGTCAAACGGCGGTTCCTGCGACTGCTGATAGGGCTAATAATGATGATGACACGACGAAATACAGTTAAATAACCGTTGAAACGCAGGGGATAAACACGTAAACAGTAGAACTGCGTAGTGGTTTGGTGAATCGATAGCGATGGGGATGTCGATATGCGTTGTCTGGAGGACGCTTGTTTATGGAGAGGAGGCGCAGGCGGCTTCTGTTTCCCGAGGGTAGCGGCCGTGGCTCAAGCACAGCGGGCCCTTCGATTTCTGTATCAGGCCGGCCTGATCTCCAGGGCGTCTTCCGGGGAATTGAGGAAGTACTTGCGGAGGAGAGAAGCTGGCCGCCTCCACCCTCTTCCCTCTGTCCTCTGCTGGGCCCGCAGTTTTTGCGCGCGCTTAGAAGAGTTCCACTGCTACCCGCAGATCACACACTCTCCTTACAGTCGATTTCCATCGGAGTTTCAAATTCTACTGCCGATTTGAATCACTGTGATTATTTCCTTGTTGAAGACAAATCATACCTCTGTAGATAGATAATAAAAGTCAATTTAATATCAAATTGTATCATGAGGAGTATTTCGAAACATATTTACGGATCAAAACAATGAGACGAAAACTTGGACGTTTATTTCATTTAGTTTCTCCTTGTTCCTAAGTTTATTTGGTCGTTTATCTGTTTTTACACATGTTACGAGCTTTCGTGCTTCTAAATAAATACGTAGTCTAATCAAATGGTTCAAATGGTTCAAATGGCTCTGAGCACTATGCGACTTAACTTCTGAGGTCATCAGTCGCCTAGAACTTAGAACTAATTAAACCTAACTAACCTAGGGACATCACACACATCCATGCCCGAGGCAGGATTCGAACATGCGGCCGTAGAGGTCGCTCGGCTCCAGACTGTAGCGCCTAGAACCGCACGGCCACTCCGGCCGGCTAATCAACTTCTTCTGTGAATAGAATACATGTGTTACTTGTTTGGAGTCGGTGTCTACAGGTTTAGTTCCTCGGGATATCTTCAGTGCTGAGGTTTGTTTTTTTATGTCCACAGAGAAAATTCTTCAAAGTAATAGCCGACGCTACCACTGAGTCACTCACAAAGAATTTTGGCGGAAATCAATATCGACAACATAATAACTGTTACACACACGCATTGCGAACTATAAGTTAAATGATTTGTGCACATCCACACATTCTTTCGCATCATATAACTCCCCTATTTATTTTTTTGTTAACTGTGACTCATTACGTCACTCTTCGACCATAAAACATGTTGTAAGTTACGATGCCTCTTTCGTCAATTAATAGTTAAGCTAAACGTCAGTTTACCGTATTATTCAGTAATTAATAACAGCAAAGGGTGTTCCTCGAAGGGCTTCGACCCTTCGTTTATGTACAGGGTGAAAATTATCGAACTGTATGAAGAAAATGTAAATTAGTTAGAACCTACGGCGTGCACACACTTTATTCAACATGTAAACGTCACTACAGATGTCCCAGATTTAGGTTATGACATGTTCGATATGCCTGCCATCATTGGCGATGATGTGGCGCAGGCGAATAGCGAAATTTTGCATGAGCCGCTGAAGTGTCGGAAAATCGATGCTGTCGTTGATCACCTGAATCGTTGTTTCCAGCTCGGCCAATGTTTTTGGGTGCTATTGCTGTAAACCTTCTTTTTAATCCAGCTCCACAAAAAGGAGTCACATTTGTCCAGATCCAAAGAACATGGCGGCCAATCGAGGCCCATGCCAGTGACCTCTGGGCATCCCAGAGCCAAAATGCGGTCCTGAAAGTGCTCCTCCAGGACGTCAAACACTCTCCTTCTTCGATGGGGTCGAGCTTCGTATTGCATGAACCACATCTTGGCGAAATATGGGTCACTTTGGATAATGAATATGAAACCTCTTCCAAAACCTTCATGTACCGTTCGGCAGTCACCGCGCCATTAAGGAATATCGCACCAGTACCCCAAATGCTCCAGTTTTTCTTATTGACGAACCCATCCAAATGAAAGTGAGCTAAGTCGCTAAACCAAACCGTACAATCCCGATCATGCCCCGCGGTCAACCGTTTTGCTTGAACGTTCTAACGCAAATCGCTTAGAAGTTATGACGATTTTATTCCATATAGTTCAATAATTGTCACCCTATAGATCGTTTTTAAAAGGAAGCTATTGAGCTAGCCAAACATACTTGTAATGGTGTTACAAATACAAAGAGAATTTAAAAAAAATACGTGTAATATAATGGATATGAATACCACACGATAGCATTTTTTTATGGAGTCATATATTCTCTAGGCGGCGCTTATGATAAAGTAATAATCAATATAATTTCGACGTTTTAACTATCACATAATTAAATCTTTCTAGGAAAGCTAAGTGTCTGAACTGAAGTATTTTGACCAGTTTCAACTGAAATACCTCGGTTACTCCGAAATTCAGTCTGTGATATGTAGCCACTAAAATACTCTGCACGTATTTCATATCAAAGATTTGGTGGGTTAGGTGCATGGGAGCTACTCTCTACAAAGCTTATTTTTTAATTGTAGACAAATAGTGATTAAGGAAGCAGAAATATGTTAGCCTTATAAGTAATTACCTCAAAAAAGGAAAATTGAAGTGAAATCCTGATTCATATGCTGATATTTGGTGCAATTAATTATATAAAATAGTCAGTATTTTTTTAAATGCAGGGGATTATAAGGAATCCTAAGTCGAATCCTAAACTGCATATTGTATTCCACCATGAATAAAAAACCAAAAGGCATTATAGCAACACAACACAGTGGATTATCGATTTTTCGCTTTATTGTGTGGTTACGGTTATGCATATTTTTTTCTGTAATATTTATGCTATGAATATTTTTATTAATGTTATTTGTTTCAATGAGCTATGTGTCAATACATTAATGACAAGTATTTAAAATATAGACACGCGAGTACAGTCAATGGTGTAACATTATCTGTAAGAGTATCAGTCGGTAGGCTTCATTAACGCCTTAGACGCGACTGCGCGAGATTTAGTTGTTGGTGAGACAGCCATTGCACTGCCTTACTAGGCTGCTTCTGGTTCAAACGTAAAATGTATTATAGTCAAAGTGTGCTGAGACTTGTGTGTGCTTATGATGGTGCCTAAATGGTCGCCGTTATGCTGCAGTATGGACAGTCCATATTTGGAATTATGTGGGCACAATACAAAACTTCAAGAGCTTAACTGGCAACAAAACCCAGTGTGGTCGAAATGCAGTACATTGTAAATCGACGCCATGAGAGCCTGTACCATTGATTGCTACACAATGTTTTCCGTCGAAGTACTTGAGATGATTCAGCGCAAAATAAGGTCTAACCATTTTATCGTAAGAGTTTGTACAGTCATTTCAGCGTTTAGGACTCTCAGTGTAAAAATTAAATATTTTCTTTGTGATAGTAATTGTTATGTTTTAACGCGAACATCTTCCATGATACGACCATTCCTTTTCTTGAATGAAATGCCGAGTTGTATTAAGAAAAAGAAACATCTTTAAATGAGTGAACAACAGTCTAATAAAATTTTTTGTGATCGGTTTGAAACAGTCGAAACTTTGAAAATACCATATCTTAACTGCTCATAACGGAACGACAGTTAAATAACAATTACAGTGTGTTCTGTCTTTTCTGAAATGAAAATGTAATATCCTTAATTTCTTGCAAAGCCTATTCAAAAAGTACTTTATAAAAGTAACTGGTCATTCTCAGATTAAATGATTTTAACAATAGTCAGTACCACCACGTTCCCAGTGATAGATTTTTTATTAAACGCCGGCCGCTGTGGCCGAGCGGTTCTAGGCGTTTCAGTCCGGAACTGCGCTGCTGCTACGGTCGCAGGTTCGAATCCTGCCTCGGGCATGGATGTGTGTGATGTCCTTCGATTAGTTAGGTTAAAGTAGTTCTAAGTCTAGGGGACTGATGACTTCAGATGTTACGTCCCATAGTGACATTTGAACCATTTCTTTTGTTAAACATTACTTCCTAAATAGAAAGGGCATTACGTTACAACTGTCAAAACATGAATGTCAGTGTTTGATTTTACATTATTTGTTACCGATTAACGAAGTAAACGTATTAAGCATTGCAGTGAGTATTACGCTACAGTTTTTGCTTAAGTTACTACACTAGAAAATATATTCCATTATTGCTCCATTTTCGAATCTAATATCTAAAAGCAAGTGCGAACATATTCCCAACATTAAGAATTAAGGGTAAGCAACTACGTAATATTGTGCTGGACGCAACCCTTTTGCTAATGGGAATTCAGTGGGCAGTGACAGTGCTTTGAGCAGCCATTCTGTTTAACAGCTAGAAAAGAAACCTTCCTTTCGCTGTAGCATTTCCATTTCATAACTGTTTCAGTGTGTTGTGAGAAGGTGAGTAGTGTCGTATGCTAATAACAATATGAGCTGAGTTACGCTGCTATTATCATTATTTCAATATTTCAGTATTTTCGAGTTGCTCATGAGCTAGCTGGCGACCGTAAGATTGTTTCTGTTAACTCTGCATATTAATGAACAGGAAATCAGAAACAAGTAAAGACTGAAATTTCAAATCCACCTTTAAACAATATTTCAGCTAACCGACACTTTGTTTATCGTCATTAGTAGAAAGGTAATTCATTACTAATCGGTTATAACACCCACTACGTTACTACAGGGCAATTTACTTCGAATCACGTGCCTTATTGCATATTGTAGGGATCATTAAGAGCACGTGTCATTACAAAGAAAGTGTAGTACATGACTGGGGGTGTTACAGCTTGCATTCGAAGCAATCCAGGAGTTTTCGACTGCGTGCTTGCTATTCAGTACAGACAGCAGGGAATTCGTGAAATTTGTAATGCGTTCCTATCTGTATTAATATGGCTTGTGTACAAAAAATTGATTTATGAAACAAAGCAGGATAACAAGAATATTTGAGATAGGCTGGAATCATAATTTCGGTCAGAAACATACAGATAATGTCTTCTGAAGTAAAGACGTATTTCCAGATGCTATAAAAACCACCAAGTTCAGTTTCACTCAAAAGACTAGTATTTATGAGGACCGGTAATAAACTCGCCTTCCAGCCATCCTCTTTTGCGTTTCCCGTGGTTTCATTAACACCCTCATGGGAAACTCCGGAATAGTCCCTCTGAAAAGGACCTTGCCGAATGCCTAGACTGCTGAGCAGTTACGTAGATGCAGATGCACATAGAAAGTTTTAAGTGAAATCCCTTGGATGTCATAGAGACAATGCGTGAAACCTCCAGCACGTACCGCAGCAAAATATAGCAAGATCACTTTCACAATAACAACATATTTTGATTGTGTACTGAGTTTGCCATTGACACAAAAGCTAGGGTCCACTTACTAGTAGATTATACGAGAAAAGGAAAGGAAAATTGCCAAAGGAAAATCAGAATGTTTTATTTGGTATTAAGATTTTATTTGAAAAAATATTTTCGTCAGTTCAACAGCAGAACGAGTGCAAACATGGGTGAAATAGAGATGATCTCTGCCAGTAGTCAAGAGCAGCTGAAATCGCTGAAACGCTACAAATCCTCAGGGTCCGTCGGGATCCCTGCTGGTTCCAATGAAGAATTTGTATGTGAATTATGTCCATTTGCAACCATAATTTCCGCAGATCCCTTGGATTGAGAACTGATCCTAATGACAGCAAATATCCATGGGTCTATAAAGTAAGGTAGCACAAATGAGCCCCAGAGCAGCCGCCCCATATGACTCACCACTACATTTAAAAGGGTTGAAATGGTTCGAAGCACTGTGGGACTTAATATCTGAGGTCATCAGTCGCCTATTCTTAGAACTAACTGAACATAACTAACCTAAGGGCATCACACACATCCATGCCCGAAACTTTCATGGAAACATTTACAATGTCTAGTTCTTTATACAGTATTAGTTTACTTAGTGTTTACGCTGTTAAACACAAAAATGCAGATTTTTTGTAATGTAATGTGTGTAAATCCCTAAAGGAACAAAATACTGACGTCGTCGGTCCCTTGACTTACACACTACTTAAACTAACCTATGTTAAGAAGAACACACACATACACATGCCCGAGGGAGGACTCGAACCTCCGGTGGGAGTGGCCGCACAGTCTGTGACATGTTGCCTGAAACAGCGCGGCCACTCCAAGCGGCGATGTTTTGTAATCTGTAACATAGATCAAACCTCAAAGAAGCGATTGGGACTAAGTAAAACGGATCTTTACATAAAAGTAATTTCTGTAACAGGGTATAGTTCAAGTACTCAGGTTGTTACAAAAAGGTACGGCCAAACTTTCAGGAAACATTCCTCACACACAAATAAAGAAAAGATGTTATGTGGACATGTGTCCGGAAACGCTTAATTTCTATGTTAGAGCTCATTTTAGTTTCGTCAGCATGTACTGTACGTCCTCAATTCACCGCCAGTTGGCCCAATTGAAGGAAGGTAATGTTGACTTCGGTGCTTTTGTTGACATGCGACTCATTGCTCTACAGTACTAGCATCAAAGACATCAGTACGTAGCATCAACAGGTTAGTGTTCATCTCGAACGTGGTTTTGCAGTCAGTGCAATGTTTACAAATGCGGAGTTGGCAGATGCCCGTTTGATGTATGGATTAGCACGGGGCAATTGCCGTGGCGCGGTACGTTTGTATCGAGACAGATTTCCAGAACGAAGGTGTCCCGACAGGAAGACGTTCGAAGCAAGTGATCGGCGTCTTAGGGAGCACGGAACATTCCAGCCTATGACTCGCAACTGGGGAAGACCTAGAACGACGTGGACACCTGCAATGGACGAGGCAATTCTTCGTGCAGTTGACGATAACCCTAATGTCAGCGTCAGATAAGTTGCTGCTATACGAGGTAACGTTGACCACGTCACTGTATGGAGAGTGCTACGGGAGAACCAGTTGTTTCCGTACTATGTACAGCGTATGCAGGCACTATCACCAGCTGATTGGCCTCAACGGGTACACTTCTGCGAATGGTTCATCCAACAATGTGTCAATCCTCATTTCAATGCAAATGTTCTCTCTACGGCCGGCCTGTGTGGCCGTGCGGTTAAAGGCGCTTCAGTCTGGAACCGCGTGACCGCTACGGTCGCAGGTTCGAATCCTGCCTCGGGCATGGATGTGTGTGATGTCCTTAGGTTAGTTAGGTTTAATTAGTTCTAAGTTCTAAGCGACTGATGACCTCAGAAGTTAAGTCGCATAGTGCTCAGAGCCATTTTCTCTCTACGGATGAGGCTTCATTCCAACGTGATAAGATTGTAAATTTTCACAATCAACATGCGTGGGGTGACGAGAATCCGCACGCTCTTGTGTAATCACGTCATCAACACAGATTTTCTGTGAACTTTTGGGCAGGCATTGTTGGTGATGTCTTGATTGGGCCCCATGTTCTTCCACCTACGCTCAATGGAGCACGTTATCATGATTTCATACGGGATACTCTACCTGTGCTGCTAGAACATGTGCCTTTACAAGTACGACACAACATGTGGTTCGTGCACGATGGAGCTCCTGCACATTTCAGTCGAAGTGTTCGTACGCTTCACAACAGATACCTATGGATTGGTAGAGGTGGACCAATTCCATCGCCTCCACGCTCTCCTAACCTCAACCCTCTTGACTTTCATTTATGGGGGCATTTGAAAGCTCTTGTCTACGCAACCCCGGTACCAAAAATAGAGACTCTTCGTGATCGTATTGTGGACGGCTGTGATACAATACGCCATTCTCCATGGCTGCATCAGCGCATCAGGGATTCCATGCGACGGAGGGTGGATACATGTATCCTTGCTAACGGAGGACATTTTGAACATTTCCTGTAACAAAGTGTTTGAAGTCACGCTGGTACGTTCTGTTGCTGTGTGTTTCCATTCCATGATTAAAGTGATTTGAAGAGAAGTAATAAAATGAGTTCTAAGATGGAAAGTAAGCGTTTCCGGACACATGTCCATATAACATATTTTCTTTCTTTGTGTGTGAGGAATGTTTCCAGGAAGTTTGGCCGTACCTCTTTGTAACACCCTATATAAGATACATTTTATCTTTTACTTAAGACTTGTGGAACGTTATTCGTGACAACCAGTGTTAATTTGGCAGTATCTGATGGTATTGTGGAAAACATTCTAATGTGGCAATATCTACAGTGAAGAGCCAAAGAAACTCGTGTACCTGCTTCATATCGTGTGAGCACGTGGAAGTGCCACACCGCGACGTGTTGCGGATTCGACTGATGTGTGGAGTACTGCTGGAGGGAATTGTTACCATGAATCCTGCATGGCTGCCCGTAAGAGTACGAGGGGGTGAAGACCTATTCTGAACAGCACGTTGCAAGGGATCCCAGATATACTCAATAATGTTCATATCTAGGGGGTTTGGTGGCCAGCGGAAGTGTTTAAATCAAGAAGACTATTCCTGGAGCTACTCTGTAACAATTATGGACGTGTGGGTTGTCGCATTCTCCTGCTGGAATTGCCCAAGTGAGGCTGCATGCACAATGGACGTGAACAGATGCAGGTGATCAGAAAGGATGCTTGCGTACTTCTCACCTGTCAGAGTAGTATCTAGACGTATCAGTGGTCCCATATCTCTCCAACAGTACACTCCCCACACCATTACAGAGGCACCATCAGCTTCAGCAGTGCCCTGCTGACACGCAGGATCCATGGATTCGTGAGATTTCCTCAGTACTCTTACACGTCCATCCACTCGATACTCGTCCGACAAGGCAACATGTTTCCAGTCATCGACGGTCCAATGTCAGTGTTTTACGGCCCAGGCAAGGCGTAAGGCTTTGTGCCGTTCAGTCATGAAGGTTACACGAGTGGGCCTTTGGCTCCGAAAGTCCATATCGATGATGTTTCATTGAATGGTTCGCACGCTGATACTTGTTGATGGCCCAGCATTGCAGCACTGAAATATGCCGCAATTTGCGGGAGGGTTGCACTTCTGTCACGTTGAACCATACTCTTCAGTCGTTGTTGTTCCGGTTCTTGCAGGATATTTTTCAGGCCCCAGGGATGTCAGAGATTTGACGTTTTACCGAATTCCTGATATTCACGGTACACTCGTGAAATGGTCGTATGGGAAAATTCCCGCTACATCCCTACCTCCGAGATGCTGTGTCCAATCGCTCGTGGTCCGACTATAACACCACGGTCAAACTCACTTAAACATTGATAACGTGCCACTGCAGCAGCAGTAACCGATCTAACAACTCTGTCATTCCCTTGATGTCTTATATAGGCGTTGCCGACCGCAGTGCCGTATTCTGCCTGTTTACATACATCTGTATTTGTACACGCATGCCGGTATCAGTTTCTTCAGCGCTTCAGTGTATATTTCATGGTACGCGCAAAACTATGTCCTGGACTGAGCAATAAGTGTTCCTCTAGCTTTAATGCTGCTCTTGTATTATCATCGTTGTAGTCCGTGTTAAGAAATCTGGACATAGCTTACTGGTGACGAACTGAAACTATAGGAAGACAGAAAAAATTTATAATATTTTCTCGGCCTTAATTTTCTAGTAAGTTTACCTGTACGTCAGTGAAGTTCCATGTATTCTTATTGGTCCAGGAGGTACAGAATATTATTAAAGACAATGCAGCAAATGTTGCGTAACCTGTAGGATTGATTAATTCCCATAGAAGCGATAGGCACTAAGTAAAGCATAGTACATCGTAAATATTGTTAGTTGCTATTTTACACATTTTGACATCCTGCCACGGGGTTAAACTAGTAATCCAGTCAGTAAACATAAACTGTAAGCTCATTTGGTTAATACAATGATCTTTAGCCAACGACGAAGTAAAAGTTTCTCATAGACACATATCAGTGCATTTTATAGTAAGGATAAGATATTACTGATATTATTCACTCCAGGGCCTTTAATTTCACATATAAATTTGTCATACATATTTATTCTACAATTGGAGCTTATCTACAGTACACTATTTTTTCTAAAGATCTTATCGTTGTTCACAATAATACTGCTGTTTCTTTGGTAGGCTCCTCGCACACAGAAGTCACGCTTTGGTGTCAGGCAATTACATATATCAAAAAGAGTCGTCTTCCACGTCGTACGCCCACGAGTCACTGGAGAGAGGCTGCCTGTGTGTTACAGCCGTTACCAAACGTATGTCCTGGAGAAGAAGAATGCATGATCTCAGTTCCGAAACGGTAATCAATGTCGGTAGACGCCTCTTTAGCAAGTGCGTCCACGGCACGACCGAGATCAGTATAACCGCTTGTGTCTGTCCGCAACACATAGTCTCCAGAAGGCGCCTGTAGACGTTTCTTTTACTTGCAGGGAGAACGCTGCTTCCGGACGTGCGTCTCCGTGTTGGTAGTGCGTGTAAATCTGACTTCCATGCGCCTTGTGACAAGAAAGCTTGAGTTGGCTCGACTCGTCGATCATCATGTCCCTGCAGTGACAGTTGCTGTTTGGGGCTATTTGTCGACTCCCTCTGTAGCGAGAAGGCGGCATGTGCCTCTTCAATAACGTGTACGTCTGTCTGCCGTGGTAACCTACCCTGATCCCCACCGCCAGACGTCGTAAACGTGCATAAGGAAGAGATACACTACTGGCCATTAAAATTGCTACACGACGAAGATGACGTGCTACAGACGCGAAATTTAACCAACAGGAAGAAGATGCTGTGATATGCAAATGATTAGCTTTTGGGAGCCTTCACACAAGGTTGGCGCCGGTGGCGACACCTACAACGTGCTGACATGAGGAAAGTTTCCAACCGATTTCTCATACACTAACAGCAGTTGACCGGCGTGGCCTGGTGAAACGTTGTTGTGATGCCTCGTGTAAGGAGGAGAAATGCGTACCATCACGTTTTCGACTTTGATAAAGGTCGGATTGTAGCCTATCGCGATTGCGGTTTATCGTATCACGACATTGCTGCTCGCGTTGGTCGAGATCCAATGACTGTTAGCAGAATATGGAATCGGTGGGTTCAGGAGGGTAATCGCTGTGCTGGATCGCAACAGCCTTGTATCACTAGCAGTCGAGATGACAGGCATCTTATCCGCATCGCTGTAACGGATCGTGCAGCCACGCCTCGATCCCTGAGGCAACAGATGGGGACGTTTGCAAGACAACAACCATCTGCACGAACAGTTCGACGACGTTTGCAGCGGCATGGACTATCAGCTCGGAGACTATGGCAGCGGTTAGCCTTGACGCTGCATCACAGACAGGAGCGCCTGCGATGGTGTACTCAACAACGAACCTGGGTGCACGAATGGCAAAACGTTATTTTTTCGGGAGAATCCAGGTTCTGTTTACAGCATCATGATGGTCGCATCCGTGTTTGGCGACATCGCGGTGAACGCACATTGGAAGCGTGTATTCGTCATCGCATTACTGGCGTATCACCCGGCGTAATGGTGTGGGGTACCATTGGTTCCACGTCTCGGTCACCTCTTGTTCGCACTGACGGCACTTTGAACGTTACATTTCAGATGTGTTACGACCCGTGGCTCTACCCTTCATTCGATCCCAGCGAAACGCTACATTACAGCAGAATAATGCACGGCCGCAAGTGGCAGGTCCTGTACGGGCCTTTCTGGATAGAGAAAATGTTCTACTGCTGCCCTGGCCAACACATTCTGCGGACTCCTCACCAGTTGAAAACGCCTTGTCAATGGTGGCCGAGCAACTGGCTCATCACAATACGCCAGTCACTACTGTTGATGAACTGTGGTATCGTGTTGAAGCTGCAAGGGCAGCTGTACCTGTACATGCCATCCAAGCTCTGTTTGACTCTATGCCTAGGCGTATCAAGGCTGTTATTACGGCCAGAGGTGGTTGTTCTGGGTACTGATTTCTCAGGATCTATGCACTGAAATTGCGTGAAAATGTAATCACATGTCAGTTCTAGTATAATATATTTGTCCAACGAATAGCCGCTTATCACCTGTATTTCTTTTTGGTGTAGCAATTTTAATGGCCAGTAGTGTAGAATCGAAGGAGGAACATCGTGTATTGCTTCGCGGAAGGTAATCTGGGTGATCTGCCGCTGCAAACAATTGGAGCGAACATGACTCTTCTGACCACATTCTGAGCTTGTGCGTGGTTGTCCATTGCACATGATGACTGCGCGACAACCGGCTATGTTTAAGTACGAAGTAATATGCTTCGTCAGTTAGAGTGTGACCTTTCTTACTCCATTCAATACAGGTTATGTTGCGAAAGTCTGCAACTTCTCACTCATATGGGTTATGGCGGTCCCATACGGCCTAAGAGCAGAGTTAACAGAATCAACGGGTATCTTAGAAGGTAGCTCGAAAACCTAGAATTTTGACATGTCTAGGCCTGCACGTTCAACGGTAAAAGTGCCGATGTATCCAGTCTTCTGGTCCAGGCTGTATACCAATTAGGTTCCTTTCGGAGTATTCTGATGCATTAGCTCCATACTTAGCAATCATATACAACCGTTCGCTTGACGAAAGATCCGTACCTAAAGACTGGAAAGTTGCACAGGTCACGCCAATATTCAAGAAACGTAGTAGGAGTGATCCTCTAAATTACAGACCCATATCGTTAACGTCGATATGCAGCACAATTTTAGAACATATATTGTGTTCGAACATTATGAATTGCCTCGAAGGAAACGGTCTATTGACACACCGTCAACATGGGTTTAGAAAACATCGTTCTTTTGAAACACAACTAGCTCTTTATTCACATTAAGTATTGAGTGCTATTAATAAGGGATTTCAGATCGATTCCGTATTCCTGGATTTCCGGAAGACTTTTGACACTGTACCACACAAGCGGCTCGTAGTGAAATTGCGTGTTTATGGAATATCGTCTCAGTTATGTGACTGGATTTGCGATTTCCTGTCGGAGAGGTCACAGTTCGTAGTAATTGACGGAAAGTCATCGAGTAAAACAGAAGTGATTTGAGGCGTTCACCAAGGAAGTGTTATAGGCCCTTTGCTGTTCCTTATTTATATAAATGATTTGGGAGACAATCTGAGCAGCCGTCTTCGATTGTTTGCAGATGACGCCGTCTTTTATCGACTAATAAAGTCATCAGAAGATCAAATCAAACTGCAAAACAATTTAGATAAGATATCTGAATGGTGCGAAAAGTGGCAATTGACCCTAAATAAAGAAGAGTGTGAGGTCATCCACATGACTGCTAAAAGGAACTCGTTACACGATAAATCAGTATAATCTAAAAGCAGTAAATTCAACTAAATAGCTAGGAATTACAATTACAAACAACTTAGGAAATGTCGTGGGGAAGGCTTACCAGAGGCTGCGTTTTATTGGCAGGACACTTAGAAGATGTAACAGACCTACTAAGGAGACTGCCTACACTACGCTTGTCCGTCCTTGTTTAGAATACTGCTGCGCGGCGTGGGATCCTTACCAGACCGGACTAACGGAGTACATCGAAAAAGTTCAAAGAAAGGTAGCACGTTTTGTATTATCGCGAAATAGGGGCGAGAGTGTTACAGAAATGATACAGGATTTGGGCTGGACATCATTAAAAGAAAGGCGTTTTTCGTTGCGACGGAATCTTCTCACGAAATTCCAATCACAAACTTTCTCCTCCGAATGCGAAAATATTTTGTTGACAGCGACTTACATAGGGTGGAACGATCACCACGATAAAATAAGGGAATTCGGAGCTCGTACGGAAAGATATAGTTGTTCATTCTTTCCGGGCGCTATACGAGATAGGAATAATAGAGAATTGTGAAGGTGGTTCGATGAACCGTCTGCTAGGCACTTAAATGTTATTTTCAGAGTATCCATGTATATGTAGATGTAGATATAGATCAGAGTGCCTGAACTGGAGCTTTCTGGCAAAGCCGGTAACCACCTTTGTGCAAACTTCTTCGTTGATCATCCTAACATTGACGATGTCCTGTGGATTTAGATTTAGTTCATCATGCAATAAGTTTTCTACTTCAGATGCTCGGGGTCGTGGATATTCTCCTTGGATCGTAACCCTAATAGTGTCTTTGCCATAGGAGTGCACCATATTTATTTTTGAACTTGTAGTAAGCGACTCGCACCCGAGGGAAGTAAACACGCTCACGTACGCCACTAGACTGGCGGGACCTAAGCACATGTGCTCGCCGCTCCGCAAACTGCCACTCAGCTACGGAGGAGGACGAACAACATAAGTGTTGTAAATATTTACTCAAGAGTACCTTACTACGTTAGAAAACCCATGCCGCATGGTTTCGGAATTCAGTCAATATCTTCTGCATTTGCGTCTCACAGTGAAATATGACATTAGCTTCAAGACCCTTAGATTTTCTGTCTTTGGAAGGAAATTTTCCTGGCTAACACCTACACGCTACAAATGACAGCCTTAAATACGGAAAACAGAACGCACTCCAGACCCAAAAGCATTACAAATACTTGAAGAGATTATAAAGTACACTTTCATTGGAAAACTGTGTAAATTCCTGTTGAAAATTTGTTTCCACAGCGCCAGGTCCACACTGTATCCACTTCCATTACCTTTGTAGCACCCGCAGTAAATTATTTACTATTATTCATGGAGGCAGTTTAATCAAAATTCATGCATATGCA
This sequence comes from Schistocerca cancellata, assembly GCF_023864275.1. Classification (NCBI taxonomy): domain Eukaryota; kingdom Metazoa; phylum Arthropoda; class Insecta; order Orthoptera; family Acrididae; genus Schistocerca; species Schistocerca cancellata. The sequence continues at coordinate 759,972,399 of NC_064629.1, forward strand.
GGTTGTTTAGTAATTTATTCGTCACATAGTCTCTTTGTTTCTATTCGTGCAATAGGTTAAAATATTCTGACTTTGTGACATGATGCAATATATTAAGAATTGTCACTTCCGCTATGTAAGTGGAATACGATATAATAGAAAAATGTGACCTATTGTAAACTAGAGCAGCCAACAACTCTTCATGAGACAGTAGTGAAATGATGAAGGTGACCGTCAGTCAGTTGTTATTATGCAAATGCAGATCATTTAGAAAATAATTTTGTTATCCATTGGCTTCGGAATCATTTTTATTAGAGCATTAGGAAGTATTAGACTCTGTGGAGACAAGAGAGAGGGCGAGAGGGTGGGGAGTGGGGGGGAGGGGGAAGGGGGGGAGGGAAGAGAGTGAGAGACTCCGAGGCTGTTGAGCTGATAATTTCTAAAGTGGGAAGCTACTAACCGATGGAGTATTACATTACAGATATGGATCTGGTTCAAATGGCTCTGAATACTATGGGATTAAATATCTCAGGTCATCAGTCCCCTAGAACTTAGAACTACCTAAACCTAACTAACCTAAGGACATCACACACATCCATGCCCGAGGCAGGATTCGAACCTGCGACCGTAGCAGTCACGCGATTCCGGACTGAAGCATCGAGAACCGCTCGGCCACAACGGCCCATTACAGATAATAAATTCTGTTCATATCGTATGTGGATAGTAACGGCGCGATAAAGCTACGCGGGAATGACAAAATGGAGGATTTTTCAAATGTCCGCAAAATGGCTCTGAGCACTATGGGACTTAACTGCTGAGGTTATCAGTCCCCTAGAACTAAGAATTACTTAAACCTAACTAACCTAAGGACATGACACGCATCCATGCCCGAGGCAGGATTCGAACCTGCGACCGTAGCGGTCGCGCGGTTACAGACTGTAGCGCCAAGAACCGCTCGGCCACTCCGGCCGGCAAATGTCCGCAGGCTAATCGAAAACATAATACTAATTTCAATTAACAAAACTTGCTCGTTGGTGATGGAAAGCCGTCGATGACATCGTCGTGTAAGAAAGTAATCCAGATTTTTAACTGTGAAGGAGATGCATCTTATGAGCTACATAGAAGCTGCCACATTACAGCATCATCATCGAGTTTTTAACTGCAGTATGTGAGTATAGTGATGGTACTTCAAGTAAGCAGTCATTCCATAATTTTTAATACATTTTTCGATCCAGTTTCACGCAGCAGTAGAGTGTTACTCAACACATCTTCAGTATATTATATAGACTTGTAGAGAGACTATGTTATTTTACATTTACTTTCCACGTCTAGTCCTGGTGATATGTTGCAGGCTTACCTAATATCTGTGCACAGGATCCTGAACAACGGATCGATCCGTTGAAGCAGCACCTCCTAAAAGCCTGCACACAAGTAAGTGACGTCATTGAATGTAGTCCGAGACCGGCCCGTCGACCAAAATTCATTCCGTTCGTTAAACAGACCCAGGAGTGAAAAATTCGTCAAAAACCCGATTTGAACTCTGATAATTTATAGAATGGCAACATTTCCGGTTTGAAATGACGTAATTGTTTTATTTTTCCATTCATTTCAGAGCACTCTTAAACGGTTTCGAAACAAAGTGACGTATTAAAATTGAAACAAACGAGCCCTCGGTCTCAATTTTTAGTCTTATTAACCAGGTTTCAACACTTCGAAGAGTGCCTTCATCAGAATTTAATGGAGTAGAAATTTCTTACTTAAAAGTGTAAGTACTGACTAACAGTAGAGGACAGAGACAGTACTTACATGTCACGTATAAAATAAATAACAGGCCAGAAGTGCTTTAGTCACAAAATTTATCAAAAAGAATGCATGAAGGGGAGCCATTATGGGCTGCTCAAATCTGTACATCCACAGGTTGCAACCAAGATGGCGGCAATAGATATGGCAACGTCGCAATGACGTCATGGTGGGAAGTTCCAATTTTGGTGGGAAGATAGGTCAGTTGAACTACCTCCATTAACCTAGGCCCCTCTCCTCCCCCCTCCCACCTCTCCCCAGAAAATGGCGGGAAGTTCAAATTCCAGCAGGACAAAGAAACACACCAAGGCTACCTCCACTAACCTAAGAAACGGCGGAAAAAAGGTGACTTGTGCTACCTCCACTAACCTTAGTCATTTGACCGCAACCTCTTCCTAGGAATTTGTGGGAAAAGGACTCAGCCTTTGCTGGATAGGGTGGACATAAACCTTTACTTTGGATGCAGTGTTTATTTAAACAATTTGACGCCGAGGCTCCATCCTGTGTGTTCAACATGAGGTCTGAAGACCAACTGACCTAGTACACAGTAGTGCCCCCAGAGGGCACTGTCGTCCCTCCCGTGACACAATCCTAGATGGCGGTCTGGGGAGGGGGAAAATGTCAGGAAAAGGACTCAGAATGTTCTGGGCTGCTGGAGAGAGGAAGGAGTGTACTTTATTTATTTTGGAACAATTTATTTAGGGACGGATTTGAAATAGCATACTTATTATGCTGATAAAAAGACTCACCCTGACGTGCTTGAGGTAGCAGAAAATAATCTACAGACCTGCTAACTACTCGTAAATAATACAGTACACTCATGTGCAGAGATGCAAACAAATCGTAAATTACCGAAATAATGCAGTACACAGCATACAGACGTGGAAACTACTCGTAGATCACCGAAATATTGCATGTAAAAGGCTCTGCAAACACGCTCACACCGCTTAAACTACCGAAAATAATGCAGTGCACAAGCAAGTATTGCACATAAAAAAAACGCTTTCGAGCAATCGTCAACCGCGACATACAGTGAACTGTTCCAAGGCACGCATGCGCAGACGCCGCTGCAAGCTCCCAGCAGATGCAAGCCAGCGCCTAGCGTGAGCTATTGCTCTCAGGCTGCTGACTTAACCATGTCGTCCTCTAGAGACGGCCGAATAGCGAACTAATACTTAGTATGTGTTGGATAGCTTTCATGATCGCGTGAAAATTTGAGAAGATGCAATATGGGCATGTGTTTGCGCTGGACCATTATTCCCTGCTATGTAAATTGTCTGATAGACTGCTCCATCACATTTCCAGTCTTTATTTGGTTGAGAGAACCTCGATTGTGGTGTGTGTTGAGTGCATCTAGCAGGTGAAAGATGAGTGGAGGATACGTTTGCTGGTTTTCTAGACATGAGAAGAAGCTTAGTTGAGTTTGTAAATTATAAGGATGATTTCTAATCTGTTATATCACCGACATCGGTATTTGCTAGGAGAAATAACAGTTATGCGAGTTTTCATGTAAAGGTCATCGCAGATGGGATAAGTTCCTATTTACTCAATGGTTTACAGCACGCTTCACCTCACTAAAGTTTCGGGTTTGGAGAGAAATAATTTCCAGACTATATCTTCGTAATTATGTTGCGTGAGCGATCGGTAGAATTTTGCTATGTACACTCCTGGAAATTGAAATAAGAACACCGTGAATTCATTGTCCCAGGAAGGGGAAACTTTATTGACACATTCCTGGGGTCAGATACATCACATGATCACACTGACAGAACCACAGGCACATAGACACAGGCAACAGAGCATGCACAATGTCGGCACTAGTACAGTGTATATCCACATTTCGCAGCAATGCAGGCTGCTATTCTCCCATGGAGACGATCGTAGAGATGCTGGATGTAGTCCTGTGGAACGGCTTGCCATGCCATTTCCACCTGGCGCCTCAGTTGGACCAGCGTTCGTGCTGGACGTGCAGACCGCGTGAGACGACGCTTCATCCAGTCCCAAACATGCTCAATGGGGGACAGATCCGGAGATCTTGCTGGCCAGGGTAGTTGACTTACACCTTCTAGAGCACGTTGGGCGGCACGAGATACATGCGGACGTGCATTGTCCTGTTGGAACAGCAAGTTCCCTTGCCGGTCTAGGAATGGTAGAACGATGGGTTCGATGACGGTTTGGATGTACCGTGCACTATTCAGTGTCCCCTCGACGATCACCAGTGGTGTACGGCCAGTGTAGGAGATCGCTCCCCACACCATGATGCCGGGTGTTGGCCCTGTGTGCCTCGGTCGCATGCAGTCATGATTGTGGCGCTCACCTGCACGGCGCCAAACACGCATACGACCATCATTGGCACCAAGGCAGAAGCGACTCTCATCGCTGAAGACGACACGTCTCCATTCGTCCCTCCATTCACGCCTGTCGCGACACCACTGGAGGCGGGCTGCACGATGTTGGGGCGTGAGTGGAAGACGGCCTAACGGTGTGCGGGACCGTAGCCCAGCTTCATGGAGACGGTTGCGAATGGTCCTCGCCGATACCCCAGGAGCAACAGTGTCCCTAATTTGCTGGGAAGTGGCGGTGCGGTCCCCTACGGCACTGCGTAGGATCCTACGGTCTTGGCGTGCATCCGTGCGTCGCTGCGGTCCGGTCCCAGGTCGACGGGCACGTGCACCTTCCGCCGACCACTGGCGACAACATCGATGTACTGTGGAGACCTCACGCCCCACGTGTTGAGCAATTCGGAGGTACGTCCACCCGGCCTCCCGCATGCCCACTATACGCCCTCGCTCAAAGTCCGTCAACTGCACATACGGTTCACGTCCACGCTGTCGCGGCATGCTACCAGTGTTAAAGACTGCGATGGAGCTCCGTGTGCCACGGCAAACTGGCTGTCACTGACGGCGGCGGTGCACATATGCTGCGCAGCTAGCGCCATTCGACGGCCAACACCGCGGTTCCTGGTGTGTCCGCTGTGCCGTGCGTGTGATCATTGCTTGTACAGCCCTCTCGCAGTGTCCGGAGCAAGTATGGTGGGTCTGACACACCGGTGTCAATGTGTTCTTTTTTCCATTTCCAGGAGTGTAGTTGATAGCTATAAGTATAGAATAAATGGTATAATATTCTGGCAAACCATGTGAAAATACATGTGTTCTTTTAATCCCAGAGTCGGGAGATGTGTGTAGAAAGTAAGCAAACAAGCAAATAGGTCAGGGCCAGAAGCAGTCTCGCCATAGTGTCTATGGGAACTGACCCAGCCTCTGTAAAACAGTCTTCGAGGTATATGTATGAGTGTCTGGTGTTCGCTACTGCTTGTCCTATCATGTGGAAGGTATAGATTCAGCACATCGAAAGCCATAAGGGGAACGAAAGATTTATTCCTTTTTTTTCGTGGAAAATTATGTGTGCTATAGATACTGAGATTCACACCACAATCAAGGACGTAAAGACGAGACATATCCAGTATATTGCTTGGTCTCCTACTACGGTAGCAATCCTAGTATTTAATTATAGTTACACTGATAAATATGTGTCTGGTTCTGAATATTCTTGTGAGTCTGGACGTTGCCGTAGAAAGTGTAGCAGCAAGCAAACAGGTCGGAACCGGAAACATTAACGCCTTTGTTCTGAGATGGGGCTTGCACATCCTTTGCACATCAGGTCAGAGATTTTGAGAAAGCTTATGGCTTATGACGATTTTGCTCGTGGCTCCCTTTGGACAGGTGATTAGTGAACTACTACCCAGTTTGCATTGAGTTGCCTTCAGGAGCGGGTGTGTCATGTGTATACTCTGTTGAAATTTGAGTAGATTCAACGACGAGTGATTTTGCTGGCAGTATTGATAGCTTTCTCCCAGGATGAGGGGTAGTTCGTGGCTGGCTGGCCTCTCTCTCTCGTTGGCCGGCCGGGGTGGCCAAGCGGTTCTAGGTACTACAGCCTGGAACCACGCAACCGCTACCTTCGCAGGTTCGAATCCTGCCTCGGGCATGGATGTGTGTCATGTCCTTAGGTTAGTCAGGTTTAAGTAGTTCTAAGTTCTAGGGGACTGATGACCTTAGAAGTTAAGTCCCATAGTGCTCAGAGCCATTTGAAGCCCTCTCTCTCTCGTTGACACACTCTTCTGCAGCTGTGGTCATGAGTTGTGTATCCTGTCTCGGCGCTGCACAGTGGCATGGCGAATACAACTTATATCACTTTTGCAGGGTTTAACTGTCAGTGTAATATGGTGATCTGTACAAAATAGTTTTTTGGTGCTGAAAGTCTCATCTGCAGTAAAAAAGTGGACAGTGCTTCCACACCGGCAGCATTAGTAATTTGGCGGGTAAGTTCAGTAAGAGCCAATCAGAATGCTCCATTCATTCACAAAACATTATTTGTGCTGGGGCATAGGAGCCTCTACATAGTGGTGAGAAAGTTTGTGTTTGGGAGATGTTTGTTGAAAGCAGGACTTAACGATTTACAGGAAGGATAACACGTGATGGACGGGGTGCCTCCTTAGGACCATCAGGAAGATTGCAATCGGTGTTACTCTGGGCTATTTTCGTGAATCGGTCCTGTTAGAACAGCAATTTCCGTTCAGACAAGCTAAGACATCACGAAAGCTACAACAAAAGCGAGGGCTAACTATTTCTATGTCTGTTTACCAATTCCTAGAAGGTACTGATAAGTAATGGACAGGCTGTCCTGTTAGGATCGTGAGGGAGAAGGCATTAGGTGTTATTGTGTGCTATTTTCGTTAACAGTTTGTGAAAGCATTGCAGAACATTTCTATAGTGCATCCAGAGGGGGGCTTGGATGTTATTTACATAGTCTCGAGACATCAGTATAACATTGAGAGCATTTAACTGCACCTGCAAAGGTGATATCTCTCATTTGGCAATTAGGTCTGCGCTGGACTAACAGGTATGCAAAGTGGCTGGGTAAGCATGTACATGGCCGGAGGCGTCTCACATGTTCCATTAGGGTTGCTAGGAACAATGCACCTTGTGCTGTTCTGGGAAGCATTGGAACAGATTTCTATAATGTGACCTGTGACATCAGTATCCCCAGGTAGAGAGGTTTCGCACCAGCAATGGTAAACACACGAGCATGGTCCTTATTAACATAGACGAGTGACATCAGTATAGCACTCGAAGAATTCTAACTGTAGAGGCCACAGCGGCTGGCCAGGGTGAGTGTTTTGATTCAGTATAATAAGTATACTATGTCGAATCTGTCCCTAAAGAAATTGTTCCAAAATGAATAAAGTACACACCTTCCTCTCTCCAGAAACCCAGAACAGACTGAGTACTTTTCCCGCCATTTTTCACCCTCCCCAGACCGCCATCTTGGATTACATCATGGGAGGGACGATGGCGCCCTCTGGTGGCAGTACTGTGTACTAGGTCAGTAGGACTCCACACCTCGTGGTGAACACACTGGATGGAGCTACTGCCTCAAATTGTTTAAATAAACACAGAATGCAAAATAAGGACTTACATCCATCCCATCCAGCACAAGCTGAGTCCATTTCCCAACAGTTACTAGGAAGAGGTGGCAGTTGTGTGACTTAGGTTAGTGAAGGTAACCCAAGTGACCTTTTTTGCCGCTGTTTCTTAGGTTAGTGGAAGTAGCCGTGATGTGTAGCATTGTCCTGCAGGAATTTGAAGTTCCCACTATTTTCTGGGGAAGCGGAGGTGGGGTTAAGTTAGTGGTGGTAGCCCAGTTGACCTATCTTCCCGCCAAAATTAGAACTTCCTGCCATGATATCACTGCGATGTTGCCGTATCTATCGCCGCCATCTTTGATCCGCCATCTTGGATCCACCATCTTGAATACATTTGCAACAATGGAGAGTGGGGAGATGTGTACTCTGTCCCACTACTCTCACATTGTCAAAAGCAAGAGAAATAATGAGAAGATTTACGTCTATGTTGTTCTAATTTTAGATAAAACTTTTTGTTAGCACACACGTAAAATTCGGAGGAAAGATATTCATTCAGTGTCTTCTTCATTAACGAAACACTAGGGGTAGGCAAGATATCACGTATCTGTTACCCATCACAGTGGCTGAAAAGTTGCAGTTTTCATAATAACAACATTATGACCTCTGGATGAGATTTCTGTGTTATCTAGGTCACAAGTACCAAGTAGTAACAAAAAGTACTATTTAAGCAGTATAATATTCGCCGCAGTGTATCTGAGGTTCGTACTTCGTTCTAAGAACTTCGTGTCTCGTGCTGTTACTGCATAACCTGCCTATGGCATAAGAAATGAACCAAGAAGCTAATTTGTCGTAAGAACATTTTTCCATGTGGTGTTTTACGTGGCAGCAGCACTTGATATATTTGACTAGAGTGTGACGTGTGACATTGAACTCTCCCCCCTCGTTTCCAATCTCCAAATCATAGTTGCATAGTGTAGCCCTAGGTCTAGGTTGGGTCCAAAAGTGGTGATTTGGCTGAGAGTTGGTGAAGCCAAAGAATTTGAATGCCACGTGGAAGATGTGGTAACAGATTAACCTAAAGGATAGCGTACTCTTTACATTCGCCCCATAGTTACACATTTAATGCACTTTCTAGCATAAAAAATGGTTCTGCGAGGTAAATTAAGAAAACATTTATTAGATAAAGGACAAGCAAAATCTCGTCTGTCTTCCACAACCGTCTCTAAACTGATGTTAGCTACAGTAATGTCATATATAGATTGTAAGAGTAAGTACAAATTATGCGGAATCCTATTTCAACGTTGAGAAAAAAACATCGACTATGGAGGGTGAAATCCTAGCACAGCAAGAAATGATTAATGAAGAGATGGTTAGAAAATGAATACTTATCTTCATCTGACATCTCATTTGTACTGCAGTCACCAAAAATTCAACCGATTTGTAAACACGTGCAATACCTGAATAGAAACTAACAGGCCTTGAACTGTATTGTGCTTTTAAAATTAAATGTGAAATCTGATTGATGGCAGTGTTATTAAACACGTGATAGAGAGCGGTGACTGTCGAAATATATGACAATGGATAAACTAAACAGGTTTATCTTGGAAACTGTTTGGTGCAAGGCATAGGATTTTTGGTTGATTAGTTGATCGACGGAGGGGACCAAAAAGCGACGTCATCGTTCCCATCGGATTCGGGAAGGATGGGGAAGGAAGTTGGCCGTGCTCTTTAAAAGGAACTATCCCGGCATATGCCTGAAGCGATTTAAGGAAATCCTGGAAACTCTAAATCAGTATGGCTGCATGATGGTTTGAACCATGGTCCTCCCGAATGCGAGTCCAGTACTTCAACCACTGCGCCACCTCGCTTTCTCTGCAAACTTTTTGAAGCAAATGGTCCATAAAAACAACACTGAAGCATATAGGAAAGTCATATTGATCGGAAGGCAGATCAGAAACGGCACGATAGGCTGTCCTAATCTGTTATGGACATAATGAAGCCAGCTTACAGAGATATTTCTGACAGAGAACATTTATGAATGTGCCTATGCTGTTGACACAGAATCAGGAGCGAGATTACGTGAAATGGAAAATAAAAGCCTTCAGACCCATTTTCATTGCATTTGTTTCAAAACTGTTAGAAACGGTGACGCAAAGTATGTAATATACCAACCAGTGAAATGAAACTAAAATAAAGCAACGATTCTAAATATTTCAGGTGCGATTTTTCTTTTTTTTTTTTTAAGAGGTATATGGACGAGTATGGGGTGTTCAAAAATGTTCAAATGTGTGTGAAATGTTATGGGACTTAACTGCTAAGGTCATCAGTCCCTAAGCTTACACACTACTTAACCTAAATTATCCTAACGACGAACACACACACCCATGCCCGAGGGAGGACTCGAGCCTCCGCCGGGACCAGCAGCACAGTCCATGACAGCAGCGCCTGAGACCGCTCGGCTAATCCCGCGCGGCAAGGATGGGGTGTGGGAGATTCTTTATCATCTTGTAGAAACCAATGCAAAACAGAAAGATGGTTGATGAAAAGTTGTATTCAGGAAACACTACAATTGCATATTAACGGTTTATTTATCACTCTGCGCCAATTACACACAGGAAATATCTGAAACAGAAAGTGTTCCATTGGTACACATTTAACTAATATAAATACAAAAAAACAGTGTCGTCTTTGTTGTAGGCCAGAGCCGGCGAAATACTGCACACTGTGCAAAAGTGCGACACAGGTGCGCACCTTCCAGCTAGCGGGCAAAGGCGAACAGGGGCATGTGTAACTAGACACGCATACCTTATGTCCGGCGACGGTTCCGCGTCCTTGTTAACGCAGTACCAGAAGGACTGAAGCATACCCAGTCTTGCTACCTTCTGGCGACTATAGCCTTACATGAGACGTATTGCGAAACGGCGAGTACTGCAAAAAAGCAAAGAAAGGGACATATGTTCTCAGTCATTTAAACATGACTGGAACTGCAATTCTTGTTTACAGCAGGAGGTGAAAACCAACAACGTTTGCTGTGCCGCCGAATAATAGGCGGTCAGCGCAAGTTCAATACTGAACGACACTACTTCTCATCACATAAGGACGATTGTAGTATACTAAACTGTAAACAACCGCAAGCCAAATTTAGTGCGCTTAAGAAAATCGATGAGTCATATCCACAGTTTTTAATGTAAGTCACAATAATTGATATCTCTTGAACTCTTCGTTTCTTGTATTACATTCGTATCTACACTTAAGCGCCAAAGAAACTGGTATAGGCATGCGTATTTAAATACAGAGATATGTAAACAGGCAGAATACGGTGCTGCACCTATATAAGACAAAAAGTGTCTACCGTAGTTGTTATCTCAGTTACTACTGCTACAATGGCCCGTTTTCAATATTTAAGTGAGTTTGAACGTGGTGTTATATGGTCGGCGCACGATCGATGGGACACAGTGTCTCGGAGGCAGCACTGGAGTGGGGATTTTCCCGTACGACCATTTCACGAGTGTACCATGAATATCAGGAATCCGGTAAAAAATCAAATCTCCGAAATCGCTGCGGCCGGGAAAAGATCCTGCAATAACGTAACCAACGACGACGGAAGAGAATCGTTCAACGTGACAGAAGTGATAACCTTCAACAAATTGCTGTAGATATCAATGCTGGGCAATCAACAAATGTCAGCGCGCGAACGATTAAACGAAACATCATCGATATGGGCTTTCGGAGCCGAAAGTCCACTCGTGTACGCTTGATGACTGCACGACATAAAGCTTTATGCCTTGCCTCGGCTCGTCAACACCGACGATGGACCGTTAATGACTGGATAGATGTTGCCCTGTCGGACGAGTCTCGTTTCAAATTGTATCGAACGGGTGAACGTGTACTGGTATGGAGACATCCTCATGAATCCATGTACCCTGCGTGTCAGCAGGGGACTGTTCAGACTGGTGGAGGCTCTGTAATGCTGTGGGGCTTGTGCAGTTGGAGCGACCCCTGATACGTCTAGATGCTACTCTGACAGGTGACACGTACGTAAGCATCCTATCTGGTCACATGCTTCCATTCACATCCATTGCGCATTCTGTCGGTCTTGGGCGGTTACAGCAGGACAATGCGATACCCCACACGTCCAGAATTGCCACAGAATGGAAACAGGAACACTCTTCCGAGTTTAAACATTCCCTCTGGACACCAAACTCCCCATTACTGAACATATCTGGAATCCCTTACAACGTGCTATTTAGAAGAGATCTCCACCCTCTCGTACTCTTACGGATTTATGGACAGCCCTGCAGGTTTCGTAGTGTCATTTCCCTCCAGCACTACTTCAGACATTAGTCGAGTCCATGCCACGTCGTGTTGCGGCACTTCGGAGTGCTCGCGGGGGCCCTGCACGATAGTAGGCTGGTGTACCAGTTTCTTTGGCTCTTCAGTGTATTTTACTATACAACGTACCGTTTTCAGTTTTCCAGAATGATTATCACACTACATCTTCTCTGCGAACAAGTATCAAAACTGCATAAAAAAAAAGAAAGACCCGGAAACCGGTTTCTGATGGGGAGTATTTGTAGTGTAAGACTGTCTCGCTGATGCTGCAAAATTTTTCTATCCCAAAAACGTTAGCTGGTTTAAGAAATCGACTTTTTCAAACAGTGACACGACGTATAAGTACTAATGCCGGCGATATGCCAGGCCGTTAATAAATAGGGCTATGGACTGTTGCTTTCTGTGTTGCATTGGATGAAGCAACGGATCTTGCAGTCATAGCTCAAGTAGTAACATACATACGAGGTGTCTATAACGCTCTGCGTGTAAGAGGACATTTTAGAATTAGTGCCTTTGAGAGGGCCAACAACAAGTGTAGACTTACTCCAGGCTGTCGACTAAGTGATTGATGGTGTCGGTATGAACAGGCATCGGTTAATCTCAGTTACCACGGATGGAGCACCGGTAATGTGAGACTATCAGAGGGGACTCATAGAACTCATGTGGAAAAAGCCAGTTCGCACAGATGAGACGTTGTATGGAATTCACTGCGTTTTACATCGTGAAGGCTTTGTGGGAATCAGTAACATCAGAAAAAGCCATGCAAATTGTTTGCGTACTGAAACTATCACAGAGCACTTGGAGTTACTCATCGCCAGTCTCTGCGGTTGTTGGAGGAATTAGGAGAGGAGTAAGACTTACTATGTAGCACAAACCTGGCTGAGTCGAGGTAAAATGCTAAAAAGATTTTTTGAAAACACTACATATTTACCTACCCATTTTTTGCTCCACGAAAGTAATGGATTTCAAGAACAGGTGTGATAATTGTAAAAAATTACGAGCAATTTACAGCACGATTTGTAGATATTAGCCGAGCGGTCTAAGGCGCTGCAGTCATGGACTGTGCGGCTGGTCCAGGCCGAGGTTCGCGTCCTCTCTCGGGCATGGGTGGGTGTGTCTGTCCTTAGGATAATTTAGCTTAAGTAGTGTGTAAGCTTAGGGACTGATAACCTTAGCAGTTAAGTTCCACAAGATTTCACACACATTTTAACTTTTTTTTGTACATATTATGAGTGTGTATCCCACCATTCTTTGTTCTGAACTACCGTTTCCAGCATCATTTTAAAATGCTCCGAATCATCTACGGATGGAACTGATCGACCTGCAGTGCAGTGCACGGCTGTCGGACAAGTTCTATGCAGTACGAAGTACAAAGGAATTCTACGACCACTTTCCACACAAGAATTTACATAATGAGATTTTCACTCTGCAGCGGAGTGTGCGCTGATATGAAACTTCCTGGCAGATTAAAACTGTTTGCCGGACCGAGACTCGAACTCGGGACCCTTGCCTTTCGCGGGCAAGTGCTTGCCCAGGAAAGGCAAAGGTCCAGAGTTCGAGTCTCGGTCCGGCACACAGTTTCAATCTGCCAGGAAGTTTCAAGAATTTCCATGGTTGCATCACGAAGCTGCAAGAGATATGTCCATGTTCGGATCTACTTACGAGCCTGTAAGATTTCTTTTGTATAAATAAAATCAATAAATCAAGGGTTCGATCGAGTATTAGTGACGAAAATCTTATCAACAGCTTTGTTTAGAAAAAAATGGCTCTAAGCACGATGGGACTTAACATCTGAGGTCATCAGTCCCCTAGACTTAGAACCACGTACACGAAACTAACCTAAGGTCATCACACACATCCATGCCCGAGGCAGGATTCGAACCTGCGCGGTTCCGGACTGAAGTGCCTAGAACAGCTCGGCCACAGTGACCGGCGCGTATATCAATGTGCCATGCTTTTGTGCCCGACATTAACTTTATCGTTTGTCATCACCAACGATAAACACGTTTCGAATTTCATTTTTTTTTTTTTTTTTCAAATTTGAAAGTGTTACTTGCTAAGTGAGCCTCGTCCTGCTCCATGTGGCGTAGGCGAACATTGTTACCTGAAATATTTTGTATTAAACCGGTTGTTCGAGGTATATTTACATGGTTAAAAATTGTCCTTTAATTATTGAGAGACATATGTGATATCCTATGCAGTATCAATGACCGCACCGTGGCCCGCAGCGTTTCGCGGCCAGGGATCAGACGGCGTTCAGATTACGGCTGATAGGCAGCGGCACCACCCACGCTTAACAGGGCAGGCGCGACCACCTCTAAGCCGCTTCCACGGTAACCCCACCAGTGCCAGCCGCCGTACAAACGGAAAATAGCAGACTACCGACTACGCGCCAAACCACGCCATGCCAGGTCACCTCCCGCTCACCGGCAGCCTGTGTACTCCTACGCGCCCTGTCTCGTTGAAAGCAGCACGGACGGCAGTGCAAAGTCAGGCTGCAGTCTCGCGAAGTGTTACGACTTACCATTTGTAACTTCGGACGTATAAAGACTTTATGTGACGGTGTTATATGGTTGTGATGTGGACTCAGTGCACAATTCCGTTTCACAGTTTTTGTATTGAGATCTTTGGTAACTTGAAGAGCGAATCTTCCAGCTTCATGCACCTGTTGTCTGTCACAAGCAAGCAGTTGATCTTCCATATTAGAGCCACATTTTATGCCTAAATTTCTCAGCACTAACAATCTTCCTACCACTCCATCATTGAAACATATCACTGCATCTAGGACACCAACGTTCAATGTATTTAGTCCTACAAAAACATTCTTGGGTAATCTTTCCCATATGCAATTGTTGGAACTTTCATTTGTATTCTGAGTGCTCCTGTGAAGACATTTACTAAGAAAAACAGGGTCACTCTCGTCTCTAAATAATGTTTTCATTTCATTCATAAGAGGCTCAGGAAGAGTATGCTTATGATCGCACATTTCACCACTGTTTTTTGCTTTTTGGTAACCACAACAAGAATCTGCTCCTTTAGGGCAAAGTCCGTGAACAGTGTGGTCATCACTGGACAACTAATGAAAGTAGGTGGGTAATGCAGCTTTTCACATTGCTGTAACACCATTCACAGGTGCAGTTCGTCTAATGGCCAGTCCATAATAACTCTGAAGGAGGTCTGATTCAGTTTCTGTCAATCTGCCTCGGCCAGACAGAGATTTTCCATCAGATGGCAACTTTCCTTTGATTTCTCTTTGTAGCCTCCTCAATCTAGCACCAATCCTCTTTTGCACATGTCCACAACACTCCAGTTTAGTTACGAATGTGTCACCATAAACACTGAACTCATTAATTTTATTGAAAGTTTTAGAGTCCCCATCGCCTAGGTACTTCGTATATCTAACGTTATAAACGGGCCACGACCTCTGAAATATTTTTAGAGCTCCATCAGACTCCATACCTCCACTGTAAAAATCACAATTCTTAGAACACTCATGTTCAATATGTCCTTCAGTGTTACCATGGCAGATGTGTCAGTACTTAGATAAGACTCAACATTGCATGGGGGCTAAATTAAAATTAAATATGAATGCAAATATTTTTAGTAGCTGTATGTCCGATTACGCTGTTTCGTAAACGGCTGGCCCTGTCTAGTTTTAGTACGCAATCTGACTGCTTAGAATGACAACAAAGAATGTAAGAAAATTTCTGTTAACACAATTAACTAATTAAGTCCCCAGCAACTATAAAATCTACGAAGCCAACAAACACAAGTGTAGCTGTTCTGTATGTGGTAGTATGACTCAACGCACATCTGGCACGGTTCTTCTTCAACAAGACAAGAATTTTTAAATATCATTTATACTGACGTGATAAAAGAAAATTAGAAATACTATAATTGTGCAAGAAACCCAGAATTACACTCTAATACAAGAACACACGCCAGATGCTTTGTTGACTGAACCTGTAATGAAGCATTATTCAGGACACACAAATAATAAGAAAATAAAGAACAGTAGTTAGTTACCTTAATTTATATTGACGAAAAGCACTCAGATCATTACAATATCTCCATTGGAACAACATCTGCTATCTCTCCCATCAAATAACTGCATAAACATGGAACAACACTCTCCACTACCGCATCTCACTCTGACTTCAGCTACAAGCAGTGTCCACCACAACTTCTCGGCAAGAACTGCTTGCCGCTACGTCTCAATAATCACTGCCAGTGGAGGCGGCGGAACAATACTCTCTGGCGCGATTTATGGCGCTGTGGCTCAGTGTAGCCACCTTTCATATGCCCTTCTTCCACGGGCTAGAATTTGATGGTATTTTTGCCAGCATTGGTGGTGAAAATACCACCAAATTCGTCAAAAAAAATGCAGACAAAAATAAAAGATAATATTAATACGTAAGTATCATATAACTAGATAAAATTTTGGCTTTGCACTGACCTTACAATAGCCTAATATATAAAATACATTAAGGAATACAAATTCTTTCATACATATGACTTTACATAATAGTTTACAGAAATATCATGTGGTTAAACAATTCAATCGATAGCGTCAGCAATGACGAATATGAGCAGGTAAGAGTCTTATAACTTTTCACAAACAGTAATACACAAAAAATCAGTTTACACAAATATTCACATAAAATGTTTTCATAACAAGTGGTTGACAGTTCCAGCAGTAGGACCCAGCAATGTTGAGTAGGTGCAGACACCGACAAATGACATCATTTCCATAGAAGTAGCTCCATCTGTGCACCCAGTATTGTTGAGTAGGTGCAGAGAGCAGCAAGTGACATCATTTCAATAAAGGCAGTTCCATCAGTTGCACCCAGCAATGATGAGCAGATGCAGAGAGCAGTCCATCATATTCACTATCACTGATCACACAGTTCATTAGCAGAAATTAAACATGTCATAGTGGCACCAATCATGTAGAAAAAGTACAAGTAACAGTCCATAATTTCACCATCACTAATCAGACAGTTCAAGCATGAACAATAGTTTGAATGCACATACAAATGCTTTTACAATGCTCTTACACTAAACATACAAATCATAACAAACACATAAATGATATCAGATAATTGTCATATTACTATTACAAATACACAACCATCAGTAAACCTATAATATTTATGGGTGTCAGTGCAAGCCACTACAAACAAATAAAATAATATTTAGGAGATAGGTGGGTAGGATTAGGAAAGGAAAACACACAAAACACACTCACTCATCTTTCATCCACATTAAGTACTACTGTGTAATTGGATAGTGTTAACTGTGTGAATCCACTTCTGTCAAAATTTCATGTTCATCATGTGTATCAAGTAGTAGTGACAGCAATGTATAACAGTCAATAATAGTTAAGTCAACGTCATAGTCATCATGTCAAGACCAATGTTTGCCAAGCCAGATCAAAATGTACGGTTGCTGAACAACTGTCAGTGTGCCAAGATATGCAACTTCCTCTCTCCAAAAAAAAAAGTACATACTGCTTAGTGATTTAACAAAGTGTGTGTAGACAATCTTCCTTCCATTTTAGTGTTCTAGTCTGCTATCTTCATCCTCCTTGTTCCATATAGACCAACAACAAAAAAAAATATGCACCTCACTTATTTTACGTCTTATACACCATAACTCCAATCAACTTCATATAATCTCAATACCTCCATAATACCTCTTCAATACGTCGATACATATAAACCTTATTGCCAGTATCATTTCACTTCCATAACAACTCTTTCCTCTAGTCAGTCTCCTCGATCGAGTACAGATAAAATCCTAATGCAAACCTCCTCATCCCATACAATCCGAAGACACACTGTCAACACACAACCTCTGTGTAATCCATCTGACCAAAATCTTCTACTCATTATGAATTATAAACAAAGAATGCATACATGACCTCTAACAGACCTAGTTCGAATAACTCTCAGTAATTAAGTACGATTACGGAGTGTGAATGATCCTAATATTTCACAGTGTGTACACCACTTCAAGAATTATGGCAAACAGAAGCAAACATGTGGAGTATTTCTTGTGTCAAGTGTCACTTCCTATTTCAATTGCTCACGAAAAATGCAGTGTAATAACTGTGTTGGTATGTCATGTCGTTAGCTTCCTTCCTATTGGCATACATTTATACAGCTTTCATAAAACCTCCAGCTCATGTGACTTCTATGATGTTTCTTGTACTAAAGTCGCTCGTCGAATTATAGCAGTTCATTTTCTTATCTTAAAAATATAAGGCACTGAGCGTAAGCAAGGCAAGCAATAGCGAGTAAATATACCAGTAGTGAACAGAATGTCAACAAGTGGATGCAGCACAATTCTTACAACGAGGCTCTGCCAAGCGAACAATCTGTAACTAGTACCATAGTGTAACCTAAACTCTATGTTTGTACACTGTACATCAGCATTGCTATATGCCAAATTAAGGTATAGTTATGACAACAAGCAGAAATGTGTAAATGTGCAATCCATACGCATAGCAGTAAACATATACCTTACGTACTAAACAGGTCATTAGCATCGTATCTTAATAAGTAAACATGAAGGCGCAAGCAGAGAAATCACAAAGTATAACTTACATACCTAACCACATCAGCACAATTAATCAGGTGACAATTATAATTCAAATAAATAGGCACAGCAGGCACATAATTAAAAAATATGACATCAGTGAAAAAGCAGTGCAGCCAAGCGATGCATAATATACACAAGTAACAATCCAGTTCATTAATAATCATTATCAAAATCAGTTAACGTACGCAAGCACGTCGCTTCACAAGTAATTTCATTGAACATGTAATTAGCACAAAGTATGAATCACGTAATCGCGAGCAGCAAATTACGTCTAAAGTACGTACCTAAGTGGAAATATGTTACCTGAAAAATAAACTCAATTAATAATTACCTTTTTAGTTTATTACTTTCTTCTTCGAAATGACATTTTTCCTGAAATTTTCTCGATAGCAAGTCGTCTTAACGTCGGACACGCACAGAATTTACCTGAAGTTCTTAAATATTTTAGAGAACCGTATCCTGAAAAATACTGAATGTTAATAACAGAATTCATCAAGTCACTATAGCTTTATACTGATTTTAATCAGAGAAATTAGACTGTGTATTTATTTACGGCTGTCAGTGCATTCGCACTGAGCGCTCGATCAGCTGTAGGCGCGTGACGTAGGAAGTGATTGTTTGCGGTCAACGACTGCCTTGTGCGGCGCGCAGACTTGACTGTTGCTTTGAGTATATGCCGCCGCCAAAACACAGCGCGGTATTCTTGTACTCTCCGTGTGTTTACATACAACTGTTAGTTTCTCAAAAGTATGTCATTCTACAAAAAATTTTCAAAAGTATATCATTCCACAAAAATTTTAACGTTAGATATATGATGTATTCCCTTAGAGCGTCGTGATTTAAGAGTTTCTACTTCGACAGTGTTATCATGAATAATTTTGCGAATTCTATATGGACCGTTATAAAGCAGAAAAAATTTCCGACACAAGCCTTTTCCTTTGTGAGACAAACGATGAGCCTTAATTAACACCTTCTGACCAACTGACAAGATTTTTAAACGACCAGGACGCTTAGCTGATTTCTCTCTTCTAGCAGCCGCAGATGCAATATTTTGTAGAGCCAGGTTGACAACTTCAGAATGCCGCAGTTTCCGTGTAGGCGGAAAAGGAACGATTTCAGAAATGCGATTTGTCGGTGCTTTGTTTTTTAATATCAGTATAGGTGGTAAAGAAGTTGAGTCGTTAGGAAGTTCATTCAGAATGTTTTGAAAAATATGAAGATACTGATCCCAAGTTCTGTGATTCTGATGACAATAAAGACGGCACAATTTATTGATTTCCTTCATCCATCTCTCTGAAGCGTTAGATTGAGGGTGAAAAAGTGAAATGAAAATTGGTTTAATTTTACGACGCTGTAGAGTACAAAGCCAAATTTTAGAACGAAACTGTGATCCATTATCTGATATAACCTTATCAACATGACCCACTGCTTTAAGAAAATGTTTGATGAAAGCATTAGATACTGAACGAGCTGTTGCTTTGCGTAACGGTGTAAAACACACATATTTTTATGTCAACTCCACTGCTACGAAAATTTACGCAAAACCATTAGTAGATCGAACCACTGGACCGAACAAATCAACTGCAGCCATGTCCTTTAATTTCGCTGGAATGATAGGAAACAACGGTGCTCTGTGAGATACTGTTGGCGGCTTAGCCTTTTGACATAATTTGCATTTGGCAAGAACAAATCGAATACGTTTTTCCATATTATTGAAGTAGCAATTTTCACGTAATTTATGAAAGCATTTTCTGGGACCAAAGTGTGCATAACTGAAATTCGTATACCAAATCAGCTTATTAACCCACTCATCAGGAATACAAACTAACCAAACAGAGTTGTCGACCGATTTTCGTTTGAAAAGAATGTCATTGCGAACTAAATAATGCTGTCTAATCGCTACGCTTTCCTTTCTCCTCCACTTCTCCTTAATGTCCTTCCAGATTGGATCCTTATTTTGCTCCTTAGCGATGTCCTGGAGCGAAGACGAAATAAAGTTCTCAAACGCAACACCTTGAATATACATCAAACAATCATTGTTTTCCTTGCAGTCCTCTTCAGCACTTTGTTTCAAACCCATAGGTGCACGTGATAAAGCATCGGCAACAATATTTGAAGAACCCTGTATGTAAACAATACTAAAATCAAACTCCTGTAGGTACAACGCCCATCGTGACAATCTGCCATGAGTTAATTTTGTCGACATAAGAAACTCCAGAGCTCGATGATCAGTGTAAACCTTAGTATGTCTGCCAAACAAAAATGTGCGAAATTTTGTAAAAGCCCAAACAACAGCCAAAGCTTCAAGTTCCGTAATCGAGTAATTCTTTTCTGATTTCGAGAGAACACGACTTCCAAATGCAATAGTCTTTTGTACTACAACGCCGTTTTCTTCTATCTCTTGAAATAAATGTGCACCTAGGCCTTTGTATGATGAGTCCGTCGCCAAACAAAAATCTTTAGATAAATCCGGGTGTGAAAGAAGTGGAGCAGCAACTAAAGCATCACGAAGTTGTTCGAATTCTGACTGAGCTTCCTCATCCCAACACCAATTAGATTTCTTTCCGGATAGTTCATATAAACGAGGTGTGGCCAAATTGTCCAATATAACAAAGCGTCTAAGAAAATTACAGACGCCAAGGAAACTACGAACATCACGTTTTGTGGTAGGAACAGCATAATTACGAATAGCGTCTAATTTTTCTGGATCAGGAAGAATACCTTCTGTAGAAATAATGTGACCGAGAAATTTCACCTGAGAACGACCAAATTCAGATTTTTCTAAGTTCACTGTAATACCAACTCTTGCAAAAATACGTAATAATGAATCCAAAATTTTGTTGTGCTCACTCCAAGAATGTTTAGCAATAAGAATGTCGTCAACATATGAAGTAATATTGTCACGAAGATAAACAGGTAAAATTTCATTTAAGCTGCGAATGAATGCTGCTGAAGATACAGTAAGTCCAAACGGTAATTTCCGAAACTGGTAACAGTTACCAAAGGCTAAAAAGGCAGTATATTTTCTACAATCAGGGTGGAGTTCTATTTGCCAAAAACTTGCGCGCATATCAATCGTGGATAAAACTTTAATTCCATGAAAATGTTGAAGAAGTTCATCTAAATTTTGTGGACGGTCAGTTTCAGGAATGATGATATTATTTATCTGTCTGGAATCCAGAACCAAACGAATTGACCCATCCTTTTTAAGAACAACGTGTAATGGGCTAGTATAAGGACTGACTGCAGGCTCAATAATGCCCTGATCTAACATGTACTGAAGTTCATTCTTAACCTTGTCTCTGTAAGCCAAAGGAATAGCGTACGTTTTCCCGCGAAATGGTGTGTGTTCTTTTACTTTAAATAAATATTGTAAGCCTTGTATAGTTCCTGTGTGATGACTAAATACTGTAGCATGTGAAGTCAAAATGTGGTGCAGCTCTTCTCTTGCAACGTCATCTGGCACTTCAGCTTTCTTAACCTTTTCATTAATTAATTCTTCGCTATTAATTATATCATCCATCGCGTCGCTGTATCTATTGTCATTGTCATGAATAAACACATTGTCGTCATAATGCTCAACGAAAACATCAGAAGTAAGAAACCTTAAACATTTTGTATCTGACTCAGGTCTTGTTAAACACTCGAAAAATTTCAAACATATCGGCATTCCGGCAATAGTCAAATTCACACTTCCTTCTTTAAAGTTCAAAATTGCCTTATGTGCGTTAAGAAACTCCATACCTAATATAATTTGTGTACTGAGTAATGGAAGAATAATAAAATTAGCAGAAAATTCGTATCCTTGACAATTGAAATTTAGGTTGGTCTGTTGTTTAACTTCTACACCTTTTC
Organism: Schistocerca cancellata; assembly: GCF_023864275.1. Taxonomy (NCBI): domain Eukaryota; kingdom Metazoa; phylum Arthropoda; class Insecta; order Orthoptera; family Acrididae; genus Schistocerca; species Schistocerca cancellata. The sequence continues at coordinate 759,994,393 of NC_064629.1, forward strand.
CAGAAATCGCTCCTCGAATTGTAGTTTTAGAAACAGGTAACACAGGACAGGCAATAGTTCTTTCACATATACGAAAAACTGATTCACTAATGACATTCAATGGGCTCCCAGAATCTAGAACTGCAGTGAACTTATTCTTACCCACACATACTTCAATAACAGGATGTAAAAATGCGTCTACATTATTTTCCTTTTCGTCTAACAAAATGTCTCTCATGTCTTCCAGGCGTACGTAGTGTAAAGCCGTAGTGTCATTACTTTTTGAACCGTCTATATTGCTGCCAGAAGCCGAAGCTGCTAGTCATTGTCGATTGTTTGCGTCACGTCTTTGATTATTCGCGTCATTTCGCGGATCCATTTCTACGATTTGCACTTGTGTCTCTGAAGTTCTGTCACGTGGAGGATGCCAATTAGGTCCCTCCTGTCTGTTAGATACAAATTCTTGGTTGTGTCTGTTATTAAAATTTCTGTTTTCCTGTCTGTCTGCATAACTACTTCTTGTGTAATTTCGACTGTCACTTCTGAAATTATTGTTGTATCTACTACCCTGGTTATTTCTGTAGTAAGAATTTCTATTACTGTATGAATAATTTCTGTCTTGATGATACCGATTACTGTTTCCGTATGATTAATCATTCCGGAAGGAATTACCGTTATTATAATTGTCTGTGTAATTTCTGTTAGAACGTCTGTTATTGTCATAAGGCTGGTATCTATTGTTCTGTCTGTTACGTCTGTCATTCTCAAAGTTCCCCATATAACGCCCGTTCCGATCACTATCCCTTTTCTCTGAAAATCTATTGTAATTACTGTTACTGAAAAAGTTACAAGAAGTGCCGTCATCTTTGTCATACTCAAGTTCTTGCAACAAAGTCTTAAAGGTCTCAATGTCGTCTTTACATCTTCCGGCTAAAGCAATTTGTCTTATGGATTGTGGCAGCTTAGTTAAACAAATGCGAATTAATTCAGTCGGGCTATAAGGATTTGAAAGGAACTGATTCTTTCGAATCATGTCTTCAAAATATTCCGCTGGCGTGCGGAACTCAGACTGTTTGAAATTACGCTGCATAATAAGACTGTGTTTGACTCTGTCTTGCGTGTTTTCGGACCAATATGCCAATAGAAATGCATGATAAAAATCATTTAGGCTATTACAATCTCTAATGAGTGCGCGCATCCGCGTCGCCGGTTCGTTTTCTAAATATCCACACATAAATTCCAGTTTGTGACTTAGTGGCCAATTTGGTGGGAGTGCGTACATAACTTGATCTAACCATGAACATGGATGTATGTCATTCTTAGAATTGCGGAAGATCTTAAATTTCCGAACAGTTAAAAAGTGTTTATAGTCAAAGTTTTCGCCTCGTGGCGACAAAGACCTACCGCGTCTGTTCCAGTCCGAATGTCGATTATTGTCAAGTTCGCGCGCCTGGCGCTCTCTTGTTGCATCCCGTAAATGAAATAAATTACTTTCTTCAAAGCCCTCTGCTACCTGTGATTCTAAATTTCTTCTGCTATATTTTCCTACGATTTCGCCTTCAATTTGCTTGACTTGCTTTCGTAATGCCTCAACTTCCCTTTTAACGCGTTCATTAAATTTTCCCTGATTTTCAACATGCTTATTTATGTTCTGGTACTCTTCGGTTTCTGAAAATGGCAATGGAGCTGTGTCATCTGAATCTCTGTCCCCATTTAAGCTAAGACTTGTCAATTTATCTGAAATCTCCTCAACTCTTTCCGATAAGTCACCAATTTGTTCTTTCTGTTTATTTACGTCTTCCGTAAGTGTCGCGACTCGCGTTTCGGTATGGTCACATTTGGTAGTTAACTGTTCATATTGTTGTGTTAAGTTATTTAATCTGTCATTTGGTACGGATTCCTCGATTCTCTCAAATATTTCTTTCTTATCGTGTGCACGTTGTAAATTTAACTCTGAAAATTGCTGTACTGTCACGCGATCTCTTTCCTCCTGTTCTCTATCCTGTTCCCTTTGTCTAATCTCTACTGCAACTAATCTATTATTGTGAGCATTCAAAATCAGTTGTACTTCTTCTCTGATTTCTTTCTTTAATTCATCTTTCATATTTTTGAAACATGTCCATATTCGTGAATCTATCCGTGTTTCCATTGTTCCCATTTGTGATCCCAGTGAGTCTAACCGTTTTTCCATTGTTCCCCTATCTGTTTTTAATTCAGATCGTAACTGTGATCCCATTGTTCCCTTCTCAGTTTTACTTGTTCCTATTTGTGAGTCTAACCGTGTTGCTACTGTTTTTAATTCAGATCCCAAATTTAATATTGCACTCATCAACTGCTCCGTGTTAAGTTGTTCGAAATTCTTTTCGCCCCTAACATTTCCCACAAAACTAACTTCCTTCTGCATAGCCATAAAGCTATCTGTATTCGATACCATTCCAGAATCTTCTGTCGTTGATCTCGGGTTCTGTGAATTTTCTGATTGAGAAAAATTTTGAAATGGTTCCGGACTATTTTCCCGACTTATTACATTGTTTTCCACTTCATTATCCATCATACTGTTTTCCTCTGTTGGCGAGTTCGCCATGTTAACAATTTCGTCATTCTCACTATTCATCATTTTTGCCTTTTTCATCGATCGCGTAATCATTTACAAAACATACAAAACTCGTCACTATATGAAAATTACACACAATGACACTTTATCACCAACAATATCAATCACAAGAAATGCTTCCTTCAAACACGATTAACGAACAATAGAAGAATGACAATTACCAATCTACACATGCAAAATAGACTACAATTACTAAACTACAAATTACTACTGCAATACTACTGTCTACTATTTTTACAATCAGAAGATTCCAAGGGACGATCCGAAGCAGCGGTCGCCACGTGCATGGGGGCTAAATTAAAATTGAATATGAATGCAAATATTTTTAGTAGCTGTATGTCCGATTACGCTGTTTCGTAAACGGCTGGCCCTGTCTAGTTTTAGTACGCAATCTGACTGCTTAGAATGACAACAAAGAATGTAAGAAAATTTCTGTTAACACAATTAACTAATTAAGTCCCCAGCAACTATAAAATCTACGAAGCCAACAAACACAAGTGTAGCTGTTCTGTATGTGGTAGTATGACTCAACGCACATCTGGCACGGTTCTTCTTCAACAAGACAAGAATTTTTAAATATCATTTATACTGACGTGATAAAAGAAAATTAGAAATACTATAATTGTGCAAGAAACCCAGAATTACACTCTAATACAAGAACACACGCCAGATGCTTTGTTGACTGAACCTGTAATGAAGCATTATTCAGGACACACAAATAATAAGAAAATAAAGAACAGTAGTTAGTTACCTTAATTTATATTGACGAAAAGCACTCAGATCATTACAATATCTCCATTGGAACAACATCTGCTATCTCTCCCATCAAATAACTGCATAAACATGGAACAACACTCTCCACTACCGCATCTCACTCTGACTTCAGCTACAAGCAGTGTCCACCACAACTTCTCGGCAAGAACTGCTTGCCGCTACGTCTCAATAATCACTGCCAGTGGAGGCGGCGGAACAATACTCTCTGGCGCGATTTCTGGCGCTGTGGCTCAGTGTAGCCACCTTTCAACATCAACAACTTTTCCATTCTCCAGAGAAGTAGCACTTACAACACCATTCAAGGAACGATGTCCTCGACATTGCCATGTCCCATCAAGTGCAACAGCAATGTCCCTGGTTCCACTAATATTTACAGTTTCTCGTACTGAACGTTTGATAGATGCTTTAGACACAACCGTCAAGGCACGTAAAAGTACTTTTATATACTTGCTGAACCTACTGGGAGGAGGAGGAGGGACGTCCATCAAATCACAAAACGTTTGAGCAGCCTTTTTCCCTTTTCCTATTGCGCGCATTGCATACACTAACTTCAAATTCACATCATATGAGTTATGAACAATGTTCGAAGTCATTTTCGAGGTAGATTTATTTCAGGATCTACAAAGAACAACCAATTTTGACGCTAAATCCTTCCTGCTAGTTTGTTGTTCAGTTATTTTCAGACAGCCCACACCATCACATTGTTTACATTTCGCCACTTCCTTTATCAAAGAAGATAAGATGTCCACACCAACAACAACAAATCCACTACAAACAGCGTCATAGTTAATATAAAAATTTGAATCACCAGGAGGCGTGCCATGTGGGAGTTCCTTCCCTAAAGAACTGATACATAGGTTACTTTCAACAGTGTGGCTTGCTTTGTTTGTGAACTGTTTACCACGAAATTTCCTTGTATTGAATTTCTTGATGCATTGCATAGTTCGTATTTATTGCAGACTAAAGGATATGTACTTCCACAAATATATGTAGCACTTGAGCAAGAAACATTCAGAAACACGTGAACAAACTGCTTCAACGAAACAAAATTAAATACTAGCAAAGATAATCATTTACAGACACTAGAAACCTGCACTGTTACCAACATACACAATATATCATACATGTAATCGCTGGAAACAGAAATTTCAGTTCTTTTCGAAATAATACTGGTTCCTGTAACCGAAATAAAGGGGGTATGGCGGCATACATGACAGTAACTTTAAAATTTGGTATATATATATATAGCTTTTTTCATTTGAAACCCTATAATGTATATATCAATTGTGGTGTGCGTACTGTAAGACCTTCAGTACACACACCATCAGATTGTTTGACTGGTCGCTCTAACGAAGTAGGCGAGTGTCAGCAATATGTCTCGTGGTTTTATCGTGGCGTGTTTATCTTCTACTGTTAGGTCAGACGATAGAAATGCCACTTGCATGCTTAGAGTAGCAGATTGACGGTGACCAACTCTAAACAGAACTTGATTAATTTTCACACACATTTATCAAAATAATAACAAGCATAAAAATTACTTAACTTGATTCTGGATGCTATTTACAATTGACAATCTGAAGTTCCTTTGGTATTCGTACGTTAATCTTATTCACACATATATCTCTGATACTTGACAAAAGTGAAACTTGACTATAGACTGGCACAGACAAATGCAGAACTTGTACAGACTGTTGCAGACAAATGCACACTGACCAGTCGGAGGTCTGTACACTCATTATAATACCTCGCGCGTTCATGTATGACTGCGCGAGTGTGATCTGTGAGGAGAAAAGGTTCTACGTTAGCAGCAATCTCATTGGCTGCGCTACATATTAATGCGCGGGTCGGCGGAAGAAAAATTTGGTCCATCTCTATGGCAGCGCCATCTCGTAGTGCGGAGACGGACGAGCGCTGCGCCTGCGCTGTTGTGCTTAGCGGGGCGCGCTCTAGTGGGAAAGTTGTGTACGCGCTGACTACACGGAACTATGTACACAACATCTATGTAATGAGGAAAGAATACAGAGCTGAATAAAGTCATAAAAATCGATTTTTCTACTGTTTATATGTACCCTGTATCCTTAACCACGATGGAATTCGTCTGTCAAGCTTCTCTGTGTTACACATGTTGTTCATGAAACGTTCACTGTTTCTATTTTGCTTTTTTCACAGTTCTGTACACCTTCTTCCTGTTTTCATGCTTGATCTGAATTCAGTTTTGAAGGGCTGTCCACTGGGCCCTCTACTACTAAATATGAGGAGGGTGCGATGGGAAGATTGCCTTGTTAGAGACGTACACGGTTCCGTTTCCCTGCTCACAAGTCTAGTAAGTGTGCACACTGTGGCCAGGAAGCTGCACGTCTGCTGCAGCTCCTCACAGGTGCATAAGTTCTGGCCGGCTCTGTTCTAGCGCTTTGCATTAGAGTTCACGAAGCATCTACGGAGTACTGCGTGCTCATCCAACCTACCACTAGCGTAAATCTAGCAATACGCCTGTGACTTGCTTCGATGTATTCCCTTAACCCGAGGTGGTAGGGATCCCTAACATTCGTGTTGTCTCAATAATAGGTCGCACTAGAGTTTTATACGCCCTCTCCTTTATGGATGAGCTACACTTTCCGTAAATGCTCACATTAAATCGATTTCGACCATTCGCCTTCCCTCCTATAAACCTTAAGTGATCATTCCATTTCATATTGCTTTGCAACGTTACGTGTAGGTATGTAATCGATGACTGTGTAAAGCGGAATTAGAACGGTATGGGATTATTTTTCCGACTGATCAGCAGTAACTTACATGTTTCTACATTTGGAACAAATGCCGTTCATCACACCAACTAGAGTTTCTGTCTAAGGCACCTTCTATCACTCAACGTCGACACAATCCCTTACACCACATCGTCATTAGCAAACAGACATAAATTGCTTTTCACGCTGCCCGTCAGGTCAGTTATGTGTATAGAGAATAAAAATGGTCCGATCACACTTCCGTGGGGCTCTCATGGCGAAACCCTTGTCTTTGATGAACACTCACCGTCGAGGACAACGTAGTGGGTTCTATTACTTAAAAGGTCTTCGAGTCACTCGAACATCTGGGACCCTAATCCGTATCTTCGAACCATCTTCAGCTATCAGCAGTGGGGCTCCACGTCAAACGCTTTCCAGAAACCTGGGAATAAGGAATCTGGCTGTGGGCCCCCATTAATGCTTTGTTCGATATCTTGTGATAAAATGGGAAGTTGAGATTCCCACGAGCGGTGCCATCCAAGCCCTTGCTGGTTGGACAGAGCCATTTCTGTCTCAAGTAAATTTATTATATTCCAGCTCTGAATGTGTTGAAGAACCGATGTTAAGGATATTGGTTTCTCATTATTCCAGTCCATGCTTTTACCTTTCTTATTGACAGAAGTCACTTGAGCTTTCGTCCAGGCACTCGAGACTTTGATTGCGCGAGAGATTCGCGATAAATGCTAGCTAAATGAGGGGCGAATGACGCTGAGTACACTCTGGATAACCGAATAGGGAATACATCTGGACATGGCAACTCATTTGTTTTAAACTCCTTCAGTTTCTTCTCTACGCTAGTGAAGGCTATTTCTACGTCGTCCGTGAGGGGTTCGGTGCGACAGTCAAACGACAGTATGTTCATATGATCCTCCTGAGTGAATCATTTCTTAAACGTGAAATTTAAAACTTCATGTTTCCTTTTACCATCTTCTATTTCCATCCCAGACTGGTCGACCAGTAAGTGGACGAACGTCTTCTCCCAGCTTAGTGATTTTACGTACAGCTAGACATTTCTAGGGTTCACGGTAAGATCTTTTGTTATAGTATGAAGGTGGAAGTTGTAAATTGAACTGCACACGAATTTCTATCACATTTTGCCTGTCGACATTTGCAGGTACATACCATATCTACGTGAAGGCTCTGCAGTTCAAACTTAAGTGTCTGGCAGAGGGTTCATCGAAGCACTTTCAAACTATTCCTCTTCCGTTCCACTCGCGAACAGTTCGAGGGAAAATCGAATACTTAACCTTTTCGCGTGACCTCTGATTCCTCTCGTTTTATTAAGATGAACATTTCGCCCTGTGTAGGTGGGCGTCAACAGAATATTTTCGCGTTCAGAACAGGAAGTGGATGATTGAAATTTCGTGAAAAGATCTCGCTGCTACGAAAACCGCCGTTGTTACAAAGATTACCACACAACTCGCCCATCATATCAATGACACTCTCTTCCCTGTTTCACGATATTACAAAACGAGCTGCAATTCTTTGGACTTTTTCGATGTCCTGCCTGAATCTCAGCTGTTACGGATTTCGTACCGCACAGCAATACTCGAGCAGAGTATGGATAAACTTAGTGTAGGCTGTGTCTTTACTGTATCTGTTGCGTCTTGTAAGAGTTCTGTCAGTAAAACTCAATCTTCATTTCTCCTTCTCCACAACATTTTCTAACTGATCGTTCCAAAGTAAGCTCTTCGTAATTGTAGTCCCTAGGTATGTAGATGCATTGAGAGTCTTTAGATTCTTGTGATTTCCAGTGTAACCGAAATTTAGGGGATTCTGTTGAGTAATCATGGGAATGACTACACACTTTTCATTATTTAGGGTCAACTGATACTTTTCGCACCATACAGATATCTTGTCGAAATCATATTGCAATTTGTTTTGGTTTTCGGACGACTTTATTAGAGGGTAAATGGCAGAAATATTTGAAAACAGTTTAAGATGGATGTTCGTATTGTCTTCCATATGATTCATATAGATAAGGAACAGCAAAAAGCCTATAACACGTCGTTGGGAACGCAAGGTATCAACACTGTTTTAATCGATTACTTTCCGTCAGAAGAACTGTAACCTTTCTGGCAGAAATCACGAATCTAGGTACACCACAGGCACACACTTCGGTAGAAGCCGCTTTTGAGGAAATGCATCAAAACAATTCTGGAAATCTATCTATACTCAATCAATTTTAGATCCTCTGCCGATAGCACTCATTATTTCATGAGAATACATAGTTTTGTTCCATAAGAACAATACTTTCTGAATCTGTGCTGCGTATGTTTCGATAGATCGTTATCTTCGAGATAACCCATCATGTTCGCACACAATATATGTTACAAAATCGTGGTGCATATCGACGTAAATGATATAAGCCTGTAGTTTAGGGGATTACCCCAATTGCCTTTCTCGAATATTGTTGTGACCTGTGCAACTTTCCAGTCTTTTGGTACATACCTTTCGACGAACGAATGGTTGTATATGATTGTTAACTATGGAGCTATTGCATCAGCATACCCTGAATGGAACCTAATTGGCATACAGACTGTACCAGAAGATTTTCATCTATCAAGCGATTTAAATTGTTTCACTACTCCGATGATATCTACTTCTAAGTTACTCAGGTTGTCAGCTATTCCTGATTCGATTTCTGAAATGTTTACTTCGTCTTCTTTGGTGAAGGAATTTCGGAAGGCTGTGTTTAGAATCCCTGCTTTAACAGCACTGTCGTCGATAGTAATTCCATTGTTGTCGAGTGGCATTGATTGTGTCTTGCGACTAGCATGTTTTATATACGACCAGAATCTCTATGGATTTTCTGCAACGTTTAGAGACAAACTTTCCTTGTGGAAGCTACTAAAAGCTTCAATCTTCTGTAAAAGGTCACCGTCATTAGTTATTTTGGATTCTTGTATATTTGGTACAGCGTTGTGACGTGTTTTGCGAAACATGGGGGATCAATTCCGCCTACTATTAATTTATTTGGTATAAACATCTCAACTGATGACAATACTATTTTTATCAATTCAAGCTACAGGTGGTGAACGCCCATATAGATCATCTGGAAAGATTGGAGATTGTCTTTTAGGAAGATGTCACGTGAATTTCTATCTGACGTTTGAAAAGATGTATTTTACTTTTGTGTTTGGTTGATATTACATTAGTCAGCTTCACTAAAACTACCTTGTGGTCACTAATCTCTGTATTCGTCATGTTACTCTCTATTTACTGAGGATTATTTGGTGCTATGTACATTTTCGCAACCACTTAACACTTCGAGTGGGATCCTAAGATAACTGTGCAAAATAATTTCCTGAAAAAGCACTTAGTTCGGTGTCAGACGATGTTTTGTGTCTACCACCTGCTCTCAACATTTATCTTCGCGACCATGTCGGTGGTATGAAACTTCCTAGCAGATAAAAACTGTCTGCAGGACCGAGACTTGAACTCGGGACCTTCAACTTTCGTGGGCAAGTGATCTACCGACTGAGCTACTCAAGCATGACTCACAACCCGCCCTCACAGCTTCATTTCTGGCAGACCCTTCCACACTTCACAGAAGCTCTTCTGCGAACCTTGTAGAACTAACACTCCCTGAAGAAAGGATATTGCGGAGACATGGCTTAGCCACAGCCTGGGGATGTTTCCAGAATGAGATTTTCACTCTGCAGCGTAGTGTGGGCTTATACGAAACTTCCTGGCAGATTAAAACTGTGTGCCGGTCTGACACCATCAAATACAGTTGAATGACATTGGTACCTATTTGAGATGATACTGAAGTTTGAAGGATGAGTCACTCTCTCACTATTTTTCATATTAAAGGATAGTTTTTAACGTTAATTTTACACCCAAGACATCATTTTGGTGAGACCACAGGAAGTTATCAACACGAGCAACCATTGATGGTAGCATGCAGGATCTTTACGGTGGCTCTACTTCGAACAGTATTTTCTGGCGTTGAGAACAAGCAGGCAGTTTGTTAAATTAACAGCAAATCTTGCAGGGGACGCTTGGGGCTTGGAAGCCATGTGCACCTATTAGGGAAAGGAACATCTCGAAGCATTCGAGAGAATGCTGGTCCAAAGAATTTCTCGCAGTGGTGTGCAGTCAACGCTTTCCGCTGAGGAGGCGGAAGAACCGCCTACCTGGAGCTACCTGTTATGCGCCTCTAGTCACAGCAGGGGCATGGGTGTGAGAGAGATTTAGGTCGCCCGGGCAAGGTGATTCGACTGTGTCGTGACCCAGCAATGGCGGAATTTGAGACAATCTGAAAGATGACTAAGTACAGCTCTTAGAATTTCGACAATAAGCTGAACACATCTGCGATATCAGAAAAATGAGGCTCATCCAAAGACACAGTATTTTCAATTCAGTAAAAGTACGGATGTAAACACGTGACTAAACAGTGAACCTATGAAGTAACAACTTGTAAACGCTTCAGTTGATTTCAACAACCGATATCTGAGATGATATTATTTCACTACAGCTGTCATCCCTGAAAGATACTTATCAGTACTTAATTTATTTCTTGATTTATGACGTCTTTTATGTCTTTTTTACTAAGCAAATTTTTGCTGAAAATCGTATTCACCACAATATTACAGCATGAGAACCTCATGCGTTGACATCATTGTGTACTTATTTCATGAGCATGTTGCTATTTTGATAGATATTTATTTAACTATTGACTACAGTTACTAATACAAAATCATTGTAATTTAAGAAGCTGTCAATCGCATGTGTTCGCTGATATTATTATTGTAAAGACTGCCAAATGGTTCTTGTGTAGAGAAAGCCTAAATAATTGTTTCAACAATATTTAACAAGAGTCTGTTGTCACTTAATAGGGCAAACTTGCGGAAAATGCTGGCTTATTTATTTATGAACAAACTATTATTTATGGTAAGGTTGTCATTAGTGTACCGTGGTCCATGTATGAACCATCGTCATATTTTTATTTGGTCGATAGCTGCTGCCATCCAGCTATGCTGAGCTGACTAACCAGTTGACAAATATCCCACCGACTTTGTTCAAAAGATTAGGTTACACTGTAGACCTGATGTAAATATATGAAGAAAATTGTATTATTTAATGTGACGTCGGATTTAAACTGGATTGTAAATGGTGAAAACATCGGCTATTCAAAAAATGTTCAAATGTGTGTGAAATCTTACTGGACTTAACTGCTAAGGTCATCAGACCCAAAGCTTACACACTACTTAACGTAAAGTATCTTATATATATATATATATATATATATATATATATATATATATATATATTTGTGTGTGTATGAGAAAATTGAATATTGGTTATTGAAGTTGCTTTTGTTGAGATTTCTCTTTCAATAGCAAACAGGGAACAAATTGACACAGTAAATTCTGAGGAGCCAATTTGCATCAAATTCATACTAAAGACAGCCACACTCAAGAGCATTATTTAATGACATACTGAAATGTCACTGCATGAACTTCAGGACTACATTTGGACATGAGGGGCTTCTATCTTGAATGATATGAAAAACACAAATAAAGATGTATACCATAAGAAATACACTGTTTAAGGTCCTCTACATATATCAGTTTTCCTTATTAACAGAAATAGTTCAATTTTTTCCTAATTGGTGGGGAATATGATGGGGACCCATAAACTAGTATAGTTTCACTAGCCAAAGCTCTTTGATTATTACAATAGTAAAGACTAACTCTGGAAGATAACCATTCACTTCACTTGGAGTAGTTCATAAACTACTTTGCAAGAAAGTAAAATACAACACTGGGTTTAATTAACTTCAAAAAGGAACCTTTCATGATGGGAACCAAACATACACTTTTTTTAGAATTGTGCATAATTTTTCTTCTAACAATACTATCGTAAATCTGTTCATTTAAGATCTATATATACTTGAACTTTAATTACCTGTGGAGCAGCTATTCTTTGCAATAATATTTACACAATCTTGTACTGTAATCCTACAAAACTATGTTTTATAATACACTAAGGATACTTTAGCAAAAGCCTATCCAACTTCACTATTGTGGTTTTAGCTTTAACTTTTACTACACCTTTTACTTTAGACAAAAAAATCTTTTTTAAAAACATGAATGCAATAATAGTTCATTTAAATCAGTTTAATCGGTTTTAGTAGCTTTTAGGTGAGCACCCTACGTAGGTTCGTGATCAGGATTGAAAATATGGTTCCGCACAAGAATTTATGTTTTATGTGATTGTTATTGAAACAACACACAAATTAAATGGTCCATGCGTATATACACTACTTAAAAGAATATATGAAGTTTGTGAAGCAGTAGCGAAGATTGGTGGTAGGCGACATGGCGGCTAACTGTACTCGCGGCTATTGATGTACGAATTCTCTATAAAATCTCTTCTTGACGTCGGATTATCAACATATCAGAGCCATTCCATTATGATGTGAATACCAAATGATAGCCAGATCCACATTCGAGGTAAATCTCTTATAATGCAGATTCTATTTGCCTCTCTTAGCACTGTCTAAGTGTACCGTGCTAAGGCTAGCCACATACTGCGTGTCGTTCACACAAAGGAGCCGCTCAGTTCGACCGCCAAACCCATCTTTTACACCACGCCATGCCATTTCCTTTGTGGAGGGACTTCCCTACAGCGTTTACATGTTACTAATACGGGTGCCGAAGCATATACCAGCCTTTAATAAACATTTTATTTTTATAAATATGTTCGTATTGCAATAGTTTACCATTTCAACATATTCTTTTGCTTTTTCATATATGCATTATAAAACTCTAATTTTCTTGCCATAGACCAAAGAGTTTAAACAACACAGATTACTCATAAATTGCAGATACACAGTACTACTTCTTATCGATATCAATGTTACAAAACGCCTTTCTAAAATCTGTCTTTATCGTAATGTCTAATTGTTGCAATACGTATCATCTACGAATATATGCTGTATGTGTTTGGATTTTCCCAAGTGTACATTTGTAATTGTTTCTTTCACTTTTTTAATAGATGTAGTGTAGCACGCCTTCAAAAACATATGAAAGGAAAATATGTAGACTGCCTGATTAGATGTAAGAGTGGGTCTGATGGCCCTAATCTTGACACGTTAAATAAATCAGCCAGTAAATAAACAAAGAAAAATTAATAAAATTACTTTAGGATATTGTCTGTAACAAATGGTTCAAATGGCTCTGAGCACTATGGGACTTAACTTCTGTGGTCATCAGTCCCCTAAAACTTAGAACTACATATACCTACCTAACCTAAGGACATCACACACATTCATGCCCGAGGCAGGATTCGAACCTGCGACCGTAGCAGTCCCGCGGTTCCGGACGGCGCGCCTAGAACCACTAGACCACCGCGACCGGCTGTCTGTCTGTAACAACATATTAGAAATTCTTTATCTTACTGGCAATAAATACGAAAAAGACGCATAAGTATGAAGTTCCAACACAATTCTCAAGGCTTTGAAGTTAATTTTATAGATTGTCTTTCCTTACAATTAAATATTCAAACCATTTTTTTGCGTTCTGAATATGCTGCAATGTGTTAAATACTGAAAACGGAAGGAAGAGAAGATGCAGCATGCAATTGATGATGTGCGAAATGATGATCTCGGTTTGAATGCTGCTGCAAAGTACTACTGTGAGCCCAAATCAGCTTTGAAACATCATCTGGATGGAAAAAACTGACATACTGTGGAGGGTGAGGAAGTAATCAGCAGTTATAGTGACTTGTCTTCGGAAGTGGAGCAGGAGATATGTTAACAAGTGTTCCTATTCGAAAAACGCATTTTGGACAACACGCCTACGGTCCTGCGATTGATATTATTCGAAGTAACCGATAGAAACAATATACAGCACATATTCAACCATGGGAAAATTGTGTCCGGCAAGAAGTGGTGTTACAATTTTATGAAGATTCATAAAGAACTCATTATGAGACAACCAGTGGTCACATCCATGGCTCGTGCCACTGTTTTCAATAAAGAGATGGTTCTACATCTACAACTACATTTATATTCCGTAAGCCAGCCAACGGTGTGTGACGGAGGGCACCTAACGTGCCACTGTCATTACCTCCCTTTCCTGTTCCAGTCGCGTATGGTTCGCGGGAGGAACGACTGCCGAAAAGCCTCCGTGCTCGCTCGAATCTCTCTAAGATTACATTAGTAGTCTCCTCGGGAGGTATAAGTAGGGGGAAGCAATATATTCGATACCTCATCCAGAATCGCACCCTCTCGAAACCTGGACAGCAAGCTACACCGCGATGCAGAGCGCCTCTCTTGCAGAGTCTAACACTTGAGTTTGTTAAACATCTCCGTAACGCTATCACGGTTACCAAATAACCCTGTGACGAAACGCGCCGCTCTCCTTTGGATCTTCTTATCTCCTCCGTCAACCCGATCTGGTACGGATCTCACACTGATGAGCAATACTCAAGTATAGGTCGAACGAGTGTTTTGTATGCCACCTCCTTTGTTGATGGACTACATTTTATAAGGCCTCTCCCAATGAATCTCAACCTGGCATCCACCTTACCAACAATTAATTTTATATGATCATTCCACTTCAAATCGTTCCGCTCGCATACTCCCAGATATTTTACAGAAGTGCTATCAGTGTTTGTTTAGCTATCATAGAATCATACAATAAGGGATCCTTCTTTCTATGTATTCGCAATACATTGCATTTGTCTACGTTAAGGGTCAGTTGCCACTGCCTGCATCAAGTGCTTATCCGCTGCAGATCTTCCTGCATTTCACTGCAATTTCCTAATGCTGCAACTTCTCTGTATACTACAGCATCATCCGCGAAAAGCCGCATGGAACTTCTGACACTATCTACTAGGTCATTTATATATATTGTGAAAAGCAATTGTCCCATAACACTCCCCTGAGGCACGCCAGAGGGTTCTTTAACGTCTATTGACGTCTTTCCATTAAGAAGAACATGCTGTGTTCTGTTTCCTAAAATCTCTTCAATCCGTCGACACAGCTGTTCTGATATTCCGTAGGCTCTTACTTTGTTTATCAGGCGACAGTGCGGAACTGTATCGAACGCCTCCCGGAAGTCAAGGAAAATGGCATCTACCTGGGAGCCTGTATCTAATATTTTCTGGGTCTCATGAACAAATAAAGCGAGTGTGGGTCTCACACTATCACTTTTTCCGGAATCCATGTTGATTTATTCAGAGTAGATTCTGGGTTCCCAGAAATGTCATGATACGCGAGCGAAAAACATGTTCTAAAATTCTACAACAGATTGATGTCAGAGATATAGGCCTATAGTTTTGCACATCTGCTCGATGACCCTTCTTGAAAACTGGAGCTTCCTGTGCTCTTTTCCAATCATTTGGAACCTTCCGTTCCTCTAGAGACTTGCGGTACACGGCTTTTGAAATGGGGGCATTGATGTAAATGGTATCCACAAACGGACCTTTACACAAAATAAATCACCATTTGTTCCTCATGGTGTTAAATGATTACGGTTAATTGTGGATTTCCTTCAATTCGAGACAAAACTGTGAATGTCCGTTGATGACAATCTTACCCTATGTTTATTGTAAATGATCTGAGTGTGACCAAATGTTTATAACATTTCATTTATTTGAATGTTGTTGCAATATATATTAGTCTAGTGCAGAAAGTGGTCAAGCTGAGTCAGTTCACATCTGTGGAAGTTAAGAACGACGTGAAATGAAGATCATTGAACTATATTAAACAAAATCGTCATAAATTCCTAACGGATTGCGCAAGAACGTTCAAACTGCGTGGTTGGCTGTCCCATTTCGCGACCGAGAAACCTCTTCACCCTCAACGGGTGACTGTGGTGTGTAATGCACTCCGTCTTCCGGCCCCAAGTGGCCCATCGGCACCAACCGACCGCCGTTTCATCCTTAGCTGAGGATGCGTATAGGAGGGGCGTGTGGTCAGCACACCACTCTCCCGATCGTTATGATGGTTTTCTTTGACCGGAGCCGCTACTATTCGGTCCAGTAGCTTCTCAATTGGCATCACGAGGCTGTGTGCACCCCGAAAAATGGCAACAGCACATTGCGGCTCGGATGGTCAACCATCCAAGTGCCGGCCACGCCCGACAGCGCTTAACTTCGGTGATCTGCCGGGAACCGTTGTATCCACTGCGGCAAGGCCGTTGCCGTGGTGTGCAATGCCACGGAATAATCGGTGCGATTTTACTTGATGGCACACTGACTACCGAATGGTACGTGAAAGTTTTGGAAGATGGTTTCACCTCCATTATCCAAACTGATCCTGATTTCGACAAGATGTGATTCTTGCCAGCCGGAGCTTGACGCTATCGAAGCAGGAGAGTGTTTGATGTCCTGGAGGAGCACTTTGCGGACCACATTCAGGCTCTCGGGGACACAGAAGCCCCTGGCATGGGTCTCGATTGGCCGCCATATTCTTTGTATCTGAACACATGCGACTCTTTTTTGTCGGGTTATATTAAGGACATGGTGTAGAGCAATAACCACAAAACGGCTTCCGATCTGAAAACAGCCATTCAAGATGTCATCCACAGCATCGATGGGCTGACACTTCAGTGGGTCATGCAGAATGTCGTTATTCGTCGGCACCAAATCATTATCAATGATGGCTGGCATATAGTACGTGTCGTAACGCAAATCTGAATATCTGCAGCTACGTTAACATGTTGAATGAAGTGTGTGCAGGCCATAGTTTGCAACTAAATTACGTTTTCTTTCACGTATTTCAATAGTTGTCACCCTGTGTTTTTGGTGGGGATACCCTTAAGCCAATGGGTTCCACCACTGGAATGAAGTTGAGACAGAGATTTTTCGAGTGGTGCGCAGAGGAAACGATTCTGGACGCTTCAAGAACACTGACATGCCTGTGATACACTACTGGCCATTAAAATTGCTACACCAAGAAGAAATGCAGATGATAAACGGGTATTCATTGGGCAAATATATTATAGAAAACCTGACTTGTGATTACGTTTTCACGCATTTTGGGTGCATAGATCCTGAGAAATCAGTACCCAGAACAACCACCACTGGCCGTAATAACGACCTTGATATGCCTGAGCATTGAGTCAGAGCTTGGATGGCGTGTACAGGTACACCTGCCCATGCAGCTTCAACACGATACCACAGTTCATCGAGAGTATTGTGACGAGCCAGTTGCTCGGCCACAATTGACCAGACGTTTTCAGTTGGTGAGAAATTTAGAGAATGTGCTGGTCAGGGCAGCAGTCGAACATTTTCTGTATCCAGAAAGGCCCGTACAGGACCTGCAACATGCGGTCATGCATTATCCTGCTGAAATGTAGGGTTTCGCAGGGATCGAATGAAGCTACGGCTCGTGAAATATCTGAAATGAAACATCCATTGTTCTCAGTGCTGTCAATGCGAACATGAGGTGACCGAGACGTGTAACTAATGGCACCCCATTCCATCACGCAGGGTGATACGCCAGTATGGCGATGACGAATTTTCGCTTCCAATGTGCGTTTACCGCGATGTCACCAAACATTGATGCGACCATCATGATGCTGTAAATAGGACCTGGATTCATCCGAAAAAATTACGTTTGGCCATTCGTGCACCCAGGTTCGTCGTTGAGTACACCATCGCAGGCGTTCCTGTCTGTGATGCAGCGTCAAGGGTAACCGCAGCTATGGTCTCCGAGCTGATAGTCCATGCTGCTGCAGACGTCGTCGAACTGTTCGTGCAGATGGTTGTTGTCTTGCAAACGTCCCCATCTGTTGCCTCAGGGATCGAGACGTGGCTGCACGATCCGTTACAGCGATGCGGATAAGATGTCTGTCATCTCGAGTGCTAGTGATACGAGGCCGTTGGGATCCAGCACGGCGTTCTGTATTACCCTCCTGAACCCGCCGATTCCATATTCAGCTAACAGTCATTGGATCTCGACCAACGCAAGCAGCAATGTCGCGATACGATAAACTGCAATCGCGATAGGCAACAATCCGACCTTTGTCAAAGTTGGAAACGTGATAGTACGCATTTATCCTCCTTACACGAGGCATCATAACAACGTTTCACCAGGCAACTGCTGTTTGCGTATGAGATATCGGTTGGAAACTTTCCTCATGTCAGCAAGTTGTAGGTGCCGTCACCGGCGCGAATGCTCTGAAAAGCTAATTATTTGCATATCACAGCATCTTCTTCCTGTCGGTTAAATTTCGCGTCTGTAGCACGTCATCTTCGTGGTGTAACAATTTTAATGGCCAGTAGTGTATTTGGTCGAGTAGGTGACTGATTCTGGTCGGTGAACGGCCTCTACGATTCTTTAATTTCTGAAGGCACTTTACGTCGATTTTTTCAAGCAAGTGGACCTCCGTGAGATGAAGTGAGATATTAGCTCATGTAGCTAATTGATTCTTGGCGGTGAACGGCCTCTGCAGAGCTCTAGCTTTTCGGACTGCATTATGGAATTGATACTAGACAGAGTGTAAGTTTCTACTGTTATCTCGTATATGTCGGTTTGTAAATCGTCATGTTGAACTTCAAACTATTTTGAGCTGGTCAATATTTAGTGTATTGTTATAACGGAATTGACTTAGTTTCCGCGCATCTTTGACTACTATTTAGATTGGGGTTCTGCTACAATTCTCGTGATGCTCTCAGTGTAACTTTACTGAATTCTTAAGAGTGTTTCCTATCTCTATTTTAATTGGATGTTGTATGAGTTCCACTTTCTTGAATCAACATTACTCAGCATATATCTCTGACATTTAAATAAATTACAGACATTAGAATAGAACCCCTTTTATTAAATTATTCTTGTGTCTTATTTTATATTGCTGTATATTTTATTAATTCGCAGTAATAGCCAATACGTAGACTATTTAATTCCAGGGTCACAACTACAGATTATTATTTGCAGAAAGTCTCCTGCTGGGCACGAAAGCAGAGACGTATGTGACTCGACGCTGTGACTACACCAGCTATTCTATGTAAACAAAGGCGTGCATAGCCGAAGCACCTAACTTACGAGCAATTGTTTTCCTCGTATTGACTACTGTTTAGAGAGCAAGTAGTCAGCAGAAAACGGTTAGGTAACGGCGCAAAACAGTGCATGGAATCTGTTTCTCTGACTAACTGGGGAGGCCTTTCGATCGGCCCCCGGAAATTCTGTCACATAACATTATACATGTCTGTGTGAGATGTATTGGTTCAAAATGGCTCTGAGCACTATGGGACTTAACATCTATGGTCATCAGTCCCCTAGAACTTAGAACTACTTAAACCTAACTAACCTAAGGACAGCACACAACACCCAGTCATCACGAGGCAGAGAAAATCCCTAACCCCGCCGGGAATCGAACCCGGTAACCGGGCACGGGAAGCGAGTACGCTCCCGCACGACCACGAGCTGCGGACGTGAGACGTATTATATGACCTACTTGATCTTAAATTTTATTGTGTCTGATTCAAAACTTTTACTGTACACTGGACACCCAGAAAAAATCAGACATTTAGCTGATAGCAAACTTCAGTCGAGTGTGTGCTTCATACGTCCACCATTTAATTGAAAACTGATTTTCGTATGTCTATTGTTTGAGGTGTATCTGAATTGTGGATAATTTGCTTCCTTCGGATGACGTCTACTTTTCTTCCTTTCTATTCAATGGAGAGTTAACTTTTCTGGTAGAAATTTAGCCACCACCCATCAAAATCTTAGAAGTTTTCGTATTTATTACGTGCATTGTGAACTGATACTTTCTTAGCGTACTTTACGAGGACGGTTGACTGGTGAAGTTACTCATCGCCAGGAGGCGATTTCTTTAAGAAGAGACGGACAATAATATTAGATTCCTGTGTTAGTGCCAGGTGTCGGAGAGAAGATCTTATACCGTAGTGTGATGTATCTACCCTTGGAAAATCACAAACCACTACAAAACACTTATACGAAACATCGTGAAAATAGGCCTTTTAGAAATTACCAACACAGTCCATCCTCCCTTAATAAGACGGAATTAAAATTTGGCTAGTAGCACGTAGTCTTCAAAACAGTTCTCATATGAACCACTCGTATTAGAGGATATGTGCTTCGTCAGTATCTCCACGAGAGTCGCTTATTGCAGATTGTGGCTTCGATGCAGAAAACGAAGTGAGTGGTTTACATTGCATGACATGATGTAGTGTGTTTGATTCAGAAACTGATAATAATACCGTTGTGGAGTCCCTATTGCTTACGTATATATATCAAATTTCGTCTGTGATGAAAGGGCAGTCATGTTTTGATGTTACAAGAGAGGCTGCCGATACAAGGGTATCGTACTTCATACTACCGCCCACGTCTGCAGTGTATTGACTTGGAACGCCTACGTAAGCCATTTCTCGTTTAATTTGAATGTACTGAGAAGAGCGTCGACCGTTTGATGTGTATTGCGTCCAAATAGTGGGCACAAATAGGAGAGCGATCGTATCGCACGCCGTCATGTCACGATGTGGACGCTCCTTTGAATGGTTCTGCGCTGTTCACTACTGCGGCCAAAGAGACGTCATTTGAAGCACTGCCTAGTACTCTAGTGGACGGTTTCACAGAGCAGCGGACACTGCCAATACAAACGAAGAGGGTCTTCTCTATGACCTTAATATAGCAGTGTACACGAGTGAGGGAATATAATTTTTTACATCATGTTTTTTTTTAACCCCATGTAAAAATTTCTGCCCTAACGAATTTTAACTTCACATTTAACCGCGCTCAGAATCTCTTCCTCCGGTCGCAGAGTTAATGACGTGTTGTACATTTGGTACTCCGTAGCTTGTAGAAATTGTAAATATGTGAAAATATTATTTAATCGTTCGATGGAAGCTGCTTCTTGGTTGTATTTTATGTTACCGAGTTAGATTCTGGTGTTGTCCGTCATCAGCGCTATCTGTATTACTCAAAATACGCGTATTTATTATAATACGTTGCTTACAACGTATACAGTAGTGTTTCATGCATATGAGATATTTCAATTCATTTTAATGTGGCTTTCCTTGCATGTAATGTTCTGTACCGTATTCCAGTGACAATGAAGTGTATCGAAAGTAATCTCTTCAAAAATGGCTCTGGGCACTATGGGACTTAACTTCTAAGGTCATCAGTCCCCTAGAACTTAGAACTACTTAAACCTAACTAACCTAAGGACATCACACACATCCATGCCCGAGGCAGGATTCGAACCTGCGACCGTAGCGGTCACGCAGTTCCAGACTGAAGCGCCTAGAACCGCACGGCCACATCGGCCGGCCGAAAGTAATCTCTTCATGTACAGCAATTACCGAAGACAACTGTATGTATGCTCGCAAAAATTCTTTATACAAATTATATGCAAGGTGTAATGGGTATAAGTGCAGATATATCTTTTAGTGACTGAGGACGGTGTACTGAACAACATTATATCAGTATTTCCATCATTTGTACACTGACAGTTACAGCTGGTACAAGTCGAACGTCTTTAGGTTAGTTAATACCTCCAAGTACATGCAAGAACAAGCCCTTAACCCTTATTTTCCCTTGGGCATAAGGTCAGCTGCTGAAGTGTGGACATGTCGATGCAAAAGAGTAAGGCTACAGTGACGGGCGTAGTCTTCTTAGTGGTGCAATTACGACCATGAAAAAATCGCCGGACCGTTGGCCGTGCGGTTCTGGCGCTGCAGTCCGGAACCGCGAGGCTGCTACGGTCGCAGGTTCGAATCCTGCCTCGGTCATGGGTGTGTGTGCTGTCCTTAGGTTAGTTAGGTTTAAGTAGTTCTAAGTTCTAGGGGACTTATGACCTAAGATGTTGAGTCCCATAGTGCTCAGAGCCATTTGAACCATTTTGATTTTGAAAAAATCATCAGGTGGTAAGGTCTGTGATGTGTTTGTGGAAGACTGCTCGATGAAGAAAAAAACCAACCAACACATTGATGTTTGTGCATATTAAGGTACAACATATAAAAATATCTGCACTTATTCTCGTTATACGCTGTATATATGTACATATAAATCACGTAATCATATTATTACATAAATTTTACGAAATACTGTAGTTGGCATACAGTAGGGAGCATTATATGTTAGTCAAATCCCACTAAAGTGAATTGAAATATATCATATGCATAAAACACAACTATATAATTGTATTGTAAGTTATGTACTATAATAAATACCTGGCTTTTGTGTAATAACGATATGAAGATGAGCAACACCCGAAAGAATTTCAGTAACACAAAATACTACCAACAAGCAGCTTCTACCGAACAACTGTTTTCTGCTGTGATATATTTAAATGGTAAGATATTACTATAGATAGCTTGCTTGATTGACATCAACTATGTTAAGGTAAGTGTCAAAATGTCTTCTAAAGATCAATTGGTGGATGACATGGATATTGTCTGGTAACAGTGAATCTTTCACTCTGCAAACGAGTGCGCGCTGTTATGACACTTCCTGGCAGATTAACACTGTGTGTCGAACCAGCACTTGAACCGGAAATCTTCCTCTAGCTGGTAGTGCTCTTACCCACTGAACATCCAGGCTGACGTGGTTCAGATCAGTTTCATACGTTTCTTATAAGCCCTATGGGAATTACTTTCGTGATATTTCTGGTCCTCTTGTTTTCTGCTTCTTCCTGATCTTCTTCTTCATTCTGCATATAGTAGTAACTTTCTGTTATGATCTCTTGGTTAAAGTTATTGATTCTTCTATCTCTTCCTCTGTCTTCCTACAGACCCACTGGGTAATAATTCACGATTAATTTTGGTATTCTGTCGTCTCGAAATTTCTCTCGTGGTCGTTCCAGCTGTTTCTTTATTCCTTCTATGATGTCAAGATTCCTCCTCCTGTCGGTAAGGGTTTACCCAGCTATCTCTTTTAAGAATCGCCTTCCAATGCTTTTATTGTTCTTTCTTTTCTTTTCTTTTCTTTTCTTTTCTTTTCTTTTTGTTTTTGTCCACGACTCACTCCACCACTTCAACAACTATTATTCACTTCTCATTTTCCTTATGTTTTAACTTCAGCATCCAATACATACGCGAGCGCAATGTTGTCTTCAACCACGCTATTAATTTCTACATCTGTGGGTCGGCAGTCTAAACGTTACTTCTGAAAGATAAAACAATTTTAAAAAACCACTGTCAGTTCTGTTATTCAATATGTCTTGATTTCATCACGTATGTGTATGACATTACTGGTCACTTTCGGCTGTGGGTATTTTCAACTGAGCAGGGTGTGCACTGTTACGAAACACTTGCATTACTGACGCGATAAATTTGGAAATGGCCACAGGACGAAACTGGCCAGTTATGTCATATAAATACATGGCGCAATAAAGGCATCTTGCATAAAGGAACTGCCAGCACACGACGGTCTTTTAAAAATGGTTTCATTATTCAGAAGTTTAACCATGCGATTCGCACAAATTCAATTAACTGATTTGCAGCAATCACAGGTATTCCGTGACATTCCGAAGGATAATCCCTGGGATGACTGTGAAACACATCACGTTAAGCCCATGTAGAACAACAGTGTTTGAAAGGACCCCAGAACTACAGTCCTATATCACTCATTTACGTCTGTCTGTAGCAGGATTCTAGAACGTATTCAGAATTAGACCATGATTCACTGCAGGGGCTGTAATTGTTTTATTACTCTTCATATTATACATTGAGTATCTGAAAGATACCCGTAGAGACCGTAAAGACAAATTTCGACTAATTATAGCATACATAGAGGCCTGTAATGAATCGTTCTTTGCACAATCCACTCGTGATAGGAACACGAAGAAACTCTAACATGTGGTACAATGATAACTGTCCTCTCTGATAAACTTTACAGTGGTTTGCAGAATATGTATTTAGATGTAGATGTTGTTTGTTGTGATCTTCAGTCCGAAAACTGGTTTAATGCCGCCCTCCATGCTACTCTACCCTGTTCAATCTCTTCATCCCGGAATAACTACTGCAACTTACATGCTTCTGAATCTGCTTAATGCAATCATCTCTCGGTCTCCCTGTGGAATTTTACCCCTCACACTTCCCTCCATATATTAAATTGGTGATCCCTTGATATCTCAGAATGTGTCCCATCGACCGATACCTTTTTCTAGTCAGATTGTGTTACAGAGTTCTTTTCTCATCAATTATATTCAACACCTCCTCGTTACTTACACGGTCTACCGACGTAATTTTCAGCATTATTCTGTAGGACCACATTTCAAAAGCTTCAATTCCTTTCGTGTCCAAACTTTTTATCGTCCATGTTTCACTTCCGTACGTGATTAAACTACATACAAATACTTTCAGAAAAGACTTCGTACCACTTAAATCTAAGTTCTGTGTTAACAAATTTATCTTCTTCAGAAACGCTTTTCTTGCCACTGCCAGTCTGCATTTTATAACCTCTTTTCATCGTCCATCATCAGTTCTCTTGCTGCCTAAATGATAAAACTCGTCTACCACTTTGCCTCGTTTCCTAAACTAATTTCCTCAGCATCACCTGATTAATTAGATTACATTCCATTATCCTTGTTTTGATTTTGTTGATGTTCATCATCGCCGACCATGGTGACCGAGCGGTTCTAGGCGCTACAGTCCGGAACCGCGCGACTACTACGGCCGCAGGTTCGAATCCTGCCTCGGGCATGGATGTGTGTGATGTCCTTAGGTTAGTTAGGTTTAGGTAGTTCTAAATTCTAGGGGACGTATGACCTTAGAAGTTGAGTCCCATAGTGCTCAGAGCCATTTTTTGACGTTCATCATCTATCCTTCTTTCAAGGCTGTGTTCATTCCATTCAACTACTCTTTGAAGTCATTTTGCGGTCCCTGACGGAATAGCAATGTCATCGGCAAGCCTCAAAGTTTTATTTCACCTCCGTGAATTCTTTTTCTCAATGTAGAGACCGAACAACATCGGTATTAGTCTACAAACCTGTCTCACACCCATCTGAAACACGGCTTCCTTTTCATGCCACTCGACTCTTTTAACTGTCGTCTCGTTTCTGTACAAGTTGTTCGTAGCCTTTTGGTCACCGAATTTTACCCCAGCTATCTTCAAACCTGCAACGACAGTCTTCCAGTCGACATCTTCAAAAGTTTCCTCTAAGTTTACGTTTCCTATAAACGGAGGTTTGTCCTTCCGTAAATCTATCTTCTAAGATAAGTCTTAGGGCCAGTATTGCCTTTCGTGTTCCTACATTTCTATGGAATCTAAATCGATCTTCCCCGAGATCGCCTTCTACCAGTTTTTTCATTCATCTGCAAGGAATTCGTGTTAGTATTTGGCAACCATGACGTAGTAAGCTCAGTGTTCGGTACCATTCACACCTGCTATCACTTGCCTTCTTTGTAATTGTAACTATTACATTCTTCTTGAGATCTGAGGGTACTTCGTCTGTCTCACATCTCTTTCACACCAGATGGAAGAGTTTTGTCATGAGCGGCTCTCCCATGGCTATCAGTAATTCTGACGGAATGTCGTCTACCCCGGGGCCTTATCTCGGCTTCGATCATTTAGTGCTTTGTCAAATTCTCCTCCATATTATAGGAGTGGAAGAGGACGTAGATTTGGAAGTAACCTGGAAAATTATTCGCTTTCGTTGGCAACAGCAACAATAAAGCGATTCCTCGTCTAATGTCCGCGAGTGAATTTGTACAGCGGGAAAGTAACGAGATCACTCAGCCGCGAACAACGAGGTAGAAGTCCCGCGGTGTTCGCTACGCACATGCGGCCAGTGCCGCACACGGCAGTGCGTGGCAGCTAGCAGCTGCTGCCCAGCAACGCTTGGTCAGCGCGGGGTCACGGCCACACTACGTCAGAGGGAGGTGCCCGAGGCCGAGGTGGTGACACAGGCCAGCGGTCTCAGTCAGCTGTCCAAACGTCACACCGAGGAGGTGTGTCTGCTCTCGCTGCTCATCATAGAACACAGCCGAAACAAGGACTTCGCCGTGTGCACAGGAAATCTGTAGTAGACCTTCCAGGTTAGGACAACGATCTGCTTTCCTCGTAGTGTATGCCGGTAACAAACACTAATAACAACATAAACAGCATTTGTAGTTAGTTCCAAATGCATTGGGAAAGTAGAGGGACACGAGATACTGAAAACAAACTACTGAGAACATGTAAAATGCCGACTTACATAATTGTGCTGACTTCCTGCACCAACGAAAGCCGCAAAGTAAGGGAAGCATCGAAGCCAAGAAAACAAACGTGTCATTCACAAAACCTGTAGATGACGAAGATGAGAAAGCAATTAAAAAGTGCTTCGTGTGGCTAGTAAGTGAAACACGGGAGCAACAGATCTGCAAACCAAATAGAAATCATAGTCATGAAAACTGAGAAGGATGGGAGCAAAACAAAAGGAAAATCCATAATTACAAGGGTAAGTACGATATAAGCCACCAAATGGAAAGCGTCATACTCATCCCGATTTACAATCAGAGATGAACGACAATAGGTTTGTGCATACGTTAATTACCAACATTTTCAAATATGTTAGATAAACGAAGGGTTACAAAACAGCTATGAGACAGATTTAGAACAAGATGAGAAATGAATCACAGTGTCCACCAACACTTCGTGCTACTATAAAAAATTGAAACGTGTATATATTGGCTTTCGAGCAACAACACTGAAATATTTTCTGGTGATTCCAAAAGGCCATGGCACACCCATAATGATCATGTACATGTCGCTAAATGCTGTAAATATAAAATAACAGCATTTGGCCAATGCTGAGAGGAAGGGTACCAAAAATTAATTCCCCCAAGGATAAGCAACTAACTGAATGCAGTCTTGTGCCAGAAGAGATACGAATGTAAAATGAGCGAAACATATGAACTAACTGATAATAAGGAAATTACATCAATAGTTTATAGATAAACATCGGACGAGTAATGAACTAGAGGAAAACTACAACAGAAAGGAGGAGGTGTCAACTGATAAGAAACTGAAAACGAAGCAGAAATTTTTGTCAACTAAACTAGACGACTGGTATAGGATAGCAACTTTCAGGCACAAATAACAGCTGTTTTGATGGAAGATGTGGAGTATAAAATTCGTTAGATACTTGAGTAGAAGTTCTTACGATAACAGTCGTGTAAACCTAACAACTAGAATATACTTCAGAGCTACGTAGAACTATACTACATAAGTAAATGATATCAATTTTACCGCTGACAAAGATAACATAGACCTCAGCTGTAGACAAACTTAGTAACCAAACCCGGGAAACCAAAATACGGAAGAATTTACGGAAAGCAAAGATAAGCAACAAAATTAATTAGAGGTCATCAACAGGAAAGCAGAGGTCAGCCAAAGATTACCTCAATTGGAGGAGCTCAAAATAATTGTTACACTTGAATATGTTGAGTGTCAATTTGTTACAAAACGAAATGACACCCAAATTCCTACTCTGCACGCACTCCTATTTAGTGTAATAAGGTCCATGAATACATAAAATTTTCACTAACATTCTTTTCAAATGACGTGGTTATTTATTTTCAAGATTACGAAGTTAGGGTTCCTACATTAATCACATTTTATGCAAATTGTCAAGAATGTAGACAAATTCTTAGACAAAACATAATTATTCCCATAATTCAGTTTGTTATTTTGATGTCAATGAGATGGTTAGTTTCATCAGAAGTGATGGCCATTAAAAGTTATGATATCATAGAAATCCAAACATCTTGAAAAAGGGAAAGTCTTATGAACTAATATGTAAACTCAGAATAAAAGACCACTTTAAAATTATTTAGCTATTTACCCTCTTTTCAGTAAAGTATTTACATTAACCAAAACGTAATTAGTGTATAAGATATTGATGAATGAACATTTCACCTGGTCCAAACTTTCATTGCCAATTATGGCCCAAACACTGTAAATTTCCGGAATCTATTGATATACTTTTGATCACCTATTCCTTCTGAATCTATTGCAACCTACATTAATGGACGAATGTCCCTAATTAAAAATTAATAAAAATTTAATAATTAAATTTGAGTGTCTAAAATGGATCTCATTATCATAAAACCGGGATTCGCAACTGCATAAGCATACGTTGGTACTTCATTTTTCAATAGATTCTGTTCGTGATAAATAATATACAAACTAAGTATAATGACAAAATCAACAGCTGATAAAAGTTGGGCTTTCTGGTTTACAGAATTTGAAACGTATTATAAACAAGCAAAGTGCTGTAATATCCTGGAGCGAGTCTTCATGAGGCATAAGGTCGTGCTATTTTGTCGGTCTACTCTTAGGTTTCTGTCATTCTGCTCATTCTGCTCTTGGTCTTCATGTGATAGAGCTTCAGGTGTGCTACTCTGTATTTTAGATCATCTTTGGCAACTGTTTGAATTCTCCTTTCATTCAATTTAAGCTGAGAAAATGTACATTATAATTAGAAGCAACAGGCATCAAAATGAGTGTTTTAGGTCATTTGAAGAATATTTGTGGCTATAGTAACAGTTCTGCGACTTTTTCTACTTAACGGCGTGTGAACAAACTTCATCTGTACTAAGGGCTCGTTTACTTTCTGCCCAGATAAGAACAATTACTCAATGCATATTTCCGCCGCGTGGGATTAGCCGAGCAATCTCAGGCGCTGCAGTCAGGGACTGTGGGGCTGATCCCGGCGGAGGTTCGAGTCCTCCCTCGGGCATGGGTGTGTGTGTTTGTCCTTAGGATAATTTAGGTTACGTAGTGTGTTAGCTTAGGGAATGATGACCTTAGCAGTTCAGTCCCATAAGATTTCACGCATATTTGTTCACACAATGCGTATTTCCATACTAACTACCTCTTTGTAAACATTAGAGACTGAAAGACATCTGGTCATAATCGGCAGGATCTTAAGGGCGTGATGAAAGATCGTTGAACTTCCAATTTTTGAACATAGAGTAAGAAGATTCTGGTTATTCATTTTACGGATAAATCCTGGAGCAACACTTTCTGGTGGTGGTCCAGCGCAACAGCGCATGTTCCAAGGGTTATTCTATAACAGGTATGACTAGTTACGCGACATTTGGTGTCCCAGGTGGAAACACCCCCCTAGTTTAGCACGGTTTGTGAACTCATGACATTTTAAGAACATGTAGATACCGACATTTGGCGCAATTATAGCGTCGCAAGTTGTTCCGAGCGCACGTTTATTTTAGGATAGCTTGCTGTATGTAACTTCGGGGGCTGATATCTAGCGGCCTACCCAGGAGACACACGTGCATCTGTCACTGCTTGCCGTGGGAAAGCTATTCAGTGTCTCTTACTGAACGCATACATTCACCACCTACAAGAATCTAAATAAAGGATAGTAGTTTTTGCGCAATCGCTTTCAAAATTTGTATACTGCACTTCGTTATTAATAGGAAGGTGATGTGAAAATCGCAGCTTTCTAACGGGCATATTTTCGGAAATAGAAATAAACTCCTGAAGTATTATGATATATAATTATTAATTGAAAATTTAATTTAAAAATTTCAAATACCTTACAATTTTTATAGTATGAAATATAGAACAACTTCAGAAAGAATTATTAAAATGAATATTTATTTTATTATGTGTCATTAGAGCCTGTGAGTAAATGAGTGTGTATGTGGGACATTCGTCAAATTTAAATATGGCATTATATACTGTCTTAGGTAACGTGCAAGAGTTACATAAGCCTGTTGTGGGAAAACGAGCCTAGGGGATTTACCAACTTTGCTGATGACGTATGTCTAGGTGTGATTAGTATTATAACAGAGCAGCCAGAAAGTCAGCTGGAGTAAAATCTGTATCTAAAGAATATTTCCAGAATTATTGCCTTTTCGTTTTCGTTTATTAAACATTACTATCATGTCTGTATGTCAGATTAACGCAAATGCGTCTGTATATAAGGACTGGTGCAGGCCGGTTTTGGCCGGAGTGTGATCTTGAGCGAGTATTCTGATTGGCAGTCAGTATGGTCAGCCAATCAGAGTTGAGGCAGTTCCCGCTCGTTACCTGATAGTTACACTGGGAGTGAGGCTGTAAGAAGGAAGTCGCTCGTTAGCTTTGAACGCGGACGATCATGTTACTAGTGGCAGTAAAAATAATGTGTAAAATGAAGAATAACTTAATTTTTGAGTTATTGGTGAGCTAAGTCGATAGCATTTGTTGTCGAGGACTCCTTGGCGAAATTTCAGAGCTTTTGACTAAATCTGTTCGCGTGTGAAAATTTGGCTTTCATAGTATCCATGTGGAATGTTTCAGTATTCAACTACTGAGCATTTTTGATGAGCAGTTTCTTTTTTAGAAATCCACAAGAAGGACCGAATGTAGTAACTCATAATAGTGGTGAAATTAATGACTGTGAAAAGGTTGTTTAATTTGGTTCGGGTTTGGACAGATTTTTGGCTACTGTGCGTGTGAAATGTGTGTATGAATCGTGCACTGGAAGGAAATAGCCAATTGTTTAAATGTGGACTGAACATTACCTTTTCTTTGGTTATCAAGGGCAAAATAAACATTAATGTGTGGAAATTTCGGACATTAATTTTCAGAAGCCAATCTATTTTCTTATTGCCCAATAAAATTGGATGACAATGTTTCTACAGAACTTTCTTTCATAACTAGTGTTGCGCGGCCTCAGTACTTGTAGATATTAGATGGTATTTTTATCAACGCTGCTTATACATCATCTTGTAAGTATCTATGTTTCCAAGTGAAAGGACATTGATCAGACGCCGTTCTGAGGTAGGTAAATTTTAATTTGCAGCGTGTACAGAGACAACGACGGATAAATACGAGAAAATACAGCCAGACCCTCCGCAATTGGTGCTTTATCAGTTGGGAAGGACAATAGTGAATTTCGGACATGTAGGAACTTTGAAAAAAAAAAAAAAAAGAAGAAGGAGAACAGTGTGTAAATGGACTCGTTCACACGCGAGTGATAAAGGAACTATTGTAGGACAACAGACACGTGTGCTAATGAATTGTAGTTGGAGCGCAGCAGCAAAGAACTCGAGTGGGAAGTTATTAGTGAAGTGTACCGTGCAGCAAGAACAATTGACGGTGCGCTGTAGCAGACGATGTGCCGACAACTGACGACTGACAGGCGCCGCGCTACTGCAGTAAATAAATCAGAGGGATGGGGAGGTTGGAGCCATGGCAGACGCGGTGGCCCTTAAACTGGACTTGAATTTGATGAGCCTGCTTTACGGACGCGCTGTTCCATCTTGCCGTGGTGGAGACGTCTGAAGACAAAAATTAAGTAGTGTTTTACTTCATTGCGTGTGTGCTAAAAAATAAAGGACTGTCTGAAATGGCTGAAAGTAAGCAGAAGATTTTAGATGAGGAGCAGAAGAGAGAGTTAAGTAAGGGAAAGGACGAAAATGATGCTATGAATTTTAGTTTTGATGTATCGCAATTTAATGACAGTGATTTAGTTGAATCAATACCTACTACCTATGAAATAGATAGTGAACTAAATGTATCGAAACCCAGTCTCCCACATCTACCTGTTGTGGTTAAAGAAATAAAGCCAGAACCAGTGTCAGTTGATTGTGAAACAAAAGACAGTGTGTCAGGGATGTTAATGAACATTTTGACCAAGGTGAAAGGGTTGGGTTCCGAAATTAAAACGTCACTGAGTTCTGATATTGTGAAACAAAAGGCAGTGTGTCAGGGATGTTAATGAACATTTTGACCAAGGTGAATGGGTTGGGTTCCGAAATTAAAACGTCACTGAGTTCTGATATTGACGAAAAAATCAGCAAAATGGGTTCAGAAAAATTAAAGTTCTAACATTGATACTAAAATGAATAAACTAGGTTTGGATATAAATGAGTTACGTAGTGAGGTTGTAGAAAGGAAATTCAAAATAGAAAATAACATTTCGATGAAAAATGAGCTGACTTTGATTGGACATAATATTAAGAGCGATGTTAATCAGGTCAGGCTAGAATGTAATGCGGCAATTGTAACAGTGGAAACTGAACTAACTTCCCAGATTAAGCAGGTTGCTGAGGATAGCGAACAGTTCAAAGAATATGTAAGTTCAGAAGTGGATAAAACTCATGAACATGTACAGAGCGTAGAAAATTACTGTGAGATTAACCATGCTGCTTTCGAAAGTAAAATTAAAGAAGAGAAAGACAGATGTACAACGTTTGGAGCACAAGTGACTAATAAAATCACTAACTTAGAAACGTCAGTGAGGTACCAGTGTGAATGAGCAGTTCTGTGAACATGACTGTAGACTAACAAAATTAGAACGGTGTGTCAACAGCAGTAGTGGTAGTATCCTATCTAACAGTGTTATCGACTCATCTGAAATAGCATATGTAACTCATCGACAATTTTGAAATTTGATCCAGACAAGAATGTGCACCTGATAGAATTCTGGAGCGACTTCGCTGATGTGTTACCTAAAGTATGGAATGACAAGCAAAAAATGGGTTTTATTACATCTAATTTAATGGGAGAAGCTAGAATTTGAGGTAATTTAGCTTCTGATACGTATGATAAGTTGGCGGACTTCAAACAGGCGTTTTTTGAAGAATATTCGAGCAAGAGGAAATAGATGGATGTTTTAAATAAATTTTGGTCAGGTGAGAGATACGATCCCAAGAAAGAAAATATTAAAAGGTTTGTAAAAAAAAATGGGTGACTGCTTTATCGTATCTAAGTTCAAAAGTAGAAACTGAGCAAATAATTATAGGGATAGAAAATAAGCTACCATTGTACTGGAGAGAAAAAATAATTTCAGCTCATAGACTTGATAGATTTATTCAGCTCATAGACTTGATAGATGTATTCACCATCTGGAAAGGGTAGAAGGTATTTTAAAGGAAGCAGAAAATGCCAGGAGAGAATATAGGCCTCCTGTCAGGAACAATGATAATAGAGCTGAAGTTATGTACACAGAATCAGGGTCAAATGGGTCAAATGGCTCTGAGCACTATGGGACTCAACATCTTAGGTCATCAGTCCCCTAGAACTAGGAACTAGTTAAACCTAACTAACCTAAGGACATCACGCACATCCATGCCCGAAGCAGGATTCGAACCTGCGACCGTAGCAGTCACGCGGTTCCGGACTGAATTGCCTAGAACCGCACGGCCACCGCGGCCGGCAGAATCCGGTTCCAAAGAGGTAATGGATACAAAGGCAGGTTTAGAGGACGGGGAGGTACTAGTGGGAATAGGTTCAAGGAACGGGTTCAGTATTACGACAGCCATCAGCTGCCGGATGAAGACGTAACAGAGAGGCGGTGCCCGTCTGATGACAGGCATCTTAGACATAATGACAACACCCAGCAGGACAGCTGTTAGCAGTCTGCGATGAAGCTCGCGCTCGCAGACGCAAACACTACAGGTTAAACGGTCTAACGACACCCTTTATAAGGAAGGCGCCTACGAAACAATATATTGTTAATAATAATTTAGCAACTAAGAGAGCAGAGGAGAGTGACACCGAGAAACTAAAGATATGTCCAGTAAATAACGTAGCATTATATGATAGAGACAGTGCAAATAAAGATCACAAGGAACAAGTAAATTTAAGTGAAGATTGAGATCAGAAAATGGGGGTGAAACAGCACTGCCAAACAGATGAGAGGCTACCAGTTAATTGTGGAATTAATGCGGGAGTAAGGGTCGAGGACGTTTTGAGTAAATTAATTGAAGTTATTTCTGAAAGCGAGAATGGAGAATCGGAAGAAGGGGAAGAAGAAAGTGGTGTAGAAATGTCGACAGTACCTTGGGAGGGGTTGCAGGATTAGCGGAAAATTATGGTGAGAAGTTGGAGTTGTATTTTAAGTTGTCAGTAGTGGACAGACGTGTGGAAGCTTGCCACTACTAATAATAAGCAAAAGGAGGACCCAGTAAATGTAAGTATGATTTCCACAAGGGAGGTAGGATTCGACAGACGAGAAGTGGTGCAAGATTTGTTAGAGGAGCCTGAGACTGTAATCAGGAGAGAGTATGTAGGACAACCGATTATTGAAGTAAGGATGGTTGAACAAAAAGTTCCTTGTCAGATTGATACCGGTTCGGAAGTGTGTGCTCTGTCACAGAACTTTGTAAATGTTCTCCCGATGAATAAACAAATATTTGTAATGCCAGTGAGTGGTCTAAACATTATTGTAGTTACTGGAAAAACTAATAAAGTGATTAAACAAGAAGTCCTATTGCCCATAACCGTAAGTGGGGTAGCCATACAACAGAATTTTGTAGTTATAAATGGACTCAGTGTGGAAATGTTTTTAGGTGCCAACTTCTTGCATAAATATGAAGGATTGGTAAGTTTTGGGTCCAGTGATGTAATTATAAGAATAAGTGGAAAACCGGCAGTTATTCCATTCATTGGTAAAAGACAGAGTGTAAACGAAGAACAGTGACATTCCAATGCGATACTGCAGGCCGGCTGCATTGATCGAAGGCTATAATGAATATGATGAACTGAAAGAAGTGGTTCCTTATGAGCTAGAGAGTGTCAGAATTAGGATCAAGGAGAAATTAGAGGAACTTACAGATTTAACTGAAATGCAAAAGGACGATTTAAGACAAATTTTGAATAATCATTGTGAGGTATTTTCTGATCAGCATGGATTAGTTCGAAATCACGAATGCACATTTTTTCAAAAAGCCATTTTCAGTTCCAAAAGTGCATAAGGAAGCCGTTCGAGACCTAATACAGAAAATGATCGATTGGGGAATATCTGAAAAGGCTGTTAGTGTATACAATAACTCATTGGTTGTAATACCTCAGAAGAACGTCTCAATTCTGCTGGTTTTGGACGCTAGGGCGTTGAATAAGATTGTTTTACCAGAGAGTGACAAACCAGAAAACACTGAAGAACTATTACAGAAGTTTAAAGGGGCTAAATTTCTTACTTCTACGGATACTGGAATCCACCTCTGGCTAAGGAATCCAGAAGGTATACAGCGTTCCTGTTTGAAGGACGATGTTACCAGTATAAGATTGTGCCTTTTGGATTGAATATCAGTGTTTGTGTATTTGTCAGGACAATGTCTCAGGTTTTAGGTGATCAGTTATTGAGGTGAATTACTGTTTACGTGGACGATGTATTGATTCCGATTTCCACTTGGGACGAGCACTGTTTGTTGTCAGACAATGTGTTAAATGCTATTAAAACGGGAGGGATGAAATTAAAGTTAGATAAGACAGAATTTGCCAAAAAAGAGATAAAATTCCTGGGACATATAGTAAGCGGCATAATTATCCCCGATCGAAGTAAAACAAATGCTATTAAGGACTATGCAGCACCGACTACACGTAAAGAACTAAAAGGAATGTTCGGTTTGTTTGGATTTTATCGTAAATTTGTGGCAGGCCAATTATATAATAACCCTTGTTTAAGGGAATTGTCGAAGAAAAATGTTCCCTGTAAGTGGTCCCCGGAATGTCAAACTGTTTTTGAAAAGCTTAAGGAAGCACTAGTGAACAGCCAGATTTTGAATCATCCTGACTTTTCAAAACCGTTTGGTTTAGGATCAGATGCCTGCGGTTACGGTCTGGGGGTAGAATTGTTCCAGACTGAGATGGTTGGAGAAGAACAGGTCCACAAAACGATCGCATTTGCAAGTCGATCGTTACTACAAGCGGGGAAAAATTACAGCATCTCTGAACTGGAAGCTTCAGCGGTTATTTTCGGTTTGCAGAAGTTTGAGCAATACCTGCTAGGACATAAAGTGTTGATTTTCACGGACCATAGTGCTCTAACTTATTTAAATACTTGTCAACTCAAACATGATAGACTCAGGAGGTGATCTATGTATTTGCAACAATTTAACTATGAGATGCAGTATATAAAGGGTGATGAAAACGTAGTGGCAGAAGTGTAAAGAATAAAGAGCATGGGGTGGATACTGTAACGAACAGGGATTGTGATGAGATACTGTTCGCAGTCTTTCAACTACAGTAAGTGGGACCAATTAAACGAATCTGTAAGAACCTTAGTCGGGAACAAAATCAGGATGATAATCTTCAATTGGTCAAAAGTAGAATAGCTTCACCTCGATTTTCCAAAGCTAGCAGAATATTTCCAAATTTACAAAGATATTCTTTTTAGGAGGAGAAACTAACGAAGACTGGCGTATTTGTTTCCCTGAACAACATGTGGGTCTGTTAATTGATTTTGTACATAGTAAATATGGGCATTATGAAGCACGTAAATGCATTGCCAAGCAAAGTGAAGTTGTGATATTTGACAACATGTGGCGCGGAGTGCAGAAGAGGATGGAATACTATGACAGGTGTCAAAAGGTACGAGCTAGCAACAGAATTATACAGGGACAGATGTACTCCGTAGAACCCCAAAACAAACTAGATTTTGTAGCAATAGATCTTTTCAGTCCACTATCAGTTTCAAGAGGAGGTTGTGAGTATGTGTTCGTACTGGTAGATGGATTTACTAAATATGTGAAATTTTATCCGCTTAAGAAGACTAACTCTAAGATAATTATAAGTAAACTAGAGAAAGACTGTTTTGTCAACAGTGGTGTGTCAAAATCTATTTAGTCAGACAATGTTCCACAGTTTATATCTAAGCACTTTGAAGAATGTTTAAGTAAGAAAAACATAGAGCACATAAAAATTTCGGCCTGTTTTCCACACGGAAACATGTGTGAAAGAATCGTGAAAGAGCGTCTCTGTAGGACATACTGTCATAAGAAGCACTCAGCATGGGCTAATTACCTGGGGTACTTTGAAGAAGTAATTAATTACTTAAAACACGAAGCCATAGGTTTTACTCCAGTAGAGTTAATGGAAAGGATTAGACCTAACAACAGCTTATTTGATTTAGTAGAATTCTCTAAAATCACAAAATTGGCTATGGAAAAAAAGAAGAGGGTAGTTCGTACCAATATTAGAAAAAAGGCGTTGGAAAGAAAAGGAGACATGATGCGAGAGCTAGTCCAACGAGCTTTCAGATTGGTGACCGAGTGCTGGTAAAGACTAAGGAAAAATGTAAGAAACTTACGGCTGAAACTAAGAAATTTACAGACGAGTATTTAGTGCCCTCTAGAGTTATAGAGAAACCTCATGCTAATGCCTATAGACTGGAGTATGTGACTACATAAACTATTTGGATTAAGAAACATTATTGATTTAAAGAGATACATTCAGAAAGAAGACTAAAACCGTAATAACTACACTGAATTACTATCCTATTCTTCGTCCTTTTTCCTCCAGGGTCGTGTGTCTTCCACGTTGCGGTTAGTGGCCGCAGAGTGCCCAGCTGATCGGTTTATTCATTCAATTTTCGTTTTCGTAAACCGGTTGCCTATCTGTCTCTTTAATGTAAGGGTCCTTGCACCCCCCACCCCCCACCCCCTCCCGTATGGGAGTGGAGAAAGAACATCCATTGCAATTCCTTGTATTGCCACTTAGCACTACCCACGAGTTATGGACGTATTGAGTGATGTGAACACTGCAACAGCAATGCTTCCCTCCTTTTTCCCTGGAGTGAGGAAGAATCAGAACCACGTGTCAACACTGTTTCTTGGTTCAACCATTGACAGCGTCCTTAAATCGTCTTCCCATTCCTGTGCATGCCATTGTATGGAATCATGACGATACCATCTAGATACAGACTTGTTGAAAGTAAAAGAGACGACTGAGGCAACAATGCTCCTCCTTTTCCTTGGCATAGGTAATTCCTTGTATTGCCACTCAGCACTATCAATGGGTTACGGACTTGTAGAGTGACGTGAACGCTGTGGCAACAATGCTCCTTCCTCCTATCCTTGGCGTAGGTGATCAGCAGAGTGGTTATTGAACCAAACAGCACAAACTTACATTGACACATTAGTTCTAATAGTGAACTAAGATATTCACCTAACGTAACATAAAGATAAATGAGATGACTTGAAAGCCACAGAAAGGTGAAATTAAGGGTATTTAATATTTTTAGTAATGTATGTTTTCTTAAATGTAGTGCACCATATGGGTTTGAGAGCCATGCAAGTTGGCATGAGTCGTAGTTAATGTTTTTCTATAAGGACCTGTTTTTGTATGTACTATATATATATGTATATATTGTAATTGGGATCATGAGATGATGAAGAACCACAGTAACTGACTGGTGTTAGAGGTGTTTTGGGAGCCACAGAAGTTGGCTGGAGTTAGTTTCAGTAATGTTTAATGAAGAGCCATAGTAATTGGCTAGTGGTTTCAGTACTTTACTATAAGGACTTTTTTATCTGGAATAACAATATTCAGAGGTACAGAGCCACAGAGGTGGCATGAGTTATGTTAAAGATTTCTACATGGACTTTTGGTATTCATTGTCAATAATAATGCATTCCCTATTAAATTGTGTCAAATAGGAGGACATTGCTAAGGCCACAGAAGCCGGCAAGGATAATTTGCTTCAAATTTATATCGAACTTCTGTACAATAGGTATTCTTTGTCTACAGTAGTATGTAAGATGTGCCTCAGAGCTACTGAAGCGGACATAAGCAAATTTTAGTAACGTGATAAAATTGTTTTCTCTCTTGTATAATGTATACAGGGCTGCAGGTGGTGGACTGAATTGTTTTCAGTGCTTAATGATTTTGTATTTATTTAGGTAATGTGTAATGATGTTTTTCAGAGCCCAGATGGTGGCAGAGATAACTTTTCAGGATATTTTATGATATTGTATTTTGTTCTTTGTGTACAATAGCTTATTAGTCTAAAGTTAAACAGTGAATTTTGTTTTCTGAAAGGAAATTACTAGAGAAAAATATTTATGGTTTTTGAATCAGCAATATTTGTAACATCAACTTGCATAATGTTTAAACAAATTTTCCATAAAGAATTCAGTGGTGGTGCCAATTCTGGGTACTGTTGATGGTATTGAGGGACAGTTAATTCTCTTTTTACTGAAGTGATTAATACTAAATATAACTACTGAATATAAAATGATGGATTTTATCGGAAAATGAAGTTGTCTGAGGAAAAAACTTTTAGTAAGGGAGAGAGGTAAATTTAAAAACAACAGTAAAGTTTTCGAAAAAAATTTCATGGAGTTCTTTGCTTTTGAACTGAGAGCAGCAATTGCTGACTAAAGTATGCATGTGTATTAGGTTAGGATGTGGATATTAAGCATGGACACATCCTACTGTATTTTGCAGGTATGACAAAACTGTACAGAACCTGATACAAGGCTGAGAGAAAAACCCCATGTATAACTGAGAGCTGGATTGTGTACCCCAGTGACGAGAATGTAATGCTACCGATATGTAAGTGCTGAACTGAAGAAATTAGCATCCATTTTGCTTCATGAGAGACAGTTATCAGAATCCCAAAGTTCTGTGAAGATAGTGTTAAGTAATAGAGACGAACCCCATATCGAAGTGAAGATTTTGTTAAAGATCGGAGACGATCCCCATAACGAAGGGAATAAAAAGGAGTACTGAGTAATTCTTTTTTTTTTGTTCACATTCAAAATGAGAGATTAAGAATTTTGTTCAGACAAGATATTAATTTCAAGAAAAGTATAGTGTAAATATTTTGCTTATTCAGTGTTGAAAAAATATTCAAGAGTATAATTTTGTGAGAAAAATGTGGTTTTGGAGAAAGATGGAAATTTTTGGTAAAATTAATTCGATTGTATGCTATTCAGTCCTAGCTTTTGATATTCTGTGTATTTGTATTGAATACTGCCATGTAGTTTAGATATTTGGTTAATTGGGGAAAACAAATTTTCAAAGGGCTCTAAGCACTGTGGGACTTAACATCTGAAAGACTTAGAAGTACTTAAAACTAACTAAACTAAGGACATCACATTAATTCATGCCTGATGCATGATTCGAACCTGCGACCGTAGCAGCAGCGTGGTTCCAGAGTGAAGCCGCTAGAACCGCTCGGCCACAGTGGCCAGCTAAACAAATTTTGATTAACAGTGTCATGGTAACTAAGATTCAACTTTTTGACGCAGCAAGAACCATAAAATGTAATTAAAAGAAATTTTATGTTCTTAGGGGGTGAATAGCATCGCAAGTGGTTCCGAGCTAACATTTGTTTTAGGATAGTTTGCTGTATGTAACCTCGGGGGCTGACATTTAGCACCCAACCCGGGAGACACACATGCATCTGTCATTGCCTGCCGTGGGAAAGCTGATCAATGTCTCTTACTGAACGCGTAAATTCACCACCTATAAGAATGAAAATAAAGGATAGTGGTTTTTGTGCAATTGCTTTCAAAATTTGTATCCTGCACTTTGTTATTAATAGGAAGGTGGTGTGGAAATCTCAGCGTTGTAGCGGGTATATTTTCGGAGATAGAAATATTTACTTTAAAGTTAGGAAAACTAGACATAAGAAAGGAAATTCAGTTGGAAACATTTATGAGGTATTTTTGGTTGTCAATTGAAATACTCAACTGAAGTATTAGGACATAGAATTATTAATTGAAATTTAATTTAAAAAATTCAAATACATTACAATTTTCATAGTATGAAATATTTAATAACTTCAGAAACAACTATTAAAAATCAATGATTTTTTATTATGTGTTATGTGAGCCTGTGAGTTAATTAGAGTGTATATGAGGAACATTAGTCAAATTTAAATATTGCATTATGCAGTGTCTTAAGTAAAGTGCAAGAGTTACACTAGCCTGTCGTGGGAAAACTAACCTATGCGATTTAACCACTTTGCTGATGACGTATGTCTAGGTGTGATTAGTATTGTAACAGAGCAGCCTGAAAGTCAGCTGGAGTAAAATCTGTATCTAAAGAATATTTCCAGAATTATTACTTTTCGTTTATTAAACATTACCATAATGTTTGTATGTCAGATTAACGCAAATGCGATAAGGGTATAAGGATTGGTGTATAAGGATTGGTGCAGGCCAGTTTTGGTACGAGTGTGGCCTTGAGCGAGTATTCTGATTGACAGTCAGTAGGGTCAGCCAATCAGAGTTGAGACGATTCCCACTCGTTACCTGATAGTTATAGTGGGAGTGAGGCTGAAAAAAGGAAGTCGCTCGCTAGCTTTGAACGCGGACGGTCATGCTACTAGTGCCAGTAAAAATAATCGTAAGATGTAGAATTACTTAGTTTTTGAGTTATTGGTGAGCTAAGTCTATGGCAGTTGTCGTCGAGGACTGCTTGGCGAAATTTCAGAGCTTTTGACTAAATCTGTTGGACAGATATTCGCGCGTGAAAATTTGGCTTTCATAGTAACTGTATGGCATGTTTCACTATTTAATTACTGAACATTTTTGGTGAGCTTTTTCTGTTTTAGAAATCCACCAGAAGAACCAAGTGTAATAACTCATATTAGTGGTGAAATTAAGACTGTGAAAAGGTTGTTTAATTTGGTTCGGGATTGGACAGTTTTTTGGCTGCTGTGCACGTGAAATGTGTGTATGAATCGTGAACTGGAAGGAAATAGCCAATAGTTTAAATGTAGACTGAACAGTACCTTTTCTTTGGTTATCAAGGACAAAATAAGCATAATTGTCTGGAAATTTCGGACATTAATTTTCAGACACTGGTGGGGATACCTTCCTGTATTAGCACGATGTGCTAACTCTGTAATTTTCCGGACGTGTTGATATAAGACATTTGGTGCACACGGATGAGGATACCTTCCTGTTTTGGAACGGTGTACAAACCTACTAAATTTTAAGAAATTGTTGTCAAGTGACATTTGATGCGTGCCTGTGAGGGCACATTTCTGTTTTGATGCGGTGAGTGAACTCATAAATAACTGAGAGGCAATGTGAAATAAAGTGTTCGAGAGGATGAGAACGTGTATTAACGTTTTACAGCGTAAAGCGTTGAACAGATATTAGGAACAGTGAAAGTTCAGGATTGAGTAGGGCTCTAAAATGTTATGTGCAACAAATTGCAGTCGGTGGACTGTGCAGTGAAGCGAACCATACAAACAATATCAGCATCGCAGCGGCATTGTGGGTAGCCAACCAACATGCAATAGAAGAGAAGAAGTACAGGACGGAAGATCAGCCCTGTGGAATATTGGACACCGGACTAGCGTGCAACCCGATAAGCCCAGACCAATGAAATGGCAGAAGGGCGCAGCCTTCTTCTTCAGCCAATGTAGACGGAGCGTCTGGAGGTAAACATTATGGCAGCGCGTGACGT
Source organism: Schistocerca cancellata (assembly GCF_023864275.1). Taxonomy (NCBI): domain Eukaryota; kingdom Metazoa; phylum Arthropoda; class Insecta; order Orthoptera; family Acrididae; genus Schistocerca; species Schistocerca cancellata. Next base: position 760,036,607 of record NC_064629.1, read on the forward strand.
CACATTGGAGCAGTTGCAGCATATGACAGCTGATTTCATTAGGAGTAATGGACAGTAGCAGACTACGGAAAGACTCAACCAAGCTAAAAGTGGTTATATTACAAGGTAATGTAATAATAACTGGCAAATGTGTAGTACGGAGAAGTATGATGCAACAACCAAGAATAGTGAAACGTTCATGGCTATGGTTCCTGATTTAGATTCGAATATCAAGGCTTGTAATACTTAACTAATCCAGATTTGTAACAAAATAGTGAAAATTTGCAACCAGAGTAATGTAAGTGGAAATATTGTGAAGAAAGACTGGAGAACGTAGCCGTGGAGTCCCAGGAAGCACACACATTATTGAGTGGACGTTGTACTGGAAGTAAAGATAATTTGGCCAGCCAAGTAGTGGTACTCAGCGAAGTAATGACTAATTATGAGGGTGCATTATATGATGCTGAAGCAAATTATGTACAGTTAACTAGTGATCTTTCTGATAAAATAGACAATAATGTTGATGAGGGCCAAGTTCTGAACTATAGTAGTGAATTTTTAAGGGAAGAGTATACTAGTAAGTTACCTTTAATACTGTCTGTTATCGGTAAGGCAGATAATGATTTAGTGAAATATGAGTTTATAATAAAAACAAATAAACGTATAGTTAATTTCCAGGCTGCAGCTATCTACGAATTATTAGAAACTGAGAATGAAATTACCTGTCGGTGGAAAAAGATATGTAAATCTTGTGTGGTGGTTAGAATTTCAACCATTTGTGCAAAAGGATATTTGCTGTTGGAAGGAAAATGTGTGTAACACACATGCTCAAGGGGTGAAGTTGAACATAATTATAAAAAGGTATTTTTAGTGATGGGTTTAGATTAGAAAAAAAATATTTGTGAGAAAGAGAAGTATTTAAGGAATTTGTCATGTCTTGCAATGGAACACCAAGTTCTTTGAAAATTAGTGATATATATCCACCTAATATTGCAAAAAGTTTTTTATGATGTGGGCGAGAGCTGCCACTTTCGTGAGCACTAGTTATTCGTGCCTCCACAGTTGGGTGTTGCCATTTTTATTTTCCTGGTACACTCCTCTTCTTCTGCTACTCTGTCTAGATAATAAGTGCAATCAGTTGTCTTCTGCTGTCCTTATGTAAAAATGTTGATGAATGTAATTTTGTAGGCGTATAAACAGTAATAAGAGATGTAGTATTTCATAGTGTGAATTATTATTTTGAGAAATGATGGCATGGAAAATCGCATTCAAATGAAAATGTTTATCCTGATTTTTCAAAATATGATAATGATTAAAACTGTACATCAAGCAAATATTTATTATAATATATTTGAAGTAAAATTGTAAATGAATACTACAATTAATGAAGCAATCACTTATACAGTCTTGAAAACTATCACCTTTGTAAACTTCAGTAGTCATACGAGTGATTTATTGCCAATTTTAAGCATATAGAAAGGTTGTTAAAGTCATGAGTCCACTATCTGAAATGAAATATAGTTCTTGTTAACGTATGTATTGTTTGCAAAGTTTATCACGGATAATCATTTGCCATTCAGGCCTGAATGTTATGGATTATTATACAAGATGTGGATTATAAGTTGTGCAGTAATGGTGTTTGTTTGTTAACTCTACTACAGTGTCTACTTAGCACATACATTTAAGATGCTCAAGTCAAAGAAGTCACAGTCTTTTCTGTTTCCTTTTGGTGTACTCTTACACATCTGTGTATTGAAATCATAAATAAAGTTATAACTTAGAGAGTTTAATGCAACAATCAATCAAACTAAACAATAGAATAGTGCAAAATACAATAATCTAATATTATAATTATGTGTGTGTTGATTTTACTACACTACGTCTTAATTTTACTAACAGTTTTACATGTATTCATAAATACGAGTTTTTTACTGAACTTTTGATGTCAGTTTATCTTCATAAATGACATCTGCCTCTCTTCTTACTTCTAGGAACATTTTCTTCTGATGTGGAGGGTGCATATTCAAACGATGTTCTTCTCTACAGGTTCTCTTGCAACATTTGCTCTTGGAATATGCCCTCATCTCTTCATGTCGCCTTCAATCTGCAGCTCGTCAAGAGTTTCTAGGACTAATCTTCTTCGCTGTAAAACGTTTCCTTTTCATTAGGGGTAAGCTGTCTTGTACAGCACATAATGGTTATATGATGTGTTGATGATATTTGAGAACACAACAACAGGCTGTCTGTTCCCCTTTACTGTATAATTCACCACCACCCTCCCTAGTGTGTCCGCAGCCCCTCTGGCAGTGTTGTAGTCTCAAATAATTTGAGGTTTTCTCTTGGTATCATCACTGACTTTTTTATTTGTTTATTTATTGTTCCGTGGGACCATATTAAGGAGAAGTCTCCATGGTCATGGAACGTGTCAATACATGTAATTATACCACGATTGTAGAAACAGATAAAATGAAATATAAGAAACATATTCAGTTGTAGATTGTAGAAACAGATAGAATGAAATATAAGAAACATATTCAGGCGACAAGTCGTTAGTTAAATAAAGAAAATCAAGAATGTAACACTGGAATTTGCTTAATTTTGTGGCTCTTCCAGGAGCTCCTCGACAGAATAGAGGGAGTGAGCCATGAGGAAACTCTTCAGTTTGGACTTAAATGTGTTTGGGCTACTGCTAAGATTTTTGAGTTCTTGTGGTAGCTTATTGAAAATGGATGCAGCAGAATACTGCACTCCTTTCTGCACAAGAGTCAAGGAAGTGCATTCCACATGCAGATTTGATTTCTGCCTAGTATTAACTGAGCGAAAGCTGCTAACTCTTGGGAATAAGCTAATATTGCTAACAGTAAACGACATTAAAGGAAATATATACTGTGAGGGCAATGTCAAAATTCCCAGACTATTGAATAGGGGTCGACAAGAGATTTTCGAACTTACACCACACATAGCTCGAACAGCCCGTTTTTGAGCCAAAAATACCATTTTTGAATCAGAAGAATTACCCCAAAAAATAATACCATATGACATAAGCATATGAAAATATGTGAAGTAGACTACTTTTCGTGTTGAAATGTCACTTATTTCAGATACTGTTCTAATGGTAAATAAAGTGGCATTTAGTTTCTGAACGAGATCCTGAACATGGGCTTTCCACAACAGCTTACTATCTATCAGAACGCCTAGGAACTTGAACTGTTCCGCCTCGCTTATAATATTCCCATTCTGTCTGATTAAAATATCAGTTCTCGTTGAATTGTGTGTTACAAACTGTAAAATCTGAGTCCCATTGGGACTGAACATCACTACCACTCTCAATATTGCGGAGAATTACCTTCTGCTTACTGTGATTTAGCATCAAATTATTTTCCACAAGCCACGAACTTATTTCATGAACTACACTATTTGATAATGTTTCAATATTACACACAAGATCCTTCTCTAACAAGATGGTGTCATCAGCAAACAGCAATATTTTTGAATCACCTGTAATACTAGAAGGCATATCATTTATATAAATAAGAAGCAGCAGTGGTACCAGCACAGATCCTTGGGGAACGCCCCATTTAACAGTGCCCCATTGGGACTGAACATCACTACCACTCTCAATATTGCGGAGAATTACCTTCTCCTTTCTGTTCTTAAAGTAAGAGGCGAACCAATTGTAAGCTACTCCCCTTATTCCATAATGGTCCAACTTCTGCAGTAATATTTTGTGGTCAACACAGTCAAAAGCCTTCGTTAAATCAAAGAAAACACCTAACGTTCGCAACCTTTTATTTAATCCGTTCGAAACCTCACACAGAAAAGAGAATATAGCATTTTCAGTTGTTAAGCCATTTCTAAAACCAAACTGTACATTTGACAGCAAGTTACGTGAATTTAAATGCTGCAGTAACCTTGTATATACAACCCCCTCGATAACTTTAGCAAACACCGATGGCATACAAATAGGTCTATAATTGTCAACATTATCCCTGTCTCCCTTTTTATAAGTGGCTTTACTACCGAGTACTTTAATCGGTCAGGAAACCGACCACTCCTAAAGGAAAAGTTACAGATATGGCTTAGTACTGGGCTAACATACATAGAACAATACTTCAGTATTCTGCTAGATACCCAGTCATATCCATGAGAGTTCTTGGTCTTTAGTGATTTAATTGTTAACTCAATCTCCCTCTTGTCCGTATCATGGAGGAGCATTTCAGGTAACAATCTCGCAACACTTTTTTCTACGAGCGCTATATGATTCCCTGTTGGGACTAGGTTTCTATTTAGTTCACCTGCTATATTCAGAAAGTGATTATTAAATACTGTACATACACTCCTGGAAATGGAAAAAAGAACACATTGACACCGGTGTGTCAGACCCACCATACTTGCTCCGGACACTGCGAGAGGGCTGTACAAGCAATGATCACACGCACGGCACAGCGGACACACCAGGAACCGCGGTGTTGGCCGTCGAATGGCGCTAGCTGCGCAGCATTTGTGCACCGCCGCCGTCAGTGTCAGCCAGTTTGCCTTGGCATACGGAGCTCCATCGCAGTCTTTAACACTGGCAGCATGCCGCGACAGCGTGGACGTGAACCGTATGTGCAGTTGACGGACTTTGAGCGAGGGCGTATAGTGGGCATGCGGGAGGCCGGGTGGACGTACCGCCGAATTGCTCAACACGTGGGGCGTGAGGTCTCCACAGTACATCGATGTTGTCGCCAGTGGTCGGCGGAAGGTGCACGTCCCCGTCGACCTGGGACCGGACCGCAGCGACGCACGGATGCACGCCAAGACCGTAGGATCCTACGCAGTGCCGTAGGGGACCGCACCGCCACTTCCCAGCAAATTAGGGACACTGTTGCTCCTGGGGTATCGGCGAGGACCATTCGCAACCGTCTCCATGAAGCTGGGCTACGGTCCCGCACACCGTTAGGCCGTCTTCCGCTCACGCCCCAACATCTTGCAGCCCGCCTCCAGTGGTGTCGCGACAGGCGTGAATGGAGGGACGAATGGAGACGTGTCGTCTTCAGCGATGAGAGTCGCTTCTGCCTTGGTGCCAACGATGGTCGTATGCGTGTTTGGCGCCGTGCAGGTGAGCGCCGCAATCTGGACTGCATACGACCGAGGCACACAGGGCCAACACCCGGCATCATGGTGTGGGGAGCGATCTCCTACACTGGCCGTACACCACTGGTGATCGTCGAGGGGACACTGAATACTGCACGGTACATCCAAACCGTCATCGAACCCATCGTTCTACCATTCCTAGACCGGCAAGGGAACTTGCTGTTCCAACAGGACAATACACGTCCGCATGTATCCCGTGCCACCCAACGTGCTCTAGAAGGTGTAAATCAACTACCCTGGCCAGCAAGATCTCCGGATCTGTCCCCCATTGAGCATGTTTGGGACTGGATGAAGCGTCGTCTCACGCGGTCTGCACGTCCAGCACGAACGCTGGTCCAACTGAGGCGCCAGGTGGAAATGGCATGGCAAGCCGTTCCACAGGACTACATCCAGCATCTCTACGATCGTCTCCATGGGAGAATAGCCGCCTGCATTGCTGCGAAAGGTGGATATACACTGTACTAGTGCCGACATTGTGCATGCTCTGTTGCCTGTGTCTATGTGCCTGTGGTTCTGTCAGTGTGATCATGTGATGTATCTGACCCCAGGAATGTGTCAATAAAGTTTCCCCTTCCTGGGACAATGAATTCACGGTGTTCTTATTTCAATTTCCAGGAGTGTATATGCGACTTATCAGTAACACGGACATTCCCACTAGACACTGATTCAATATCCTCGACCTGTCTCTGCAGACCAGCCACTTCCTTTACGACTGACCATATGGTTTTAATTTTATCCTGAGACTTAGCTATTCTATCTGCATACCACATACTTTTTGCCTTCCTAATAACTTTTTTAAGCACCTTACAATACTGTTTGTAATGGGCTGCTGCATTTTGATTTTGACTGTTTCTAACGTTTAGATATAATTCCCACGTTGTTCTACAAGATATTCTTATCCCTTTAGTCAGCCACCCAGGCTGCTTGTTTGTGCTAATACCCTGTTTTGAACGATCTAACGGAAAGCAACTTTCAAAGAGCACGAGAAATGTCATGAGGAAAGCATTATATTTATCGTCTACTGCATCAGCACTATAAACATCTTGCCACTCTTGTTCCTTGATAAGGTTTACAAAAGTTTCTACAGCAACTGGATCAGCTTTCCTAAAAAGTTGGTAACTATATTTAGCATGGTTTGCAGCACAAAAATCTTTTAGACTTAAAATTTGTGCATCATGATCTGAAAGGCCATTCACCTTTTTGCTAACAGAATGCCCTTCTAGTAATGAGGAATCAACAAAAAAATATTGTCTATGGTTGTTCTATTGTTCCCTTGCACTCTCGTTATAAAGAATACGGTTTGCATAAGATTATATGAATTAAGGAGGTCTACCAGCATCCTTTTCCTTGCACAATCACTTATACAATTAATATTGAAGTCATCACACATAACTAACTATTTGTATTTCCTATAAAGTGAACCAAGCACCTCCTTTAGCTTTAGCAAAAATATCGTGAAATCGGAGTCTGGGGATCTATAAATAACAACAGTAAGAAGTTTAGCTCCACTAAATTTAATCATACCTGCACAACATTCAAACACCTGTTCCGTGCAGTACTTTGAAACATCAATTGACTCAAATGGGATACCGTTTTTCACATACATGGCTACTCCCCCACACCGCAGAGAGCTCCTAGAAAAGCTGCCAACCAACCTGTATCCTGGTAAAGGAAGCCTCTGAATTATCTCCTTATATAAGAAGTGTTCAGATATACCAATAATTTCAGAGTCAACATCTATAAGCAGTTCACTTACTTTATCCCTAATACCTTGTATATTTTGGTGAAATATACAAATTCCCTCATTAATCGGATACCTAAGCTTTGTCGAAAGTGGTTTCTTTGTTAGAGAGACTTCCCTTAAGCAGGAATACCTATCAGCTGACTTCAATCTAAAAAAGGTACAGCTCTAACACCCACAACTGCCGGGATTTTCCCATGAGTGATCCCACCACCCCCACCATCGTGGTGCCGGTTGCTTTGTACAACAACCGACTTATTTTCCTTTGGGATTTGTGATAAAAGCGTTTGTGTCCTTTGTGATGCTTTTTTGAATGAGGACTCCATCAGGGGCTGCGAGCACCACGACCACCAAATTAGTATTAATAACAGAAGGAGGTTGAGTATTCGTCGCTGAATAAGAAATCCTTATTTCTCTTGTAAATCGATATCAATCACAATGTGTCCATCATCAGTGCTGTAAATAAAACAAGAATAAAATAATCAGACTGCACTATAACATACTACATCTGCCCAGCTATGTAAGTAAGAATGTGCAGAAGAGATCGTTTCCATCAACGTGTCTAGTATTGAAGCCCTGTGGAGTCATAAATACAAGTAATAAATTGGCAAATCTGTAAATATCAATGAAGAGTACTTACCAAACCGAGGGAACAAAATTGACTGGGCTAGCTGCTTACAGGGACCTACCCAGCTATGCTCATTGCCAATATCGGAGGCTACACCGTCCTCTTATGAGCGCCCTCCAATGATCGTTATTACAAAGTCCGTTATTAATGGAAACAGAAGACATAACCAAATATAGTATCTAATACATGCCCACATCAAGAACCTTAAACGTAAAGATCTGTAGAATTAACAGTAACTCATAAAACTGACAGTGCTCACGCCTTCTGATACGTGTTTCAGGAACCATGTCCCAAAGTACGTGGTGTAGCATGAACCATAGTAGAACATAGCATTGTAACCATTATAGTAATGTAACACTGAAATACTTCAAGCAAAACCAAACGAATTGGATTACCCTATTATGCCAGTTAACATTAAATTGTTATATTAATACCATTCCAAATGTCCATGCGACAGACAAAATTTAAAATACAATGTAGGTTTAAAAATACACAAAACAATGTAAATTTAAAAAAAATTATAAATTCGTCACTATTCATATTTAGGTAGAGTGACTGTATTCGTTGCGTCTGGCATTAATTTTGACACTCATACTTCTTTGAATGACGTAGAAAACCCATTCAGATATATACATATATACAACCCATCTAAAACCTTTTGAAAAATCTTTTAAAGCCACCACAGAAAATTCTCATAATCATAATTAGGGAAAGTGACATTAACATCATCTATTGCCATAACTTGCTCTTGACGTTTGTATCTGAAGAATGATTACGCCATTTTACTGTAGCTGAGACATAGTGTACACTACAACATTACAGTCTGCTGTAATGGAATGTGTCTTATGTAACATAAAAGGTAGAAAAGAGTAACTGTGTACACTCTTACAAAGATATTTTGTTCTCGCATTTTCTGCAGCAGGGGCACGATACAAGGGGAACTATATAAAACTGACGTTTTCATTTCTCATTTCTCATAGTCGGTGACAGAAGTGACGCCAAATTTACCCACATTAGGGGGGGGGGGGGGGGGGAGGACAGAGGCGGATTGCCAGTAGCAATCTCGCAGAACTTCACTTCAAACCTTCTTGTAGCTTGCTCAACATAAACGGTATCACATGCAGAACGTGCCAGTCTGTATATATCGATTCCTCCTGGTGCTCATATTTATAAGTGTCATTAATTACTAAACAATTACTAAACAACCCAGCCTATTTTAAGTGAAAATGTCTCATTAATGTTACGTTTCTAAAAATTGTAGCTGTTGTTGTGTTGGCAACACCGTACTACGGTAAAATTAGTAATATTTTAGCTCCGTCACCGTTTTACGCATTTGGTTATTATGGCATTGCCCATTTTGGCAACCTTACTATAAATATCCATCACATACTGTTTTGGGTAAATAATATTTTTCGCTATACACTGCATTGCTTTTAACTCTTTATCACGATTTTGTTTGAGGTAGTGATAACCTAAATAATCTATTAAAAGCAAAGTCGATGAAAGCTTTGTTGCGTTGGTTCGTATGCTGGGAATCATAATCAAGGATTACATCTGTGGAAGTAGCTTTACTGTACTCATCAAACACATGTTTATCATTCTCGTTAGTAATTGTTAAATCCAAGGAATTAAAGGAATCCCTGAGCCCTTCCTCTACTGTAAACACAATATGCATGTGGCAATAGATAGGAGGGATAAAGTAGACCAATCTAATTTTGCAGCACATTTGTTCGCAACAGACGTTGCCCCTCGTGATCTGAGATCACAATTAAAATTTTTGCACAGGGGTGAAAAAGAAATGTCTCTCTATCGTTTTGAGGAGATGGAGATATTTTGTAGTAAAATGTTGGCCACATATACGTGGCGGAGGATGTGTCAGATCAGGCATTAATAGGTGTGCACGATTGTGGAAAGGTACAATCCCATGTTTGACTGGTTAGTAGTTTTAGTAATTTTAGTGTATTGAGGGCTTTCTGCCTGTAATTGTTTCCTGTGTTTTGGCAGCATTGACTTTGAGGAGCCACTGGTTGCACCAAAAGGTGATGTGATTAAGATAGAGCTGAAGAGATAGCTGAGGTTTCAGGAGGGTAGGGTACAGGGCGAGAAAGGCAGTGTGGCTTTGAGGTTTGTGTATGTTTGGAACCAAGCGCATCGTTTCTTTGCAGTCAACAGATTTAGAATATGTCATTGCAGTTGTCGGTGGTCTGTATGTATGTCTCGGTCATGGGTCTGTAGGAGAGATCTGTAAAGGCGACAAGATCCACAGAGGAGTAGGAGAGCACATGGAGGGAGTGTGGGACAGCGTGGGTGGATGGATTTCGTCGCAATGTAGTGAGTTATGTCTTTGGATAAGGTCTGTTGTAGGAAGGTGGCACAATGGTGGACGACTCTGGGGTGATGGAAGGATAAAGTTCGGTGCCAATAAATTCCCTGTAGGTAGCCTAGTTAGTGCAGGAGTAGTCCTGGATGTGTCTATGAAAGGAAGAAGAAGTGGGAGCAAAGGATTAGTCCTTTAAGTGTTTGGGAGAGACAGGAGGAGTGGGTGGAGCAGGGTGTGGTGTAAGGGATCACTAGTAGGATAGGACGATGGCTTCTTCCAATGAGGGTGAGGACTTCTGCAGTAATGCACCAAAGGAGGTTAGGAGAGTTGAGGTTACCATTAGGAGTGGAATTATGTTCAAGGTGGCCATGCAGTGAGAGAGAGGTTGTATCACCAAGGAAGGTGTCAGTAAACCGATTCCATGGCTGCAGTTCTGCATGACGCTTTCTGTGAATGTTAGGGTAAGTGGCAACAATATAGGTTGAAAAGGTATAGTCTACTTGGGTGAGGAAGTCGTGTGGAATGACTTGGTGTGATCGGATATACGAGGGTTGCAACTTAAATAGTGGCAACTATGAATTTACAGCTCGTACAAAATAGATAAGTGTTTCAAAGTTTGAGCTACGTTCAAAGTAGTGACCAGCATTGTGTATAAACCATTGCCAGCGATGTGGAAGGCGTAGGATACTCTTAACACAGCCAGTTGTGTTGATAATTCGAGTGGCGTGGTCTACTGCCAGACGAATTTGCATCAGTTCTGAAGCGAATGCCGTAAAGTGTTTCCTTTAGTCTAGAAATCGAGTTGACCTCACGAGGGCTTAATTGAGCGGAGTGTGATAGGTGGTATAGCTCTTAGCAACCCCATCAGTCAAACAAATCAGTAAGAGCTAGTACTGTACATGCTTGAGTATTGTCCTGCAAAATGATGGTCAGGTCCTGCAGAAAGTGTCATATATTCTGTCTCTACGCTGTTCATTTTTGGAACAGAACCTACGATCAACATAGAGACAGAAGTGACTATAGTTTCTACAGGACCTGACTATTATTTTGCAGGACAATGCTCAAGCACGTACAGTGCAAGCTGTTAAAGATTTGTTTGACTGATGGGGCTGCTAAATGCTATACCACCTACTGCACTCCCCTGACTTAAGCCCTTGTGAGTTCAACTAGATTTCTAAACTGAAGGGAACACTCGCGGCATTCGCTTCAGAACTGCTACAAATTCGTCGGGCAATAGACCACGCCGCTCGAACTGTCAACACACCTGGCACAGCTAAGAATTCCACATCTCAGGCAACGGGTTATACACAATGCTGGTGACTACTTTGAAGGCCAGTAAAACTTTGAATCACTTATCTATTTTGTACTAACTGTAAATAAATAGTTGCTACTATTGAAGTTTCACCCCTCATAGATGGTGGCACAACAAACAGTTACGGTTTTAAGGAAAAGAGTTAGAATAAGGTGTTTGGTAGGATAGTTGTAGAGGGGTTGTGGCTGAACAGGGAAGTCCTTATGATCGCAAATAGTAGATCTGCCTTGGGCCATGGGGAATGGGTTATCTGTCCAGTGGAGAATGTATGATGAGGTGCAGAAGGTTTCATCCAGGATGAAATTATCAGTATAGTGTTGGGATAACGAACGATTGGACGATAACGAAAGAGGTGGCGGCAGCAGCCGCAGCGACTGCGACCGCGATGGTGGAACAGCGACGAAACGGTGAGGACATGGATACAGTGATGATGATGCAAAAAACAGAGTGACGATGAACAGGCACACAGACACAGGAAGTCTAAAAAGCAGGATAAAATGACGACGGACAGGTACACACAGACGCGCGCACGCTCCCGGAAAAAGTATCGAAGTCACAATAAACTACACGAATGAAGAGACGCAAAGCATAGGGGAGTTGCCCCTACCAGTCCGAGGTATAAGAAGACCACCAGCAAGCGTTATATCGATAGAGTGTACACAAGTCCATTGATACCTACCGAAGGATGTGGCCATGAGCCGGCCGGGTGGGCGAGCGGTTCTAGGCGCTTCGGTCTGGAAATGCGCGACCGCTACGATCGCAGATTCGAATCCTGCCTCGGGTATGGATGTGTGTGATGTCCTTAGGTTAGTTAGGTTTAAGTAGTTCTAAGTTCTAGGGGACTAATGACTTCAGCAGTTAAGTCCCATAGTGCTCAGAGCCATTTGAACCATTTTGTGGCCATGGAGTTTACACAACAAGATTACTGCCAGAAGGTGAGAGTAGAGTCACTCTAACTAAATACAAATAAAGACGAATTTGTACTATGGTTTTTTAAAAGCTTTTTTACACAGTTTTGTTGGAATTAATTCAGTGTTTTGTTGATACGAGTATAATGGTCAGAGTACTATATTGCAGTGTGGTTTATGCTACACCACGTACACTATGTGATCAAAGTATCCGAACACCCCCAAAAACATACGTTTTCATATTAGGTGCATTGTGCTGCCACCTACAGCCAGGTACTCCATATCAGCGAACTCAGTAGTCATTAGACATCGTGACAGAGCAGAATGGCGCGCTCTGCGGAACTCACGGACTTCGAACGTGGTCAGGTGTCACTTGTGTATACGTCTGCACGCGAGATTTACACTCTCCTAAACATCCTTAGGCCCACTAGGACATCATGGTGGAGCGGCTGCTCATAAGCCACACATCACGCCCGTAAATGCCAAACGGCGCCACGTGTAGTGTAAGCAGCGTAAACATTGGACAGTGTAACAGTTGAAAAACGTAGTGTTGAATGGCGAATCACGGTACACAATGTGGTGATCCGGTGGCAGGGTGTGGGTATGGCGAATGCCCGGTGAATGTCCCCTGCCAGTGTGTGTAGTGCCAAAAGTAATATTCGGAGGCAGTGCTGTTATGGTGTCGTTGTGTTTTTCATGACAGAGGCTTGCACCCCTTTTTTTGCGTGGCACTATCACAGCACAGGCCTACAACGATGTTTTAAGCGCCTTCTTGCTTCTCACTGTTAAAGAGCAATTTTGGGATGGCGATTTTATCTTTCAATGCGATCGAGCACCTGTTAATAATGCACGGCCTGTGGCGGAGTGGTTACACGACAATAACATGCCTGTAATGGACTGGCCTGCACGGAGTCCTGACGTGAATCCTATAGAACACCTTTGGGATAGTTTGGAACGGTGACATCCTGCCAGGCCTCACCGACCGACATCGATACCTCCCCTCAGTGCAGCACTCTGTGAAGACACCTTCCAGCACCTAAGTGGACTTTCACCTGCCTCGAGACGAGTGGGTGTTTGTGTTGTCCTCATCATTTCATCATCATTCATGAAAGTCGCGAGATTGGACTGAGCAAAGCTTGAGAATTAGTACAGGCGCTGATAAACATGCAGTTGAGTGCCAAACAAACCAAATATCATCATCATCATCATCAACATCATCACCTGATTGAACGTATGCTTGCGAGATTTGAAGCTGTCATTAAGGCTAATTCCAGCATTACTGATAGAGGGCGCCACGTACTTGTAAGCTATTTTCAGCCAGGTGTTCGGATCCCTTTGATCACATAGAGTACGTTAGGACATGGTTCCTGAAAGGCAAGCCAGAAGGTGTGAGCACTGCCTCTTTTATAATTTCACTGTTTATTACCCTTCTTACTTCTATAGTTGGGCTGATGTAGTATGTTGTAGCGCAGTCTCATTATTATATTCTTGCTTTGTCTGTAAGTCTGTAGGTGGTCACGCGGTGACTGAAAGCGATTTGCAACAGCAAAGAGATTTCTGCTTGCAACCTCCCCCTCACTTACCGACCTTAATGACAGTGAAAAATGAAACCGCGTGTACCTAATGGGAGTTTTGGAAAAGCA